>NC_135615.1:23148519-24423519 GCF_053574225.1 Canis aureus
GGAGCAAGAGGAGGATGCCCCATAGAGAGGGCAGCCCATGCCCAGATGTTACGCAGAAGGGCTTGGTATCTCTGAGGTCAGGTCCATTGAACCCTGAGAGCCCTTCATTGTCCCCTCCCAAGATGCCATCTGAGGACAATGTTCTCAGCCGGGCTCCCGCAGCATGTGCAACTCAGAGTCTTTTAAAGATCACTCTTCTGATAGTATTGTGTGAGATGATTTTGTTTGTAACCCCTTACAGGAGAGAAGCAGACAGTACAGAGTTCAGAATACTGAGCTACATGGAATTGCCAGCTTCATAGGTCAACAGTGGCTGGCTTCTGGCAGTTTCACACACTCCAGCCTCATCATTCTGAGTATTGGGACTGGCCTGTAGGCCCAGGAGTGGTCAGGGAAAGTCTCTTGGCTTGACGTCTCCCCTCACTTTTCTGTACAGGCCAGCTGGGGTTACTGCACAGACTTGGGGCCTGGGCAGAGACAGGGAGAAAAGGAGGAAGGAAGAAAGGAAAGATGGGAGGGAGAGAGAAAGAGAGAAGAGGGAAGATAGGAAGGAAAGGAGGGAGGGAAGGAAGAAGGGGGGAAGGAAGAGAGGAAGGAAGGAAAGAAGGAAAGGAAGGAAGGGAGGGAGGGAAGAAGGAAGGAAGGAAGGAAGGAAGGAAGGAAGGAAGGAAGGAAGGAAGGAAGGAAGGAAGGAAGGGAGAGGGACTCAGGAGGGAGGAAAATAAACACCTGGTTGTCTTCTAACTATGCCAATAAAAGTTCTGGCCCATAGAATGGGCAGACATGGTAAGGCAACCCGCACCCCCACCAGACGTGCTGCCTTAATTTAGCTATTGCATACTAATTGGAACCTGATATTTGAAAGGCATGAATTATATCAATTAGGTTGACATTCAGCTGCATATAATAGAAAAACTAAAGTTTACCAGGATTACTAGTAGTGGCCCAAACAGGATAGATCTTTATTTTCTCTCTTGTGAAAAATCCATCTGCGTGTTGGTGATCCAGGACTGGCATGGAGGCTCCATGGTCATCAGGGACCTGGCCCCTTGTATTTTAGGGTTCTATCATCCTTACCATACATATCACCTCATGGTCCCAGATGGCTCTTGGAGATTGGAGCATCACCTCTGTATTCCAAACTGCAGTAAGTGTGAAGAGGGAGAAGCTTATCTAAGAAGACTTTCATTAGCATCCCACTAGGCAAAGCATAGCCACAGAACGTACCTGCGTGAAGGTGCATTTATATACCCATTTAATTGGGTTCATTGCCAATCTGATTAAAGTGCATGTTTGTTACATGGGAAAGAGGACAAAGTGTGTTGGGGTGGACAGTGCTTTTTCCATCACTTTTGCAGTGGAAAATGCTGTTGTCCAAGTCACCTGTGTAAGGGAGAAGTGAGTGTTATGAAAGCAGATATAAAAGACACCCAAATAGAACAAAAAGCAAATCATTATCATGCCCCCCACCCCAACTTTTTAAAAATGCTCTTGATTTTCTATGGGCTGGGTTTAGAATTATAGAAAATAAAGCTTCAGGAAGTAGCTGTGACAAGTTGCCCTGCGTGAAACCTCCCATGCACATAATCACTGTACCGGATATAATTGGGAGCTAATTTCATATTTCCTGCATATCATATTGGAAAATTGAGCTGTCAGATCTATTTAAGGGCTACATGCCAAATGGGAACACCCAAGCCCTGCTCTCTTCAAGAATACATTTCTGCAAGACTTTTTTCTTTTCTCTTTTTAAGGTTCAACAATAATATTGTACTAGAAGCCAAATCCAGTGGAATAAGCCTTTGAAGTTTAGGTGTTTGCTATTATACATGAAATTTAGAAAACTTAGAAAAGTCAAAGTAGCTGAGAGAAATCTCCTCTGAGGTATTCTGTTCTGTATAAAGTCTCTTAATTTCCAAGGCTTTTAAAACTGTGGATCATAATATGGGAGGCCAATGTCTTAAGCATTATGTGAGGTTCAATTGGGTCTTGATAATCCCTGGTCAGGGTGCCCCAACATACCTATGTAATCAAAAGCTTGGTTAATACGAAATGAGCAGGGCATGATTCAGTCTTTCTCTTGAGAGAGATTAAGCTACATGCTGTGAATGTTTATTACTGAAGCCTTACTGCTAGTGCTGGACCTTTAGTCTGTCACTCATCAAAGAATCTTCCACTCAGTGGGCTGCCCCACTTGTGTTCTTTTCCTATCACTTTTTCTGAGCTCTATTGCATCTTGCATTTTTTTCCAAATATGCTTAATTGGAGGAAAGCTACATCTTCTATTCTCTAAAAGCATGGCAGTACATGGACAGGACTTAAACCCAGTAAAAGCAGCTTGATTTTCTCCTTCAGGTTCTAGTAATAGTTGAGAGATGATGGGCATTAAATATCTGGTGGGAGATAGATACATTTTAACTTAGACAAGATGGGGCTCATTCAGGGCGGTAATGGCCGTAGACAACACTTTAACTTAGATAACTTTGATGAAGAAGAGAAGAGGAAGAGAATATATTTCTGTGCTTTTCTCTGTCAGTAGTTTGTGAGCACCATTCCCCGGGGACAGTGTGTTGTGTTCTACAAACCCTAGATGTCAGGCCTAAGTCTTACAGATAGACGTTCTCAAGCCAAAGGGAGGAAGGCCATACCGACCAGGCCAGATATGAATAGGATGCAAAGTAGATAAAATTCATCTCTGGCATCCCCTCATCCCCTTTCTTCACCACTTTGCCCTTTACCTGAAGTCCTCTCCCCTCAATTCTCTGTCAGTTTTTCTTCCATTCCCCTGTCTCAAAAAGATCTGTTAAAACCAATTCACACCTAAGTTGTAATAAGGTGTAAATGGGTTTCATTGGAATATCAGCCAATGGTATCTGAGGATCTTTTGAGTAGCAGATTGCATAGGCCCTCCTTTACCTTCTCATAAGACTAACTGTACAGGAAGTAACTTTTAAGAAAAAACTTAGGGTGTGTTTTAGCAAAATTAATGATAACAGGTCAGTTCCACTGGTTTTATTGCCTCCCAAGAAGGATAAAGGAAATTCTGGGCAATCCTGTAGCCTGCATGAGATATCTAGTATGGACAAAAGGATTATAAAATCACAAGTGAGAAGCTATCTAACTTCCCTGAGCTCACCTAGCCCAAAGGTTTTCAGATGTTTTTGTTATAAGTGGAATATTTTTTAACAGTAATGGGAAGTATGGGAATTCTTACCATGTAACACGTAGAGCAGATGTAGCAGCGCAGTTTTGGTAGAAACCTGGCTGGATATCAGGGTGAAGGAAAGCCAGAGGCTCTTGCGGGAACCTCTGGGATTTGGGGTCAAGAGTCTAAACTCCACCGCACCATTCAGCCCACACACCAGGAAGATCCAAAAGGCTCTGAGATGCTTGAAGACTTGCCCAAAGTTACATGGCCCCAAGGGGCAGAGTCACAACTATATCCAACACACCACACTTCTGGTTCAGAGTTCAATAACAGTAAACAAATGACTGATTTCCTCTTACACATTTATCTTTTTTCTGATTATTAGAAAACCTGGAAAGTGTAGGAAATGTGGGGGGAGGGGGAATTAAATCCACTTAAAATCCTATCAACCCCCAAAATATTATATGCCACATTTCCAGCAGAAAAGAATCTTCAATAATTTTAGCTTCAGGGTCTTAAAGAGATTTAGATTTTCTCATGTTGACTTAAGTGTGTGGCTGATCCTGAGATCCACTAAGTATATAAAACCAAATATCCCAGATCTTAGATGGTAACTACATATAGAAAGGTTGAGTTATTTAATTTATTCTGATTTTTAAGGAGGGAAAAATACATGGGAGGACAGTCTTCTTAAAATGCCTCATCCCCCCACCCCACTCCCAAAAAAGTCTCATCCCAAAACCTCCCTAACTGGGTTTTCCAGAACCCAGGCCCAGCCTGTCCTTGCAGATAATGACAGAACAATGGGAAAATGTGTGCAACAGAGAATTGTCCTCAGTATTTCTACCAAGTGTCCTGGTATGGAAGCTCTGGCTACCCCTGAATGTTTCTAATGAATTATTTGAAGCCCCAGCATGGCTTCAAATCAAAAAGTGATAGAAAATGAAATGTTTCCCTTACCACATGCATTCAGTGGTTTTAAATTCATGAGTTCAGGTGAATCTAGATGACAGTGGGAATGAGGGTGACAATAAGTGATAGGACAGCCCAAACAACTGACTTTGTTGAGCTGACTGTAAAGCAAGGACTGGATGAGCCACTGAGGGCTGACATTTGGAATGAGAACCAGAGGTCTGTGCTCTATCCAAGAGTAGAATACCCTGCATGAATGACAGGGACAGGGAATTGAAGGGAGAGCCAGAGAGTGGATGGAGGAAGAATGTGCTTGCCCTAAAACCAGGCTGCCATGGTTCAAATCAGGCTGTCACCTAAAAGTTACCTAATTTCTCTGACCTTTAACATCTGCTATCTACAAAAGAGGAATCATAAATATTACACTCATTTTTTGGAGATCTGTTAGGTGTATACACCTATATCACCTAACACAGGGCCTGGCACATACTGTTGAATAAATATTAGCCAGTTTGATCACGATTATTATGCAACTTTCTGATTTTTACCCTCTTTTACCTCTCATCTCTCTCTTGATTCTGCCCTGTGAATTCAGACTATAAAGACTATTTTACTGGGTGCATTTGGAAGACCAAGGGAAAGCTGAACTATAGATGTGGGTTTGGGCCTTAAGCCAAAAGTCAGGCCTGAATCTGACATGAATGGAGTATGAAGCTCAGATGAGACAGAGCAACCCCTGTATGTCTAGGTATCCCCTGACACACAAGTCTAAGAAAGGCCAGAGAACTTCCCAAGGAAAATAAAAAATAGCTTCCATTTACTGAATACTGTGTGCAAGACACTGTGCAAAAGACAACATATCTGCTATTCTATTTGATGCTCTCAACAAGGCATGTTTTCAGATAAAGGAAATAAAGTTTAGAGAAGTTATGTAACTAGTCCAAGATCACACAGCTGGTAGGTGGAAGACTTGGGGTCCTAACCCAAGTCAATCAACTCAGAGCTCATATTCATGCCCACTATGCCACACTGCCCAGCGGAAGGCAAGCCAGACTAAGGCCAGAGTGTGAACAAAAGTCCTGGTCTTCTTGAACATTGAAAAAAGGTGTTCAAATTGATAGGAGAGATAAATAGGACATGAGGCTGGATCATGGGATCCTTGAGCATCATATTCAGAAGTACTCACTTTATCAGTCCAGTGAAGGTAGCCATGGAGAACTTTTGAATATTGGGGAGAATGACATGACTCTAATGGCAGCTTATGGGGGATGGATTTACTGGAGCAGAGACAGGAGTCAGGAGTCAAAGGTGACCAGTTTAAAAACTATCACAATAGTCCACTGAGGGTTTCCTGGGCTAGGAATATGGGAATAGAAAAGAAATGTTATACATGGAACTAAATATTAAATATCTAATGTTTAACATATCCGTAACTATAACTGTTGGGGGAACTGACTTTGGGAGCAGATAGTTCAAAGTTTGAATCTCAGTTCTATCATATATGAATTGCTCGACCTCAGACATTAAATTTCTTCTTTTGTAAAACAGAGATAATGCTTGTCTTAGATAGTTTGAGCTGCTGTAACAAAATACCTTAGACTGGATGGCATATAAACAACAGACACTTCTCATAGTCTTGGGGGCTGGAGGTCTAAGATCAGGGTATTAGCATGGTTGGGTTCTGGTGAGAGCCCTCATCCACATTACGGGATGCCAACTTCTCGTTGTCTTTTCATGGCAGAAAGAGAGCATGAGCACTCTTTGGGATCCCTTGTATAAGGTCACTAATCACATTCATAAGGATTCCATCCCCATGACCTGATTACTTCCCAAAGGTCTCACCTCCTAATACCATCACACTGAGGGGTTAGGATTTCAAATCTATGAATTTGGGGGGTACACAAACGTTCAATCCATTGTAATGATATTATCTTTTTTTTGTAATGATATTATCTTAAAGGGTATTATGAAAAGGAGGATTAAAAAGATGAATAGTAAGAGGAATTATAATCTAGCACATAGTTAGTGCTTAATACATAGGAGCTACTTCACTGTTATTATAGTAAATTATTAATATTCCTTACTGCCTTAGTCCTCCCTGTCAACCAGAGAACAAAAGTCTGCAGAGAATCAGAATAGAGTATTTGAAATTTCATTATGACCTCATTTAAAAAATTAAAAATTTTCAAAAATCTCAATAGCCAGGTCATCAAGGACCTGTCCTTTTCAAAATCTTGGTCTGGAGGAGGTGAACCACCTCATGGGGTCCCAGCCTGTCAAGAAATGGACCCTCCCTTTGTGCAAACCATCTGCCCTAGCTGCCTCTTCAGACCCCTGTGTCCTTGTCCCCTTCCCTCCACACCTTCAGGGATGTTGTGAGTCAGGGAATCCAAGGAAGAACCCCAGGTGTCAAGACCCTATCTAGATAATATTTTTAGATTCCTCCCGAATGGCCTGCTTTGGGGCCAAAAAAAAAATTGCAAAGACTTTTTTAAAGGGTCAGAGTTTTTTAAAAAGCATCTTCCCTAGAAACTTTTTGAATTGTTTGCACTTGTGCCTGTTTTAAATTAAACTGAGTGTCCAAAAAAAAAAAAAAAACCAACCTAAAATTTCTAACATTTCTTATGGATCAGTAGTGTAAAGAATCTGTGGAGGGGATCCCTGGGTGGCTCAGTGGTTGAGCACCTGCCTTCGGCCCAGGGAGTGATCCTGGGGACCCGGGATCAAGTCCCACATCGGGCTCCCTGCATGGAGCCTGCTTCTCCCTCTCCCTGTGTCTCGGCTTCTCTCTCTGCATCTCTCATAAATAAATAAAATCTTTAAAAAAAAAAAAAAGAATCTGTGGAGGGTACCATGGTGTCTTCCACAAATAGACACATTTTTGTCCTTTAGTGAAAAAATAAAATCTGGGATGCCTGGGTGACTCAGTCGGTAAAGCATCTGCCTTAGGCTCAGGTTATGATCCCAGAGTCCTGGGATAGAGCCCCACATCAGGCTCCCTGCTGTGGGGAGCCTGCGTGTGTGTGTGTGTGTGTGTGTGTGTGTGTGTGTGTGTGTGTGTGTGTGTGTGTCTCCCCTGCCGCTCCCCCTGCTTGTGTTCTCTTGCTCTTTTTCTCTCAAATAAATAAATAAAATCTTTCAAAAAATAAAAAATAAGATGCAACACAGCTAAACAACCTGTGTTGCTAATGACCCCCACTGGATGAGTGGTAAATCATGTGTTGCTATTATGTTTCTGTTTCATTTCCTATTTGGCTCAGACCTGTGTGTCCCTCCTGGGTCCCCAGCTCCTAGATAGCAAAGTCCAGATCTGCCTCTCCTCATGGTCAGAGTGAGTCCCACAGAAAATTAGTTGCTTAAAACTTACTGTCTTTAAGTGAATTATCTTTTGTGACTTTGGAGGGAAATATCTAATATTTAAGCATTTATTTATTTGCAAAGTTTGGTTAAAAGGTAATTTTTCCCAGAGTTGCCCAGATTTCTGTTAAGTCAACTCCCTTCATCTAGTGGGATTTGGAGATCACAGAATCCCTCTACGTAATTGCTGCTAGGGAAAGAGCTAATTAAAGCTTGGCACTATTTTTCCCCAAGAACAGGCTGGTGAGGGTTATTTTTACAGCCTCTCTCAATTGGGCACAGATGATCCCAATTCACAGTAGTGCTATAGTGTTCTATAGGAGTTAACTTTTACTCCCCAAATCTTTGTTCTCTTGGGGTTTTTTATCTGCAGGGAGCTAGTGCTCTGGCCATTTCCTATCCCATTTCACATCAGTGCACTTTGAGCTTGCTCTATGGTCAGACCACCAGCCTCTGAAAGAGGCCCAGTATCATTAGGCTCTGGAAAAGTTGGTTATTGTTTGGAAAGCACGTTAGCTAGGCTTAATCATATGCCATACCATATATGGGCTGCCACCTACACATGTGGTCTTTGTTTCATTACTTCACAATGAGTAAGGATTTGAGCCACCATGTGGGATAGGAACAATGATTTGGAGAAATGGATCCAGTGAACAACATGGGCCCATAGACTGCAAAGTGCTAACGTTGAAATTATGTTTAGAAGCGTGTATGTAAAATAATTCAACCTGAGTGATCTCCTGCGATATGCTTAGGCTCTTTAGACATTGTTTTATTAATAGCTTATGTCCCCAAGGATAGTGCAAGCATTCCAGTTCAATTGACAACTGTAAATTACAATACAAATAGCTTCAAATCAGTGAATGGCCCCGCACCAAATGATATCACCAGTTTTTCAGTGGGACAGATCTCTTCTGAGTGTGAAAGTTAGGGCTCCCAGCAATCACTTGGTTATAGGCAAAATCTCTAAAATGCGAACTAGTTCCTAGGGAGAAAAAAATCTTCTCTGGAGGATGCCTGGAAAGAAACCTCGTGAGGTGAATGGTCAGTGATCTGAGTGAGCCAAGAAATCTTGGAGTTTCATTTTGGTATCATTTGATTCTTACAATCACTGGGGTCTTTTTCCTAGTTTCTGAGCCAAACAGCCTTACCATCTTCTCAACTATCATAGGCTTTAGAACTCACCCTTCAGAGACAGTGTGCAGTAAGACAGTAAAGGACTAATGTCATCAGCCCCTTACTGTCCACAAACATGCATGCACACACATACACAAGCATGCACATGCACACACACAGACACACACACACGCTCCAATGGCAGTAGCCACTGCACACCTTCAGTGTTTCTTTCCAGGGCCCAGTACAGGTATCACTCCCTGGGCCTGAGCAAACCACATCTACAGCTTGTGCAGAGACACTGGGAAGGGCTGACAGCTATCAAATAGAGAACAAGGTAGATTCAGAATCAGACAATATATTTCCAGGATGGCCAGACAGGGCCATGTGGCACTAATTCAGCACCCCTGCCCCCTCTCTCATGCGGTTTTGTGTGTGGAGTGATGGAGGAAGTGTCGAGTGGCCCTGGGTATGAGGATTAGAAGGTTACCCTAGCCTGGTCTCGATTTACGAGATTCCAGCCTTTGTGTTCACAGTGAGGGAAGCCTGGCCAAAGACAGAATTGAGGATGTAGGAAAGCTGCACATTATTACATTTCCATTCTAATTACATTTCCTTCACTTCTGTGATCGTCCCCCCAGGGGGCCTCGTTAACGTAGTTTTAATGCCTCACATGCACACTGGAGCTTCTGCACAGACCGCCAAACACCCTTTCTCTATACCAAGCACCTAGCATCTGCACGGGGTGGGACGTGTCGCCCTGCATTTGCGTTCAACCAAGGGGCAGTCAAAGGAACAGACTGATCCTATCGAGCCACAATGTCGTGATCAGAAGCCCTGTGTTGTCACGGCTTGCTAGCTTCAATCTGCGCTTCTCAGAAGCCTCCACTGGACAGTTCGTTTATGTGTTCTGCTCCAGCAGGTTGACTTCATCATCTCTGCCACGGCCCTTTGGCAAGAGCCTCCACCTCCCTACTCCCAGACACATTCAAATCTGCAATCAAAGTCACCCCCATAAAGCCGTTGCCTTGTAAAAAACATTTCCTTTGCAGCGATAGTTTCTTTCCCAAGTAAGTTCACTAGGTGGCAGTGAACAGGAGGGAAAGAGGGCTGCTCTTGAAAGGCTTTCAGAGGTAAGTGCAGTTGAATGTTCCAGGATATCAAATGGCGAATTTAAAAAAATCCTTCCTTGAACTGTGGCCTCTGATACATATTCCTAATAGAAGACCGACTGCGGCTTAAGGGGAACACCTCATTTTCACTAAATGATGAAATGCAAGATGTATTGTCAAACCTCTTCTGAGTGCTCTGCTGATCATTTCTATCCTGGTGGTATTCGTAATATTGTCAAAACCAGAGACATTTTATTATTGCCCTTAAGCATATTTCCTTTGCAGAAAATAGTGGTTACAACCAGGCCCTACTCATTCAGACACAGCTTTGCGTGTGTGTGCGCACGTTTGTGAGTGTGTGTGCGCAAGTGGGTGCATATGTGAATGTGTGTCCCTCGTGATGACTTCAAGGATTTAAGAGTCACTGTTCTTGGATTAATTTCTCCATAGAATGGTCATCTCCCTTCTCAGTCAAGAAGGACAGTCCTTCCACCCTGTTAAACTCAGGGTCAGTTTTCTAAGTAGGTGAAGCCTGGAATCTACACTGCCTCGGCTTTGGGAAGACTCTAAAACTTCAAATTTATGAAAGGACACTAAAATCTGAGTACATACACTGTCAATTAGTTTATTTATATGCTGCCTGGTTTTTAACCTAAATGCACTTTGTTCAGAGGGGAAGAAAACAGTCATAAATCAACCAAAACGACTGTTTTCTGTAAACTGCTGAGTCTTGTGTAGCTGAGAATTGACCTCACAGGGATCAGGAGTGCAGGCGCTGTCACATCATCAGGTTGGCCCCCTACCCCACTGGCTCCCCATCCACAGCGCTATTCCAGCCCTGACCCCAGGACCTTAACGGAAGTGGTGACGGGAGCTCTATTTCCAGTGCACATCCTTGGACACACCAGCATTGCTGCATCAGTCATGTTGCTGTTCTAACCCTGATCTCGAACTCCGGCTCTCATGGCTGGGCTTCTCCAACACTCCAGGTCTCTGCCATTCTCTAGACCTAACCCCCTGTCCTGGTAATCCTGGTAACCATTTAACCCCCTCTAGTCCTCCCTTGCTCTTGCCAGATACCCTTCAAGATGAAGTGCTACCTTTCTAGCCCAGCCTGGTCCCAGGACCCCACTGTCTGATGACAGACTCTCTCCCCCATGCCAACTGCATGCCTCTGATCGATGAATATTGTTAGCTTCCCCAAGAATATCCTCCACTGAGCTGTCTGGGAGCCACACAATTCCACACTGAGCCCCTTGAATGAGGATCATCATGAAAAACTCTAGCTTTGCTATGTTTGCACTCAAAGACTCATATTGTGAGTGAGGCTCCAAGCTGGGGACAAGAGATGCAGTGGACATAAGGCATGGTCCCTGCCACCAGAGAGCCACCACCTGCCTGCAGATTTGTGTTCTGCTTCAGCACCTTCTCCCAAGGTGGCAGCAGAGCCTGTTTCTACCCTGCCCACCTTTGTAGGAAGATGCTCTCCAGGGCCATACACTACCCCCCGCCGCCAAGTCCAGTCACAGTAACCTAGGCAGTGGCTGGCTGCACCCGAGGTCCTCAGTGTCCTGTCTTGGTCTCAGGTAAAACTCTTTCCATAGTGTCCATGGACAGGAGCCACTTTTATTGAACATGAGAAAAAAAATCACAGTGCCGAATATTCAGCTAGTCCCTGTCTTCCTGGGTCTGTACAGTCCACTGCCCCAACAGCACGTACAACACTGAGCAGACATGAGGGAACTGGCTGGCTTGGGGTGTGAAACCCAGGACCACTCAGGTGCTGCCTGATTGACTTGCTGTAAGAGAGATGAATGTGTCAGGACTGTAAAATCACCCTGCCTTAGCTTTAATCGTGTAGGTGATCAAGAGATCTCCAGGTGGTGGCGAGCAGAAGACAAGCTGTCCCTTGCCTGAAATGAAGTGATCTGAGGCTAAGTTTCCGTGTGTAGTGGACAGTTGTCCCTTCTAGAAAAGCTGTGCTCCCGGTCTTGTGTTAATTATCTTGTAAATGAGTAGTGTGTGGGGTGTTAATAACAGTGGCAATTCCAGAAGGGGACTTAAAGATACACATTTTAAGTCTTAGTGAGATAGCAGCTGGAAAGCAAATAAGTAAATGCCAAGCCTCTCTTTGTTTCTCCCACTGGAACAAGGTAGATCTAGGGAAAGTAAGATTCGAAAAATTAGTTCAGGAAAATATGCTTTTTAGAAAAAAATTTTTTCCCTGCACATGCAATATTTTCATGCAGCTGTTTTCTCTAAAATTGCATTACGGCACTATTTTTTTTTTTTTAACTGTATGCGAGATACCTTTTCTCCTGTACACACACAGAAACACACACACACGCACACACACACGCAGACACACACACACACACACACTGATGATTGCTTGTAATGCAATTTTAAAAGAAAATTACTTAAGAAATTAGGCATACAGGATCCCCGGGTGGCTCAGCGGTTTAGCGCCTGCATTCAGCCCAGGGCATGTTCCTGGAGACCCGGGATCAAGTCCTACATCAGGCTCCCTGCATGGGGCCTGCTTCTCCCTCTGCCTGTACCTCTGCCTCTCTCTCTCTCACTCTGTGTGTGTGTGTGTGTGTGTGTGTGTCTGTCTGTCTGTCTGTCATGAATAAATAAATAAAATCTTTAAAAAAATAAAAATAACAGCCTCTTAAAAAAAAAAAGAAATTAGGCATACAAGGGAATCCTTTTAAGAAGACTTTTAGGAGCCTAAACTTCTTTCCTCATTTTTGAAACTCTTGTGCATGCCTCAAAGTTCTGATACGTTTGGTGTCATTTCATGTTTTGCTAGTCTGTGCTGTCAGAACCTGGGGTGGCGACTTCCTTGCTGATTGGTACTTAATTTGGGTACTTCTCTTTAGAAACACCTGAAGCACAAGAATTTAAAACAATGACAAAAAGATTTATTGCAAAGGTACTGAACCATGCTGTAAAGAGCACTTGATGCAGGTCATAAAGTTAGAAATGCAGAAGAAAACCCCACTGCAACAAATAGTACCCAGGTCTAATCAGAGTATGATTCCACCATTAACTAATCACCTACTTCCTGGGCAGTTGGTGAAGACCTTCGCACAGGTGTATCCTGATTCAGACCCTGACCACCCCCCTCCTTGACCCAATTTTACCTTTCCTGCCCACTTCTTGCTCAGGTCCCTGGAAAGTAGCCCCTTCCTGATGCCCCCTTTTAAAAAAAAGATTTTATTTATTTATTCATGAGAGACACAGAGAGAGAGAGAGAGAGGCAGAGAGAGACACAGGCAGAGGGAGAAGCAGGCTCCATGCAGGGAGCCTGATGCGGGACTCGATCCCGGGTCTCCAGGATCACGCCCTGGGCTGAAGGCAGGCGCTAACCTCCTGAGCCACCCCGGCTGCCCCTGATGCCCTTTATCATGCTGACCATGGTGTCCTCAGGCTCTCTTTCTGCAAGTCTGCAGTGTGCAGCACAACATTCCCTAGTTATGCTCTTGATAATCTTACCACTTCCTTCCTGTTTCCAATTCCTGGCACATCTGTGCAGCACAAAGCACCTGAGATATGAATTTTGTGCACTCTGTGAACATAGCAGATACTCTCTCCCAGGTGGTGGTGGACTTAGAGCCCTCCAGGGCTTCAGACAGGAGCAAGAATGTCTTCTAGGTGGAGTGCTACCAGGAAGAGCTTATTACTCAGGAGACTTTTCCTTTACAGTGGTTTCTAGGACCTACTATAAATACCCTCCGAGCAGCCGTCTGTGCCTATGGCCGAGTTTTACTATTCATGCTTGCTGTTTGGGGTTCTAGACCACAATTCCACCATCCATTCTAGAGCCATTTCAACTGCTCCTCCCACTCCTAGAGAATGTCAGCCCCACTCTGTCAGGATAGAGCAAGATTTATTTCAGTTTCATGAAAAATCTGTGCAACTTATACTACAGTCAGGAGCTTGTTGGCTCTTGAGGTTTAATCCTGGACTCCTCTGAAGAGAATGGATGAAAGAAAACAAGGTCTGGAAATTACCTAGACATCTGTACCACCTGTGAGCTCCTGGTCCGTGGAGCTGGGCCAGTCCCCTCCCATAAATCCAAACTGTTGGTGATGGTATCTCTCAAGAGGCCAAGTAGATATTTTCCCACAATTGAAAAATTTCCAGTAAAAGTAGAGCCTGTTTTTTTTTTGCTTTGTAAAGCATGAGAGGGTAAATTTTTTTCGATCCACCATAAATAAGGTGTTTTGAGGCCAGGACCCTAACGAGATAATCACCACAAAAGCTGCCACCAAAATGAGCATGTTTGGAAACTTCTTAAAAACATGAAACGGGGCTGGCCCTGTTCCCAGCATCCTGGGTGGAAGGTTGGGGGAGAGGATCTTTGTTTTCCCCGTAAGAGGTGACAGTTCAGAGTGGGAGCGCCCATGCTCTCTGGGAACTGGGCTGATATGTGCACGCGTGGGGCTTGTGGGCTGGTCCGACCCAGGGGAAGAATGAATAACGAGTGGGATGTCCGCCAGAGGCCATCACACTGCTCACTGTTCTCTCCCCATAGACACAGAACCTCCAGAGAGCCACTGCCAGGGCCTGTGGGAAAAGAGGTAGAGTTGGGAAACTTTGTGACAGTAAAACCAGCTGGGGGAGTAAATGGACTTCAAGTGCTGGGGTTTTTCCAAGAAAGAGGCTTTGAAGTGGTGGTGACCAGAGTTGCTGGAAGAGCCCCACTGGCTCCCTCATAAATGAGACTCATCCTACAGGCCATTCCCAACATCTCCCGGCCCACCGCTGCCTGCGTCTTGCCCTTTCCAGACAAGTTAACAGTGGAGGCTCCTCATCAGACCACCACTGCCGGCTCACTTCTGGGCCCAGGTCCCCTGCTTTCCCCGCGTCCCAGCTGTGTGAGTTGCACCATGCCTCAGCCTTCACGTACCTCCATTTCCTCATGTGCAAAACCGAGTGTCTCTGTTGGTCCTCCTAGAAGCAGACCCTGAACCAAGGATCCCAGTGAAAGTGATTAACTCAGGAAGTGCTCCCCAGAAAACCAGGAAAGGAGGAGGGTAAGCAGGATAGGTGGGTGAAGAAGCTGATGACGGGTTGGACTTCAGGTGAAGTCCCAGCTTCAGCCTAATCCTCCCGGGGAGCTCTGAAGTATAAATTGCATCTCTGAGTTCACCCCCACTTGAGGAAAGGGATCCAGGCTCTGTACCCTCTCAGCTGTTAGGTCATTGCAAGGGTGGTGGTCGGACTTGAATTTTCGTGCACCTCTGGCTCCCTCTCTTTGGCAGAACAGTTCCAGCAGTCTGAGGCAGGCAGCAGGTGGCAGCTGTTAGCAGCAAAGCCCACAGAGGCTGGGCGTGGGCACCAGCAGAGGTTTCTGCCACAGAGGGGATAATAGTGCCTATTTCACAGGGTTGACGTGAGGATGGAGTGCCCACCTGGAACTATCCACACAGCAAATTCTCTGTGAGTCTCTTTTTTGCCCAGTGAGCATCATGTTTCTTATGCCCCAGCTACTACTGGGCATGCTGGAAAGAGCGTCACTCCACTCTATGCTTTTACATGAGCTGGTTTCAGCAGCAGCTTTCACGGTGATTAGCTCACTCATAGGACCACTCCTCAGTCAGGTGGACATCTACCATTGGGTGGATGACTCAGAGCCCGTAGGATGGGGAATCTGTGGATGGCAGATGAGCATCCAAAGGCATCACAGTAGCTAGAGTAGTGGGTAAGCACGAGAGAGAGAAAAGCTAACCATCCCGAGTGTGCAGGAAGCTGGGGAAAAGGCACAGGGGACTCAGCCAACAATACTCTCCCCTTGAGTCAATGCACGGTTGAAACTACCGAAAACATAATATAGACTTTAGCTCGCTCCACAACTATAACTGTAAGTCTTTAAAACTCTACAAGTAGCAGTGTTATCCAAGTCCAAGCTCACTCAGCCATCTCTGGAGTCATGAGTGGCTCCTGGTGCTGCCCTCCGGGAGAAGCACAGGCAATCAGGAACATGTACTTAGGTCAGAGGGCAATGAAAGCACCAGGGGTGGCCAATCAGATAATAAAAGTCTAGGCAGGTAAATATCTTCAAATATTCAAAGAACTGTCATATGAAAGAAGACGTGAAGATGTGAAGCTAAGAAGGGAAGGCCTGATGAGAGGAAATTGTGTGGAAGTTCTTTGTGAACTTTCCTTCCAACAAAACAACTCCTGGAGGCTTGTCAGGACAGACCTGCCCCCATTACACAGGACACTTGTGCACGTGCTGAAAATCAGTGGAGGGGACTCCAACGTGTAAGGGTGACCCTTTCCTTCCCCCAACATCCAAGAGCCATCATGTTTATCAAGGGTCAATGAGGAGTAGATATATAGATGATAGGTAGTCAAGATTGATAGGTAGATGGATAAATAAACATGTAGAGGGGCAGATAGATGGATGATGGTTATTATTATTGTGATAGATACATAAAGAGATGAGTAGATGGAGAGATAAACAGGAAGATAGATAGTTGGGTGGATGTAGGACATGGGGTCCAACAGAAATACATACAAAAAGGTCTGTTGTAATTAGCCTTGCTTTGGGGAGACAAGTGAGTGGGGACTTAGCCATAGCTTGCATAAGGTTTAGGGCTAATCATGGCAAAATAGATGGATTTGAGCTCTGGGTTTAGAGAGATGTGTGAGTAGGTGGGAGGTAATGTCCTGAATGTCCAGGCTGTGTTTAGTTTAAACGTGTTTGTTTTGGGTTCTACTTTACAATTATCCTTCCAGATACCAAGGCAACTTTATGAAAGCAAAGGAATCCAATTCTCCCTCATGTGAATGATAGACAATCCCCAGCTAGCCATTTATTCACTATCCAGCAGAAACCCCTGCAGGAATTTGCTTAGACTCCTTTCTGTTTCCTCTTCTGTTTAACAATGTGGCACACACAGCGCTGTTGTTTAGATTAATTATTGATTGTAAATTACTTTGAAATCTATGCTGCAGATAGGCTGTTTAAATTACAGCCGTCTTCTAAGCTAGGACTAGGGCACCCATCTGAAATAGCCTTTAATTCCTTTTTCCCAAAGAGGTAAAAGGAGACACGTGGACCAGTGTTGGTGCTTGATCCAACCCTTCAACTCAGAAGGTTTGCTTTTCTCCGTGGATTTCACCAAGACCCACAGCACTGATGAAGTCATTATGCCTTATCGAGACAGAGCTTCTGCCTGACACGCAGAATTGCTGTGAATATGAGAAACAAATTGTGGAAACACTTGAGAAAGACAATAATAGTAACAATATTGCCAGGTCATATGCTAGTACTTCACCGATATAATCTCTTTTCTTCCTCGCCTCAGCCCCCCAAGTCAAAGGCTGTTAGTAACACATCACGCTCTCAGATGGCACAAGGACGTCCCCACTGGTCCCACTAAAAGTTCTAAGTCCTGGGAATGCTTCTCAGTTCTGGGCTAATCAGAATGGTTGACCATCTCACACACACAACACACACACACACACACACACACACACACACACAAACACACACCCCGCTAGTATAATGTAGCATGTACTTCCAGCATTCTGGAGTGGGAAGACCTCAAGACACACCCAAGAAATCAGGAAGCTGAGGTAGAGGGCAGTGAAATCACTTATCCAGTTCCTGCTGGGTAGTGGTAGACACAGGGCTAGGAATCTTCTGGAGTCAGACAGAAGACCAAGAGTCAGTCCACTCAAGGATGTTTTCTATGCCACGGTGACCACTCATAATTCCAAGAAAATACACATATAAATAAACTCATAGGGGATTTACATATAAAAGATTGTCAAGCTAGGCTTTGTCTGGAGTCAAGGAGGGCCTCAAACCTTGTCCAAAATAGGACCCTGAAGGAAAGGTAAGTCCGTTAATGTTGGAAATAGCCATTTCCCCTTCAACTGAAAGGGGGCAATTTATGATAAAATACCTTTAAAAGAAACGGATTATCCCTAATTTTATTAGTGGGAAATAGCCCTGTTTTCCACTTCTAGAAGGGATGCTATAAATCATTTAGAAGTAAACTATGAAGAATTTTTTTAAAATAAGTTTTTCTAAACTTTATTTAGAATACATAAAAATTTATTCCAATTTTTGGGTTAGCAGACTTGATGTTCATATTATGTGAATCTGGAGCACCATCACAGGCTGAATTATCAAAGATTGATCAAATGTTCAGTCCACTAAGGCAGAAAAGCAGCCTCGTACATTTGAAAGATTTTGTTGTTGTTGTTGTTAAAGTGGTAGAAACCAAAATGAGCTTTCTGTCTAGCCTTTAGTTAAACAGATAATTAAATTAATCAGTATACCCCAATCCGCAAGCTACCTAATTACTTTTACATCTAAGGAGTTAAATAGAAAAGTATATCACTCCCGTTTATTTTGCACTTACACAAAGTGTATGTATTTTACTAGAGAAATGTATATCTAGAATGGAAATACCTACCTTTAAATATGATGGAGGACTCTTGAAAGACTGAGATATAAAAGGATTACTGCCAATCACGTTCGAGTTGAAAGCAGAGGATTTTGCAAAAAAGACAAAAATTGGTTTCAATGCTAATCAAAATGCCAGAGTCCATGCATGCCTGCCACAGTCTGAAAAAGGTGCAGATTCTCAAAGCTGTGAAATGAATTGATAATTCCTCTTGCTGAAATGAACAGTTAATGCAAATCCATCCAAGTTCCCAAATCACATTTGGGACTAGGCAGTGATCCATCCCCAAAATCATGAGTGCACCAATTTCTCTGAGAGGAGGTTTTCACAGGACAATGAGTGCAAATGAATAGAGGGGAAGATAGCCACCCACAAGTTCCCACCCCGTTCTGCAGGCTGAGCGCTCACCGGTGTGTTGCGGTGCCCCGTGTGTGAGACAGTCTTTTTTTCCCAGCATACCCAGGGGCACTGGGTTGAAAGGCAAGCTCTCTAAATAGGAGCTTCTGAGACTTGTGCAATCTCTCTGCTGCAGAAAGAATTTATGATAAGAGAGCGTACTCCCTGCAAAGCATCAGAGCCTCGCCCAGAGGTGGTCAAGAAATTGTACCAGGAGTGTTGATTAGAGAAAATAAGATCTGCTAAAAACTACCCTTCATTTAGTACTAACTGGAATCCACATAGCTTCCTGGGTTCCCCGTGTACCCCCTCCCAGGTAACCCCCACACCCTAGGAGGTGATGTTCACATGAGCATTTACTGTTGAGAGAACAGAAAGATAGTAACATGCCCCAAGTCACACAGCCAGTAAATAGGAGTTTAAATCCAACCACTTTTCTGTCTCCAGCATCCATACACTTAACCACGGGCCTATCATGGCATGAGGTCACCTGCCTCATGAGAAGGTTTTCAGAGCATGTGGCGAACACTTCTTGCACAAACAGATGGGAGAGTGATTCCCTTAGTAAACATGACAACAATTTATTCTTGCTTTTAATAAGATGTCTCGAAATGTACTTGACATTTTGTTTTCATTCAGCTTCAGTAAGGCCAACATCAGGAGATATCTGTGTCATTGCAAAGAGAGTTTGTGACTCACAGTTCCCAAGAGGAGGGAGAATTGCACTCCATGCAGGGCCACCCAGGCTAGCACCAAGGTGGGCCAGGAGGCAGAAGAGGCCAGGAGAAAGCATGGGCCAAAGCCCTTATCATGGTTTTTCACAGAAAAGAACAGACAAGTCAGGGTAAACAGCCAAGCAGGTTTGGGATTGGACACTTGGAGTATTTGGATGGGCTCTGGGCTATAGAGGTGGTCCCCAGTTGTCCTTTACCTAGCCCTAGCCCTGGGCCGATTTAGGGTAGGAGAATAGAGTCCTGGCCTGCAGGAGCCTGATAAAAAGAAGTGGGTCCAGTATGGACTCAGAATTGGTCGGTTCGAGTACCAAGGTGTGCCTGCAGGCAAATCGTTTGCTATCTCTAGGAATTAGCTCACCCTGGGGGAAACAATCCGTCCTCGTGTCCTCAGGGCACCAAGATGTCAAAACATCATAAAATATAGAAAATAAAAAATATGATTAATGCTATGGAACACCTAAAAAACTTTCTGCGCCTGTGCCTTTTTTACTTTCCCCCGTGACAACATAAGCTGCAGTCAGGGCTCCAGATATTTTATGGAACAATTTTGATGTGGTTGGAGCACACTGTGTATGCACTGTCTGCAAGTCCATGAGGTCTTGCATGTCCCCCTGTACTACTTTTCTCTGGACATAACTGCTCATAAATGAGTCTTTATTAACTCTAGTGCTTGAATCATGGAAATATTTCTTTAGAAATGTGATCATCTGCTTCTTAACAGCCAAAGTTTTCAGCTGGGTTTCAGCTGGGCAAAGGTGCATAGGAGGTACTTAACAGAGTTATTGATGTGATAGTATGAGCTCATCCTAGGTTTTTGGTGTTTTTTTTTTTGTTTGTTTGTTTTTTTTCAATTATCTGGCTGCTTTTCTACCATAAACAAATTGTGGCTAAGAAAAGAATCTACTTGAAATGTCTCCTCATCCATTGGTAGGCATGAAATGGTAGCAGCAATGTGGGTAATTAAAGACACTGTCCCACTCTTCTGTCACTTAACCATCTTACCTCTGCCCTCTGGTATGTCCCTAGACTGAAGTCACCTCTGGGCTTCCTTTGACAAAGGGGCTGCCTTTGTCAGCCTTTCCCCCATGGAGAGGCAACTGGGAACCCAGTTCCTTTTAGACTAAGACAGAATTGAATTGAGACCGTCACAGCCCATCACACTCCACTATCCCTCCTTACCCACCCCTTTGCAGAGCCTGATGGCTGAGAACAAGAGCTCTCAAGGTGCTTGGGTGGCTCAGGTCATGATCCCAGAGTCCTGGGATGGAGCCCCGCATCAGGCTCCCTTCTCAGCGGGAAGTCTTCTTCTCCCTCTGCCCCTCCACCTGCTCATGCTCACTCTCTCTCTCGCTCTCTTTCTCTCAAATAAATAAATAAAAATATTTTTTTAAAAAGTAAACAAATGCTCTGCAGCATGACGGTTGGCTCCATGCCTTACTTACTCAGTGAGCAGTATTCGTCACCTAATCTTTCTGGACTTCAGGGTTCTTTTTTCCTAATCTCTAAAATGCAGTGATATAATAGAGCCTATTTCATATGGTTGCTAAAAGGAAAGAGTTAAATAACTTTTCCAGGGACAGAGTAAGGGTTCAAAAATACCAGCCTCTATTAACAATCTTTCGAACAGTATTGTATGTATGGCCCAGGGTCTATCTGCCGCAAAATTACCTACGATGCTATGACAAGGGTCCTATGGAATCACAGTTCCTAGGGAAGGTTACAGGATTTTGCACACCAGCTGGTTCTTACATATACTCAGCCCACGAATATGTGAAAGCCACCTTAGAGCTTCGGGTTGCACAGCGGGTGGGATGGATACTTTGCAGGCAAACACAGCTAACTTCGAATTTTTCCCTTACCTCTTAGACCTGTGTGTTGCAGAACAACTTACAGGATTTAGGTTCTGAGAACCACCATTTCAATAAATTGATATATTAAAATCTATCTTGTTCAACAAGTATTTATCAGTAATACTATGTATAAGATACCCCGCTAGATGCTGGGGATAAAATAGTGAACATTCTTGAAAAATCCGTTTTAATCTTTGTCAGATCTCTGCAGGTCACTATAATAAATTTACAATCAAACCTACCCAAATTAGGGACTACCTGTCATGATCAGTACTAGGTCTGAAAATGCTCTGGGAGAGATGACTTGAAGAGTTAGCTTATGGGCTACATAGCTACTGTTTCCATTTTAACAGTGCTCGTAATGACCAGTTACTAAATCAAATACACTTGAGTTTCAGATGTATCCTCCTCACCTGGCTTCAGCCCACCTCTCTGCAGCTTGGGCCACAGTGAAATGCCAGAGCAGTGGGCCACTGGGTGTACCATTCAGCCCAAGAGATAGCATAGCATGGAGGAAGGAGCACCCAGGGTAATGTAACTAACCTAGTTCTGTTACCACCTAGCTGGTAACAGTGGACACAGTACCATAAACTCCTTGAGCTACAAACTTGTTCTGTAAAATAAGGATGTTGGATTCTGAAGACTCTCTATAATCTCTTCCAATTTAATAGCTCATGGGAAATCCATTCCAAATGCCATTAGGAATTCTAGGCCCGGGGCAGCCCTGGTGGCGCAGCGGTTTAGTGCTGCCTGCAGCCTGGGGTGTGATCCTGGAGACCGGGATTGAGTCCCACATCGGGCTTCCTGCATGGGGCCCACTTCTCCCTCTGCCTGTGTCTCTGCCTCTCACTCTCTCTGAATGAATAAATAAATAAATATTAAAAAAAAAAAAAAAAGGAATTCTAGGCCCTCCTTGAATAGGCTGTTACCAGAATCCCCACCATCTACTCATCATCTCCTACCCTCCAAGTCTGTAAAGCTTCTAGTCATTCTTGGGAAAGAAAGGTTGACTTCCATTGGAAGCCTCTTACCTTCACTGTCAGTAGAGATTGCACATCTTTTGCAGAATCCATGCCTGGAATATGAATAAAACTGTGATAAGTTGTATCTGTGTTTTTAACAGTTAGTAGAAAATCTTTAAAATGTATGGTTTGGGGGATCCCTGGGTGGCGCAGCAGTTTAGCGCCTGCCTTTGGCCCAGGGCGCGATCCTGGAGACCCGGGATCGAGTCCCACGTCGGGCTCCCGGTGCATGGAGCCTGCTTCTCCCTCTGCCTGTGTCTCTGCCTCTCTCTCTCTCTCTCTGTGTGACTATCATAAATAAATAAAAATTTTAAAAAATGTATGGTTTGAAGTAAAACAGATATACATTAATAAAAATTACATGTTTAGTAGTCCAGGGGTTGGCAATACCATGAGTGGAGCCAGATGACCAGCGTTGGAAGTCTGAATCTGCCTTGCTAAGCTAGCTGTGTCTCCTCAAACAGGTTGCCCATCTGCTCTAAGCCCAAGGAGAATGATGTAGCCTCCTGAGAGCACTGTTGGGATCAAAAACAATAATGAATGTCTAGAAGACACTCCGTATATAATAGTTATTTACTATTATTATCATCATATTATCACACTTTTACATTCTCCACGACCTAGAGCTTGCTGCTGAACTTTTGCTTATTTTGTCCCCAGTCACCCCTTCGAGGATCTGCAGAGCTGGTATTATTTTTAGGTAAGAAATCACTTGCTGGTGAGCCCTGGTTCCCACCAAGTTCTGCTTCAGAGAATCTCAAACGGAGGGGGCTTTCCTGTCTACTCTTTCACCTGAGGTAACCAGCTAGGCAAGTGCCCAGGCCCCAGGAGGGAGGTACAGCAACCTGATTCCAGCCGCCTGATGCAGTAAGCTGATGACTGTCTCGTGGCCTCATTTCACTTTTGTTACTGGACCTTCAGATTTCAGTGCACACACACGTGCAGAAAAAAGTCAGTATCAGAAATGTCACTTCAGCACAGACCAAACATTGACTACAGTGGTTTTATAAGTCATGGAGAGTTTATTAAAAATTAAATTGACAGCTAAAAAGAACTCTGACTAGGAGAAGCCCATAAACTTAATGGCATTTATTAATTTATGGGCCATTATTGTAAAACGAGTAATCATTCTATAAAAGCGGCAGAGAGCTGTGATTTCGTTACGATCATGCTTGCTATCTCCCCAGGCAGAGATAAGACCGTCCTGGATCCCCACCTGCATCTGAGCCAGCTTAGGCGCCCAGCAGCGCTCTCCCCACTTCAAATGAAGTGCCTCTTTCTCCTTGAGGTCAGTCCCTAATTCTGATGACTAAGCCAGACAAATGGTCAGGAAGACAGCAGAAGAGGCATAAAGGGATCCCTCCTGGCCCCTGACCACCCCAGGTCCTTTCCCAGATCAACCTCCTGCTAGCTGGACCTACCCACCCTTCCCCCACTGCTCAGGCTTCAGTCTCCTTCCCTTGGAAAATGAGGGCTTGTGTAACTGGCTTCCAGTGCCCCTTAATAACTGCAAGCCAGAACCTGGAAGGTCATCTGATCCAGCAGTGTTGGCCAACAACTGCCAGCCCAGGAGGGACCCTTCATCTCGGCCCTGGCACCAATATGGCACAAGGGAAGAGCAAAGCACCAAGGAAGGACACACCCTGCCAGTCAAATCGCCGTTCCCCACAAGTCCAGTTGGATGAAAGAGGGTGTGAGGAGCTGGGGGCTTAGGACATGACAGGTGTGTATGTGTAGGGGGGTGCCCTTCTAGACTAAACCATGCATAGTAGCCAGTTCCAGTGTCCAGAGGCTGCAAAAATACAGAGGAAAAGAGAAGGGGATGTAGGACGTCATAAAAGCCTTCAACTGGTACACAAGGAACAAATTGAAAAGCATGAAAGTAGCAGAGAAAGCAGATTGTTTGGACACTGCAGGTGCAGAGGAAGGAGGAGGGAGTACTCCAGTTACCCAACACAGAGACCACACAGTCTTGCTGAGTGTCAGAGGTTTTTTGAGGCATTGAAGGATGCCCAGAATCAAGTCAACACAGCTCGTTTACCCTCTGGCCAGTAAATTTGTTGTCTTAAAAGCACTGTGTATTTCACCCATTTCATTAAATACCATTACTGTCCAGGCTTGATTAGCTGAAAATTAGTGCTGGATGTTTAAAAAAGAAAAAAAAAAAAAAAAGGCATCAAGAACCAGGATTTTCATTCATGGTAATATTAGAAAACACTTTCATTTGTATCTCATTTACTTTCCCTAACATTTTGGGGATAGAAATATGCCTAACGTTTATTGAATGCTTATCTGCTATGGGCCCCTATCATAAGTGCTTTCTGTAGCATTGTGTGCTTGACCTTCATGTTGACCTTACAAGGTGTTTGCTGTGATTATCACCAATGTGTAGACAGGGCAAGTGAAGCACAGAAAGTGGACATGCAAAGGTAGCGAGTGGCAGAGGTGGGATTTGAACCACCCATGAGGATCTATGCTTAACTGCTCTGCCACATTAGGTGCTTGGCCTCCGGAGTCCATGAGAAGAAAGGTGAGGCATCTTGGGGCCCTGCCTTAGTGCTCCAAGATGACCAAACCCTGAACTGTTTCTGTCTCTAAGGGAAATTCTTCAAGACCGAGAAGTAGTCTTATTTCCTTGTTCCTGTGAGGAATTCTTAGGAATCATCCAGAATGTGGAACCTGAATACAAGCAGCCAGCTGGGAGTACCTGACACAGATGTGCCCGTCTCCGCAGAGAGGGATGACAGCCTAGGGTAGCATGAGGTTGGTGTTGTAGAACAGGAAACGTGGGCTTGGAGCCAGAAGACTTGAGTTTGGCTTTTACTGTCTTTGGACTTTGGATAGCTCACATCATTTCTTTGAGCATCATTTTCTTCACCATGAGATAGGGGTCACAGCCACCACCACATGAGAAAACACTATAGATGTCAAACACTATAAATGTCATGAGAAAACACTATAGATGTAAAACACTATAAAATGTGGCATGTCTCAAAGAGCCCTTTGCATATAATAAGTGCTCAATAAACATTGAGTCAGTCTCCACTCTGGCCTTTGGTCACCCAAGGCACAGCCTGTATATCCTCTGGGGGGAAGGAAAGGCAGCTTTCTAACTTGTGCCACTCAGAATGAGTCCCATCGCCTCTAGCCCTGTCTAAATGTAAGATACCTATAAGATTTGACACATAGTAAGGAGACTTCCTCAGAGCCAGGTACTAAAGCCTTGAAGGTTGTTCCCACCCCATTTGGTTTGGCTTGAGGGCAGTCTTGCATGGAGACAGAAAAAGCAGCTATCCTCAGGATCCTTTCTACCCTTTGGGATTCAAAAAAACAACCTAAGAATGCTATAGGCAGGGCTGTTGTCCCCTTACAGCCCAGCAAAGCAGACAGAAGATGGACCTCTGGCTGCTACTTGTTAATATTATCCACTCAAGGAAATGGTCCCCTGCAATGAGATGCTGTCTGCCTCTGAAATCTAATGACAAGGGTCATTAATCCTTGAAGCCAGAGTGATCATCAGGTGGATTGGGGCTGTCACCATCGTGTTATATTTTGCACAACTGGGTTCATTTTATATGACCTCTTCCCCTCCATCTTTTCCCTTCCCTCCCCTATGCCCAGGTCATATGTGGGTGAGTGCGCAGCTGCAGGCACACACGCCACATGATATTTGTATCACCTAGCAACAAACAACAGGAATATGCAAGATATTGAGGAACTATGAGAGTGGGACTATTTCTGAGTATTTTAGAAGATGAAACCTATTATTTAAAGATTTTATTTATTTGTTTATTTATTTGAGAGAGTGAGCAAGAGAGTGAGAGTGAGCACAAGTAAAGAAGGAGCAGAGGGAGAGGGAGAAGCAGACTCACCACTGAGCGGGGAGCCCCAGGCAAGGTTGGTCCCAGGACTCCAGGATCATGACCAGAGCCAAAGGCAGACATTTAACCAACTGAGCCACCCAGGCACCCCTGAAAACTATTATTTAATTTAATTTAATTTTTTTAAGTCAGGGATTTTTTTTTTTTTTTTAATTCATGACAGACATGGGGAGAGAGGCAGAGACACAGGCAAAGGGAGAAGCAGGCTCCCTTGGGGGAGCTGGATCCCAGGACCCAGGATCACTCCCAGAGACAAAGGCAAACACTCAACCTCTCAGCCATCCAGGCATCCCTTATTTAATTTTAAAATCCTCTGAACATTAGACATAAAACCTTAGTGCAAACAGGTCAGTTTGGCCTTGTGTTTGCTTCTAAAAATAATGCAGTCATCAAATCTTAAGAGGAGATTGCTCCAAATGGATCACTCCCCACAAGGTGCAACATCAAACTCCATGTTGCAAAAGACCTCTGTGCATTGACATGCATGACCTCCTAATAGCAGGGTGAGGAAAAGGCTTTCCATTCAGATAGAAGGGGATGCAGAAGTGGACATTTTGCCAATACAAATCATCATCACTGCAAATTCTTAGGGCACACTTTACGAAACACCTTGACGTGCATTCTCCCCTCTGAGCCTCATAATAATCAGAGAGTTTGCTGGACTAGACATCATTTTTACTATTATTATTACTATTATTACTGTCCTTAGCCTTGTGTGATGAATGAGAAGGTCACAGGTCAGAGGTGGCGCAGTCATGCCACCGCAGAGGAAAGGCTTGCCTTCCAGCTTGCCATGTTCAAATCTTACATCCCAGTAAGCAAGAGGAGTTTGAAGAGGAACAACTGTTTGGGGACCAGAGGACAACTCTTCCAGCCTCTATTTCTTGTCTCATGGATCGCCCTAGTCCCAGGAGCATTTTCAGTCCATTACAGTACCTACCTAAGTACCGTGCATGGCGGAAGCTGGAGTCCCTGGCATCTCCTGGCTTCCTCGAGTGTTTGAGTGACACTGAGCTGGCCTTCATGGAAACTGCGAGATGCCCCTAGACCCAGGCTCTGTGTAAGAGGCTCCATGCAGGGAACTCCCCACAAGCCCTGGACACTCCCTTCCTCTCTGCACTGGCTGTGTGGTGCACATCTCCTTGCCCAGCCCCTGCGTCTCCCCTCAGCTCCCTTCCTTGAGTGCTCAGGGAGGGGACAAGCCCCACACCTCATTCAGCTTTGCATTCCAGGGCAAGCTCTCACGTTCAGGGAGTGTGTGTGGAATGGACACATGAAGAAAGTAATTAAATCATTAATTATGAGAGGGAATATACAGACAAGTGAAGGAAAAGGCAAGTTAGTGGATTTTACCCATGTTGATACTTTGTCCCCACAAGACAAACAGTGATGTGTTTTATTTTTATTTTTATTTTTAATATAGTCTTTATTTTTTTTGTATATTTTTTTACTGGAGTTTGATTTGCCAGCATAACACCCAGTGCTCATCCCATCAAGTGCCCCCCTCAGTGCCTGTCACCCAGTCACCCCAACCCTCTGCCCATCTCCCCTTCCACTACCCCTTGTTCGTTTCCCAGATTAGGAGTCTCCCATGTGCTGTCACCCTCACTGATATTTTCACTAACTCTCTCTCCTTTCCCTTTATTCCCTTTCACTATTTTTTATATTCCCCGAATGAATGAAACCATGTAATGTTTATCCATCTCTGATTGACTTACTTCACTCAGCATAATCCCCTCCAGTTCCATCCACGTTGATGCAAATGGTGGGTATTCATCGTTCCTAATGGCTGAGTAATATTCCATTGTATACATAAGCCACATCTTCTTTATCCATTCGTCTTTCAATGGACACCGAGGCTCCTTCCACAGTTTGGCTATTCAGTGATGTGTTTTAACAACCATCTACCTTTTAGCTTCTTAAAATGCTTTACCTCAGCTCTGCAAAAACCAAAGCAAACCTAAGGACGTTTCATTCCTTGGCCATGCTCAAAAAGTTCCGGGTCCTTAGTAAGCATGCAGGGAACCTGGTAAAGACTGGTAGGGATTCATATACAGGTCTTCATGACACAGCTGCTGGACCTGACCCATGCTGGGTGGGCTGGCCTCATGGTCATGGGGCCCAAGAATGGCAGATGCACTCAAGACCAGGTAGCCATCCAGCTAAGGTCAGATTCTTCTAAGTGTGAGTACCTTCTTGGGGTTAAAGATAGGTGGTGTATGACAAGGAAAACAAGTCTTAGGCCAAAGTCTGCCCAAAATACATTTATCAACAAACGGACACAGACACACACAGCCTTTTCCTATAACTTGGAGAAGTCCCACTCTCTGTCTTTGTAACAATATGAATGCATCGTTAATGCAGGCTTGTTATTTAATGGAACATATATTTAATGAAACATAGTATATATATAATTTATTTAATAGAATATATATCATATAGAATATACATAGATGTTATACATCCCATTAAACAGCGTGTATAAATACACATACTACTAATACACACGTACACATGCACAAGTATATATACCCAATATTTAGGAATTTTGCATCATACATACCAGGTGAAACTTCATTCATTCATAGATAAAATATTTCAGCCCATGTTGGGCTAAAATATACTTTTCCACTATTGGTTAAGAGAAGCAACACGGTATACTAGGAGAAGGAATGGCATTGGAAGCAGATAGACACGGGTTCCAGTACTAACTCTTTAGGCCTTGGTTTCTTGATTTGGAAAATAGAATTAATAATAAGTAAGGCATAGTGTTGTTCAACCTGATAATGGAAATAATGCATTTAATATGTTCCTAGACTGATTAGGTACAAAGGAAATAATGTTTCCTCCCCTTCTTGCCTCTCCTTTCCCCCAGTATAGTAAAATAACCATATGATCAAGATTTTGTGAGGCTATAAAGTACTTACTGGAGAGGAGAAACCATAAGAGATGTAGACCATTTATTGTTTGCATGCAAATGTGAGTGTCATTTTAAATAAGCCATATCTAGTCAGTGCTGATGACCTTGCAGAACCTTTTCCTGGCAATGAAATAGTAGCTAGAAGTTGGCTCCAGTTACCAATTATTAAGGGCATCTTTCTCTGACTATATTCTATGGAATATGTGGACTATCACCTAATTCTGGGTAATCTCCTCTACCGAATCTGTGTGCAGATCAATCCAAGACACTGCTTGATGAACACTTCCTCTTCTATGTATTCATGGGGCATGGACTCTGAAAGCATTACTTTCCAGGGGCACAGAAATGCTGTTATTCTGCATAGTACTCTATAACTTTCACAATGGCTGTGATGTCTTCTCAACTATTGGTTTTGGTTGCTGTTTTTTTTTTTTTTTCTCATCTGTGTATATCTAACATTTCAGCCATGAGACAGCTAATAATCCATTTTGTTGAAGATCAGGTCTTAAACACTTGTTTGTAGTGCCTGAATCTGATCCTCAGTTACTGGACAAAGGGAAGACTGGAGCACAGAACCTAGATCTAGGAGCAGTAGGTATACCCTTAAGGCATATGCTTGCCCCACCTCCTTTCACTGTTCCCTGTTTTGCTCTGCCCACTGAGACCCTATTCTATAATCTGCACCCTCACAACTCACCTTGACTACATTCTGTTAACCATCTAAGTACTTGGTTGTTGCCATGGTACTAACTACACAAAATGTAAAAGGAACTTCCGATGACCCAACTGGTACACGGCAACTTTTAGTCTGCCAACACCTGAGTTTTCAGGGACTTCAACTTGACCATTTGGGTGATCCTCACAGCGTCATGAAAAACCCATGAAGATAGCTTACTCTTCCCCAAACTGCCCCTCACTCCACTCCCTCCCCCTACAGCAGCCCTTGGCCAAGCCAACACATTGCCACATTAGCTTTCATGCAAGATCTTTCCCATCATGCATGCCAGCCATGTAATATCTGACCTCAGGTCCTAGTTACATATTTGTTTTGGAGGGTATATTCAAATATTCAAACTTTGAATATACCCAACCACAAAACCAACCATGCAAAAATGATGGGCAAGTCAAGTAAATCTCCTGGGAACCTGAAGAATGTTAAATTTCTTGCAGAGAACCCAATGGATCTAGTTTTCCACACTTAGAACATCTCCTTTTGTACCAAGATACTTTCAAACTTTATCTCCTCAATCTCCTTGCAGCCAGCATTCATGTCATTCCCTTCCCAGCCTACTAAAGGAATTATAAGAAGTATACCAATCATCAAGATCCCCAGGAAAGGCATGTGACTAGAAGATAATGCCTAGCACCAACATCTGAGCTAAGAGTTGGGGGCACCATGAGTTTCAGTCTGGGAAGCTGGTATGGGTGCAGGTAATAGAGTATCCTCATACAGCAAGCCTTGTTTTCGTTTCTTTTATTTTTTTCTAATACTATGCTATTTTTCTTTAATCGTTTTTCCTTAGCTCTTTTTCTCTTTCCCTTCATAGAAATTATAAACATATGTATATATTTTCCTAGTAATCAGTATCCCTAGTTATACTTTACCAAGACTGCATTGAAGAAACAAGTTTCATGACTGGGAGGTGTAGGGAAGGGTAGAAAAGCTATTTTCCAGAAGCATGTTTTATTACTTAAATGACTCAAATATCTCCATCTCACCTCATTTTCCTTTAAGGGTAAATATGTAGCAAACTGGGACACTGATATGGGATCTCAGTGAGGAATGAGTGCAGACAAAAGGCTTATTAGCATAGTTTCCTCTCTTCTAAAAAAAAATAAAATAAAATCCTCCCCTTTCCCAAAATAACTGATAAATGATCCTTTGTGGTGATGGTTGTGGTGCTGCTTCTATTGCTATCAAATGCCTACTTCACATCTTGCTAAAAATTAGAGCTTCACAGATTTGGACAGCAAATGCGTATGACTGCAGGATGGGGTAATGCCACTAAACACAGAATTCCCTAGATTTTAGAAGACCAGTTGACTTCAACTCACAGAATTTAAATCCTAAAAGCATGTTAGGGTTTTTCTTTTCCAAAGAATGCTTACAACTTGGAAGAGTTAGGGTTATGTGAATCCTATATTATGCCAAAAATTGCATAGCCACAGTTATTATATTTGGCTCATTCTTCCTGGTATCTCTCTCACTGGACATTATCCTGGAGAAGTAAAAACTTCTGACTTCCCAAGACCCCACTTGTGTCCATTCAGCCCAGTGTCTCCTTGACCCCAAATTGCATTGCCTCTTCTTATCTACTTGGCCCATCTAACTCTCATTGCTCAGCTGATCTCCACTAGATATCCTGAAGAAAGCAGCCTTATTAAACATTCATTGTAGAGAATGAATAGTCAGTTGACTCAGACCTTCTGAAAAGAATTTTTATTTTATGGGGGAAGTTGTTAGTGTCCAATAGGTGGAATTTCAGGTGTAAACATCCACATATGGCATGGAGAGCAAGTGTTTTAGGGGGCACTGAGTCAGCCATGGATTTATATTTGCTCTTGACTGGTTTCTGAGAATCTGAGGCCTAAGTGTTGTCGCAGGTGGGTGGGTGGCCACATGGAACAGCAGAAAGGCAAATCAAGAAAATGAGAAAGACACAAGTATTCAGGGATCTGGGTTCTTTTCTTAGAAAGGAGTATATGCTCTGGTACATCAGTGACCTCAGTTTATGCCTTTTTCTAGAGAATAATTACAAAAGACTCACTGGTATGGATCTTGTCTTGCAACCCTTCAATTCCCTTTGATTAGATGCATCAATCTTGATCTGAAATCCTTGTATTTCCTTTTAAGAAGCTAAAGAAACTTCCTTGGGCAATGCATCTGTCAACTCATTGATCTTGAAACATACCCTTCTCCCTAATCCTGCTGATTCAGTGTCAGTCTGAGCTGCCCATGTTTGCAGAAGCCATGTCTGCATTTGTTCATTGTGGCATGCCAAATGCCTAGCATACTGTTTAGTGCATAGCATCCATCCAATAGACATTTGTTGAATAAGTGAATGAACCCAGATATAGCACTACAACATGGATAACAGTCTCAAGCTCTTGAAAGACCTGGAGTAGATGAATTGTCCAGGGCTTCTGAAGCCCCGAACAGACAGCGCTCTGTTATCAGGTCCATTCTTACTCTGACTGAAGACCAGCTCTTCACTTCTCTGCCTCTCTTCAAGGCTTACCCTCCTTGACCAGATGTTTTACTTTCATCCAATTCTTCTCCAGTGAGCTGTCCTTCTTTACAGCTAAGAAAATATGGTAGAAAAAAGAGACTGGGGGGGGGGGGGGGGGAGAGAACAAATAAAATGAAGGATTAAGGACAAAGAATGTAGTTTATAGTTGTCATTTTCAAGCCTCAGTTCTTTGAACTATAACTTCTATTACAAGATGGAGGACTTTATCTTCCAAAATTCAAGGAAGACTGCATGGGGAAGGAGGCAGTGAAAAGGAGGTAGAGTAGCTGCTGGATCATACCCTATGGGGATCTGGCCAAGTTGGAGGGTCCCCAGGGAGGAGCAAGGGATGGGACATGGCACCATGCTCAGAAGGGGGTAGAGAAGGCAGGGGGAAGCTGGCAGTGCAAGGGCTCAGGGAAAGAAGCTGAGCAGTTCTGCTCAACATGACATCTGAGGGAAGAAAAGTCTAAATATACTGCAATGTGTATGTGAGCCATCCCTTCAATAACACCTAAGGTGAAGACCTGTTTGTTCTTCAAAGCTGACAACTATTGATTGGTATTGAATAGGCTGGCTGTAGAGATAAACCAATGACACTTGATTAATATTATTCTCAAAATAGCCAAAGATAGACAACCAAAGTTAGAAGGGAAATAAAGGTTCAGGAGAATCCTCTATAAAAGCTGTAATTCCCAAATACTCAGTTTCACAGGCCATGAACATATTAAAAAGTTTTTTGAAGCTAACTTAAATTTTGCCAAGGGAAGCCACTGGGGCAGGAGGATGGGGGTCTACCCTACATTAACACTATCATAACAGTAAGTTAAACACCAAAAAAATTGGAAAATATATACTTTAAAAATGAAATGCAGTTTTTAAAGTTGAATACATTTAGCTATGTGGAAACCCCTTTACTGTGAAACAAACAAAACAAACAAAAAAAAATTTTTTTTCTCATTTCATCATGGACCAATGAAAATTCTTCATGAGTCCCAGTCAATTCATCATGAGACCAGTGTTTATAAGCAGCTGCCCTAGAGGCTCCAGGGCACACAGGCTTCTCTGAATCCTGAAGGAACTCCAGAACCCTCTCCCAAGAAAACACGGATACGCACACAAGCTTTTGCAGAGAACTTCAGGGAGTCATCTCTAAACTAAGTACTTGTGCCCCAGAGAACCCATTGCACTAATAGAGATCAGTCATTTGAATTAAACATACCATGCCAGTAGTTTTTACAATCTTATCTTAATTTTATAGCTGTGCATACTAAGGCATAGCAGTTCAATAACTTACAGTCTATTACCATATGAATTAGTGGCAGACCAAGGAATAAAATTCATATGACCTAAGTTCAACATTGATTTAGCCAAGCTAGCTAACCCTGAGAATATAACATAATGAGCAAATGACATTTCCCCAAAGATGCAGAAAAGGAAATCAGCAAATCTACTCCTTTACTACCCTGGAGGCAGGAGTAGGGACTGGGAGTGAGGGATGGGGGGAGGGAAGAGGGCAACTGAAAACAGTGACAGTAGACAGAGAATAAAAGCCTACTACTTTGACATGAGAGGATAATATACTCACAAATCATTCAGGATATTTTTTAAGAGAGAGAATTGAGTAAATAAGATAGCTTCCTTCAATTCGCTTTGCCCTGGGGGGAGGATATAGGGAGGGGAGGAAGGGTAAGACAGGGGCTCAGGAAACAATTCCATTTAATCCTAACAAAATTAACATCCTAATATGTGAAAATCTTGAGTTTAGTTGCTACCCAGCAGGCTCTGATAATGCATGTGTGAGAATGCATATCACACATATGGAAGTGATATCAAATGTAAGGTATTATTGTTTTGTATGTAATCATTTTCAATGGTAAAGAAAAGACAGCTCCCTTCCCACCACCCTCCATAAACTTTTTTTAGATCCCAGGGGTTTTTTTTAGATCCCAAGATTAGTAAGTCCAAGTATAGCTATTTAGCATAGCCCAAAGTCAGATTTAAATATAATAAGCAAGGTATAGTAAATATACTAGCATATATATAAATATATATATAATTATAAATGTATTAGAATCAAAGCTTTATTGAACTAGATTTCTCTGTACCACATTTGAATGATAAAATCACAGAAAACAAATAAATATTGGAGATATGTTATATATTATTTGTTTTTTATCATAGCCGATTCACTCTCCCAAACATTCCCCTCAGATATTTAGTATAATCACAATCTAGAGGAACCATCAGTGAAATGACACACTGTTCCTTCCATTGACACCAGCAGAATCTTCATTCCTCCCCGGGGCCTGAGTCTGGAAAAGGTGAACTTTATAATACCTGGAATTCCTGCTGATATGTTAATGACTTCATTCAGTACTCCTCTCAGGCATCTTTAGTCTCCAAAAGATGATTCTAGAAAGTACATTGCTTAATGTATTAAAAAACTTCTTTTTTTTAAAGATTTTATTTATTTATTCATGAGAGACACACAGAGAGAGAGGTGGAGACACAGGCAGAGGGAGAAGCAGGCTCCATGCAGGGAGCCTGACGTGGGACTCTATCCCGGGACTCCAGGATCATGGCCTGGGCCAAAGGCAGGCACCAAACCACTGAGCCACCCAAGGATCCCCTAAAGTGAACTTCTAATGGTAGAATTTCAGATTAAATAACACCTGGTTGGAGAACATACTTGTAGTGGAAGGACACTTACCCAGCACAAGTTAAATCTTGCTATATTAGTTATTATTTTTGATATGTAGAATTGGCCTTGGCCCTGCTACTACTATTACTAGTAATGAGATGACTCTGTTTATGTATATTTGTATGGGTGTATGTTCATGCTGGTGTTAGTAATAAGGCAGCAAGCCAGGGAATTGATACATTTTTATTATTTCCTATTTCTGCTATCATAAATAAGGCTGATTTTCCCAAATTTAACTTTTTTCTTTCAGATTTGTTTTATAGTTTTAATTTTTTCTTTTTATACCCTATACTGGTTTTGTTTAAAAACGTATTAACTTCAATGAGAGATTTACTGAAATTTTCTATGTGACTTACTATATCACAGGTTTTTGTATGGGCTCCTGAGAAGGAGGTTTATTCTTTGAAGGGCAGAGAGTTAGATATACATCTATTGGTACAGCTCTATGATCATTGACATTCTTCCATGTATTATTTTATTTTGTCTATTTGGTCAGTCATGGGCTGAAAGATGTGCTTTAAGTCTCTCGTGCCAATAACAGTCCTGTTCCTCCCTATTTCTCTTTGTATTTTTTGCCTTATGTATTTTTATGTTAGGTGGTTTACTACATAAAGCTTCAAAACTTTTGTTGTCATTGTGGATTCTGTGTCCTTCACCAATATACTTTGACTTTCTTAGTTTTCTGTGAGCCTTTTTGCCCATGAATTCAGTGTATATAGCACACAAGATAGTCTCTGCCTCTGAATCCCTCAAATGGTGGTTGCTCCCTGTTGTACTTCTGTGTGCTTCTTTTATAGTTCTCTCTCCGCTTCTAACACACACATATATGTAATTTTTATCCTCCTTACTCCTCTCTATCCAGACTCAGCATTGTCTGGTTTCTTTAACAAATATCAAGTGCCTACCTGGGCTACAATCAGCCAGGTTCCTGATCTTAAGGCACTGAGAAAATAGACATGCACCTACCATACCTTGAGCACACAGGTGGACTCCCCAGTCACTTTCATCAGAAGATGCTTTGGCTCAACCATCCTTGTGGGAAGGCCAGTCCCCCATTCAGATCTTCAATAAGAGAAGTAATTTGAAGTGCAAGACATGCCATTCAATTCCTAGTGTGGCTCTCCTGTACCAAGGTGTGTCTCTTCCTCAGCTGGCCAGGTTTCTGCAACTCTGAATCAGTGCAGTATTTCATAACATTCTCTCCCTGTCATGTATCTCTACCAGCCTCCACATGTTATACTTCACATCCAAAGGCTGTACCTCCCAGAAGACACAGAACTACACCAGTTTCTATCCCCATCACAACTTCCCCCAACACATACACACATGTCCTGCCTTCCTCCCATTTCACATTTCCTCCTTTGTTGTTTCCCAGAAGCTACAGAATGCTTATGCCAGTATAATTATGTTAGGGTCAATTAGGGGCTAGAGCTCTGGTCACCTCTAAATTATTCCATGTAGAAAAGACTACTGTAGAGGTGCCTGGGTAGCTCAGTTGATTAAGCAGCTGACTCTTGATTTTGGCTCAGGTCAAGATCTTGGGGTCATGAGATCGAGGCCTGTGTCGAGTTCCATGTTTAGTGGAGTCTGCTTGAGATTCTCTCTGTCACTCTCCCTCTGCTCCTCCCTCCACTTGGGTGCACACGTGCTTGAAAGGGAGAAAGAAAGAAAAAAAGAAAGAAAGAAGGAAAGAAAGGGGGGGAAGGAGGACGGAAGGAAGAAAAAGAAAAAGAAAGATCTTTAAAAAGAGAGAGAGAGGGCATCCCGGGTGGCTCAGTGTGATTTAGTGCCACTTTTGGCCCGGGGCATGATCATGGAGACCCAGGATCGAATCCCGCATCCGGCTCCCTGCATGGAGCCTGCTTCTCCCTCTGCCTGTGTCTCTGCCTCTTTCTCTCTGTGTCTCTCATGAATAAATAAATAAAATCTTAAAAGAGAGAGAGAGAAAGAGAACTATAACCCTTTACGTGCTTTATTCAAGCCCTGAGTCTGAGCCAGGGAGACATACAAAGAAGGAGGAATGGCACGTCCCTATCTTTATTCATGGGGGTAGGCTTTCTTCATTTCATAAAATTAAACATGGCTAGATTACGGTTTATTTTATTTTAATTCCAACAACCTTTCTAATAGTGGTAATTTCTCCTAGATTCTGTTTCTTGATGTTTCAGTTTCGGGTACTTCAGTGAGTTCTTATTTTCTATGACTTAGGTATTTCAGTCGGAAATTAGAGAGGCTGCAGCAGAGGCCTCTACTCCGATGCCACTTCAAATGTGAACTAGAAAAACAAAATTCAGCTGAAGGAGACAAGGCCACTATTGGTAGAATAAAACATCAATGATGAGTGTGAACAAGGATCCTATGAGCCAACAACATGGGTTTACAGCATGGGCAGCATACTCTACCACTCAAATTAGGTAGTGCTATGAAAATGCTTAAAACCAGTATGGCATCCAGTAAATATATGGTGCCTTTATTATAATATGTTATTATCACTGCAGTCTTGCATTCTAAAATTTCCTCTACTGCTATGTCAATGAGTGACCCATTCCCTAACGTTAAAAATAAGCATGATATTCTGATTCCTGAAGCTTATCAGAGCACAACAGTAATAGGCACCAGCAAAATGCCTTTAAAAGTTCAGGCAGAAGAAATTATAATTTCCTGAGAATAAGCATTTATTGTTTTCCCGAAGGCCAAAAAAAAGCCTTCCCCTCTGGTGGCCATAGCAATGTTGGATGCAGGAATTAGATACTCAGACAGCAGCCTTCACAGGGCACTGTTTTACAATAAGAAGCATTTCTGAGACGACTGGAAGTGGCCATAACGGCATGTAATTTAAAAGCACTATGAAAGGGAAAGTGGAACTGTGACCACATGCATTCTTTCAGTGAAGCGTAGTTAGGGAAAACACCAAAGTAAAAAAAAAAAAAAAAAAAAAGCTATTTTTGGACTTCAATATCTCAGCTCTGTGAATGCTTCTGAGTCATATTTTATGAGGACGACACACTTGGTACTGTTGGGCCACAGCTCCCATCCAGCTGGGGGGATTAAGTGGCATTCCATTGTTGAGCACTTCCCAGCAAAATTGCTAGTGAGCTTCTGATTGCAAAATCTTTACCCTTGGCATTGACTTAAGTATCAGAAAGAACATGACTTGATTTTTCAAATCCCTGGTTGATATGCTGCTATTCTTAAGTTCTTTAACCATTCGTGTCCCCCAAGACTTTGGGAAGTCTTGGGGAAGCTGTAAAATTTCTATTTCTGATTCTTAATTTTTTAGTGAGCTAAAAACCTGTGGGGCACTTTTTCAATGACACATATATAGCAAGTAGACTTAATTCTCATGTTTTGACTACAGTGTCTTTTATACTGAGACAGCTAGGAAATTCTAAGTAGTTTAGAATGCACCATCAGGAGAATGCATACCAGCTGGAAGCCAGCTAGATTCACACACAAGTGTGCTTTAAAGCAGTGATCCCCATTCTATCCTAATTTGACTGGATAATGGCCAGATAGTTATTAAGATATAAATACATGCCCAGCATTTGGTTGAAACCTGGCGAGTTTCAAAAGAACAATGAGGAGTGGTTCACTAAATTAAGGATATGCAATTAAAACATATAATGTAAGTTTGTTTGTTTGTTTGTTTGTTTGTTTGTTTGTTTGTTTTAAGAGAAAAGGGAATATGATGGAAAGAACTTTGGCTTTTATCTTTCATTTCGGAAATGTTATTTGAACTTTCTGAGCCTGTTTCCATATCTGTGAAATCTCCCAAGTAATAAAATAAACTTAATGGTGTTGTTGAGAGAATGATAACTTAATAAGTATAAATAGCTTAGCGAAGTCTGGCTCATTTTGATGAGGCAAATGAGGACTAAAGCTAGAAGAAGCATCTGGATCTTGCCTCTGCTTTGAAGAGTCAAGGATTGACTCTTGTCAATTTCCAGAGTAAGTCAGACTGGAGATATGGACACACAGTAATCATAGCACCCAGGAGACTGAGGTGGGCCCCAAGGTGCTACTAATTTTAATGCATCTTTATAATTTTAGATTGATTTCTTGGAATGGGAAAATAAGTTCAAAAATAAGGACATCTGCAAAATAAGTACATTCTCTCCTTCCTATGTGTGGGACTCTTAAAATACTGTCTGGCATGTGGTAAGTGCTTCATTAAATAATAACTAAGATGTAAGTTTTATAATGAAAGATATCATGAGAAGTGCTTTCAAACAAACAGGAAACATGCAGTGTCTGAATGAGGAGCACATTATATCCCTGTAGACAAAACCACTGGAGATTAAAATAAGGAAGTTGGAGGGGTACCAGGGTGGCTCACTGGTTGAATGTCTGCTTTTAGCTGAGGTCGTGATCCCGGGGTCCTGGGATCGAGTCCTGCATCAGGCTCCCCTCATGGAGCCTGCTTCTCCTTCTGCCTATGTCTCTGCCTCTCTCTATGTGTCTCTCATGAATAAATAAATAAAATCTTAAAAAAAAAAAAAACAAGGAAGTTGGAGTGATAAAATAAGGACCAGTGTGGTGAGTTAGTGGACACAGTACAGCTCCCACCCACAACCCATATACCTATCCTTTTTTCTTAACATTTTGTTCAGCTACCCACCACTCAGGGAAACTTCAGTTCTGTTGGAAAACCTAGTTGGGCTAGGGCAATGCTATCCTTATCCTTAGCAGTTAGTTCAAGTGCAGCAGTAGGAATTCATGATATTCAATGAGTCAATCATACCACAAATCCACTCCAACTCAGGCGAGATAATCATTTCCAGCTGGTTGAAGTTGAGGATTCTATGATTTGCTGCTGAAGACATCCAAACAGAAACAGAGGACACCAGCTCAGATGGATACACCATCTCACAAGAGGAAATGTTGCCAGTGAGACCAGAAATTTGAAGTTCCTGGCTACAATGCCTTGTTCTTTCTTATCCTCATCTTAGAGACAACCCTTGCCATTAGTTTAAAAAAGACTTTAAATCCACTCACTTTACCGGGAGCATTGCCTATCAGACACTCCCTATGTTTGTTTCTGGAAGAGTCCTTCTCTGTGCATCTGTGGCTTAACAACTACCTTTACCATCACTTTGGTGGATATCCTTCTACACATCTCTTTAATTAGATACACATAATCTTGCACAAATGGCATCTTACTGATGTATGTTCTTTTGTAAGCTGATTTCCCCTCTGAACAATATGTCTCAAATAACATTTTTTGCCTGTCAATATAGATCTGCATCATCAATTTTTTTGCTGCATAAAAGTGATTTAATTGTGTATTTAACCAATTTCTCTTTGAAGGCATTTAAATTACTTCTGAGTTCTTCATTGCTTATACTATGTCATATACACATCCTTTTATACTTGTCTAGTTATCTCCTTGAGATGAAGCTCTAGAAATTTCCTTTGGATTCGAAGCATATACACGTTTGACTCATTTTGTCAGGATTCCTTCAGTTACAAATAGGAGTTCTGATTAATGAAATGAAAATGTAAGGAATTGGGCAGCCGTGGTGGCTCAGTGGGGTTTAGCACCACCTTCAGTCCAGGGCGTGATCCTGGAGACCTTTGATCAAGTCCCACATTGGGCTCCCTGCATGGAGCCTGTTTCTCCCTCTGCCTGTGTCTCTACATCTCTCTCTCTGTGTGTGTCTCTATGAATAAATAAATAGAATGTTTTTTAAAAAAATTAAAAAATGTAAGGAATTGAATATGTTACATAACAAGAAGTTTAGAAGTTGGGGCATTCTAGAGTTTAGTTAGCAACTCAGTAATGTCACCAAATACTAGATTTTTTCCATCCTATTCATCTGGTATCTTCGGTGTATTGCCCAGTCCTCAAACCTATCCCTCATGGGTACAAAATGGTGTCAGAATTCCGGACATCACATGGCAATACCTGTATGAAGAAAAGGGGCATTTCCTCCTATTCTCTTTTTATCACAAGGACAGTGTTTCTCAGAATCTCCTGGCAAATTCCCTTTTGTATCCCTTAGCCAGAATTGGCTGGACACCTAATGTGTTAGCTAAGAAAAGTCTAGGGATGAGGAGATCTCCAGAACAATTGTATCCACTATATTTTTACTATCAGTGCCTATTTTTCCACCTTTTGTCAATCTGATAATACATAAAAAGATACCTTGTTTTTATATTAATTTATCTACTTACTGAATATCTTTTCAAATATCTATTGGCTGTTTTTGGCTCTTTAGTAAAATTGCCTGATTGTATCCTTTGTTCAAAATTTTTTCTTATTGGTTTATAAGTGCTTTGGGTACATTAGGAAAAGTAAGTCTTGTATATTAGGACCCTAGATGCTGCTGATTTTTCCACTAATTGGCTATCTGCCTATTAAGATTATTTACACTGAATTTTGCCATACAGAATTTCTAATTCTTAGGTAGTCAAATTTATTACATTTCCCTTCATGGTTTCTAGCTTCATTAGTAAGTTTAAAAGTCCATGCCAACTCAAAGATCAAAACACATTCACCTGTGTGTTTTTAAAGAAATATTTCTTCTTTTAAGTGGCTAGCCATCTGTCGCAGCAAACATTAATTAAATAATTCATCTTCTCCCCACTAATTGGAGAATGCCATCTTTATAAGATACTAATTCCCATATATGTAAATTATTTGTGTACACCAGTTTTTAAAATGAGGCATTCAACAAATATTTACTGTTTTTTTTTCAATGTTGAAAGTACCTTGCTTATGGATGAAAGTAGAAACAGAGATGAATTAGACATAACATTTGTCTTTAATTACACACATGCCTGTTAGTAAAAAACACAGGTACTGGACCAAGAGCGATTGGTTTGATTCCCAAGTTGTCCTCTTAGAAAAAGCTGCAACCTCATATGACCTCGAGTGCAATACTTAGCCCCACTCTGCTTCAGTTCTCTCTTGTGCAAAATAGGGTACTAATAATTGTACCTATTTCATAGAATTTATATAATTATTAAATGAGTGAATTCATGTAAAATACTCAGAGTCTGGCACAGAAGAAGAGCATAATAAATGCCAGCTATTTCTTAAGCCTGGAGGTAGGGCATCATAGCGTTAAGGGTACACACTCTGGAAACACAGCACATGGGGTTAGAATCCTCTCAACACTTACCAGGTGGGTTAATTACTTGCCATACCTCAGTTTTTTCATCTGTGAGATAGGGATAGTAATGATAACACCTCCTTCATGGGGTTACTGTAATGATTAAATAAATTGATATGTGTAAAGTGCTTAGAGTAACATCTGACACACAGTAAGCACAAATACATAAAAGCTATTTTTATTACCCAGGGAATATCTTCACTTGATTCCAGACAATTTCATATCCTGACAGTAGGACTAAATGAGGATGGAAAATGATTCTGGGGTGCTTAGGTTGACCTTCCATTATTGAACCATCTAACTGAATAAGCAGAGCAGTAGTTTCCAAGAAATTTTACCTCTCGCATCTACATTTTTCTTTGTTTTGGAGGAACAGCACTGGAACTCTAGAAGAAACAATAGCTAATGCTAGCTACATAGTTTCATCTATGTACAAACATTAGACTCCATAATGACTTTCATAAAACATAATTAGATTTAAACCAGATTTGGGGCACCTGGGTGGCTCAGTCGGTTAAGCATCTGCCTTTGGCTCAGGTCATGATCCTGGAGTCCTTGTATTGAGCCCTTTGTCAGGCTCTCTGCTCAGCAAGGAGTCTGCTTCTCCCTCTCTGTCTGCCTTTGTACTTTCTCCCTCTCAAATGAATAAATAAAATCTTTAGGAAAAAAAAAAAGATTTAGACCAGGTTTGCTCTCTCTTTCAATCCTGTTATGATTTGAAATAAGCTCTTTGCTTTTCCATTGTTTTTTAGCCAAAATTATCAGAAAGAACACATGCATTGAATTTTGGTTTTTGCTTTCTCCTCAATTATATCCAGATCCATTATTACTGCCTTGACTACAAGAAACATTTTTAGTTTGACCGGGGCATTTTTTCCCTGCTCCCACCCACCTTCTAAACCAAGGGTAGGCATTATACATGATTATGGCTATCTAAAACTCCACATGTGGCCTCTGAGTGCTGTGCATTGCATTTGGATCTGTGGTGTAGCTGGTGGGTGTGTGTAAACATGCACAGCCAGTCCACTCTCTGGAGACTGCAAATTCAGGGAGCTCTGTGACATGTTGCTTCACCAAAGGGCTACATGCTGTCCTTGAAGACTGCTATGCTGGGAGGCCCGTGTCATTTTAACCAGGCCATCTCCTTCTGGGATCACAATAGGTTCTTGGTCAACAATAAATGTCTGTATTTATCCTTTTTGTGAAATGTAATCAATTTTTTTTTCTCCAGCTTCAATTATACTATAGAAAACGGGAAGTCCTGGATATGAAGAGTAACCTAGATGTTAAAAAAAGATACTCTTGGGGATCCCTGGGTGGCCAGCGGTTTAGCGCCTGCCTGTGGCCCAGGGCGCGATCCTGGAGACCCGGGATCGAGTCCCATGTCGGGCTCCCCGTTGCATGGAGCCTGCTTCTCCCTCTGCCTGTGTCTCTGCCTCTCTCTCTCTCTCTCTCTCTGTGACTATCATAAATTTTAAAAAAAAAGATATTCTTTGCATTTTTTCTCTATCAGACTCTCCTATTTTCTGCCAGTGTTTTATTGATCCAGATTAGACAATGTACCTAAAAGAGAAGTAGGGAAAAGATTCTTAAGACGAGAAATGAAGATTTCAAAAGTGTGTATTTCAAACTGCATTTACGCAGCTGCAACTTGTCCTTTAAAAAAAAGCAAAAAGTAGGTAAATTGAAACTTCAGATTGAGCCTAAGCTGATGAATTCTATGAATTCAGTATGAAAATAGCCAAATCCTTTCTCTTTCTCATCCCTGAGGATTGAGAAAAGGAGAAGAAGCTAACATTTGGGGATGGAGTATATTTGGAAAGAGGAGCCTACACTGTCCCCACCACCTCCCTCAACCAAGCCTGTTTGTCTTTACTATCACCCATCAGTGGAACCGAAAATACCATTTATGCTGAGCTTAACTTAAGACCTAGGTGAAGGTGAACAGATTATTTTATCTGTAACTAGATATTATTTCTGTGACCAAAATTACTCTCTTATTTCTGGGTGAGTTTATTTTTTTAATAACATCCACCGACACAGTCAAGCAAACTGAGTTTGATTCTAAGAGACTCTGATACATCAAATGAGAGCAAAAGTATAAATAAACACAGTGGATGGGAAAGGGGTCCTTAGGTTTCAAACTTGGCTGTAACATGCATTGTTATTTGTCTTCTTTGACTCATGTCTCCCTTTCCTTGAAATTTCTCAAATTAAAGCCATAATACGAAACAGTCACAGAGCCTGGCATTTATTATTTTCTTGTATTTGTCAACATGACATATTCTCATAAATCCCACTGAAAAGTGAAGATGATGTGTGAAGAAGATACTATATTCAGATGGTGCCAAGGAGGGGGGGAACCCTCTCTTTTATTGCTTTCATTTAATTAAGAACTTCACTGTACTTATTGAAATTTGAAAAGTAAAGCACCAATGTGTTCTCTGCTTGTGTTGCCTTATTTGAGAAAAAAAATAACTTAAGAGCCTAGGGTTTGGGGGCACCCAGGTGACTCAGTTGGTTAAGTCTTGGTTAAGCGTCCAACTCTTGATTTTGGCTCAGGTCATGGTGTCTCCAGGTAGGGAGTTTGAGCCCTGCATCTGGCTCTGTGCTGTGCAGAGAGTCTGCTTGGGATTCTCTCTCTCTTTCTCCCTCTGCCTTCCCTGAGTGTGTGTGTGCTCTCTCTTTCTCTCTCTCTATCAAATAAATTTTTTAAAATAAGAATCCAGGGTCTGTATTAACAATATTATATTGCATAACTTCCACTGACCTAAATGCCTTAATTACAAAGCTCTTTGAAGCCTCTTCCCCTAAAGCTGACTGAAGAAGATTCTTACATTTTTATTGTCTCCTGTTTCCTAAATATGACAAGCCCAAAGAGGTAGAGATGTATCAGTCCACTTAAGGCTTCAAGGTTTTGTGACAAAACATCTGCTAGACCTAGCAGGGATGAATATAACCATAAAAACCTCACTTGCTACCTGGGGAAATGTTGGGAACAGTTGACTGTTTTTCAAAATATTCCATAAGCGATATCTTTTCTTTCTCTTTTGATTGTATGAGGGGCAGAAAGCAAGAAATCAAGAATACAAGCTCTTTTCTCTCACTAGAAGAGACAAAGAAGCAGCAAAGAGCTTAGCTTGCATTTGAAATGCCTAAGTATTTGTGCATGAATGAACGGGAGCAGATGGTAGGGAGGTCTCCCAGGGAATGTGGGTTTGGATAGGGTGGAAGATGTGTGAATAGCAGCTTAGAAAGCCAATAGTGAATTAGTGACACCATGCAGACAGCAGGGGTCCAGAGAAATGGTAATTGGGACAAAGACTGGTACTATAGAAATACTGAGAAAAAATACTTTTAATTTTTTTTCCATTTGAAATGGCTAATGAATTTAGCATGTAAAAACTGAAAAGGGTAAATATCTTCAGAATGAAAGCAGGCATTATTTATAGTCTTTTTAATTCTTCAGTTGCTGTTTCAGAAGCTTTGTGACAAAGCAAACAATCTGGTGATCATTGAGGGCCTGCTGTATATACATGATCCATGATTTTAGGTCTTGAGTGTGTGTGTGTGTATGTGTATGGGTGTGTGTGTAGCTAGAACAGCATAGGGATGGAGAGTATAGGAAAGTCAAAAGAAAGGGAATACAACCCTTACTCTCTATTACTGAGAATCTTATTGTCTAGATGGGAACACAGATCTCATACAGACATGAACATTAACATTGCATCTGGAAAGAACAGATCCATTAATGCATATTCATAATGCAACTTGATAACATAAGCTTCTTGCATCTTCCTTGGAAGAAAATGAAGCATTGACGTATTAATTTATTAACAAAGTGAGTATGGTTGAGTTGCTAGGGACAAAAGACCAGATGATACTATGTGGCTGGGGGTGAGTTTTTCCCTGGAGTGAATCGGTGCCCTCACTACCTATCTTCCTGGGAAGAGGCAGAAAGTGAAGACCCAGCCAAGTGGACTTGAGATGGTGATAGAGGGAATTACTCCCTCTCACGGGATCCAAGAAGGTAGTTTTCCCTGAAAATGAAGCCTGGAGAGACCTAGACAGCCTCCCTCATCCATGGAAGACTCTCCAGGCACTGGCTGTGTAGCAAACTCTAGGATGGGTCTACACTTACACAGAGCATTTTTAATTTTTCTTTGAGTTATTGCTGAATCTTCAATAAGACCTTATAAAAGTTTCAGCTTTGTCTCAGTATAGTTTGGGAAATTAGAGCAAAGCTAGTGTCCATTCTTAGGACAGAGTTATACAGGGAAGAAAGAACAGTGTCCCCTGTCTCAAAATTGAAATTGGGGTAGCAGTGTCCACATAAGGAAAGACAATTTCTCCAGGGCTGCCAGGAACAGAGGCGATGGCAGGAGCGTTGCAGTTGATGGAAGGGCCGAAGCCAAGGAATCAGAGCTATTTGCCCAGTACAAACTGAAGACAAGGCTTCAGGATGTGCTCAGAAACAGCAGGGGTCTTTTTGATGGAGGCAGACTGATACCATAATAATCTGGGTATAAAAAGCAAGTAACCTTGTTTAGAATTCAAAGGCGGGTGAGTCCTACCTAGGCTGTGGGAGTCAAAAATCAACAACTAAAAGTACTCAGTGTCATAGACTGAAAACTATGCCCCCCAAACTCATATGCTGAAACTCTACACTGGAATGTGATGATACTAGGAGGTAGGGACTTTGGGAGAGAATTGAGATTAAATGAGGTCATGAGGGTGTGGCCCTTATGAATAGGATTGGTGCCCTCAAGAGTCATAAGGGCACTGGCCTCTCTGCTCTGTGTCATGTGAGGGAATAAGGAGAAGTCTATGTCTGTACTCTGGAAGAGATCTCAGTCATCCTGGCACCCTCATCTTGGACTTTGCCATCTCCAGAACTGTAAGAAATAATTTCCTGTTGTTTTAAGCCACCTAGTCTATGGTATTTTTGTTACAGCAACTACGAGAATCTAAGGCACTCAGGCAACGCAGAAGAAAGAAGTTGCCTGCAGTGGATGAGGATAGTAAGCTAAGGATCATGGGAGAGGTACATTTGAAGTAGAATTCTAGGGACAAAAGGGAGGTGGAAAAGAAGAGCATTCCAATTTCCAGCCTGGGTAGATGTGCAGGGCTAGGCTCTGCTGATAACAAAGCTATATGATTTACATGATTTTCAGGCTGTGCAGGATGTTTCCTGCATACTCTGACCCCAAGACCTTCACATTTTACAAGGCATTACTTAGCAGGTCCAGAATGACTCACAGTGATCTGGTTCTCCTTCATTGCAGCTAATCAGCCATACTCTACCATCATGGATCAGTGGTCAGGAGTCTCCATTAACACGTCACCGTGGAGAGAGACACAGTTCCATGACCTCGTTTCCCTCATAGCTGTTACTAGCTTGAGAGAGAAAACAGAAATCAGAGAATCAAAAAACAGTGTTTATGAGGTTCTGGCTCCACCATCTCTGCAGGAATCCTTCAAATCATTTCCCCATGCACTCTGGGAGTGCTCAGGAAGAGGTCTAAGCTGTGTGCATTAGTTTCCAAATGCTGTCATGACAAATCACCGTGGACTTGGTGACTTGAAGCAACACACCTGTTTCTGCCACAGTTCTGGGGCCTTTGGAAGTTCAAATCCAAGCTGTCAGCAGGGTTGTTTCCTTCTGGAGGCTCATTGGGAGAGTCTGTGCCATGCCTCCTTCTGAGCCCCTCGTGGTTGCCAACAATCCTTGGTTTTCCTTGGCTTATAGATGCATCTCTCCAGTCTCAACCACCATCATCACATGGGCTGTTCCTCTCTGTGTGTCTGTCTCTGAGCCTCTTTTTCTCTTTTTACAAGGGTACCGGCCATGTTGAGTTATGGGTTCAACTTAGCATGACCTCATCTTACATCTATAACAATCATATTTCCAAAAAAGCTCTTGTTCTGAGGCCCTGAAGACATGAATTTGGTAGAGGGATACTAGTCAACCAGCACAGTGTGCAAGTGAAATGTTTCTCTCAGTAACTTTCCGGCATTGATTTTCTTCCAACCCTGCTCTGGGCCCTCTCCCTGGAGAGATTTTATTGCCAATGCCACTGAGGCTCCATTAAGCTGTCATTGCGCTGTGCAAACCCACACCATCCATGCATCCACTGAAAGCTCAGATGCCACTCCCCTCCCACAGTGTCAACCCTCCCCCTCACCAATGACAAAGCCTGTTGGGCTGTTCCCCAGGCTGGTGTCAACCAGAAAGGTTTGAGGGAAACTGCCCTTTAAGTTCTGACTCTTTGATTTCCAGCCTCCCTCTCGAGGTCCCAAGCAAGAGTCCTTGGGATGGAGGCACTAGAGCACACTGAGTAGCAGACTTGCTATTCTCACATTCAGCCCACCCTCCCAACACAGGACACAGTGTCTTCTCTTGCAGGACATGGTGCTCTCCTCTAGAGTTATTTGCAGGAGGCTACATGTACCTCCTCAGGGACCCCTGGTGTGGCTATGCCATGGATCCTCCCAAATATACTCAGATGAGTCTAATCCCCACACGAACATGGAAGACAGTTGAAATAATGTGGCCATTGAGCAGGACCACATGACCTGGTCATGGAAATGCAGAGATAAGGATGGGTGTGAAATGTTCAGCAAGGAGAATCCTTCCAAAGTGAAAGAGATGAAGATTCAGTTCAAAAAGAGAAAAAGAGAGGACATTTAGAGGCAAGAGATTTGGGTCAGACCAATACTTGTCAATTCTCGATTCTAAAACATCAGCTATGTGTCCAACAATTCAAATCTACCACTATCTATCTGGACTTAGTGTCAGATCCCACAAGTCCCACAGATGGCCCTCACTTCAGATGCCAATCACAGGTCTCAGGCTTCCCATACTTTGTCCAACTGGCTGTAAATAAACAGGTCATATAATGCCCTCCTCGAGTTCAGTAATTTGCTGGAATAACTCACAGAAGTCAGAAAATACTTTCCTATACTTACTGGTCTATTATAAAGGCTATAACTCAAGAACAGTCAGATGCAAGAGGTGCATAGGGTGAGGTTTGGGGAGGGGAGAGTGCAGAGCTTCTACTTCCTCTCTTGGGTGTGCCACCCCTCCCCCAGCACCTTGATCTGTTCACCAATCCGGAAGCTCACTGAACCCTGTTGTTTAGTGGTTTAGCAAGGTTTCATTATGTAGGCATGATTGATTAAGTCATTGGCCTTGTCATTGAACTCAATCTCCAGCCCTAATGACATCTCCAAAGGTCAGGGGGTGGGGCTTAAAGTTCCAGCTCTTTAATAGTGGCTTGATCTTTCTAGGGACCAGCCCCACCCTTTAGCTATGTAACTCTGTCTCCCCAGTGGATCATCTCATTAGTGTATGAAAGAGTAAATTCTAAAGGTTTTAGAAGCTCTGTGCCAGGAAGAAAGGACTAAAACCAAATATTCATTTTTTAATTATACAACAATGCTAATTTATATTTTCTTGCATTTCTGATTACTCTTTAATTATTTCCCTTTTTTTTAAAGATTTTATTTATTTATTCATGAGAGACACAGAGAGAGAGGCAGAGACACAGGCAGAGGGAGAGGCAGGCTCTCTGCAGAGAGCCCCTTGCAGGACTCCATCCTGGACCTCGGGATCATGCCCTGAGCCAAAGACAGATGTTCAACCGCTGAACCACCCAGGCATCCCTCTTTGATGATTTCTTAACAGAAGTAGTCTTTCTAATAACCCAAGCATCACTTAACTTCTGTAAGCCTTCATCATCCACAAAAGAGGATAATAATGGAATCTACCCCATAGGCCTTCATGAGAATTAAATAAGTTAATTCATGCAAAACTCTCAGGACAGCAGTGCTGGGCACCAGGGAACAGTTCAGTACCTAAGAGCAGTTTCTGCCAAATGTGCCTTTGATACAGGTTCCGAGTGCTTTACCTTATTAACTCATCCAATCTTCACAACCCTTGGGGATGAATACCTTGAGCCCCATTTTACAGATGAGAAAACTGAGAAAAGTTAAGGAAGTTCCTGACCCAAGGCAGTTTGTAGGCTATGAAGACAAAGCCTATGCTCAAACCATGACTTTTTGTTTCCACATAGTAGGTGCTCAGTAAATTATTGGCATGAGAATCTGGGCTACATGGAGGTATGCCAAGCATGTGGAAAGACAACTGTGCAAACAGAGCCAACACACAAAAGCAAAGTACTTCCTCATATTTAACAAAACCATCACACAACGAGTCTCAACTTAAAAAAAAAAAAAAAAATCCAATAGCCCCTGAGGAAATTTGAGAGGAAAAAAGATTGAGACCATTGTGAATTATGAGGAGTGGAAGGACAAGATTTTGGCTGACCTCTTTCTTAATGTACCAACAGCCACACTGGGGGATCCTAGTTTTAAAAGGCCAGAGTGCACCTTTGGTTCTGAAAGTTCTAGAATGCTTGCCAGCACATTTCTCCAACTTCCTGTCCCCAACTTATTTTGAAGACTCTATCATGTATGAAACTCTACACTTCTCCATAAATTGCTTATTTATACGGACAAGTACCTCCTCACCCCAAACTTCCCTACTGTACATTTGGAATTCTAATGAGCTTAATTGCTCTGTTTACTAGCTTTAAACTTCTTTACTTGAAGAAAGTATAAGAAAGGTCTCAGGTACAAATTAAACCAGTCCATCAGTGAACCAAGAATACAACACTGGACAAAACCAACATTTTTTTCCCAGAGAGACTGCTCCTCACCTTTTCAGGTGATCCTGTGAGCTCCAGGTTGTTTCTTAATGAAAACTCTGGTAGTCATGACCACCCAGCTTTTTGAAGAAAGCAGTTCTCTCCAACATTCCACCAGGATTTTGTTGTTCAGGTCAGCTCCTATCACGTTTCTTTTTTTTTTATTTTTTTATTTTTAAAAATTTTTTTAAATTTTTATTTATTTATGATAGTCACAGAGAGAGAGAGAGAGAGAGAGGCAGAGACATAGGCAGAGGGAGAAGCAGGCTCCATGCACAGGGAGCCCGACGTGGGACTTGATCCCGGGTCTCCAGGATTGTGCCCTGGGCCAAAGGCAGGCGCTAAGCCACTGCGCCACCCAGGGATCCCTCCTATCACATTTCTGAACAAACTGTAGGAACTGGAGTATAGTCAGTGAATGGAAATCTCTGAAATAACCAAGTAACGTGAGTAACCAAAATAACATAAGTTCACTCCTTAGTGAGTCAAAGATAGAAACTATAGCAGGTGAGTTGTTACAAAAGAAACTTGATTTGTAGCAAATAAGGAGATCGTGGGGATTGACTTTCAAAGCCATGATTCCTTCTATTTAGGATTAGGATGAATATTTAGATAGGGAAGACTTGCATCATATATAGGGACAGGCCTAAAGTCACTAGCATGCCTTAAGGAAACATACCTATACATATGTTGTATGTGATGTAAATGAGGCTTGTGCTCCTCCTTGAGCAGAGATTTTAGTGTTTTAATGAGGTAAAGGTAACTGTTGTCACTCCATGGCCCATCTCTGCAGGCGCAAGTTGGGAGTTGAGCTCAAGCTGGTCTGGGTTGTCTGGGCCACCAGAGTCCAGCAGTCATTATTGCTTGAGGAGTAGTTTCAATTCCCATCATGGGATATTATCCCCATACTGTCCATTGCCTGAGTTAAGAGAGAAGCTGGGAAGAAGCTAAGGAAAAATGTGGGACAAAAGTCAGTAGGTCCAAGCAGGTTGGCAGTCAAGGTCAGGTGTTGGGGTCCAGCTAGTAACCCAGGCCCAGCAGGAAAGAAATATTTTTGTTTTAGTAACAATGGGAGAGACTCTCATTCTGTTAACAAAAATTACTACTGTTTTTATTACTATAAGACTCTGCCATAATGTAATAAGTGGGTAGTTTACAAAAAAAAAAAAAAAAAATTCAGTCACACAAAATTGAGGGACCGTGCTATTTAAGGAGCAAATGCAATGAATAAGGCAGTCTCACAGCTCACTGGCCACACTTTCCTTTTTTTTTTTTTTTTTTTTTTTTTTTTATGATAGTCACACAGACAGAGAGAGGCAGAGACATAGGCAGAGAGAGAAGCAGGCTCCATGCACCAGGAGCCCGATGTGGGATTCGATCCCGGGTCTCCAGGATCACGCCCTGGGCCAAAGGCAGGCGCCAAACCGCTGCGCCACCCAGGGATCCCTTGCCACACTTTCCTAAATTGGTGCTTCACCATCCAAATCCATTCCAGTTCCAGCAGTTTGGATGGGCCTTGAATATTCACAGGGACCCTCCTGAGTCCGAAGCTGGCTTTGAGGACAGTGGCAGCCATCCTCTTAATATCATGGTAGGCTGGTTCATTCTTCAGCCTAATCCAAAGCCACTGGCTACAGCCTTGTGTCCACCCCACCCCCACCCCCTTCCTGGATTTCCCCTAACTTCCTCTTCTTCCATGAGATCTCTACTTCCCTCCCGCATTATCTCGGGATCCCACTGAGGAAGAACACAGAAATGATGTCGTTTACAGAGTGACAATGTGGTAAACTGTGTGTTAAATGCCTTATACATTTTTCATTAAGTGGTCAGAACAGCTCTATGAGGTGGGTACTATTGTCCCCACTGGAGAAGGAAGCTGAGGGTTGACTTCAATGGTCTACCACAGGCTCCACCGTGGGGAAACAGCAATGCCATGATTCTAACTCTGCTCTGCGTAACTCCAAAGCCTCTATTCCATGCTGCTACCTTGCCATTCACTGGTATTAAACCCCAGAGTCAGGGCACCTGGGTGGCTAAGTCCGTTAGGCATCTACCTTCGGCTCAGGTCCTGATCCCAGGGTTCTGGGACTGAGTCCTGCATTGGGCTCCCTGCTCAGCAGGGGAAACTGCTTCTTCCTCTGCGGCTCCCCCTGCTTGTGTGCACTCTCTCTCTCTCTCTCCCTCATACAAACAAATAAAATCCTTAAAAAAAAAAAAAATAAACCCCCAGAGTCATGTTCTCCCATACTTTTTAGATGTGGAAATTCCTCAAAGGGGAAATTTCTAAGATGGAAAGTACTTTTCATTCCTAACATTTCATGTTTCATGTTATAGTCAGTTTTGCTTTCTGTGTTATTCAGCACTAGTACAATGGGGTTCTTCTTTAGGTTTTCAGAGCACAGCCAGGAGAGGAGTAGACAGGAATGTTGAAGTTAGCTTCCCCATTCACTGATAATCAGCTGATTAAAGACTGCATAGGTTAAAGATGGTACAGAGCTCACATCAACCCCTTTGACTGGCCTCTAAAATAACCAAAGTTTTGGTTTCAAACTGTGCTCCAGTTTGAAAAACTGAAATGAACACAGTGGCTTCTTTTTCCTTCCTGCACATATATTTACATACATTTTATTTACAGTCTTTGAAGCAAGGCGTTCTCAAGGTAAAAATCCCAGTAAAGATGATCAATCTTGAATTGGAAGTTTTTAAAAGGAGATTCTCCAAAAACATCTAGCAGTCAATCTTAGACACAGGCCATGGTTATGGTGCAACTCCAGCTATAAGATGTTCTTTCCCTCCCAACAGTTTGCAAAGCCAATACCAGATTAGTCACCTCAGTCTGGGGCTTCAGAAGACATTCTGCTGCTTTGTCTTAGATGAATGGAATGGATGGGGTCTAAGTCTGGGCCCCCTTCCAGTGTGGTCTGCAGTGCTCCAGGCCTGGACCTTTTGCCTCCTGTAGACCCACTTAGCTGCCACTCCAGGAATCTCCACAAAGGCCAATTCTTACAGAGCTCCTTGAGGGTAAACATTCTCATTCCATTCCCATCAGGGGACAAGAAGAGAACAGAAAATCCCTATAGACTACATGCTGGTAGGCGGGCATATGAAGAACTTTTCACCTGGACCTTCAAGACAGTGGTATTGTTTGGGGGCTTCACTGTGAGCTACTGGTCTGGTACCACCAAAGCACATCAGAATCTATGCACAACCTTCACTCCTAGGAACCAGGAAGCTGTTCTTCACATCGATTCTCCCAGGCAAGGACAACAACAAGAACAAAATTAAATTGCAAAGATAAAGAAGTTGAAACAAAGCAATTTGCAATGACATATTTCCACCATGAAGAATCTATTCCTTACTAATGTTGGATCTATTTAGTGGAATTAAAATTTTGACACAAGTCATCAAAATTCTGTTTAGATGAAGACATCACTATGTTTCACAGAGGATTGTTCCACAATAGTCTGAGAGTGATGTTGGAAATGGAAACTCAAATCAGAAGGAATATTGATAGCATGGTCCCAGGATGCAGCTCCATAGTTTATAAAGACCTTGCTCTTTTCCTTCTCTGGATAATCCCTGGCAACCAGCCCTGGTGAACATGCTGCACAATAGTGGCAGTTACCACTCGGTGGGATTTGATATCTCCACATGTGGATCAGTTTGGATTTCCCTTATTAGAGCAGCCACAAAACCATTCCTTTCCCCAGTGTTTAGGCTGCTTCAGACCAAAGCCACGCAGGATACTGAAACCTTGCTCATCAAAGCATTCTAGCTGACGGCACCAAGGCCAGGGCCTTGATCATTGCCCTGAGCAAGCAGAAATGATTTCCTCTCTTGAGTCAGGAATCAGAAAGCCTGGAGCCAGGGATAAAATCACCGGAGACACCAGTAAAGCTGAAAATGACCTCTACCTTGGCATTAACAAGTATTAGAAAAATTCTGCCTTTCGTTTTCTTAAAAGATGGTAATATTAAGCCCTTTGGGCTCAGTTGATCTGGGAAAAAGAATTTTTCAAAAAAAGTTACAGAACAGCTTTGCATGTTGCCCTGTGTCTTTTTAATAATATGTTGAAGGGGTGCCTGGCTGTCTCAGTCAGTTGAGCATCTAACTCTTGACCTTGGCTCAGGTAATGATCTTGGGGTCTAGAGATTGAGCCCCATGTTGAGCTCTGTGCTCAGGAGGGAGTCTGCCTGAAATCCTCTTTTTCCCTCTGCCCCTCTCCCCGCTCAAGTGCAATAAATAAATTAAATAAATAAATAAATAAATAAATAAATAAATAAATAAATAAATGTTGTAAACACTGCTTTAGCAGAACAGAAAAAGTGGCTCCTATATTCCACTAAGTTTTCACCCCAGCGTTTTATACAGAAGAAAGTGTCACAGTTCCCAACCACTGCAGTCATTATAGAGCAGTAGAGATTGTAAAAGTCAATCGTGTCTTAAGCAAATATTTCAATTATTTCAACACGTATTGACAAAAGTGAATCATAATTTGTGTGTATGCCAGGACACATCAGAGCTGGTGACCCAAAAGGTCTAGAGGCCTACAGGATTTGGTTAGTAAACTTGAAAGTATGTTTCAGTGTTCCAAACTTAGTAAAATAGCACTTATTTATATTTATGCCAAACACATATCCTAGTAAATTTGTTTCGAATATAGAAATCACCATAAGACAGGCCAAAAAACAGCAATCAGTGAACAATAGTGGTGCTGACTGTGGGTGTTAAAAAGAAGGAATACACACACCCCGTTGAACTGAGGAATGCTCTATGAAGACACTGGCCTTTGAGCACCTTGAGAAAGTAGCACAATTTCAGCAGGAAGACATCAAGGGGAGAAGCCCTGTCAGGCGTGTAACATGGAGTGGAAAGGCAGGTGAATGCTGGGAAGAGATGAAGCATAGGGATGTGTTAGGCTGTAGCAGAACTCACATGAAGTCATAGGAGCAGAGCGTACTGCCTAGCTGGTAAAGGCATCACTGAAATTAATCTAGTAGACAAGAGGGGGACATTGAAAGTCCTGGAACAGAGAAGGATTGCAGATAAAAGCAGTGTTTCGTGAAGACTTTGGTGGTGGCTTTATTTCTTTACCAATACTGCCATGACAAAGTGTGTAACTGGGTGGCTTAAAACAACACAGATTTATTCTGTCACAGTTATGGAAGCTGGAGATGTGAAATCAAGGCATCAGCAGGGCCACACTCCCTCTGAAGGCTCTCAGAGAAAACCCGCTGTGTGGCTTTCTTGTAGCTTCTGCTGGTTGCTGACAGTGTTTGGCATTCCTTGGCTTGGAGACACTCTACTCTGTGTGTGTCTTCACATGGTATTCTCTCTGTGTGTGACAATGTCTCCCTGTCAAATTTGCCTCTTCTGATAAGGACACCAATGGTATTGGATTGAGGGTTGGATTGAGGGTTCACCCTAAGACGGGATGGATCTCATCTTAACTTGACTAATGTCTGCAATGACTCTTTCCAAATGAGTTCATGTGCATGGGTTCCTGGTGGACGTGAATTTGAGGGGGGACACTATTCAACCCAGTCAAGTAGCCAAAAGTAAGAATTAGCATGAGGAGAACCTTGCAACAGAGAGATCAGTTGCGGAGCCCAAAGCAGCCGATAAAATGATGGAGGTCCAAGATGATAACAACCCTGGGGACAGAGAGGAGAGGGAATGTCAAAGGCAGAGTCAGTTTACAAGTTTACATGGGTGACCAGTTGGAAATGGGGAGGAAGGGAGTTAAAGGTGACCCGAGATGGGGAGACTAGCCACCTGGGTGAGTGGTGGTGCCACCAACCCAGATCACCAAGTAGAAAGCCTTAACTAGTATAGTGAGAAATTATTTTGACTTTGTGTTTTATTGAGTAATTTTGACAAAAGATGTAGCTGTGTGTGGCTGTCCAGGCAACTGGGCCACAGAGGCCAGAGTGCTGGACAGGAGTCAAAGCAGGGAGTGCACACTTAGAAATAAGTAGAAATACTACTTAGTAGCCCAAGGAGCCAGAGGAATTATCAAGGGAGTGGATAAAATCCCAGACTGCTGTGAGAGGATGCAGGGGGAAGGCAGAAGCTAGAACTGGGGAGAACAGCTCAGTCACATGTCAGAGAGGAAGAGGGGGATGGGAAAGGCGGGGAGAGAATTCAGGAGGCCAGTGGGCAAGAACTGAGGTGGAAAGGGGAAGAAAAACATGGTCTTGTGGGTAAAGCTTGTGATTTGGCCCTCCGATAAATGTAAACATACATTCTAGGACAATTCCTTGGAGTATTACTTTTGTACCCACACAGGACAACAAATTTGAGAATTTCTTCAAAATAACATAGAATATATGGTGGAAATGACCCATAAAGAGAAAAATCCCTCAGAAATAGATTTGTATTCAGTCCTCAGTAACTTCAGTATTATACTTTCAAGATTTTTGATTAAGAAAACATTCTTTTCAACATGTAGACAGATAACATCACAACATGTTGCAAGTAAAAGTATCCTTTTTAAAAATGTTGTCTAAGTCGTGTCCTATCTCTACACTTAAGATTTTCAGTGTTTTTTTTTTTTAAAAAGATTTTATTTATTCATGAGAGACACAGAAAGAGGGAGGCAGAAACATAGGCAGGAGAGAAGCAGACTCCCTGCGGGGACCCCGATTCAGGACTCTATCCCAGAACCCCGGAACCGCGACCTGAGCCAAAGGCAGATGCTCAACCACTGAGCCACCCAGGTGCCCCAAGATTTTCTGTGTTTTTGAGCTTTATGTAAATATAACCACACTATACGTACCCTTTGTATCTAGCTTCTATCACTCAAAAATATATTCCTAAGATTAAACCCATATTCATCAACGCAACTGAGGTTCATTCATTTTTATTGATGTATTTTATTCCATTACACAATCATTTAATATGAATATACTATGTATTTTTCTCTTCTTATGATGGGCATTTGAATTGTTTTCATTTTGGAACAATTATGAATAATGCTACTATGACAATCCCTGGGCATATCTTTTAGTGCTCATATGGACACATTTCTTTTGGGAGTCTGCCTAGATATGGAACTTACTTGCAAATGTTTCTAATTTTAAGTCTTGTATAACAAAATAGCTTGGGTATGAAGCTTATGGTGTGTTTCCCTTTGGGTGTAGAAAACTAATCGATAAACAGAAGAACTTTCAATTAGTCTGGATTTTAAGGAAAGTTAATATGTAAATAAAGTGTTGAAATTTTGGAAATGCTGCAGCAGAGCAAGGCTTTTTGAAGATCGTCGTAAGAAAGGCTTTTAGAAAAACGTCTTAAGGAAGCTGTTAGGCTTCCTTAAGGAGCAGCTCTGAAAAATCTGAAGGACAGAAAGAGCTCTGTTCCATTTGGAGAAAGAAGAAGTGTTCTAATTGCCCAATTTCAGCATGAAAACAAAACAAAACAAAACAAAAAAAAGGAATCGAGTGTAACTCCATATACTCCATGACTTTTTCAAAGTACTGCAAGTTGCTATTTTAAAAGCTTAATTATGATAAAATAAGTCATTTTGCTTTCTCGCAAGGGAGTCATATAATTCCTTTAATTAAGAGGAAGCAAAACAGTTATTCCACTCTGAAGGCCTGGCACATGCTTCTCCGAAGCCCAGAGAAGTGTATTTATATAGGCGTGTTGGTAAGATATCTTGCCATTCCCTTTTCTCACACTCCACGCATTTCTGTCTCAACCACTTTCCCATCAACACCTCGTTAAAGCCAACACCTGCATGAGGAGTGTGGAACCACTGTACCCACCACAGGGCTGAACGCCATCTCCTGCAGACCTCCGTGCCTGTGAAGAACGCACTGGCAGAGAGCAAAACAGAGATGCCTGAATTAATCTGTGGCGTTTCAGGAGTCCACAATCCTCTTAACCAGGGGTGGAAGCAAGAGCACAGGAGATGGATAATAGAATGTCTGGACCTGAGCCACTGGATCCGGATCCACACTGGTCTTAGGCAGACAGGGCAACTGAGGCCAAGGCCCCAGGGGCCTCTTCCCTCATCTCCAGTCCCAGACGAACATTATACTCCTCCCCCTACTTCAAGAATTACATCACTCTATGTTCTTTGCTCCAACATTCACTTCAACTGAATTCCTTTGGTACCATTATTGAATCTCTCCATGACACAATGGAGATGCTATAAAGAGTATCTTGTAAATGGATACCAGATATTTTCCAGTAAACCCCCCACCACCACTATCACACACTCTCTTTAACCAGCTCTGCTTCCTCACGAGAGCTCTCTCTGTTTCATCCAACAGAAGAAGGATTTTCCCTCAGTGACAGGGGACTAGTGATTGCTTGCAAAACTAGAATGTCCTACACACACAGGCCTCATGTTTGGTTGAATCACAGATTCTGGAGCCTGGAGACTTGAGCTCGTGTTCAGACCACACCATTGAACTGGCTGTGTGACTGTGACCGAGCAACTTAACCCTTCTGTTCCTGAGTTTCCCCATCCATGAAATGGGGTGGAATGGGATAACCACTTAATTGGGCTTCTGTGAGAATTAAATAAGTTCATTTTATAAGGCATTTAAGATAGAGCCTGGTGCAGAATGAAGATTAGATGGGTGGTGGGTAGGTAGAGGGATAGGTAATAGATGATAGATGAGCAAGAAAGCAATAACATCTTACTTAGAAATTAGGAATGAAGTTTTTTAGATGTGAAAGACCTGCTTCACCAGCAGGATATACAACATCTACCCCATTGTGAGCAAAAAGGATATTACCAAACAACAGTAGAAGTAAATGGTCTAAGTACAGGTCATGTCCCATAAAATGACCTAACAATTCATGAATCTAAGCATTTCCAGCCACAGGATTAATAGCTTAGGGCTGGTAGCATATGGCAAAATCACTACAGCCTCAATGCAAATTTGATAGAAAACAAGCTCAGTAAATATTTAATATGTTTAAATTAAGTTAAATGAATGAAATTAATTATTTAGTTTGTTGGCTGCTGTTCTGTAATGATTTATTACATGTCCAAGATATTCACAGTGTCTACCCTGTCCCTTTCAAAAATGCCCAAGAAATAGTATCCTGAAGGTCAATATTTATTATCATTTTTCCAAACACAGCTGTGACCTTGAGAATAAGTGGAAACCTAAGCAGAGATTAGCAGCAGAATAAAATAGAGGCCCATCATAAATGTCGTGAGGCAGTAGGATCAGCCTTGCTGATAAAAGTCATGGGTAACAGGTCTGCTTAGCACAGTCATAGGGAACCTGTATAACCATACTTAGAAGTGTTGATCTCATATATCTTGGCACACAGTGGAAAAGCTGAGGACCTTTATTGCCCACACTGCTGATCCTCCGTGAGATTAGCTTCTGAGTCTGGTAGATTCAAAATTGAGTAGCTGACAAGTGTTATCAATTTCATACAGTCCACATTTGATCACGTGTCATGGTCCAAAGTCTGTCAAGATTCAACCTTTTCATTGCTTTGATATCTCTTCTCAAGGCCGAAGGGAAATTTTACAAAGTGGAGTATTTGGATGAATTACCTTTTGTTCTTGCTTAGTGTGGTTTTAATTTTCATTCATCCTAACAGGTGTGTTTTGTGCTATGTAATACAGAGATGCATAAGGGAACCATTAATAAAGATTCTCTTAAATTGCCTTTAAATGTGGACTTCAGTGGGTAGATGGGTCTAACATCTTGTTGCTAATCATTAGTATATGCCCATTATTGGAATGTTTATGAGACACAGCTGGACCCATTTAGATCAGTGTAGCCTTCAAAAGGGAATTAGTGGGACGCCTGGGTGGCTCAGGGGTTGGGCAGCTGCCTTCGGCCCAGGGCATGGTCCTAGAGTCCCAGGATCGAGTCCCACATCAGGCTCCTGCAGGGGGCCTGCTTCTCCCTCTGCCTGTGTCTCTCATGAATAAATAAATAAAATCTTTAAAAATATATATTTTTAAAAAAGGGAATTAGTATTAGGGAATTTTTGTGAACAATATTTCACTTATTAAAGGAGATTTTAATTTGAAGTAAAATATGATGCCATTTTCATATCACATCGCCCAACATTCAAAAGCTTGCTATCACACACTATGGCTGAGGGTATTGGGAATTGGGCACTCTATTTTGTGGGAGTATAAATTGGTACAAACTCTATAGAGAACAAAATTCACAATATCAATATTTTTTAAATGTACAGCATTTTTTTTGAGCCAGCAATTCTGCTTCTAGAAGCCTACTTTAAAAATATTTTGGCACCTGGGCAAAATCCATTTTCGTGTTGCCTTAGCAACCATGCAACTACCCATCAATAGGGAATAGGTTAAATGAAATCTTCCAGACAATGAAGTACTATTTACAGTTGTAAACAATTGTAATATATATTATACGTACATATCACATCCAGAAATGGTAATATTTTATGCCTGAATCTGATTAGAACATCTCCAGAAGTAGTAAAGGAGGTTTCCCTACTAGGAACTGGGTGGCTTTAAGTCAGAGGAATAAAAGAGACTTTTTATCTGTACTCTCCTATTAATTTTTAATTTTATATAATCTGCATATACTACCTATTCAAAACCAGTAACAAAACAAGTTTCAAGAGAGAAGGCTTTGGTCTTGTGGACAAAAATCAGGTTGCTCCCTCTCAGGCACTTGCTTAGAGAAGAATCTTCATCATGGTGAGGCCTGTAACTCCCGTTCCAGAACTTCACCTCTCAGGCTGAAGGCAGAGTGTTTATTTAGGCTTTCCTCTAGGCCTTGCTGATGTTCTCAGTGCTAAGAGAGCTGGCGAGGGGTAAACACAGGTCTGTCTCCAGTGATTGGCCCATCAGTTCATTCCTGCGTCTTCAATCTGTTGTAGTAGCAATGAGGATGTACTGAAAATTAGAGATGAAATCACAAAGTGACAGAGCTGAATTATGGCTGAGGACACTCTCATCATCTGGTTCCAGGCCCCACTCCCTGATCCACAGAGGCCTGAAATAAAGTCCTTGTAACATGGCAAAAAATATATACAGACAACAGAGGGACTTGACCATCCAGCTGACTTCTTTCCACCTTAAAATTTGAGATATCTCTTCCATTTTTGCTGTGTGTTGAGATGTCTTTTCTTGAATAAAATCATGGTGATGGCAGGTGATAATTTGGTCATTTTTGTTACTGGTTTATATTTTTTTAATGCCCCAACTTAGCATATTGGCAATCCTAGCGTGGTCCCCCCAATATTGAACTTGATATGCAAATTGTAATGTGCCATAATGCCCAACATCTAGAAACCTTTGTCTAATCTCTGCCTGGAATTAGACCCATAAGGAAACTGAATTGAGAAGTTCCAATTCAGGAAACTGAATCTCAGAGGCTGAGATCCTAAAGTCACAGACTGGGGACCCCAGCATCGCTGCTGCCTCTGCTGCCCTGGGACAGCTTCCCTGTGTGTAGAGAAGTGCACACTGCCCTGTCCTCACAGTGCCTGTGACTTCCAGGCCCAAGTTATAGCAAATCCTAGCTGTTTGTAAAGTAATCCCATGGAATAAGCTTTTGGGTCATTTGCTTTCTATCTTAAGCCAAATGTCCTTGTGTAAAAAGTGAGAGAAACAATATTAATTATGGACACAGCCCTAATAACTTGGGACAAGGCACATAGCAAGTAGAAACTTTCATAGTTATGTATTGTAATTAATAATACACTCAATAGAGCATCCGCTACTAAAGTTTTCACACTTTAATGCTCTGTTGTCTTATGTGACCAATGAGTTTTTCCTCTTACCATATTTTGGAAAAGATGACACTGTACTCTGATCAACATGCAGTGTGGCATGACATGGGATTCAGAAGAGAAGCAGAACTCTAAGACACCTGAATGCTTTGGCCTCCATTTTAAGACTCAGAAGGATCAATGAAGAGCTCCTCCATGCACCTGCCTTAGCAGGCTCATCTCCTTACTATTAAATCACCCCAGGAACTGTAGTTGTTGTGGAAATGTCGGAGAACCTATGATGAGATGAGCCCTCTTGCCTTTAAAGAACAGCCTGAGTAATGATGTTAAGGCCTGGCCTCCAAAGCAGTACTGCCATTGTGAGAAACGTCAAGACAGTTCATATCCCTCTCCCATCCGGGTTAACTCTCTGTGAATTGTACCTGAAGCTTAGGTTTTTCTCATTGATTAGGGCTGTGAGATGGGGGTAGAAGCCATCCAAAGCCCAGGATCTGTACCCCTTCAGAGTACCTCTATCAAATATATTTATCTTGTTGTTTTGTGGAAGCTCCATTTTTCTTTGTGATGGGATCATATCAATCACACAAGGGTTAAAAGTCAAGTGATCTTCCCACTGTAATTCTTTAGCCAGCTGTACCCAGAATACTCTTCGAAGTCTGGAGGTCATGTATGGAAAATGCAGGGCCCTGCCAGAGGAAGAGTGGGAGCATCAGCTAGGAGATAGTCTCTCGGGAGTTTGATCACCCATGAACTCTTAGCCTCACTCATGTGATGCCAGCCTGCCACCAATGACTGACTGTGCCTGGCTATCTCCTCTGTAGCTTGACGAGTAAGGCTAGGGCATGCATAATACAACATTGGTATTTTGATGAGCACCTGGGAAGAGTCAAAATGAGAAGTCAAGATCAAGTGCCATAGCCTCCTGGCCTGTCCTTAGTGGAAGACTGTAGAGTCCAAATGGAAAAATATTCAAGTTATACTAGATAGCTCTTGCTGTTCAAGGACATAGTATCTCAAGAATATACTGGAGATGAGTAGATATTCAGGTGCCTTCCAGGCCTGTCTGGTAATTATTACAGCCTCTCAAATCACTCTTGATTTGGTCTGGAGCAATAGGCTACCAAGTGACTAAGACGGGTCAGAATGTCCATGGGTTTCAAACACCATATTCAATTCTGCCCAAACACAAACAGCCATATTTCCTTCCATTTCAGATTCTCCGCTCTCCTTTTACTACTGGTCAAGCCCAGGGAGGCTGTCCCCCAATAACAGATGAGAGAGGATGGGTGGGGGAGGCAGGCTGATTTCACAGTGATTAAGTGACCAGTTCACCATGTTTTCTGGTCTACTTGCATTATACAAAGACATTTATGTATACTGATATGTATTCTCTCATTATAGATTACTTTCACTTTATTGCTTATTTGCATAGCAGAGGGTTGTGTTGATATTTTTAAAATAAGATGTGTACACAGGTTGTATTATCCATGATTTCACTCGAAGACAGTAAGGGACATTATAAAAGATTCATTATAACCCACGCCCATTGACTCTGAAAGGATTAAGAGTCATTGATCATTCTAAGCAAGATGAGGAAGGGTTCTGGGGACAGGTAACCCAATCCAAGTCAGAGTGACTTAAAATGCATGGTGGTTCTCCCTGGAGTGTTCTTTTACCACCAGTAGACTCTCTCATTTGGGCCATGACATAACTGAGCCAACTTGTCACTCAAAGGTCCCCAAAGAGGAACATATGTAACAGTAGTGTCTTAGTCTGTTCAGGCTGCTATAACAATACACCATAAACTGGTGGCTTACAAGCAACAGAAATTTGCTTCTCCTACATCTGAAGGTTGGAAAGTCCAAGATCAAGTGCTGGCCCATTTGGTGTCTAGTAGCGACTCACTGCCTGCTTCATAGTCTTATCACTTCGTTCATTTGCAACCATCTTCTAGCTATGACCTCACATGGCAGAAGGAGGGGGTGAGGGAGCTCCTTGGGACCTTTTGTATAAAGGTACTAACTACATTCATGAGGGCTCCCCCTTTCATGGCCTCATCACCTCCCAGAGGTTCCACCTAGAAATACCATCACATTGGGGATTAGGTTTCCTACCTGTGAGTTTTGGGGGGTGCATAAACATTCAGTCCCCAGCCACTGGTTACCACCATGTAGTTCCTGTGTGCATAGCTTCTTGTTTTGGACGAGCTCCAAGCACTTTACCTTTATCACGTTTGCTCACCAAGCAACCCTGGGAGGCACAGAAATCTTTAAATCCCATGCAACTTTTACAGGTGAGAAAGAGTCATCAAAAACACCCGTAAAAGATTTGGGAGACTGTGGTAAGGATCTGTGTTTCCAAACTCTGCATTTGAACTCTGGAAAGTGGGGTGGCTTAGAAAACAGGTGGTGGAGCTGAGGTGCTTGCTCTTGGCCTATCCCCAGCGTGCCCCACTGGTGCTGGCTTCAGAACCCCCACAAGCCTCTTTCACTCCAAGTAGAAGAGCACGTGACAGGTGGCAAGATTGAGAGATCAGGCAAGTTATTATGTGTTTCTCTCCATCATGAGCCCAGGGCACTACTGCGTGTGCCTGACACGAATTTCACTGCCTGTTAGTTTTGAAAGTCTTGAAATTCATCCTTGTGACTGGGCAGGGGCTGCGGGTGGGAGAGACAGGCGGAGTGGGGCGGGGGACAGCTAGAGAGGAATAGAGCCTTTGTACTTGTCAGAGAGGCAAAATTGAAAAGGCACTGTGAGCAGGGAAGACAAGGTTGGTTGTGTTACAGGAAGGATGAGCAGACACGGAGAGCATGGCTGTTGATACCATGGCCCTGATCCACTGCTGTGCCAGCCTGCCAGGGGCCCTATAGACACAAACCTTTAAATTACGGTGACTGTCGTCTGAGAGATGGCTAGGGCAGACAGACGAGCCCTTATGATTAGACCCAGACAGGCAGCTGTCTGTAGGGCCATCAGAAGAGCCTGGTTTGCTTAAACAAGCAGGATTCCTTTAATAAAAATCCTCCCTTTCTGGTTTTAAGGTGAGGCAGAAGCTTGACAGACAAGTTCATCGATAGGACGCTAATATTAGTTGCTTTCACAACATATTGTTAGGGGATTTTTTTGTACTATAAACTGGGTCTGTGGGACGTAATTGAGTGATCAAAATAAAAGTCAGTGATTTCGTTTTTTTAAAAATCTCAGTAATTATTTCACCATTGGATCAAATTTCTGCTTAGATTCACCAGTCAAGACACTAAAATGGTTGCTAGGTTATCTCAATGACCTATTCTAATTGACCGGATGGTGGTCTGATCCACTGCTTTGTACCTGACCTTTAAATAAATGGTTTTACTGAATAGAAAGCCACTGCTCTAGGATGGAGAGAGAGACCTTTCCAGGAAAACACTTTTGCCTATTCAATTGCCTACTGCCTTGGGCTTGCTCATCATCCTGCTTAATAGAAATTCTTTGCTATGAACTGGATTGTGATCTAGTTGAACCACAGACCTTACCTCCATAAAGACTCATGCTTTTGAAACAGCCAATTCATTTTCAGGGCTGCAGAAAACACGGCACTTTCTAGAAGGTTGGTTTGCCCACAACTCCCCTGGGGAGACTGAGGGAGACTGTCTGGATGGCTATAAAGGGAATCCAGCCAAATCTCCACTTTCCAAAGATTTTCCTTTTATTGAGTTCTATCACCAAAATGTTGAGTCTGCTGGGGGGATTTTTCATAGACAAGGAAGAAAAAGATGGTCATCCAAGATTTAAGCAGGAAGAAACTCAAAATTTAAAACCGTACACACCAGTGTTACAATTCAAGTTGCAGAACAAATTCTAGCATTTACCTCCTGTCTCAGGTATATTGCTGACTCATTGTTCTCACTGGGGAGCCCCAGCATGGTGAGGCATGTCAGATCCTTCTCAGGGGGCCCAGAAGCTTCGATTAAATGCCTGATACTACTGAAGCGGCAGTTTCCCTGCCTTAAGACTGGTGTGGTCTTGCTGCCTCCAGGGTACCCACTTATTCCACATGGCTCAATCACCCACTAACGTCAAACTCATAGTAAATGTCTCTTATGGGTGACATGCACAACCCACTACCAATTTCCTTCTCTTCTTGCTAACTCCCTTCTGGTCAATTTCTCCCCTTTAGAAACTGTTAAAGTCGTTTGGTTTCTAAAAGTAGGATATTCTTAACACATCCTCCTCAGAGCCCTAGTTCAAGAAGACTAACCACTCACATGGCTCAAATTATGCACAATTTCTTGTGCCTGAAGTTTGCTGTTTGTATTCTGCAGAAGCCACTGCCGGCTCCTTAAGGCCATGTAAACTCACTGTTGGGGCTGGGAGACTGCCTGCCTTAAATGAAAAATATTAACTGTTCTCCATTGGTCAATTCTTTGTCCATCCCAGGAAGAAAATTAGTGAAAGAAAAAAAGTATACTTTTTGCAAAATTCCAGACATTTGAAATACTTGGTCCAAATTTAGTTCCTAAAGAGAGGGGGTTTCAAAACCTGCTTTTGAAAACTCTCCTGAGGTTGCTGGGAGCTGAGAACAGAGCTGCATCTATGTACACACCCCTCGATCCCATTAATCTGATCATACGGCCAGTTTTTGTTCACCCAACGCTCTCTTCTTACCTAGTGAGAGAAGGCTTTTTGAGTATCTTCTGGACAGCCATAGTTTCAACAAAACATGGTAACTGCAAGGCAAGAAATTGACTTAATGCTGAGTCTCTATTGCTGACATAGTTTGCTCTAGCCATTGCACCAGTTGCCGACATGGCAAACGCATTCGCTGATAGGAAGTGCTGTGAATATGAGTTCACCCAGCCAGAAAATATATTTTCTGTACATTCTTGGGTATTGGAGCCATTCATCACAGCATCACCACCCCTCCTTGATGCCTTTGCCTAAACAGAGATGCTTGTCATGAAACCACTCTAATTTCCCTACCAGAGGCCCCAAAACAGAACCGAAACCATAACTCAAAGAACATTTATGTACAATTTATGACCAACTGTCAAGCTAAACTACTCTGACAGATTCCAAATCCGCTTTAGGAATAATATGATGCTTTTTATCAATTTTTTTCTTTGTCCTTTACTTTATGGTTGCTTTGTTTAAATGTTAAATGCTGAATTAAGTGGGTCTGTATCTCCTTTGGGAAAATGAAAATTCATGGAAAGATACTAAATTGGAGAGTTTCAGCTGTTTCCACTTTAGAGAGCTCTGATGAGAAGGGGAGAAGTTTTATCACAGAACAGACTTTTTAGATTTCCTCAACTTCACGTGGGGCACCTTATTCTTCGGCATCAATATTGACTGTGAAGTGGTCACACCCTATTTGGAGTCAGAGACTAGACTTTTCATGGATCATTCAGCTTGGAAATTGTTTAGGGAACAGGACAGAACTCGCTTGTAGACCAAGGCTGTTTTAGTTAGGACCATCACAGCAAGAATGGCCACTAAAAACTTGACAGCCAAGTGTTCCTGAGAGATTTTCTCAGGCCTGAAAAATTGTCCAAAGCAGGGGTCTTTCTTAGGATATAAAATTTCAGCCTTATAAGGGAAGGAAATTCTGACATATGCTGTAACATAGATGAATCTTGAAGACAAGCTAAGTGAAATAAGCCAGACACAAAAGAACTTGGTAAAAAAAAAAAAAAAATACTGTATAATTTCACTTACACGAGGTGCGAGAGTAGTCAAATCCATAGAGATGTAAAGTGGAATGGTGGGTACCAGGCTGGGAAGAGCGGCGGGGGTGGGGGAGTGGTGGCGATTTGTTAATGGGCACAGAGTTTCAGTTTTGCAAGATAAGACTGGAGATTGGTCCTACAACAATGTGAATGTACTTAACACTACTGAACCTGACACTTAAAATGCAATGAAGATGGTAGATTTTATGTTATGGGTATTTTACTGCAATTTTACAATTTTTTTAGGCAAGAAAAAAATGTCAAATTTTGAAAACCAAAAAGGAAAAATGACATTTGCGCAAGAGAGTGGATATTCTTTACTGGCAGAAGCTTGAGGAGTTGACACACAAGATTATATTTTTTCCTTGATGTTTATCTACTCTTGCAGAGGAGGGGGTGGGGAGGACAGAGGATGGGGGTGAGTGTAAGGATCTAATAATATTCCGAGGAAAAATTTAGTACCCCCACAACTTTCGTTTCCTTGTTTTTCACAAGACTATGTGCTTTTCTGTCATCGTGTACAGAACAAGGTTTGATGGGCTTTTTACAAAGAACTATTGATGGCGTGTCTGTGTGAATTGCCCTAGCATTGGTCACAGCCAACTTCTGTGGGACCCACTGCCCCCGCTCTACAATACACTCCAGTGTGCTTGGCCATTATGAAAGGTCAGAAATGAACTGAGAAATGGGCTAGAGTCAAAAACATGTGGCCCTATAAATATCAGAGTCAGACGGCTTCTTCCATTCTCTCCCTGCTGCCTCTCCCCATCTCTCTGGGGCTTTTTCTTTCGCCCACTGTTGGGGTTTCCTGCATTTTGCAGAGCACCTCAGACCAGAGAGCTGTAAAGAGCAGGCAGGGGCTGGATTCTTCACCTGGTAACATCACTTTGCCTCCAGTCTGGTCCCCTAGTGCCATCAATCTAGCTCTTTCCTTTAACACTTTAAGATTTCTGGCTACTGAGCTCCATCAGGTCAGTCTGCGATGTTCTATTCTGCTTCTCGCTGTGCCAGTCCCACCTGTGACTAAATCTGACACCAGCCGTGTTCTCTGAGCCGAGGAGCTTGCAGGTTTGGGCTGTCAGCGGGGCTTCATCGCAAACCGGGGCGTTCATTATGACTTTAGCTGCCAAACTGGAAGACTTTGAAGTGACACTGGAACACCTGCTCATGGACGTGTTTGTAAGTAAAGGCTTTCACTTATTCTGCATAATAGAGCCTCCTCTGCCACCCCCCAAGTCTTTACGACTCTGCCCCCATTACTGAATAGGATTCTATTCCACAACTGTCCAGTTCTCACACACGGTCTTTATTTATGCTTATGTGCCTTGGTGGGGGGGGGGGGGCTAGAAAACCATAAAGTTGCCAAGTGCCTGAGTGGTGCGGATTGGTCTGTACAGATGACATAGCAGAGAAATGGCTTCAAAGAACAAATAGTATCCAGGACTCTGAATGAATGGGATGAAGAACTAGAAAACATTTGCCCAAAGAGACAAAAGCAGCTTCAGTAGGTATTCCCTGGAAGACTCAGATCTGTTTGTGAGGTGAAGTGAGCATTCCAGAAGACAAAGGGGAGGGTGGGTCAACATACTGTATTTTTCCTATGGAAAATGCTGAGGGTGGGGTAGAAAGAGAATATCACTCTGCACACAGCGCCAGCCCCTGGATCCTGGCCACTTTCCTAGGGATTGGGTCACCAGTGCTTCCTCAGGAATTTTATGGGATGAGGCTGTTTGAGTGACTGGTTTTTAAAGAAGCGGCAGCTGATAAGGATACTTCTGTTCCTGCAACGATTTTAGAAACACAATCTTTGAAAACCCCTGGCATCCATAGCATCCTAAGCATCGTTTCTGCCCCAGGCCAACCACAGTCATCCTTACTCTCTTCTCGGGGTTTTCTGTTGGTGGCTGGTCTGTCTGTGTTGTATTATTGATGGGGGCTTAGGGAACTACAGACTATGTGAAGCATGCAGGGGGTAATACAGCTGAAAGAAAGGTATTCTCCTTCCAAGAACAACAACTGGCGCCCCCCTGGGAAAGGCGGCGGTGGTACATTTGGAGGACTAGCCCGTCTGCGTCTCGAATCTGGAAAAGGCTGTAGGGGGTTGGCTCTTTGACTATACATCACTAAGTCCCTTTCAGGAACCTTATGGGGAATCGTGTGTTTTGGCAGACGTTAGAGTCTGGGGCTTTTTTTTTTTTTCTTTATTAATTTATAATCTGTCATCTAGTTGAGGCAACATTACACTGGCAGGATTCCCAGAGGGGATCACCCTTTCCAGGCTGTTTGCAGGATCCCAGTACCTCACATTCATTCTGACCGGAGGGTCAAGAAGTTTTGCCTTCAGGAGGAATGTGTTAAGAAGGGTGAGTGATGTTTCCAGTGGTGGAAGGTTCATGGCCCACATCACTATAGCCTTAAGTATAGAGATTGAGCAGCAGGATGGGAAGTTTCTTTGAAAGCTGATACCCTCTGGCCAACCACCATGGTCTGCCTTGGTGGTGGCTGGTGGTAGGTGGCTTAGGGTCTTGGGTAGGGGCAGTCTGTGGCATACCAAAGGGTTGGTGTGTGCTTGGTCACCTCAGGGAAAAATTAATTAGGAAGTTGTTTTATTTAAATACTACAAAGTTGGGCAGCCCTGGTGGCTCAGCCGTTTAGCGCCGCCTTCAGCCCACGGCCTGATCCTGGAGACCTGGGATCGAGTCCCACCTCGGGCTCCCTACATGGAGCCTGCTTCTCCCTCTTCCTGTCTCTCTCTCTCTCTCTCTCTCTCTCTCATGAATAAATAAATAAGATCTTCAAAAAAAAAAAAAAAAAACAGAAATACTACAAAGTCGTTAATGTAGTCCTCTTCTCTCCTTATTTGCCCTCCTCCGCCCTCCTCCCCCCAACTGTTTTCCAATACTTTTACCATTATCATCTTGTTTGGAAACTTCCAGATACACTGTCCCCTGGAGGAAAGTGCAGTCTCGTACTTCCCTCCTTTTCTGTAAATACAACCGGTAATTTCATCGCCCCAGTTTAGGACCTTGTTACCCCTCTACTTGGACCAACTATCTCATTATTCTCCTGGATCCACTATTTCTCCTCTAGTTCATCCTAGTTTATCATCTCCAGATCAACCTCTTTACACTCTATTTTATTAATTACTAAAAAATATATTTTTAGGCTAGTTAGAGGTTCACAGCAAAATTGAGCAAAGTACAGAGATTTCCTATATACTTCTGTTCCCACACACTCACAGCCTCTCTCACTAAGGACATCCCACACTAGAATGATATATTTACTGTAATCAGTGAGCCTATATGGACACATCATTATCACTCAAAGTCAGTAGTTTACATTAGGGTTCACTATTTGTGTTATAGAATCACATAAGATGGTCTCACTGCCCTAAAAATCCACTGTGCTCTACCTCTTCATCCTTCCCCCTCTCTAATGTCTAGCGACCACTGATCTTTTTACTGTCTCCTTTATTATTTTGCCTTTGCCAGAACACCATGTAATTAGACTTATACAGTATGTAGCCCTTTCAGATTGGTTTCTTTCATTTAATGATATGCAAGTAAGTTTCCTCCATGTCTTTTCATAGCTTCATAGCTCATATTTCTTTTTAGTGCTTGATAATAGGCCATTGTTCAGATGTGCCAAAGTTTATTTATTCATTAGCCTACTGAAAACATCTTGGTTGCTTCCATGCTTTAGCAATTATGAGTAAACGATTATAAACGTCTATGTGCAGGTTTTTGTGTGGACATAGATTTCGATTTTTTTAAGTAAATACCAAGGAGCTCAATTGCTGGATTGTATGGTAGATGTTTAGTTTTGCAAGATACCACCAAACTATTTTCCAAATTGGTCATTGCCATTTTGCATTCCCACCACTGCTCCTGCTGCTCCACATCCTTGCCGTCATTTGGTGTTTTCAGTGTTTTGGATTTGGGCTATTCTAACAAGTGTGTAGTGATACCACATTATTGTCTTAAATTGTAATTCCTTAATGATTTATGATGTTCAACAACTCTACATGTTTACTTTCCATCTATATATTTTTTTAAGATTTTATTTATTTACTCATGAGAGACACAGAGAGAGAGAGAGAGAAGCAGAGACACAGGCAGAAGGAGAAGCAGGCTCCATGCATGGAGCCTGATGTGGGACTCGATCCCAGGACTCCAGGATCACACCCTGGGCTGAAGGCAGCAGCTCTAAACTGCTGAGCCACCCAGGCTGCTCTCCATCTATATATCTTCTTTGGTGAGGTGTCTGTTAAGGTCATTTGTTCACTTCTTCATCTGGTTGTTTATTTACTTCTTGTTGGGTTTTGAGTTCTTTGTATATCTGGGATATCAGCCATTTGTCAGGTATATCTTTTACAAATATTTTCTCCCAGTCTATGGCTCTTCTCATTCGCTTGGCAGTTTTTTCCAAACCAGTTTTTCATTTCAGTGAAGCCCACCTTATCAATCATTTCTTTCATGGATCTTGCCTTGGTGTTATATCTTAAAAGATATCACCATATCCAAGCTATCCAAGATAGCTATACTATCTTCTAGGAGTTTTATAGTTTTGTAGTTTACACTTAAGTCTGCAACCCATTTTGTGTTAATATTTGTAAAGGGTATAAAGTCCATGTCTAGATTCTTTTTTTTTTTTTTTGCATGTGAATGTTCAGTTGTTCCAGCACCATTTGTTGAAAAGATTGTCTTTGCTCCATTGTACTACCTTTGATCCTTTGCCAAAGATCAGATGACTATATTTATGTAGATCTATTTCTGGGCTCTCTATTCTGTTTCAGTGATCTATTTGTCTACTCTTGCACCAATACCATACTCTCTTACTTAAAGTAGCTTTAGTAAGTCTTGAAGTTGGATGGTGTCAGCTCTCCGACTTTTTTCCCATCAATATTGAATCAATTAATCTGGATCTTTTGCCTCTCCATATAAATTTCAGAATCAGTTTGTTGATATCTGCAAAATAACTTGCTGGGATTTTGATTGAGATTGTGTTAATCTATAGATCAATTTGGGGAAACCTGTCATTTAGACAATATCAAGTCTTCCTGTCCGTGGACGTGGAATATTTCTCTGATTATTTAATTCTTCTTTGGTATCTTTCATCAAAGTTTTCTCATTTTCCTCATATACATTTTGTACATATTTTATTAGAACTATACCTAAATGTTTCTCTTTGGAGAGTGCTAATGTAAATGGGAACGTATTTTTAATTTCCAGTTCCACTTGCTCATTGCTGGTATATAAAAAAGCAATTAACTTTTGTATATTAACCTTGTATTCTGTAACCTTGCTATAATCACTTATTAGTTCCAGAAATATTTTTTCTTTCAGCTTTTCTTCATGAATAATCATATCATCTGTGAACAAAGACAGTTTTGTATGTTTTATGTTCTTTCCCAGTCTGCAATTTTACTTCTTTTTCTTGTCTTATTGCACTAGGTAGGACTTATGATATTGAAAAGCAGTGATGAGAAAGACATTGCCCTGTTCCTGATTTTAGTGGGAAAACTTCAAGTTTCCCACCATGAAGTACAGTGTTAGCTGAAGGCTTTTTGAGGGTATTGTTTCTCAAGTTGGGAAAGTTCCCCCTCTATTCCTAGTTCATTGAGAGATTTTGTCCTGAACAGAAGTTGAATTTTGTCAAATGTTTTCTCTGCATCTATTGATATGATTATGTAATTTTTCTTCTTTAGCATTTTATACATTGCATTTTTGTTACATTAGTTAATTTTTAATGTTGAAGCACCATTGTATACCTGGGATAAATCCCAGTTAATCATGGTGTATATAATACTTTTTATACATTGTTGCACTCAATTTGCTAATATTTTGTTGAGAATTCTTGAATCTGTGTTCATGACATATGTCAATCTGTAGTTTTCTAGTAAGGTGTTTGTCTGGTTTTGATATTAGAGTAATGCTGGTCTCATAAAACTAATTAAGAAATATTTGCTTCTAACTTCTGGAAAATATTGTAGAAGATTTATATAATTTCTTCCATAAATTTTTTTAAACTTTATTTATTTATTGATGAGAGACACAGAGAGAGAAGCAGAGACATAAGCAGAGCGAGGAGCAGGCCCCCTGCAGGGAGCCCAATGTGGGACTCCATCCCAGGACTCCAGGATCATGCCCTGAGCCAAAGGCAGATGGTCAACCACTGAGCCACCCAGGATCCCCTTCCATAAATGTTTGATAGAATTTATTAGTGTACCTATCTGGGCTTAGTGCTTTCTGTTTTGCAAGGTTATCAGTTATTGATTCTGTTTCTTCTTGTGTGAGTTTTGGAAGAGTGTTTTTCAAAGAATGGATCCATTTCATCTAGGTTATCAAATCTGTGGGCACAGAGTTGTCCATACTGTTCCTTTATTATCCTTTTAATGTTCAATGGATGTCTCTGATGTTAGTAATTTGTGTCTTCTCTTTTTTAATTTATCCTGGCTAAATGCTTATTGCTTTTATTGATCTTTTCAAAGAACCAGCTTTTGGTTTGATTGATTTTCTCTATTGATTTCCTGTTTTTAATTTTATTGATTTTTGCTCTAATTTTTTTTTTTTCTATTTCCTTTAGATTTAATTTGCTCTTCTTTTTTCTACTTTCCTTAATGGGAAGCTATTATATTACTGATTTTTAGATCTTTCTTGCTTTCTTTTCTAATTTATGCATTCAATGCTATAAATTTCCCACAAAGCACTTTTTTCACTGTGCTCCATAAATCTTGATAAGTTGTATTTTCAGTTTCATTTAGTTCAAAAATTTTTAATTTCTCTTTAGATTTTTTCTTTTTTTTTTTTTAGTTTTTTTTTTTTTTAAGATTTTATTTATTTACCTATGAGAGATACAGAGAGAGAGAGGCAGAGACACAGGCAGAGGGAGAAGCAAGCTCCATGAAGGGAGCCCGATGTGGGACTCAATCCCGGGACTCTAGAATCAGGCCCTGGGCCGAAAGCAGGCACTAAACCGCTGAGCCACCCAGGGATCCCCTCTCTTTAGATTTTTTTCTTTGATCTCTGTGTTATATAGAACTATAATGTTTAATATCCAAATATTATGTATCTTTTTTGTTTTTTTTAAGACTTTATTTATTTATTTATTCATGAGAGACACACACACACACACAGAGGGGGGGGGCAGAGACACAGGCAGAGGGAGAAGCAGGCTCCATGCAGGGAGCCTGACATGGGACTCAATCCTCGGTCTTCAGGATCAGGCCCTGGGCTGAAAGCGGCGCTAAACCTAAGCCACCCGGGCTGCCCTCTTTTTTGTTATTGATTTCTAGTTTAATTCCATTGTGGTCTGAGAGAAGACATTGTATGATTTTTTAATCTTTTACATTTGCTAAAGTGTGTTTTATGTCCAAGAAAATGGCTTATCTTGGTGAATGGTCCACATGAACTTCAGAGGAATGTGTATTCTGCTGTTGTTGGGAGAAATAGTCTATAGACATATATCTTATCCAATTGATTGATGGTGTTTTGGAGTTCAACTATATCCTTACTGAATTTATACATGCTAGATCTATCCATTTCTGATAATGAGGTATTGACATGTCCACCTATAATAGTGGATTTATCTTTTTCTTCTTGCAGTTCAATCAGTTTTTGCTTCACATATTTTGACACTCTGTTATTAGGGGCATATATGTTAAGAATTGTTATGTCTTCTTGGAGAATTGACCCATTTATCATTATTTAATGCCTGTTTTATTCCTGGTACTTTTACTTGAAGTCTTCTGAGTCTGAAATTAATATACCTACTCCCACTTTCTTTTGACTAGTGTTGTTACCACAGTATATCTTTCTCCATCTCTTTGCTTTCTATCTATATGTGTCTGTGGATTTCTTATAGAAAACCTATAGTTGGGTCCTGTGTTTTCATCCACTCTGACAATCTCTGTCTTTTAATAGTTTATTTAGATCATTGACATTTAAAGTGACGGTTGATATTGTTACATTAACATTTACTATAGTTGTTACTATGTCCTATTTGCTATCTTTGTTCTCTGTTCTTAATTTGTCTTCTACACTTTTGTCTTTGGTGATTTTCATTGAGTACTTTTATATAATTCCATGATCTCTCCTTTCTTAGTATATTAATTATACATTTTTTTTTTTACTTTTTTAGTGGTTTCTCTAGAGTTTGTAATATACATTCACAACTAATCCAAGTCCACTTTCAAATAACTCTATACTACCTCATATAGGAAGTGCAAGTACCTTATCTCACAAAATATTCCTAATTCTTCCTCCCCTCTGTTCCCTGTATCATTGTTGTCATTTTTTTACACTTATACTTAATATATACTTACATATACATGTATGTATATGTATATGTACATGAACATACATAATCAAATACATTGTTACTATTACTAATTTGAACAAACTATTAACTGTTACATCACTTAAGAATGAGTAAAATTGGGTGGCCCGGTGGCTTAGCAGTTTAGCACTGCCTTCAGCCCAGGGCGTGACCCTAGAGACCCAGGATCGAGTCCCACATCGGGCTCCCTGTGAGGAGCCTGCTTCTCCCTCTGCCCATGTCTCTGCCTCTCTTTCTCTCTGTGTCTCTCATGAATAAATAAATAAAATCTTTTAAAAAAGGAATAAGTAAAATTTTATTTTATTATCATTTATTCATTCTCTGATGTTCTTCCTTTCTTTACATAGATCCAAATTTCCAGTCTATATAATTTTCCTTTTCTCTGAAGAACTTGTTTTAACATTTCTCACATGGCAGGTCTCCTGGCAACAAATTTCCTTAATTTTCTTTTGTCTGATAAAATCTTTATTTTTCCTTCAATTTTGAAGGATAATTTCCCAGCATACAGAATCCCAGGTTGGCGTACTTTAAAAAAAATATTTCACTGTACCTTCTACTTGCTTCTGAGGGAAAACTGAATATAATTCTTACCTTTGCTTTATAATAGGTAAGGTGTTTTTTTTTCCCCTTGTTTCTTTCAAAACTTTTTCTTTATCTTCCATCTTTTGAAGTTTGCCATGATATGCCTAGAAGCATCATGGAGGGTTTTTATGTTTTGGATTTTTGTGGATTGTTTTTGTTTTTGTTTTGGGAGGGGCATTTATCTGGTTTGGTGTTCTTTGAGCTTTCTGGATCTGTGGTTTTGTGCTTGACAGTAAACTTGGGGAAATTTTCAGTCACTTTTTCTTCAAATATTGCTCCTGTTCCTTTCTTCTCCTTCTATTCCCATTATGCATATTTATACATTTTATAGTTGTCTTGCAGTACTTGGGTATTCTATTTTGTTTTTTTCAGTCTTTTTTTCCTTTTCCTTTTTAATTTAAGGAGTTTCTATTGGCATGTCATCAAGCTCAGAAGTTCTTTCTTCATCTGTGTCCAGTCTACTAATAAACATGTCAAGGCACTCTTCTCTTACAATTCTTGATCTCTAGAGTTTCTTTTTGATCCTTAGAATTTCCATCTCTCTGTTTACCTTATTCATCTATCTGTTCTTCCATATTGCCAACGTTTTCCATTAAATCTCTTAGGATATAACTCTTAGTTAAGTTTTTAGTTCCTGGTCTAATAATTCCAACAATCCTGCCATGTCTCACTCATTCTGATGCTTGTTCAGTTTCTTCAGACTGTGTTTTTTGCCTCTTATTATGCCTTGTAATTTCAAAGTAGACATGATGTACTGTATGAAAGGAACTATGGGAAATAGGCCTTTAGGAATGTGGTAGTAAGGTATGGGAGGAGGAAAGGCATTGTATAGTTGTATGCTAGTTCTTGAGCTTTTGGTGAATCTGTGCCCTTAGGATATGAACTACACCAGAGTTTCTCAGGGTGCTTTTCTCCCTGAGATGAGATAGGATAGGTGGAGGGGATGGAATTGGCATTTCCCTTCCCCCACAAGGAAAGGTAGAGCCAGCTGAGGTTGAGTATTTCCCTCCCCCAGGGACACTCCCCGGAAAGGCTTCCCTTCCCCATTGTTTAGGCTTTCATAAAATAGTTTCCTCTGAGGGCAGGCTTTGTTGAGGACAGAATGCTCTGATGTGTTTCCATGTGCACATCCCTAAAGAATATTGAAAATGGGCTTTAAAGTCACATGGGCTTGGGTCTCCATCCCAGTTCAGCACAACGTCCGACTTGCATGACTGTCAGCAAGCATTTAATCTCTCTGAGCTTTGATTTCCTTATCAATAAAGTGTAGCTAATGCTACCCAGCTTACAGGATCATAGTGAAGATCTAAAAGAGGTAATTTAGAGCAACTGCCCAGGGCCATGCCTGTTGCAAAGGAGGTAGTCATGAGTTAGTCCTCGTTTTCCATTTGCCTTCCCCTAGAAAAGGCATCTGTTTCAACCCCTGAACTGCAATAAGTCACTTTCTGTTTCTCTACCCCTAAGCATTCTCTCTCTCTACTCCTACTCACCTTCTCCTTGGAATTAGCAGAGGTTTTGGTTCTGCCAAAGCACAGCATTCACTTCATCAATCTGGGGCCATTCTTCCTGCCTGCTCCCAAAATGCAGGAGCTACCTGGTCCTGAGCTCTGCAGCCTACACGGGCATGGAGCCCTGGGGACACACCTGTACTTGGCTTCTTCTGCTCTCTAGCTGGGTTTCCCTGGCGGGGCTTCTGAGCAAAGTGACTTTGGACTCCCTTGCCAGAGCCACCTCCCAGGAGAGAGCCAAGGAAAATGTCCAACATCCCACAGGGCTAGGGGACTTGACATCTATAGGTCAATGACTCCTCTCAGCCTTGCTAGAGAATATAGGCTTTCTTGTAGAAGTCTAATTGTCTAGAAAAAATATTTGCATCACAGTCCCATTAGCCTTGGGTTTCCTCTGTTGCTCATAGCATGCTCATTAGGATGTCAACCCACTATCTCAAGAACAGCTGTTTCCAGATTGACACTTCCTTTCCAGGATTACCAAGGGCCACTGGGGGATTTTGCGGGAATGCAAGACTTCTGCAAGATGCGATAAAAGGAACATATCAGACCTGGTGTTTCATAATTAGTTGTCACCACTCTGGGGCTGCTGTAGCCACTGCAATGCCACTGGGTTCATGAAAGCAAATAACACACATATGTGTATACATGCGTGTATTCATGCAAGCACACACACTATATCACACCAAAGTGAAGAGCACAGAAGATCCAGCCGAAAGTACATGAATGGCTCTTCAGAACTATCCAGAATTGTCGGCAATGTCCTTGCTGATGTATTTAGCCTGCTTCCTTTTGTCCTCCTCTTGTTTCAAAGGATTTAAAGTTCTTCCTTTCCAGGTATAGCTTAGAGGCTTCTCAATAGCAGATCCATAGACTAAGAGCCCTGAAACATACACTGAAGGAAAAGAAAACGGAGAAAATCAAGCAGGGTTCCTGAAACATTACCTGTCAGATTGAATGACCCCATATCTAGACTCAAATCTGCCCACTCAGAATGAGGCCCAGCGGCTCCAACTCTCCCTCCTGTGGTCTGGCTTCTGTTGTCAGCACGCTGTGCCTTTCTCAAGGCCACCAGTGACCCTTGAACGCCACACACTGCTCCCAGCCCTTGTCTGCTGGCTCTGTTGCTCCTCTGTTTACAGTTCTCATATTTAGCAAAATAGTATATGTCCAAGGCAATGTTCATAACACTGGAAAGCTGAAGAGTGCTACAAGGCTTCTAAAGAAAAATGCCAGGCTTCCAACCCTTTCTCCTGAGCTGCGTCCTCTCCCCAGGGACCTCCCTTAAAAGCTGAGGCTCTGACTTACTTAAAGCCTTACTCCACATCGCTATAAGGGCTCACTTATCTCTCTCCCTCTATCTTTACCAGTATATCTATATCACAGTTTAAATCAAAATTCAGTTTTATTATGACTAGCAATATACTGTTTATAGTGGAGAAATGGTGTATATTATGATTGCATATCCTGGATTTTACAACCTTATGTTTTTCCAGGTGGTAGTAATTGCCTGGTTTCATTGTGGGCTTGATATTCTGTGTACCTATCAATCATTTTTTTCTAAGAACTTTAGTAGAGCTTTGTATCTCCTCTCAATTTGGCACACTCATTAGATACTCAATCCATGCATTTTTCCCCCCAGTTATTGAGACTCCTTCCTTCCTGGCTCCTTCCCAGCTCCTACATCCCCTGGGCCAGCTCCTCTCCAAGTCCCTTGCATGACTGTGTCCTTGGGGCTCCTCTCTTCTTAATTCTGAGAACTGTCTTTTCAGCTCTCTTAGGATTCATTTTCTTTTTCTTAGAATTCAAATCCCCCAGCACCCCCCCCCCTTTGTAGGTTTAACTTTCTTTTACTGGAGACTCTTCCAGTAAACTCCGGAGAAGAATTGCATGAGAAATAAATTTTTGCTTTCTTGAATGTCTGCCTTCACACTTAACTAGTAACTTGACTAGTGGTTACTTGTCTGTGGTTGAAATCCAAAGCTGCATTTCCAGACTTGACTCCCCTCTTAAGTTCCAGGTCAAAATGTTTGGGCCCTGGGAGCTCTGTATGTCCAGAGGTACTCATTATCCTCTCCCCGAACCTGCCCTTCCTCCTGGGTACTTGGCTAATAGGACCATCCTTCTCTACTCATGATAGAGGATCACTGTACACCTCCCTCTACCATTTACTGTTCCCCAACATCTTATATCCAGCCTTTCACCACTGCCCCAGCTCTGGGCATAATCACCTCTCATTTGGACAATTGCAATAACCTTGCAGCTGTTCTCCTGGCTTCTGATACACATGGGTTCTCCATTCTAACACTCAGCCTTTATTACTCAAGCTCAAAAAATTCAGGTTAGATGCTATCACTTCCTTGCAAAAAGTGACTTGTAATGATTCCCTGTTGCTCACAGAATAAGGCCTAAAATATATTTTTCTGTAGTATACATGTCAGAATCTGGCTCTAATGGCATTTCTTACTGCCTTTATTCCTACACATGTGATTCCACTGTCTCACTTAATTTTCTCAACAAGTCTATTATCTGCATTCATACTTAAAGTTTAAAATTCAAACAGAGTGGGGATGCCTGGGTGGCTCAGTGGTTGATTCAGCTCAAGACGTGGTCTGGGAGTCCCAGGATGGAGTTCCACATTGGACTCCCCTCAAGGAGACTGCTTCTCCCACTGCCTATGTCTCTGCCTCTCTCTCTCTCTCTCTGTCTCTCATGAATAAATAAATAAAATCTTTTTTAAAAAATTCAAATGGAGTGGAGTACCCCATGCAGACAGTAACAGTCCCCTAAGCATCCTCATTTACATCTCAGTATGTGTCCATTGTGCATATTTTGCCCATTCTGGCTTGATCTTCTACTAGATGACCCTTTCTCTCTCTCTCTCTCTCTCTCATATATATATATATATATATATTTGTTGAAGTTCAATTTGCCAACATATAGTATAACACCCAGTGCTCATCCTGTCATGTGCCCACTCAATGCCTATCACCCAACCACCCCATCCTCCCGCCCACCTCCCCTTCCACTACCCCTTGTTTGTTTCCCAAAATTAGGAGTCTCTCATGTTTTGTCACCCTCTCTAATTTTTCCCACTCATTTTCTCTCCTTTCCCCTTTAATCTCTTTCACTATTTCTTATATTCTCCATATGAGTGAAACAGTATAATGATTGTCCTTCTCTGATCGACTTACTTCACTTAGCATAATACCCTCAAGTTCCATCCATGTAGAAGTAAATGTTGGGTGTTTGTCATTTCTAATGGCTGAGTAATATTCCATTGTATACATAGACCACATCTTCTTTATCCATTTGTCTTTCGATGGACATTGAAGCTCCTTCCATAGTTTGGCTATTGTGAACATTGCTGCTATAAACATTGAGGTGCAGGTGTCCAGGCTTTTCACTGCATCTGTATCTTTGGGGCAAATCTCCAGCAGTGCAATTGCTGGGTCGTAGGGCAGCTTTATCTTTAACTCTTTGAGGAACCTTCACACAGTTTTCCAGAGTGGCTGTACCAGTTCATTTTCCCACCAACAGTGCAAGAGGGTTCCCCTTTCTCCACATCCTCTCCAACATTTGTTATTTCCTGTCTTGTTAATTTTCACCATTCTCACTGGTGGGAGGTGGTGTCTCATTGGGTCACCCATGGATTACAATTTGATGGGTCACCCTTTCTCATTTTGACTTATGGGATGTCAGGAGTCCTCTAAGGCACACTCAAGATAAACCATATTCCCATGATGTGAGATTTTTCAGTACTTATCTTTTTAACAGATCAAGTGCTTTCCTTCCTCACCTCAGGAAAATACAGGCCACATGACTTATCCCAGAGACCCCTGGGCTAATGGGCACTTGCCCCTGGGAGTGACATGATCCTGGGCACAGGACAGAAAGCAATCTGATGGCCCCAAAGAAAGCCACCCTCTTTTGCAGCACCGGAGGGATTACTTAAACCAAGACAATCATTCTCCTATTGAAGGAAATTACATTAAAACCTCTCCCCCTGGAAAAAGGAAGCATGGAAATTAGAAGCAGATTTAAAAGTTGATCGTTTGCCACCCAATGCTTATCTAAGACACCTGAAATTTGAGAGCTGAGCCTAGTAAAAATCAAAAGTCAACATCCATTGACTTTGTTTGGAGGTGTACTATATATATATTCAGCTAATCCTAGGTCGTCAATACCATAGATAAGAACCTTATTTATTTTGCCATTCTGGGTGCAATTACACAGTTTACCCTGTGCAAACTGCACTTCATAAAAATGGCAAATCAATGCTAGTTATCAAAATCCATCCACATGGATGGATAGCCCATGAAAGAGAGCTTTGCAAAATGGTCTCGAAAGCCAATCTACACAGCTAGCCCCACACAGGTCAGCTTATTACCTGATTAATCACACAGGCATCCTGGCAATCTTATCGATTCCTCAAGACCTGGACATGACATCACTTCTAATAGCACGTGCAATAAGCCATTACCACCATGCAGAATAGCCATTATCCTACGCTGCAGCCATTGATTGGCTGACTTAGCCTGACGCTGGGCAGGGCAAGTGGAGCTCTGATGGGGGCAAATCACATCCAGGGCAGATGTGAAGGACCCTCATATGGAAAATAAAATCTGTCTGTTGCTTGCAAGCAGGATCTCTACCCATTCCCTCCTTCTCTGGGTAAAGAGTTGAATAATCCTGCCAGCATGCTGATGAGCTGGATTTTGAAGTCCGTGAAGTAAGGAATCCTAAGACAATATAGACCAATCCTCCACACGGGCCATTAATATTTTATACCTGACATTCTCTACAGCTTGATCATTGCCATAAAGATTGAATGAGGTTCTGGGGTGCCCGATTAACAATGAGGTTTCCGTGCCCCAAATGTTGTATTTTTTTCCTTACCCTGGAAGAATGTAAGGTCTGGTTTCCTTGGTAGTGGGATGTGTATTGTTGAGTTGATGGGGATGGGGGTCTTATTCTGGGCTAACTAATTCTCTACTCCTGGTTACTCCAATGACATTACTGAACAGAGTGATTTCAAAGGTCCAAGAAGAAGCCTCTTTACCACCGGGTGGGTGTGGCTAAGTTGGATGACCTTTAAGGAATGCAGATGGATGTTATGGGAGAATATGCATGAAGAGGCAGAGAGATGGATGGTGAAATCCAGGAAGGCTCTTATGCTGGGGCAACAATAGGAAAAGAGTGTGCAGAAATGAGTGTGTGTGTATGTGTGTGTGTACCATTTACAAAGAACTTTGACAAATTTCATTTCATCCTGTTGGGTAGTTGTTCAGGAACCTTCCAGGTATAAATCAGGTTTAAGGTTCTTGTGCTTTACTACAGATACCTTATCCCACGATGAAATAAGTTGGAGGAACAAAAACAAACCCTTCCAAAAAGCAGAAATTCCCTTATATCCTCAATTCATGGCCCAGCACCAGATACATAGTAGCCATCTAGCAGAGTCCAGCAGTTAATGGACACCAAAGTCTCTCGCAGTGTGACCCTGGGCAGATTACATCATTTCTCCGTGCCTCAGTGTCTCCATCTTCCTCGAGGGAAAAGGGATATGCCTATTTGATAAGGTGTTATGAGAATTAAAGAATTAATATATTAAAAAGCCTTTTTAGAATAGTGTCTGCAACACACTGCACCATGTCAGGGGGTTACCATTATTCTATTAGACACTGAATTAAATAACTATTGAATGGATCGTGCAGTGTAATAAAAGGATTTTTTTAAAAGGATATTTTAAAAATCGGTTTAGACAAAGGCAAGGCCCATAGAACAGAGCTTGGTATGGCATACAAGTAGAGCACAGACAATGTAATATCCGGGAGTAGTCGACTCATCTCAGTCCACCAGACCTCTACCAGCAACAATAATTAGGAGTCAAGTTGAAGAATTCAGTTCCAACATCTTTTATTTTCTTTGCCTGGCTGGTCATGGAGGAAAACTATTAAATAAAGCCCAGAATGTCACCCAAGTAGACAAGAGAAGCTTGAGAGAGGAAGGAAGAAAAGAAGGGAGAAAGGAAGGAAAGAAGGACTGAAGGAAGGAAAGGAGGAAAGAAGGGGGGAGGGAAGGAGGGAAAGGAAGGAAAATTTTATCTGCCTATGCATCCTAGCTACAGTCATACCTACAGTTTCTTCCAAATGCCATAAAAGGAAGGAAAGCCCATCAAAAGATGGACAATGCCAACAACGCACTCAGTTAGTGCAAACTTCTGTGAAAACCAAGAGAACCCTCAACTATCCTGCCTGGGGGAAATGCAAATAATCTCGCAGACCTTGGGCACGTGAGGTCTGATGATAACTGTGTTGCTTGGTATTTTGCTCCTGCCCTTGGGGGTATTGGGTTTCATGTTCGGCCTAAGTTCCAGCTACTTTTCAAATATAAAATTATGGATGCAGGCAGCATTTCTGTTTGCATAACCTCAGTCAGAGCTTACTTAGATAAAACAGGACAGGAATGACCCAGGTTAGCTGAGTTAGGAGCTAATGGGAACGGTGATAGGGCCTTTAAAGAAATCCAGGGCTTCCCTTCCCAACTTCCCTCACCCCTACTCCAGGAATGTTCCAGATTGCTGAGGAGTTCTTCATGTGTGTCTCTGGTCCAATCTCATCCCATTTATCTTCCCATCTCCCATTTACAGGACAACAGTTAAACACCGCAAACTTCATTCAAAGCCTGTCTTCCATCCCTCAGCTCAGGGGTATGTGGGGAAGGCAGGCATGGGTCAGGGGTTCCATCTCCAATGTCCTTCTTCACGGGCCCTGCTCACCAGGCTGCGTGCAGCACATCTGGTTTCTCCATGGGACTGATGGCATCTAAACCCAGCTCTGGTTCAAGTGGAGCTGAGTGCCTCATGGGTTCTTTGAAGACCCTGCTCCCTTCCCACTGCAGTCCCCTGGCACAAGGGAGGTCTTTCTTCCACTCAGTCATTTAAGAACCCCTGTTGCTCTGGGCCCCATACCCCGGGCCCCTTTCTCCTTGGGTTCCCTAGCCCTTTGTACAACACCCTGAGCACCTAAGACAGGCCAAGACCACCTCTCTAAGGCACCCACATCTGACCCAAGATGATGGGATTGAAGTTACTTCCCATACACCACTCTTCCCTTCCCTTGGCTGCCATCCACACTTCCGCCAGCCCATTTCCCCTAAAAAGCTCACTGAACCCCTCCCAACAGGCTCCTTAGAGCTCCTCACTGGGCCTGAGGTGTCAACGGGGCTTGGAGGAGCAGCAGGCTCCCACCGTCCTTGTTCTTCTGACTCCTTTGCTGATGGTCTGCAAGGCCAGGTCACCACGGGACCCCAAATCTGGTCTCAGACTTTTCTTTGCACACTTCATGCAGACGTGGAAAAAGAGGGAATGATTGATGCCTCCAATGAAACCAGGAGTCCTCTTTTAACATAATGCTAAATTTTCAACAAATAATGCCTTGAGATGGATGTTAGAAGAGGCATTTATACTGTCAGCTTTGTGTCTGTGTCCTTAACATAAGCCATATTTCACCTTTTACCAAAGAAAGAACAAGAAAAGACAAGGGTAACATCTCTCAAAATGATTCTGTCCTTATTTTCCAGAAGGGTGCTTCAACTCACCCACCCAACACTGCTTGGCTCCCTGTCCTTTGCCCTTGATCCCAGGCTGCCCTTTGGCCAGGAGCTTCTATACTGTGTGACCTGTTACCCCCCAAACCTGGCCCACACCTCTCTGTCCTGTTGTCCCTTCTCTCTGGCAAATGAACAAAATAAAGCCATCCAGATCAGTTTACCTAATACCAGTGATTACAGGTCTGAGGTGAGATAGGCATACACGAGGAACTTCGGGGGGCTGAAGGGATGAGCCTCACCAGTGGTCATTTCGGGCACTGGGCTGCAGTTGGGGCAAACACTTGAGGCTGGTAGGCCAGGCACAGTGTGGACAAGAGGTTGCACTGACCAGTCCCCGTTTCTGTGTCAGTTCTCAGGATCCTATCAGGAATGCCCACCCCACACTCTCCCCCTGGCTTCTGAGCATGCGTCAGCATGGTCCCTGGCCTCATCCACAGCCGCAGCCCCCTTGCACACACACTCAGCGGGCAGCCTCTCCCCTGTCCTGCGGCTGCCTCCCACTAGCTCTGCTGTTGTCAAATGCTTTCTCTCTGCCGGGTCCTTACCCCTGCCACCCCCTCTTCCACCTCCTGCTATTCGTGACCACGAACACCCATTTGATTTGATACATCTGGTGTATCAAGCCATTGATTTTCCTAAATATGGTTCAATAGATGCCTATGCATGTTCACTCCGGAGTTTGAATGTACATGTTTACTGAGATGGGAAGGAGGTGTTCAAAACCAACAAAACCAAAAGCGCCATCAAAAGCAGCCACTTCCAAGGCTGGAGAGCAGAGGTGGGTCTTCTGCACCCCATCTCCCGGGGGCTCGCTCACACTGCATCCCCGCAGCAAGCACCCCATCTGTTCCATGGGCCACTACACTGTGCCCTGGGTGTCTGGGGAACCTCAGTGCCCACCATCCTGGCAAAAACGTGCTGGCTCTAAGTAATACTCTGTTCTGAGGGTTTTCCCCTTAGGCTTTTCCGTTTTCTTTTAGCTACTCCTTATTCACCATCTCCCTGTCCTTTTTTCCCACGTCTCTGGTCACAGTGCTGATCCTGGGCATTTACCCTCAGCATCCTTCCTTCTCTCTCGCTCCCCCACCCCTACGGCTGTTTCCAGGGGTCCATGTCAGCTGGCTGGCATCAGTGCACAGAGGATGCCGAGACAGGAGGGGAGTCACAAGGGGGGAGTGAGGCCCTCCCCACCACCCTGCACTCGGCCTTGGCCCGTGGCTCTGGCTGTGATGGGGTCTCACCCAGTGGGTCCACAGGGTTCCAGCCTCTCCAAGGTGGCCCTGGCCCTAGTCACTTAGTAATCTGGCTCCTCCCTTTACCCCTCAGGCCAGGGATTGTGCTGCCTGCCCAGCTCCTGTGGGCTTCTTTCTCTTCTGTCACTCATGCTTCTTAGCAGGGGACATTAGAGCAGCAGTTCAGAGACTCTAGAACTGCTCCTTCCGATGCCATTCCCTGTACTTAAATTCTCTCTCTTGCAAAGACAGGGACTTTTTCCTTTTCTCTGTTAGGTCTCATGGATAGATGTCCTTTCTGGATTTCTAACCTGCTGTAATCTGATAAAGTCCTCTGTAGCATGTGAGAGTATAATGGACCAGGTCAGGCCCTGAAATCAAACACCTTGACCTGGGTTTCATCTTAGATCTGACAGTTCTAGCTGTGTTACCTTGGCCAAATTATTAAACCTTTCTGAGCCACCTGTAAAATATGGACCATGAAGCTCATTTCTGCCATTGAGATAGCCTTGGGTCACCTTCTAGCCCGCTGCCTGGCAACTGCTAGGTTCTCAGTGAACGTTAGTTTCTCTCACCTCTCCTAAACTGGTCATATCTGCAAAGGTATGAGTGCATATCCCTTCCTGGAAAACACATTTGTATTATAACAATGGCCTTCTGAAATTAAATGCTTTAGTCTCAATAACTAATTTTAAATGTGTAAATCTTAAACACCCACAGCAAAACAATCAAAAGGACAGTTTTGGACAAGCTGACCTTTGAGAGAGCCTTCAGATCTGTCTGAGGAGGCCGCCAGCTACTCTGTGGGGGCTGGGGAAGGCTCCAGAGCCAACCTCCTCCTCCCCATTAGCTGGGAGAAGGCACTGGTGCTGATATGAGAAATGATCCCACTCCTCACCCTCCCGGGGGGTAGAGTATATGGGGCTTAAATGTGTGCGAGTCTGACTCAGGGTTATTTTTGTTTCCATTAACATTCTCTTCTATATGTATTTTAACCTTAATCAAATGCATATGTTTTTGTTTTATTTGCACTTAGTTCATCAAAGTGTCCTTTATGATCTGAACTATGCCATGAGGCCTTAAGCTCTTCAGTGAAACACTCTTTAATACCCCTGGGAAACAGGAAGTTGCATTTAGTCTAATATAAATAAATTCAGTTCCCAGGGGCTTTGCCCTGGCCCAGGTCAGGAGAGAGACAGTGACTTCTCAGCTGATCTGGTCCAGCGCCCCCTCTCAAACTGCTCTGGAAGGAAGAAGCCCCAGGACTCTCGACAGATCAGTATTTTGAAAATGTGCCTGTCCTTTGTTCAAAACTGCTACGTGGTCAAGTGGGATTGTATCAAGGAAGTTCGACGCATTTGGCCAGATAGTTGGGGATCATTCCAGATTTGTTTCTACCCCAAAATAGCTTGAAACCAGGCAGTGCAGAAAGGAAGCAAGAAAGAGGGAAAAAAGGTATATAAACCTCAGCCACCTAGCCAGAGACGCTCCGCAAGTCAGGCTGAGCAACTTCCCGTCTCTCTTGTTGCTGGCCTTCTCTCTCACCCTCTCACTGGCTCCCCCGATGCACATATGGAACCAATTACGAACAAAGCCCGATTGTTGTATATTTGGAATTTCCCACATCAACTTGATGCTTTCTTTAACTGCCTCTTAATGTGTGTCTGCACTGAGTGACCAGGCCCACGTTTCCATCCTTCCCACCCCGCCCCCACCAGCACCCCCCTTCCGAGAGGCTTTCCTGGTTCATTTTCCAGCAGAGCAAACCTCCACTTCTTCCCCTCGCACCCCATCCCACTTCCTATTGGAGTCTTTGAATAAACAGAACTTTCTTTTCCACGGTTTGCAATAAACTGGTCTGCAGAGAGTAAATAAAAGCCGGATCCCAAAGCATAAAAGTGATATCAGGCTAACACCAAAGCACGATTACTACAAAGGAAATGGCATCCCCTTCCTAAAACCCAGAGCAGTGGATGTAGAAATACATTACAAACATGAAAAAGAAGAAAACTCCGATTCTAGAAGCCCCTTGTTTTTCCTTTATATAATTTTCTCTGCTATAGAAATAGATTAGAGGGGGAGAGGACATAGGGGAGGAATATATCAATTACAAGATATTATAGAAAAGTTAAAATTTTAGACCACGTGTACCATCCCTCAGAAGATTGTCTGATGTGGAATCACATACCATTTATTAGAAAAGAATAGGCAAACGTGATGGATGCATCTGAACTTAGTCCTCATCAGAGCCTTGCAAAATCAAGCAAAACTTCTTCATGTTTACCGGCACATGTAAAAATAAATGTTCTATAACACAAACATTGAAATGAAGAGATGCCAAATGCGAGTCTGTCCGGTATATTCGGTGCATCTGAACCAATGTGATACCAACATTTTCTTCCCCTTCTCTCACGCTCTATCTTTGTGGACTACATTCACATATATAATTAGTTGCACTCCTACATTTATTTGCTATGCATTGGAAAGAGGGAGAGAAAAACCAGATATGTGCATCCGATGCTCAGGGTCACCCATGTAATTTATGACCGTGAGCAGTGGTCCCTCCCAGTCCCCAGTGCGTGATGTCACTGGTCTGCAAATATTTTTCCCGTGTTCGGAAGAGGGAGAAATCAGAATGCAGGGTTTCACATTAATCTCCGCACCAGATGGTGATATTCCAAATAGTCTTTTTTAAAAGGTGAGCATGTGACCTACTGTACGGCCCAGGGGCTCTGGAGTCATGTGATGTGATGAATAATAGGACTGGTAGAGCTCCGAGTAGACAACTGACCTGGTTACTGTCTGTAGCCACGAGAAGCAAAGTTGACATTTCTGGATCACTCTCCCCAGAGGCGTCGCTTGCCAACTTCTGGGACATGCCGTCTCAGCCGAGGGACTGACAGGCAGGGACAGACCAGGGGCGGCTAAAGCCATCCCCCTGCCCCCGCCTCCCCCCACCCCCCCAGGAACCACATCTTGACTCATATGGTCCAAAGAAAAAAATCGTTCAGTTATTTGATATTTGGGAAACCTCCAGGAGACCATAACTTAGTTTTGAGGAAGCCTTGTCTCGCACTTTGCTGGGAACACACGGGCGCGCGCACACACACACACACACACACACACACACACAGAGGAACGCACACACGCGGCTCTACACCATGGTGGTTCAGGCTGCAGTGGCTCCGAATAGATCTCAAAGACTTTTACTGAAAATTCCGTATGGATCTCTGAGAAGACGCAGCGTGGAGAGGGTAAGCGACGTGGCGGGCTGCTGGTTTGGCATGGAGCGATTGCTCCAAAGGAAAGGAGATGTTTGTTTGCATTGTACGTAGCATCCCTTCGGGGAGCCCTGTTTTCCTGAAAAATGCGAATTCCTGGGACAGTAGAGTACTATGTCATGTGTATATTTTTTTTCTTCTTAATGGGTAATGATGAGATGTTTGAAACAAATTTTTGCCAGCTGCGCATGTGGGGGTGCTGTGAGAGATGAGCTAGGAGGGGAGAGGTTGGGGTAGGGACTGCGCTTGGGAATCGGGATGGAAGATGTGAGTGCCTGGAGAGAAAAGCAGGGGCTGCAAACAGATGCATTCGTGCAGCACAGCTGCAAATTTCCTCTGTGGGGTGACTGTGTCTTCAAAGAAGGCGCTGACGATGTTAAGGAGCTTTGATGCCTGGTGGGTTTAAATGATGCCCCCAAGATCCCCCTGTTGTGTTGTTGCTGTTTCACATACCTTGTGATCATTTTGGATTTTTTTTTTTTTTTACTACTACAGATTTTGGCTCAAAATTACTCTGTTAATTTTTGAAACATGCTTACTTTGCGGTAATCAGAGATGATCCTGTAAAATAACAAGGGTTTGTCTTTCCGTGGAGTGACTAATGCACTTTTGGGGATGCAGAGCTAGCTGCCTCCCTGGGATGTTGGGCTCATTCATGTAGGGACAAAATGCCTACACCCCCACTGGGGTGGAATGCTTTGCAGGTCTCAGAAACCCAGAAGCCCCTGTTTGAATCATGACAGTCCCCTCTGTGAGCTGCGGAATCTACTTAGACATCGTAGTTGAAGGTGTGCTCCAATAGCCATAAAGGCAAATAGCTTCACCAAAAGCTGTCTTGACAGATAAGCAACCTGCTGCATCTTCTTAAGGGGAATGGGGTTGAATTTGAATAACTTTTTCTGGTTGGTAAACTGACTACTCGGTGATTTTTAAATTTAAGGAAAGCACAGTTGAAGGTTTAAAACATGAGGGTCTGTCTAGAATCCAGGTGGGCATGATTTCCTGACTGGTGATGAGTGACATTCTTTCTGCCATCTGAGTACTGATGGGAAGAAAAAAAAAAAAAAAAAAAGCTCCACTTCCTATGTAGGTCTTTGAGACATATCTCTTGTGCTCAATATCAGAGCCATCAACTAATCTGCAGTAAGTGCCCATCGCATGCTCCCTCCTATCCAATAGCTTTAGAGCATGGGACTGACAGTTACGGCAAATGTTAAAAGGCTTATGTTGAATATGATTTTAGGTTTTGTTGAAAATATTTTGACCTTTATGGGAACTAAGTTTATAGAATGTGTTCTGTTCACAACTAGTCATTTAGAAACATGAATTATATGCAATGGGGTTGTGGAACCTGGCAATACTAAGGGGAGAGTTATCTGGGCATAGGCACAAAAAAAAAAAATCCATAGTAACCTTTATTTAACCATGAGAATCTCCAGATGGATGTTTGATAGATTGTGGGCTTTTAATAAATCCAGATGTATGCAGTTACCATTTCTTTTATTCATTGCTTACCAATTTAAGAAAGACTGACAGTCTACAGCGTCATACATAAAACATTGTCGCATGTGCTGGCATATACTTACATTCAAAACACACAGACTTATTTTCTGCCCGTGGGCACACACACCAGTGTTGCACGGGTCTTAGATCTGCAAGCTGCTGGCCTCTTAGGAGAAGCACCAGACATCCCATTCATCTCGGTTTTTCGAGGTGAAGCGATATGGCCGGGACACCACGGCTCACAGGAAGAGCACCCCTGCATTCCTTATGAGCCGCCCATCTCACCCTCCACTGTAAGGGAGGATGACACTAATTGGAACCTATGATGAAAGTGTCAATTCCAACTGGGCATTTTATACTGTTGCCGACTTGATGACAATTTTCAGAATCAGAGTCAAACATTTGTGTAAAAGGAGGACGCGAAAGGTGAGATGTGGCAACTGCTTTAAGGGCAGGAACTGAGAACCAGCACTCTTTTCTTGGAACTCCCTGAATTAAAAGCAACAGCACCTTTTCCAGTGACATCAGCAGCCATTCAGGGTGATTTCCATTGTCTCACAATATATAATGATCTTCAGGTCTCATGTCCATACTGTCTTTACACCAATGAATTTTTTTATTCGTTAATTCATATTATGATCCTGAGTTGCTGGTGAGACATAGAGAATGGGGGTTATCACCCTTGTCCTGTAGGAAGAGAGAAGCCAAGGCAAGGGAGGTAGTGTTCATCTTTAATCTTCTGTTCAGGGACATATAGTCAACCACAGAGCAGGACCCATGTCCAAGGACCCAGTATCTTCTGTCCTGCTTCATCACCGTTGGTCCCTGGGGGAGCTTCCACACGGCAGCCTGTCCCTGAGCAAAGGGCTGTAACCAGCTTGTCACCAGGACTTCTCATGAAAGGGTATATAGAAGACTCTTGACCAAGAGGAATAGCTAATGATTTCTAGGGCTGGTTGTGTGCCCTCAGGCATCCAGGAGTGCATGTGGCTCCTGTTTTCTAACTGCCAGTTGAGTTGAAAGAAAAGAAATGCACTTTTTTTTGGATGCCTGGGTTGCTCATCAGTTGAGTGTCTGCCTTTGGTTCAGGTAGTGATCCTGGGGTCCAGGGATCAAGTCCCACACCGGGCTCCCGGTGGGGAGTCTGCTTCTCCTTCTGCCTGTGTCTTTGCCTCTCTCATGAATAAATAAATAGAATCTTAAAAAAAAAAAAGAAAAAGAAAAAGAAAAGATACAGACCTTTTTAACTATTCTATCTAGACCTTTATCAAATCCTGATTTCAGAAACACTCAGGCTGTGAGACCAGACTCAGTTCTTGTTCATATTTTCAGACTGCCACGAGCCCATCACAGAGTTAGGCAAGGTAAGGGAAACAACAAAATATAAAATACTTTGCTTGGTAAGACAGGAGAAGTTAGGGATACGGGTTTACATAAACAAAACAGTAATGATGTAACAGGGCACTCATTTAGCTACAAAACAAGAAATGAAGACAATTTAGGTGTTACCTAAAGCAGCAAAGTGGGGTGGAAAGGGTAGGGTTTGCAGTCACAGGGTTCCCAAAACTGAGAGCCTCGCCCTTTACTAATTGTGTGATCTTGGCAGAGTGGCCAGACTTTCTCAGAGTTCTTTCTTTTTTTTTTTTTTTTTAAGATTTTATTTTATTTATTCATGAGAGACACAAAGAGAGAGAGAGACAGAGACACAGGCAGAGGGAAAAGGAGGCTCCATGCAGGGAGCCTGACGTGGGACTCGATTCCGGGGCCTCCAGGATCACACCCTGGGATGAAGGTGGCGTTAAACCACTGAGCCACTGGGGCTGCCCTCAGAGTTCTTAGGTTATACATCTGTACTATCCACTATTGAGGGTGGTTTTTAAGATTAGAGGTCACTTATATAAGGATTTTTAACACAACACCTCACATATAGAAAGCAATCAATTATGGGGTATTTTTAAATTTCGTATCTTTGAATGGAGGAGCACTTGGCTTGTATGTTTAATAATTGATAGTCTTTACAAACATACATATACACACACTCTTGATCATACTTCACTCATCTGGAGAGGTCCTTTAGGGATCTTTACCCAGTAAAGCCAAGACAGACAGCATTTCCTGGTGATAATTTGCCTTGGACTTCCGATTTTATGTTAAGACACATAGAAAACAAAATGTTTCAAATGTATTGCATACAAATGCCAAGTAACTACACTTACTCAAGCCCCTATGCTTCTATTGGATCTCTCCCTCCCAAAACCAGGTGTTGTTACTTCAGAGGTAAAAATGAACTTCATGAAAAATTCTAATGACTGTAAGAGCACAACATATAAATGAGTTAAGGAAAGAGCAAACGTGGACCTTTTTCCTGGGGGGTTGCCTTGGAGCAAGGGTAATGTTTTTATTAAACTACTGTAACCCTGCATTATGAAGAAGTGGTGTCATGTTGGAGATTACCTTTCTTTATAGATCCAAAACCCAAGAATAAGGATCTTTCTGTGGCCCAGCCTGAGCTGTTTCAGACATGCATTTATTAAGAATGTATCTTCTCTGGCATCCAGACCCACATACCCCAGGAAGGGCTGGACATCTTTGTTCTCCTGAATGATACAATGCCTCAAATTCAACATGTCCAAAATGGAACTGATCACCTCACTCATAGTCCTGGTCCTCCTTCAGTCCACTAGCTACCTGAACACCCAGAGCAGAACCCAGGCGACCTCCCTGCCTCCTTCCTTCCCTTGGCTCAGGCCACCATCATCTTTCACTTTCAAACAGTTGCCATTCTTGTTCCCCCAAGTCCATGCTCTGTGTTGCAGCAATGTGATCGTTCTAAAACATAGGCATGGTCATGTCCACTTGTCTACTTAAAACCCTTAAGTGGTCCCCTGCTTCAAGATAAGTACTTAGATAAATGCCTAAATGTAAATAGAGGTCTTCATGATTAGGACTCTGCTACCCTCTCCAGCCTCAGCTCTCCCCCTTCTTTACCTTGAGAATGCTAGACTCCAACCACACTGAACAGGTCTATGATTCCTTCAAACTGCCATGTTCTCCCTTGCCTCAGGGCCTTTGCACATGCTTTAGTCTGCCTGAACACACAATGCCTCCTCCCTCTATCTCCTTAACTTCCTAGTCACATCCTTTCAGCCTAAAAGTAACACCCTTGGGAAGGCTTTTCAGAAACCCTACCTGCTCTTCAAGTCTGAACGAGTGCTTTTCCTTTGGGTTCCCTTAGCCCTCTGCATTTTCCTTACAGCAGCACAGATCACACTTCATTGAATCCCCCTATTTCCATCCTGTTTCTATCAAGTCAAATCTCCACATGATGACAAGCTCCTTGAGGACAGGGAACATATCTTGGTCTCTGGTTAAGAGTGTGATAAATATTCCCTAGATGAGAAAATAAATGAAATCTGAAAGTTCTTATAAACTTCCCTCAGTGAGAAAGTTTGAGAAGAAGAGCAGAATTAAGACATAAATAGAAACAACTTCTTTTTTTTTTTAACATTAAATTACTCCATGCCCAATTATCACTGATGGGAAATGTGTTCACTTTTATATGTTAATACAAACTGTGGATACAAATGCTCTAAACTCTAAGACCAAGCCATGTGTCTTAAAGCAGAATGAAGCATGTGTGCGAACAACTGACCAGACTCAGCTTATATATCTCTTCACAGAGTAATGTAAATTTGACATTTTTATTGGGGAGGAAAAAAAGAAACAAGAAAGCATTCTCTTTTACCACAATTATTTGAATATTTAAGTGAAAGGAATTTTTTTTTTTTTTTTTTGTCTTGGAAAGACTGAAATGGTGTGATATTTCTGGAGCAGTATTTTTAACACAGTATAAATTAAACCTTTTTGCACCCACATTATTCATTATTTGATGTGTTATTTCAGGTTGACGTATTGCCAGTCTATTATTTTGCAAACCATTACATTATCACAGCTGCTAAGCTGCATAACTTAAGAATTCAGAATACAACAGAGTCTCTATAGTCGAGTGTGTGGTGCTTACATTCTGAATGTATTCATGCAGGGAAGTGTGAGACTTTACCAGAAACACATACAGCAGACAGCTTTTAGTGGATATTTATTACCATTGAAAGCAGACAGCCAAGAAACTGTTCAGACAGATCAGTGTATTCACACATATTATTATCCAACGCCCTCATCCTGCATAGGGTTTTGTTCCTGCTATAAATATACCTCTCTCTGGAGAGCACGGACTATCAGGGACCCCAGATCTCTGGTTCACAGGCCTCATTGAAAGCCCTCCCCCCGCCGCCCCCATATTGGTAGCCCTGTGGATTTTAAGTGACTCAAACTTGATGAACTGACATTGACTTTATTTCTTACAGTAGCTTCTGTCAAGTTTTAAACCAGTGACTTCCCATCTTGGCTGGAATGAGATTGCACAGTGGAAAGGCTGTCCCTATTGTTACCCCTCTCTAGAGTTTTCATTCCTTGGGCTAGGGTGGAAAGCAGGGCAGGAATCCTCTTATTCAAATGGTAAGGACCATTGGTAAATGGTAAGCCCCCCCCCTTACCGCCCACCCCCCTCCCCAGGCTTCCCCATCTGGCACCAAATGGCATTTATCCAGCTGAGCATGGAACCAAGCGATGGTTTCTCTCTATAGACTCCTTGGCCCCAAGTCCTGACTGCTTCTTAGGACTCTCACTGATGTCGTGGGCCCAATGCCATGACTCATCCTAAAGCAGCACTTCTCAACCTTGGTTTCACATGGGAAGCCCCTGAGGAGCTTTTAAAAAATCCCAATGTCCAGGCTGTCTCCCTGACAAGTGTGTATCAGAATCTCTGGAGAAGGGACCCAGGCATTGCTATTTAAGTCCCAGGAAATTCTAGTGTGAGCTGCACACTGAGGTAAGATTACGGCCAACATGGACCATCTGGGCAAGGTGGAGCTTTAGGAAATTATTTAAATTATCTACTGTGCTTTCTGGTGTCTTCACATGAAAAGGAAATAATTGAGTTGATTATGTTGGATTTTTAGTCAAAACGGTCATTCTCCATAGGAAAAAAAAATCATTTAAACTCCCTGAGCATTGGGTTCATATTTCTAGGACATCTTATGTAGTGCTCAGCACTCAGAGACCACTTTCTGGGTAATTAAACAGAAGATTCTGAAGTCACAGCAACTAGTTTTATGCAGGACTTCCAGACAGTTTGGGATCAGAAACACCCAATCCAGCTAGCCCTGCAGAGTTTTTCTCCACTGGAGCAGGAACAAAGCCCCATTCCGAGCTTTCAGCCTGCCATATCGCAGCTATGTCCACAAAATCAATCATGTAATCTCTGAACACTTTCTATGGGTGTTTTGAAAACAGATCTCTTATAAATTGCTCTCACAGAGTGAATACTATCCACCTGTGTAACGTAAGAGTTTCTTTGAACACACAGTTAAAAACAGTCCGCTTTTGTTTGTATTGATTCATCAATGCACCTCTGAGAACAATATTATCTTAGGTGTATAAAACAATATGGAAGAAACTATGGTCACGGATCTTCGTTTTCTAAGCTCGGAGTGGATAAACCACATCTGTGGATTTTTTGTCCCTTTTCTTTTCCTTTCCGGTCACTCAGTAACTAACTGCTTCAAAGGACTTGACCAGTTTTTCTGGAAACTAGAACAGTGCTGGCATGTATATTGGGCGATTAAATATTTATTGAATGAATGTGAACAGATGAGCAAAAAGAATGTCTTCATGGTCATAAACTCAGACCTTTTTTTTTTTTTTTTCAGACCTTTAATCAAATAGAATTGTCACCCAAAAGGTAGGGTTGCAAAGTGCCTGCCTTTCTTATGCAGATAAATACTTGTATCATTGTTAGTCCCAGCAGGTGACTTATTTTAGGATGCTAGCTCTTCTTGGTAGAGAATTTGCTCATGAAAAACTCACTGAAATTCCACTACACAACACTTTTGAGTGTGTGGGCAGCCCTCCTCCTTCCCAGTCAGAATCTGTATATGAGTATTTTGAAATAGTCAATAAATATGCCTCTGATCATTTTCCTCTATTGCTTACTGACTTTTCTCAAAAATGCCAAGGTCACATTTCCACATGGATAATGCTTTCAAATGGTCCTCTAATATCTATGTTGGAACATTAATCAGGAAAACCAATAAGGCTTAGAAGTATATTGATCATTTCTGGAAAATGTGGTCTGAGTTCAATCAAATCAGTCTCAAAATACAAATACCCCAGGGAATGTAATACCTAGGACCCAATACACTATTTATTAATTACACAGATTTTTATTTAATAACTACTACATGCCAGGCACACATTCTAGACCCAGGGATGTAGCAAAGTCTTTTAAGTGATGTTAAGGCCTCTAAGGAAAAATAGAGCAGCATAAAAAGTGAGGAGAGATGGGAGGTGCTACATTTTTATATGATGTGACTCTTGGTAAAGATATTTGAGAAGAGACGTGCAGGAGTAAGAGGATGAGCTGTAGAGCCCTCTGGGGAAGGAATGTGCCCTGCAGAAGAAACCACCAGTACACAAGGAGTACAATGCCAGAGCATCCTTGATGGGCTTGAAACTAGTTGGTGTGTGTGTGGTGGGGGGTGGGGGGGGTGGACAGGTAGCAGGAGCTGGAGCAGAGTGAGGGGATGGGGTACATGGAATGAAAGAGCGGTCAGGAAAGTGCTAGAAGGCCAGGTGACAGAGAGCTGTGGGGGCCATGATAAGGACTTGGGCATTTTACTCTGAATGAGACAGAAGACCAGTGGTTTGGGGACAGAAGGATGACATCTGCTGACATGTTTGTTTGTTTGTTTGTTTATTTGTTTTAAGATTTTATTTATTCATTAGAGAGAGAGAAAGAGAGAGGTGGAGACACAGGCAGAGGGAGAAGCAGGCTCCATGCCAGAGCCCGATGTGGGACTTGATCCTGGGACTCTAGGATCTCACCCTGGGCCAAAGGCAGGCACTAAACCGCTAAGCCACCCAGAAATTCCAGCTGACATGTTTTGAAGGAATCATTGTGGCTACAAGGCTGATAGAAAAATGTATGGAAGTAAGGTGACTCATTACGCTATGATGAGAGATTATGGTGGTTTAAGGCCAGAGGATACTCCGGAGATGCTGAGAAGTGAGAAAAGAATGGGTTCTGGATTTATCTAGAAGGTAGAGTTGACAGGATTAGTGGATGGGTCAGGCGATGAGTGAGAGAGGAAGGGTCAAGACTGACCCCTAGGCAGCTGTAGCCTGAGATTGAGCCTAAGGTTGGAGACGCTGCCAAGAGGCTGGTAGGAGTGACAGCAGAGGCAGAGGAGTCTGAGAGCTCTATTTGGATGGGATGACCTTGAGATGATTAAAATTCAAAAGGAGGACATTAAGAATGTAAGTTTCGTGTGCAGGTGAGAGTTCTGGGCTTCTTGGTAAACATGGACATTGTTGAAGGTGCTCTGAAGCTGGCTTGTCCAGGCTCTCAAAAGCTGAGTGTGCGGATGTCTTCCCAACTCCCCACTCAGTGGTGACACACGGATGGCTTCAGATGGGTCATGGTGGGAGAAATGCACCATACCAATTACCACACATTACAAATCATGGCTTTTTTTTTTTTTCTTCTAGAGAGTTGATAGTTAAAGTAGGGCACCACCACCAGATGGTGTTTAAGGCCACAGGACCAGGAGATACCACCTGGGGAATGTTTTGTGAATGGGGACAAGGAAATGTCTGAGGACTAGACCCAAGGCCACTCTAAAGTTTAGAGGTCAGTTCCATGAGGAGGAACCAGCAAAGAAGACTAGTAAGGAGCAGCCAGTGAGGTAGAAAGAGAATTGAGGAGAAATTTGCAGAAGGGAATGTTGGGTTGTCCAGTGCTGCTGATAGCCATGGAAGATAGGGTCTAGAAAATCATCTTACTGCACTGTTATCAAAAAGCTTGTGTGCAAACTGCACGCATCAAAATTTCTGGATGTTCTCTAAATCACAGATGCATAGTCTCCACCCCAGACATACTGAATCTGAACCTCTGGGGCATAGAACATGAACTAAAGTTTGAAAAAGAGTACCTGCAGTATAGTTTTCCAGAAGCATCGGCACAGAGGAAGTAGAGAAGAGAGCACAGCATAGGAAGGGGGAAATAGAGGGATCTTTGGGCGGCTCGTCAGTTTAGCTCCTGCCTTCAGCCCAGGGCATGATCCTGGAGACCCAGGATCGAGTCCCACGTCGGGCTCCCTGCATGGAGCCTGCTTCTCCCTCTGCCTGTGTCTCTACCTCTCTCTCTTTCTGTGTCTCTCATGGATAAATAAATAAAATCTTAAAAAAAAAAAAAAAAAAGGAAGGGGGAAATAATGCAGACAGGAAAGCTGAGACTCCTGATAGTCTCAGGACAATTTTTACTCAACCAGAGTCAATCCCAGACACAGAAAGTAGAGGCTGTGATGGAGAACGAGGTGAAGCTTATGGCAACAAAGGCCAGTAGTGAATCTTCCTCCTGATGGCACCCTAGAAATACGGTGTTCCCTTTCTGTTTGTTTGTTTTTATTTCATGAGAGACACACAGAGAGAGGTAGAGACATAGGCAGAGGGAGAAGCAGGCTCCCTACAGGGAGCCCGATGTGGGACTTGATCCCAGGACCCTGGGATCATGACCTGAGCCAAAGGCAGATGCTCAACCACTGAGCTACCCAGGTGTCCCTACAGTATTCCTACTTGACATTGCCCTCCCCTCACCCCACCCACTTAAACCACTGTATCAGAAAAGTAGAACTGCAGTTGTCCCTTACAGCTTGTCCAGCCAAAAACAAAACACCACAGTGCAAGAAAGAAGATGAAAAATTTCAATGTCTTTTGTTGGTCACCTATGTCAAAAGCTAGCAATCCACCTCAAAGTCTTAACTTTCCTAAGATCTATCTGAATAAAACCTCTTTTCTTTTGTTTTACTTTGCCTCTGAAAATTTTTTTAAAAACTGATTGATGTGTGATCATGTGTCAGGGCTTCGTAAACCCAGCCAAGTCCCAGAATATATTTAGAAAGTTTAGTTGAGGGTTGAGCCAGCCACTGAAGGACACAAATGAGCAAGTCCTAATTTGAACTCTGAATTTAGGGCCTCAGAACTGGTCTGTAAAAGCAAATGGATTTGAATTGCAATGGAAGAAATTATGTCTTTGACATCAGGTACTGTTTTACTGGGTCTTCGTGGCACTCTTGTAGAAGAAAATCATGCTCTTCTCTGCCATTCGGGTCAAAGGAAAGTAACGGCCATCAACGATTTGAACGCAGTCCTTGAGGTAGATCCCATCAGAGTGTTCACCCAGTTACAACCTCTAGATTTCCCTTCCCCCCACCATCTTCCTCTTCTAGGTAAGCAGGTGCCTCTGGCACATCAAATTTGAACTAGTGAGAGAACAGTTTCAACAGCAGACATGTTGTGGGTCCCTCCCACGATTCTGGGCTGATGACGGTGAATAAGCCTATTTTGTTTCTGGAGTGGAAGTGGTGGGCCTGAATGTGGATAAGTTCAGTTGCTAGTGCTTGGAGCACACTCTTCTGCATACGTGTAACACCCTCACTTTTGCAGGGTTGTGTTGCATGGCCAGGTCCATCCATATAGGCAACAATGCAGCTGCCAGTCCTAGGTCCTCTATTGTTAAATGTCAACCCACTACATAAGGAGAGGGAAAGGAGATGGCACCCCTCATCCTTCTGGGCAACAGCTCTGGTTTTTCAAGTAGCTGAGCTTTTAGGGAGAAGAACTACAAATTAAAAAAAAATCCTCCAGAAACACTTACTGATTTGAACTGAGCAGCACAGAGCAACATACTCACGATTGCCTCCAATGGCAGCTCTGCAGTCTCTCCTAGGGACCAAGGCCCAAAGAGTAAGAGCCAGGCTCCCCAGGCCATGTGCCATCCCATTCAATGTCACCTCTGGGGGATAATACTAATATCCTGTGGCTTTAGGTTCAGTCATGGAGTCCGTTCTCAGAGCATCTGAATTGTCCTCTATTTGTAGCTGTGTGTTCTGTGATTCCCCTCTGGACAGTACTGAACCAATGTGCCCAACAGCAAATTAAAGTATCTTTGAGACTTGGTGACTTCCTTTTCCCTTCAGTCAAATGGCCTTAAGGTGGCATGAGAGAAACATGTATAATGTGCAGGCCAAGACTTTCTGGTCCCTTCTGAGACTCACCAATCAGAAAGTGGTTCTTTTCAAGAGCTTTTATCTATTTCCTACGGTCCCCTTGGGACCTAATCCTTCATGTTGGTCCTGGAACGCCTCTATTGACATTCGGTGTCCTGTAAAATAAGGTGCCATCCAGGCCTTATAACTCAAACCCTATATGAGCCAGGCAGTCAAATAAATGTAGCACAACAAGGAAAGGCACCCTTGCCCCCAGTACTGGGGCCAGGACGGCTCAGCTCTGCCATGGGGAGTCAGGGCTGCTGGTCTTGCCCTTTGACTTTTCCAAAAAACTCTTTGTGCAGTTTTCTTCTAAGTAAGGGAAAATGTGTGTGTGTATGAGAGAGACAGAGACAGAGACAGAGACAGAGAATATCTCAATTTTTATATGCTGGCAACTGATCCAAGCTCAAAAAAAAAAAAAAACAAAAAAAAACATTGCATGCCAACAAGGCACATTTGTGGGCTACGTTTGGTCCATAAGATGCCAGTTTTCAACTTCTACAATAAAATGAGTACCACCTCAACCTAAATATCTATGTATTCTCTCTCCCCAGTCTTGAATTTCATAAAAAGAAGAAATCTCCATACAAAGAATACTAATCCTGGAATAGATCCTCAGGCCTTCCAGCTGGCATCATAATCCTACTGCTAAATCAGAATTTCTTTTTTATAAAAAGGAAAAAAACTCCTTTGACAGGTTAAATGCAAATTTTAAAATACATTTAAATAAATTGAATGCATGTCCTATAGCTACAGGAAATTGGAAGACAGCATCCTCTTGGCTTAGAGCATAGTTTTATCACCTAGCAAAGAGAACAGAACTTGGGAGGAACAGAACCTACAGTCTAATTACTTTGCCTGATAGGCCAGCTTAGCATCAGCCACATTCTTCTGCTTTCAGCAGATGTTCCCCAGTGTTAAAGAAAACCATACCTAACAATTTCATCCAATGAAGCAATTGTTCCACCACCCAGGGGCATATAGTTTGCTGCTAACTCATATTTACAGACCAGCGGTGTGTGGTCCTACTCAAAACCAGAGGCCACATGAGAACCAAAATGAGGTTCTTTTATGATCAAGGTGGTTGACTGGTAACAGCTGAACTAAAACCTTTTAGTTCTAAATCATTTCTTTCATGCTAGATGGAAGGGAATTCTGGGGTCTTGGCCAAGTCCCTAAGCAAGAACTTGAACGGATCCACAGCTCCCTTTCTAATGAAAGCATTGGCTCTTCCCATCTAGTCTCCTGATCCTACCAGGTGGAAGGGTGATCTGGCTGGATGACAATGCAAGTCACACTTCCTAACTGTCCCTTCTGAATAGCAGCCCTCACTTATCATTTTCGCAGCAGAGATGTGTCTCTTTCATTTTCATCTCAGGATAGCTTTATTTCTGCCTCTTCCCAGTACGGCCACTGTAAACTGATTGCCTCCTAGCACTTAGCCCAAGGCTTCCTAGGGACATCCAATCCCAGGAGAAGCAGATCGATGTACACCTTAGCTATTCATTCGTTAACTGTTCATTACTTTAATTCCATTATGCTATATCTTTACAAAATTAAATAATCATATATCAATATACTCCCTGCAGATAATATTTTAAGATTTTATTCATATATATTGAGTGTTGATGTTTAGGATCCTTTTTTTAGACAAGCAGCAGCCCATTCTGGATGTGAATCTGGCTGGCTGACCTGGGTCTTGGACAGGACGTGGAGTGGAGTGGAGTAGGCAGGAGTTACAGAATATAAAACCAAGGCCAGATAAAAGAGTTTGCTAGTGGCCGTGATCTCTGAAACAAGCCCCATAGACAAGTTAATGGGGCATGAGTCTGAAAGTGTTAGAGCTGGAAACATTTGGAATGAAACAGAGACCAGAGAAATGAGAGAGGTAGAGTCAAAGCAGAAGGTAGGAGGAAGAGTCTGGGGGAACCACATGAAGCACTTACACAGCTGCAGCGTGTCTGAGCACAGGGAGAGGGTGAGTAAGGGACCACCTTGATCTGAAAGCCAACAAAAGAGACATGTACAAAAATGTTTCCAAGGCTTTTTCAAAATGACAGTGAAAGCTATTGTTCCTTGGGGCGACTGGATGGTGCAGTCAGGTAAGCGTCTGATTCATGGTTTCAGATCCGGTCACAATCTTGGGTCCTGAGATCGAGCCCCACATCGGGCTTTGCACTGAGCACTGAGTCTTCTTAGAACTTCCTCTCTCTCTGTGCCCCTACCCCTGCTTGCACTGTTTCTCTCCTTCTCTCCCTATCAAATAAATAAATCTTTTTTTTTTTTTAAAAGATATTGTTCCTTATTTTTTTTTCAGTGTCCTTTATATAAATTCCACCTTATTAATTCCTTTTAGGATATGATAAGTAGTACATGTATGATTCGACTTGCTTACCTTTTTTTTTTTTTTTAACCTTTGCTGCCAGCTAAGGAATAGGCCTTTTCACATTGATCCCACCCTTCTGAGTAGCTTTTTTTCTATTTCTATTATCCTTCATTTCCTGGTTTGCTCTCATTTTCTGTGTATTTATTTATACGTCTATATTTTTCACCCCTGCCAAGCAGCATGGAATCCTGTAAGTTGCCCTCCTGTTTGTGTTCCTTTCTGAAAGGGAAACCAACACAATGGAAACACAGTCCATTGAGAGTAAAAAATAGAACAAAGTATGCTACTTCCCTTCTCTTGGCAGAACTAATGATCCCAACAGGTGTATCAGAAATGCTTATAGGTAAGCTGAGACATGGGAACACTGTGCTCTGAACAAGGCAGTTCTTTTTCCCAGATGGGAATGGATTCATTAGGAATGCTCAGCCCTGACAAAACAGAGCTACTCCATTTCACCCTATTGTGTGTTGCATGTACGTGGTGACTTTGCGCAGCTTCAACTTTGGTGGCTGTTGAAGGGGTGTTCCTGGGGAGAACAGAGACTACGCTATAGACAGGTACCCCAGTGGAGGGTCAGAAGGTGCCTGCTCCCATTTGGAATCCCTGTGTCTGATGCCCACCTCCCCAACAAGCTGCAGCTACCCCTGACAATGACTTTTCTGTAGCGTCCTAACTCGCCGTGCAGTGGGCCAAAAAAGAGGCAGTTTCTGGCTTACAGTTCCCACCAGGATGCTGGAAGCCTCCGTTTTGTCCTTTTCACCCTCCCCTGCTTTTTTCTTTTTCTCTCTAAATGTTGCTGTCAGTGTGCTCGGCTGTAAACTATCAGATACACAAATAACAATAGGTTCCTGGGAAAGATTTGCTGCTGCAGGCGATGGGTCAGTGCCAAGAGGAATAGGAAAGCCAAGAACGCTGTTTTAGGGAAACCACAGCATTCAGATAGCAGTTTCGGGATAATTGTTCAATTCCACTAGGGATTCCGAGTCAGAATCTACCTCAGAACCTGGCCCCAGGATCTCCTCCGGGGGGACTTTGAGCCCCACCTGCTTCCAGATACCTTGGCCCTCTTGTTTTGTTTAATGTTTAGTAACAGTCCATTCCTGGAATTTAGTCTCAGATCTTGCAGTTCATGGGAAGAAAGATAATAATAAAAGCTTTGAGACAATGAGGCTTCCCTGGTGGGTCAGGTTTACTCCGAGAGGAAGAAATAACATTCCCAAGTGCTGGCTCTGGGATCTAGAAGCTTTCTGAGAATTTTTGACCTTGAGGTAGAAGATGTCACTGGGCTAGGGCCTGTCCACTTTGCCAGGCTATGGGTTCTCCCATTGCTCAGCTAATGTCAAGGAAGCAAGATCTGGCTTGCTGATCGCTGAGATGGAAGGCCAAGAAGCTCTGGCAAAGGAAGTCCTCCCGAGTGTGCTTCCTTCCATCCTGTAGTGAATTAGCTGGGTCAGCCCGGGTCAAGGAGCAAATATCAAGTGACACATTTTCCTCCCTCCTTCCCCAACACATCCCCAGACACAGCCCTCTGGGAACAGGAGGAAGGAAATGCACTGACCGGATAGACACGCCAGCCAGGCCCCTGGGGAAGGAGGGGAGAGCACGTCCTCCTATGGCTTTTCAGGCACTGTGTCTTCCTCTCCCTCCCCAACCTCTCCACATTGATCTCAGGTCTCCAAGAAAATGACCATTGGCAATGCTGGACAGAAAGTTGCTGAGACTCCGAAGACTTGGACCTGATAGGCACCTGTGTAAAGTTCAGTTACGCCATGAGCCGGTGGTGATGTGCATCCCTGCTTTATAAAAGAGGAAAAAAGATGGGGGAGAGATGAAATCATGGCCTAGGGTCAGGGAGGCAGCAGGGGCAGCTCTGGGATTTGAACCCAGGCAGTTTGACTCCAGGGATCTCTGTGGAGGGAATCTGCCTGGGATCTAAATTACGGTGAGACTCCTGGGGGCCCAGGGTGCTGAGAAGTGTCCTTGAGGGAGGAACCAGGACAATCAGGTTCTGCAAATGAAAATACAGGACACTCTGCTGAGTTTGAATTGCAACAAATAGTTGTTTAGTGTAAGTATGCCTTGTGCAGTTTACCCAAAATTCAAATTTAACTGGGTGTCCTATATTTTATCTGTATGAATGTATCTGTATCTGTATGTATCTGTATTTCAACTGTATGAATCCCTTCCATTTCTCTATCTTTCTGATGTTCCTCTCATATTAACTATGCTCTCCCCCTGCCTTCCGTGATTTCTCCTCCTAGGTCCTCCTATGGAATTTTCTGAGCTCGGCTTCTGTACATACTCTTGCTTTAAAAATCAGTTGTTTGGGCAGCCCGGGTAGCTCAGCCATTTAGCGCCGCCTTCAGCCCAGGGCCTGATCCTGGAAACCCGGGGATCGAGTCCCACGTCGGGCTCCCTGCATGGAGCCTGCTTCTCCCTCTGCCTGTGTCTCTGTGTCTCTCATGAATAAATAAATAAAATCTTTAAAAAATAATAAAAATAAATAAAAATCAGTTGATGATCATCTGATATTACTCGAGCACTCATAATATACCAGGGCTTAGAACGTTGTTCGGAAGACCCTGAGGGATGACCTGTGTTCTCTAAGCCAGTAGGTGTCCGGGGATGCTCACTGGGAACCCTTGCCGCCCCAAAGAAGTGGGGCCAGACGTGTGGGGGTGGGAGATGCCACCAAGGTGCTGGGGAGACTTAGATCCCTAGCTCAGCCCTGCTGCCCCAGAACAGTTCCAACATATTTCTCATGTTTCTACCTGAGATTTCATGTGGGCTGAGGTTTCCCTGACTTGAAAGTCACTAAAGACAACTGTTTTCAGTTCTAAGTTGATATGTTCTAAAGCAGGGCTCCTAAAAAAAAAAATAAAAAAAAATAAAAAAAATAAAGCAGGGCTCCTCAAATGTCAGGGTACAAGGGATCACCCGGGAATCTTGTCAAAGGCAGATGCTGATTCTTTAGGTCTGGGGCATGGGGCGGGGCCTGAGAATCTGCATTCCTAACCAGCTCCCAGGTGATGCTGAAACCAGTGTCCACGCAGAACACTTAGTGGAGCAAGATTCTAAAGTATCTTAACTGATAGATATCACCCATTTCTCTGACTACCCCTATGCCCGTTATCTTTGCCTTGACCATTTTATACAAACACATAGGCAAGAACAGGGTGAGTGTCCAGTGTGCACGACAAGAAATGAGGTCCTTCCTGGTGCAGGAGGTTGTAAGAGAGAAAGGAAGGAACATGACACAGTGAGATATCCTTTTCTGAAAAGCATTCCTTCCTTGCATGTTGTGGACACTTAAAATATAATCCCCTGTGAACAGGCTCTCCCTCCTTGACATCCTACCAAGGTCAAAGAGGCCGGTTAGGAGACTTTTACATTTGCCAAATTTGGAATTCCTACAGACCTGAAGCAGTCTCGGGTCTTTAAAAAAACAAAAAACAAAAAACAAAAAACAAAAAAAAAAAACCTGTAACCCTTGAATGACCAAAAGGGAATGTTTATGGGTTGTGGATCATCCTTAAAAAAAGTCCTGTGCACAGATGGAAGGCAGATCATGGCCTTCAGGCCAGAAAGAGATTATTTCACCCCCCTCTCTGTTTTGTATGAGTAGGAAATAAAATAAGTAGGCCTGAGCCACCAGCCTTTGTCTGAATAGATATTTTTTTCATTTTCTATATATCTCAAATGTTTTGTTTCTGTGAAACTTAAAACTTGTTCCTTAAGAAAAAAAAAAAGTATTCATTTTTCAGCCACAGATGATATCAACTGCTCCTGCCTTGGAGTGATTTAATTTTTTTCCCTCTTCCTTTACAGCTGTAGCCTCGTTAATTGTAGGTGGGAAGCAAACTCTGAAATCATTTGACTTTCTGCTTTGCTTAGAAATCTTGCTCCATTAAATTGTAGGATATCCTCCTTCACAGGAAGTCGGGTTCTGCGAGCAGCAACATTTGTATTCTTTGTGTATTGAGATAAAGAGGAGCAAGTGTGTCGCCTGCATTTTCCTCACGGTTAGGGGAGAGTGGAGAGAGAGAGAGGGCAGATAGACAAGAAAATGACCCGAAGATGAGTCACTCATTTCTAAAACAAGAGTCTAAATGCTCTTTGTTGATGCCGGATTGTAACCTCTGAACGTTCTGGCCTCCCAGACACAAGGACAAAGGAGTAAGTGATTCAGGGTCTCCATGTGGCTGCTTCATTCCTGCCTTTGGGGAACCCAAGGACTGAAATATCGCATCATGGAGAAACCATTTTAATTTAGAAATAAACACGTGTGACTAATACTTAGGCTCTTCAAGTCAGTATGCAGTCTTCGTGATGGGAGGAGAAATTCTATTCCTTTTACCAAATCATTTCTTTCAACTATTTAATGATTCTTTCAGGGAAGGGGGTGAGGAAACATTGGGTGGAGGGTCCTTAAGTGTTGATTTGCCATCTTGTGTATGCGGGAAAGGTCTTTTAGGAGCTGCTACCACAGACCAGCTACTCCGCTAGAATGTTCCTTCCCGTGATACTCGGAGGTGAACGCAAGGCTGAGTCTCAAGGTGAAGAGGCTGTTGAAAAAGACAACCCATAAACAGTAAACACATGACTTGCACAGCCCCCTTCTTTTTCTCTCAATCACCCTAACTGTAAGAATTAAGGGCCATGGTGGGCCTAGATCAGTGGCTCTCAAAGTGTGGTCTCAGGGCCAGAGACTCAGCCTTACCAGGGACTGTGTTGGAAATGCAGATGCCCAGGCCCTACACCCAATCTGCTGAGTCAAAACTCTGGGATGAGGCCCAGAGATCTGTGGGTTTGTTTGTTTTTTTTTTTTTTAAGATTTATTTATTTATTTGAGAGACAGAACAAGTGCACAAGCGAGTGGTGGGGAGGAACAAGGGAAAGAATCTGCGAGCAGACTCCCCACTGAGCCCAACTCAGGGCTTAGTCTCATGACCCATAAGATCATGACTTGAGCAGAAACCTAGAGTCGGTTGCACAACTGATGGAGCCACCCAGGCACCCACCCCCACCCAGAGATCTGTTTTTAAGAAGCCCTCCAGGTGATTCTAATACAGGCTACAATGTGAGAACTGGTCATCGCAAGACTCAGAGGAACTTGTCTGCAGGACAGAGACCTCGGTGCTGGTTCTTTTCGTTGGCTGCACGTTAGAACCCCTGGCATGCATTTTAAAAATAGCACTGCCAAGTCCCTCCCCCAGATGGATAAAATTGGAATCCCTAAGGGTGGAGCCCAAGTAAAAACATTTTGTAAAAGCTTCCCTGATGACTCTAACGAGCAGCCAAGGTGGACAACCGTTAGCCAGTGGCAAAGGAGATACTAAGGTAGGAGAGGGTGCTGAGGCAGCTGAAATGCCAATGCCCAGGAAAGGGAGCCTGCAGTCTGTGGTTCAAGGGTCTGGGCAAGCCCTGCAAACTTGCCCTGCCAGGCAACAGAGATGTCCAAAGCCACAAAGCCACAGGTGGTTTCACTGTCATCAGTGGGCACCATGGGGGGTGGGGAGAGCCCAACAGCAGCACCTGTCAGAGCCACCTCACTAGCCCTTCCTGGCTGCAGGTGTGAAAACTGTCAGCACTCCGCTACTCAGATGGCACTGAGCAAGACTGGCAGAGTTCCAGAAGTTGACCTGCATTAGCAGGCAGGGCTGGTTGGCCCTGAAGCCTGGCACATAATGGCTTAGGGTGTGCCAGGGACCTATAGGCACCCATGTTGTAGATGTTTCTTCCTAATCCCAGGACAAACCGATGGCTTCATGTCCTTCCCTGACTTGTGTCTGCTTTCTTCTCACAGAGGCTGGAACTGGCTAGGCTATAGTTCTTTTTTTTGTGGTTTTTTTTTTTTTTTTTTTTTGGTCTTCCTTAAAGATTTTATCTATCCATCTAGGAAAAACACGAAGACTTAGGCAGAGGGAGAAGCAGGCTCTCTGCAGGGAGCCCAATGTGGGACTTAATCCCAGGACCCCAGGATCACAACCTGAGCTGAAGGCAGATAGGTGTTCAACCACTGAGCCAACCATGCGCCCCTAGGGTTATAGTTCTTTTTTATTATTATTATTCATGATAGACACAGAGAGGGAGAGAGAGAGGGGCAGAGACACAGGCAGAGGGAGGAGCAGGCTCCATGCAGGGAGTCCAACGTGGGACTCCATCCTGGGACTCCAGGATCACGCCCTGGACGGAAGGCAGGTGCTTAAACCGCTGAGCCATCCAGGCTGCCCTAGGGCTGTAGTTCTAAGGCTCTGCTTTGCTCTTCCTAATCCTGCTCCCAGTTGGGGGCCCTTCTTCAAATCAGAAGGGGTACTCATCTTTGGTAGCTTCCCACGCCCTGATGCCTGACCCTAACTCACACCCACTAGCCTGTGTGCAGGGTAGTTTATATGGGCCCACAGCCTCAAGCAGCCTCTGGCCCCTCACCCCCAAACGCCCTGGACCAGTGTGATTTGCTCAGTGGGCACCAGCCATTCCCAAAGTCCTTCCCTCTTCCCTGCCCCTCAGCTGAGGAACCTGCCTGTCTTGCTGCTAAGGCCCCACGGAGCATGACAAGGAGAGTGACCAGCACTGTGTGTCCAGGAGGAGAGAATGACGAGGGCCCTGCAGGATGCCTCAACACCAAATACCTGAGCTAGACTTCAGAGCTGGAACCCAGATCCAGCCTGGGAATGAGGATGCAAATCCAGCAGACACAGCAAAGGTTAGGGCTAGCCGAGGCTCCTGCGTGCAAAGAAGCATAGCTTTACCCTGGGGCCACTCATGAACAGGATTCACTGGGACAAACAACTAGATGTTGGCAGTTGTATGTCCCTCAGTGGGCAAAGTCCTGGCCTGCCTCCAGAAAGGCCTAGGAACTGGACAGGGCAGAAGCAGTAGATAGAAAAGATTAGTATGGAGTAGAATTGCAGTCCCCCAAAAGATTAAATAGAATCATCATATGATCCAGCAATGCCACTTCTGGGTAGATACCCAAGAGACATAAAAGCAGAGGCTCAATCAGGTCATTTGTTCGCCCGTGTCCATAGAAGCATTATGCGCAACAGCCACAAGGTAGAAACAACCTTAATATCCAAAGACAAATGAATAGATAAAATGTGGTCCATCCATACAGAGGAGTATTATTCAGCCTTAAAAAGGATGCAAAACTCTGACACTTGCTACAATATGGGTGAACCTCGAACACTATGCTAAGTGAAATAAGTCCAACACAAAAGGACAGATAATGTACGCTTCCACTCATACGAGGTACCTAGTGCAGCCAAATTCACGAGGACAGGAAGTAGAATGGTGGGTGCCAAGGGCTGGGGGTGGGAGGAATGGGGAGTTAGTGTTTAATGATTACCAGGGTTTCATTTTGCAAGATGAAAGAGACTTGGGATGCCTGGGTGGCTCAGTGGTTGAGCATCTGCCTTTGACTCAGGGCATGATCCTGGAGTCGCGGAATCAAGTCCCACACCAGGCTCCTTGCATGGAGCCTGCTTCTCCTACTGACTGTGTCTCTACCTCTCTTTCTCTCTGTCATGAATAAATAAATAAATAAATCTTAAAAAAAAAAAAGATGAAAAAGACTTGTGGAGATGGACAGTGATGATGTTTGCAAACACTCTGATGTACTTAACGCCACTGAACTGTACATTTAAAAATAGTCAAAATGGTAAATTTTATGTTACATATATTTTACCATGATAAAAAAAAAACAGTAAATGTTGGAAAGCTGGAGGGTTGGGGGTGTGCAATGGGACACGGGAATGCTGCCATTCAACCCACTGGAAGTGAGGAAGGGGTTCTTAACCTGGGTCTGGGCTCTGAACACGTGTTCAGCTTTGCAAAACCTCCGCCACGTGGGCTGCTCTGGTTTTCACATTTTGAAATCTGTCCTGAATTTTGGTGGAGGAGATAGAGGGCTCACTAGAGAGAGTGCCCCAGGCCACTTAATTGTGGTCAAACTCACCAAGGGGAGCTCAGACCTGCCTATTACCAGTGCTTAATTAATGAGAAGCCTGGTCCCTCTGCGGTACCGGGAGGCTGTTGTCCTGGGTTTATTAAGTGACACTAGCAGAAGGCGCTTAGCTCCTTCGCATCCCCTCCCGGCTGAACCTTAAATCATCACCTTTGTTTCTGCATGAAGGGGGAAATAACCAATACCCCGATCCAATTTCCTTCTTCTCTCCTGGAGATTTACCTCAAATTATATGACACAGAGATTTTTTTTCTTTTTGAAAAAAAGGAGGAAAATTCATTATATTCTATTTTTCATGACAAACCCAACCGTAAAGTCTAAGGTAGATTTCCTTACAGATTTTCAGATGCTTTCATGGCCTGCACGGGCGTAATTACATTTCTTCTCTTGAGTCGTTAAAAGGCATTCTCTTTCTTTTCATCGGTTGTCTCCGCGGTTCACCGATTGCAGGGCTGCGAAAGGAGGAAGAAGGCCTCCCGCAAATTCAGGGACATGCTGAGCCTTGGGATCAGTCAATATTTCACTTAGATGGTCAGAGACGGCAGGACATAAGAAGAGATCCAGAGGGAATTTTAAGCGGTTGATACAAGTACCTGGCAGGGCTTCACCTGCATACCTGCACTTTGGGTTCAGCCTGCTTGGCTCTCCTTCAGGCTTCCATCCAGCCATGGCCACCCCTGGCTTGCCATGTATCTTTTGGTCTGTTTGCTCTTACCCATCTAGTTTCTGGCCTTCCGGCCGACCCAAACTCTGGATTCTCTATTGACAGACATTCTGATTGCCTGTTTTAAATTCATTGATTCAGGGATGCCTGGGTGGTTCAGCGGTTGGGCACCTGCCTTTGGCTTGGGTCGTGATCCTGGCATCTGGGATGGAGTCCCACATCGGGCTCCCTGCGAGAAGCCTGCTTCTCCCTCTGCCTGTGTCTCTGCCTCTCTCTCGGTCTGTGTCTCTCATGAATAAATAAATAAATCTTTAAAAATAAATTCATTCATTCATTCATTCATTCACCTTGACCTTTAAAGCTGGATAACTCTGGATGTCTGTGACCACTGTCCTGATTTCCTAACCAGAATGTGCCCGGACCTCTACCCAACACCAATAGAGTTCTTGGTTTTCCAAGCTCTGTGGCTAAATCCTAACCCACCCCTGCTATCCTCAGTCAGTCGTGGTTCCAGAGAGATCTTGCTATCTATGGTCAGGTTAGCTTAAATGGTCCCAAAAAGCACCACTCCAAATAAATGCCTTTATCTATAAAAGATCTTAATGAGAAAGGGGCACCTGGGTGACTTGTTGTTTACACGTCGCACTCTGGATTTCAGCTCAGGTCATGATCTCAGCGTCGTGAGATGGAACCCCATATCGGGCCCCGTGCTCAGCGGGAGCCTGCTGGAGCTTCTCTCTTTCCTTCTGTCTCTCCCCCGCTCTCATGTGTGTACTCTTTCCCTCTCACTCTCAATCTCTCTCAAATAAATAAATAAATCTTTTTTGAAAAGAGATCTTAATGAAAAAAAATACAGTATTAAGTTCTTCCATGGTAGTCTAGGCAACTCACCACATCAATAAACTTATCCTAAAACAGGCCTAATTTGTATATATATCAAAGGATTTGCTTTTTGGCTCACGTGGAGTTTGTAATACCAAAGTCCAGCTGACGGACTAATCCAATCCCCATTGACCAACTCGAGTAAAGAACTCATGCTTGCTTTTTGTTTTGTTTTGTGCATTTTGGAGATTTGTTGTCATTTGTTAGATGCTTTTCATTCAGAGAACTTTTGTAAACTTTAGAAAATGGGATGGACTAGAGCAGAATAGATTTTCGGCCACAGTTATGCTGGAATATGGTCTCTAGACTCAGGCATAACTCTGGGCTATTTGACGTCCTGACCTCTGGACTCAGTGACACTAATGATACAGAGCCCTGGGGTCAGACAAAGTGGTAGTCAGCAGATAGTCCCCCGGCTGGGTTCATGGGATGGCCAGACATCTTTTACATCTCTGCTTTCCTTTTCTCCCTTGAGAAAAGCATTCTAAGGAAGCAAGAGAAAAATGTGGCCTTGAAAATGGCTTCCCAAAGTCATTAGCTCACCAAAATTGCCTCTGACCCCCAGAGCTGCATTGACCCTACCTACATTAGGAGGGCCATTCCATTCCCATTCATCAAGCCTCCTGCATTGTCTTTGTCATCGTGTTTCATGTCTTCATTACTGAATAAGAAAGGGGATGGAGGGCTAACCCTAATGTGCCTGCTCTTTGAGAAGCCAAAACAAGAACAACAGAACTTCCCATTAGGGAACTGAAGTTACCCTGGAGTAGATTTTATGAAGGCATAGCACCCAGGAGCAACATGAAAAGCCCCAAGCCTATGGTTTTATATAAAATACACATTTTTAAAAAGATGTTATTTATTCATTCATGAGAGACACACAGAGAGAGGCAGAGACACAGGCAGAGGGAGAAGGAGGCTCCCCGCAGGGAGCCCGATGCGAGACTCGATCCCAGGACCCCAGGATCACTCCCTGAGCCAAAGGCAGACACTCAACCACTGAACCACCCAGGGGCCCCTAAAATACACATTTTTATTCATTCCATAGTCATTACATTTCTATTAAGTTCAAACACTAAGGATTTTTTTTTTTTAAGTAAGATTGTTAAATTGGAAGGAGTTTTAGAGAAGAAATAGACTTTAGTGGAAACGAGTAACAGATTTTCTTAAAAACCTCCTAATATATTATAATAACACAATATTATAAACAGTGTAATACCCACAGTTGAGTAAAGAGCTAAAAGGAATTTAAGCTCTAGGTAAAAACTGAGTGTCCTTATTCTGGTTTACGTCTTACTCAGGTCTACTTGTCTTCCTTCACATCTGGAGGAGAAACCTTAAGTTCCTCCTCACTGAGTTATCCTCAAACCTTTTCCCAGCATCTAGACACAAGTTTTCTAATATCTTCTTAGCTCCCATGTGGAGGGCCAGTGTTGATGATCTGTCAACAACTCTCCTAGAAGCATTAACACATCTTCCTCTGTGAGAGGAGGTGGAAGTGGCTCTCAAGCAGCCAGACCTCCTTTTTCTGTGAATGGGACCCCCAGTCTTAGAACTTCACTCCCAACAGGCCCCAAACCATGGTTCTTCCGAGTGTTCACGACTCCTAAACTAAACAGAACGTTTTTTTTTTTTTTTTTTTTTCACAGAAGGCCCTGATCTCATAAACACACGCTTGCAGAATATATGCTCAAAAATCATCATTGGCCACTAAGTTCCATGGAAACCAAATAATAAGAGATGGAGAAAAGAGGAGCTGAGAGCATTTAATTTCTCATTCAGGGCCCCGACTGATTGAATTCAGACGGCCCTGATTGTATTTCTGTTGGGGCCTGGCATATGTATGAGAACTTACTTTCATAACCACAGTAATTGATAGGATGACATCACTTTTAAGGCCCTAGGACGACTTGTATAATGGTTTGTGGAGCGTGGGGGAAATATTTCTAAACATAGCTCTTGGCATGCTGCTCTGGAAGCGCTTAAGCCAGAGGGCAGCTTCTGCCTCTCTTCTACTTTCCCAGGGATCCAAAATATTTTTATATACACAGCCAAGCGTTTTTTAAAAATTATTCTCCCAAATGAACAGAGTGAGCTCCCTAGCTTTTATATAAACGGGCCCCTGGGGTTCTCAGGTTGAGGAATGATGATGCAGTGATGACTCTTTGTCAGAGCTGGGACCTCTTCCAGACCCAAATATGGGATTAAATATGTTAGCGAGCGGCCCTGAAACGCCTCTGGATTTCAAAAGATTGTTTGGGTTTGGGTTTTGCGCCTCGCCCACTCACTTAACCATACCAGTGCTATTTCTAAATATCCTCTTCCCAAAGAGCTGGTGCTAGGATGATAAAGGGACAAATGAGAACGTCCAAAAATGTTTGAACTTTTTGCCCCCCTGATGGTGGGCGTGAGAGGGTCAGGATGGGAAGGAAGACATGGCGGAGGGAGCAGTCAAGGACAGAGGAGGAAATGCTGGGCTTTCCAGCACCCTCCATCCCGTCTTCCCGGAATCCATGTGCAGCAGCAAGGACAGGGCTCAGCCAGGGGAAACAGCAGGTAGCCCCTGAGAGGCACCCTTCCCACGTGCTACCACACCCCCTCTACTCAAAGGCATGTCCTAGAATTTGATTGGGAAAGCAAGAACACTACCACCTCACACCCACCAGGATGGCTCTAATCAAAAAGACAGGCGCTAAGATGGTTGGTGAGGATGTGGGGAGAGGAGAGCCCTCACACCCCACTGGTGGGAATGTAGGATGGTGTGGCTGCTGTTGGAAACACTGTGCAAGTTCCTCAAAAGCTCAAGCATAGAGTTACCGCATGATCTCACAGTTCCATTCCCAGGCATCTACCCAAGAGAACTGAGAAACATACATCTACACAAAAACTTGTACATTAATATCCATAGCAGCATCACTGCTGAGAGCACAAGAGTGGGAATGATGGAAATGCTCACCAGTGGGTGAACGGATAAATAAAATGTGATCCATCCGTACGATGGGATTGTTTTCACCAAGAGAAAGAAATGAGGTATGGTACCTGCTACAACATGAATGAACCTTGAAAACATTATGCTTGAGCGAGTGAAGCCGATGGCAAAGATCACATTTATATAACATTTGCAGAAGAGGCACATGGGTGGAGGCAGACAGTAGATGTGTGGTTGCTGGGGGCAGGGGAGGGGTGAGAAAATGTGGAGTGGTGGTGCCAGCTCATAAGTATAGGCTCTCTTTTTGGGGTAATGAATATGTTCTAAATTTAGATTGTGGTGATGTTGTAGAGCCCGTCAATATACTAAAAAACCATTGAGTTGTACACTTGAAATGGCTGGAGTGCATGGTCCGTAAATTATACCTCAATAAAGTGCTGGGTTTTGTTTTGTTTTGTTTTTAAGAATTACTAACAAAGAAGTATGGGCCTCCTTCACTTAAAGAATAAAGCTTCCAGCTCCACCCCACACCAGCATTTTGGTTACACATAGAGATTTAATCACAAGAGCATTCAATGCAAGGAAAGAACAAAATGTGCAATAAATTTAAGCCTAAGTTGGAGTCCTCTGTTGGAAGTCAGGAGGCAAATGTAGAATTAAAATGTGAGTTAGTAGCTGAGAACTGAAAAGGTCCACATGTGGCACAGAAATGTTTGCTGCACAGAAAAACCAAACGGAATCTGCTTTCTATGAAACCCGGAAATAGGGTTGGTGGGTATTTCTGAACACAGCCCCTGCCTTCCCCTCTCTGTTGTTGATTCATTTATTATTTTCCAGCACCTTCTCAGGTTCACTTTGGAGTGAGTTACCCATTGATGCCTGTCCTTCTTTTTTTTTTTTTTTTTAAGATTTATCTATTATGATAGACACAGATAGAGAGAGAGAGGCAGAGACACAGGTAGAGGGAGAAGCAGGCTCCATGCCGGGAACCCGATGCGGGACTCAATCTCGGGACCCCAGGATCGTGCCCTGGGCCAAAGGCAGGCACCGAACCGCTGAGCCACCCAGGGATCCCCCGATGCCTGTCCTTCTAAGAGAACAGATCTGGTTGGAGTAAGGCCTTTATTCTGGCTTAAATATCTGGACTGGGCTTTTTCTTTTTTTTTTTCTTTTCTTTTTTTCTTTTCTTTTCTTTTCTTTTAAGATTTTATTTATTTGGGGGAAGGGGAGAGTTTAGAGGGGAGAGGGAGAGGCAGGCTCCCTGATGAACAGGGAGCCCAAAGCTGGGCTCGATCCCAGGACCCTGAGATCATGACCTGAGCCGAAGACAGATGTTTAACCAGCTGAGCCACCCAGGCGTGGTCCCTGGACTGAGCTTTGGTATAGGAGCAACTGCCCTTTATCTTCAGATTCTGTCAAAGATAACAAAATGCATCCAAGAGAATTTTTTTTACAAAGGGTATTTTTGCCTCTCAGCAGCTGACTTTCACCTGACAGAGACCATAACAGTTCTCCATCAGTCTTAGGGCTGACATTTTCTAAAATAGTTGGGTAACTAATCACTAAATAATTAAAATGGATTACATTAGAATGCATTTCTGCATATATTTCTTGGGCTACTATAAATATACTTCTCCGTGTGCACACAATTTCCTGTATCTTTATGTGTTTGCAAATTTCGTCCCTAATTGCGCTGCATATTACTTTCAACTTAGAGCTTTTCCAAGTCCTTCTTGAGGCGGTAATTATGTCTGAAAACATCCCTAGAGTCGGGCAAAGGCATTTATTGCTTTGAGAAGAATTCCTCTGTCTTTACAAATACAGTGAACGAGAGTCTGGAAGCAGGGACAGAAAACCCAGAGGCGGAGGTAGACACAGGGAAGATGAACAGCTGTGCAAGGCGGGGAGCAGCTGGCAGGGTAGGGGTGGCTCCGTGTGCCGTGCAAACCCCACCTGCCTCTCCTGCCATCACCCTGGGCCGGAGCTCCTGGCTTGGCCACACCTGCCATCTCCCCAGGTCAGCACCTGACTTAGAGTTTCCAGCTCCAGTCCCTTCCCAAATATGGAACCACAGGACCAAGACTTCGGTTCCCACTTGTGATGTTCCCCAGGGGGTACGATGGGCCAACATTCAGCAACATCTCAAAGGCCAATCCTGCCAACTGACTCAATCCTCAGACTCTTTTCACCCCAAATGTTAGCAAGAAGTCTCCTGAAAGGAGAAGTGACTCTGTAATCGCTCTTACCGGCGCCTTCCTGGTATCTCAAATGCTGTTCGTCACCCCTTAGTCACCCACAGGGCCACTGATTCATCACTCTTAAAGTCTAGTGAGTGACTGTGTAAGTGGTAAGCTGCCCGGAAAACCCTGATTTTCTATTACTTTCAAAGAAAGAATAAAGAACGTGGTTAGAGAGGGAGGAGTCACCAAGGCAAGTGCAGATCCTTCTTTTGCCTGCTGAGCCCTGAGATCATGTCCCTGTTCCATTACAATGTGCATGTGGTCTGAGCAGGTCACTGCCACCCTCTGCACTGTGATCCCCCAGATGCACACGCAGGCATGCAAACTCAGACCCGCAGATAGACATACGTGCACAGACACGCATGTGTGGACACACATACACACACACACATCCGTGTCTCGTTGCTCTGCGCACTCTAAACCACTTTCAAAGCACGGGCTTCGTGGTCGATGGCAGTGGTGCTGTTTGCATGCACCACATCCCATATGCCGTCGAGGAAGCTGCCCCACCAAAGTCTGAGTTACGGACCTCAAATCTCGGGCAGAATCAGATACGCTGAAGACACTGGGCAGTGTCCTCCACCAGCACATCTGCTGAAGCTACCAACCCTGGAGAGGTTGCATCTCTGTCCCCATGATAAAGATAAAGATTTCAGGTCAGTTGGAGTAAGTCTTGCTGTTCTCAGGAACTAATAGGTTTATATTCGGGAATGCTGTTAAAAGCTTATTATGGCACCTTTATACTTAAAAGATTCCCAGACCATAAGCTAAATATACATTTAACTTTAAAAATGGTTTTAAAGTCACATTGTTGAATCATAGAGTAAAACAGTGCCTTTAAAACTGCCCCTATCTATTCCGTAATTACACGCTTTGGATAAGAGCTTGGTTCACAGCCAAAATCCCCAGAGGATGGAGAACATGAGCTCAGGGACACAGGCAAAAGCTGACTATGATGCAGCTTGCATTTGTTTTTTCTTGAGAATTCCAAGGTGGTTAACTAATGTTAATGGAGCAATCATTTTCCACATACTATTAGTTTTACATTTTTCTTTTGTTTTCTTTTCATTCTTCCTTCCTTCCTTTCTTCCCTTCTTCCTTCCTTCTGTCTTAATGAAACAACCTCTGGTGATGGAGTGTTTGTAGAAAAGCAAGATTCTTTAGTATCCCCTTGCCTTGTATGACAGAGTGTGTGGAAATAAAGGATTAATATGTAGGAATGAAATCATGTATAATGTTTTACCCTAGAGCTCTTACTCATGGTGATAAAATTCATCAAAGAAGAGTTTAAATGAAAATGTTCCTCACATATTAATTAATTAATGCCTTTACCCATAGCAAAAAGGGAAAGGAATTAAGAGAAGACGATTTATAGAAACACAACATTGGAAACCATCACTAGAGTTTTGTATTATCAGTGGTAGGCATGTCCTTGACTTGCCTGATCATGGTAAGTGCACACACACACACACAAAAATAAAAATCAGCTACGGCCACACCCTGTGTTATCCACTTTAAGTATAGCACCTCATTATTTCCTCTTTGGCATATAACAACCTATTGAATTCAGATGCAGATGCCCTTCTGAAACAAGGTTAAAAATGATCAAAACCTGGGGAACCTGGGTGGCTGGCTCAATTGGTTGAGCATCCAACTCCTGGTTTCAGCTCAGGTCAGGATCTCAGGGTCAAGAGATCAAGCCCTGCAGTGGGCTCTGTGCTCAGCACAGAGTCTGATTGAGATTCTCTTTCTCCTTTGCCCGCTGCCCCTCCCCCCATGCTTGCTAGTGCTCATTCTCTCTCTGTCTCTCAAATAAATAAATAAATCTTTAAAAATGATCAAAACTCAAAAAACTTAATAGAGATGGAAAATAGCTATACCCCATTTAACTGGATATCTTCCCTTGGGTTGAGGTCTTCATAGGGCTTATCTAACACGTGATAGAGCCACAAGAGCTTTTGTAGAAAATGCCCCATCGTGGGGAGAAATGAGAAATGTTGCCTTTACCTCTTTTATCTGCTTTCCCCCAAAATCACAGATGTTGATATTAAATCTGATAGATAAGTTTTCTTACAGCCCTTTTAATCCTAATGTAAACTTGGGAAATTTCCAAAGAAAATGCCTGTGTTTTGGTAAAGCACCCCCAGAAATAGCAACCCCTCCAGTGTTGATATAAAGTTAGATTTTCGCTTCACCACACAGAAACTCTTTGCTTCTCTAAGTCTTAAAGAGTTAAGAGAATAGATGGAATGCCTTGGGAATGTTGGCAGGGGAAGCCAGAGCTCCTTCCCCTTTGCTTCTCACCCTGGATGGAATCTTGAAACCACGAGAACCCAGTGATAACCTCCGGGCTTATGCTCTTCCCTAAATTTTGGGTTGACCTGCCCCAAAAGTCAGTTCTGTGTCCAAAGCGGTTCCCCGACAGGGAGGGCTGTGCAATTATCTGCAGGGTGAGAGACTTGTTTTTACCTTGTCCCTGGTTAGTTCCCAGAGACAGAGAGAAAGCATTTTGATTTAGGAGCTATTTGCTAATCCTTGAGGGAAAACAGTCCCTGCAGATTAGTGAGGGTAGAGGGAAGGTAGGAGAGGAGAGTGGGACAGAGGAAACAGAGTTATTTTGACTGCATTTTTCCCTTGCCTGATTAAATCTTGGTGACATTTGAACTTTGAGTTACTAAAAGAACACAGCCCTGTATGTGGGGCCTGGGACCAGAGGGGTAAAGGCGGGGCCTGGAGCTGGCATGGCTGCAGGGCTGCTTGGCTCGGAAGACCTGCTATGTAGCTGGGACCGTCTGCCGTGGGGCCTGACTTCCCGGGTCCTGAGGACGTGCCGAGGGGGACGCCTTCGGGTCCTGCAGCTGATGCTGAAACCATGGTGCATCTCCAGGGCTGTCTACCAGGTGGGACTGAAGCTCTTCTTATGTTTCTTTGTAGCATCAGAAACCAGTGCGGGATGATGGGGGAGCAGTGTATGCTGTTGTTACATGTTTAGTATTTTGATGAGTGGTGTAATAATGGGGGAGCGGCTAATGGTGATCAAACATCATCTTCTAGGTACCAGGCACCGCGACAGGTGCTTCGTACACAGGATGCAATTCAGTCTTTGAGCAACCAGATAAAGTAGGTGCTTTTGTCACTATTTTGAGATGAGGTTATTGGAACTCAGAGAAGTTTATCATTCGTTCAAAGTCACGCTGCTGGTGAAGGACAGAGCCCTGTGATTTAAAGCAAAGGTTTCTGGCTATAAAGACAAGGATGCCTTTTCCGTGAGCTCATGTTCCTCTCACATGAGAGATGCTGTTTTCTCAAAAGATGTGCATGTGTGTGTCCGTGTGTCGGTGGAGGGTGGGGGGGGGGGGGCCAGCTAGTTAGGAGCCGTGGCCATGCACAGGAGACAAGGAGGGAAGAATGCGGAGAAACAGCACTGAGTCTCTGTCCTCACCTCGCTGCCCTTTGGTGGCTTCCCCGGCAGGCTCTGCAGTCAGACATCCACACACGGCCTCTTCTTCTCAAGAGAGAACATTGCCTGCAGGAGGGTGGCCCTTCTTTTGAGTCCACCGGCTGGGGGTGCAGGGCACTTCGCAGGGGAAAATGAGAGGGTCTGCTGTCCCCAGCCATCTGTCCAGACTGGTGGCATTCCCCCAGGCTCCGCTTGCCACAGGGACTGCCCCAGCTCAGACTGAGAGAAAGGACCAGACCTGACCAGGGGTGTGAAGGCAGAGCATTAAAGGGGGGGCTCTTCCCCAGACTGCTCTCAAAGGGGCTGTCACTAGCTCTTCCTCCGTTGATGGTTTCCCTCATTAAGTCAACTTGAGTGGTTTTGCTGTCTTGGTTAGCTGGCTCACCCCACTGCTTGGAACCAAGGACGTACAGCTGGCCTTTGTGCTTTTAGGCATAATTTGGCAGCATATAATCCCTTAATGAACTGTAATGGCTAAACAGTGCGGGGCCATGTGGCCTCCCCTCCCCTGACCTCTCCTCATGGAATGTCTGGACTCACTGAAGGGACGTCTCCTTGGAAGACGTGCCCAAGAGCCCTGCGTTGATTTCACAGAGGGACACAGCCCTCCAGGGCTCCCACTCCTGCTTCCTCATCACCTCGTCAGCAGACGGGGTGCACACGGTTCAGGTGGTTTCTGGGAAAGAGCTCTTTTTCCAGAACTCTTGTGTTTGAAGGGCACATACCTTGAGTGTTACTACAAACAGCAAATCTGTCTGTAATAGATCAGAAAAGAAACTTGAAAGCAGTCTTCCCAGATTTGACAGTGGGCTGAAAAATGCATACGGTTTTTCCAAACGATGAGTTGTGAATCTGAAAGAATCCTGGACAAAGTCTCCCAGGTGGGAGAGTCAAGTAGTCACGTGGTTGGTCTGCCCATCTGAAGCTTTTCCTGTACTTCTGGTTGGCATTTGGTATAATTCCATAATCAGGACCATCCTAATGATCTAATTCTTCTTAGCTGTTGCTGTGATCGCGCATGAGTCTGGGGGTCTCGGGTCCCTACCTGGATCTCCCACTTTATCTCTTGTTTGTCTTCTCTGGTGTCTCATCAAGTTATATAAAAACCAAGACTCTACATCAAGTAAGCAGGGCGGGCTAGCCCCCACTCAAGGGGCTTTTTCCAGGACTTCCCTTAACTTTGTGAGTGTCCTGAAGAGAACACTGAATTATTGGCCTCCAGGCCTGGAAAAAAAAAAATGCTGCTGCTCAGCCTTACCTCAACTCACCAGCCCTGTGAGAAGCTAATTGCACATTGGGCTCATTCACCGCCTGCCTGTGGCTGAGCCAGGCTGGTCAGCCCGGGGCCAATGCCTGTGACCTGCACAGCCTTGTCCACAGCCAGCAGGTAATGCCCACACGTGCCAGAGGAAAGCAGTCACTGAGCAGGGAGCCAGGATGGCAAGTCTAATCACTGACCCAGGGGTCCAGGTTGGCAGCTTTACCTGTTCCCAGCCCCCACTCACACTGGCAAGCAGAGTTGATTTGAAAGGACATTTAGAATAAAATACTGGCTCATCCTCAAAAGCTCACAGCCTCCTGGGGAAGAATCGAGAAACCAAATAATTGCATTTTGACTAATAACATCCTCAAGGTAAGAGCAGAGAGAAACTAATGTTGCTAGGGGAAGACTTTACCAGAAAATCTTGTATTCTCCCACAGCCTTTGCTTCCTCCCTTGTAAAGTAGGGGTGATAGTTCAAAGTGGTGCACGGATTGAGTAAGAAGGACACATTTGTGAGTGTGCTACGCATACCAAAGCATGTAGAAATGGGACGTGCTGGGTTTTTTTAAATATATACTATACTCTTAACTTTTTTTTTTATCTTGGGAAGAATTCATCGAGAGTGTCCTTATGAGGTGACTAATGGCCATTCCTATATATTTTGTTAAGTCTAGGTGCTCTCCTTTATTCACACCCTGCTTCCACACTCATGACACTTCTGGCACCAGGTGTGGGGGGTTTCCACACCAAGCAATTAGGGCACGGACTCTCAAGAGCACAGACTCCCCAGGTTAGGAGCTGCACCCCCACATGAGATGCCAGTAACAAGTAGTAAGTCCCAGATTACACATGACTTCTGTCTGACTTGGCTACAAATCAGATGGTCCCCGGACCCCCCTCTTGGGTTCCATCATTGCTAGGACAGCTCACAGAACTCAGGGACACGCTTCTTATGTTTACCAGTGTATTATGTGATGAAGGCTATGACAGAGGATTGGGATGAACAGCCCGATGAAGAGATATACAGGGGGTGACTGGGAGGATTCTGGGCTCCTGTTCCCCTTGGAGTTTGGGTTGTGCCACCTTCCCGGCTGGTAGCTTTGTTCACCAGACTGGAAGCTCTCTGAACCCAGTACTCTCAGGATGATTCTTCATGAAGACATGATCAATCATTAACTCTATTAACAGTCCCTCTCCCCTTCCTGGAGGTTGGAGGGGTAGGGCTGAAAGTTCCAAGCTTCTAATTATAGCTTTCTGGTGCCCAGCCCCCATCCAGGAGCCCAGCCAGAGTCGCCTCATTAGAACAAAAAACACAGCTACCACCCAGGAAATTCCAAGGGATTTAGGAGTTCTGTTCCAGGAACCAGGGTCAAACACCAAATAGTAGAACAGAAGATGTTCCCCTTGCTTTTATCACTTAGGAAAATTAAAAGGGTTTTAGGAGCTCTGCGCCAGGAAGGAGGAGCAGGGACCAATATATATTTTTTCTATTATTTCATAGCAGTGGTTTCATGGTTTACAGTCTCTCTTGTTGGCTAAAGTGATGGCTGTCAATCCTGGCTGAACTTCAGATTCAACTAGGAAGGTTTAAAAACTCCCCATACCCAGGCCCAACTCTCAGAGATTCTGATATAATTGATATCAGAAGTGGAGTCTGGGTATTGGTCTGTTTTTAAAGCTTTCCAGGTGATTCTAATGTGCCAGCGGGTCCCTGAGCAGAAGGAGGCCCAGTCTACTGTCAGACACTAAGCAGATGTTGGCAGAACCACAAGGGGCCACCTTAAAATACACTCATACATATATTAATTTCATGAGCCCCACCTTATACCTAATGATTCAGAATAAGTATCGGGCCTGGCAATCTGTATATGATCCACAATATCAGAAAGAACCACTAACGGAAGACAAAAAAAAAGCATTATATGTCCCCTAAAAAGTGAGGGTTATAACTAAGGATGAGATAATCATGAGAAAGAATTCAGTTCATTTTCAGCCCATTGCTCGGCACGTGCATAGCGCTCCATAAATGTTAGCAGTTTTCCGTGTCACAAGAACGAACACGATCACACAGCTCCCACAGAGGTATGATGGTCAGTCAGCACAGAGTGACCCCTCTAGAACAGGACGGCAGCCCCCGGGGGCAACTTGCCTCGTCCCCAGATCCCCATCACTCTCCAGGCAGGTGGGAGGCAGCGCTGCCCAGAGCGCCCGCTCTTCCCACAGGGACATTTGCCTTTCTGCAGTGGCTGGCGCTCAGCACTTCTTTCTCGCGTCACTCTCTCGGACCAGGCCTCACTGTGGAGCCTACAATCGATACAGAATCTATAATTCGATAATCCAGGGTAGGGATATTTTGAAAGAAAAATAACTTAAAAATAACTTAAAAGAAAAATAACTTAAAATTAGGCAAACTTAGGTGTGAAGGGAAAATCACAGCCCATTCCAATGTAAGAAAGCAAACACCATAAGCATCATGAAATCCAGAGAAATGACGTGTCCGTTAATTAACTGCCTGACACATCGCTGTTACCCTTCTTTGTCCTGTATCTTATGACTGCCTTACTCCGTGATCTCTTCTTCCCTGGGCAATCACTCTCTTCCGCTAGCACGGCTGATCAAAAAGTGTCCCTTCATTACTGTTAAGCTAGAAAGCTTTCTTTCAGAGGCCCAACACGTTGTTGGAAATAGTGCGCAAATTTTTGGAATTGCTGTCAAATTTGGAAAGCCTTCTGCCAGGCTTCATTTCCATATGATCTGTTACCGAACATACTTGTTTACAGTAAAAGCACAGGTATGTGCCCTCTAAACACAGGAATTCTGGGGAAATTCAATTACATTCTATTCCCTTTGATAAGAAAAAAAGAAAATTATAGGGTGCTTTTGTGATTGTGTATGTTGTATATTATATATACTACTGACAGAGGGAAAACCTTCCACTCCTTGACAAACTCCTTACTTATAATTTTACCAGTCTGATAGTTGGAAGGTTTCTCCACAGACTAGATTCTGGCTCTTAGCATTTCATTTTATTAGTTTTTTAAAAGATTTAATTTATTTACTTGACAGAGAGAGAGAGAGAGAACACAAGTGGGGGAGTGGGAGAGGGAGAAGCCGGCTCCCCGCTGACCAGGGAGCCTGATGAGGGGCTCCATCCCAGGACCCTGGGATTGTAACCTGAGCTGAAGGCAGATGTTTAACCCACTGAGCCACCCAGGAGCCTTTGGCTCTTTGCATTTTAAACTTTATTTCTCCTGTGTGGATGGAGGTCACATACCTCCACAGCCAAGTGCTATAACATGTAGTAATATCTGCATAAAATCTCTCTCTGGTCTGTCATGGACGACACAGGTGTCAGTAGCACCTAGGGGTGAGGAAGCTGGCTAGAACCCATTTCCACACTGGTACAGCTCACCTCCACCTTTTCATAGCTGGAAATGACTGTGAGCCTCACACATACATATATCCCACTAGACTCAAACTACATGTACCTCTACTCAACTTTACCCTTAGCTGAATTCCAAAAATGCCCCCAGCTACCTCATCAAGAGGGAAAGTTTAATAGAGGGGAGGGCAGTGCAGAAAGAGCCATGAGTCATAACTGATGACAATTAAAATAGCTCACTTCTACAAATATGAGTATTTGCACATATTGCCAGGAATTGTCCTGGAGACTTGAGAGAGACCCCAAGAAGTAAGGAGCCCTGAAGTTTAAGCTTCATGATAAATGCACCCCTGTACCCTTCCAGCCACCCCCCAACCCGCCTTGGTTGTGCAGCATGAATTATAGGAAAAATAAAATAAATAAGACCAATAACCTGAATTATTGCCATGCCATAAATTGCTTCTGGCCCCAAAGATGGGGATCACATATGTTTGGCATATGTGAGCCTGTTTTAGATTGTGATAGTTTTTTTAAGTTGGATGTCATCAGTTTTTTTAAAAATTTATCTTTTTTATTTTTGGTCTATTTGTAGAAACTGCACCCTTCATGAGAGTTGTCAACTCTGTTTCTGCTTTTTATTTTCTAATGCCTGCTGAACAGAGCACAAAAGGGGCGACTTACCTGGTCCTCCTGACTTCAGGATGGAAGCTGTATCAGAGAAAGTAGGGCTGCAAAAATGTCCCAGGGCACATTCCCATCTTCCTCCAGGAAGTGTGGTCTGTTCCATGTTTTCAAATTATCTGTGTTCACCCATCACTGCTGCTTCTGGGAGGAAACAGGGCCGTGGCTCTCGTGACCACCCGAGTATCAGGAATCAGGGAAGAGTCCTTTTTAAATCATATGTGCCAGTTCCGTCGCAGTGCTCTGCCCCCAGCTCTTCATGCCACAGAGCCAGGCCTGCAATGATCTAGCCACACTGGGGCAAGTGAGCTGATCCATGAGCTTGGCCCTACCCTCGTGGGATGGGGTGAATTGTCCAAGAGAAAGGTGTGTGTGTTTTCTTCCTAGTAGAAAACCTGTTTCTGAAACTGAGAGGTTCTAGAGATGGAACTATTCTGAAAGTGCAACTCTGTCAGCTGTCTGCATGATGAGTTATAGTGATGTCAGGGCTGCGTTGCCCTAACAATGAGCAAGTCCTCCAAAATGAGATTGGGTTTTTCACCGATCCATCCGTATCTTCTGAAACAACTAATACAACCAATCTGGGACCGGTGGATTTTGCCATGATTCCAGCAAACGTTTCCACATGTGGAAAGTTAGGCTTTGATTCTCAATTTGCTATTTTGGCTGTTCCCCTTTCATCATTGCGTTATGGCAATGTATGTTTTCAAAGGGCTGTGCCCTTTGTATTATTTAATGCCTACAGATGGTGTGGGGCTTAGAGTTTTCTCCAGTGATCTGTAACATGTGTTCCGGGTAAAGGAGCGGGGGGGGGGGGGGGGGGGAAGGAGGTTTGCACCCAGAAGAACAATTAGCTAGTATCGTATGTCTTTCTAAGTTTTGTCAAGTCTGTGCATTTGTGTGTTTTACCCTTTTCTGCCACTCACTGGTTGGTGCCTGTCAGTAAAGGATGATGTGTTCGCGTTTCCCCCAGCGCTTGAACGTCACACACCCTGTCTTTTGCAACAGTCTGTTCCCACATTGACACGGAAGCACGTCTCTGCAATCAGACCGGGAGCGAAACTCCCATTCTTGGATTTTCTCATTCTTCTTTGATGTGGACAGAGTTTGCAACCGATGTAAGAACTCGATTTTTACTTTGTTCGTCAAATATTTTTTGAGTCTCACATGTGGTATGTTTTCATCCTCCAGGAAGGCATTTTCCTCAGTTCCAGTAAGAAAGTAGTACTTTGGAGGTTTAAAAGCCGCCCTCCAGTCAGTTACTACCTCAGCCATCTCTCACTTTGGGTGGGTCCCTCCCAACACATGCTAATCTACTTCCAAAGCACTGTGAGAATCAACTCAGAATTTTAGCTTTGGACCAATATCAGACTCCCTTTGGACAGTAGGGGCTTCTCAATTCTCCAGAGGTAGGGTCTGTGGATAGTAATCCCATTGGAAAGGGAGTAGCCAGTGTTTCACTTAAATTGTACATTTGGGTGTCTCTGGGTTGGAGCTGATGGAGTCCACGGGGGCCCTAATTTCTCTGCCATCGTGTGAAAAAATGATAACTAAATCAAGAGTTTTTACCTGACATCCTCAAAATGTCCCATTCTTCACAAACTGGTGTCTTTTCAAAATCCCATCTCTCATTATCATAGGAGAGATAATTTTTCACACTTCTTCTTAACCTCAAGAGAACTACACAGGCCTATCTTTTTTTTTTTTTTTTTTTTTTTAAGATTTGATTTATTTGTTGATGAAAGACAGAGAGAGAGGCAGAGACAGAGGCATAGACATAGATTCGATCCCAGGACCCCGGGATCATGACCCAAGCCAAAGGCAGATGCTCAACCACCAAGCCACCCAGGCGCCCCAGGCCTATCTTTGTTATAGTTTACCTGTACTTTCCTTTCTTTCTGATTCTCCACACCACTGGGAGTGTTATAAGTAAAGGGGACCACATCCAGGCTCCGGGAAGCTTGTGGTTGGCCTTCTGTGGACAAAGATTTCAGGAGCAATGCTAGACATTTGCTCTGGGGGCAATGCTCAGCTATGCAAATTTGAGTGGATTCTGGAGTCATTTGGAAAACGAGCTGCTGCAGCCAAGTATTCTAAGTTACACTTCTGGCTTTTACAGTAAATCTGGGTATGGCCTATGTCTGCCTCAGCTAGTCCACTAATTAAAAGTGCAGATTCACTCATTCATTCATGTGTTTGCCCATCTATCCAACAAATAATGAGCAAACACCTACTATGAGCTATGTTCTGGAGATGGGATGGTGGACAAAACCAGACATGATTCCATATACTTATAGAGGTTAGATGCCAATGGTGGAGAGCTGACATTCATTCATGCATTGGCACTGATAAAATAATTATACAAACTCACATGAAATTACATTCATGAGTCAATGTTTGAGGACAAGGTACCTGGTAAGAGGATCCAATACTTGCCTGTTCCTAGATGTTCAGGGAAGTGTTCCTGAGGAGGCAACCCATGAACAGAGATCTTAAAGACAAGTGGGAGTTAACAAGGCTAAGAGGTAGGAGGGAGATGGGCAGGAATAACATGATTCAGAGTTGCTGCGGTACACAGAACAAGAAAACGGAATGTGTCAAGCCTTCTATCACCTGTCGTGACTTAATAGGTGTAATGTGTTTTCTATCATTTACGATAATGATACTGCTTGACCAGTGTGGTCACTGGGTGCTCTTGACTTAGCAGCATCCTAAGCTACCACTGGACCTTCTGAAAACTAGCTGGACTATTTGGGAAGGCCCCACCAACCAGCCTCAGCTGTAAATTTTCTTTTTTCTCAAGGGGATGAGCTCATCCACACACCAGATGGGTTCCCAATAAATGATGATTGTGCAATCTGATTATTTTCATGTCATGCTGACTCCCTTTGGAAGATGGAAACAGGGTATGTGTTCCGTATCATCTTTCTAAGTGAGGAGAATTTCCTCAATAGGGTGGCACACCCTGTAGATTGAGAGAAAATATGTGCGTTAGAACTATCTGCCCATTCCGCTATAAAGGGCCCACTAAGAATCAATTCATTTTTATCATAGGGCACATCAGTTAAAGTAACTTGGGCTTCTGCAGCAGGTACTTTGGAAATCTAAGTGACTTGACATGACAGAAATTTATTTCTCACTCATAGTAAGTCCAACAGTGTTCTGGTTGGTAGACAGCCTTCCATGGGATCACTCAGGGTAATTTTATGACTTTGCCTTCTAATAGGGACCAAGTGACCTATTCATTTACCAAAAGAAGACAGAGAAGGGAAGCACCCATCAGACTTTTTTAGGTGTCAGACCAAGCAATGGCAGTCTTCCCTTCTATTCATATCCCATTGGCCCAAACAGTCACATGACTACCCCCAACAGGGACACTGGGAAGAGCAGGTACATGGACAGCTGGCCCACCCATCACAGAGGATCAGGGCATATCCCCTGGGGTTAGTGAATTAGGTGTAATTTTCAGACCAAATCTCCTCTGTAAAATGGAAATAAAAACTCTGGAATGAGAGGTTATATATAAAATACTTAGACCATGCCTGATAAATAGTAAGGGCTAGATAAATATCAAGCCATTATTATCAGTGTATTCATTTGCTACAAAATAAAAGCAAATTTGCAGATATCCAGTCATTTTGTATTCTCTCATCTGAGAAATGAGTGGAGATACAAAACAGTATTTCTTGATTTCTCTAAGAAAGAAAAAAAAAACCCTCGATTTCCAAGATGTGTGTAGGACTGTTATTTGTGAGCTTCCTTTTAAGTTTCTTGGGGAAATTTAAGGAAGTCTCTTGACAGACAATTCTGTTGGAAAATAAACAAGCTGAGACCCACGCTTAGAAGCAGGCAATTTGGCATTTTAGGTAGCAGATGCCACAGGGGACCCAGAGCTGAATGAAAGTCACAGGGTAGTGGTTCCTAGGAATCTGAAGGGCCCTCTGTTCTCTCCTCCCTGAGGAGCCTGGATCCAGGCTGGGGGGCTGCGTCTCCCACACCATGCAGCTTTGTTTGTGTTTCCCTAAGGGAGCATTCTGTCTGTGATTTCCCTGTTCTGGGGAGGCCTCTGTGGCTTTTCCACAGCGCCTTCTGGTCTGGGCCAAATAACCTGCCGTTTGTTTTCTCTCTTGGCCAAGAGCTCAGGGCACCCCCAAGCATTTTCTGAGCAAGAGGAAGTGCTTGTTGATATTCCGCCCTGGGGGGCAAATTGCAGCTGACCCCTCTTTGGAGGGCTCGGATCCAGGCAAGGCAGCAGAAAGGGAGTGAAATGCCAGCTCTCACTGTGTGCTGGGGTCGGAATCGGGGACACGGATGAGGTTGGTTGGCCTCCTTTTAGCAACTGATGCTATATTTAGTTTACCTCCCACACCCATGAAGCCTTAGGTAAACCCTTGGAAAAAATTGGCTCAGCCGTTGCCACACAACTTGGCCTTCCTCTGAAAGCTCTCTGCAGGATATTCAGAGCAGATCACCTGATGATATCAAATCTTAAAAGAAAAAAAATAATTCACAGCTTCTGAATCTTGATAGACATTATCAGATAACCATTGCAGAGAGGGAGTTGCTGAGAGGGGATTCTGAGAGTTCCAGCCACGCTGTCTAATAAAATTCCCATATTTAATCCACTTTGTAGAATAAAATACTTGGAGTGCTGGGGAATCTTGTTAAGGTAGCATAAGCCCTTCTGTTCTGTCAAGGCTACATCTCAACCACTCAAGGGAACCACTTGTCTAGACTGGTTCTAACTATAAAAAGTAAAATAAATTAAAAGCGTTTCTCTGGTTCCAAATCTTCTGCATATACATTAACTCTCCCAAGGATCCCCTGAGGTAGCTACTATGATTACTGTATTTTACAGATAAGAAGTGGAGGGTGGGTCACTCAGCCCAAGGTCACCTAGCTCCTACGAGACAATCACAGGCCTGATTTGCACCGGCTCTTCATCACTGTGTTTAGTGATTGTAGAAAACACCAATTCACATACTACAGTGTCAAGTGTGTAGCAGCAGGAGGTCCTTCCTGGTGCCCACCCCGGTCCCTCACCTCCGTCACGAGTTTCGGGTCAGCACCGCAGCAGCCTGTCTGGAAATCCTCAAGACACAGTCTTTGGGTTGCCTTTCTCCCTCTTCTGAAACTACTTGTCTGCAGTTTCTTTGTTGTGTTAGGAATTGAAGGATAAAAAAGGAGCTCTTCCCCCCCCCCCAAAAAAAATCCCTGTGAAATACCCACCTTCTCCATGTAACCCTAGATTCTATTGCTTTGGTCTAAGTTAGAGGTTCTTGATGGTAATAGCTGACATTACTTTGTATGTGCACTTCTCATGTGTATATTGAACCCTCAAGGCAACCAAATGAGGGAGGTACCATATTGTCCAATAATATGCACAGGGAAGGTTTAAGTCACTCACTCAAGATCAGACAGCTAGTGAGTTGTAGGGCCAAGATTCAAGCCCAGCCAGTATTTAAGTTCAAAATTCAGGATTTGAAGCACTCCGCAGTGTGGCCTACATGGGGATCCCACTTGAGAATCTGCTGCCTGCCAAGCTCTTTGCATGGAATCCCCACATTATCTCCTTCCTCTTCCTGTTTTACTTGCCTACTTACTATTCCTACCGCCAGCCGCAGGAATCATGAATGCAAATGCTCCTGCCTTGTACCATTGTTGTTGTAATCAATCCAGTATTTCTTGACCAGAGCAAGGGGACATGGTAGTGCAAGCATAATGGAACCTACAGCTCTAGGGCTAAATCTCAGTCTTTGCACCCGCTAGTTGTGGGATCACTACTTTGTTAATGAACTTCAGTTCCCTCCACTGTAAAATGAGCATTAACAAGACCCCCCAAACGTTGTTGTAATGAGTAAGGTATTGCACTGCAAAGCTCTTAGCATTGTTCAGTAGACAATAACCATTCAATACAAAAAGGTAGCCACTGTGTTAACAGTGTTTTACATTTCATCAACCAACATTTATTGAGTTCCATGCCAGTCTATGTGCTGATAGATATTGAGGGAGAAACATAAAAGAAGAGGACAAGATATTTACTGCAACTTTTAAGGCAACGGGGTATATTAGGCAAGTGGGGAAGAAGTAACTGGCTATGTCCGGCAGGAGCCAAAAGAGACCGTGAGAAGGTCAGACAACAAATGCTGCTGTATTTGAGAGGTGCTCAGAGCAGGGTTCAAGGCCCAAGATGAAGAGTAGACAGGATTTATCCAGGCTGTAGTTTGGGACACGGTTTCCAAATAGGAGAACAGTGCAAGCAAAGGGAAAGAAACATACAATGTACCCACGGTTACCATATATGATCAACCTTCTAAGTGGCTTAAGGTAGGGGTGGGAGTGAGAAGAAGGGGCAAAGAGATACAAGGACACAAATAGGAAGGAATAGAATGAGGAACCAAAGGCAGAAAAAAAGCTCATGATTTGTGATTTGCTCAACTCTGTGAATTAATATTGCAGCCAGAAATAACATCAAGGATTCCCAATTCCCAGCTGGGTTCTCCATATGAGACACTTCATTCCCGGCAAAGGAGGATTTACACTACCTCCTTTTTCCTTGGACTCTGCCTGAGATAAAATACAGACCAAAAAGAAGTGGTAAGATCCATAAACATCAGCAGTCAGGCAGTATATAGCCTGTTGGAGGTACCCACCTATTTGTTTAATCTTTCAGCTTCAAGACAGACTTGCCTTTGCACACAGACATCTGGGCAGAGTCAGAGCCATCCGCCAGAGAGGGCTGGTCTTGTCATTTATAAACTGTTTGGGTTACCCTCTGGTTCAGGGTCTGCTGACTCTTTTCACAACTTTCCAAGCCAGTGATTTAACAAGAATGTTCTGGACAAGCAGACACTCAGTTCTGAGGCCTGGAGGAAGTGTCCAGTGTGGAGGCAGGAGGGAGGATCAGAACTGAATGTGGAACTCATGGTGAACCTCAGTTTTCAAAAATGCTCAAAATCTCTTGCTTTCTGCCCCTCCCAGGCATTTGTTGAAGGCCAAGACTTGGGAGTAGTTCATTTGCTTTGTTTTCTCATCCAACTTTGTGCTGTTCTCCAAATTGCTCACGCTGGTCAGAAATTCATGTCAATTCATGTGCATCTTAAAACTCACTGCCAAATCAATTCACAATTTTCTATGCCAGTGGGAAAAATACAAAGCCATGCACTCACAATTATTTTCTTTTTCCTAGCTAATAATTAATTTTTTTCCAGTTGCATTGAGGTATAATTGACATAAGCACTATATAAGTCTAAGGTATACAGCATCATGATTTGACTTACATATATCATGAGATGATTCCTACAATAAGTTTGGTTAACATCTATCTCATATAGAAAGAAAGAAAGACAGAAGGAAGGAAGGAAGGAAATGTTTTTGCCCTTGGTGAGAACTCTTGGGATTTTTTTTTCTCATAACGACTTTTCTATGTGCCATAGAGTAATGTCAGCTGCAGTCATCAGGTTGTACACTAAATCCCCATGACTTAATTTATTTTATAACTGGAACTGTGTACCTTTTGACCACCTTCCTCCAATTCCCCCACCCCCTACCCTCTGCCTCTGATAACCACAAGTCTGATCGCTTTTGCTATGAGTTTGCTTTTTGTTTTGTTTTTAGATTTTGCATATAAGTGAGATAGTACAGTATTTGTCTTTCTGTGTCTGACATGTTACTCAGCGTGATGCTCTCAGCATCCATCCATGTTGTCAAAAAAGGCAAGATTTCCTTCTTTTTATGGCTGAATAATATTCCATTGTGTATATATACTACAACCTCTTTATTCATCTAGCCACTGATGGGCAGTCAGGTAATTTCCATGCCTTGGCTATTGTAAATAATGCTGCAAGGAGGGGCGCCTGGGTGGCTCAGTTGGTTGAGCATCCGACTCTTGATTTCCACTTAGGTCATGATCTTGGGGTCATGAGATGGAGCCCTGCATTGGGCTCCGCACACAGCAGGGAAACTGCTTCTCTCTTTCCTCCTCGCTTTCTGCCCCTCCCCCAACCCATGCTCATTCTCTCTCTCTAAAATAAATAAATAAATATTTTTAAAATAATGCTGCAAGGAACATGGGGTGCAGCTAATAATTTTAGGTTGGCATCATGCTGTGCCTAAGATGAGGAGACATTTGGAGATCGAACTGATACAGATTCACATTACCTGTCTCCACCAAATACAGGTCCATTGTGTACCCGTGGCATGAACCTGCCAAGCTATTTAGTTGTTCTGAGCCTCAGTTTCCTTTTCTACTAAATGGGGGATGAAAACCAATTTCTTATGTGATTGTTTTAGGAAAAAGATATCCTACCTAAAGCCCTCAACACATTATGTAGCACACACAAGGTGCTCAGTAAGTGGTAGTAGTTTCATTATCAATTCTTCATTCACCATTTAAGCACTCCTGGAAATCTATCCTCGCTTGGAAGACCTTTTGCAGCAGCTTTAGGGGAGGAATTTGAAAAGGCTTAAAACAAAAAACACCCCGATATTTTTTACATGCATTACCAATTTCAAACCAAGAGTGGGAGAGCCTGGAAAATATAGAAATGTTCTTCATATATACCACTTTATGTTTTAGAACAATGCCCTCCCCCTCCCAGCACTGACTACTAACCAACCCCCTGCCCCTTTCCTTCACCTCTGCTTTTCTGGACGGCTGGGTATCCCCACATATGGAGCACAGTTTCTCTGTAGGGTCTTAATACACTAGAAATTCCAAAACAAAGTAGACCCCGTCAGGGCACTGTCTTCACGTTGGCAAATCAGCCTGCCATCAGATCAAGCACCATTTCTGGTATTACCATGTGTTTTGAATTAAGGAAGAAGCTGCAACTGCAGACTACAAAGGTAGCTCCTAGCCCTGTGCAAAAGCCCACGGGCAAGTAATACCACACATCTGCAGAAGGGAGAGACCTTGAGCCAGCGAGAACTTTCTCCACCCCTGCTGACTCTTTGGCCTCACCGGCCTCCAGATCCTTCTTTGTGCATTTACAATTCAGTACCTTGGGTTAGGAGGACGATGGATCGATGACCCATTAAATGGCATTTAAGAGCAGAATTATTAAAACCAGGTTGGAGGACTACCTCACCCAATTGAATATGATGTATGCTTTGTTAAGGTCCTGTGGCATTTGATAAATGGGGCCCATCCACTAAAGAAAATTGTGTCTGTGGCTCAAAGAATTAAAATCCATGTCCTTTATTAGAAGAAAATTCAAATTGCTTTTAAAGACAATTGCTGATTGCTTCTAGCCTACCAATGATCTAAAGTATCACCAATTAAAAGGGTAATGATAGAGCCAGGGTTGTGTGCAGACCCTGCATTTCACTTGGGCTCTCTGGGGAGGGCTTAGCCAAGGTGTTGAACCTAGGCCTGCAGGTCTGTAATATCCTCCAGGTCCTGCCTTGGAGGAGCGTTGCCCATGACCCCGACAACCACATCGGCTGCCAGCAGGTGGGGATGGGGAAATGCTGCCCTGAGCCTGTGAGGCCAGCGTCTGGAAGGGCTGCAGTAGTGCTGGGGATGAGTTGCTCATGCTGGGTCTGTCTCCTGCTCCTTGAACCGTCAATGCCACTGAGCACCGTAGGGAGACTCTGATTAGAAAGGGGACCCTCCTCTTACTTTATTTTCTGTACAAACACAGCCTGACCAAAAGAGGAGCTGCAAAAACCAGGTGGAGAACTGAAAACGGGGCTCATTTCAGTCTGTTTCTTCCCTGACATCCTGACACGGTGCCGGATCCTTCGTTTTTGCTTCTCTTTTGTTTCTGTAAAGAAGGAATAAGGACTGGCTGCTGCCCTGTGATGATTCTCTGTAAAGCGAACTCCTTGTGTGCTTATGGTAGGCAGAGTTCTTCAGCTTTCCAGAGGGTGAAAACAGCTGATCCTGCCAGGTCATGACGACAAGCAGTTCTTTCGATCTGTGGGATTCCTGCCCTTGCTCACCTTAGGATAACAGGAAATGTTGTAGATGTTACAGGAGGGTGTTCCCAAGTTACCAGTATGTGGGAACAAAAACAGGATACATAATATTCAGACAAAGCAATCCCCATTTCACAAGGGGCAGAACATCTATATGTTCAAAGACTTGCGTTGGAAGATGCCCCATTATCATAAAAGTGGACACTTTTGAGGCATATGTTCTGGAGACATTACCCAATCTAATCCTTGCCACAGCCCCGCTGGGCATTGACTGCTACCACCATCTCTATCTCATGTGAAAAGACACTGAAACTTTAGAGTTGATGTCATTTGCAACTATCCCTCTGGAGGAAGCAATGGAGGCAGTTTTGAACCATGGCAGGTGCTTCTAGAATTCATGCTTTTTGTCACCATGCTGTATTGGAGCAATTATTTCTGGGTAGTAGAAATAGAGATGCATTTTAACCTCTTTTCACTTTTCTGTGTTTTCCAATTTTGCTTCTGACAATGAGCATATATTACCTGAATTTTTTTTTTTAAATTGAGGGCGTAAAGAAGGCGTGAAAAACCATATATGTTGTGGGGGGGAAAAGTCACGTTTCCTTCATCTCAGAGATGTTTGTAAAACCAGATTTAATTGGCTCTAAAACAAGGCACTTCTAATTTAAGATGAAAAATCTGAAGGAACGTTCTTAAGAAAAGAACTCCAAAAATTGGAAACGCAGAGGGAACAGATAGTCTCACCTACCACTTCTCTGCAAAATTTTAGGTCGTAATTCGTGGCCATCCTCAGCATTCTGTCTGTAGGTTAGGATGACACCCTGGTCCCCACACCTGGCCCTAGCCTTCCTCCGTGGCCTCTGCCTCTCCTTCTCTCGCATCTCCCAGCAGCCTTCCCTGCAAAAACTCCCCCTGCTTCTTCATCGTGTTTCCCGTCTGTGGTTTCCTCTTGGTCTGCACTCAAACTCACACCTTCCCATCTATTCCCAAAGCAGGCTCTCTCAAGCTGCAGTCCCAAGATGGCACACTAACTCTCCTTCTTGCCTACCAACAAGCAGGTGGAGGGTGCTGTTCTTGGAGACCCACATCCTCACCACCCTCTCCATAAGCCCTCATCATCTGGGCCTCTGCCCCTACTGCCCCTGCTTCCCTCAGAAGCCACTGGTGACCATTCACTTGTCACATCCAATGCCAGTTTCCCACCCTCTTCAATGTCTCTGTAGCTTGGATCAGCTTCTGGCTTGAAGGCACCCAGTACCCTTGGCTTCTCTCTTTCTATGTTCCCCTCCTCCTCATCTTTCTCAGTTCCTACTGCTGGTGTCTTTTGCTCCTCATTCCACCTAAATTGGATAAAGCCAAAGATCAATTCCCAGGCTTGTTCTCTTCTCTCTGGATACAGTTAACCCTTGAATAACACAAGTTTGAACTGTACAAGTCCACTTACATGTAGATTGTTTTCAGTAAATAAGGTACAGTATTTTAAATGTATTTTCTCTTTCTTATGATTTTCTTTTAAGATTTTATTTATTTATTAATAAGAGACGCACAGAGAAAGGCAGAGACATAGGCAGAGGGAGAAGCAGGCTCCCAGTGTGGAGCCTGATGTGGGACTCGGTCCCAGGACCCCGGGATCATGACCTGAGCCAAAAGCAGATGCTAAACCACTGAGCCACCCAGGTGCCCATCTTATGATTTCTTAACATTTCCTTTTCTCTAGCTTACTTCATTATAAGAATACGGCATATAATACATACAACACACAAAATCTATGTTTTTTTTTTTTAATATTTACTTATTTATTCATGAGAGACACAGAGAGGCAGAGACACAGGAAGAAGGAGAAGCAGGCTCCCTGTAGGGAGCCTGATGTGGGACTCGATCCTGGGACCCCGGGGTCACACCCTGAGCTGAAGGCAAACGCTCAACCGCTGAGCCACCCAGGCATCCCAAAATCTGTGTTAATTGACTGTTTATGTTATCAGTAAGACTTCCAGTCAGCAGTAGGCTGTTAGTAGTTACGTTTTGGGGGAGTGAAAAGTTATATACATGGGTTTTTGACTCTGTGGAAGGATGGCACCCTTAACCTCTGTGTTGCTCAAGGGCTAACTTTACTGCCTTTGAATCTCAGTATGTTTTGACTCCCAAATAGATATGGGTAGCTTACATTCTGTTGGACAAGAGGGACAATAACGAAACAAATAAGTAAGATAAGGTCATCAGGAGGGGCTTCCTGACATAATGACATCTGAGCCAAGACCTAAATTTTGAAAAAGAATGAGGCAAGCAAAGTTGTAGAGGAAGAACAGAGGGCAGAGGAAAGAGCAGGTGCAAAGGTCCTGAGGCCAAAGCAAATATGGCATGCTCTAGGAAGAGAAAGAAAACAGCATGGCTAGATAGTGTGATAAGCAGTGGGGAGAGTGGAAGAAAGAATGTTGGGAAAGTAAAAAAAAAAAAAAAAAAGGAATGTTGGGAAAGGTCGATTCTTCCAAGAAACGTTAACTTCCTACCTCATTTGGCAATCCTATCGGTGTTATCATCCTGCATTGTAATGGCGTTATTTACATAATGCCTTACATCTCCTACTGTAGGCCTCTCGAGTGGAAGGACCAGATCTTACTTGTTTCTCTATCCCCTCCAGCACTGGGTAAACACAGTCTCAAAATTAGCTGAATTTTAGCGAAGGAGAGAAAACAGAAATGAAATCTGTTAAGAGGCATGATTCTCCCCAAGTTAAAACCAGTCTTTGAATCACTAAGCAAAATGATGCCAGAAATAACATCACCCTGAACCATCAGTACAATGCAGCCAGAACATCTACGGCAAAGGTCCCTTCCTCTTTTGTCTCCGCCTGCCTGGGAATTCGGCATCCCCCAGAGCCACTCATCTGGGACAAGATTTCAGGGCGTGTGCATGTTTTTCATCTCCGCCGGACCAGCCGTGGGTGGAGGAGAATTCTTATCCCAACACAGGATAAGGTCACACTGAATTAACCCAGAAGATTTTCCTGGGGAAACGGTCTGCACGTTGGAAAACCAGCACCACCGCTCGTTAAACGTTGTCTGAGAGACTGTGATCTGTCACGAGAAGGGCTGACTCTCGATGATGGGGAGGATGACCAGCATTTTATTTCATGCATTCCACGGAGACAGACACACAGATGTGGATGTCTGCTCTCCGTAACCATCGCTTCTGAAACAGAACACTGAGAAATCTCGGTGGTTGAGGGTATAACCTGGAGTCAGAAAATCTAGTATGAACAGAAAGTGCTTGGGGTCCCTCCCCACCCCCTGGCCACCCCAAACCCTCAGAAGTCACCACCACACTGCTGCACTTCTGACAGCAGATGTGTGACACGCCAAGCAGTTCTGCACCACCAGCTGAGCTACAGTTGAACTCATTTCTCAATTGTCTACCCGGAGATAGTACCAGACCCCACAGGTTAAAGACCCAGTCCTACAAGACCTCCACCCGCACTGTAGATGCCAGCTACATGTCCAGCTTGTCCTCTTGCTTCTGACCAACAGCCGTAGCTCGAAAGATCCCACGACCTCCTCCTCAGGTTCAATGAATTTTCGAGAGCAGCTCACAGAACTCAGGGAAACATTTTACTTACTAGATCACTGGCCTATTATAAGAGGAGATAATTCAGGGAACAGCCAGATGGAAGAGATGCGTAGGGCGAGGTATGTGGGGAAGGGCATGGGTTTCCATGCTCTCTGAGTGTCATTCTCCCCACATCTCCACATGTTCACCAACCTGAAGCTCTCAAAATGTCACTTTTTTTTTTTAATGGAGATCTCATTGCACAGGCATGATTGATGAAATTATTGGCCACTGAAGACTGATTCAACCTCCAGCCTCTCCTCCATCCCTGGAGGGAAGGGGGTGCATGTGGGAAGTTCCTACCCTTATAATTTCACGATTGGCTCTCTTGGCAGGTGCCCTCAACCTCTGGGGCTTTCCAAAAGTCACTCCATTAACATAAACTCAAATATGATTGAAAGGGTTTTTTTATGAATAACAAAAGACACCTTTACCACTCTTCCCACTTAGGAAATGCCTAGAGTTTTAGAAGCTCTGTGCCAGGAACAGGGGTGAAAGCCAAATATACATTTCATTTTTTTTAGATTTATTTATTTATTCATGGGAGACAGAGAGAGAGAGAGAGAGGCAGAGACAAAGCAGAAGGAGAAGCAGGCTCCATGCAGGGAGCCCGATGAGGACTCAATCCCTGGACTCCAGGACCATACCGTGAGCCAAAGGCAGATGCTCAACCACTGAGCCAACCAGGCATCCCCAAATATACATTTCTTATTATAAATCACAATATCACTCCTAGGCTTAGTTATCAGCTTGGCAGCACTTATTTACTGTCACCCACCCTGAGCCTCAGTGTCCTTATCTACAAAATACGATTCATACAATCTGTCTAATCCAGTTGGTGTGAAGATCACAAGTTTGTGAAATTGCTTTGTAAGTCCTAAAAGGTCTTTAGAAAAATTTAAGTATGTTTGAAGCTTTTGCAAAGTCTTGGCAATATCTATTCTGGTTTTCATTATGTGGAGCCACAAAAACGAGATATTCCCAGAGTTCCTTTTGATCCTAGGACCCATGCTGTATTTTCCAAATCAGGCAGATGAGCTCACAAAGAAAAAACTTGAAGTCGTACGTTGATGCCCACGATAGTGAAATTGCTGTGGAAGTAAGCAAAGCTGTATTTAAAAAATTGAAATTTAGAAAATACAAGCAGAAAGCCTCTTATTGAGAACATACAGTAGCTCCTCTCATCAACTGCCCCATACCAGGCCCACCAGCTTTTACCCTGGGCTCCCTGGCAGACTTGCTCTCACTAGGTTAATTGATCTGGAAAGTGAGACGTGTTTAACAGTGGCTACATAGTGATGGAAGATCATTCGATTCCAGGCTTGGGATGGTATTTAATTCAGCGAAAGAGCAAATGAGTCCTAAAAATGAGCAAATTCCCATTCCTAAGTCCCAGCAAATAGCCAGACTTTAGGGGCTGCACCTATTGCGAATATCATAAGGTGTTTGAAAATCAAATAAATTATTTGTGTCTTAACTTTTAAGAGTCCTCTCTTTCTATAGGCTTGTCAATTCTGCTGGTCCCGTCTCCCCGTCTCTACCACCTGCCGTCTTGTCCAGACCTTTTCACCCTGGCTTCTACCTCTGAGCTGCCCACTCACTGACCTGAACTCCTTCTTCAACCTTTATCCTACTGTCCTCGCCTGTGTTTGTTTCACCCATCACAAGATACGTCCCCCATCTGCTAACGTATCAATACCTTTAGTGGTTCCCATTTGCTTCTCTCAGGGCCAAGCATTTCGGCAGCAGAACACTTTTTTATGTGGAATCATAGGCTAAGCTCCCAATGTACAGAACGGGTCTGAAGAATGACACTTTAACAGCATAACCGTACAGCGTTTGTCTATGACGAGGCCATTCTTTGGGAAGGATATTCGGTCACACAAACACAAATAAAGAGAGAGCTCTGGAACACTTTGATAAGTACTTTGTACATCAGTGCACATGCACAGGCTTATTTGAAAAGGCCAGTACAGAGTTAGTCTTGTTGACTCTTCATGGCGTGAAGGATAAACTAGCCAGTGAGGCATTTATGAAAATTCTAAACAGACCCCAAGTGTCAAGATAGACACATTGACTAAACACACCAGTCATTTGGCAAGTAGTCTACTTGGCTAGTTCTCTTATATGCAATTTTTGAAAGTTTTTTTTTTTTTCATTTTTTTAAGAGCACTTTTAGGTTTACCACAAAATTGAGAGGAAGGTACAGAGATACCCCATATACCTCCACCCCCTACATATATAGCATTTCCCATCAGCATCCCCACCAGATGGTTCATTTGTTACCAAAGATCAAGCCACATGACACATCACAATCACCCAAAGCCCACAGTTTACCTTAGGGTTCATTCACTCTTGGCATTGTACATTCTGTTTATTATCTCCATAGTTTTGCTTACGTATCTCTTTATGTATGATCACGACAGGCTGTCTGTGCTGATTTTTAAACAATTGAGTACTTTTACTGCTGGACCAAGAGAATGGTGTAATAGAAAAGTAGTGGAAGTTGGAGGGTATAAAAGAAACAACGAGAGGTGCCTGGGTGGCTCCGTCAGTTATGTGTCTGACTCTTGATTTTGGTTCAGGTCATGATCTCGGGGTCCTGGGATGCAGCCCCGTGTCAGGCTCCACGCTCAGCAGGGAGTCTGCTGAAGACTCTCTCTCCCTCTCCCTCTGCCTCTCCTCCCACTCACACACTCTCTCTCTCTCTCTCTCTCTCTCAAATAAATAAATAAATCTTTAAAAAAAGAAGAAAAGAAAGAAAAGACTAGAAAAAAAAAAGTCTGGATTCTATTCCCACAGTAGAGCATCACTCAAAAGTGAGTCAGCGGCCACGAGGGTTTACAGAGTGACCCAACAGAAATGAAAATGTACTCAGTGAGTCAAAAAGACACATCTGAGTGATTAGGAAAATTATAGGAGGAACCTAAACAAGTGACCGTTACACAGGAGCACCTGGAGTCTTTGCTGGGAGAAGAAAAATGCTTTCCTCTCCTGAGAAACCCCCTGCCTCTTGGCATGATAGAGCAGGGGGTTCTGGGTAACTGGCACATCTCTGTTCCTCATTCCCAGACTTAGGTCCTCCAGCCATCAGATACGGTTCTTTGTGTTGAGGGAAGGGCCCCCTTGGAAAGTTTGTTCTTGTAGCCCTGAAGTTCAGGAAGGATTCCTGGCCCCTGGCGTCCTAGGCCATCCCTCCTGCATTCTCCCCGCTGTGGCCAGGCGTGCTGGCTTCAGCAGGGACAGAGTTAGGGGAGTCCACAGCATCCTTTCCCTTGCACTGTTCCATCCTAACTCATAGTTGTGGGACCCAAAGTTTTTCTTCACCAAGATCCTGGGTTTTGTTTGTTTTGTTTTGTTTTGTTTTACCTCCTTAAACCTTGGCATGTTGCTCTAGGAGAGGGGAAGGCAAATCCTAGAGGATGTGTGATTTATGGCTTTGGTTTCAGCCAGATAAAAGGGAAACTGGAATATCTGCCCCTGGCCTGGTCTGGCTTCTTTCTCGAAACCTGGAGTAATGAGCAAGGAAATGAAAGATCTAGTTGCTGGTGATAACTGGATAAGGAGGAGAAACAACAGCCAAATGCTCGGTTCTCCTCCCTCTTTAAATGGAAGAGGGGCCGGGGGTGGCGGCAAGATTTCCGGGGCTGACCCTGGGTGTAGAATCGAGAAAGCCTTATGGAACGACTCGTCATATGGAGCATGGAAAGTCTCCCCTCAGTTTATATAACGCTCTGTTTGAGAGGCGGAAACCAGTTCAAATTTGAACCTTTGCAGAGCCCTGCCTGGCAGATTTGCAGACAGCGGTGCCCGTGAGACATCTCAAACTTTACGACTACATATTTAAGCATTTATGAGACTTGAACTGTGTTCCATTAAAATGAAAGGGGGGGGGGCAAAGAAAAAAAAAATCCGGAGACTTCCAGCAAGGGTAATTAGCCCCAAATGTTTCATAAAGGATTTGATAGCATTCTGGCTTTAGGTTCCTTTCCCAGGTCTCCTGTAGGAGGGAAAGAGAAGAAAGGAAAGTATTAAAATTCACCATTGCCTTCAAAACAAAACAAAACAAAAATCTTAGGGCCAACCCAAGCAGCTGGACCTGTCATGTTTAGAAGGGGACTAACCACGCAGATCTCATCCTCCCAAGGTAACATAAAAATTGTACGGAAGAGAAAGTATTTAAGACCTGGACTTGGCAATTTTCACCAGACTCACCCGGGAAATGCCTTTCTTTTGCCCCCTCATCTACTTCACTCTGTGTCTTGTGTATTGGTTCTAGGTCTGGGGTTAGGGCACCGTGGTGCCTTCCCAGCCTCCCTCCAGCTCAGGTGTATTTATTTCTCCATCACTTCCATTGCCCCATGGCAGGTGGAGAGGCATGGAGGGGGACCCAGGGTAAGACCAGCCCTGAGCCCCACTCACATGACATCACATAATTGTGGCTCCACCTGATAATGGTGACCTCCCCACCATGAGATCCACACCCCAGGGCTGTCCTCATCAGACTGGGTCTCACAAAGACTCAGATGGTCAATGTTGTTCATTGGAAGGATAGTGTTGCTGCATGCCCGGGCAGAGAAGGCACGGCTCCCGCATGCACTTATTAACCCTCACCGTCTTACAAAGAAGCCATTAGTCAGTACCGAGGCAGCTCTGGTCTCCAAAAACAGCTACAAACATACCAACAGGGATTTTCTGTTTACCACCGGGGAACACACCTTTAAACCTGAACCAGACCAAACAGTGTCATGCATGCTCTGTCGGGCCCTAATGGGTGTGTGGTCCCCATTGCACAAAAGATCCTCAAGAATAAACAGGCCACCGTCATGGCTTCAGTGTTCACCTGCCTGAAGGGAGGTCCTGGACAGATGGCCCCTTCTGGGTTTTCCGGCTCTTTAATTCTGTTGTCTCGGGGTAGAAGAAACATTTGAGTGTTCTCACGTATAGCCCGAGTTATTTATGACCAGATCCTCTCGCTGCCATATGGAGTGTGCTTTTCTTCCCTCCATAGCGGGACCCCCTCCTCCAGCCTCTTCTGAATCAGACTTTCAACAGCAGTTTAACCCATAAATGCCAACCTACTTCCACGTCAGGCATTTTTATTATCTGAAAAGAATGAAAATTGTTGGCTTCACAGCTGTATATAAAACATTACTCTTGCTTTAGGTCCCTTTTCACCAAATTAACTGTTTCGGTCAAAAGTTAGGGTTGGCTTTGGGGTGCCTGGGTGGCTCAAGTCGGTTGAGCATCTGACTCTTGGTTTCGGCTCAGGTGGTGATCTCAGAGTCGTGAGATTGAGTCCCACTTCTTGTGCTCTGTGCTCAGCGTGAGTCTACTCCAGATTCTGTGTCTGGAGTAGACTCTGTCCCTGTCCTCACTTGCTCGTTCTTTCAATCTCTCTCTCACAAATAAAAAAATAAATCTTTAAAAATATAACATATATTTTTAAGATATATCTTTAAAAATTTTTTAAAGTTAAGGTTGGCTTTTGTGTCCTCCTGGATGTTTCGCCATGTGAAAAAAAGCAGTTATTTGCAAATGGCATAGAAATTTTCCATATGAAACATATAACCCATAGTTTTAGAGTGACTTAACGGCATTTTATAATTCATGAAATCCACCCCCCCATATGATCAGACATTTTATGACATAAACCGCAACACATCTTGTTTCTCTCAAAGAAGATAAAAGCAGAAGACACGGTTTTCTTAACCATTTCTTTACCATCTGGGAAGAAGACAAGACTTTCTGTTTTTGCACAAAATTCAGACATCTTTGTAAAACTGCTGTGAAACAATTCACTCACATCTTTTCTAGGCGTCTTGATCAGAAAATGTCAAGTCATATGTGTTGGTCCATTCCGGCTGCAATAACAAAATACCACGGCCTCAGTAGCTCACTAACAATAGAAATTTACTTCTCATAATTCTGGAAGCTAGGAAGTCCCAGATCAAGGTGTCTGCAGATTTGGTGTCTGATGAAAGCCCCCTTCCTGGCTCATAGAACACTTCTTTCTGCATCCTCACAAGGGTGGAAGTCTCATGGGAGCTCCCTGGGGTCTCTTTCCTAAGAGCACTAATCCCATTCTGGAGGTCTCCAGCCTCATGACCTAATTACCCCCAAATACCATCACCTTGGGAATTAGGTATTAACATATGAAGTGGGGTGCGGGCACAGCAAGCAGTCCATAGCACTCTATGTCCCGAGTACTGTTCTAATAACAGAAATCCAGGCTAGCCCCCGGCCATCCTTGTGGAGCATTGGTAGCCAGAGCTCCATGACATCTTCAGATGCTTTCAGGATGGCCTTGCCTTTCAGACTAGAATGCTACCTTTGTTCACAGATTTCTACCACCTCCGTGAGTGTGCCCTCGCATGAAGAGCACAGGGCCTAGCATTGCAGCAACAGTATTGGAGAAGTCAAGATAGCTCCGGGAATGAAAGGGACAACTCATTAGTGCCCTTAATGAGCCTTCCCCACTTTCATTTGCAGCTGAATCAGAAACTTTCTGAATCATTTACCCCGTCACAGAACCATTTTCAGAGAGGGTCACCCACATCAGAAAGGACAGGTTTCCTCTATCACAGAGATACTGTGAGGAAAATTTAAGACGAGCCAGAAGGGAGGTCACACTGCTGACCTGGAGATCCCAGGCCCTGCCTTTGGCTCTGCAGGCTCCACTGGCAGCTCACCTGAACAAGGAGCTAAGGATGCATGCTGGGCATGCTGGGCCCTTCTCGGCCCCTTCCTGTGTCCTCTCTGGTCTCCATCTTGAGTGCAAGGGTTCTCATGGGCCTGGAACAAGTTCTAGCGTCTCCAGGGAAGCCCCATCGAGCAGCGAGCTAGAGTCATGGCTCTGAAACACTTCAGAACTTTTCTGGCATCATCCATTGCGGGCCACTTTGTTCTCGTGTGGAAACCTCTGGGAAACAAAGAGGTTCCAGGCCAGGGAAACACTGATTCTATCAGTATAGCAGGAGAAGGCTCATTCTGTTCCAGGGCCAGTTATGAGCTTGTGGTGACCTTCCCCAAAGGACAAGCACACATCCTTGCTATAATTCCACCAGCCTGAGCTTCTAGGTAGCAGGAAATCTCCCCTAGGTAACCTGTCAGGAGTCTACCACCTGAAATTCTCACTTCATCCTTTAGTTGAATTTTGTTTTGCTTAATGAGCCTTCATATTATTTAGTGTGCCATTGTTTTGAGAAAGCAAAGCTCTATGTTTTCTTTTCCATCCTCACTTTTGTGTTCAACAAAATTGGGCTTTTTCACATCCCATGGTTTTTAGACACTGGAATTTCAGGTCTTTGGTCTCTTTTTCCATCCCCACTGTGGGTCCATCCTGCTTCCTCACTTTGTATTCAGTGACATTGTAGAGTAGAAGACCAACTGGCCACTGACTGGCTGTGTCATCATTGACACACTTACCTGTTCTAGCCCAGTTTTCCCGAGCTGTAACCTTCCACGAGTGTATGGATAAGGTAACAGAGTCAGGCTCTTGGAGAGACAAAATGGATAGGCCCCATCAGGATGCTGTTTTCCCAGAACAGCAATCAGACCCTTATCCTGCCAGTGTTCTCTTCCCATCATTGCTCCCGTCACCTCCCATCCGTCAATCCCTCCAAATCCACTAGATAAGAGTTAATGCAGTGCAAAGAAGCAGAGATGGAGCCATTCCTCCTCCTGACTCAAAGCACCCAGACTGAGAAAGAGAAATGTTCCCAGGGCAATAAATGGACATTTCACAGAAATCTAATTTTAACAAAAGTACATACTTTTTTTTAATGGAACAAGAAATGATGACATATATGGCACCCATATTAAATTTAAAGAATCCTATCTTTTGACTATGAAATCAATGTCACACTGTACGATGGCCTTTCTTGGAAGTGGCCCAGTAGGAATGATCCCATGTTCTAGTGCCTTCCAACTACGGCAGTTTGTCTATTCTTAAATGGACATCTAGGGAAGGCTAGGAAGGCGGGCTTTGGTCATAAGACTAGAAGAAGCTGGCCGCCCATGGGAGGAGTCAACCCATGACCTTGGCCTCGGTTGACACTGCTCTGAGTGAAACAGTGTCAGACTCTCCAGGGAAGGAAGGCTAGTGTACAAACTCCTTCAGTTTCACCAACCAAACCAGGGTGGCAGTAACATTTCTCTCTTTCTAACTCATTCGGCCAAATGGCTTGTGGTGGACAGGATTTGAGCAAGTATCAAGTTGTTTTCCCACATTTATTTCAATCAAGGAGCTGCATTGTTTGCTTTTTGCACATTGGAGATTAACACGCTGATGAGTCTTACAAGTGTTTCCCTGTATGGTTTACAAAGTACTTCAGCTCACTGTCAGGATATTGGGCCTTGGTTTCCGACAAAGGTGATGAGATGGGAAAGCCTTTTAGCTGCCAGGATGGGAAATCTGATTTTACATAGGCTCTAGATTGACTTCCCTTGTGGCCTTCCTGTTGAAAAGACATGTGGCACGTTTGGAAGTTGTCAGGCAAGACAGTCACTTTGCAGCCCTGTAGGTTATGCTTGTTGTTTTTGGCTCCACGAAGTCAATCGGAGTTCGTTCCATTCTATATTTAGTCATGCCTGCTATGAAATTAGGAATACTTTTATATTGTTGACATTTGACACATAGGCATTTTTTTCTGGAGGGGAAAAAAAAAACATTCAAGTTCTCACATTAATGTTGGGAAAGTACAGCTCCTCCAGAATGTGGCAGTTTCTAAAGTCGGGGCCAGGGACTAACCAGCCAGAAGTTTATATTACAAATAAATCACACTCATTATGCCGAGGAAGCATATCGAGAGCCTGACGGTTAGGCTGGCCAAGCCAAAATGTTTCCTGAAAAATTAGAATTCCCAAATAATGAATTACAGCTTTCACCTGATGAAAAATAAAGGCAAATTGGGTTGGTAATCTCATGATAAAATGTGAAATTAATCCAAAATATAACTAAAATCATGTGGTTAATAATTTTCAAAACCTCAAATGATCTCCAGGGTGGCATTTCTCCCTAATCTCAGTCCACGTTGATTAATACCATGAGACTCTGAACAATTGGAACCACACAGTCAATACTGGGGTCGAATTCCCCACAGCTGTTTCAGGGGGCTTGCTTTCTCACGTGGCCACCGCTTCCTCCTAACCCGGGCTTTCTCAACCGTGGTGACAGTGGTATTTCGGTCTGGATCATTCTTTGTTGCAGGGGCTGTCCCGAGCCCTGTAGGATGTCTAGCAGCACCTCGGGCCCCTACCTGCCAGATGCCAGTAGCCCTTCTCAAATTGTAGAGATTAAAACGTCTCCAGATGTTGCCAAATGGCCCCAGGGGTTGGGGGTGGTGGCAAAGACTGTCCCCCACCCCATACACCCCTTGCTGAGAATCACTGTTAACTCCTCTGTGGCTGGTACAAAGTTTGGTCAAGACAACCTGAATTTGTGCTATCCAAATATGTTATCATGGTTTATTGAGACCTTCTAAGAACAGAGCAAAAAGCAGCTCATTAAAACCTCAATAGGAGTGATTTCTGAACACAAGAACCTTTTGAATATTGAGGGTGGTTATTAATGACATATATTCAGGGCCACTCTGAAAATCTTTAAAAATTAAATTAGAAGGCTGTCTGTAGTGGGTGGTTTAGGTAGCAGTGGGTAAATAGAATGAAATTTCCTTAAAGTCTGTTTTCAGACTTTTTGTTTGGTTTCTTTCCCATTTCACACAAAGCATAAATAGAAAAGCATGTGAGTACACAAGAATACGAAGGAAGAGTAAATTATTTCACGAGAGGCTTTTATCCTTCTTTAACTGACAAACTAGGCATACAAGGGAAGAAAGAATATGTTTAAATGAGAAACAGTGGAGAATGAAATTGAGAGATTAGTGGATCATTCATAACATAATATAATGGTTACAATTAAGAGATTTGCCTACTGATAAATGTTTCAGACCACGAGTGATACTAACCGTTCTTCCATCCCTTTCACTGGAAATGGATTTACAGATTGAAGAGCTTTTTAAATTTTAATTTTAAGTCCCTTTTTTATTTCAGTTTTATTAATCTTCATCATAAATATTAATTTATGAGCAGCGATGCCCAAAGGGCCTTGGAGTATGGCTCCAGAAGATAATGAACATCACTACCACAGTTAACCAAAAAAGCAGTGTGAGAGTAAAAGAACCTGACAATTTGTTGTTCAATTCCAAGCAGATCTAAACTTAAAAGATGGGATCCCTGGGTGGCGCAGCAGTTTGGCACCTGCCTTTGGCCCAGGGCGCGATCCTGGAGACCCGGGAGGAATCCCACGTCGGCCTCCCGGTGCATGGAGCCTGCTTCTCCCTCTGCCTGTGTCTCTGCCTCTCTCTCTCTCTCTGTGTGTGACTATCATAGATTAAAAAAATAATAATAATAAATGAATAAATAAATAAATAAATACACCTAAAAGACACCCCTCCTTGTCCATGACCACAAGTAAAGGAACAATACCCTACATATAAGTAGGACCTTGAAAGGCTTGCCACTGGGTGCGGGGGAGGGGTTGTAGTTTTGGCTTTGCATCATTCAAAGAGTGAACCTGAAGTCGTTTCTCAGTGTATCTACTAACTATTATTTAACCTCTACCCTTTCTGCTTCCCTTTCTGCATTCTCCACGGGGGTCAATGATTTCAGATCTTGCTGGAATCGCCTCTGTAATCACAGGAGGAGCTCCTTTACAACCCACCTGAGATTTGCTATTATCAAAATGGGTGTTATTCTTTCCTCTCTCTGAAGACACGTCGCTTCTGGGGATGGCAAGCATTTGATGCTTTCCAGAGAGCAAAGAGGGTTACTCACCAAAAGGTTTGCAAAAATGTCACCCCCGGAGGACTTTTTCAACCTCCCTTTTTGTTGTCAGGAGTCTTCCCATCTGGCTGAGAACCAAAGGCTCCTTCAGCTAGCCCTTCCAAAAATGCTGTCGGTGCCTGTCTAGTCATTGGTGACAGAGACCTCCCCAGTGTTTATTAAATAGATCAGATGCAGCACAAAGAAATGTCAAACAATTCATTTAAGGGGAAAAGCTTAGTTAACACATGAGTGTGCTGCGTAAGTGATGAAAGCATAACCAAATGAGAAAGATTTTTCTTAATCAAAGTAGGACATAGACTCTTAGATCTTTAAGACTCAAAGCACCCCACACATCCCTGGCTCATCTCTGCATTAACAATGAAGAGCTATTTTCAGTCTACCAAGTGAGGAAGAGCCTGGGCCAAGGAGCCCCATTGGGTCCTCAGACTCCAGCTCTGGGCCATTTTTGCCATCCTACCACCCTTTAGTGATTTCAATGACTACTGTCCTCCCAGAAATAAGGAGTCCAGAAGCTCTGGATTTTCCACTAAGTTCATATGCTGATCCCTCTGTGACACTTTCCTGGATGCGCACACCTGGCATATGGTTATTCATGTACTAGCACCTTCCAGATAGGAATGATATCCATTTCTGTATATTTTGTTTACAGTATCTGACATAGCAGCTGGAACAAAGGAGAATGTGAAGAACTAATTCTTGGGGGAACACATTTCCCCTAACTTACACAAATCTTCCACGGTGGGTCCCGGGGGCTGAGAAAAGGGAAACATCTTTGTGGGGACAGCCAGCTACAAGGAGAAGCACATGGATGCCAGGGGCAGACAGGCTTGGGTCCGAGTCATGTTTTTTCCACCACAAAGAGGCATATCTGTAGGGACTTGGTAGACCATCCTGAGTCTCAGTTTCTGGTCTATAAAGAGTGTAAGAGCAGCTAAGTGGCTCTGGTTGGTGTGAGAATCAACCAGGAGGTCCGTGGAAAGATCCATCCGGGCACAGCTCCTGGCAGTAGGAGGTGCTCACCAGAGGGCTCCTAGGGACTCCTGTACTAACTGGGCTTTGCTCGCCTTCACCCTTGAGAAATAAATATCAGAGATGATAAGCTTGCTCTTACCCAGTCTCTACAAAATATGACACATTTTATATAAAACTATTCTACCTAAAGCACCGCATGTGGATCATCCTGGGATTTTCTTGAATATCATCAATTATTTGGTATCCCTTCTGGAATGAGGGGTGCTGTTCTAGTCTTGAATTTACACATTCCTCCTCATTGCCTGGTAACAAATTTTTTACAAGGTCACTGGCCGGTGGTCCATTTCTAGTTTATCTGGAAGAAAACACAACTACCATTTAACATCCTAAGCTAATGCAACATAAAAAATGTTCTGCAAGTCACTGACAACAAAGCGACTGACCATTTTATGTCAGCAAGTATATAGTGAAAGAGCACATACTCTGAGGAAGCTGTATTTACCAACACAGATCAAGTGGGATTGCCCGCAGAATTGGTTTTCCTCTGCCCTTTGATCAATGAACATTAAAGAACTTCTCCAATTAAAAAAAAACAAAAAAACTTTTTTTTTTTTTTTAAGTGGGATGGCAAGGACTCTTTAGGAACTTGCTTTTCCAGTTATAAAATCGAGCCTGTTTATCCTGCAATTAAATGAATAAAGGTCCATCTCTGGATCTTTGTTGAGGGAAAGAATTCAGACTTTTCTCCAAATTCTGATGTCCCGATTTTGAAATGAACGGTTCTCTCTGCTCTGCTGGCTCACGATTAGAAACTAGATTGCTGCACCTTACTAGAATCTGCTCCTTGTTCTAGCAGTCATTTGATTTAGAAATAATAAAATAAATGCATCCCTTCCAGCCCTCTTCAGGCCCCCTTCCACATTTCTCACCACCCTCAATGCTGTCATTGTCAATAGTTTTAGGCATAGAACTCATATATTTTTTTCCAAAGTGTGAAAATTTAATTAACCTCGCATACAGGTGCTTGCCAAATCCTGAAGTGATTTTTTTGATCACGTCTTTTTAGATCTTCATTCATAGCAGTTTTAATGTTTCTTTACAACCTTGGATGATTCTGGCTGTTGCTATTTCCTGCATAATAGTTATCGAGCTGTCAAGGATGCTGCATTCCCCCACACAGTTACACTGGTGATGTTTCTATATTTTACTCAGTTACTCCCAGGGTTGGGCTTGCCTCATGGTCCACAGAAATGAGCTTTTCCTCTCCGTCTGTTTCACCACCTGCCTCCCCCTCCCTGGCCACCTCATCTGTTGCCCAGGTCTTCGGGGATGCCTGGTCCTCTCTATCCGTGCCCCAAATGCCACCAGGAAAAAGGATACAGGAGACAGATAGCATACATTGGCCATGATTGATGAAAACATCAGAGAACAACCAAACTTCTCACATTGAAAAACTGGGAGGGAAAATTTTAAATGTGGACAAATCTGACTTTAAAAAAATAGGGGAACATCTGGTTCCTATGCTCTGCATTAGTGCCTCCCAGTTATGTTTCAAATAGGACTTCTAGTATGTGTATAATTTAGAAGCCCTTCACTCTTCTAAATGTAGTCAAAAACTGTTTTTTAATTACAGTGAATAAAATCAATTACCTTTTCAGCATTCGCACATGTGTCTATTGCAACGTATATTCCAGTCACTTTATGTGTTGCTGAGCTTGACGTCTTCAGATAGAGTGTAAGTTCTTCAGGACATTTTTTTCTAAGAATACATGGTGGGCTTAGATGAGTATATGTTAAAGATGAGCCAAAAATGGTGCCCAGTGGTTACGGGAGCCAACACAATCTTAAGTCTTGTTCATAGAAACACAGGGACTAGCTCATGGGAGAAAAAGAATCCGACTGGCCGGCTGCTCTGTCTGGAGCACAGTGTAGCCTCACTGAGCCTCCAGCTCAGCAGAGCTTGAAGAACCCTTAGTTTGCCCAGAAGAGTCTTTCAGATGATGAAGATTCTGGAAACCTTGAGAAGCAGGAAAAAAATGGAGATGATTAGCTTGAAGAAGAGGAGATCTAGGGAAGATGAGATTGATTTTTAGGAGTTACAATGAATATTATAATGAATATTGTAATGAATCTTCATTCACCTTTCATTTAACAAACCTTTGTTGAACACCTTCTTTGTGCCCAGGAAGAGTACCAAGGGCAACAGGAGAGGGACCAGGTTGCTGCTTTTACAGATCTTAGAGTTTGTGGGGGGAAACCCGACAAAAGCATTTCCCAAATGGGTAATACAGTTTGAGGTAGGAACCGCTTCTCTACAATTCTATGGGGGAAAGAGGCCATTTGCCTCCTCTTTTTAAATTGAGATGTAATTTTTTAAAATATCTTTTCACAAGCAGCTATAATCCACATATAACAAAGTTAGGTTCAGGTGTACGATGTAATGACTCTAATCTGCATGTATTGCAAAATAATCACCACAACAAGTCTAGTTAACATCCTCGCCACATGTAATTACAAATTTTTTTTGTTGGGATGAGAACTTGTAAGATTTGCACTTGCAGCAACTTTCAAATATACAGTACAGTATTATTGATTGTGGTCACCATGCTGCACATTCTACCCCCAGGACTTCGTTATAACTGGAAGTGTGGACACTTGCCCACCTCTACTCATTTCACCACCACCACCCCTGCCTCTGACAACCACCAGTCTGTTCTCTGGATCTGGGAGTCGGGTATTTTATTTATTTATTTTTCTTTAGATGCCATATACCAGGGAGGTCATACAGCATTTGTCTTTCTCCGTCTGACTTATTTCGCTTAGCACCATGCCCTCCAAGTCGATCCGCGTTGTCACAAATGATTTCCTTCTTTTTATGGCTGAATAATAGTCCATCGTATGTATATACACACCACCTTTTCTTTATCCATTCATGCTTCAATGCACACTTAGGTCATGTCCCCATCTTGGCTATTGTAAATAATGCTTCAGGGAACGTGCAGTACAGGTATCTCTCTCCCAGATAGTGTTTTCCTTTTCTTTGAATAAATACCTAGAAGTGGAATTGCTGGATCATAGGGTAATTCTATTTTTAATTTTTTGAAGCATCTCTGTACCATTTTCCACAGTGGCTGTGCCAATTTATATCCGCACCAACAGCGCACAAGAGTTTGTCTTACTGTTTCTTAATTCCAGATCTTTATGTTTCTGTGTAACTGCTTTTATGGTTTTCTGCCTCAAGCATGGGCAGTTATATCAAGTGCGAGATATGTGGTGATGGAGGGATGATGGGGGTTTTAGAAGCTCAGGGAAGGGAGCGTCCCACCAACACTCCCAGGGAACCATGTGGTGATGTCTAAGCTCTGAAATGTGAGGAACACAGGGGAATTCATCAGTAACTAAGGCCATCATAAAGGATCCTGAGGGTGTAATGAGGCACAAAGGCGGGGAGGAAGAAGGGATTTGGTCAGTCCTAGGATGAGGCTTGCATTTGGCTGGAGCTATTCGGTCCCAAAGGGTCACGTGGAGACAAGGGGTTGTATGAAAGGCCCAGAATGAGAGGCCAAGTACTCTGGATTCTAGTCCTGACTTGGCTGTGATTTAGCTCTGCAGCCTGAGCGACTGCCGGCCTCTCCAGAGTTAGCCCCTTTCTTGCCAACTAATCAACGAACTGAATTATCTCTATCCCCTTCTCTCCACTGACCTCTACTAGGTTCCATCACACCTGTGGTCTAAGGTGAAATTTTGAGGTTTCCACAGGAGTGTATTATCTGGGCAAAGAACTACTGCTCTGGGATTCTGCAGCAATTAAAGGGCTCATTTACCTTATTATTAACTCTGCACTGTTACGTTTCTATTTAAGTGTTCTTTCGCTCAGACGGCATTATTCCCTAAAGCTGAAATCCCCTTATCTGTCTCTTCCCCCCTAGCCCTTCTGGAAACGCCTGGTAGTGACTCCCTCCTCTCGTGACTGGATTTTATAGTAGATTAGAGAGAATCGTCTTGTGCACAGTAGGAACAAACCTGTCCCTTGTTGAAAAACAATCCATAGGTCATTTTGCCAGCCTCCACAGGCACCACCTGGCTTCCTTTCTCATTCCTTGGAAGGCTCACAGAGGACAGGAAACCCCTATGGCTTATCTAGCACAGACCAGCATTATCAGACACTTAACTGAGCAGTCAGATAGTGGCAGGAACTTACCCTCTTGTCCACTCATCACCTCTTTATTACAGCTCTTAGCCAGAGCTGCACAAGCCACCAAATCCAGTGAACTGTCTTTGATTGAAGCAAGCTGTAATAAGTAATGGAGGTAGCCCCTGGGACACCTGACTTAGCCTCCTGGAATTTTAGCTGCAAGCACTCCACAAACACATAGCTCTGTGCACTAGTGAAGTCTTCTCTGTCTACTTACGAAGTTTGAGGTGCCGTATTAGCCTATGAAACTCTTCTTCCCGGATAGTCAAAGTATTTTTTTGAGAAATGAAGGATGAATTCTCACTATATGTCCTGTCATGGAATAGTAATAATTACAGTCATGACAGCCAATGTGTATTGCAAGCTTTTTAAGTACCAGGCTCTCTGGTCTGTGTGGTTCTCATGGAATATCTCATTTAATCCTCATGACAACCTTACAAGGTAGACACAGTCCCCATTTAATAGATGAGCAGACTGAGGCACAGGACATTTAACTTAATTTGCCCCATCCTGGAGCCAGTAAGCAGCATGGGGCCAAGACACACCCACAGAGGCTCACCCCAGATCTTGCCTCTTTCCTATACCTTCCCACCATTTTTACCTACAGAGAATTTAACTATGGAAGTTCATAAAAAGTTTGCATAAGTCCTCACTTGGGAATGAATGCCTTGGCACCCATGTCCCCCAGCTTTGGGGAGCTCTCTTCCTCTCCCCTCTCTTTGTTCAGGACCAGTTACATCACTTGATTTGGGCTCCCCCCTCCAAAGACTGCAGCTCTCATGTTCACAAACTGTCTTTACTCTGGAAGTGGCAATACTTCTCCGTGACAGACTTGGCCATTGAAAACCTTGACAGGGCATCACTCCTGTGAACAGGTGACCATAGACACAGGCGGGCTTGATGCCAGGGTGCCTGCAGGCCCAGCCCCAGCATCCCCCAAGGGCCTCCAGGAGCTGAGGAGGGTCTTCGGCAGGAGCCTGTCCTGGAGAATGCATGCAGAAGTCTGAGAGACCATCTGCCTGCTGGTCATCCATCTGGAAGAGAATGGACCAGACAAATTGTGAAGCATGGGCTGCCACTATTGCTGTATGATTACGGAACATTGACATTTTGTACGTCAAGTGGTAACCTAATTTAAAAATAAAAAATTGCTGCAGGCTGCCATCCCACAAATAATTTGGAGCTTGCTGTGCAGCCAAACACGTCTACGAATAATAAGGAAATAAAACGTGAGAACAGCTAGATGGCTTGGCACAAGAAGAAAAGGATCCCGAGCATGTCCAGTTACTTTCGGACCAATTTCCAACATGCCACCAAATGCTCAATCATGTTTGGAACAAACTGGAGGCTAAATTAAAAATTCCATGTACCATGATTCCAAGTAGGCCTCCTGCCTCTCATTATTCTGTTGCACGTCTCTGAAAAGGTGAAAGGAAGAGGAAAAGGGAAAGCGAAAGGGGAGACCTCCAGGACTGGAGTCCCCTGGGGGCTGACTGAGGGTTCAGCTGGTCCTGTAGCCCTGGGTGGACTGAACAGGGGTCGGGCATCATCCCCGTGGGACCCCACCTGTGCAATGACACTTCTACACGTCTTCAGAGCAGGCTATTCAGGAGAATGTATAATCCCTGTTTACCACTGAATGTAAAAAGAAATGAATTAGAGCCACTAAAATAAAATAGAAAACAAAACAAAAACACTGCTCATCTTCTAGAAAGAGTGTTTATTTTTTTAATTCCACAAGTTAAAAAAAATGGGCATTTAGATCATTTGCCTCAGCTCAAGGTATAAATGCCAATTCAAACAGTTGTGCAAATAGTTTGATTTTCATTGATTAGAATCCACAGTTCAGGAATTTTAAGTACAAGAGAAAAACTCAGTTGTGAAAGCAGCTCAAGATAGATTAAGTATAACCATCCTTTTTCTTCCAGCTGAACTTCTACTTTTTAAAATAGATCATTGAGCTATAATTTTAAATCCTGAATATAAATTCAGTCGAATTCTTAAAATGAACTCTAAAAATGAGACTAGGGGAAAAAAATGAATTTCATTTCTTAGGATCTCCAGCTTAATTTACATGTTTCCAAAGAACTTAAGTTTCTGGAATTTCAAGCACTGCCAACTATTTTAAAATTTAAAGATCAAATTGTGTTCACTTTCCATATGTTGTTATGAGATTACAGGCTTCTTTTTTGTACTGACAGTCTGTCCACATGTATAGAATTTATAGTCTCTGCGTCATGATCATGTTAGCTTCACTTGTAAAAGAAGACAGCCGAATGGAAAGAACTTTTCCTGATCCTTTCCTGCTGTGGAGGATATCTCTTGGCTGTCTTTATTTTGCTGCTCCTTGTAATACTTGTGTCCAGGTAAAAAGAAGAAACCAACAGAACCCCACTGACATTCAAAATTTTTACTTTTTGAGTGGTGTGGGAAAAATCAGATACCAGTATACAATGCTATAAAAATTCAAGCAGAAATTCATGGGCAGACACGAGTTTAGGGTAAGTTTAACCATCTGGATGTTTGCACCCCCCACCTCCAGCCCCCACCCAAATTCACATGTTGAAACCTAGTCCCCAAAGCAATGGTATTAAGAGGCTGGGCTTTGGGAGGAGATGTTAGGTCATGAAGGGGAGAGCCCTTGTGAATTAATGTCCCCATAAAAGGGACCCCAGAAATTTCCCTCGCCCCTTATGCTGTGCAAGGACACAGAATGATGTTGGCTGTCTGCAGCCGGGAAGAGGGGTCTTGCCAGAATTCAACCATCCTGGCACCCTGATCCTGGACTTCCAGCCCCAGAACTGTGAAGAATAAATTTCTATTGTTCGGAAGCCACCAAGTCTGGAATTCTGTTTAGCAACCCGAATGCACTGAGATCTCCAGCTTCTAGAAGACAATTCCGTTCTCATAGAATTGGTTTTTCCAAGTGGATGATTTTCTATGTTGCGGGGAGAACAGTGCCAATGGGCTTACGTCTAGATAGAAATCTTAGAGATTAATGTGGAACTCTGCACTTGGGATCATTTGACCATGCATGCTACTACCTTCTTTGGAAAGGTGGGAGATCCAGTAAGCAATAAAAAAAAGAGCGAGATTCCCAGAGTTAGCCTATGGCAGCTATTTAATTCTCTCTTCTAAAAGCATCAGGTGCTCAGTGGTGCCTCTGGGTATCTTTATTCTCTTCATTCTGTGTCCTTGTGAGTTCGGACACCGAGCACATTCTGCTGATTTGTCCATGTGAGGAAATCTTACGTAGAAGAGGACACATGAAGACAGGCATGCTCAGTGGGCCCTGAGTGATAGACCTCCCCTCCTACTGCTGCAGTCAGAACTCTGTGAACAGCAGTTGGTGGACCACAAAGGAAATATTGTGATTTACAATAATGTTGGGAAAAGACGACCTCAACAAGCCTACAAATAAGGGCCCCTGGGTGGCTCAGTCAGTTGAGCATCTGCCTCTGCTCAGGTCATGATCTCGGGGTCCTGGGATCGAGCCCCACGTCAGGCTCCCTGCTCTGTGGGGATCCCACTTCTCCCTCTCTCAAATAAATGAATAAAAATGTAAAAAAAAAAAAGAAGAAGAAGACTACAAATATTCAGGCTTTTCCTATCTTTACCTTTGGCTACTAAATTGCCGGCTGCTTATTGGCACTGCTGCTGTGTCACCTTTTCTCCCCCCATGGACTAGACTTGCTTGGGTATTGTCTTGGCATTCATCGATACCCCGTATGGAAGGGAACAGCCTGTTAGCTCATACTCACCCCTCCATCTCCCTGTGTCTTAAGGGGTCCAGACAGCATTATTCCCTCCAGTAAAATCTCAAGTATCTAGAGCAGTCTGGCTGCGCTTGACCTCAAGAAGGAGGTTTTCACTGGCTCTCTGGGGAATCTGTGCTCATGATCCGCCCGGGCAGGTTGAGAAATGTTTCCCGACATACAGCCTCCCTTTCTCCTCTGTTCTTTTTTTTTTTTTTTTTTTCTCCTCTGTTCTATGTCTTCATATCATTGTCTTCATATCATGTCTTCATAACAAAAGCAGAAACCAGTCAAAATTGAATGTATTCCTTCCACTATGGTTTTCTAATCTTTGTAGCGTGAGGTAGAGGGAAATTTTATATAAATAAGTAAATAAATAAATAAATAAATAAATAAATAAATAAATAAAAACATTTCACAACAATTCATTGTGTTATACTGAAAGTGTGTTTTCACAAAGAGAGAGAAGCTAAAAACTGAAAAGCACTGATATGTTTCCTCTGGTTCAAATGAACTTTCCCAGGAAAATGGACTGAATAAATAGGAGTGGGAAGTGATCAGATCAGTGAGATTGAATTTTTGTACAAAAATAAACATGCAAGTGCTTCTGAATGTAAAAATTGCCATTAGAAGAAATTCTTCGTGGGATGTCTGTACTTCTCTCTCTCTCTCCCAGCCTAGTGGTCAACTCCATTGGTGCAGTAATTGACTCTAAATCCCAACTGGTGATGAGGTCAGATGCTGCCACCCCAGCCATCTCTCTGAGTGGCTGCAGAGCTCTACCAGTTATGTCACCAGGCAGCCTATGTTCAGTGAAGAAATGCTCCAGCTGCATTCTCTATGAGGTCACTCTTTCAACAAATGGCTATTGACAACCTGCTATGATCCAGATGTCCCTCAAACACGGGGGATAAAGCGAAGAGCAGAGCGTGCCCTTGCCACTCTCATGAAGTTCCATTTTGTGCAGGCCTAGAGGAGACAGCAAATAAATCAGTACTATGTCAGATGATGGGTCCTGTCATGAAGAAAAAGAAAGTAGTGTAGGGAGAGAGTGAAGGCTGGGACAAGGGTGTTCATTAAACCTAGTCATCAAGAATCTCCTCTTGGAGAGAAGTCCTTATATTCACTAAGAGACTATAGGGGCACCTGGGTGGCTCAGTGGTTGAGTGTCTGCCTTTGGCTCAGGTCGTGATCCAGGGGTCCTGGGATCAACTCCCGCATCAGGCTCCCCAAAGGGAGCCTGCTTCTTCTGCCTGTGCCTCTGTCTCTTTCTCTGTGTGTGTCTCTCATGAATAAATAAATAAAATCTTAAAACAAAACAAAACAAAAAAAGAGACTTTATTTGGGGAAGAGAGGCAGAAAGAATGGAGTGTGATGGCCTGGAGGCAGGGCCATGGCCAGTCCAGTGACTGGGATGAAGGGAAAAGGAGGAGATGCATCGGAGTAGGGAGAAAGTATTCCAAATCCTATTTATCGCATTTAGGCTGCCATATGCACTTTGGTTCTTACTCCTCAGGAGCTGGGAAATCTTGGAGGGATTTGAACTGTGGAATAATGTGACTTGGCTCATATGATTTTAGAGTTGCTCTGATGGCTGCCTGGAGGAGATGCTAGCAGAGGCCAGGCCCTACAGCTCAAGTGCTTTCCAGTCATTTCCTGACTGGCCAAAACAGAAAGCAAGCTCATGAGACTTGCAAATTTAATACAAAGCAGAGAAAATAACAGAATCAAGATCTAAAAACATTTCTTCTGAACTCTTATCACCCAACTGACTAGCATCATCTGCCATGAAGCCTTTCCTGCTCAGCCCCAGACTTACCCCACCCCATGGTGATGCTCCATAAACGTGGGAGCGCGCTTCCACCGTGGCCCCTGTGACTTGTGAGGTTCATTTTCTCGCTCTCTTCTCTTCAACACTGAGCATTGCAAACAGGACAGTGCTCATTCACCTCCCTGTTCCACAGGGCTGGCACATGGCAGCGATTCAATAAAATGCCTTTGAAATCAGTGCATCTTTTAATAATCGTTCAGGACTAATTAGCACAATAATATGAAATATATTCAAAACCAGCTGCTTATATCTAAGATAGATAAGGTCTACCTTTACTACAGTTCAGGAAAAAGTCTGACTTTGAGCAGACCTTGATCTCAGTGTGAGGCATACACGTGATCCAGCTGCTTTCCAAAAAAAAGGACGTTCCTGGGGTGACTGGATGGCTCCATTGGTGAAGCATTTGGTTCTTGGTCTCAGCTCAGGTGATGATCTCAGGGTCATGAGATTGAGTCCTGCATCAGGCTCTGCCCTCAGCATGGAGTCTGCTTTTCCCTTTCCCTCTGTTCCTCCCACCTTTCCCCCCACCAAACCCACTGTTACTCTCTTTCTCTCTCAAATAAATAAGTAATTTCTCTCTTTAAAAAAAGTACATTTTTATGGTCTAAGCAGGTTGGCACATTTGCTGATCAGATCCAAAGCATAATATGGGGTACATGATGTGGTATTAACACACCTGGTTTGGATTTGCGTCTGTGTGTATGTGTCTGTATTTGTGTGTGTGCACAAACGTGCATGTGCAAGCAGGAGAATACTCTTTCATCAGCGTAAGGGCCTGGCCAGCCTGCAGAACCTAAATCTGAAGCTGTGATACCAGTAGTTTGGAAGCAGAAAGGTCTACACCTGTCTGGTGCTCTGTGTTCCTTCAGATTTTAGCTTGGCCTTGGGCTTGGCTGATACCTGAAGAAGGAAGCCATGCATTTACGTGTACGCTGTATTTATGCCATGTGCATGTGTTTACATGTGTTTACATGTACATCTCATCTCCCCTGAGGTGAAAGGGAAGGCCTGATTCAGATAAATATCACCTTCAAGGAAACATGTGTGGATGCTTCCAAATTTCAAAAAGTGGACATTTTTTATAAACTTGCCCCTGGAAATCTTCACTCACGTGACCTCTGGCTCTAGCCTTATACCATGCTACTTACTTTGTGTCTAAGGTGTTTATTCTCTGTTATTTCTCTTGAGAAAATATGTGATTACCATAGGTTATCATTGTAGATGGAGTGCATTTTTTCCTTCTGTTTTCTCACTTTTTACGAGCATAATTTAACCAGAGAATGAGCTACTCGCAGTTGGTTATAATACTGAATAACAAATTAGCCCTGCTCTTTGAATACAGTCTATTTATTGCTGACAATTACTGTAGTTTGAAGAAGTCATAAATAGACAGACATGACAGAAATAGTCAACATTTCTGTCACAGGTCTCATTGTAATGAATCATTTCTACCAACTATGTCCTAGAGAGAGGGAAAAAAATGTAAAAACACTAAACTTGTTGGTTTCTAAATAATGTTTAACTGGCATCATATGATTTTAATTGCATCTCATATTTTGGCTCTTTCTCGTCAGAAGTGGTGTGATCTTGTCATTAGAATAACAAAACAGGAATCATACTTCCTTTTTTTTCCCTAAGATTTTATTTATTCATTCATGAGAGACACAGAGAAAGAGAGAGGCAGAGACACAGGCAGAGGGAGAAGCAGGCTTCATGCAGGGACCCTGATGTGGGACTCGATCCCAGGTCTCCAGGATCACTCCCTGGGCTGAAGGCAGACAACCACTGGGCCACCCAGGCGTCCCAGAATCGTACTTCCTATCTCAAGTGTAGGTAGGAGGAGAATGAGAGCTTTTTATTTTCAAAGCAGAATCCACTTACCTTATAGATAGAAAATGATCTTCTCTAACCCCACAAAATAGACAACTGTCTATCTATTCCTTGTACTAACGTCTGTGTGACATGGAGCAAGTCACTTAAGCTCTCTGGGATTTACGTTATTTTATTAAGTAAAAGGGTTGGACCACATAATCTCAAACAAATTTTCTGGCTCTGTAAAAATGCTCTGTTATAATACATGGATTGATGTTGATCTTAAAGACCATTGCCCACCTGCTTACTTTCATGGTACCTTAATTATTTGTTCTCTACATATCACCAACATCAGAGGTAGACAGATGGATTGTCACAGTCTTAGGCGGCTGTTGGGGCAGGGGGGCTACTATAACTGGGTGGATTAAACAACAGACATTTATTCTCACAATTCTGGAGGCCAGATAGTCCGAGATCAAGGAGCTGGTAGATTTTGTTAGTACGAACACTCTTCCTAGCTTACAGATGGTTGCCTTCCTACTATGTCCTCATATGGTAGAGAGAGCTCTGGTCCCGGGCATCTCTTCTTATAGGGACACGAATCCCATCATGGGAGTCCTACCTTCATGACCTCATCCAAACCTAATCTCCTCCCAAAGACCCCACCTCCTAACACCACCCCCCTGAGGGTTAGAGCATCAATGTATGAATGAGGCGGCTGCGGGGACATAATTCAGTCCATAGCAGTCACCATATAAAATTCCTAAATTCTTAACAGATGAGAAAGCAGAGGTTGCCATGAGAAACAATATGGAATAGAGCCACACTGTCTGAGTTTGAATTTCACTTCTGGCTTTCACTAGCTCTTTGACTTCATTCCTCATCTGTAAAATGGAGACGTTCCAAAGATTCAGTGAACTGAGGTAGATAAAGTGCTTGGCCCAGTGTCCAACACGCAGAAAGAATTTATCAAATGTTCTTTCTGACTCTGCTACTGGAGCACCTGTACATACCTGGTCCCATTCTAAAAGCCCCAGAGGGATTAAAAAGGTGAAAAGAAAGCTATGCATTGAATATAAAAGTTGACTCCCAGGCCCAGACAGACAATGTGTGTAAAAAAAACACCCTTTGGAATAATAATAAAGGGCACTTGCCTACAACAGAATGCTCCCACAGGAGAACCCAGGGTTGAATTTCTGACTTCCTACTAATGTCAAGGAAATACTTAGATATGGTGCTTTTTCAATACACATCTACAATATTAAAATTCATGTTCTGAGAATGGGCTCAAATTGGGATGCAACCAAAGGACATATTGTATTGTAGGTTCTTACGTCCTGTAAAGAAATCCTATAATCATCTTGAAAGTCTACATCCTGGATGAAAGAATTTAATGTTGTCTAAATAATCGGGCAGGAATAGGTGAGGACAGGCAGGATGTGAGGGAGGAATTGCAGGTGTTTGGTAAAAAAAAGAACCTCGCTGTAGCCTTGAGGACCGCGTTGCAGTATTGTCATAAGAAAGCCTAAACTAAAAATTGAGTGAAAGGATATCACTCAACCAATAGCTACATAGCTTTGCTTCCACCACAAAAATGCCTGAGTGTTCGAGAAATGCTAACAGGCCTGATTTTCTTTTTCTTCACCAAACAGGTTTCGTAAAGATTTTTGTGCGATTCTATAATTGCTTTACTCTTAAAGGCTTTTCTCAGCTGACATGAACTTTCCTGCTTTCCAGATCCTGCTCCTCTTCTGAGAGATAGGACAGATGTGGGACTGTGAGGGAAAATTTTCTAGTTTTCATTGGCTTCCTTTACGGTCTCCATTGCATTTCATATGTCAGGTCAGATGTTCCCATAGGAGCGTCATTTGAATCCAAAGTTTTAAAAAATTATTTGGGTTCCAAAATAGGTATTCTTACATTGACTTGTGACTTTTTAAATTTACCAGTGCTTTTTTTTTTTTTTTTGTATATATATGTCACAGTGAAGCATTTCCTATACCCTCAATCCAGTGATAATGTGTTATTCTTTAAAATAGGTGTACCACAAATATATTTCTAAACATTCTGAGCTGTTTCTAAGTTTTCTTTCCCTATTGGACCCTTCCTTTCAAACCGTTCTTTCTGTCACTGCCCAGAAATAAAGTGGGGCACATAATTGGAAAATACGGGCGTCTGGTTACTTATTAACTCATTAGTACAATGATGAATGAACAGCTTCCCGAGTAAAATGATACCCAACTGCAGAATAAACCAAGTCACAGACAACTGGCTCATTTAAAAGTCATCACATGAGAACAGGGATTTGCTTTTTAACCTTTTCTGCTGAGGGACTTTTTTGCACATCAACTACATTCACTAGGGCTATCTTTTAAACTCACAAGCTCCCAGTGATTGCAACTATTTTAGAAGTGAGTGTGGAAGAGACCAGAGGATATAGTATCTTCCCCTCAGCATCCAAGCCGATGTCACTCTGCGAGTTAAAACAATCCTCTTAAATCTAGAAAGTGCCACTAAAAGCAAAAGTGTCTGTAAATGGGCTTTGAAGACATCAAATAGAATGATTGGGAACTAGAGGGACATATTGTCGTTTCAATATGTATTTGAAATCACTTTTTTACAAAGCCCATTTTGCTTTATTTTATAATATTCTTGATTATGACCCACACTCGGCATGGTTCCTCCATTGCCTACCCCAGAGCTTTGCACACATTAGATGCTAAAAACAAAACAAAACAAAACAAAAACAAACAAACAAAAAACGTATGCAGGGCAGGGCAGGGCAGCCCGGGTGGCTCAGCAGTTTAGTGCCTGTCTTCTGCCCAGGGCGTGATCCTGGAGACCCAAGATCAAGTCCCATGTTGGGCTCCCTGCATGGAGCCTGCTTCTCCCTCTGCCTGTGTCTCTGCCTCTCTCTCTCTCATGAATAAATAAATAAAATCTTTTTTAAAAATGTATGCAAAGATGAGTAAAACACTCCTGACTAAATCCTTCTTCCAAAGCTCAAGTTCCTAAAACTATGATTTTATGACAGCTTATTCAAGCTGCCAGAGCCAGGGGCTAGCATGGGGGTTATTTAGGCTAGAAATATCACTTGACCTTCATTCATTCAACAAAAATGTACTGAGCCTAGTATGTAGCAGGCACTGTTCCAAGCTCTGGGACACAATAGAGAACAGAACAGATGAAAACTATGTCACCTAATATGGGAAAACAGATAATGGGCAAATACAGAAAACATAGATCATGTTAGGAAGTGATAAGCACAAAGGAGAAAAACCAGTGATTGGGAAGAGAGCCTGTAGTGGGCAATTTCATATAAGAGATCTCTTTTTTTGGGGGGCAACCCGGGTGGTTCAGTGGTTTAGCGTCGCCTCCAGCCCAGGGCCTGATCCTGGGGTCCTGGGATTGAGTCCCACGTCAGGCTTCCTGCACAGAGCCTGCTTCTCCCTCTGCCTGTGTCTCTGCCTCTCTTTCTCTCTGTCTCTCATGAATAAATAAGTAAATAAAATCTTTTTTTAAAAAAAGAGAGAGAGATGTCCTTTTTCAGAGCTTATCATTGAATCCTCCATCCCCACCAGAGGAAATCTGTTGACTAAAGTAATAGTAACCATTTTTTGCATTGCTGTAGAGTTCACTATGGACTCCCACAGGTGGACTTCACTTGATCCTCTTTGCAGCCCTGTGAGGTCTCCAGAGTCCCCATTTTATTGATGCTAAAACTGAAGGATTATGCAACTTAGCCATCTGCCCAAGGAGTGGCACTGTCTGGCACTGGCCATGAAGTCCTGTCCCCACTGCCTGGTGATGTGGAGAGAGTGTCTACCTGCATTACTCCTGCCAGTGGGGGAATGGGGAAACGTGCCATGGTGCCTTGTATTTTGCTCAGAGTTGCTGTTTCATGGAGTTTGACATTTATGGTTTTTGGGTTTGGTGTCTGTTTGTTTTCTCCCTAGGGGGAATGAAAGTGCAGTGTGTGTTTATTATTAAATGAAATCTGTAAAGACTATTGCTGTACAAGAGAAAAGAAGTGGGTAAAACTGAGGGATCTCCCAACAATCTGTGCATAACCCCGCTCCACCACCCATACTTATTCATCTGGAATGAGGCATTAGCCAGGAGCCGCTGTCCCTGCCACATTTGGTGCTACATAAATGTTTGTCTTCTGGGCCATCACCTGACTTGTTAGTCATCAAACTAAAGCCAGTTCCTGGTGATGAGAGTCTGTGTCAGGAAGTACGAGTCATCCCTGCTACCCTGAAAACTTTTTTAGTTTCATTCATAAATTAAGTTTTGAGAGCCAAAACTTCAGTAAACCCACAGAGACACATTTTTTTTTTCCTACTTAGAATTATCCAAGTATAAAACCTCAAAGCAAATCTGTCAAGTGGAAAGTTTTCATGTTAAATGTGTTCAGCCACTGTTTATGCAAAAAGTCATAAGATCATGGCCTGGTTTTGTTTTGTTTTTTGAAAATGAGTGGAATATTTTTCTTCATTCCCCTAAAAATAAGCAAATGGACAAAAAAGAAATAATCACCAAATAGTTGCTGAAAATCTGGTATAGTTTTAGAACGGTGCTAACTCAAAACTAGAGAAAAATGTGGATCTGGGAAGCAGATTGAGGCTCAGATTCTAGCTCTGACCTTGTGGAGGAAGTGAGCAAGTTACATAGCCTCCGAGCTTCAGACTCCTCTTCTATAAAAAAGGGCATAACACCTGCTCTGAAATGTCATTATTGGGAGCAAACAAACTATCAACTGTTCTGTGTCTGGCACATAGTAGATGGTCAATGAATGACACTACTGCGGGGCTGGTGAGTGCCCTCTGCACACCCGCTGCCCCTTCCCTCCGGGGCATAAAGGCCTTGACTTGGGCAGTGATGCACAAGATCCAGAGGTGGGTAGGCAAGGGCTGGACCCCAGGAGCAGAAGTGGAGCTGAAGGAGCAGGGAGGCCTAGGCTGCGCAAAGGCAGCCTCGGGAAGTGAGTACGGCCCCGGGAGGGAGCGGAGGCAGCAGTCTACAGGGGTGAGCAAGCATATGGGAGTAGGCGATTCAGATGGCAGAGCTGGGACGGGCCTCCCAAAATAGCCCACGGGAGCAGGAGGACGGGATACAACTTCCCAAGGACTCCAGGGCTCACGGATGGATGGGTCAAGCCGGGCCAGGCAGCCAGAGAGGGTGCCAGCACGCTTCTATTTTGGAGACATTTGCATTTCTAATTCACCAGCAGCCAGCACCATTCCAGATAACGTTTACTTCTTCAAGCCCATGCCTCAGTGGTGCTTGAATTTGGACAAAGCTGTGTTTGTCCTCCTAATACAAATCGCCAGGGCTGGGAACCCCCAGTGCCTCAGCCAAGCAGCCAGCTGGAGCCCTCGCTTGGTGGGGTTTGCTCCCAGACTTGGAGAGCCAGAGGGACGTCAGGCGTCCAACGACTCCCCTCCAGGGGCAGGGGTTCCAGCCACTCATGTTCACAGGTGGTGCCCACCCTCTGCAGGGACACTCCCTGTGGCAGGACACCTGCCCGCCGGCTCACAAGGAAGCCTTCCCCCGGATAAGCAGCTCCAAGTCCTCCCGAGGGTCACTGTAAAGCCTGCCCCTTCCCCACGTCGTGGTCCTGGTTTCAGGCACCAGCACTCAAGGCTCCTGACCCGCCTGAGGACAGCTCTCCAGGGAGCTGCCTCCCACCTCCCTTCCACTGGAGCTATTCCTTTTGGAACTAACCTTCCCCATCTCCTCAACCAGTAAAGTTGGCCCTGAGGGCTTCCTGTCCTAATTGTTCATCTTTATTGTTGACATTGTTAAATTTGCAAGCATTCTTCTTAAAACTAGCCCGTGAAACTGAACACAGCACTTCAGTTATGTTCTGAATACACTGGTCCTGTGAACACCCTTGTCAAGAACACTGATTTATTTTGTGTACTAATACTGCCCTAGCGTTTGGGTCCACCACATGACACTTGAGGCTTCCACTGAGTTTGTCATCAAAATTCAGCTGCATGTGCATAGAGACAGAGAATTTGGGGGGATTTATTGTGTTCACTCACTATATCTTTAGTATTAAAAATAGTATCTGACTTGTAGGATCTCAATCAATGCCTGTTAGATGAATAAATGGGGATTGTGTACTTGAGAAGATTGTCTCCAGACTTTTTGTTTAGGATAATAGAATCCTTCAGTGCCAATGGCAGAGAAGACCAAAGATGTGTACCAGAGCCTGGGTACAGAGGCCCTAATGAAAGCTGGACACTAGTAATTCATATGCCTTTTGATTCACCCATGAAAGTGTGCAAGTCAGTGATATTTAGAATATTCACAGAATAATCCAACCATTACCATCGTCCACTTTAGAACATCTTTGTCGTTCCCACAAAGAAACCGTGTACCCATTAGCTATCACCCTGCCCTGCAATCATCCCATCCCCTTAACCATAGGCAACCAGCAATTTCTTTTCTTTATAGGTAGGTTTGTCTATTTTGAACTTTTCATATAAATGGAATCATACAATGTCTTCTGTTGTTACCAATTTCTTTCATTTAGCATTATGTGTTCAAGATTCATCCATGTTGTATCATGCATGTATCAGTCCTTAATTCCATTTTTTGCTCTTTTGTCTTCCCTTTAATTTTTTTTATTGAAGTATGATTAACATACAATGTTGGATCAGTTTCTTTTTTTTTATATCAGTTTCAATGTATGACATGTTGATTCAACAGTTCTATATAGGACTCAGTGCTCACCATGACAAGTGTAGTCACCATCTGTCACCATACAATGTTATTACAATATTATTGATTCTATGTCCTATGCTGTACTTTTCATCCCCATGACTTAGTTATTCTATAACTGAAAGTTTGTGCTCCTTAATCTCTTTACCTATTTCGCCCATTCCCCCACACCCACCTGCCCTCTGACAACCACCAGTTTGTATTTAAGATTCTGCTCAGCTTTTGTGTGTATATATGTTTGTTTATTTGTTCATTTGTTTTTTTTAGATCCCATATATGAGTGGAATCACGGTGTTCATCTTTCTCTGTCTGACTTATTTCATTTAGCATAATACCCTCTAGGTCCATCCATGTTGTTCAAATGCCAAGATCTCATTCTTTTTTTATGCATGAGTAATATTCCATTGTATACACACCACATCTTCTTTATCCATTCATCTATGGATGGACACTTTAGTTTCTTCCATAGCTTGGCTATTGTAAATAATGCTGCAATAAACACAGGGGCATATATCTTTTTGAATTAGTATTTTCATCTTCTTTGGGTAAATACTCAGTAATGGAATTACTGGATAGCATTGTGTTTTTGTTTTTAGGTTTTTGAGGAATCTGTTTTCCATAATGGCTGCACCAATTTACAACCGTGGATAAGGGTTCCTCACCAACACTTGTTGTTTCTTGTCTTTTTGATAGTAGCCATTCTGGCGGGTGTGAGGTGATATCTCATTGTGGTTTTGATTTCCATTTCCCTGATAATTTAGTGATGTTGGGCATTATTTCCTATGCCTGCTGGCCATCTGTATGTCCTCTTTGAAAAAAAAATTTGTGTTCAGATCTTCTGCCCATCTTACAGTCAGATTGTTTGTTTTTGTGATGTTGAGTTGTATAACTTCTTTATGTATTTTGGATGTTAACCCCTTATCAGATAGATCATTTGAAAATATCTTCTCCCATTCAGTAGGCTGCCTTTTTGTTTTGTTGCTAGCTTTCCCTCATTGTGCAAGAACTTTATTTTGGTGTAGTCCCAGTGGTTTATTTTTGCTTTTGTTTCCCTTGTCTGAGGACCACATCTGTAAATGTGTTGCTAAGGCTGATGTCCAAGAGATGATTGTTTGTGTTTTCTTTTAGGAGTTTTATGGTCTCAGGTCTCACATTAGGAATTTAATCCACTTTGAGTTATTTTGTGTATGGCATAAAAAGGTGGTCCAGTTTCATTCCTTCGCATGTAGCTGTCCAATCCTTAATTCCTTTGGCTGACTGACTAATATTCCAGTGTACAGATAGACCACACTTTGTTCACCCATTTATCAAATGAGGGACACTTACGTTGTTTCCATTTTAGCCTATTGTGACTAACATTGCTATGAACATTCATGTACAAGTTTTTGTGTGATGTATGTTTTCATTTCTCTTGGATGTACACCTAGGAGTGGGTCATATGGTCACTCTATATTTAACATTTTGAGGATATGTCAGACTGTTTTCTGCAGCAGCTGCACTATTTTACATTCCCACCAGCAGTGCGTAAGGGTTCCAATTTCTCCCTGTTCTCAACAACACTGGTTATGGAAGGAGACTTCTTTTTAGCCTCATTGCTTATCTTACATTTGTTTTAAATTTTGCATTCCTTTCCATGATAGATAGGGTTCGTTTCCAGAATTTAAATTACTTATCATCAGGAAAAATAAAGGAAAACCAAAAATGGGAAGTATTTCAATTGTGCCTCTTCATGTGGGAAAGCTGAGCCGTGTTAAAGCAAGAGCAAGGAAAACTAAAGCTGTCAGTTTCATGTCCAGAGAGTGTCCCTTCTTTGCTTGGTGCCTTAGCATTTTGAGGACCTGGACGCCCATACATATGTGAGTAGAAAGAGCAACATTTCTCACCCTGCTTTACATGCTATGGACGTATAATCCCTGAGGATTCCCTGGGATGCTACCAAAACATGGAGCATTTTGAGGCTTCTGCATATGGAGATGTCAAAAAATGCATCTTTTTGCACATGGGGAGCTGAGAGTGTCTCTGGTCCAGTAATCAGTCTCTTAAATTCCTGACTCTCTCAGGCTTTCGGTGAAGATGACTGAGTGTATTCTTTCTTTTACCTTCATCATAATGTTTCATAGCATCAAGCTCTTAGTGTTACAAAGAGCTTATTGCTCCCCATCAACTCTTTGCATTCATTTGTAGAACTTCCTTTTTATAGAAGTGGCCTTACCATTCGCAGGAAAAAACATCCACAGCTTTGCTTAGTACTGATTATAGGTCAAGATTTCCTACTTTTTAGCTGAAAAGTAATAATAGTAAGGTGGTTTTCCTTCAAAATTTGTATAATGGCCTTTTCAGTGTCCTTGCAATGGGTTGGTGCAATTTTTGTTTGTTTTCTTCCATGAGAGGTGCCATGGCTCAGGATTGTTTTCACATCCATAATAACGAAGCCATCTTTTAAATAAGCACCTAAAGACATCTGACACCTTTCAGATTAATGATTATTGTTAAATTATGAATTCACAAGCTGCAGTTCACTAGTGGAAATTTTATATTTTCACTCAGGTTTTAACTGTTGCTATAAAATTAAAATTATTGTATTTTCAAAGAGAAAGGGAGAGAGAAAGAAAGGCAAATATGGGGAAATGGAGACTTTTATACATGGCTGATGGAAATGAAAATTAGTTCAATCACTTTGAAGAGCAAATTGGCAATACTTGGTGAAGAAACACACCCTGCTAAAAGCAATTCCATTTCTGAGTGTTTATCCCAGAGAAATCCTCAGACACATGCTAAGGTGGCATCTATGATCTTTGCATGTTTTTATTCATTTATTCATTCATCCAGCAAGTATTTATCAGGCATACACTGTTTCCCATGTACATATTATAGATATAGCAGAGGACAGAGCAAACAGAAATTCTACCTTCAGGGAGCTTACATTCCAGAGGAGGATGATATAAAATGAACAAACTAAGTAAGGAAAATATATGGCAGGTAAATTGGTAATAAATATTACGGAGAAAAATAAAGAGACTAAGAAGTGTTGGGAGGGGATTAAAAACTTTAATAGGATAGACAAGGAGAGGGATCCCTGGGTGGCGCAGCAGTTTAGCGCCTGTCTTTGGCCCAGGGCGCGATCCTGGAGACCCAGGATCGAATCCCACGTCAGGCTCCCGGTGCGTGGAGCCTGCTTCTCCCTCTGCTTGTGTCTCTGCCTCTCTCTCTCTCTCTCTCTCTCTCTGTGTGACTATCATAAATAAATAAAAATTAAAAAAAAAAAAGATAGACAAGGAGAGCCTCATTGACAACATGACAATTAGGGCTGCTGGATCTAGCAAAGAGAGATATAAGACACCGTCTTAAACTTGAATTTCAGATAATCAGTGAGTTTTCTTTAAGAATAAGTTTGTCAAAAAATAAAAATAAAAAAAAATAAAAAAAAAAAGAATAAGTTTGTCCCCGGGGCACCTGAATGGTGCAGTCAGATAAGCATCGGACTGGTGATTTCTGCTCAGGTCATGATCTCAGGGTCCTGAGATCAAGCCCCACACTGGGCTCAGTGCTGGGTGTGGAACCTGCTTAAGATTCTGTCTCTGGCTCTCTCTGCCTGTTCCCCCTCTCAAAAAACAAAAACAAACCAACAAAAATGAATAAGCAAGCCCCATACAATATTTGGGACATTCTTACACTACATACATACTCATTGTTGACCTGAAATTCAAATTTAACTGGACATGCTGTATTTTATCTGGCAATCCTAGTGACAGCTGAGTTACACCCTGCAGGAATGAAGAAGCAAATCAAGTGAACATCATAAGAATGCTGTCGAATGAGTGAGTAACTGGGAGGCGAAGACTTCAGGCAGAGGAAACAGTAGGAGCAAAGGTTCTGGCCAACTGTAATAGTGAAAACTTAGAAATACCTTGTTCCTCGGTAAGAGAAAGATAAATAATTTGTGCACTATTTGTACAGCGGAGTCAAATGGATGGACTAAATTTAAATGTGTCAATATTGATAAATCTCAAAAACATTATGTTGAATGAAAAATAGTGAAAAGATAAATATATTTGGTTGCATCTCTGTAAGGTTTAAAAACACACAAAACAGCAAACTGTAGTCATTGTTCATGACTACAGTTCATGTGAATCAAAGGACAAAGCAATCATGAGAATGATATACAGCAACTTCAGGAGAGCCTTCACCTCTGGGGAGTGAAAGAGAAAAATTTAGAGGTGAGAAGTATGGTTCTCTCTCTCTGTCTCTCTCCCCCTCTCTCACAGTAAGATAGTCAATCTACATATAGAAAAATGTGTATAGATCTTGAGGGCATTACGTTGAGTGAGATAAGCCAGACAGAGAAAGACAGATACTGTAAGATGTCTCTTATATGTGGGATCCAAAGAAGACAAACTCATAAAAGCCAGAGTAGATAGATCGGTGGTTACCAGAGTCCGACAGGTGAGAGAATGGGAAAAATGTAGTTTAAAGGCACAAACTTGCAAATAGTAAGTGACTTCTGGAGATCTCATGCACAGCACAGTGATTACAGTCCACAATATTGTATTATAAACTTTGAAGTTGCAAAGAAACTGGACCTTAATTCTTTTCACCACAAAAAAGAAATAATAATTATGTGACATGATAGAGGTTTTAGAGTGGCAATCAAACTGCAAAGTGTAAATGTATCAAACCAGTCCATGGTACACCACAAATCTACATAATGTTCTACATCTATTATATCTCAATTAAAAAAAAAATAGAGAGGCAGTACAAAGCCAATAAGGCCAAATGCTCCATCTTCATGGTAGTTATTTACTACTCTATGTTCTGCACTTTTCTGAATGCTTATGTGTTTTATTTAAAATACTTTTTGAGGAAGGACAGCAAAATTTAAAGAAAAAGAATTTTAGGTAACTTTGTAATATGAGGAACTCAGTACAGTAGGAAGTAACTGGTGAGTGTGTAAATATTTGATCTAGCAACAATCCTCTGCAGATATGGGTCAGTAGGTGGCAAATATTGGTGCGCAGCGCTCGTGACCTAGTGTGAGAAGCTGTCTGTTCTAATCCTGGATGTCCCGCAAATTCACGGGGAGCCCTGAGGCTGGTGAGGAACTCCTCAGCACCTGTTTCCTTATCCATCCAGCAGAGGTGCTAACAGAAGCCTGTAGCCCTCAGCACGTGACTGTGAATAATGAGCAGGACCACAGCTGGGCAGGCACTGTAAGGATCCCAGGATGGAGCAGTCAGAGCATTTTGTTTTGTCTAATCTGGAACCCCCATTGGATTTCTCACTGAACCGGAGATCGAACAGATATGAAAATCAGGCTCATTTCCTACTTCCCTCTCCAGAGGGAAATTGAATTTAGACTCCTAAGAGATGGAACATGATCTTGGAGGCTCTGCGTCACTAACTTGCTGAGTGACCCAGGGTGACCAGGGTCTGCGTGGTCAGAAGGAAATGGAAGTTCACACGTGGGTGTGGATATGCTGTATCCCACATCTGCAGATGAGATGGAGCCACCCTTTAGGGATAAGTGCTGAGACCGATGGTCATTCCTAGGGGCATCCATTTAAAGCACACGGTATACCCTCAACAGGTGAATGAAGTGGTGGGCTCCGTAAATGCACTTAAATCCATTGAGTTACACCCTAAAGTTAATCACAGATGAGCAGAGTGAACATTCTCTACGAGGAGAGGGCATGCGGTGTACTCAGAGGAAGGGAAGGAAATCCAGGACACAGTTATTTAGGGCAAGGATATTTCCTATGATTTATTTACAGGGTTTAGCTCACCTGGGATCTCATTAAAGCTCCCAACACTTAGGTATAGGGCTTCAACCAAGAATCAACATCTAACATACCGAGCAAAGGGGCATTATGCAGACACAAAAGCTGCCAGATTTCATGCTCTTAGATGACGCAGATAATGCAAGTAAGAATATTAATAGCATATGTTTTATTAAACACACGCTCCGTGCCCAAAGCTCCACATACATAATGCAGTACAATCCTCAGAGCAAACCTACTGAGTGGGAGCCTGAGAGAAGTTTAGAACTCGTTCGCCTAAGGCGACACAACTAGTAAGTTGTTGACTTGTGGTTGAAAACTAGGCAGTCCAGTGCCGTAGTCTGCACTGCAAACCACAAGAACGGTTGATTCTAGGCATCTTTGGGCAAGAAAGTGGATCCTAACCCTCGTTCCAGCCTTCTAGGTAGACAGATAAGGAATGCCCTGCCCCAAGACTCAGCTGACTTGTTCAAAGCCCTGGGCTAACCACAAGGATCATGGTAAAAATAGAATCCTTACATAACTGTTGTAATAGTATATATCCAGAATTATGTCAGATTAGCAAATTGGGGGTGCCTGGGTGGCTCAGCTGATTAAGCATCTGCCTTCAGCTCAGGTCATGGTCTCAGGGTCCTGGGATCAAGTCCCACATCAGGCTCCCTGCTCAGTAGGGAGCCTGCTTCTCTTTCTCCGTCTATGTACACACTCTCTCTGTCTCAAATAAATAAATAAATCTTAAAAAAAAAAAAAGATTAGCAAACTGGAGGCCAGCAGTGACCAAGTTATGCCCATCATTGGATGGAGACTACCTCCATGGGTCTGCAGAGCTCTGCTTGGGTGGTAATGATTTTAAAGGACAGGGTCAGTGTCGGGTAGCGATCAGCAAAACTGTCACATAGCTGAATATTCTCTTTGGTGCTTCCTGTTTCCTTTTCCTTCCTCCAGCTCCCCCTCCACCCATCCACTCCACCAGAAACCAGTTCCAAGATGCTTCTTCCTAGGAGTCCTTCACTGACTGATTTCTGCTTTGGCTCCAAATTAAGCCTCAGTGGACAGAACACACTGGAGGCTTTGGAGACAGACACCCATTGAAATGTGCCCCTTTCTGGGTGTGGACTTTTGGCAAGTTACTCAATGTTTCTGAGCCTCAATTTCTGGTTCTACACAATGGGAATTAATAATACCCACTCTGTAGTGTTGCCTCGAGGATTGTAGAGGATGCACATGGTGTGCCCAGCACCACGCAGTAAATATGAGCAATGAGGACAGTGATGATGATGAGTAGCTAGTCCCATTTTAGCTGTTAACTGTTTGCAAGGGAATTTCTTTGTAAGGGACACAGGGGGCCATTCTCTGAAGATTCTAAAGATGCTCTCTTCTCCCTCCACTGCATGGCCCCCCTTCTAACAGAACTCTAGACCAAAACTGGCCTCGGGCGTCCTGGCCTCTACTTAGGATCAGCTGTTCAGACCATACTGTTTATTTGCTTCGTTTTGGATTTTTTCTTAAAGGTTTTATTTATTTATTCCTGAGAGACACAGAGAGAGAGGCAGAGAAGCAGACTCCCTGCAGGGAGCCTGACGTGGGACTCGATCCCAGGACTCTGGGATCACGACCTGAACCAAAGGCAGACATTCAACCATCTAGCCACCCAGATGCCCCTGTTTTGAATTTTTGAGGCACTAAAAGTAGAATAGGAGAAAAGACCCAGGGAGATCTTCTCAAGAACACACCCAAGAAGGTGAAAGAATATAAACAAAGGGAGTTCTTTAGGCTTCTGCAAGCCAATGCCAGAACAATTTAGTCACTAGGTAGACATGAAAAGGAGAGATGGAAGGACAACCATGTTAAGATAGAAATTATCCCCGCTGGATTACTTACGCATTTTGATTAGGTCTCCACAAACACAGGAATCTTTAGAACATATTGCAGGCATTCCAAAAAAGCTGGGCTTTGATGTTGGCGTGTTAGCATCATGAGCGGCCCGAGCCCATTTACGAGAGACAGAGCCTACTTACAGTTTCAGATTGGCCATAATTTAGGCCGCCTTTATTAAGACAATTATATGGAATTGCTTATAAACACTGGTCAAATGCTGTTCTCAGCCATCACAGTCTCTTCTCCTGCTTTTTTATTAGCAAGATGGATTTAATTATAAAAATCTATTGAGTTTATCACAACGCTCGGCCAAAAGAAAGTGATAAAGCAAAATTAAATACACCGTGTACAGATTAATACATTTTGAGGACTTGGGATGCAATGCAGTTCTTAAAACAAACAAAGCATTGCCATGATTTCTACCTGTGAGGAATTGCCAGTGGAGTGACGAATATAGGCATATGTGGAAATGCATATGATAAAGTGCTACACTCTACAGATACACATGGGCTCTCTGGGAGCGATGGAGGGGGGCCTCCCAAGCGCTTCCCAGAAAGTGTGAAGAGCAAGGGGGGGTAGGTGAAGGGAGAAGAGGGAGGCCTCCTGAGCAGAAGTGCAGTGTGAGCAAGACAGGGGACCTGCATGTGCTTCTCGCCTGCTGGGAGGTGGCAAGCAGGGAAGGGGCTGCACAGGCAGGAGAGAGTGGTAAGCAAAAGGAAGATAGGGGTGTGCCCTCCCATGTCCCAGCCCCAGCCGGTGCCTACTGATGAATATATACCAAGGCAGGCGCTTTACCCCTGGTGTTTTACCCCTGGTGCAAGAGCAGATGTTTTCAGAATGCAGCAACATGTTCCTATTTCATTTTTGATAGGGAGGTGACCAGATAGGAAGGGTGTCCATCAGAATTATATTCTTTTATTTTTAAAGATTTTATTTACTTATTGGAGAGAGTGCATGCACATGTGCACACACGTGAGTACCTGAGTGGGGGGAGGGACAGAGGGAGAGGGAGAAGCAGACCCCCGCTGAGCAGGGAGCAGGATGGGAGACTTGATCCAAGGACCACGGGATATGACCTGAGCCGAAGGCGGATGCTTAACCAATTGAGCCATCCAGGTGCCCCTGGCAGAAATAGACTCTTTAAACCATAATTCTTGGGCAGCCTGGGTGACTCAGTGGTTTAGCACCACCTTGGGCCCAGGGCCTAATCCTGGAGACCCAGGATCCAGTCCCATGTCGGGCTCCCTGCGTGGAGCCTGCTTCTCCCTCTGCCTGTGTCTCTGCCTCTCTGTGTGTCTCTCATGAATAAATAAATAAATAAAATCTTTAAAAATAAATAAATAATAAACCACAATTCTACATCTGACAATGTTCATTCATTCATCGAGTCATCCCTTCAACGAATATTTATTGAACGTTTAATATGTGCTAGGGACTGTTTTAGCTGAGTAGAGTCAGTAATAAACAAAACAGACATAAATCCTTGCTCTCCTGGGAGGGACAGGTAATAGAGCACATAAGTGAATAAGTTGTATACAGACGTTAGAAGGTGATTAGGACAATCAAGAATAAAACAGGGAAGACATTAGGGTGAAGGGTAGTAGCAGGAGGGCAAGTGGGACGAATTGCCATTTATAAGGAAGATGGTCATAGATCACTGGGATTTGGAGCATTTAAAGAATTGAGCAATACAGTATGAAAGGAAAACCTCCTCCCATTCCTCTGTATTAAAAAGGAAAAAAAAAAAAAGATGGTCAGAAAAGATCTCATTAAGAAAAGATCTCACTGGGACGCCTGGGTGGCTCAGCAGTTGAGCGTCTGCCTTTGGATCAGGGCATGGTCCCGGGATGCCAGGATTGAGTCCCATATCAGGCTCCCTGCATGGAGCCTGCTTCTCCCTCTGCCTGTGTCTCTGCCTGTCTCTCATGAATACATAAATAAAATCTTAAAAAAAAAATCTCACTAATAAGGTAACATTTGAGCAGAGATCTGAAAAAAAAAAAAATGCTGCCTTGCTTCTCCTGATATCTGGGGAAGTGCATTCCAGGCAGAAGGAAGTGCAAAGGCCCTGGGGCTAGAAAGCCTGAAGAGTAGGGACTATAGCAGGGAGGCCAGGGTGCCTGGAGCAAAGTCAAGGTCAAAGTGGAAGAATAATATCCACTCAGCTGACCAGCAGAATCAACAACACAGGAACTTGTTAGAAATGTAAATTATTATACCTCCCAACCTCCTACTCAGACTATGAATCAGAAATCAGGTGTGTGTGTGGGGGGAGGTGAGACCCAGCATCGTTTTGACAGCCTTCCAGTTGCTCCTGATGCTGGCTTAAGTCTGAGAACCACGGTCTTAGAACTGGGTCCAGAGACCCCCCTCTTTCCCTACCTTTTTCATTTTCCAGCCAGATACCTCTTTTTGAGTTTTTTTTTTTAAGATTTTATTTGTTAATTTGAGAAAGAGAGAGAGAAAGAGAGAGAGAATGAGCAGTGGGGAGGGACAGAGGAAGAAGGAGAAGCAGATTCTCTGCTGAGCAGGGAGCCCAACATGGGACTCAGTCCTAGGACCTTCGGACCATGACCTGAGCCAAAGGCAGACCTCCAACTGACTGAGCCACCCAGGTGCCCCTGAGGGTTTTTTTTTGTTTTTTAAGATTTATTTATTTATTTAAGAGAGAAAGAGAGCATGAGCAGGAGGGGTAGAGGGAGAGGAGAAGAGAATCTCCAGCAGACTCTGGTTGAGCTCTGAGTCTGACGCAGGGCTCCATATCAAAATCTTGAGATCATTACCTGAGCCAAAAGCAAGAGTCAGACGCCTGACTGCGCCACCCAGGTGCCCCTCTATTGGAGCTCTGATTGTATGTATCCAATCTCCATCTCAACAGGTAGCTGAACCAGCTTCCTATTTGGGGTATGAGAACTCTAGAAATTTGCTACACTGAACTAACCAAATTCATAATGTGAACTAGGACAATTCTTTGCCATAATAATTGGGGGTAGGTCAAATTCGGTTTTGGTAGCTGAATAAATTGTCCTATCACAAACATGACAGCTTCCAACCCCATGTCAACTCCAAGAAACTGATATGCCTTTTTCTCCCTGGGGCTCAGGTGTCCATGTTCTCATGAATCCTGGGGCTCTTCCTCCCACACAGATTCATCATTTCAATATCTTCTTATTGCTTGCCTACAAGATTGATTGATTGATGCCACCGGCACATAAAGCCGCCACACTATGAGAAGTTACAACTAGAAACAGAATACTTGCTGAATTTTTTTTCCATTCAATCTCACAAATATTTCTGTGACTTCCTTTATAATGAGACAATGGGCCAACAAATAAATAATAGGTATTGAGTTCCAGCTGATAGACATTGTGCTAGGCACTATAAGGAATGCAAAGCCATCACATGCTTGAAATTGGCAGGTAAGATGAGTGTTAATAAGACCAACTCTGAACTTAGGTGGCCAGGGTTTGCTAACTGGCTGTTGTGTACTTACCAGGGATAGGACCTGAGGTGAGTTGTAAAACCTCCCTGTGCCAGGGTGCCTGGGTGGCTCAGTCTGTTAAGTGTCTGACTTCGGCTTAGGTCATGATCTCAGGGTCCTGGGATCAAATCCCGCATGGGACTCTGTGCTCAATGGGGAATCTGTTGGAGATTCTCTCCTGCCTCTCCCCTTGCTCATCCCTTCTCTCCCTCCCTCCCAAATTAGTAAAATCTTAAATAAATAAAACCTCTCTGTGCCTTAATTTCCTTCATCCTAAATGGTGTTAATAATAGTACCAACCTCATAGGGCTGGTGAGAAGATTAAACGAGGTTATATGTAAAGCACATAATCAGTTCTGGTGCTTGGTAAGTGCCGAGTGTTGACTATGGTTATTAATACCTATTTCTGAGTAAATAGAAAGGGTTGGGTGAGAGAGCTAATAATCTATGCATTTGAGCATGTTTCTAATGTACACCAGTTTCATGCGGTGGTACTCACTGTAATACAGCTGCTCCCGGGGGCTCCAAATTACATTAATTAGCTTGTGATGTTTTGATTGATTCTTGTCTGTGTTTCAGAAAGACTTACCCTGGGTTTTTGTTGCCCTGAGTTGAGGCGGTCAAAACCATGAATCCCAACCAGGAAAAAATAATAAGCAATAATCTAATGTAACGAGAACATAACAAGATTATAAAACATAGCTATTAAAAAAAACGATATTGCTATTTGAAAAAAATAACAAAGCGGCTATTAAATGATCTTCGTGTACCCCAGGGAACAGGGTTTTAAGTACTTGCTGTCAAGCGATGAAAGGAGATAGAATTCTTTCTTTTTGATTGAAGTGGTTCAGAATTGGCCTTGAATTAGGCAGAGTGAGGAGAAAAAAGGATTGGGTATAAAAATATAACAGGGTTCACTTAAGATCTCAAGCACTTCAACCTGCCCCAGAGGGGTCTTGCCGTATCCTTAAAATCTGGTTGGAGTATGGAAGGGAAAGAGGCAAAATGGAATGTAACTGTGTGTCCCCGTAGTTAGGAACTAATGTTTCAGTTCAAGTTTCGGTCACATCCATGTACCATCCAAGGCCAACCGTGATTCAGTCCATTATTAAGACCATGTATAAAGTAAATTTGCAGCCTTGCTCACCATGATTGTTAATATATAGATGTGGGAGTCAAGCATGAAAGATGAGGGCTTAGAGTCATAAAAGGATGACTTTGGGTTCAAATCCAATTAACAGAATCACCTTAGCGAGTTACTTGACCTTTTCAAGGCCCCAAGTGCCTCATCTGTAGAAAGGGAACAAAAATAGTTTCCATCCCATAGGAATCTTGGGATGATGAAAAGAATCAATGTTTGGAAAGTTCAGAGCACTGTGCCTGGTACAGAGGACGTATTCATAATAATGTCAGATATCATCATCAGTTGTATGGTTGTGAAAATCTTTGGTATGTGTTGAACCCATAGTCTTTGTATGGCTGGAGATAGATAGTATCATCAGGCTCATTGTTTAAAAGGTGAGGAAATGGGCACCAAAGAGTTAAGAGACTCATTGAAGGTGACACTGGACCTTCTGGGTGGGAGTCCAGGGCTATTCCATGTTACTGGAACAGATTATGTGGCCCAGACCCAGACCTATGCCCACACTGGCATCTGTCCTCAGCAAGGCAGTGACACAAAGGCAGAAGTATGGGCCATTTTCTTCACCACTAGTGGTGATCTGGCCAAGACCTGAACTGAGGAACCTTCTGCCAATAGCCCATTTACCGCCCAGAATTTGTTTTGGAAAGCTGTGACTTCAGATCCCAGAGTTAAGAACCGGATACTTTTTTCACTAGTGTAGCAAGTATAATTTTTGCTCTGCGACTCTGGGTGTATAAAACGTCACACTAACTACTTCTCTAAACCCAGGGAAATCTGACTACATTTTCCTTCCCCCTCCCCCAGCTCCCATTGTACTTTAAAAAAAGGGGTCTCTTGTTTATCAATCCAGCATAGTTGCCACTAGATGCTCAGTGCCCAAGAACTCAAGGAGCATTTTAAAGTCAAAGACTCCATCCCTGGGGGGGCCAAACCCCAAGATCCTTTGCTGTGCCTAAAAGACACCTCTTAGAACTTAGTACCCCAGTACACCCAGTGTCTGCATGCTGTCGGATGTCTGGCGCCCTCTTGGGGCACTACACAGACGAGTAAGGGCCTCTCCAATTACAGATGTTACTCCTTTCCTTCTGGCGGTGCTGCTGCCTCTCTCCATCCCCTATTTCCAAGCCTCAGAACACCTCTCCACTCTTTGAGAGTTCAGCCCTTTTCAAAATAAAATTCCCCAAACTCTATGCAAGAGGCAAGGGGAACTCCAGACATTCAAGTCTCAAAATCCTGCTCACCCTGTGGAAGGGCAAAGGAAAAGTAGTTCTCCTTCTCCTTTCTGAATCTTCTCAGGCAGGGAAAGGAAACACAAAGGCAAATGTCCAGAAATCAGCCTGCCACGTTTCTTTTCCTTTTTTTTCGGAATTAGGCTCTTCAAAAAGTATTAAACTCAGGCTGAAAATGGAAACACTATATTCTTTCATCAAGACTGCATGTTAGGGCTGGCCGATGGACGGACACTTTGCAAAGATCCTTTGATTCTCTATGCCTTTGCAAGTAACTGCCTGAATTCTTGGTGGTGGAATCAGCTGCTCTTCGGAAAACAAACCATTACAGAATTCCGACTGGCAAGGCTTGCCATCCATCAATTCCAAGGATCACCACTGGTGAGACAGAGGAGGATAAATTTCCTTCATATGTCCATTAACTTCCAAATAATTTAAGTTTGAATTTTATCTCATTCATCAAGTTTTACCATGGCCTAGTTCTCTAGGCACTTAAATTCTTCAAATACAATTTTCTTCTTCTTCTTCTTTTTTTTTTTTTTTTTTTTTTTTTTTTTTTTTTTTTTTAGCCTTTCTCAGTCTGTGCCCCAAACACATAAGGCATAGGGGGTGGTAAAGAGATCTTGTGCCAGGACTAGCCCAGGCCATGAGGACAGAGTGAGAATAAAACACATAAAGGCCCTCCCAGGGCTTATGCTTATACAGTTAGGCCCTCTCCTAAGTGTTTTACGTACAGTGATTCATTTCATCCTCATAACAACCTTACTATCCTCATTTCAAAGATGAGAAAACTGAGGCCCAGAGAGGTTAAGAAACTTGCCTAAGGCTACACAGCTAGCAAGTGGCCAAGGCAAGATTCAAGGCCAGGCAGTCTGAGCACTTAACACAGGGCTATGAACACAGATTGTGGTTAAGTGTTAAAAGGAAATATAGAGGATAATGATACAAAGACTACCTGGTGGGGAGCGGGTGGGGGGATTTTCCATGTGTTGATCAGGAAAGGTTATCTAGGAGGCAGCAGTGTTTGAGCTAAAATCTGAAGGAAGACAAGAATCCAGCTATACAAAGAGTGGGGCTGGGATGGCAGATGAGTATTCCAGGCAGAAGGAACAAGAGATGCAAAAAAGCCAGGAGCAGAAAGAGTCTCTTAAAGGCAGAAATGTGGCCCATGCAACAAAGCAGAATAACATGTGATGGGTATGGAGGAGATGCTTTCAGGAGCGAGGAGAAGCCACGCTTAGTCACAGGGATTATGACATGATCGGAGTTGTTTCTGAAGTCACCTGCTGCTAGGTGACAAGGGGATGAGAATATAGGGGACTTAGAAGAGGGTTTTGTAGCTGAGGATACGGGGTGACATGGACCCTGGTGGTATCAGGTGGCAAGAGATAAGGCTGGATGGATCAGGAGGGCCTGGTGCTCAGGACATTCTGGCCATCTAAGGAAGTGTGGGCTTTATTCTGAAGAACCAGAGAAGCCCTGAACAGGTTGAAGCAAAGAAGTCCCATGCTCAGATCTGAGTTCTAGGAGAATGAGCAGAGCTGGTGTGACAAGGTGTTGGAGGGACGAGTCCACAGTCCAGTTAGGAGGCTGCTGGGGACCTCATAGCGAAAGGTAAGGGGGACTCATTGAGGCTGAGGCTGGGGCTATTCATTCAGCAAAGACTAACGTCACCAGGCATGGTTGGATCAAGTCAGGCAAGGGGCTGCTCTCGACGAATTTTCCAGAGCCATCTATGAGGACAGGCTTGGTGATAGTGTGAGTATAAGGAATGAGAGAAAGGAAAAAAGATAAAAGACCCCTGTAGCCCTGTTCCTGGCATTTGGGGTGGGGGGGAGGAGGGAAGCCTGCTCAGAAAGATGGGGAACCCGGAAAGAGGATTTGCCAATGGGATAAGTTCAGGTCAGGACAAATAAACAGTTCCATTGGCCAAGGTGGAAAAGCAGCAGGTAGATGGAGAAGCAACCTAATGACTCTTCGAAGGATGGGAACTAAGTACCCCAAGAGAAAGGTCTGAGCACTATCACCCCTTCACTAGCTGATGCAGTCAAAACAGATCAGCGCTGGAAATGCTCTTCCAAAGAAATAGCCTTCCCTCTGAGGGACTCAACTATATCATGAGAGAATCGGGCTTTGCATTAGAGTGACCTTCAGGGACTCCTAAAGTACAGGAACATCCCATTTAATCACAGCTTTCTGTGACTCAGATTCAGATAATCAAGTGTCCCCAGTCACGAGTCTGTGATGACAACAGGTTGAAATAAAATAGATAATCCTTATGACAGGTGTGTGTTCCCCTTTCCCCAATGCTAACCGTATACAGATTCCCTTCTGTTGGCTCTGAGACCTCCGGAACTGCCAGCAATTTCCACCAGAGATCTTTAGAGAAAAAATACCCAAACTGTGCCTAGAAGGAGTTAATTTTGGGTCAGAGGGCGAGAGAGACTGCAGTGTTTCTTTTTATTACGAATTTTTAAGTCTTTGCTCCCGCCAGTGTCAGGGAAATAACGGTGCTAGATCTAACAGATCCTTCAACTGTGGTGAAAGGGGAAGTCATCTCTCCCTGAAAGGATGGATGGATGGATGGATGGATGGATGGATGGATGGATGGAGGGGGAGATGTTGGGATTTCAAGCGATGCGTAAACTCTAGGGAAAGATTTTACCCCTGAGACAAGCCGGCTTTCCCACCCAGAATAAGCGGGTGCTCCTGTCTGCCTCTCCCTTTATTTTATCAAACCATGTTTTGACAATTCCTGGAAAAAAAAAAAAAAAAAAAAGAACGTGTCTAGGGCAAACTGAGCTGCCGAAGCAATAAACATTTAGACACGTAACGAGCATTGAGTTATTGTTCTTGGTAGGGATACTCTGAGTTTGTTTCTCCTTTTTGGAAAGAGAACGTGTCAGCCAGTCTCCCTCCCCCAGGCCTCTCGAAGTGCGGGTCTCCCTGTCCCCGTCACCGCTGCGAATCCTTGACAATAGCCCCAAGACTAGGTCACCTCGCAGGAACCCCCACGTCCAGAGCTGAGGGAGATAAAGACCCCAAACAACCGGCCGGCCCCGCGGGGTGGGGGCCCCCGGAGGGTGCGGCGGGCGGGGGCGCGGGGGACGCCGCGTTCCGGGACCCCGCTCCTGCTCCTCCTGCTCCTCCTGCTCCTCCTCCTCCTCCGCTCGCCCGCCCCGCGCGGCCCCTCGGGCTCGGGCCGCTCGCGGGACCCGACTTGGCCCCGGCTGCGTGCGCGGCGGCGGCGAGGAGCCCGAGGCTGGGCCGGCCCGGGGCGCCCCCGCCCCCCTCCCCGGCGCGCACTGTCCCCGGCGCCTGCCGCAGCCCCCGCTGGCCGCCTGCAGCGCGCGGGGGGCCGGGGGCGCGCCGGGGGCGGGGCGGGGCGCGGGGCGGGGCGGGGCGGCGGGAGGGCGGCGGGAGGGCGCCCCGCAGCACGCGGCGGGCCGGGCGGGGCGGGGGCGGCGGGCGCCCCGGCGCGGGGCCAGGCTCGGCGTGAGCGGCGCGAGCGGGCGATGGGCTGACGGCGGACCGGCGGCGGGGCGGGGCGGGGCGGGGGCCGGGCGGCGGCGGCGGCGGCGGCGGCGGGGCGGGGCGGGGGCGCGCGGGGACCCGGCGGGGCGGCTGCGGGCGCCGCGGCGGAGGCGGAGGCGGAGGCGGAGGCGGAGGCGCGGGGCGCGGGGCGCGGATGCCGCCTGCTAGGCCGCGGGCCTGCGCGCCCCGGGGCGAATGGGACGCCGGTTTCGGGGGATCCGCCGCTGCAAACCCGAAGTTCCTCGGCTCCTAGCGAAGCGCAACAAATAAAAGGTAATGTGTCTTTGTTCCCCGGCCGCGACTGCTGGCGGGCGGTTGGTTATGCTGCACTTCTGTGCCCGATTTTACATGCTGGGCCGGTGAAAGGGACGTGACACCTCTTCACTGGAAGCGTAGAGTATTTAATGTCGCGGATGTGACATTTTTCTTTCTCTTTTTTCAATGCACACCCCACGTGCGGCACCTACTACACTCCCTTCTGCTACCCGCCCCCTCCCCCATACACTTTCTCTGGCATCTCAACCTCACGCTGTCTTGAATTTTCCCAGGGAGAAAGGAGAGGGCATCGCTGAAAGCAGACCTGGGTGGGATTTTATTTCATTTTATTTTGTAAGAAAAACCATTTTTATGAAAGTGACAGGGGAGTCCTGTCCTGTGGGTGCCCGAGGGGCAGGAGGCAGGCAGATGATCCTGCTAAAACAGATTGCTCTTTTACATTCCAAATGGCTGCAGCAAGTTTGATGCATAGAGACAGGGGGAGGAGAACAGCAGGAAACCCTCTTCGGTACGCGGTCATTTAAAAATGACCAAACGCGATGCTTCTGCGTTGCAGACACAAGCCCAGACGTTCGTGCCTATTGCATCTCGAAAAGATGAACCGGTCCTGCAGTTTGAAAGCTGCGTGGGCCGCCCCTGTGTAATCAGGAACTCGGTGCCTTTCTCCAATACCTTGCGAGCAGAGTAACTGCTCAGTAGATTCAAGCAGATTCTGCAAAATTTCCGAGGGATGGCCCTTCTAATAATAGCTCTGGCGGTGGTTTCCTAATAGACATACTCATTCTGAATGATGCAGCCATGCCAGTCTGCCGGAAGCTCAGCTTGCTGAGCGAGGCGATCCAATGCCGGTAAAGGACTCCCTGACCCCACCGTGAATGGATGAGGCTTTCTCCCCTATGAATGGAACATCCCAGTAGAGGCTGCTAGCGCTGGTCTGGCGTCTTTCAGTTTGAATCCGCACAGCTTCTGCTGAGAGGGATTCACAGAACACCTAAGGCAGGCACGTTTCTAAATCTGAGCTTCTCAGTGGTGACAGCCTCGGCAGTATTGGAGTAGCTGCTGGCCTATCCTTACACACCTGGTCTGGCTGACTTGGTCTGCATTTACCCGATTGGTCTAAGTCAGGGTTTAGAGCAGCTGCTTAGACACCTCTTCTGGCTCAGCATCCCCTAAGTCTCATTCTTTTCCAACAGAGTGATTGCCAGGTGTGGGAAAGCACCAGCCAGAGAGCCAGGAGCAAACTTCTGACTTCATCCAGGGAAGCCACTGCCAACCCTGGGGAAGTACTTCAGGCATTGGATGCAAAAATCGATACCTTGTATTTACTGGAACTTAGCTGTGTGTGCCATCTTGAAAATGTGCGACAAAGTGTGGACATTATAGTGGACAAGGGAGGACGCATTTCACTGTTTTGTTTCTGGTGTCTACATCGCTTCGTGTTCATTCATAGCGTTTGACCCCATTTCTTTGGAGTCTGACTTGGATAAGGCCAGAAGGCCAGACTGTCAGATCAGCAGAAATCTAATTCTGATTCTCAAAGTGTCACTTATCTCCTGCAACCCAGAGTATCAGGGGCTGAGCCACTTCCTTTTGGCCGAGGGAACCATTCTGCCGCAAATGAAATCTGGATTTATTTAAGGCACAACGGGAATGATGGTCATGCAGCAAATAGATTGGAATCCATTTGGTCCTGAGAGGTTAAATAGCCACAGTTAATGTAATTGGAAACAATATTTGGACTTGCTCTGAAATCAATACTATATTGTCTTGCCGATGAATAGAATGTTGCCTCCTGATAACTTGGAATGAAGTTTTGCCTGATGTACAAAGTTGTGCGAGTAGGAGTAACCTTATAGAAAAAAAAAAAAAAGGAAGATTAAAGTCTTCTTGTATTAAAGGGAAGCACTGTTCTTAGAAATGAGGATCAGAAAATCCCTCCACCCTCTTTTGTTCTGACCAAGTGTGATCTGCCGCTGCCATTGCTGTATTCTCTTTGGCACTTGTCTTGAACTAATTTTATTAATAAGACTTGTTATTTATGGCATAGGGCCTCTTGGTGATTTGCAGATGCTGTTGCCAAGTCCCCTGATAGCCTGGCAGGTGGCTAGTGCCATTAGCATTATCTTGTCGTTGGGGAAACTGAGGCCCCTTGAGGTTCTGTGAGTCGCTGATTTCATAATCCATGAGAAGTGCACCTCAGATGTGTACAGTGCTTAGTTTTGTTTTGTTTTTTGTTTTTTTTTTAAGATTTTATTCATTCATTCGTGAGAGACACACACACACAGAGAGAGAGGCAGAGACACAGGCAGAGGGAGAAGCAGTCTTCATGCAGGGAGCCCGATGTGGGACTTGATCCCGAGACTCCAAGATCACACCCTGGGCTGGAGGCGGCGCTAAACCGCTGGGCCACCCAGGGATCCCCGATAGTGCTCAGTTTTATTATAACAACAAAGTTACAGGCTGAGGTCAGAGAACAAGCCAAGAAGAGTGAGTCCTTTCTTGAGTTCTGGAACTGGGGGAAGGCTCTGTAGACTACTGGGTTTGCCAGCGTTTGTCAGGATGGGGCCCTAGAATCAACCTCGATGAGTTGAGGGAAAAAATGTGATGGGTTTGCAGTGGGAAAGGCAGTGAGAGATGAAGGTCCAGGAAATCTTGTATGAGGGGACCTGCCAGTACCAGTGTGCTTCAATCAGTGTGGGATGGAGTAAGACCTCTTCTGCAGGAGATCAATCCTGACTTTACTGCCTACGTGTACCACTTGTGTTCACGTTATTGGGGGTGTGTGTGTGTGTAAGACACAGTTCTACTCACATGCCATATACTATCTGTTATAAGGGTTGCGATTAGCCTAACACTGAATGAACAAGTGATTTCAAATATAAAGTTTTGATCTTAGACAATTTTGAATACATAAATACTTCTTTTTAAAAAAAAAAAGAAAAAGAAAAAGAAGGACTAGTACAGCCTCTGGAGAATTTCTAGTTTAATAGGTCAAAATGAGAAGTAGACAGGATCACGGTTAAAGAACTCTTGAGGCCATTTTAATCCACTCTCTACACAGTATCAGAATGGAGAAGTCTGGATTCAGTGATGACTTCAGTTCACATCTTCTGTTTTCTAGATTCCACCTGCTGGGTCAGTAAAATTTTGGCAGAAATTGATTTAGGCTTATTCATAGTGAAAATCTTAACTTATCTCAGTTAGAGATGGTTTCTGAGACCTCACAGGAACATAATAAGCCTTGGGATAAAGATCTTCCAATGTTTTTTCAAACTTAAGTCCCCAAAAACCCTCATCCCTTGAGCAAAGGCACCTCAGGCTCATATTCCCTGATGACCTCCCCACGACACTGGTTGTTTATCGCACCTTCCTGCTTCTGATTCTTTGCTGTCCATTTCTTTCTGAAAAATAATGAAAGTAACGAAAGACGTTACTGGAGTTGAAGTGAGAAACGGAGTAACGGGGATCATTCCCTCAGTTGCATAGGATACACAGATACTTGAACTTAAGGCAGTAAGCAAGAGTGGAGACAGTAAAGACAGTAAAGAATCCAGGGGAGGAGGCCACTGTTAGGGAGTGGTGGGATTTGCATATTTTACCTTGTTTTCATTGAAGCCCTTTTCGGACTGTGGTACCTTGGTCTTTTCCTTTTTATTTTTCTCCCAAGACATCTAATCTGAAAAAGCTGGTACAGTAGTAGCTCTTGGAGCTCTGAGCTTCAGGGTCACCAATGCACACACAGGCCTGCTGGTTTCACTGCTTTGCCCTGCAAGAAGTTTTCTGAATCAGCATAAAACTGGCTTATCAGAAAGTCTCTCCACAGCAATTTCCTCTCCTTCCCTAAATCCATCAGCTCCCACCCTTTCCTGTGTCCCAGGCGATCAGCATGTCTTTCTTGTATAAGGAATAATTTGGACACACTCTTACACTTATGGCAGTCAGTTCCACCACTAGAAGCATCGCCCTAAGAATATTGATCATTACGCCTCTCTTCCTCTCAGAGAAGATGATCAGAGCTTTTGCTCCTAGTTAGTGAATTGCATTAATGCTTATTTAGGTGCTTGTGTGTGTGTGTGTGTGTGTGTATGTGTATATGTGTTCAGCTCACAATTGTATCGGTGGAAATTAGGGATTTTTTCCCCCCAAAAAGAAGTATTTTTCTCTTTGAAGATGGAAATTACTGCCAAGAATCAAGACCATGGTTATTGGAAGGAATGTGCAAAATAGAAGGGATCTGGTTTAGCTCAGTGGCCTTATTATTACCAAAGAATAAAGAAAAATAGCCAAATAAAAATCAAGGCTGGTAGCCACAGTGGGAACCGAGTGAGTAGGTACAGGCCTAGTTAACTGATTCAGACATGCAGCATCTAGGCTCTAGCTTGTGAGGCTAGATCTCCATCATCTGTGGTGGTTTCTGGTTTTTGTTTTAAAGTTGGAGCCCTGGCCATTCCAGGATGCAATATAAGAAGAAACTTGTTGTCTAAGGTCAAGAATATCTGTACCTGCACACCCTCCTCCCAAACTCTGATTCCAATCCCATGGGTCTTCTAGTAAGAGCAATTATTTGCCAGTCCATGGTTCACTGAATGCTCACTGCATTGGACTCCTTGATCATGATGGGCACTCAGTGGATCCTGCTGGAATAAGTAAATCCGGGAGTGACTTTATTATGCCATGCTCCCACGTGGATATAGTTAGGCATCTTCAGGACACCCTGTGGCCTAAAGTATAATGGATCCTGTTGGGTCATCCTGTGTCTACCTTGTCCTAGTCTATCCTGTGGCTCGGCCTCTCTTTCAGAGTTGGTCAGGCCTTGCCAGCCATAGGGCCAGAAGTCTTGGTACGGATGCAGAACACAAAACCTTTTAACAATAATTTTCACTTCAAATTAGCCAAAAGCTGTCCCCCCAAACTTAAACCTACAGCTCCACAGTTTCCATCAAGATGAGCCTGTTCTTCTCATGATTCAGTCTTCTTTGCAGGGCTTTTGCCTTCTTTGTCCTTGCTGTATGAAGAATGCATGAAAAAAAAGGCGTGTAATGGGGAATTAGATTGATAATGCATGACAGCAAATGGAAATGATGATCGGAGAGTTGCCAGGCTGTGCCATTCATAACCATAAAATGCACAATTATGCTCTCACCACATGCCTGCGAACAAGTGTATAGAAGTGACAAACCCAAACTAGGAAACCGAATAGTGTGGAGCCATCTGGAGCTGGGCAGTTATACCTACAGCCTGAGCTGAGGAATGCCGGGCTGGCTTCCCCATTCCTCTGCTCTTGCTGGCTACCCCCAATACGCATCAGCTACTCATTTCTCTGTGGCTCGGGGTGTTGGGGGGCGGACAAGAACCAGATTGGAGCTGAACACAATGGAGAGCAGTGTCCTGCCTTCTGAATCCTCTTTTATTGGGAGGGTTGAGTGTTTTGTAACAGAGTAACTACAGAGTGACCAGTAACACAGATGTAGCCTGCAGGTCTTGGCTGGAGGCAGAGGCCTTGAACCCAGCAGAGGAGCAGGGGCCGATATCACACTGAATGTTCAGTGCGGACTATGAACCACATGCAAACCCGATTTGGGGATTATCAGCCAGGTCAAAGATTTCAGAAAGATGGAGTTCTAGGAATGGGAAGGGAGTATATAGATCCTTTTAACAGCTGAGGAGAGCCTTACAGGTGTTCAGGGACCTTGCCAGGGCTTCAGTTACAGCACCAAGACCAAAGTCCCCAGCATCTGACAAGGATTTAGATGGGGCATGGAAGTATGGTGGGCAAAGAGTGGAGCCCGAGCCATTCCAAAGAGTGGAACCCGAGCCAGTGGGTTTGATTACCGGTTCCGCCTCTTGCTAGCTATGGGGCCTTGGGTGAGTTATTGAATCACTGAATCTCTCCAAACTTCATTTTTTTTTTTTATTGGCAAGAGAAGTTACATTCAAAGGTGAGACACACTCTGTGAAACACCTAGGACACAAATATGAGAGACCTTTAAAAAAGATATATTTATTTATTTATTCATGAGAGACACAGAGAGAAAGAGAGAGGCAGAGACACAGGCAGAGGGAGAAGCAGGCTCCATGCAGGGAGCCCAGTGCAGGACTCGATCCCGGGACTCCAGGATCACGCCCTGAGCCAATGGCAGGCGCTAAACTGCTGAGCCACCCAGGGATCCCCGAGAGACTTTTTTAGAATAAGTGATGTTGTCTTCATATCCTTGCCCCTCAGCCCCCACCCCCACCCCCAGCATGACTTGCTTATATCACTGGAGGGTTCAGCACTGCTAACTGCAGGGGCTTTAGAACACACAGTGGGGTGTGAGAAGGCCACTGGCCCTGGGAGTGGAGGTATGACTCGAGTAAGTGGCACCTCCTCACCTACGATCCTGAGACACATTTTGTAAAGAGAAAGTAGCAGAAGGGGAACAGCCATTGGCTCTGATGCTACATAAGTGTCACCTGACCTTCCAGAAAGACTTCTGCAGGTAAAGGCATCACCCCAGCAATCCTCACCTCTTAGGATGGAAAAGGCTTACTAAGAGTGGTCGGCATCCCTCCACATCCGTGAGACTCCGTTGAGTCTGGGAGGTTGATAGGGTTTGAGTGTGGGTTGGAGGTGGGGAAGGAAGAGAAGAGAGGTGATTCTGCTTTGGCACTGAAAATCAGAGGTTTTGGATTCTTCACTTTTCAAAAATGATTAGAAAGGGCTTTTATCTTGCAAAAGAATACTTCTTTTGCAAAAAGATGGTAATGCCATCTTTTTCTTCACAACAAAGGCAAAAAATCCAATCACTGTGTCACATTCTTTGATTACTTCCCATTCGTTGCCATTATTAGGAAGAATTTCGCCTTCTATTTACCTTCTTTATGTTTCACTCAAGTAATTAATGCAGAGACTGAATGGCAGAAACAAGCCTAGAATCTGAGTGTAGTCGATGCTTGTGGGGGCATTTTCTCATTGTACCTCCCACCTGAAAATAACTGGGAGTTTCTCTGTAGCATGAGAAACCAACATACCAATTTGCATAATATTCATCAGAAATTATTTAAGCTCTTAATAACCTTCTGGGTGTTAAATAAATCAGAATGAGAGATAGCCCATCTTCTGGAGGCAGATTCAGAAGGCACACAGGCTGCAGCATAAGAACATTAAATAAATATAAAAACAAGGGACGTATTTATAGAATGTCATAGCCTTATCCAGGACAAGGATATATTTTAGGTGCAGCCTCAGGGACACGCGCATGGAAGTAGTTTGCCTGGACAGTTTTATACTCTTGCCTTTGGTTTTCCGTTGGAAATGGGGGGAAAAGGCAGTGTGTGAGCACGTGTGCTTGTCTGACAGGCGGGAGCTAGGAGGCCCACGGCCCTGCCACGGCCCTGCAGGTTCCCCAGCGGCCCGGGGGCGACCAGGGGGACAGCACGCAGCATTGGCTCCTGCGCTTCTCCCCAGGCCCTCCCGAGGGGGGCCGCCTGTCACACTTGCTTTGGAGCGGCCAGTTCTCCATGTGGCTCTTTATCCATATTCTCTCAGTCTGGCTCACCCTCCGACAGAATTCCGGGGTGACCAAGGTGCTGCCCAGCCTCCCCTCCTACCAGCACGTGTACCCGTGTGGTGGTTTGGCTGCTGCTGCTCCTCCGCTCCATCAGGGCCCATCGTACTGGCGGCTAAGTTCTCGAAGCCTTTGCCATACGTCCCTCCAGCGCTTTGCTCCTGTGTTTCCTTCCCAGGTTCCTTCGGGGTGAGGTACACGGGGGACTGTAAGGTCCCCGCCTTCGCACGGGCACCGCCTCCCCACGCTCTCGCCGCCCCCCCCCCCCGCCTTCACTTCCCCCGGCCCCGGGACTCGCGTGGACCGGAGGGACCCACCGCAGCCTGGCAGCCCGCATCTCGGCCTGTCTGGGCCGCGCCGAGACACCAGGGGCCCGGGAGCTTAGAGGTGACAGACGTTGCCTCAGTTCTGGGGGCTGCGTGCCCGGGCAAGGCGCCTGCAGGTTCCGTGGCGGGTGAGGGCCGGCTCCCCGGTTCACAGGTGGCTCGCTCCACGCCACGTCCTCACGAGGCGGGAGGCATGAGTGAGCTCCCTGGGCGCTGACCTCCCCACCGAGGGCTGCACTCCCTGACCTAATCACCTCCCAGAGGCCTCGCTTCAAGAAACCGTCACCTGCAGGTTAGGACCCACGCCTGACTTTCTTCGGTGTGGGCGGGGAGGGGCAGGGGTGGCCGTCTTGGGCCCACCCACACAGCCACACACCCCCTCGCCTTTCCCCAAGCACGTTTGGCCTTTTCTGGATGTCAGCCTCCTGCTAATGCTCGTTCTTGGGCTTGAGCGGCCCCTGCCATCCCTCCTGGGCCTGGGACACCCCTACTGGCAGCTGCTACCTCCTGCTGTTCCCCCAGACAGAGCGCCTCTCCCTCCTTTATTCTCCCAAAGCATCCTGATGGCTCACTCCGCTTTGATCTCCTGAATGGGAATGGCCTGTTCATGTGTGTCGCCCACCTTTCTAAGGAAGGACCGTGTCGTATTTATCTTTGGTTCTGCAGCACCCAATATTATGTCTGACATTTGGTGGGTGCTCAAAAATATAAATGAGTAATTATTTGTTAGGTCACTCCGTGTCCCGTTTCGTTGCTTGTGTGCAAATGGCTAGAATGAGTTTTTCCCTGCGTAAGCCTGGGGTTTCACCCCTCAGAGAGAGCTCTTCTCTCTCTGCTTTTCAGCCGGGATATCTCTCTCTGGGTGTGCCTGTGTCAGAGGGCCAGGGAATAAGGATGGTACAGCACAACTGCCATCCTTTATACGAGGGCTGCTCTTGCAAAGCCCAGCTGGCAGGACGGCAGAAAGTACCTGAGCATCCCAGTCCTATCATCCAGTCGTTCGGTCAGCCATTCAACACACACCGAATGGTGTGCCGCTTATGTCCCAGGAATGTATCTTTGAGCAAAACTGATCAAGATTCTTGTCCCCAGGGAGCTTGAAGTCCAAGAGGAAGAGGCGGACAGCAAATGTAGTGAATTATAGGGTACACCAGAAGGCGGCCAATGCTATAGGGAAAAGAAAGCAGAGGCCAGAAAGTCTGGCAAGGTTACCATCTTAAATACAGGATCACAAGAGACTCTATGGAAAGGTGATATGTTTTTAAATTTTATTTATTTATTCATGAGAGAGAGAAAGAGACAGGCAGAGGCAGAGAAGTAGGCTCCATGCAGGGAGCCCAGTGCAGGACTCAATCCTGGGACTCCAGGATCACACTCTGGGCCAAAGGGAGGCACCAAACCGCTGAGCCACCAAAGAATCCCATGGAGAGGTGGTATTTTGAGCAGAGCTTTGAAGGATGTGAAGAGGTGAGCCACATGAATGCCTAGGGGGACATTCCAGGCAGATGAAGGAGCTCATCAAAGGCTCTGGGAGGGAAGAGTGATCCAGAGGGAATAGTAAGGAAATGAGTGTGGAAGGGCAGACTGAGTAGCGGGAGCATAGAGGTGGGTCTGTGTGGGGCCTTGAAGGTGTCTAGCTGAGGGGGTACGGGTTTGGGGAGCACCGTGGCCCCACTTGGGCTGCACAGGGATGCTTTGGGTACTGTGTAGGGCTAGACTATGAGGCCAGGAGGTGCCAGATGGGTGGCTGTTGTAAGAATCAGGCAAGTGACAAAGTGTTGATGAAGTGTTCTGGGTCTGGGTAATTTAGAGAGAACCAAGATTTTCTGATGTGCTGGGTGTGCAATGTGAGATGAAGAAGGAAATCCCCAACTGGGTCCTAAAGAACAGAATGTGGTGATGGAGTGGCTGTTATGAGCAGGGAAAGCTGTGGGTGGAGGTGGCTGAGGAAGAAGGTAGGTCAGCAGTTCTGTTTGGCACATGCTGAGTCTCAGATCTTAACAGATAGCTAAATGCAGATGTTGAGCGGGCGGGTTTGTACAGAATCACAGACAGGCCTGGGAAAGGTAGGCAGTCCAGGTGAAGATGCAAAGTGGGGCTCCGCCACCTAGAGATGATGTGTAACGATTCCAGGCCTCAATCCTGAATATGACATCTGGGGGAAAAACTGTAAGCACCAAACTTCAAATAAAAAGAATATAAGATACAAAGAAATGAACTGGGGCACCTGGGTGGCTCAGTCGGTTAAGCATCTGCCTTCAGCTCAGTCAGGATCCTGGAGTCGAGCCCTGGGATCGAGCCCTGGGTCATGCTCCCTGCTCAGTGGGAGCCTGCTTCTCCCTGCATGTGCTCTCTCTCTCAAATAAATAAGTAAAATCAGAAAAAAAGAAAGAAAGAGAGAGAGAGAGGGAGGGAGGGAGGGAAAGAGAAAGAAAGAAAGAAAGAAAGAAAGAAAGAAAGAAAGAAAGAAAGAAAGAAAAGAAGAAAAAAAGAAAAGAAGAAAAGAAAAGAAAAGAAAAGAAAAGAAAAGAAAAGAAAAAGAAGCAATTCCTGGAACATGAAGAGCTCTATGTACTCCTGAGGTAGAGCTCCTTCCATCCTCCTGAGGGTCTTTCTCTTTTCTGATATATGAAAAGAATATCTCTAACCTTTATGCTTTAATCAGATTTGTTGATAGGTCATTGACATGCATACAAGGAAACTGCATGTGTCCACAGCCATGAAGCCATCACCACCATCAAGAACTTGGAACTCCAAAATTTCAATCAGTGATCTTTCCCGAGACTCTTGTGTGTCTAAAGCTCTGTGACAGGTGTAAGAAAGATCTAAACTGTAGCCACTACCCCTGCCTCCTGTAATTTGTTCTGATGCAACATCCTGGCGTCCCCTACACAGTCCCCTCTTCTAAGGCCTGTGCTCTTCTAAAGGACGCTCAAGTTTGGTGACCACAGGGTTTGGAATGACCATTTGAGGGCGGTGCTACTGGTTAAATCAGGAAAGAGGAGAGATCAAGAACCCTGCTATCCTTTTGTCCGTTCTGATGCAAGCAAAAACACACCCCCCATTCCTCCTTCTGTGGAGACAGCCCAGACAGCAGGCTCAGTTCCATCCTTATTTTCTGTGTGTCCGCAACACAATAATTACCTCTCATCGAAAGCTTTGAGAAGTTTTTCTGTGTCTAATCAGAATTTTTTTTAAGATTTTATTTATTTATTCATGAGAGACACACAGAGAGAAGCAGAGACACAGACAGAGGGAGAAGCAGGCTCCATGGAAGGAGCCCAGTGTGGGACTCAATCCCGACCCTAGGATCACACCCTGAGCCAAAGGCAGATGCTCAACCACTGAGCCACCAGGCGTCCCATCCAATCAGAATTTTTTATTTGACTAGCAAATACAACATAACGTCTTTATTTCTGAACCGCTCACTGGTGTTATGTACCCCGGATATTTTTAGATCTACCATTTGCCAAACGGCCAGTGCATTTCAAGACACTATTATTTCCTGTGACAGCTTTTCTACGGGGCGGCTTGTGGACCGTGGGTTGAAAGGAGGGGTGAGGGACCCTCTTTGGTTTTGGAATCCTCTCCCTCCCTCCTCTGCACCCCCTCCATTTCCCTTCCTTTCCCAGCCTCTTGCCCCCTACCCCCACCCCTCCTTTTTAAGTGGTATTAAGGAAGAAATGGAACAGTTCTAGAAACTCGTCGTGTGCCGGGTGCTATGGCAGCAGAATGAGCCCCATGAGCAGGTCTCCAGGAGGGTCTGGGGTGGCTCATGGGGCAGCCAGCCAGTGTTGAAACCTCCAACAAGATGAACAGAGGAAGGGAGCCGCCAGCGCAGCTCCAGCTCGTGCAAGTGTGGAGAGTCCCTGCCAGGCCTCTCCAGCAGAATCCTTTCCAGAGAGCTCTGTTATGTAAATATCCAGTCAGCAGCCTGGATTGACTGCCCCATACAGATGTCATAGATAGCTGCAAAAACTTCCCTTAATGCAAGCACTTCAGGTTCCTAAGCTCTCCAGACACCTCTTTTATTGGGGCATTTGGCCAGGGAGGGTGAGAGCTTGCTGCTATCTCTAGAAGCTGGACGGTGGCTTTCTGGATGGAGTCATCTTGGTCTCCAGATGCACTTTGCTGGGATACCACTGGAAGTTTGGTCTGATTTAAGCATGCATCGCAAAAGGATCAGCTGTTGGGCTGGAATGCTTCCTTCCGAACCCGGAGGACTTGGCATCTGAGCCCTAGGCCCCTGGATTCAGATGTCACAGGCACAAGCGGCTGCTCTGTATCCCATGCAGGTTCTGTGAAAGCAGGTGGGCCATGCCGAAGAGGTGGCTTTCTCCCACTGTGTTTCAAGAGTCACCTAAGAAGGGAATTCCAAAGACCCAAGAATAGATATGCAGTAGCTTGCAGATGGTCTTGAATACTCTTTTCTGCCCCCTACATCCCCAGGGATAATGGAGAGTTTTCTGTAGTTATACACAAAGGAGATTGTTTATGTGAAGGAAAACCCATTCCCAAACTATGTGGCAAGAGGCCCCAGCTACCAGTGATGGCAGGTTGACAGCAGGGCTACTCATTTGACATGTGGTCCTGTATTTATGAAGAATGCAGGTGTTCTGTAGTCTGGGTTTTGGGGTATGTTCCTACAGAATAGGCAAATTAAAACATATCTCACTGAATGCAAAATTAAGTTGTATAGTACCTATATTTTGGAGTTGTCCTTGAAATGGCATATAAGGATATACGTTATTTGAATATATATTTGTTAATTCATATAAAAATATGTATTGAGTGGCTGTTATGATAGTCATGTGATTCTGTTTCAATCATAGATATATAATATCATTTTAACATCAACCAAATGCTTTCAGTAAAAATGTGATAACCCATTGCTTCATAAGACCCATGGTTGTAGTAGTGTGATCTCATCCCACTAATCACAATATAAGCAAAAATTGAAAACAAAATTTAATTTAAAATGACAGATTGAATTAGACATTGGAGCAAAATAGGCAAATTCATGTTACCAAGGAAATGTCATTGAGGTCCTTGGTTATTAAATACATGAATACCAATCCAGTGACAGACGCTTGTAACCAACCACTCTAGGCATCCTATTTTGAATAGAGGACGTCTGCTTGCATTATCTATACAAAGGGAATGGGTAGGGAAAAAAGGTAGAATAATGTGTTCGTGCCTAGCACTCTGCAGTGTGATTTTTTTAAAAAAACTCTTCTGAAGCAGGAAATGGATGTTGCCAACATTTGGTTCATCAAATGTAATATTGTAACAGGAGCATTATAAATAAATACATGGGGGCGCCTGGGTGGCTCAGTGATTGAGGGTCTGCCTTTGGCTCAGGTCGTGATCCCTGGGTCATGGGATCGAGTCCTGCATCTGGCTCCCCTGCAGGGAGCCTGCTTCTCCCTCTGCCTGTGTCTCTGCCTCTCTCTGTGTGTCTCTAATGAATAAATAAAAATCTTTAAAAAACAATTTTTTTAAATCTTTAAAAAATAAGTAAAGACATGAGCTATTAGAATGAACTTTTTTTTTTTTTTTTTTGAATTCTTGTCTGTAGTTGTGCACATATATCCGTAACATACCTTAGGGTGTGACTGTCCCGCCTTCCTCTGGAGTTCAGTAATCCTTTCTTACAGTGTCCCTGGCTAAAGGCCTTCTGGCCCCTTTCTGATCACATATAGTGATGATGGGGCAGCCCTTTCCATTTTGAGCAATAATGCTTGTTTAAACGTTCTCCCTTCTGTTGACTTCACATGTGTCTTCTGGAACGTCTCTCATTGATTCCATTTCTGCCCGCCAAAGCACAGTTCTTGTCTCTCTTCATTAAAGTATTAAATTTAATCATCAGATTTTAAAATTATTAAATTAGCCAGTCCCCATTTCCAGGCATGTCCAGTTGAATTTATATGTTATCTCTGTGGAGTCCACCATTGTCTCCCTTTTCTCTCATTGATGTGTCTTGGCAGGGACAATAGCTTCTGCAGGGTTACCCTAACACTGCATGCAGCCTTTGCTGGTTAGGCTGGTACGCAGTTTTCCTGTCAGCCCTGAAAAGACACAGTTTCCAGATCTTTACCCAATCTGATTATTCTTGTTTGCCATACTCCACTTTCTTCCATTTCCTGTGTCAAATATGGTGCCCAGAATGAACACAGATGTCCAGAAATGGTTTAACCATGGTGGAGTGTGGGAGGCTTCTTAATTCCATTATTCAGGAAGTTATGCTTCCAGCCTGTGAACTAAGAATAGGATCCCAAACTATAAATAATATGATCCCAGCTGTTAAATTTTGAAGCTACCATCTAAACCTCCCCATCTACTGTACATTTGGTCAGCACACTTTCTTTGTTTGGTTATAAGTCACTGAGGGTAATACAGATATGGAGAAAGACAGCTTATATTTAGTATTTCCTTACAGTTTTCTTTAGACATTGAACCTCAACACTTGCACTTAGTACCCTCTTTCCAGACTCCCCTCGTTTCCACATCAATTAGGATTAAATTGACTTGAAAACGATGTTCAGGGGCGCCTGGGTGGCTCAGTCAGTTAAACATCTAACTCTGGCTCAGGTCATGATCCTAGAGTCCTGGGATCAAGCCCCACATTGGGCTCCCTGCTCTGCGGGGAGTCTGCTTCCCTTTCTGCCTCTGCTCCTCCCCCTACTCCTCCTCTATGTCTCTCTCTCAAACAAATAAATAAAATCTGGGATGCCTGGGTGGCTCAGCAGTTGAGTGTCTGCCTTTGGCCCAGGGCGTGATCCTGGAGTCCCAGGATCGAGTCCCACATTGGGCTCCAATCCAGTGACGGACTTTGGCCCAGGGCGTGATCCTGGAGTCCCAGGATCGAGTCCCACATTGGGCTCCAATCCAGAGAGCATGCCTCTCCTTCTGCCTATGTCTCTGCCTCTCTGTGTCTCTCATGAATAAATGAATAAAATCTTTTAAAAAATAAATAAATAAAATCTTAAAAAGAAAATGATGTTCCTTGGCTCCTTACTATTTCACCTTATACCACCCTCAGGCCATTGAATATATGGATATCTCTTGTCATCTTTTTTTTTTAATTTATTCATGAGAGAGACACAGAGAGAGAGAGAGAGAGAGAGAGAGAGAGAAGCAGGCTCCATGCAGGGACCCCAATGTGGGACTCGATCCTGGGACTCCAGGATCACGCCCTGGGCCGAAGGCAGGCACTAAACCACTGAGCCACCCAGGGATCCCCTTCTTGTCTTCTTAAATAGGGTTCTCTACCTGGTTTTCTCTCTGCTCCTGGTCTACCCACCACTCTCTGTTCTCACCTCTTCTGCATAGTCTATGTTTCCAGAACATGCCTGTTCTCTCCCATCCCAGATCTTCTTTCGTCAGGCTGCTTCTGCCAGGTGTCCTGTTGTTCACGTACTACTTCCTCACCTGAGTGTTGACCAGTCCTCCAGGTGTGAGTTACGGTCCTTCCCACCTTCTGCCCAGAACTCCTACGCCCTCCCCGTCATCACTGTAATGGCCTATTAACTTTGGTATTTCCTCTGTGGGATATAGAAGCTGATTAAATATAGGAACAAAATCATGTTCATCATTATATATCTAATAAGATGCCCTGCACATAATACTGTACCATAAACACTTGCTGAATGAACATACACGGTGGTGGACATTGTCATATATCACCCTTTAACCTGCCTTCTCTGTATTTCATTAGGGTGGGTCGGTCACTCGATTACTTTCTAGATGACTGGAGACAGAGATACATCTCTTCTCCAGAGGAGAAATGACCCCACAAAAGGATAGGAACTTTTCTAGCCATTTGCAGTATAATTTTATTTCCTGTAGGGTATTAGTAACCTTCGAATTAATTTGTAATTATCTACTAATTAAATAGTTTTATTTTTAACACATTAACCCTTTGTTGTGGTTGTTAATCACCCTTCCCCCCAAAATTTGCAGTTGCTTTTTCTTTTTGCTTAGGGTGTTTGTGAAGTAAAATTGCTTTTTTTAATTCAAGTGTTTTTAAGGTAGTCCACTGTATACATTTTCCCCTTTGGGCCCAGCCCCTTTTGTGCTTAGAATGCCCTACTAAGTAATTACCTAATTTTAATACTAACTTTATAAACCCTATGAGGAATTTGTCTGGAGGAAGGAGGTGCAGTTAGTTTCTATCATACTAGCTAGCCCCACTGTATCGCTTCTTGCTCAAGAAGATTGAAACCAACCCAGAACTGAATAGTTCAGGGGTTCGTCTTTTAACAAAGATGGATTGGCTCCAGACAACAAAAACATTCCTCTTCTCACTTGTCTTGCTTTGAATCTATCTTTAAAGGTTCTTTGATTGTTCTTAAACTTGGCTTATTTCAGATGTCACCTTTGGTTTTCCAGCCCAGTCCTGTCAGCCCGTGACCCTCTAAAAGTATTCGTCGTATTTGTACAGAATATAACTCACTGTGCACCCTTGACATGTTGCATATGTTACGCCAAAAATCTCATCTCCTTTGGGAGTTCTCTGTGCAAATACTCCATGTTCTTTGGATACCTCACTCCTCATTCTCTCATTCAGTTTTATTTTTGTTGTTATGAAATTTTCACTTGTAAAGTCTCTCTCATAAAAACAATATTCTTTTGGGTCCATTGAGGCAGCCTTTTTTTTTTTCCCTTCTGGACTTTTAAAAACTTTCCCTTGTGTCTGGGGTCCTTGTCTGACCACTCTATCCTCTTTTCCTACTATAAAAATTCCAAGTACGATCCCCAAAGCCAAAGAAAGAGTAGATATCTGCCTTTTCCTTTGGAAAAAGCATCCTCATTCTACTCCAGGACTCTGCCACTAAGATACTAGAGCCAGAACTCCACACGACCGAGAACGTGTGTCATTTTCTCGCATCTGTCGTCAAGGGGCACAGTGGGACATTAGCTGGATATGTAGGTTCTTGCTGCTTCTTTGATGTTTTGTTTCATTCGGGTTTATACCGCACTCAGCCGCCTTTAAGGAATGTCTGCATGGACACCTCTGCTGTGAACGGCGTGTGAGTAGGAATAATACCCCGAACCTGCCCAAAGAGACAGGTGCAAGAGCTTTCATCTCTTGCACTAACATAGCAGACTGTGGCCTGGCAGTGCTTGCCATCCAGCCAGCATTGACCCAAGAGTCATGCACTGACTTTCCCAAACCCCCTTTCTTAGGTTTATTCCATGTTCCTTATGTCAGCTCTCTGTTGGTGATTGCCAGCTAGCACAGGATGACTCTGGGAGGTGCTATTGCTGGGGAGAAGGACTGGCTGTCCACACCCTGTCTGGATGAAGTGCCCCCTCTATGTGTGCCCAGGGCCCTACAGAGCCCTGCTCTGTGAAGGCCTGGCACTTGCTCAGTGCATGGGATAGCCGCCCGAGTGAAGCCTGTCCACACCCGCCTCCTACCCACCCTGCCACAGAGCAAAATATCTTGTGTGAGCGGATGGAAAACCATCCTGGGTTGGGGGTGGGAGGGAGGTATGCTGTCTGCTATGTTTCTGACACTCCTGCTCAGATGATCCTCGAAATCCCTGACTGGAAACTTCTAAAGGTAATATTAATTGAGAGCCTTCTTCGCACCAAGCAGAGTTCCACACTCTTTACCTGCAGTACCTCCCAGCAGCCCCTCGGGGGTGGCACTGTGATGGCCTCAGTTATCTAGTCTAGGGAAGTGTGACCCAAGCTGGTGAGGTGATATGCACAGGTTCACCCCCAACTCGCTCATGGTGAAGTCAGCATAAAACACAAAGCCACACAGTCAGGCTCTGAGCCAGGCTCCCATCCTCTGTGCGTCCCGGGGGGTCGGGCAGGGCAGGGCAGCAGGGAGCACACGGTGCCTGGCCTCAGGCCTGCGTTGGTGGCCAGAGAGAGGGGGTGGGCGGGGGGAAAGTGTGAGCATCAGCAGAGCTGGGTGTGGAAGAATGAACAAAGGTAAATGCTCATCTCTCCCTCAAGACAGCCTCCAAGGAGGGGGACCTTCTCTTCTTTGGGTCACCACTGTGTCCCTGGCACCTGGCTCAGTGCATGGCCAAGAGCAGACAGGCAGGGAGGGTCCTTGGAGTACATGAGTGAAGAGAGTGTTTCCAGGCAGAGCCACAGCTCAGCCAAGCCCAGAGGCAAGGCAGAGGGTGGCCCTCACAGGAACAGGATTTAGAAGTCAGGATGGCCGAGGGGACAGGAAAGGAGGAGAGCATTTGAAAAACTTGCTCTGGCAAGGCAAGCCTGATCTCAGAGGGCTTGTTATCATCAAACATTCCAATGTCCCCCTTTCACAGCTGGTAGCAGCAATGCACAGTGAAGGAGAAAGAACCACCCTGTCAGGCATCACCTGCTCGGGCCCTTACGCCCTGAGGCCTGCTGTCCAGACCTGCACAGGGGTCCACTCTATTCAGTCCCTGCTTCTGTTTCCTGTGGGTTTCTTTCTTTCTTTCTTTCTTTCTTTCTTTCTTTCTTTCTTTCTTTCTTTCTTTCTTTCTTTTCTTTCTTTCTTTCTTTCCTTTCTTTCCTTTCTTTCCTTTCTTTCAAGATTTTTAAAATGTATTTATTCATGAGAGACAGAGAGAGAGAGGCAGAGACACAGGCAGAAGGAGAAGCAGGCTCCATGCAGGGAGCCTGACGTGGGACTCGATCCCGGGACTCCAGGATCACACCCTGGGCTGAAGGCGACGCTAAACTGCTAAGCCACTCGGGCTGCCCTCCTGTGGGTTTCTATTTGGATGGCATCAGACCCCCAGCTCCCTTTCCTCTGTAAGGAGTAGGCTGTAGTCCCTTCCCACCCCTTCTCCAAATAATAAGAGGAATGGCAGTAGTAACAGCCAGGTGTGGAGAGGATTCAGTCTCTCTGTGTCTTCAGAGGCTCGGGTGCAGAACCAGCGTGTGGGCTGCAGAAGGCCGCAGGTGCGTGGTGAGCGGGGTGAGGAAGTGTTCACACGTGGAGACGAACGAAAGCCTATCTGCAGAAGGTGCTCTAGCAGAGCCCGAGTGCCACAATCCAGTTACCGCTCTCTAGGTGTCCAGCTAGTTGGAGGGAAATGCGGAAAGCCCTGTGCCTTCCAGAGCCTTGGATATGTCACCGCACATAAGCTCATCGAAGTGAGCTTCCTGCTCTGCTCACCAGGTCGGTGTCCGTGGTATAGAGCCAGCCTGCAGAGCCCAGGCATTCGGATCTCCTGGTGTCCGTGTGCTCCTGACCGGTGACTCAGAGGGGTTGGCCTCAGAGGAGACTGTTGGCCTGTCCCACTGTGGCCCTGGGTTGCATTGACTGGACCTTTTCTTTCCATATCTGCAACAGACCTGTCTGACCTCTGCATCAAGAGCTTGTCCTCAAATTTCAATGTCTTGTTGGAAGATGGGAAGAGTACCCTTCCTTCCTCCCTCCTCCACAGTCCGCAACTTGGCACTGAGTCAGAGTTCCTGTGCACTGGAGCTTCCTGGCTGTCCTCAGTGCCTATGATGAATGTCTGGGCCCATTCCTCATCTTCTAAGCTTTAGGCCCAGAGATTGTTAGTATTCCCTGACCTCTGCCCTGCAGTTCCATCTGGAGGGATTGAGATGGACTGTGCTACAGGACTTGTGGCTCCATCACACACAGCAGTGGTCTTCTGGGTGTCAGGGTCCAGGCTAGAAAGTTCCATGCCAGAGCAGCGGCCCTGCACTGCCCCCAAGCCCTGAGTGTGCCCATGACATCCCGACTTCTCTTCCTACATGATGGGAGAAAGCCCCAGGTCCTTTTACTGAAGGTAGAAGCAGCATCCGAGCATCCGCAGCCCCAAAACCTGCTTTCCAAAGATCCTCTGGTAAAGCACAAGCCCTGCTTGTGGAAGGTTGAGCTTTGAAGAATGCAGGGCTATTTCAACTTTTATAATCCGTCGAGTTGCCATGTGAATTTGTTTCTAGCAGAGCCACTCACTTAATCACTTTCGTCTGGGTTTGATAAGTTACAACTGTATTCAGCAGCCAGGAGCCTCAAGGACATGCCTCTGTGTTTCCTTCTTTTAAATCCAGGAGACTCATGGTCAAGACAGAGGTGAAATAATTCGCCAGAGGACATAGGGCAAATAGGGACAAGGTCATTCTCTAAATCAGACTTCTGACGTCTAGCACCGTGGGTCTCCATCCCCTGTCATGTTGTTTTAATATGATGTCACTTAAAGACAACAAAAGGTAGGCTTGAATAGGGGGTAAATTGTAATAAAAGTGGGCAGAACACCTAAAGATTATGGGCAGAGACTCCCCATGCCTGTTATGAAATTATAAAATTACATTATAATAATTTAATTTGTTCTATCTGGCATTTCCATGGTACAGGCTAAGTGTGAGCAGCAGCAAATGGATGCATATTTTCAGTAAATTTTAATTTGCCCGAAGGCCTTTCTGTGTATTCACGGTGAGTTGAATTTCTGGAGGCCGCTGTGAATGTATCTCATTCAAATATCTCCTGGATGTGATAGCTTTATGATTCTTGAGACTTTGTGAGCCTGTGGCTTTCTGGTACCTTCGCTGGGTCGTTGGGCCTTCATTAGCCTGAGAGGAAACTGAAGTGGAGAGAGGAATGTAACATGCTGAGGTGACCCCGAGAGCAGAAGCTCCAACAGTGAGTCGCACTGGGAAGTTGTAGTCATGTTTCTGGAATTTCCTTGTGAGCCACAGAACGGCCCAGGTCAAAGGGCGGATTGTGAGGTGCTGCCGTAGCACATCCGCCCGTCTGGCTGCCTTGGGATGCTCTGTGGTTTAACGGACCAGGCTAAGAGGGGAGGCTTGTCTCTGTGTTTGGGCTGTGGCTGGGATGCTTTGGAAATCTGAAATTTCTATTTGATGGTAGAATTTTAAAGGATAGGATTCCAGGTTTGGAGTGGGGTGGGGAGTAGTGATAACTTTCCTAAACACAGCACATTCTGGAAGTTTCAATAGTTCCCTTTATACAGTCCTAGTGAGGCTTTGATATTTCTTCTTTTATTGTCTCAGGAAGTTACCATCTCTAAGATGAATATGAGTCACAGCACAGTGACTTACTGTACGGAGATGAACCAAGAGGACATGTGGAAAGTAGGTTCAAAGCCGTATTTGCAGGCCATGTACCTTGCCTCCCGGCCCCGTGCTCACCCGGCCCTTACCCCACTCCCCGGTGCCTCGGGGATAACCGGCTCCATATAAAGGAAATATGGTAACATGTGCTGATAAGATGTCTTTTAGTTTTTCTTTTCTGAAAGCCTTGTGCGTTTGTGAGCTCAGAATCAGTGACCCCGTATAGTCGTTTGTCCCACTGCGTTAGAGTCCAGTGAAAATGTTATCAGCCGTGGAACGAGGTGTGTGTACCCTGGTGTGTGACTTAATTGGCAAAGGACAAGAAGCAAGAGAGGGGCGACATCCAGGCAGTGGCTCAGAGAGCAGGAGGGAGCGGGAGGGAGAGGTGGTTATGTCGAGAACCGAATGGTAATGCAAAGCATATGAAGATGGGCGTTTACTTAGTTTTGAATGTGAAGACAAAAGGTTCCTAATAAAACGTGTTCGCACGTGCTGAACTTGGTAGCCTGCCCTTCTCCACAGAAGGCATCTGAAAACTACCGTTTGGGGGACTTTGTCATTGCTAGTTAATTACTGTTTCTGTTTTACTAATGCCCTGGAGGCCGCATCTGGACAGTGGTCCCTTGCACCAGCAGGAATATACCAGGATGTTGTAGAAGGAAGGATGCCCTCAGACAGAGATATTTATACATCTCCCCTCTTTTCAGGTTCTGTGCAACTTTTTTTTTTTTTTTTTTTAAGATTTTATTTCTTTATGCATGAGAGAGACACAGAGAGAGGCAGAGACATAGGCAGAGGGAGAAGCAGGCTCCCCTGGGGGAACCTGATATATGGGACTTGATCTCAAGATCCCTGGATCACACCCTGAGCCAAAGGCAGACACTCAACCACTGAACCACCCTGGCATCCCCCTGAGCAACTTCTGATCGCAGTTGGCTTCCCATTCATTCCACCTGCAGGGGGAGAATATGTCAGACCTTCCACCTCCAGTATTCTGACCTGTGTGACAATTGTAATTCTCATTCGTAAACTAATTGATTTGATTTGATACGTTAAAACCATAGGCAATCTAAAACGAATTCATTGGGAACAAAGCTTCTCAAGATCCTTTTCCTATGGCTGACCTCAAATACTGTCATTCATTTTTCGAGATAAAGTTTCTTTTTTCTAAATTTTTTAACTGAAAAAGAAAAAAGTATTTGGATGGGATGGGAGGGAACTACCCATTAGCCTACTCCCCTAGCACATCAGCTATTTTATTTTTGTCTCCCAATTCCTGTCCAAATGCATGGTAATTTTATTGGCCGCCTTTATAGTACAGTACACATAGCATTTCATATTCCGCTATGCTCACTTAAGCTAGTATCATAAATGCATTTCTCTGTTTATGAATAACCTTCCTGATTCCGTGTGTGTCTTAACAGCAAAGTTGGATCAATGGGGTGGACACCTCACTTCCAAAATAACACTTTTCTGTGTATCCTTTGGAATCACAGTGCATTTGGCAGGCCCGTGTATGGTGTAGAATTGTATTGTAGCAAGACGATTTCTGTTGGAGTGGTAGCCAGCTGACATCTACAAGAAGCCTTGTTCTCCAAAAGGATTTCCTCTGAGGGGGATGCCAATGCTGCAATTGTGCGTGAGCAGCTGAAAATGAAAACAAGCAAAGCAGTATTATTTTACAATTGTTAGTATTCAAAAGAAAATTTCAGTATGCGTGGAAAGCCAGACAAAGCTACAGATGTCCACTCTGTCCCCGTACACACCCAGAATGGTAAACCTTTTCTCAACTGATGAGAACAGGATACTCCAGTCTTCCTTCAATATGAAACAACAAACCATCCCCCCTTTGAGAAAAAAAAAAAAAAAAAAAACAGCAGCACCGTCAAAAGACAGGCGTACTTTCAAAAACATGATGATTCAAAGTTGAGTTTCCGTTTGGACGCACTTCTCTGGACTGCCTTTTTTTCAGGGACGTTTTGCCTTCCAAAAGAGAGGCAGCTTATAAATTCTCCTGTTTAAAATAGGGAGCATGCTTATTTAAAAAATTCCCCAGAACTGAAAATTGAGGCTTTTTTTTTTTTTTTAAGAGAAGAATGAGCTTGGAAAACTCTGAGTAGATCTTAACATCTTGGTGTATAGTTTATTCCTTCAACTGCTGAGCAGATAAGGTGAGATTATTTAACGGAATGAGAATTTTCTTTTTCAGATGAAAATGAGAGCCTCACAGTAAACTTCTAGGTATGGCTATGCACTCGGTGTCACGTCATGCTTTGTGTGCTTTGAAATATTTTGAGAAAATTATATGCTACCTCTTTATGATTGCAGTTAAAACTTCATTTGATACAGTAATGCCTTGGCGATACCAACTTCCCTTTGTTTTTATCAGATTTATTTGAATGTGGTTAAGGAAGTCAAGAACGTGTTTATATCCTTAGCTTTTTAGGATTAAATGAAGCTTAAAACTGTGGGTTCTAAAGATGCTAAGGGCCAGCAGCATTTTTTTAAAAAAATTCTCTTCCGTCCCCACCCTTCAGAGAATTTTCTGAAACCTGTAATAAATGTCTGTAAAGGAATTTCATAATAGTATGCTGGATGGTTGTAGCACTTTTCTTCCTTGAACTTCCACTGTCCTAACTTCCACTGTCTTAACTTAATTCTTACGATTAAGAGCTGAACTGCTGGAAATCTGTACCTTTTACACTTTGGACTCGTTTCACCAATTTCCCTCACTCCTCTCACACCCCAGCTCTGGCAACTACCAGTCTGTTCTCTGTATCCACGAATTTGGTGTTTTGTTTATTTAGATTCCACATGAGATCATTTGTCTTCCTCTGACTTAATTTCACTTAGCATCATGCCCTCAGGACACTATCCATGGTGTCACCAATGGCAAGATTTTCTTCTTTCTTTAGCTGAATAATATTCCACTGTGTACCTACACCACCTATTCTTTATCTGTTTATCCACCAATGGACACTTTGGTTTCTGTGTCTTACCAATCATACAGAATGCTGCAGTGAAAATGGGGCAACATATGTCTTTTTGAATTAGTGTTCTCCTCTTCTTCGGGTAAATACCCAGAATTGAAATTCCTGGATCATATGGTGGCTCCATTTTTAATTTTTTGAGGACCCTCCGTACTGGTTTCCACAGCGGCTACAGTAATGGGACATTCCCACCAGCAGTGCATGAGGGTTCCCTTTACTCCACATCCTCATCAACGCTTGTTATTGCTTGACTTTTTCATAATAGCCATTCTAACACATGTGAGGTTGATATCTCATTGTAGTTTTAATTTGTATTTGCCTGATGATGAGTGATGTCGAGCATCTTTTCATATGTCTGTTGGCCGTCTGTATGTCTTCTTTGGGGAAGTGTCTATTCAGATCCTTTGCCCATTTTGTTTAATAGGATCGTTTGGGGCTTTGCTATTGAGTCATCTGCATTCGTTATATATTTATTAATAATTATGGGACGCCTGAGTGGCTCAGCGGTTTACTGTCTGCCTTTGGCCCAGGGTGTGATCCTGGAGTCCTGGGATCGAGTCCCATGTCAGGCTCCCTCCATGGAGCCTGCTTCTCCCTCTGCCTGTGTCTCTGCCTCTCTCTCTGTCTCTCATGAATAAATAAAATCTAAAAAGAAAAAAAAATAGTTATTAACCCTTTTTCAGATATATGATTGGAAAGTATTTTCTTCCATTTAGTAGGTTGTCTTTTCATTTTGTTGATGGTTTCCTTTGCTGTGCAGGAGCTTTTTTTTTTTTTTAACATTTGTTTTTATTTAAGTTTGATTTGCCAGCATACAGCAGGAACTTTTTATCATGATGTCTGCCCACTTATTTATTTTTTGAAGCTGATGGATTTTTAAAAATTAAGTCTGTCAGCTAGGATGCCTCCTATGTGCAAAGTTGGTGGATTCTAATGGGATTGGAGCCCATTCTCCTTTTAAGGCAGTGAACAGAGTTAAGAGTTCAAAGAATGAATTGGAGTTTTCATAGACCCATCTCTTGTCCATGGCCACCAGCTTCAGCATATATGTGCAAAATGACAGACCCTTGGAGTAAAGGTTTCCTTGGTTTTTACTCTATTTTAACCTCTGTTGAAGTGCCAGTGAGTAGGTGAAACTTCTCGTGGTGCATTTTCCAGAGCCGAGGACTGCTAGGTCATCCTTATAACTCAGATTCAAGAGACTTTATTTTGGCTCCATCCAAGCACGTGTGCTATTTTGGTTAAGATCCCAGAACTAGGGAAATCTGACTCGTTGGTAGTTGGAAGGGGTGGCTCCTTCTGAGGAAGGAATAAGAATTTTCCCACAGGAGTCCCTGCCAGCTTTGGACATGCTGACAGCGGGCAATCCCTGTTGAACAGGAAGAGAAGATGCTACCTATTGTGTCATTCCTGGAGAAAGTGCTCGTGAGAAGGGACTGTGGTGGCTCTAATGAGATGAGGCCAGGATCTGCTCATGTGCTTCCCTCCCCTTGAGCTGCGTGCAGTGGCTGCCAGCTGGGCAAAAAAGGGTGGTTTCATTGGGGGCTCTGGAGTCATAGAAAAATACGCGGACCAGAAGGAAGCTTCTGGGTCTTCTGGTCTAGACGGTGAGGTTAGAGCCAGCTCTTCCCTGTTGTGAGAGCCAGTTGGTACATCTTGGGGAATTCTGCATGCCAGAGGTAAAACATCATCATTATTAAAATCAAATTCTATGGATTTAGAGTACATTAAAAACAAAGGTAATAAGTACTCAAAACCCATCACTAACGGATAGAAAATTCCCTAATTATTTGACTATACTATCATCCACGCCCCTGGGCTTATTTAAGTGTACAGTATGTGTAGAAGATATATTTGTCAGGACGGTAGCTTAAAATCAGACCCAGTGAAAGTATCTGGAGTGTGGCAGGACAAGTTTTGGTTAAAGTGGTGGCCAGCTGACATCAATGAGAAGCCTCATTCTTTAAAGGATTTCCTTTGAGAGCATTGCCAGGGCACTAGCAAATGCTACGAATTAAGGCTTTTTCCTCCCAGAAAGCCAATGATTCAACATTTCAGCAGCACTTCCCTGGGCTCAGCCCACTCCCTTTTGTATATGAGACGGGGCTGCAGAGATGAAGGGACACTTGTCCAAAGCCTTGCAGCCAAGACCTGACGTGGGTCTCCGCAGGCCTTTCGGGGTGCTCTTTCTCTTATGTCGCCAGCAGTGTGAGTAGGGAAAGGAGCAAGGGTTAGGGGTCAGGTATAGCCGTGACTGGCTCCTGGGTTCCTCTATCACAGGTGAAAACACTGGAGGGACTAGGTAATAAACAATTAACACAGAAATTCTGAGGAAAAGGAGTTCCCAGAAATCAGATGCAGTTCCCAGAGGGGTGCTCATCTGCTCCAGGGTGCTCAGTAAAGGGGACAAGGTGGCAGAGCCCAGATACTGAAATCTGTCCCTAATGTGTGGGGATAAAATTATTGAATGGAAGAATGATTAAAGCATGAAACACTTATCACCAGCTGGTGTTAGGTTAGGAATGTGTTTGCTAATTTATTTTAGATCTCCCCCTTAAAAATGTAAGCTCCCCGCGGACAGGAACCTTGTCTCGTGTGCCGCTGTGCACCCAGCTCCCAGAATAGTGCCTGGCACGTAGGAAGTGCTCCATAAGTATTTTTGAAGGAAGGAAGGAATGAACCAGTCCTGCCACTCCTTGGCATTGTCTGGCTCCATCTCCCAGGGCAAGTTTTGCCTGGCGGAGTCCAGCACAGGGGCCCCGCTCACCCTTTGTCAGGCTGCCAGACCCTCAGTGACCATCATTTGTCTTTCTTTGTAGATGACGGAGGGCCGTCGATGTCAAGTACATCTTCTCGATGACCGGAAGCTGGAACTCCTAGTACAGGTAAATGACTTTTGGCCAACGTTCTAAGTTTCTTCTGAGGCTGGTGCAGTTTAGACTCCCAATTCAGCTGACGGGTGGGGAAGAATAAAATGTTTTTTAAATTGGTATCTGGTAGAGATAGAGAAGGGCGGCGCACCATGGCATTTCTGTGTGTGAGTGCTATTTTTGATCATTCTGTTTCTTGTACACCACGCCTAAGGCATTCAAGGCCAGATGTATATCTAACCTATTGTTGCAAATCTCGAGAAAAGGAAATTCCCCGACTGCCATTAGCGATTTCTACTTGCAGGAGTTCACTATAATATAACGTAAATCCGTCTTGCTGCACCTGGAGCTGATTTGGTCATCTTTGCTACTTGGAGAGGGGTGGAAAACCATTTGCTGTTTTCAGGGTCATCTTTCATGGGTGTGGGGAAAGAGAGGCAGTCTCTTGGCTCTGTCTCCCCTCCGAGGGCTGAGTAAGCCTCATCCCGTGTGTCCACATTGTGTCACCCTTGAACATCTACGTGTCCATGGACAGCAGGAAATCATTCAGTCCATCTCCAAACTGCGCACCCATCAGAGTCAGAGAAGTCTGATTCTGATTGAAATCAGAGATCCTGGTCTCGTTCAGCTGACTCGAAAGAAATCATTTTACTTAGAGCCCTAAAGAATCACAAAGCTGCCCAACATGATTTAAAGAACCTTAATTCCAAATCTGTTGTTCAACTCCAACTTTTATAACCGTATTTGCTTGAAATGCTCAAATGTCTATCACAGTCTTAGGGCAGTGCTCCTCATTATCCAGAACACTTTGCCAAAGAAGTTGTAGTTCATCAGTAGGTTGAAATGACACCTGCATCCTCATTCACTGGGGAGGGATGATATTGCTGCAATGGGAAGATTTTCACAGAGAACTACTCTTATCTCATGTTCCCTTGGATTTGAAAATGTTCGAATCGCTAATTTAAAGAAGTTAATACTTTAAATTAGATTTAAATTATAAAGGCAACTTAGGGAACAGAGAAAGTAGGGAAAAGCTCATAATCACAGCACTCACTCACCTGCTAGCTTCATTTCAGCAAATTTCTTTCCAGCGTTTTTCATACTTCTGTTTCTTACATGGTTGTATTGTAATGTGTAATTGTATTTTATTTTTCCTCCTAACATTGCGTTTTATTGGCATTTTCCAAGTTACTTTAAGTTCATCTTTGTTAATATCAGCATAAATTCCAGAAATGGATATACCATTATTGTCTAATCGTTCACCCATTTGGGTACATTTAAGGCTTTTGTTTGTTTGTTTTACCGTTTTTCTGCTATTACCAGTAAATGTCATTAATTTATCCCTGTATATAGAGTTCTCCCATGTTTTGGATTATGACCTTATTAGGCTAGGTTCCAAGACCCATGGTCTTATTAAGAGTCAAACTTGTGGTTTGGATTCAGGGGGGGAGGTGAGGCAGTAGATAGTAGCTGTGAAGTGAGCAAGATCTCTCCTGTTAGCGAAATCACAAAGTGGAGCTTTCAGTTGTTAAGAATCAGCATGAAGAATTTATAGGTGAGTGCCCCAGTGTTTTTTCGATACTTTTTTTTTTTTTTTTTTGTTAAATCAACTCTTAGAGGCTTAGAAAGCAGCCAGTTTCTTAAACAGGAAACGAGACTTCAAGTGGCTGTGAAGTATGGTGTGTCAGGGGAAGATGTGAGTCAGGGCATTGGAAGGTGGACTTGAATCACAGAAAAGATACTTAGTTGCTTCTGTTCATAGCTTTGGAAGGGTGATCCTCAGCCCTTCACAATCCAGAAGATGTCGAATTAAGCCAAGCAAGAGAAGTCATATTCTTCCCACCCTCTTTGGAACACATGTCACATGTTACTCCCTCTTTCTAGAACTCTGCTTCCCGTGCTTGCACCTCTATGCCTGGCTGGTTTCTGCCAAGCCTCCAGTTCACAGCCTAGAAGATGCTTTTTCCCCAAGCTCTTGGCTCTACCTGCTGCTCCTCCCAAGTCTGGTTCTTAGCTGAGTCCCCCCACCCCCACACATCCCTTTCACAGCACTGTCACAACTCAATGTCACAGCTCACTGTCCTTGCCTGTTTACCTCGTTGCCCAGAGCCACCAGTGGTTGGAGGGCTGGGTCTACACTGTGGTCACTGTGTATACCCAGCACCCAGCCCCATGCCTGGCACAAATGTCACTAAACAAATCCTTGTGGAATGAAAGAACAGGCTAATCCCAAAATGCCTTGGTATTATTTCCCCTAAGGACTTTTTGTCATAGAACCAATTGCTTGGCAGGGGATTTAGTTTAGCACAAAAAACCATAGATAGAAAAAGGAACACTTCTGAACTCCTTTCGGCATTATTACAAAGCAGACTTCAGCAAAATACAGAGGAGCAAGGTTAAAACTATTGGCCGGACACCAAGTTAAATATGACTTTTCTTTCTCCTCTACAAAATTCCCTTGTCCAGGATTATGTTCTTTTGACAATCCTTTCTTAAAGGGAATCCCTCTTGAGTTCATTTGGACCAGTGCTAGTTTTTCATAGAACATTTGGGTCCCATACTTGTCTTTTTGATACTGTAAGTCCAGAGAGTGACAACCTTGCAGGTTCATTTATACTGTAGTCATCAAAGTACATTAAGTGCGGAAGGTTTTGCTGTTGTTGCTGTGAAGTATTTCAGCCTATTTGTAATGAGCTTTAGATGAAGAAGCGCCCTTCTCTGTCTTCTTCTTTTTTTTTTTTAAAGATCTTATTTATTTATTCATGAGAGATACACAGAGAGGGAGGCAGAGACACAGGCAGAGGGAGAAGCAGGCTCCACGAAGGGAGCCCGACGTGGGACTCGATCCTGGGACTCCAGGATCACGCCCTGGGCTGAAGGCGGCGCTAAACTGCTAAGCCACCCGGGCTGCCCCCCTTCTCTGTCTTCTGATCTGGGTTTGCGGAGATGGGGTGGGTGGGTGTTTACCTGACCAGGTTTGTAAGATGGAGAGGCAGGATTGGAGGAGGTGTTTTCTCTCCCACAGAGAAGCAAGTGAGTTTACACAAGAGTGGTTGACATTAGAAATAGCAGCAGGAGTGGGAGGTCTAGTTTTTCAGCCACTAGGTAAGAGATGCATCAAAGGCAACATCTCATAAAACTCCAGCAGCATAAAAAAAAGTGAGATGTCTTGGAATTAGCAACTAATAAGGATTCTTCCCCCCTCCCTCCCACCAGATGGATTCTGGTAACCAGACACCCAAACAGATCATTTCCTATGGTGGCATAGAGCTGGCCCCTGTGACTAGCGTTTCCCTTCTTCGAGTTATGGAGCAAAATGGCCATAATCTCAACAGTTAATGCTTCTTACAAAGCCCTTTGAGATTACTGAGAGGAATCTGTGCTTCCAAATCCCTGATTGCCCTGAGTAAATCCCACATTACCCTTACAGGGGTAAGGGCAAAGGTCAAGAGTACACATACTAGGATTTAATATTTGGAAGGTTCTCCTTAAATCCTTAAATTCTACTTAAGGACAGCAGGGGAATGATGATGTGAACTTTCAGTAACAAAATCAAGCCTCCAACCTTGATCATCTCTATGTGGCAGGTGTCCAGCTAGATCCCTCCCATCCAACCTAGAAAAAGAGAGTGTTATTTGCCCTGTTGCCCAAAACTGTTTCAACCAATTAGAAATGTACTCAAAAAAAGCCAGCATCAGAATGAGAGAGGGGGCACCCGGGTGGCTCAGTGGTTGAGCGTCTGCCTTTGGCTCAGGTCATGATCCCAGGGCCCTGGAATTGAGTCCACTTTGTGTTCCCCGCAGGGAGCCTGCTTCTCCCTCTGCCTATGTCTCTGCCTCTCACTGTCTCTCATGAATAAATAAAAAATAAAATCTTAAAAAAAAAAAAAGAATGAGAGAGGCTGCCATTATGTATGCCTGTCAGCCTCCTCCTGATGCTTATGTAGCCAGCTAAGAGAGTGTTGTGAATGTTTTGTATTAAAGTAAAATTCTCAAGTCTTATCTTCATATGGTTATTTCTTTAAAATTAGTTTCTCCATTTTTCTCCTGCATATTTTGAAAGCCAAGAAAGGGAAATATCCTTTTTAGCCTTAGTGAGAATCATTTAAATAAGACGAAGAGTGATTTCCTGACAGTGAAGGTCAATAGATGGAGTCCTAGAAGCAGTATAAGGAAGATCCTGGACTCTTTCTCTTGAATTTCTTAAAAATAGAATAGATTTTTCACTAGATTGGAATGGCTGAGGTGTGGCCCTTCCTTATTAGGAATCACACCTGGTTCTCCTGAGGCTTATGACATTATGTGGCATCCTTTCTTACAGGAAGACAGGCCAGCACAGGAAAAACAGACATGTGCCTTCAACACGTTTCAGGGTTTTACCCCAGCACTGGAGATGAGTAGATATTGTGCTCTGCTGGCAGGAACTCTTCCCTCAGATGATAGAGCTTTACAAATCAGAATCCTCTCTACCCCCACAACTGCCACAAGGAACCCCACTTTTTGTTTTGTTCAGGAAGCTGTCCCGTGATGTCACCAGTTTTCTTGGACTGTTGTGCCTCTCCCTCTGACCCAGTCTCTCAGTGGCCGTTGGCAGCACTTTTATAACCATCCACTTCTGTTAAAATAGAGGAACAGTGTCCTGTGATTCTAAGAAGTGGAGCAAACTTCAGCATTTTTTCCAAGAGAATGAGAGATAGTAGCTGGGTTATTGTTGTACATTACACAGTGTCCCTAATTCTGAGAAAGCCGGGGGACAGAAACATCGGGAAAGATCTGAAGCTGTATGGTTTAGCAGCAGTGGCAGCGTTTGAAACATTGGCAATCCAAACCGACACGTGGCGTCAGTGTAAAATATATCCCAGATTCTGAAGGTTTCGTATGAAAACAAAAACACCTTGTTAATTCTTTTATATTGCTGATTCCATGTTGAAGATGAACTATTTGGAGTATATTAATTAGGTGAAATAAAATATGTGATTAATTGAAATTAATCACACCTGGTTTAATTGGACTACTAAAAAAATTTTATTTCATATTGGATTCACATTTGTGGTTGACATTGTATTTCTGTTGGACAGTTATCTCTAAAGGATAGAGAGAAGATAATTTAAACAAGAGAAAAGATTGTGGACACAGTCAAATTACCCAGATTTAATACTGGATGTCCTCCACAAGATTGACCACATTTTATAGTTCCTCATAGCGGTCGCTGGGGCATGTCTTATTTAATTTTTATGTTGACTATATAAAGCCGGCACTAATTCAGATAAGGAAACAGAAACTCAGGAAGGTCAGATAACTTGCTGGAGGTCACATAGTAGTAGTAGTGTATACAGCTTGAACATGGGTTATTTCCTGACCTCCTTTCATTGCACCATATATATATAAAATATATATAATAAAGACGCAGGACATGGCCCCTATGCTGGTCCCTATGCTGGTCCCCAGCAACAGCAGCAGAAACAACTGGAATTAAAGCCTTCGACCCGCTCCCCCACCCCCATCTCAAGTCTTGACCAAAGATGGGCTTACCCAGGTCATTTCATTTCTCTGATCTAAATTCCTAATCTGTCTGGTGAGGATCTGAACACGTGACACACGTGGTGAAGGATTTCCACATCAGGTGTCAACCTCAGGGTATAAGGTGTGGAAGAAACAAGCCATAGCAGATTAAACCTTCTGATCATTTTTCTTTGAGAACCATGCTGCTGGTGATACTCCTGCTTAGAGGTTCAGGAAGTTGCTATGGGCCCCCAGTCAGGCAGCATGGAGGGCAAAGTAAATATTCTGGCCTATTATGGGCTTAAAAAAAAAACTATAAAAAGTCTGACACTCTAATAGTGCTACCTAGAATAAATGAACAGACTTGGGTTCTCTCCATGTGCACACCCCACATACACACTCACCCTCACCCTCTATCCTCAGCTGCGTCTGTGGTTAAGGATGTTCTGTTAAAAAAAAAAAAAAATTACAAGGGATTATTTTCTACCAAATAAACCAGGAATTCCCCCAAAGCACATGTTGCCAAGAAAAAAGAAAAAACCGGAGTTGGTTCCCTATCTGCCCAACTGAGAAGGATGGTCTGCTTTGCTTTGCCGGCCTGTCCACTGAAGCGTAAACCAGGTCTGCCATCTGCTCCTGTCTGGTCTGAATTCACCAGGAGGTACAGTGTCAGCCAGGAGTTGGGAGTCATGTGCAGGAGCTGGAAGCAGACTAAGGGACTCGGGTTAGGAACCTTCTGTCCGGGACCTCCCAGGCCACCTCATAAAACCAGAGCCAGAAGGGTGTCAGGCAGCACTGCTTCGGGCTGACCTCAAACTTCACCATGATTGCCATCATCATTTCTTAGGCTCCTCTTTGCAAAGTCGGGTCCTCCACTCAATGAGCCAGACAGATGTCTTTCTAGCCCCTGGGGGTGGCTGATAATATTTAAAGTTTTGAAGGCGCATGAAGCAAATCAATGTTCAGGTGTAGATTAGAGGCAGATAACACAAGGCTAGCACTACATGTCATCGAGCGTTCATTTAGTGGCCTGGAGGAATGAGAAATAGTCCACAGAGCATACCCTGGGGTGACACAAGCAGCTAACGAGGCTCCCCCTTGGCAAGGAGGGAGGGACCTGTACATCTCCCTTCGCCAGCGAGGGCTTTGACGGAGCAGTTGGTGAGCTGTGCTCTGGTTGAGAACAAAAGAGACTCTCGGTCTCCCTGTGGGGCAGTGATGGAGGGAGGAGCGTCAGGATCCAGCAGATTGATGTAATCATCCAGGGGCCCCCGCCCCCAACACACAAGCGCACACAGCTCCTGGACCAGACAGCTCATCCGGCACAGGGTGAGGAGAGGAGGCCGGCTGCGGCTAGAGGGGGGTCCAGGCTCTGGTTCTGAGCAAAACCCCTTCCTTCCTTCCTCCCCTCTCCCACCTGACCCTCCCTGTGAACTCCCTCCACCCCACCCCGCCATTCTCCCTTGACTCTTATTTTAACCAGTTTTAAGATGTATTAGCTGGAACCATTTGAAGTGGCTGCTCTGGGGCCAACTTTGTCCTGCAGAAGGGACTGTTTCATATGGTTCACACCAAATGGGACAGAGAAGGAGGAAAGGGAGAGGGAGACAGAGCAGCTCCTGGCCTTCCCAGGAATGACCCTCCAGAGAGTTGATTTCATGCTTTTGCTTTGGGGTCGCTGCTGAATTGCTTTTTTTTCTTTGATCCCTTTACAAAATCATTTCCACGTATTCTCCAAAGTAGCCAGTAGGAGTGTTGGCAGATAAGGAGCCTCGGGAGATGGCTGTAAACCGGGGGCTTCTAGTTTTCATCTCTCTGCTCATGGAGGAGAAGAAAGGTGGAGCAGGGGTGGGGGGGTGGGCAGGATAAAAACAAATTTAAGGGCAGCCTGGGTTGCTCAGCAGTTTAGCGCCCAGTGCGTGATCCTGGGGACCCGGGATCGAGTCCCACGTGGGGATCCCTGTATGGAGCCTGCTTCTCCCTCTGCTTGTGTCTCTGCCTCTGTGTGTGTATGTGTGTGTGTGTGTGTGTGTGTGTCTCATGAATAAATAAATAAAATCTTTAAAAAAAATTTAACACAGTACAGTTCAGCAAAACGGGAGTAGTTGTGTTTATAGGGGAAAGACACATAAAAACACACATATGTGCACACACCCCTAAGAAGAGTATGGCACTGGAGAGAAAAGTGGCCATCTGGAAGGGATTGGCGTCACAGGAATCTGGGAGTTAGCAAATCTGGGTGTTTTTTGTCTTTTATCCATAACTCACAGATTGGTTTTTGGCACATTGCTCAATTTAAATACTTGCTCATTTGGTAAATCTCTATTGTTCGTCTGCCAGTGTGCCCTGCCGATCTAGGTGCCTCCCTTTGGGGCAAGAGGTTATGTGTAGAGGTGAGACAGTATTCAGGCCCTCAGACGATTTACACATCCAGGGCTGGGGGTTCCTCTTCCTGAAATGGGCTGCATGTTCTCTTTCCCTACCTCCTGTGGTTGGGACAGCCCCCTCTTGGGTGCAGCTCTACCAACTGCACCCCGTCCTCCCTTGTAAGGAGGGCAGATGTGTTCATTCTCACAGCTCTGCCGCTCCCAGTTCCACCCAGCCCACAGATGGCAGGAGGGAGGAAGACACCTCTCCTGAGAAATTACAGAGTTGTTAGGTGTCCGGGAATTGAGAAAACTGAGGAAATCTCAGCTGCTGTATATTTTTCTCTGACTCTTGCACCCCTGTGAGCCTTCCCCATAGCCCTTCATTTTGTCTGCTCTCCTGTTCCCTCGCTAGCCCAGCACAGAACTAACAATTTTGCTGTCAAGCAACATGGAAGATTTCCAGATTCGCCACAGCCGAGGCACACACCTCAGCTGCCTGCTGGGTATGTGAAGTGGCCTCTCGGGTGGCAGCTCGTTCTCCACACAGCCACCTCACATCATGTTCTTCTTGCACCTTCTTCGAAGGTGAATCCACCAGTCTCCAAGGCAACCAAGCTTGGGAACCCAGAGTCCTGTGCTCACTTCCTCCTCCACTCCATTCCTATCTTGAGGTGTGGCCAAGTCTTTCTTTCTCCAGTTGCCATTACCCTTAGGCAAGCATTCACCACCTGGCTTTGACACTGCCAACACAGGTTGCTCATTGTCACTGCTGTTTGCTTGGGATCCTATAGCAGCCTCCTCGCTGACCCCCGTCACTCCACATTTTGGCCATTCCAGTTGGTCCTGCACAACACAACCAGATTATCCTCCCATAGAAGTACGGCTTTGTGACATGTCTCTGCACAGAAACCATCAGCTATTCATTCTGTTTGAATTCCACTGTTGGACTCTCCTGTCCCTCCATCATTTGACTCATCCCTCTTACAAGAGCGGAATATTTAAGACACGAAGAGTGTCATGTTGCCCCTCAGTGCCCTGCTCTGGGTGTGCCCTCGGGGGTCATAGTGCCCAGCCTCAGCCCAGCAGAGCTGGCACCTGGCATTTTGTGACTGTGGGAAGTTATATTCATGGTCACGGATGGAAGTAACCACGTGACCCCCCAGTAGTCCTTGAAACCAGTAGTTTTCAAACTTCTCTTCCTTGCGGAACCCTCTGTCTAGTACATGTTGGTGGAGGACGTCTGAATCCCACCTGCTGTCCACCACCTCTTACAGCGATTCACCTGAGGGGTCTCTGTAGAGACCTCCCCTCAGGGCTTGGAACTCACTATTCTAGAGAGAAAGCAGATGACAGAAAACATAAGTATTCCTTGCTGTATGTAAATGAATGCTTTCCTGAACAGTTAAGTGTAAATCAAATTTTAATTACATAAACCATCTTTTGAATGTTATAACAAACTTTACAGCTTTGTGATTAATCATCACATTAGCTAATTGAGCACTTCTTTCTGTAGCAGACTGTGTTCTCAGTGCTTCAGATATGCTATACCATCAGCTGATGATCACTTCACAAGTCTGGAAGAGGTGGGTCACTGTCACTTCCCATTTTTCAGATGAAGACATTTCAGCACAGAGAAGTAACTTTTTTGGAGTGGCACAGCCAGTAAAGAGTAGTGAAGAGTAAAGACCTGATTCAAAGTGGAGGCCATGTGACTCCAGAGTAAGAGCAGCTTCAGTGTCCTGAGAGCACAGGCTTTGGAGCCAGACGGCCTGGCCTCAAAACCTGACCAAAATTCAAAATTGGCCAAGGCCGGGGATTACTATCTCTAAATCTCAGTAGTTCTGTCACCTTAGCCAATTACACCACCTGTTTGAACTTTGGTTTCTTTATCTGTAACCCGGGAAGAATAACTACCTCCAGTCTTCCTGCTGTAATTTTATCTGTAAACTGACACTACTGGTATCCTAGTGTTGTGGAAAGGATTCACAGATTAGAACATGTAAAGCGCTCAGCAGATGTCCTGGCACCTCATAGGCACTGTCTTGGCCAGGCATCGGGTGCCGGGCTAGACCACTTAGTAGCTGCAGTAATCTGGACAAGCCGTGCGCCTTTGCTACCTCATCTGTAAAATGAGGATATATGCTACGTCAGCTTTTAGGGGAAATGCTTTAAATTTCCTGTGTTATTCTTAATAATTTGGTCTTTGTTAGGACTCTGTACAAGGCTTTATGGTATATTTGTGGATTTCGTATAAGTTCACACAACGGTGATGAAGCAGATCTTCACTGCTTCACCTTCCAGGCTTCCCTACACATCCGCCCCTAATGTTTTCACAAACACTGGTTAGCAATGCCAATCCTTCCAATGTCATACATAACTCATGACAAGATCACTTGAGTACAGGCATGCAGATAACCACCTAGATCAGTGAATTGGGTTTTGACCTCCAAGTGTGTCAAAGTATGCTAGTCTCTTACCATTCTTCAAGACAAAATAGAAAAAAAATGTTTCTGATGGTGGCAGCCTAGTACCTTCTGAGTGACCCCATCCTTACTGCTTCCTGTTCAAGTGATGCTGACCACAGTTATATACAGATGGATCATATTGGCTGTGATGTATGGGAAGGTAGGACCAAAGGCAAATTCTTTCCCTTGTAGACAAGTTAGTGATTGGTTTCCCAGCCTGTTACTCATGAATTCAGCTGCTCTCAAGTTCACCTATTAACTCTTGTTTCCCATTAAGGGTTGTGTCCTTTATAGAGGCTGCGGCCTGCTAGCCAGATTGTGTAGTGCACAGCAGGGTGGACGGTTTGGGGCATTTAGGTGTGTTCAGTGCAGCTCTGCGAGGCACAGAAGAACACGTGTCTCACCAAGCCTGCTGGATCCTAGCAGCCTTTGATGAAACCCGGGAGAACCTCATGGCTCCGGAAATGCCCTACTGCCAGTTCAAAACCCATCAAAATTTTATTCTTTAAGGGAAGACAATTTTAAAAGCCCAGCAGAGTCTTTTGAGGATAGCGGTAGATCCGGACAATGATTCCAACATTTGACATTGTTGTTAGAGCCTAGGACATGTTACAGTATTAAAGTGGGCCATATGTTGGTATTATAAAACTCCTTTGTCAGCTTTCCTAACCTATAATAGGGTTCGTGATTTTATAAAATAACAAAAAGCATTGCATTCCTACAAAGGTCTTTGTGAACTTAACTGATTTCTGCAGATGACCTCAATTCTCCATATCATTTTACCATATATCCTCAAGAGCCAGGGGGGTACAGGGAAACCTCTGCCTTCTCACCTGCATTTTGGAGATTAAATAAAATGATATTTATACCAGTGAACACTGTGATATCAGAATGCCTTCAGCATTCAGTTGGCTCTCTGAAACAAACACACGTGCGCGTGTGCGCATGCACACACACACTGCATAAATCTTAGGGTGTAGCTCTGTCACAGAACCCTAAGTTCAGCGGCAGTGTCCTCACCAAATTGTACTCATAAGCATGAAGAGAAATAATAATTTTCGTGTGCAGCTTCATTTTGAGCACAGTGAAATCAAATGTAGTCAGTTCAAGGGAAAATCCTTGACTTGTGTCCTTGCCAGCCGTAGCTAGACTGCTTATGGGCTGGCTGCCGTATCTCCGTGCAACAGGTTGGAAAGCAGCAAAGGGAGTCGTTCCTCTCATTAACTCTTTTTCTTACAGGGGAAGAAAATCTCAGATTGCCTTCCCCATCTCTCACATCCCTGTTGCACTCCAGGCCATAGTTGGTTCATATTGCCCTGTATGGACCAGTCACTGACAAGGGGAAGAGGAGGGGTAGGATTCGTGTGATTGGATTAACTCAGTGATTCTCACAGTGCAGTCCTGGATTGACAGCATTAGCATGAGTCAAGAACATGTTAGAAATGCAACTTCTCAGGCTCCATCCCAAACAGAGCCAGAATGTGATCCAGTAGACTCAGCCTCTGGAGCTTCTGTGTTTTCCCAGCACATTCAGGCAGTCGTATTGAGGCTTACCGTTCTGGAGCTTCCCTCTGTGGCTCGGAGCTAGGGCCCCTGTGATGCAGTGGTTTCCAGACTTTGGCATTTAAGAGACCAGAAAATTTAAAGATAAAGGGAAAGTAGGGCTGGAAGGTTTGCTTTTTGCCAAGTAAGGAGAATAAAAAATATTGCAGCCTGCTTTTATCTTCATTTGTGTAATAAAAGCAAAAATGTGAAAAAGAATAGGAAAGCAGAATAAAAATGTCTTTTAGATAAGATACGTTTAAATTTAAGAAAAATTTACATATACTGATCTTATTTTTTTTGTTGTACCACTGACCTGTGGACAGGTATACTGGGGCTTAGGAGCCACTGATGTGATAAAGCTCACACTTAGGCTAAAATCAGATCCAGGTTTGAATCCTGGCTCTTTTTAAAATATTTACCTTTATGAACCTCAGCTTTCTCATTGCTAAAATGGGAATTATAGTAACTGCATTGTAGGGCTGTGATGAGAAATCCAGATAATGGAGTCAAGTACTCGAGTCATGGGTGCCCAGTGAATGGTCACTGGTATCAACAAAACATTGACCATTGTTGGACAGATGAAGAAATGCATGAAATAGCTATCAAATTAAAACTTCTCCTTCCTTCAATCTCTGATCTCTATCCTCGTTTATTTGTGACCGAAGGAACAACCAAACTATTTTTCAGTGAGTCCAAATGTATGCAGTAAATGATACTCAATGAGAAAGGAACATAGGAATGGGGCACAGACTCAGCAGTGATTATTCTTGGGATAATCATTTGAATTCCTAAAATTCATCCAGCCTTGGGTTTGGCTGTCCCTTGGCCTCCCAACACCTCTGTCTTCACATGCTTAGCTGTTTAATAATAGCCAGTCTGTAATTGGCAGAGCCTCTGGCTGCAAAATCACAAGATGATACGGTGCCACGTGCCAAGGGAGTGGATGAGAGTGGATGGGTGCTACACTGCATTGCAGTTCTGGCAGTAAGCACGGGGACTCAGTGCAGACTGCACACATTCCCAACGAGGTGACCCTCCCTCCAGAGGCCAGCTGCAAGTTCAAGGATCCCCATGTCTCCTGCACTTCTGACCAATAGGCTGAAACCTTGGGAGTTCTCGTGACCTCGGTTTGATAATTCACTAGAATGACTCACAAAATGCAAGAAAGCATGATAGTTATGGTTATACAATTTCATTATAAAGAATACAAACCCAGGGATCCCTGGGTGGCGCAGCGGTTTGGCGCCTGCCTTTGGCCCAGGGCGCGATCCTGGAGACCCGCGATCGAATCCCACATCAGGCTCCCGGTGCATGGAGCCTGCCTCTCCCTCTGCCTGTGTCTCTGCCTCTCTCTCTCTCTCTCTCTCTGTGACTATCATAAATAAATAAAAATTAAAAAAAAAAAAATACAAACCCAGGCCCACCAGTGAAGAGACACAAAGGGTGAGATCTGGAAGGGTCCTGAATGCAGAGCTTCCGTGCCCTCTCCCCAGAGATACATCACCCTCCTGGTGCATCAATGTGTTCACCAACCAGGAAGCTCCACCAAGCCTCAATGTACAGAGATTTTATTAGGGTTTCATTATATACATTTTTTTTTACTGAAATATAATTGACTATAATATTGTGTAAGTCTAGGTTATACAAGATATTGATTTGATACACTTATATATTGTAATACAATTACCAGTGTAGTATTTTTTTTCAAGATTTTATTTATTTATTTATGAGAGACACAGAGAGAGGGAGAAGCAGGCTTCACGCAGGAAGCCCGACATGGGACTTGATCCCAGGTTTCCAGGATCATGACCTGGACTGAAGGCGGCGCTAAACCACTGAGCCACCTGGGCTGCCCTTACCAGTGTAGTATTATCGAACACTTCTATCATGTCACATAATTACCATGTGTTTTTTATTATATTTTTATTTATGTATTTATTTTTTAATATTTTATTTTTTATTATTTTATTATAATTATATATTAGGTGCTCAGAACTTACTCATCTTATAGTGGCAAGTCAGTACCCTTTAACAACATCTCTTCAGGTCCCCTACCTTCCAGCTCCTGTTAACCACTATTCTACTCTCTGTTTCTATGAATTTGGCTAGTGAATTTGACTCTGAATTTTAGACTCTCTGTGAAAGTGAGAATTTACAAATTTGTCTTTCTCTGTCTGGCCCATTTCACTTAGCCTAATGCCCTCAAGATCCACCCACATTGTTGCAAATAGTAGGACTTCTTTCTTTTTCAAAACTGAATAATATTCCATTGTGTGTGTGTGTATTTATATACCACATCTTCTTTATTCATTTTTCCATTGGCCAACACTTAGGTTGTTTCCATGTCTTAGCTGTTGTGAATACTGCTGCCATAAACATGGCATATCTCTTTAATACCCTGTTTTCATTTCTCTTGGATATGTACTCAGGAATGGGATTGCTAGATCAGATGGTAGTTCAGTTTTTAATTTTTTGAGGCACCTCCATGCTGTTTTCTGTAGTGGCTTTACATTCCCTCCAACAGTTACATAAACATAGTTGACTGAATCATTGGCCGTGTGATTGGGAACAGTCTCCAGAGGTTGTGGGTTAGACTACTAGCCTGCAGCTCAGAGCCCCCACCCTCTAATCAGATCCCCGGCCCCCTAATCACATGATTGGTCACTGTCATCTCATTAGCATGAAGTTAGGTGTGACCCAGGGGCTTGTGAATATCAAAGACACTCCCTTACTGGGGAAATTCCAAGGACACAGAGGCTACATTCCAGGAATCAGGATCAAAATGGGTTAGATCCTGTGTTATACAATAAGAGTTAATGAGGGAGGCATCTGAAGACTTGTTCTGAGATTGTTGAAACAAGGTATGGCATCTCTACTGCCTCCAAGCATGAACTTTGACATCAGACAACTTTTTTTAACTGTATGACTCTTAGTTGCTGAGGCTGCCATAACAAAATACCCACAGACTGGTGGTTCAAACAGGAAGTTCCTTCTTCCCAGCTCTGGAGGCAGGGTTGGTTTCCCCTGAGGTGTCTCTCCTTGGCTTGCAGATGACCATCCTGTGTCTCCTCATGTGGCTTTTTTCTGTGTGAGTGTATCCTTGGAGTCCCTTCCTCTGCTTATAAGGACCCAAATTCTATTGTATTAAGGCCCAACCCTTATGACCACATTAAATCTTAATTACCTTTTAAAATACAGTCCCATTGAGGGTGAGGGCTTCAACATATGAATTTGGGAGACAATTCAGTTCATAACAGTGATTTTGACCTCTTTAAGCCTTGGAATCTAGATTTTTTTTTTTAAAGTAAGTAAAAGAAAAAGTAGATGATGATTCTTTCTTCAAAGGGCAGTTGTGAGGCATTAAAACAGTAGAGTGTGTAAAGCTGCCCACCACAGCCATCCTGAGGGAATGCAGCAGGCTTCCTGCCATGATTTATAAAGGGATGCCCTGGTGTGCTGCCTGGGATGAGACCCTGGCTTCTCACCTGGGAAGCAAATGTTTCAGAGACTGGTTCTCTCTTGCTGGCTCTGAAGGCCTCAATTGCTCTCCAACTGGGTATTTCCCAGAGGGAATCAGAGCTGGCTCAGCACGTGCCAGCTGGGATTTGAGCCATTGCTCTGGTGGTAATGTCTGCTACTTCCTGATCTCAATCAACATAAAACATGGGTGATTGCTTCTATGGCTCCCTGCCCCTCCTTCCCCTGGTGAGCCAGGAAACTGTACGCTATAAGCTGTGATGGCTTGGGTTTGATGAGCATTGAGCCAGCTGTCTTTGACATAGCAATCTGGAAAAGCACGGGTATCTTAATCATAAACCCTTGTGTTCTATAAACATAAAGGAGAAAGAAAAGAGAAGAATGTTAATTATGCCCAAAGCTAAATTACCTTAGACCTCACTGAAAACCTTAGAACTTTACAACTGCATCTACAGACTCAGATTTATCTCAGTGGACATTTTAGGGCAGAAAGCCTGTTGGCTGAGATTACCACCAAAAAGGATCATTTAAAAAGTATTTCCTCGGAAATATAAATCCCTTAGTCTTCTGTCCAGAAGGATAACGAAATACTTGGTGACCTCCTCAAAATGTCTTGAGAAATGGTTCTTCCAGTTGGGAAGTTTTGTTAATCATTATGTTTATCTGTTTCATCATTATATGGCTTTATCCAGTGTCATGGTCACAGACTGTATTTTGGATGGTATAATAAGGAAATTAGACACTGTCTCCATCTTCTGGGAGCTCACAATGTGAAGAATTTAATGCCAGTATAGTCAGATACATAGGAAACAATTCAGAGAAGAAACGACATAAGCAAGAAGCACAGTAGCAAGAGAAGAATTTAGAAGTCAGACCACAATGGTACCTTGGAATTCAGAGATGTTTCCCATGATGTTTTGAAGAGTGGGATGAGCAGAGAAGTAGTTATGCCCTGTCTTTCATGGAAAGGATGATTTCCAGTGGCATTAAGCTCACTTTCCTCTTCCATCCTCTTTAAAGCTGCTCCCTGGGTGGGTAACTATGGAGGCCAGAGACGGATTCCCGACTGCTCTGGTGTGGTCAGAGCTTGAAGCAGAATGGAGAGTGAGGAAGTGGACAGGAGGTGGCCGGTGGTTCTGTGTGACCAGAGTCACGTCAATTGTCAGAACACCTAGCGGAAGAGGAGTGGGATGGGGATCGGAAAGGGGAAAAGCAGAAGGTCATGATTATACCACACTCACACATTTCTTACTGGTGAATGTGGAGTTACACATTCGGAGGGGGAGCACCAGGTGAACATGTGTATTATGCCAACATACGGTGAGATTAAGGAATAATACTACCCAAGAATATGAAAAAATCAGAAGTTGCTCGTTTTGACCAACTGTTGGAAAAAGCACAGTGGCTTTTTAAAACATGACCCTCTGATCCTTTGCAGTTTATTCATGTTCTCCCACTGCGGGCATTCTGATTTACGGAAATCTCTCAACAGTTTCATTAGACAAGGTCAAGAATCTTGGCTGGAATTCTTGGATTCTTGGTGTGTGATACGGGGAAGCAGTGATTCAGAGCCCAGTTGGGATTTCAGAATCCAAGTGTCAGGGCCTTTGATCCTTGCTGAGCCCAGTGTGCTCCAGGAGAAATTTCTTTCCAGCCAGTAACCATATTAAGGGAGAGAGAAAGGAGGCAGTTTGGTTGGTTTAAACTTGTATTTCTAATTTTGGTTGGTCCTGTCCAAAGCCTACCCTACCTCTTGAGGAAACCATTCCCTGAACTAGCATTCTAAAAGATGTGCTCCGTGGAATATAAGGCCCAGAAGGTTCTCCATGAGGAGAGGGTTCTGTGTCAAAGAAGTTTGAGAACCACCTTACAGTGCATTCCCATCTGAGATATGGGCACATTTGCTTCTTAAAGTCATCGAGAAGGCCTCCTATGAAGGTACTTGGTTAGGCAGTCTTCCCAGGACTCTGTGTCTAACACTCTGGGAAATGCTCCATGCCTGCTCCATGCCAAGACACCTGTCCTCTCAGCACAACCAGGTGCTAATATGCTCTGAAAAAGCTGCTTAGCCTTTCTGGGCCTCACTTTCCTCCACAAAGAATGTTGATTTCTATACTTCCTTTTTATCCTTCCCCAAAAACTATCAAGATCAAGGAAATGACCAAAAAAAATGTTTTCAGCTTTTTAAGAAGATGGTGCTACTAAAATGTCAGATAAATGTCATAAAAAAAGGAACATTCCTTTAAAAAAAAACAAAAAACAAAAAAAAAAGATGTCCATTCCTTAAAGAAAAATTCTGTACTGAATTCTCTACTGAGCCATGTAGTGCCAGCTCATCATAGGCACACTCTAGATGTTCATTGAATCATTGAATTAAAATAATAACAATAGGGATGCCTTGGTGGCTTAGTTAGACATCTGCCTTCGGCTCAGGTCATGATCCTCAGGGTCCTAAGATTGAGCCCACGTCAGGCTCTGTGCTCAGCGGGGTGTCTCCTTCTCCCTCTCCGTCTGCCCCTCCCCCCTGTTCATGGTCTTTCTCTCTCTCTCTCAAATAAATATTAAAAAAATAATAACAGCATATAAAGAGTATGAACTATGTATAAAAGTATATAACAACATATTAAAATTGAGAATATTTATATGCCAGACACACTCCAAAATACAGTTGTATGTTTTTACCAATATTTTATTTATTTATTCATGATAGACACAGAGAGAGAGGCAGAGACACAGGCAGAGGGAGAAGCAGGCTCCATGCAGGGAGCCCGACGGGGGACTCCGTCCCCAGACCAAGGATCACACCCTGAGCCAAAGGCAGACGCTCAACCACTGAGCCACCCAGGCATCCCAGTTTTACTGTTTCTTTGTGACAACTGTGGGAACACCTGTTCTTATGTCCATTCCTGTGTTGAGAAAACTGAGTCACAAAGAGTAAAGTAAATTGCTGGAGGTCACACAGCTCCAGGAGTGAAGGAACAGGGCTCAAACCCAAGTTTGTCTGGTACCAGAGCCCTGCTCTCAGCCATTACATTTGCTGCTGTGCTGAATGAGTGCATTTTGACAAGAGACTGTATGTTGCTTTCGAGTTTGTTCTGGTGACCTCCATCCCAGGCCCCCTTGGCAGCCCACCTCCCTGGTCCGAGAAGGTGGTGGTGGCTGTCGGTGCTCTGTGCACAGGGCCATCACGGGGATGATGTGATTGTCTGCGAGTCCCTTTGGCAAAGTGGGAACAAGGAAAATAAAACAAGCAGAGAAGATTTTGAGGAGGTAAGCGTGAGGTCTGTGTAGGCAAGAAGAGAAATGTTAACCCTGTCTGCTTAAAAAGCCATTTGGCTATCCCTGGAGCTCATGTAAATCACCCCCTCTTAATAGCCTTCCTGGAAGTATGTCATCCGCTAGCTTGGGCCTGTCTCTGTTCCCTGTTCACCTCCTCTAGCCTCCCATTCCTTTCTCAACTGATGTTCTTTGTAACCCTGAAGACTGTTCTCCAGACCAGAAATTTCAGGCACATCAATTTAGTCTTCTGTATGCCCTAGGGGTTGAAGCCAGTCTTTTCAGAAGTTTTCTTTTTAATGTCAAGCTTTCAAATTCTGGTACCCTTTGACTATTCAAAAATTAATACTTGGAGGAGCTGAAAGGAGCCTCAGGGGTAAGAGGTTTGATAACTCTCCATTTTTCTTCCTGGAGAAGAGGACAGGGGATTGAGCTCATGTCTGCAGGCAGAGTTATATTTTCAGGAAGACTAAACGAATTTGTGTCCAGAGACTGGTTTCTTAAGAGAAGCAGCTCTGCTGCCTCAACAGTTGGTATTTTTCGAACCAGTGAGGAGGACTTCCTCCTGGTGTGTGTCCGCTTTGGGTTTGATGTGTAAGCGCCCAGGGCCCACTTTTGTGTCTGAGCATCTGTCTGAGAAAAAATCCCTAGAATTGGGGGCTTGGAGGGTTGGGGTGAGGGAGGGACTGACTTTTCGTTGTGCATACCTTTTACTGGGAATTTTTAAAGCAACATTTTTAAGTATCTTGAACAGCTTAATTGAGGCATAATTGACATATATCAAAATGAGCATAAAGTGTACAATCTGATTGTTTTGACGCGTGTATACACCCTTGGAAGCATCAAAAAACCCAGCTCATTCTGCAGCTACAGGCAACAAACACATCTCCCCTGCCTTCCCCTCTCCCCAACAGCCCTGGGCACTTAGTGGCCCTTCTTGATGAGCCCAGACCCCACAGTGCAGTTCACGGATGGCCGGGGCAGCAGATTGTCACAGGGTGCTCATGGGCTCTCTAGAAACCACGTTAAAATTTTTTAGCAGCTCTGTGAAGGAAAGGCAGGCACATGTTTGTTTTTGTTTTTGTTTTTGTTTTACTTCACCACGCCTTTACCCCCAGACTCAGTGCTGCGGTGTTCTGGATAGTGAATGCAACAGGGAGCATTGCCTTGGCCTGGAAAAGCTTACGGGGATTCTGAGTGTGAGGAGCGAACCATTGGCCACTTGTAACCTGGGTTCTAGGGTGTAGTCAGGATGGGCGGGGGGGTGGGGGGGGTGTTTCACTTCCTTATTGGCACCAAGTCAGGAAGACGGGCAGGAAGAGTCCTAGGATTGGGGCATTTCAACAGGAACCAAACCTAAAATAAATGCTGAAGGGAGGGCACAGATGGTGAGGGCGGGGGTGAGTGTTGGGGGGTGGACACCAGAGCACATGTCACAGCAAGAATTAGTCCTGCTGTGTTTCCCAGGCCAGCCCATGGATCCCTCTACCTTTCTTCTCTCCTGTCATCCAGGTGTACAGACAAGAAAAAAAAATAAGTAAAAATTACCCAAGGTTCTGTAACTAAAATATTGAGTTATGAAACTGTTCTTTCAAACATACCCACCTTTTTGTGCTTCTGACACACGAAGGCAGTTATTTGAAATCCAAGCATAAAAACGTTAATCCCATGTTGAAGAGCGTGGATATCCTCCTTCATGGAGCGAGTGCAAACACACCAACAGTCCATAGAGGTCTGTTTGCATTCCGTAGTTTTCGTAACAAATTTCATCCAAGTCATGTACCATAACCTGTTTTAAATAACCTCATGCCATGTACCCTTCCTGTTACATATCATGGCATCTCCTTCCATGAAGATTCTAAGTTTGGTCCTGTGACTTGCTGTTCAATTGTCAGGGTTGTGATTTATTTGGAAAGAAACAAGTAAAGGTAAACTGAGAGTCAGGCCTCTTGCCCAGTCCTGCATCAATTAAAATTGAAAGACAAAGAGAGTCTACATGCATGAAGCACGGGTGCTACTTTGAGTGACACATCTATGACGCTTGGTCCCCGGTTCAGGCTAGGAGGAAATGTTGACTTGGTGTCTCAAGGCACTAAGAATTGCTTCTTAGGACTGATCCTGTAAAAAAAAAAAAAAAAAAAATGGAAATTTAAAAAAATTCCATAGTTTTCAGATTCAGTTTTAACAACATAAAATAAGGGAATCCCTCATTGGGGCACCTGGATGGCCCAATTGGTTGGGTTTCTGCTTTCAGCTCAGCTCATGATCTCAGAGTCCTGGGATCAAGCCCCACATCGGCTCCTGCTCAGCAGGGAATCTGCTTCTCCCTCTGTGTATTCTCGCTCTCTTGCTCTCACCCCCGCTCAAATATATAAATTAAATTAAATCTTTTCAAAAAAGGTGGGGGGGAAATCCCTTGTTCCCAGAGTGTTGGTGGGCTACAAACAAAGGTCAGATTCTTGGGGGAACTGGTGTGTTTTCTGCACAACTGGACCATCACATTTATCGAGAATCTTTATTTCTTACATTTTTAATATATTGTGTGTTTGAAACACCGAAGTGAAGGATGAGGCAGTAGGAAAGGAATAAATGATAAAACTTGAAACTCACGGGATGGAAAAAGACATGCCTATTGCAGACCTTAGCCCTCAATTTTTAAAACAGGGCTGATTTAATTTTCCTCCAGCTGTCATATGCTTGATACCTTGTTTAATGGGTACAGAGTTACAGTGTCACTGAATGGAAAGAGTGCTGGAGGTTGCTTGTACAACTTGTAGTGTGAATGCACTCAACACTCGTGAGATAAACACTTAAAAATGGTTGAGATTGTAAATTTTGTGGTATGTTTTAGCACACACAAAAAAGTCACAGCCTTCTTAGAAAGCAATGGGGTCGTCAGAACCTTCTTAGGGAGGGAATTCTTAATGCCCGTGTTAATTCTCTTAGAACTTCACATCATCTCCTCCTTAGGGCAGAGAAAGAGGCACTTAAATACCACCTGTAAAATGCTCTTTCATAAGCACTAATAGGCTTAAAGAGTAATAACCCTGCTTAACATTCTCTGACCACTTGATACTCAAAAGGAGAAGAGGAGGTGGTGGCTCCCCAAGGCTTTGGGGCTCCATGGTTGGAGTTCAGACTATCTTTCCTCCAGATCCTCCCCTGCAAATAGCCAGGTGAACTCACTGCTTGGAGGGTGCTCCCTGGAGAACGGGGAAATCTGGAGGAGAACTCAGCCTCTCCTGTGGTTGAACCAACTCCCAGGAAAGGAGAGTGGCCTGGAGGAGCTTCCAGAATGGGGGACATCAGGGAAGACCACTGCCTCCTCTGCTTCCTCCACTCGCTGTCCCTGCTGAAAGCTCAGACCTTGGTCATGGGATACCTACCATGCCACCTCCTGGTCTCCCAGATGGAATGCTAGGGTAGTTAGGGTACCTGACAGGGCATTAAATTACAGCCTCTCTTCGGAATGGGAGCAGAGGTGTCTTAAACCTTCCCCACTGACAGGAAGCAGTATCATGCCATGGGTGAGATGAGGTTCAGCAGTCTTTCAGCCCCAGTTTAAGCTCGAACTGTGTCCCTTGCTTTCTCTGTGATGGGGTGATTGGTGACAAGGGTGTCTCAGTCTCTGGGGCAATCTCATTTTTCTTCAGTTCCTCATAATTGCAGTGGTTGCATCTGGTCATGTTATCCCCCCTAAACCTGTAGAATCAAAATCTAACCTGTGGCAGCGCTCAGAGGCCCATTCTCTTCCCTAATGGGCCCCTCCTGGTGGGGCCTCTCACCTCTTTCGTGTGTTGTCATTCACCTGCCCAGGCTTTATTGAATCACGCCTGGCCTGCTTTTATGGCAGCCGCATCCCTCTTGTCACATTTAGTGGGTAGGTTTTGGGGTTTTGCTTAATTGTGTTCCCCACAAGCAGCACCAGAAGCAGGGAGTTACAGAGTCCCCAGCGGGGGAATAGGGTATAGAGTCTGCGTGCCTGGGTTTGAAGCCCCGGGTACCCTCTGATAGTCATGGGACCTTTGCTGTAGGAACAACAGTGACAAATAGTACTTGTCTCACAGCACAGGGTTGTTAGGATTAACTGCAGTGACATGTCTATCACTGAGCTCTTCTGATGACCTCATGAGATGCCAGACACTGTTCTAAGGTCTTACCTGTTATTAGGCTTTTAACCTTCACAACATGAGCATGAATAAGTGCTATTAATTACCGAGAGGTTCATTGAACTTGCCAAGGCCATGTAGCCCTGGAATCAGGGCACTCAACCACGAGGCCCTGCACCCAGCACAGAGTGGGTGCTCCGTGAATACCACATTGCATGAGGGGAACATATATATGAAGACAGTCCATATACTCTAAGAGGTCAGAATTCTGATACCACAGATAAATGTCCCCACAACTCATTGTTTCTTCCTTTAGAATCTCAATCCTGGCTGCACAGTAGAATCAGCCAGTGCCTGGGCCCCCCTAAGACCCATTCCATCAGACTCTCAGACTGGGGCTCAGGTGCCTCTGGCTTTTTAAACTTCCCAGGCAACTCCCATGTGCAGCCAAGGCTGGAAATCAAGAATTTTGGGCAACATACCAGGTGACCTTTCTGCCCACACCTCCTGCTTCCCATTCTGGAACTTCTGACTCTGAACAAAGCACCAGGTTTTGTTTGGGAAACAGATTTGGGGAGTGCATTGGATAGTCCCTGAGGGGATTTTGAACAAGATGTTTGAAAAGAGAGCCTGAGATGTTCCTCCAAAGAGATGCTGAAGGAGTAGTGAGAAGTGCTCAGGGAGAGAATGCGGCGTCCACGCTCACCCTCTAGGGAGCAGAGTGAGAAAATCCGGTCTCCCTGCCTGTCTGCTTGTCACCTCACAGGCACTAGAATGTAAGTCAGGGCAGGATTTTGTTTTGGTCTTCGCTCTATTTTCTTCCCTACACTCCCTGACTGAGGAAATGAAAGTCTTGAAGGCCATGCACCAAGAGGAGCCTTTTCTTGGGCTCCACTAATAAGGTCTTGCAGTAGCAGGCCTCATGAATTCTGGAAGAGGTGTGTGTCCACCCGGACGCCAGGACCATCCAGTGCACCTCAGCCCCAGTGGATGCCAGCCTGTTCCCTGGTCATGACAACCTGGGGGAGGTCTTAGCCAAACAACAGTCTGAGAGGAGGGTGTCCATGGAAGTTGGGGGTGTGGCAGGGGAAGCGCAAAGAGAAAGTGTGAGGGGGAATTAATAGACATTCCGTCATGATCATGTGTCAAGAATTGAATGACATTTTGCACATACTGTCTTATTTCATCTTCACAATATTTGTAAGGTCAGCGGTATTAAACCCATTTTACAGAAAAGAAGCTAAAGCTATGAGAAATTAAGCTACTTGGCCATGATCCCACAACAGTTCACAAGCCCCAATTCCAATGCAGGTTTCTGACCCCTAGCCCCTCCTGTTTATTAACCTGGATGATCCTGGGTCCTTAAGGCTTGGATCAATGCCCAGGACTCCAGCTGGCAGCTCATGGGGTCGGTTTCATCCAGGGAAGCTCTACTAGGGGATCAGAGAAGGCATGTTTGGTCTAAAAACCTGGCAGACTGAAAGGGAGGGTCCCCCCTTTCTCATGCCTCTGTGTTCATCTGAGAAGTGTCATGTGGTGGAAGGACATAGGTCTGGAGTAATTTTTAAAAATCAGAAGTCATAAAAAATATAAATAAATAAAATAAAAATCAGAAGTCATTGGGGTGCCTGGGTGGCTCAGTTGGTTGGGCATCCGGCTCTTGGTTTCAGGTCAAGTCATGATCTCAGAAGATCATGGGATTGAGCCCTGTGTGGGGCCCCACACTCAGCAGGGAATCTGCTTGAAGATCCTCTCCCTCTACCCCTCCCCTGCCCCATGCATGCGTGTGCATACGCTCTCTAAATAAATCTTTTCAAAAATAAAAATAAAAGCCAGAAGTCATGATACTGAGGCGCATGCATGTGTGTGCACATGCTCACACTCCGTATGACCCTGAACATGAACCCGCAGGGCAGACTTTCCTTTTGGCATCTTATAAAGTGTTAGATGGTGGTGCTGGAGTTGTGTTCATTTGGAGCTTCACGCTGATTCTGCAGGGGGTAGGAATACGTGAAATCAAGCAGTGGGAAATTAATTGCATATCCCAACCCCTCTGCTTTTAGAACCAGAGAATCTATGTTTAGCAGAGTCGGGACAAGTGCCTGGAACTCTGATCTGGGCCCGGGACCCATCTTACAACAGCATGACTTTAGAGAGAAGCTCTGGGAGGAAAATGTTATATTTGCATTGTTTTCTTTCACCTTCTCATTCTAACGCTACTGCCAGGTCGAATCCTTGATTTCTTTGATGGAGTCTTTCAGAGAGGCTTTGAAAGGCTGCAGCATAGACAACAAAATCTCCTTTGTGCTGGGGCCCCGGGGCCATCGTCTGACCCTTCCCTCCTAGAAGTGAAGGAAAGAGGGTCCAGGAGTGACAGCTCCCTGCCCAAAGGACACCCTGCCTAGCAACCAGTGACACTCACTGCCACAGGGTCACAACCTGTGAGGATTTCTCTCTCTCCAGCCTGACACGCTATTATGAATGTAAAGTGTATTGACTATGCTCCGGAAAGGAGAATGCGAGGACAGGCTGGAGCAGTGCACAGGCAGTTCCCCAGATGAGCCATTGCTAGACACAGACGGAAGGGGTCAGAGGGTCCCCCACACTGCACACGCATCATCCTGCTGAGAGTCTTCAAGTGAGATGTTGCAGGTGACCCTGCCAGGCCTCTGTTTTATCCTGATGAAACGATCTTGACATGAAGAGACAGGCAGGTGACAAAAGCAGCCTGGGATGAGCGCTGTCATCCTGACTTCTCTTTATTCCCACTCCCAGACCTCCCCAAAGTTGCTCAGCAAATTGAGGGTTGGGGGCTCATGGGCCCCTATGCCGAACCTTCTCTGTAAGAGTCCCAATGAACTGGTGGAGATCCAGGCAGTTGGGGATGCCCTGACTTTGGGATGCACTTGAATTCAGTGGGTGTTAGAGACAGGAGAAGAGGTAAGCTCACTCAGGGCCCATGTGAGGATTGAGGGGGCCATGACCTGGGAATGGAACCCAGGGAACACTGGGTGTGTATCCATGAAGGCTTCCTGTCTCCCTGCCTCACTGTTCATCCATTCATGGATTCTTCATCCATCCACGGAGCCCATTACCGCTGGGCCAAGCATAACAGCAAGCGTGCGACACTGTTCCTACTCCCAGAAGGTGGTCATTCTTGGGGAAAAAAAAAAAAAAAACATGTGAACAATGAGGAGTGTCGTGGGGCACGCGTGTCAGCAGAGGCACCTGACACGCTACACCTCCCTAAGTAGAGCCAGCCATGGGGCCACCGGAGTCGGGGCCGTGAGATGAAGACAGCTGTCTGCGTGGGGGTCACCACGCAGGGTCCCGAAGGAGAGGTGGTTCGGGCAGCAGACAAAGAGCAAGGGGCCTGGAGGGCACAGGAGCAGATGTGCAGAGCAGAGCCCGGCAGCAACGAGCAGAAGCAGGTGGGAGCTTAGAGACCTCCTCCCTCCCGTCCTCGCACCCACCCTCCTGCTGCGTGGGCCTCCCCGGCCCCCTCTGAGGGCTGTGCGTGGAGACCTTCCCTGCCTCTGGAAGGGGAGACCCAGGCCTTTCCCTGTCTCCTGGCCCACCACCAGCGGCCTCCATCCGTCCCGCTCAGATCCAAGAGCACTTGGCTCAGTTCTCCTGCTTTCACTTTTTTGAACATGGTCTTTTGAAAATGATTCCTTCCTCTCGTCTTCTCGGTCTACGGGAGGCTGTTCCCGTTGCCTGAATTGGGACTGACTCCTCATTTCTTATGCGGCTTGGCTTTCGAATCAAGACAAAATGTCCATGCCAGACTGCTAAGGTCTGACACGAGCATGTGTTTAAAACCTAATAAAATATAGCCTCCAAAATTTCTGGCCAAAGTCACTTATGACCATATCAAAGGCCTCTCCCAGAATATACCATCCAGTCTTGAGAAATTGCTTTAAAATCTGCTCCAGGGGCAGCCCAAGTGGTGCAGCGGTTTAGTGCCGCCTTCAGCCCAGAGCGTGATCCTGGGGACCCGGGATCAAGTCCCACATCAGGCTGCTTGCATGGAGCCTGCTTCTCCCTCTGCCTGTGTCTCTGCCTCTGTGTGTGTGTGTGTCTCTCATGAATAAATAAAATCTTTAAAAAATTTTTTTTAAATAAAAAATAAAATCTGCTCCAGGCAGCAAAAATGGTGCACACTGCCTTGTCCTGGGCTTCGTCAGGGGCTTAACTGGGAAACGTTTCACGTGAGTTGCGTCTCTTTGATTCCTGGAAACTAGGTGGAAGGCGTGCTGCGTGCTGGCCGGCCCTACTGTGCGGGACCGTACGACAAATTCTTCTCTGGTGTGCTTCCAGGGAAGTGTGTGTGAACTTCGCCTGCCCCCTCAGCCTGCTCGGGAGCTTGCTGTGTAACCGAGTCCAGTGTGCTGGTGGCCAGAACCCTCTTCCATGGCCTCTGTCTTATATATGTCCTTAACCCCCCTTTCTTATGCCATTTAAAACATCGTGAGCCTCCTCCAAACCTAGAAGTGGTGGTGGGGTTGGTGTGGGGGGTAAGTAATAAAATAATATTTTTGATCTGAGAACAAGGATATTATGAACGCACAATTTTTCTTTGGGCCCTGCGGCATATCATCTGTTCTCATCCACTTAATTAGCACGAGGAGGGGGGGGCTACAGTGCCTTTGGCATTGCTGCTTGTCTGACTTTAATGAAACTGCTCTTCAGGAATAAATATTTTTCAGCAAAGTTGATCTTGGCCTCCTGGGACACCCGTACCTGCACTTTTTCATCACTCCTACCCCAGGGGGAGTGCCTTCTTAATCATATTGAAAATGACATCAGCAGCAGAGCATGCAGAGCAAGGTGTATCCCTGCCAGCAGTTTGCAGGAGCAACCGGGTTGGGGGGAAGGTCCACAGGGAGGAGACTTGGGAAATTTCCAAATTAAAATGCTGACCAACACTGGAAAGCCAGTGCCATGTGTCCGGGCATCTCACTGGAGCCGGGGAGAGGCTGCCTTTTCTTCTGACCGATAAATGTCATTTTAATGTAGGGACAGGTGGAAAGAGGTAAAGTACCACTGTGAATGGAGGCGGGTATTAAGAGCGGACACTGGGAGCGGAGAAGGTGTGCTACTTAGGGCAAACCTACCCAGATGAATTTAATTCCAAGGGAAGTCGTCTGCTTCCTGTTCTCCCTACTGTGTGGTGATGATTTATTCAGGGTTCCAGAGATAAAGGGTGTGGCAGTTCAATCAAAAGAGGACTGAGATTCTGATCAGAGTGGGTCCTTGGCAAAGTGATGAGAGTTTCAGGGGTGTTTATGGGGATTCAGTTACTGATCAAAGGAGAAAAGGGGAACCTGCTTTTGAGTGCCTTTCATGCACCAGGTACTTTATAAACCATCATGTGGTTGCTCTCAGCTACTCTGAGGCAAAGGCTGTTGCCTCAGTGTTTTAAAGCAAAAGGCTGAGTAGCAATCACATAGACTAGAATTGTGCTTCCAAGCCCTGAGGTCTGACCACAAGTCCACAATCCCCGATTTCATGAAGGAACGTTAACATTTTCCCCCTTCACAAACTCCCCACTCCCACCACCGTCATACAAGAGGGCAGGTCACACTGTTTGAACACCAGCCACACTCTGGGCTCCGGACAGCAGGTGCCACCCCTTCTCTACATTACATTGCAAAGAAAGCAGATCAACCAGCTATCCCTGCAAATGGCTCCACTTTTACTATTCCTCTCTGCCCTCTGGCCATACAGTGTCTTCCCTAACGACACACCTAAGAGCTCCTAGCTATTTGCGATCATAAATTGGTGGTTGGAATGATTGAAGCTGGCCTAAGACTTCGTGGCCTCTGTGCCACACAGAGCCAATTTCACAGATCCAGTTTACTGAGCTCTTGAATATCACTCTTCTCCACTCTTCCCTGAGCAGCAAGCAAAGAGGGTAGGTCAGTGTGCAATGTCATGAAGACCTCAAGTTTGAATTGGGTCCTGGTACCATTTGGCCGACTGGAAAAGTTAATGCACCTGCCAGTTTGATCCTGGAAAACTCACTTCACCTCCCAGTGAATGTATGGGCCGTTCACATCCAAAATCATGATTTATTACTCACTGTAGGACAAGGCAGGGTCATAATGGAGTTGTAGAGTAGGCTTCTTTTTAAAGGGGGAAAAAAATACAAGTGGTAGACATGATACCTGTGGAAGATGAAGCTTGAATCCCAGCAACTTCGGCATCCCCACATTTGCTGGAAATACCTCAGAATTGGGACTGCAGACTTGACGGCCCTCTGCGGTAGAGCCAAGTTGACTACTGTTTGTCTCTTTTGTGTTTTCACCTCAGTGAAACAGTTATCATTTCATGAATGCAAAGAGGCTGCCGAGGAGAGCCACCCTGGAAGAACAGTCCTTGTGACATTGCCGTGAGCGGGCTGGAGTCTGGGGGTTACTATGTTAATCAGCAGGCACTCCCTAATGAACACCTGCCCGCCCGCCCAGAGTCCCAAGGGGGCAAGAGCCTGAATAAAGCAGGCTCCCCAGCCGGCTGGCAGAAGCACTTTGCATTTCTGGAGGAGCAATAATTATGTACGCCTGTCAAAGCCTTCCCATTGGGCATCATTCAAATGCATGGATGAGAAAGACTCAGCCTCCCAGACGGTATCAGCCCCAGCTTCTCTAAACCTGAGACCAGGCTGTCTCTCAGCGAAATGTGGAAATAAGAGGAAGAGAGCAAGGGGAGAAAATAGTATCGTAGAAAGAGTGGTATACGAGGAAGTGCATGGTGGTGGAGGGCCAACCGGGGAGCCAAGACGGCTACTCCCGGGAGTCTCCATCTCTAGGCAGATGACAGTCAGTTGGCAGGAGAGGGGATGGGGGGCGGGGGGAGGGGGAGGAGAGCCATTAAAGGAGCCAGTTGTGACCTAGTTGGGGTCAGGAAGAAATCAGGGTAGGAGGAAAAGCCGCACTGAGTTAGGGGTTTGGAGTACGGACATGAAGCATCCCTCCTTGGGGTTACAGGTAGTGTTGCCAAAGTAGGTATTACGGCATCCTGTTGAAATGTGGCTCTGTCACATCTGAGCATGAGGCATCGGTTCCCATCTAGCTGGGTCTGCCTAGCGGGTCCCTGCTTGAGACGAGTGTGGGGTCATCCCCTCCTGCGGTCTGCTTCCCTGCTAGGCTGCTTAACAGTCAGCTGCGCCCCCTTCAGCCCTTCAGCCTCTCTCAATCTTTTTTTTTTTTTTTTAAGATTTTATTTATCCATGAGAGACACACAGAGAGAGGCAGAGACATAGGCAGGGGGAGAAGTAGGCTCCCCGTGGGGAGCCCGGGACCATGCACACTCAACCCTGAGCCACCCAGGTGCTCCCAGCATATCTCAGTCTATGGATGAGGTTTTATTTATTTATTCAGGAGAGACACACAGAGAGAGAGGCAGAGACACAGGCAGAGGAAGAAGTGGGCTTCATGCAGGGAGCCTGACGGTGGGACTCGATCCCGGGACTCCAGGATCACGCCCGGAGCTGAAGGCAGGCGCTTAAAACTGCTGAGCCATCCAGGCTGGCTATGGATGAGAAAGCTGTATTGGACACCTGATATGTGCCAGGTGCTGTGCCAGGGTGCAGGGCTCCAGTATTTGGTAAAAACCTGATCCCTGCCCTTTAGGAACTTATTATCTGGCAAAATTCTGTTGCATTTGGAAAAAGCAGCTCAGTCCCCTCCGGACTGCACTGTTACTTGCTGGATCTGTACCCAGTCTTTAAAGCCAAAGCTTTGGAGTCCCTCACAGACTCAAGCTCTGCATATGCCCTGTGCCCTTGTGGGGTTGTGACCTTGGGCACACTAACACTTGTAAGCCCCTGTGTCCTCATCCAGAGACTACGGTTTTGAAGATTAAATTAGGCGAGGGCACCTGGATGGCTCAGTCAGTTAAGTGTCTGCCTTTGGCTCAGGTCGTGATTCTGGTGTCCTGGGATCGAGTCCTGCTTCAGGCTCCCTGCTCCTCCCTCTGCCTCTGCCTCTCTCTGTCTTTCATGAATAAGTAAATAAAATCTTAAAAAAAATTAAGTTAGGCAATAAAAGTGAATCTTGCAGCCCAGAATCCGGGGCAGGGGTGAGGGGTGGTGTGCTGCAGAAAAAGACAGTCCTGGGGGAGGGGAAGGCGGTAACAGCAGGAGGGAAAGCCAAGGAGAGGCCAGGAAGCCTGAACCTTAATATAGTGTATGTTATGGTTCATAAGCAAATGACCACCTCTGCCTGCCAGGACACCTCCTGTCATTTTTGGGGTGCTTCCTGCTTCAGAACTTTGCAGCCCTTTCTGAAACAACCCGCACAGTCCCTACTGACATGGAATCGTAGAAGGGCCCAAGGGCTGCAGTGGGTGCTTGGACCCCAGCCCTACCTGTGCCAGCAACTAAGATGACCTCCTTGGACAGGCATCTCCACCCCCTGAGCCTTCGTCTCCTCCCCTGTAAGTTAATGAGTTGGGTAAATATTCTCTCTGGCTCTATGTGATCCAGCCTCCCGGGGTGACCTGCACTCACCAGCTGTAGGGTTAAGACCTGCTAGTTACTAGTGGTGCGTATCTGGCCAGTTACTGTTGTCTCTACCTCAGCTTCCTCCTCCATCAAGTGGGGGTGATCCTGGCATCTCCCTCCCGAGCTTCTGGTGAGGACTGACCCCTCAGTTTGTGTAAAGCACCTCGAGCAGCTATGGGACAGAGGCCACAGCCGTAGACAGAAGCCTTTGGTCGTGGCCACATCCCCTGCCAGCTTTACGGAGAGGATCTGCCACTGGCTGCTCTTAAGCTGGAGGAGCAGCATTTGTCTCGTGTCCTCTGATGGGTTGGGGTTCAGGCTGGAGGGGGACCTCTGAATAGAGAGATGCTTCCCTGGCAGGACCAGCTTAACTTTAGGACCCCTGCTCCCTCTCCCGGGCAGGTATCCTGTTGCTCTTCCATCAGCCTGCATGACGAGGTGGCCCCCCTATGCCTCTGCTACAGAACCCAGGGCTGTGCTCAGAGGGCAGGAAGGAAGTCAGCCGCCCCAGCTAATCAGCCAGAGCATCAAGAGGGTGACTGGGAAGGGGAGTGCCGCCAGACCCTTGTCCCCGTGCAGGATGACCTCATGCTTTCTCTCCATCACTGGTGCCCCCTCCCCAGGAATAATGGGCAGCCAACAAGCGCTCGCCCTGCTTATTACAGAGCCCCCAGGGGCAGGGGGAGGGCAGGGCTCCCAGCTGCTCGGGAACACAATGACAGGCAGGGCTTCAGAGAGGCAGCGAGCTCAGGTGTCCTGTATTCTGCACCCCTCTCTCCCTCTAGGTTTCCAGAGGACTTGGACAGAAAGGGCAGGCTGACCACGTTTCTTTCCACTCTTCGGCCATGGCCACCCCTGCAGGGCAGGGAATCACCATTTCCTGGGGCTGGCATTGCCATCAGGGTGCCTGGCCAGTGGGTGCAGAGCCAGCCCTGGCAGCCCAGCGGTCCCTGTGTGCTGCATGAGAAGTGAATTATCCGAAAAGGCCTTAGGGAGGAGGGGAGGGGAAGGAGGGGAGCAGAGGGGAAGGGAGAGGTCAGTCTTCAGGCCTGGGGGGCCTCGGTTCCTCCCAAAGCACAGATGGGAGCCCTTTAATGTTTTAATTCTTTTTAATGCAATTAATTCAAGAGTGGCAATTCCCTTGATTTAGAATCTGTGAGATGCTCCAAGGGGACTGCAGATGACAGGAAGGGGTGTGTGAGGGGAGAGTCCCCCCAGTTCAGGTCAGCTCTGAGACAGAGGCTTCCCCACCTGGACTTTCCTATATGGCTTCCTTGCCCAGAAAGTCCACGGTACTGGAAAGAGAGAACTTTGGTCCCAGTTTACTCCTGCCTCAACCAACCAGCCAGCCAGTGTGGAGTTTCCTGCTGTCAGGGACTCCGTGTCAGGGACTCTGGAGGGGGTCCCAGATCTTGGGGGTTGCAGTCTGAGCATGTATATTTGTTTGCTGAGGCTGCTGTAACAAATCCCCACAAACTCTGTGGCTTAGAATTACAGAAACATATTCTCACACAGTTCTGGAAGGCAGAGCTGAAATAAAGCTGTTGGCAGGGCTATGCTTCCTCCAGAAGCTTGAGGGGAAAACCCATTCCTTGCCTCTTCAACCGGCTGGCAGTCTCCAGCTTTCCTTGACATGTGGCTTCGTCACTTCAAGTTTGTCTGTCTTCACGTGGCCTTTCGCCACAGAAATCCGTCTGCCTCTGTCCTATAAGGATCCATGTGGTTCATTTATACAGGGTCACCTGATAATCCAGGATAATCTCTTCCTCTCAAGAATTGTAATCACATTTTCTGTAACATAGGGTAAGACTCACAGGTTCCAGGGGTTAGGATGTGGACGTAACTTTTGGGGGCCACCATTCAGCCCATTATAGGGTGCAACAAATCATGTCACCAAAAATCCACTGTGTCTATACAACATTATTGACAATAGCCAAAACTTGGAGGCAACCAAAGTGTCCATCAACAGAGGAATAGATAAGCAAGATGTGGTCTGTCCATACAATTGAGTATTATTCAGCCTTAAGAAGGAAGGATATTTTGACACCTGCTACAACTTGCTGAATGAACCTTGAGGATATTATGCTAAGTGAACTAAGCCAGACACAAAAGGACAAATACTATGTAATTGCACTTATATGAGGTACATAGTCAAGTACATAAGGATAGAAGGCAGAATGGTGGTTGCCAGGGGCCAGAAGAGGGGGCATGGGGAGTTGTTTAATGGGTACAGTTTCTGTTTTGTAGGAGAAACGTTCTGGAGGTTGGTTGTACAACAATGTGAATATGCTTAACAATATTGAACTGTGTCATTAAAAGTTGTTAAGATGATAGATTCTATGTTATGAGCATTTTGCCACAACTTAAAACTTTTTAAAGATTTATTTATTTGAGAGATCTCCTTGGGGGTGCCAAGGGAGAGAATCTTCAGGCAGACTCCCTGCTGAGCACAGAGCCCAGTGTGGGGCTCCATCTCACCACCCAGGAGATCATGACCTGAGCCGAAACCAAGAGTCTGACACTTAACCAGCTGGGCCATCCAGGAGCTCCCCTGTTTAAATTTTTTTTAATTGGGACACCTGGGTGGCTCAGCAGTTGAGCATCTGCCTTCAGCTCAGGTCATGATCCCGGGGTCCTGGGAGCGAGTCCCGCATCAGGCAGGGAGCCTGCTTCTCCCTCTGCCTATGTCTCTGCCTTTCTCTCTCTGTCTCTCATGAATAAATAAATAAAATCTTTAAAAAAATAAAAAATTTTAAATTACAATAAATTGGACAGCCCAGGTAGCTTAGCGGTTCAGTGCCGCCTTCAGTCCAGGGTGTGATCCTGGAGACCCGGGATCGAGTGCCACATCAGGCTCCCGGCATGGAGCCTGCTTCTCCCTCTGCCTGTGTGTGTCTCTGCCTCTCTCTCTGTGTGTCTCTCATGAATGGATAAAGTCTTTTTTAAAAAAGTAAAATAAATAAATTACAATAAATTCACCACAATGCAAGAGCATGCATGCTAAGGGTGATTGAAGTACATGTGGCAAATGTTATAGAGATTCAGAGGAAAAAGAGACCATTTGTAGGTGGCATGGCCAGAGAGGGTTTCCTGGAAGAAGTGGGCTTTAAACAGGGCAGATTTAAATGAGAAGAGGGAAGAGAGGGGAGGCTGTGGGCAAAAGTTTAGAAGTAAAAATGAAATTGGTGTTTCCTTTATGCCCATGCAAAAAGATCAAACAGAAATGAGTATTTTCATAGGGAACTAGTCAGAGTGAGGTTGCATAGGTAAACTGGATTCAAAGATTGGCCTGCAATACCAGGCTGACTTTTAGAAGATGACACCATGTAGAAGGTTCTTACAATAATTCGTAGGTGAGGTGATGAGGGTCTGGAATCATAACACAGAAGATACTTTCTTTGGGGCAGGCACTATCTAAGCCCCTTGTGCAGATCAATATTAATTCATTTCATCTTCAAAACAGCCCTAGGACGTGGATATAGTTATCGCCTCCATTTTGCAGCTGAGAAGACCGAGGCACAGAAAGGTTAGATATTTGCCCCAAATTATGTAAGAAACTGACTAGGTTTAAGAGTTCAAGGGGTGTCGGGGTGGGGGTGTGTGGAATGGTTGTGAAGCTTTTGAGAATAGGTGAATAGACCTTGAGAAGGTTGGGAACTTTGGGGGGAGGAAGACATGTCATGTCATGATGACATATATGTGGATGTTTTAAGGCAGGAATCCAGTTCCTGAACCTAATTGGTGGTTTTAGTGATGAGGACTCTGAGGCCCAGAGTACCCTGTACCATCTGTCCAGGAACATTTGTCTGGGATGTAGCCATGTGAAGTTTAAAGTGGTTGTATGATATGCGAGGGATGATAAAATACCGTGTGGGAGACTGGAGAGGAGCCGCTGGTCGTCTGATTTCTCTCCCTGGGCTCTGCTAGGACGCCTCACAGGAATCACCTGGAGGATCATCACCTTGGATCCTGGAAGGATCATCACCTTGGGGACATGCCTAGATCACTTCATCACCCTCCGTCCTTAAAAAGTGCTCTTTTGATCATGTCCCTCCTTGGAAGGCAGACCAGGCCTATTCTGGAAGCCTGTGTGTGCTGGGTATGAGCACATTTCCCACTGAAGTAGTCCAGAGCCCTGGGGACCTCAAATATGAGTGGTAGGGCCACGTTGCAGTGCCAAAGAGCCACTCTGCCCTTTCCCCTGAAGAATGTGACCAAAACCCGGGTTTCTAAGCTCTGTTAGCCTCACAAAGGCCATCCTGCTAGCATCTTGAGCAGCTCCCATCAGGCAGCACATTTCGAGCGGGGCATTTATTAAGAGATTTTATTTGTCAAATATAAGGAGAAATAAAACCTTAGGAGGACAAATGAAAAAAGAACCTGAGAAGAGAAGGGAACATGAAAAGGGAGAAGCTGTTGAGTGAGTGTAGTTAATTATAGGCTGGGAGAAAGTCAGTCTTAAATGTAGTGACCTCATGTGGCCAGGACAGCGCCGGTGACCCAGAACAGGCAGCTTCTGACCTGAGACGCACGCAGCTTGTCCAGTGTGTCCTGTAGCCCTTGAGTGGGCCACCAGCTGCCTTTCTGGCCTGGCTCCCAGCCCGGCCCCTGCAAAGCCCCACAAATGTTTATAGCACCAGTAACCAGCAGACTGTAATCAGCAGGATTCTGTAAACATCCCTTCAAAGTACATAATGGCATAAAGCTTTCTGCCTACCCAGCAACTTTCTCTAAATGAGTTTAAGAAATGTTCGGAACAGTGTAGTTCATTAATCACTATCATGTCAAGGTGGGATATTGTCTCTGTTTGCAAGATCAGGAAATCACAGAGCCGATGCCGTAAGTAGTTTTTAAACCAGCCATACAGAGAGTTAAAGAGTAATTGATACGGTGCCTGAATCAATCAGGATAGGCGAGGTTGTGCTGTGATGACAAACAACCCCCCACGTCACGGTGGCTTCACTGCTCATGCTACACATCCATCAGGCCAGGGGGAGCAGAGCCCTCCCTCCCGGAGATTCGGCAGTGACCCGCTGGGCTGCTGCCACTCACCGTGACAGTGGAAGAAAGAATGTGGCTTTTCCAGGGACATAAGATTCGGGAGCTGTGACCTCAGCCTCTTCTGGGATCTGTTAGCTTCCCCTTCAGTGCCTTTGTTTCCCTCTTTGTAAATTGTGTGGAATATAGACTTTTCTTCATTGAGGGTGGTGCATGTGACCCATCCTAAGTGTCGTGTGTCAAGTAACGGGCCTTTTTTTGGTTTTTTACGTTCAATTAGGTACAATCCTATAAAGGTTAGTTTGAGATCATACAGTTTATTCTGGTGGTGCTGCTGTTGCTCAGTTGCCTCCAGTTGATGAGTCACCTAGAATGTTCATTTTCTTACTGTAGACAGGGTTGTGGTTACTGCGCAATCATAGGGCCCTGTCACCACCGAGAAGCCAAAAGTTCGTCCCCACGAAGCTCCCAGAATGGGGTGCCCATCACTCCAGTGATTCCTTGAGCGTGTCGAGTCAGTTCTTAAGCTCTGCAGACTCTGAAACGTGATTTTTCATCTTTGCGGGGCAGGGGGGAGGCTCAACGTTACTCAAGTTCAAAGTACCGCAGCGTCCTGGCATCCGGTGAGCAACACAGCCCTCACCCAGATGGGGCCCTCTGGCACGTGATCCTTGACCTCCCACCCGGAAAGGAAGGTCAGCAGGGGTGGGGGGCAGGGGAGTGATGTGCATGGGCCTTGAGTCCGGCCTGACTTTGTTTGGAATCCTGGCTTTGCTGTCAGACCGAGAACAGCCTGCCTGCCATCTCCAAGTCTCAAAATCTCTGTTGGCGAAGGAACAATAGAATCTTATTCTAGGTGGTAAGGCAACCATCTAGGAGAGTGTGTAGCACCACATCTAGGACGTAGCAGGGCCTCGGTGGCTTCTTCAGAAGGCATGGCATTAGAAGGGGGGTTACACAGACGAGCATTTCCTATGGGCAGCTACAGTAGCCCCGTACCCTCACGTCTGCCATGTGTGAGGCCTTGCTGCTGGGCCCCCATATCTTAGGCTTCGTGGCTAAGACCCCATTTGCTTCCCCTCCATTCCTCTCCCCCCACACACCTTCCACTCACCACCCCCCCTTCCATACTGTGATTACTGTACTTAATCACGTTACAGAAAAACTGTACCAACCCTGAGAGTAATTCTTCCCCTTCCTTGGTAAGTTTATGGGTCTCTGATCAGTCCCACTGAGACATTGGCTTTAACATTTACTCTTAAGGGGAAGGAAATCTTATTTCTGTCACTCAAAGTTTGGGCCAGAAAGCTCACCATAAGCCCGAAGAACCCACAATAATTATGTAATAGTCACACCTTGTTTTATAAAACCAGCTTGACCACCTCCTCCTCCACTTCCATCCTGCTCACTACACTTGACTTAAAGTGACTTTTTGCCACTTAGAAAAACAAGTAAAGGGGATCCCTGGGTGGCTCAGTGGTTTAGCGCCTGCTTTGGCCCAGGGCATGATCCTGGAGACCCAGGATCGAGTCCCACATCCGGCTCCCTGCATGGAGCCTGCTTCTCCCTCTGCCTGTGTCTCTGCCTCTCTCCCTCTCTGTTTTTTTCATGAATAAGTAAATAAAATCTTTTTAAAAAAAGAAGAAGAAAAACAATTAAATCCATTCTGAGGACAAAAAGATTTGTCACCAGGGAAGATGTTCTTATAAGTGTGATGTGAGCTTCAAAGGCAACCCAGTATCAAAAATGTGAGCAGGAGTCATAGGAATACTCTGACTACTTTGAAAGGAATGGCAATCATTTGGACAGATAAAGTATGGTGCATTGCAATTTAAAACCAGCCATACCATCCTTACATTCAGTCATGACCTCTGCATTAAATGCTCTGTATGTGGGCAGCCAGGGACCTCCAGGGGCTGGAGGTGGCGCTGAGCCTGTAGCAGCCTGTAGCAAACACAGCCTGAACCCCCTCCCTCTGATCTACTTTGTAATTTATCAGTGACATCCTCAGGTGCCACGTTGACCTCACCGCGTTGTTGTCTACCATTTACCAAGGAGGGTCTTCTATAAAATTCCGACTGCCCTATTGGTTACAGGGATTACTTATTCATGTTTCACATTTTAGCATGAGCAGAAGTATAGTATCTTAGATGGTGTTAATTTATAAGATAGATTCTCCTGTTGAAAAAGAACAAAAAACAAAAACAAACAAACAAAAAGATTCTCCTGTTGATTCATATAGCTTTCAGGGAGAGGAAACTCAGCCTGGGCTTCAAATCCAGTCCTGTCATTTCCAGTTGCTTTTATTGGTAAACCGATGGTCAGGGAAGCCCAGAGGCTGCCACCCTGTGAGCCCAGGAGCGAGATAGCAAAGGGAAACTCTCTGCTTTAGCTTCTTAAAATGAGTATTAGCTCATCCTCTGCACCCCTGATAAGCTGTCCTTATCAGCAGGTGCTACAGGACACCCCTTTTTCTGGGTCCTGCCGTAATGGCTAGTAACCTGCACATATTAGTCAGTAAATATTTGTTGAATTAAAGGGAAATGTACCTGAATTAGTTGGGGCTGCCACAACAAAATACCACAGACTGGGGGCTTGAACAACTGACAATTATTTTCTCACAGTCCTGGAGGCTGGAAGTTCACAACCAGGGTACCAACCTGGTTTCGTTCTCAGGAGGGCCCTCTTCCCAGCTGGCAGATGGCCACCTTGGCCCTGTGTTCTTACATGGTGGAGAGGGAGAACATGGGCCATCTCTCTGTCTCTTCTCATAAAGTCACTGACCCATTCATGACAACCCCACTCTCATGACTTCATCTAACCCTAATTCCCCCTCCCGAAGGTCCCATCTCCAAATGCCACCACATGGGGCTTAGGGCTTCAACATATAAATTTGGAGAGGGACACAGCACAGCTCATAGCAATACTCAGAAAGTGAAATAAGAAATCAAACTTATTTCGCCAGAGTGCCTGGGTGGCTCGGTTGGTTAAGCGTCTGCCTTCAGCTCAGGTCATGATCCCAGGGTCCTGGGATCTAGCCCTACGTCAGGCTCGCTGCTCAGTGGGGCAACTGCTTCTCCCTCTCCCTCTGTTCTTCCCCTGGCTTGTGCTCTCTGTCTTGCTCACTCTCTCTCAAATAAGTAATTTTTTGATAACTCTTTAAAAAGGGGAAATCAGGGACACTTAGGTGGCTCAATGGTTGAGCATCTGCCTTTGGCTCAGGGCGTGATCCCAGAGTCCCAGGATTGAGTCCTGCATCGGGTTCCCTGCGGGGAGCCTGCTTCTCCCTCTGCCTGTGTCTCTGCCTCTCTCTGTGTTTCTCATTAATAAATGAATAAAATCTTTTTTAAAAAAATAAAAAGGGGAAATCAAATTACCACGTATCATGTAACATGATTGAGATGTCTTGTCCACTCCCCTATCAGAGTAACCACTAGAATAGGAAACATACTCAGGAAGGTATATCGATGTGCATAAATGCACACACGTACACACACAGAAAATACACAATTTTTTCTCTTCTGGAATCTCTGTTTCTGCTCTGAGCTTGGAGACCCAGCGAGTACAGTTGGAGTACAGCAATTGTCATAGGGACAATGCATTTGCAGATACTTGACTTGGAAGCTGATTGAGAAATAACTACTCCCATTAGCCCCGAGTCTCCCTCAAATGGCCTTTCCTTCCACCCTCACCTCACAGGCTGGTGTTCTGTGGCCACCTTGCCTGTGCTTGGCTAAGGTGAACGATGTATTAACAATACAGACCTCCATGGCGATTTCATGCCTACACCTCTGGCACACTCCTTTAGATTAGCAGAGATGTTTAAAAAGGAGTTTATGATAAAAAACACTCTTAACATAAAGACTGTTCTTCTCCTTTGGAAAGCCAACCAGAGGGTGAATTTGTAATTCATTCTTCAATTCTGTTCCCAAGCTGCTTTGGCCTTAATTTTAACATTCCTAGAAGGAGATACTTTTATTGTTTGTATTCAAAATTATGGAGCGGATCAAGTGGTCAAGGGCAGTCTGGAGCCAGGATTCAAATCCCAGTCCCAACACTTGCTTGATCTCTGGTGTGTATTTCCTCCCTATACGACAGAGTTTTGTTTTTTTTGTTTTTTTTTTATATATGACAGAGTTAATAACAGGAGCACCTCATGGAGCTGTAATGGGGGGCAGAGATGGTGATATTTGTAAAGTACTTAGAATAGGGCCTGACATGTAGCAAATACTATGTGAACGTATGTTACATGTATATACATAAAAATATATTTCAATAAGGCATCTTCCTGTTGATGCAACGTAAAATGTTCTCCTGTGTGGGGAAGAAGAGCCAGAGGGCCTGACAGTCCTGCCAAAGAACAGGTACCTTGTGTTTCAGAACAAACTACTAGGAAACCAAGGCAGAAGGTCTCTGCCTATTGATGGCCCTGTGCTTGGCTTTATCGCTCGGCAGCATCCTCATTGTCTACTCCTTTGGGTTTTACAAAAATCATTTGCATTAATGTACTTGAGCTTTGAGACATCCCATTTAAAAAATTGTATCAACCTGCCATCACATGTCTTAGGACAAGTCCTCCCTACTCATTTGTCTCTTTTCCATCTTACTCTTCCTCCAGCCCAAGCTTTTGGCCAAGGAGCTGCTGGACCTCGTGGCATCTCACTTCAATCTGAAGGAAAAGGAATACTTTGGAATAGCCTTCACAGATGAAACGTAAGTGCTGCCACGGGCCCTCCCGCCCTGCAGGGAGAACCTGACATTGCACTGTCCGAGCTGTCAACAGTGAAATCCGCTGCAGGCCGCTTGGATCCTGTGGTACGGGGTCAGTCCAAGTTCATGATCCGAATTTCAAAGACCTTGTGATCATGCCTGGAACAGCCAAAGGATATATTTAGGATGATGCTAATATAAAATTATTAGGTTAACTAGTTCTTATAATCAAGCAGCTTCGCGTTCAGAACTAAAATGTTTATTTTTTTTTTAAAGTGGATTTTAAAGTGAGTTTATTTCCTATTAAAGTTAAATGAAAACTTCTGGAAATTAAATATTCCTCTCCAGTGTTAGGATAACAATAGCAGGAAATGAATTTGATGATAAATTCAAAATGAAAAGTGTCTGTTCAGTTTCACTGTCTCGGCTGGCATAGAATATAAAAATCAAAAATTCATATCATTCAAGTGATGAAAAATACGTTTGTTTTCAGTGGTTTTCAATTTGGCTCTATAAAGTGGCATTTTGCAACACAGGTAAGGAATATCTCTACTAAAATTTCAATTTCCTTCTTAATACGCTGTTATCAAGAGTACATTGAATACCTGCACAGATTCCTAGATAAGATGCAAAAAGGAAATGCTTCACAATTTTTTTTCCTTTGTGTTCTCTCTCTCACTTGCTCTCCAAATGTTTAGAATGACAGAGGTGATTTCCTAGGATATTAACAGAGAAGGGGGGTTAGGTTAGTGGCTGAACAAGACAGTACAGGGGAGGCAATGCCCCATCAGTCAAGATGGTGCCATCGAGGCAGGACAAGCTCAGATGCAAGGACAGGAGGAACCCACATTGGGCAGTTGGAGGTATCTGCACATTGTCCCGTTAGCCTCCGGAGCTACAAGTGAGTAGGATGGCCATCTGATTTATTATTTGAATCAGGACAGTATAAGTAGTAAAATGGCATGGAAACAAGGACTGTCTTGGATGAACTGGAATGTTTGCCCTCTAAATTAGCAGTGTTTCAAGCGACAGTGCAATCAGGTTGCAGGCATGGGGAGCAGAGCTACATCGTCCTCAAGAAAGCCAGGAGGAGCCAGGTTGGCCTCTGGCCCTGGAGCATGTAGAGAAGTGAGCAGGACGGAAAGCAGGAGTGTTGCCCAGGCCTAGAATGATCACTGTGCCTGCAGGTAGGGCCGGTAAGCAGAGTCCAGGGAAAGTGTGGCCACCACTATCCCCTTCACCCCAATCTAGGGTGGAGGATCCATCCAGCAAGCATAGGAGCAACAGGCAGCTGGGAGGAGCTCAGTGGGTGAGGGCTGCAGCTGCCAGGTGGGCCTGACTCATGGGGAACCGGCTAGTGGGCAAGCTGGAGGACTCTGGGGGGAAGGAGCCAGAGTAGTAATAAAGCAAATGCTTTAAAACAAATACAGATCAAGAGCAACTACTTTCACAAGCACAGATATTTTCTTCCCCTTTGCCTGAGAATCACTGTTAAACCTCCTAAATTGCTATTCGTACGTTCCACTAATTAGAAGGAAACCAGAAGTTTCAATTAATCATATCCCATTGTTCACATTGCCCGAGTATGTTTACTCTTGTAAAAGGTCTGTGAACTCTCTGTTAGTCCCGGTTAGACTTTCCTTTTTAATACACGGAATCAAGGAATGAGCATGTGGTCCCAGGCCAATGAGGAAGAAATAGGCCGGCTGAACGTTGCAAATCCCTGCCGGAGCAGCATAGCCCAGAAGGAATGGATTGTAAGGTAGAAAGTCACCCTCGTCCCGAGAGAGAGGACAGCACACAACCACACGGTACAGAAAGGAAAGTGGGAAAGCACAGGGCCGCACACTTGTGCCATCAGATGGCCTGCAGCTGCGCCTGGGTGACTCAGTCAGTGAGGCATCCAACTCTTGATCCACCTCAGGTCTTGATCCCAAGATTGTTAGTTCAAGCCCCACATTGGGCTCCATGCTGGTGTGGAGCCTACTTAAAAACAACAAAACAAAACCCAGCCTATGGTTCTCTGGGCTGGCCAGGAAAGCATGAGTGTGCTTTCCCTGAGTATGTGAGTGTGAGGCCAGGCTGCCAAAAAGCGTCTTACTACCTTGAGTGGTGGAATTGGAGGTGAGGCAGGCTCTGTGGGGAGGAGTCATGGGAGGGTGGGGGGATGTGAGCCATCCTCTAGCAGGGTCCAGGGAAAGTGTGGCCACCACCATTCCCTTCACCCCATTCTGGGTGGGAGGATCCATCCAGCAAGCGTAGGAGCAGCAGGCAGCTGGCAGGAGCTCAGTGGGCGAGGGCTGCAGCTGCCAGGTGGGCCTAACTCATGGGGAACTGGCTAGGGTCAGGGACCTGCGGAAATCAAGAACCAGGGTCCCTGAGGGACCAGGACAAGGGGGCAGAAACAAAGAGATGGCTATGACTCAGGGCGTAGTCAGTTGTGGCCTGACAACACCTGGGGCCAACAGATGTTGGCTGATGGCCTTGTTGGTAATCTGAACTTTCCTCCTTTTCCTGGTAGGAAAGAGGGGCAGGGCAGCTGCCATCATGAAGTAGCACCCGTGGCTGGGACCTAGCCTAGGTTGGTGGTCATATGTCAGTGAGCACTTAGCCTTGTTATATGTGCCTCCAGCCTCATTCTGGGCATTGCTGGACTAACATAGAATTTTTTAATAACCGTGTGTCCAAATTGTGTGTATGTAGTATGATGTGTAGTGTGTGTGTGTGTGAGAGAGAGAGAGAGAAAGAGAGAGAGATTTATGCAGGTGCTACACTGTGTCTCCTCTATTAAAATGAAATCAAAGTTCCATCTTATTATAGCCCAAGATATACCCTGTGGATTTGCCTATTTCCTAATGCAAATCAAACAAGACTAACATTTGGAAAGTGCTCATGAGCTGTAAAATATTGTACAAGATCCCATCACAGTACTATGATTCTGTGTAGTAGAATAGATGACTTTAAGGTCATAGATTGCCAGCAAGGCCTTTTATATTAATTGCTGTTGATGACATTTTGTAGGATCTGGACGGAGCTGGAGAAGAGCTATATAAAAGCAGAAGAAAGACAGGAAATTGGGAATTTCTCTAAGCTTCTCTCATGCCATAATGTTGTATTCTTTAATAAAGTGCCCAGATCCACAGGGCACAACTTTGTGCCCAAGGGTATTCAATATTGTTGGCTAATCTGCAGTTTTGCAGCATTAGTACTAGCTTTGCCTTTTCCTGTTTTAATTTAACTTTTTAACTTTTTATTTTGAAATAATTAAACTTACAAGAGTTGGCAAAAATAGCAAAGCTCCCATATACGTTCCACCCAGCTTCCTCAATTGTTATTCATTTACAGAGTGTGTTACATTTTTCAAAACTGAGAAATTAGCATTGGAACTAGTATGCTCTGATATTATTGGTACTAACCTACAGACTTTAAGTTTTACTCGTTTTTTCATGAATGCCTTTTTTTTCTGTTCCAAGATCCAATTGCATTTAGCACCCTTTTATTTTTTATAACTAATACAAAGAGACATCAGTAGTCATCTGTAAATGGTCTGAATGCTGGTGATCCATGCAAACAGTGACATTTTGGCAGCCTTTTAAACATTCTGCAGCTAAGTAAGAGCACAGTATAAATTTGATCTTAAAATAATTAATGTTTTGCTAGAGTCATGGTTCTCAGTCTTGACCACATACTGGTGTCACCGAGACATTTTATAAAATACCAGTGCCTGGGACCTGCCCCCTAAATTCTGATTTAATTGATTTGGCTGTGGCCTGAACATCAAGATCTTTCATAGCTTCCTGATGGATTGTAAATGTGTAGCCAAATTTCAAAAAGACCGTGTTCTAGAGAGAGAGGGGAAAGTTGGAGTGAATTTCTTCTGCTTCCTCCCAAAGATCCAAGAAGAGAAGCTGAGTTCACCCAGCTTTGAGTATTTGGAGCCAGACATGACCAATTATGTCATGACACATGCCAGGGACCTGCACAGTTATGGACTCTCTCTATTACCAGGAGAGTCAGGAAACCTAATGTGTGGGAACCAGCTCAGAAATGCAGATTTAGTGTTTCCATGAGCACATATGGGATAACTGAAATTTTCTCTTACCAATCATTTGCTCCCATCATTTAAAGAAAGTTATTTGTACATTTTATTTTCAAAATACATACATGGCTGTTTTAACACCCAAGTTTTGTTTTGTTTTTTTGTTTTCAGAGCCCGTGGCTCTGGTAGTGTAATTTAAATCAATTAAGTCCAGTTTGTAGTTACCCAATCTATTTTCCATCATCATTTTGTTTCCTCTGTTTGGGTTTCTTTTTAAAGGAAAATGCTTTTTTGAGGTATAATTGCTATACAAAGAACTGTGCGTATTTTATGTGTGCAGTTATATATGTTTGGACATAATGCAAACACTCTTCACACCCAAGTGTTTTTAATTAAGTTTTAGGTTTTTACTTGTTGACAGAGGATCCTATCATCAAAAGCTCTAATTTTTATCCTAGGGGCACCTGGCTGGCTCAGTAGATAGAGCCTGTGACTCTTGATCTCAGGTTCATGAATTCAAATCCTACAATGAGCATAGAGTCTACTTAAAAAAAATAATAATTAGGATACCTGGGTGGCACAGGTATCCAACTCTTGGTTTCAGCTCAGGTTGTGACCTCAGGGTCCTGAGATCAAGCCCTGTGTCCTGATCTGTGCCCAGTGTGGGGTCTGCTTAAGACTCTCTCTCCCTCTCCTTCTGCCCTTCCTCCCTGCACACACACACACTCTCTCTCTCTCTCTCTCAAATAAATAAATAAATAAATTTAAAAATAATAATAATAAATTGGGGTACCTGGGTAGCATAGTCCATTGAGCATCTGACTCTTGGTTTCAGCTCACGTTGTGATCTCACAGTCATAGGATCGAACTCCACGTCTGGCTCTGCTCTCAGCGTGGAGTCTGCTTGATATTCTCTCTCTCACTCTCCCTCTCCCTCTGCCCCTTTCCCTCGCTCATCTCTCTAAAATAAATAATCTTTAAGAATAATAATAATAAATTTAAAAAATAACTGTAGTCTATTTAACAGAAATAGTCAAACACATGCCAAGTTGTAGTAATGATTTTCATAGTGTATTTAAATTTTAATCTGAATCTTCTATTAAAAATGTTAAGAATTGTGTGTCAGAAGCTGTAAATGAGTATTCATGTAATGAAAACCTTTAAGAAGTATTTAGAAAACTGAGGGAGAAAGAAACTTGTTTAGCGATCATTGCATATTTTAAAAGCCAGGTACAGTTAGAATGTGTTTTCACATACCAATTAAGAAAATGACTAGTTCTTAACCTCTTATTTAATCACAGAACCCTTTGAAATTTGTTAACAAGTTACATTCCATCGCCTCCACCAAAATTTACGCACATAATAATTTATGCTCAAATTTTAGAGGATTCACAGACAGCATGAAGCCAGAATCCTAATGTAAGAACCAATTAAGGATTTTTTTTTTAACAACATGCTATGTTTCCATTGATCGCATCATTGATTGGTACTGTTTGTAGAGTCTGGGTTATCCAAATAATTTCGGTCCCAAATGCCTTCTTGTACTGGAAATGCATCAGTTCAGTGCTGCTACGGTGGGGAGAATCCTTTCTGCTATGCAGTGTCCTTGATCTCTGCTCCCCTCCACCATTGGTGGAGGCTTCTGAGAAGGATTTAGCTAGTGAGCATTCGCAGTCTCAAGCTTATCTACAACTTAAAAATAAAGTAGAAAAGCAATTTTTTCACTTGCAAAAGAAACAACAGGAAGATACAGCTGTGGGAAAGTAATTTTAGAAATAAGTTTGGGATTTCCATTCATTAAATGCTCTGTACCAGGAGACTGGGGAGAAAAATCAGTACCAAGGCCTCTGTGCCTGGGTTGTAACTGCTGCTCCTGGGAATGTAGTATTCAGCACTCGGTGCTACCTTGGAGACAGCTTGTGTAGACATCAGACATATAGCAAACCACAGTACCTTCTATTTACTGACCAGAGAAGGGCTCCAGAACTCTTTCTGTTTTCAGCTGAGACAAATGAAATAGAATGGTGCAATCTGAAGAGGCCTTAGGAATCCATGCTTTCTCTTGACTTTTTCATTCCCAGTGTGAATGGTACAGTGGAGCTCAGATCCTGGAGTCAGTGAGCAGTGAATTCCCCCTGAGTACGGAGACTGTTTAGGGCAGGAGCAGCGTCTATACAGCGTCTATACGGATAGCTGTCATCACACTGACAATATTGATCAATGGTGCATAAGTGAAGCTGATGTAGTCATTCACTTAGCATCCACTGTTAAGCTCTGGAAATACAGAAATGACTAGCCTTGACCCCCTATAGGACTTGTATTTTGAGTTTAGGAGGTAAATAATCAGATACAGTGTAGGAGGTGCTACAAAAGAAAATTCAGAACAGCCTTAAGAGAACATAGTAGAGCAAATTTCCTCCATAAATAAAAAATTAAAGCCATAAAGTCAGTGGGGCTGAACAGCCATCTGCCTCAATACTCATCTTTTGTCTGTCTCCCTCTCTGTCTCTGTCTCTTTCACACGTGTACATACACCCACACACACTCTCACTCACACACTTGAAAGCCACTATTTGAGAGTTTCTAGCACGAGCTGTCCCTGATGAGCCCACGTATTTCCAACTAAGGACATCAACTAGCTAAACATTCTTCCGTTTGAAGAGCACTCTGCCCCCCACCCCACCCCATCCAGTGACACCTGTAAGAATTTCATGCTCTTGCTTGGCTTTCTTTGGAAACTCATTGCATAGGAAATAACCTGTCTACAATAAAAACCACTAAAAGGCACAGCATATTGCTCCCCCTCAGGGGTCCAAGAGGCAGTGAGCTCAGATGGACTTAGCACATACCTCCACCCTCCGGTAGCTCTCTGTAAACAAAGCTCTCCTTAGGGCCATCTCTGTTGAAGGTGCCTGGGCTGGAACCAAAAATCTATTTGTGTTATATGTAGAAGCTAAAAGCAATCTGTTAAATAAATGCATCCAATTTCTGTTGCTTGGAAGCAATTGCATATTTTTTACTGACCTAACAGTTTGACCTATTGCCACCATAAACCAAATGAGTGTTATCTTGCTCAGCTTTAAAGATAGTTATCAGTCAGACAGTAACACAAATAAACTCAGTGTCTGCTGGGGCATTGTTTTATTTTTTGCTTTGTTACTGGTAAACGCACCGAGGTGAATCCTCAAATGAAAAATCAATGAGAATAATGAAAACTGAGCTATCAGCCATCTCTTAGTTAAACTGAATAGAGAAAATGCTCCTTTGACCTATTTGTTGCCCATCCCACCCGAACTTAAAGGAAAAAATAAGGTATTTGAGGGTAGGGACTTCGTGCAGAGACTGTGGGGTGTTATGTAGGCAAAGAAGCGTCCTGTGCTGTGAGGAATCCTTGATGCTGTTGGCTGCAGCAGACATGACTTTGAGCCACGTACAACGAGCAGACAATATTTTAATGAGCCAAAGGTGGTGGCCTCCAGGGTACTGGACTTTCCAGTTGACATGTCTGTCCATCTCTTAGCTTTTACCCTAATATCAGACAGTTATCATAAAAGACTTCAGATGAGTCACTTGTCCCTTTAGTCTTTGCCTTTGTGAGCAGCAGCCTGCAGTGAAGACACTTTTGCAGGCATGCAAAATGGGGGGACCCCCTTCCTTCCACATGAGGGTCTCAGAATTCCGGGTATGGGAAGTCCACCTGTCCGTGGTTGGTAGAGCGTGTGCATCATGCCATCCTCCACCTCCCCCAGTTGAGGTGGTGAGGCGTTCAAGCAGAGGTTGTGGAGAGAGGAAATTCATTTCTCCTCAGAGGCCTAGCTATTCAATTTGGGGTGATTCTGGCCTCCTCCTCCTCGTTCTCTCTGCTTCCTGATCATTTTCTCACGGTCTGTTTCATTGCGTTGTAAATGCTAAACCAATATATGGCTGTGAACCAAGGAATTTCCAGTTAAAGTTTATTACTATACTGTCATTCTTTTTTTTTTAATAAATTTTATTTTATTCATGAGAGACACAAAGAGAGAGAGAGAGAGGCAGAGACACAGGCAGAGGGAGAAACAAGCTCCATGCAGGGAGCCTGATGTGGGACTTGACCCCAGGTCTCCAAGATCATGCCCTAGGCTGAAGGTGGCGCTAAACCGCTGAGCCACTGGGGCTGCCCACTGTCATTCTTTTAAAGATTTTTTTTTTTAATTTTTTTAAAGATTAATTTATTTATTTGAGGCGACACAGGGCAGGGGTAGAAGGAGAGAGAAACTCAAGCAGACTCCATGCTGAGCACAGAGCCCGATGTGGGGCTCGATCTCACAACCCTGAGATTATGACCTGAGCTGAAATCAAGAGTTGGACGCTTAACTGACTGAGCCACCCAGGGACCCACCTTTATTTTTTTTTTTTAATTTTTATTTATTTATGATAGTCACACGGAGAGGGAGAGAGAGAGGCAGAGACATAGGCAGAGGGAGAAGCAGGCTCCATGCACCGGGAGCCCGACGTGGGATTCGATCCTGGGTCTCCAGGATCGCGCCCTGGGCCAAAGACAGGCGCCAAACCGCTGCGCCACCCAGGGATCCCCGGGACCCACCTTTAAAAAAATTTCAATGTGGGAATGAAATTCTCTAGAGAGGGAATCTATTCCTCTAGTTGTCTTCTGTTAACATGGATGAAGAAGGGCAGTGAGCACCCCCAACAGAGTGGCATTCAGGTGACACCCATATCTGTGGCCCTTCGTGCACAGTGTCCCTACTTGGAGGTTCTTCACCAAGTGAATCATGCCCCCTGGGGGAGCCCAGATCAAATCTCCAACAGTCTGTGTGGTCAGTAATGTTGGGCCATTGTACTGGGCTGTGGATTTGTCTTGTGATGATCCTGAAAAGATTATTTCTGCCAGAGCCTTTATTTATAAAAAATTATTGTCAGGCGAAAGATTAAAATTTCAATCTTCATTGTCATTGGATGGATTGCTGTTCGGAGAGTTCTCAGATTCTCTGTTTATTTGGCATCCATTAATTCCAAAGCCAGACTAAGAGCCAAAGCTGTTTGCCTCTCCCCTGTGACCCAGAGCCCTCCTCTGAGGCACCTTCTCTGTCGGGCTCTCACACACGGAGCCAGGGTGACCGCTGCCCTTAATCAGTTCAAGGCCGGGTGCCAGACGGCTAGGGACAGCCCTTATGCCTCAGAACCCGCCAGAGTCATTAAAACTAGCCAACCCTGAGCTGTTTCCACTGTCCTGTCTTGCCTTTCCTGTGGAGACCCCAGCAGAGGCTCTGACCTTTGCCTTCCCCTTATTCCTTGTCTCATAACCAACACTGGTGCTTCCCCCCGTGGCCCCCCCTGGCTTGGTGTGCCTCTTACTGATGGGGGGGGGGACTCTGAATAACGTTAAACTCTTCTTTCAATAGCGTTAACCTCTGAGCTGTCACTTGGTCACTTTCGTAAAATGAGATGCAGGAGTAAATCTGTGGCTTTTGATGGCAGTCATCCCATCAGTGAGCATGCCCTTAGGAGCACCTAATACTTGTCAAGCACGGTGTGAGGTTCGGGGATGACATTTTTTTTTAAATGTTGAAAACTTACAACTTAGTCGAGGAGACAGGTTGTATTCTTTATTTATTTGTTTATTTTTTTGGTTGTATTCTTTAGATAACTAATTGTATGAGAATATGCCACACGTTCTGAGGATGACATAAACAAAAGCCTGGAGAAGTTTCAAAGAAACCCAAAGCGAATCAATGAAGGAAGGCTTCCCTGAAAGACTGGAACTCAGCCTTGAACAAAGGCTAGGGCTCAGATAATGAGGATGGAGAGACCAATTCCAATTAGGGGAAATGGCATGATCAGAGTCCTAGCAGAGAGCACGCATGTGGCATGTTTGCAGGAGGCTGAGCCTAAAGAGAAGGCTCTAGGAGATTTTGGACATTTTCAGAGGCAGGAAGAGAGTGGCTGTAACTTATTTTCCAATAATTAGGGCTAATGTTTGTGTTAATACCTTCCGCTTGATCAGACACATACTCTGACCTTATGGAGCAGATCTCTGCTTTCAGATGTAAAAGGCCTATTGGGGAGACAGAACACATACGCAGAGGAGCTTCTATGGAGTGTGGGAGGTCCAGGAGCAGGTGTGCCAGGGGTGGGCGCCGTGAGGGGCCAGAGAGGAGCCCAGCCCAGGCTGGTGTGTGGTGTGGGAAGATGGGTCAAGGAATGCTTTCTGGAGGAGACATGGGAGAGCTCGGTCCTGAAGGATGAGTCAGACCTCACTCAGTGATGCAGGAGGGGAAGGGCATTCTAGGCAGAGAGGGCAGCTGAGCTAAGGCACAGAGATCTGAAACAATGTGACCCTGTGGGGCATTAGCAGCATTGCAGGTACGACTAGAGACCAAGGTGGCACCCAGGCTTGCTGTTCCCAGATCCCGTGTTCTAGTTGGATGGGAATTCATCCCACCATTTTGGAAGAAGTTGATCTGGTCATCCTATTTAGAAAACTTTTTTTGTTGTTGTTATTTTTTATCCTTACTATATTATTTAGGGAAGAATAACCAAACATGAAAGGCAAAGTTAATAGAAAAAAAAAAAAAAGATTTTCTAGATTGAGAGCCCCAGAAGGAGGAAAAAGAGCCAGAGTTCCTCAGGTGGATGCTCCTCAGAAGCAGATCCCCATGCCATCTTTAGAGCCACAGCTGTGGGCGTCATTGAAAAAGGGTTTTGTGGGACGCCTGGGTGGCTCAGCAGTTGAGCATCTGCCTTTGGCTCAGAGTGTGATCCCAGGATCCAGGATCGAGTCCTACATCAGGCTCCTTGCGGGAAGCCTGCTTCTCCCTCGGCCTGTGTCTCTGCCCCTCTCTCTCTCTCTCTCTTTCTGTGTCTCTCATGAATAAATAAATAAAATCTTAAAAAAAAAAAAAAGGAAAGAGAGGGTTTTGTGCAAAAGGCGCAGCTTGAATGAAGTCTTAAAGTGGAGCTAGAAGCCTCTAGTGCATTCTCTGTCTTGCATTTGTTGGAGATAAGCATCTTTTCAGAGGAGCAAACATTTTAATACAGTGGCCAGACAACTTTTGTCTCACGTTATCCACAGAGCAAGTGCCAGCCTTTCCCACGAGTGGATATATTATGACCATGTTACACAGCATCAGGCACCTGAGGAGACTTTGTGTTACCAGTTGTGTCAGTTCAACATGAGCTTCCTGAGTAAAAGTGATTATGGGGCTTAGTTGTCCAGGCTGGTGGACTGTGATTGGGCCAGGAGAGGACAGGAAAAGGTAGACTCCTCTGCTCATACTTGTCCCAGGGCTCTGCCTCACTCTGCAAAGACCACTGTCCTCAGCATAGCCTCCTAAGCCCTAACAGCTGGTCCCTGCCCTCTCCAGCCTCATCTCTTTCGACTCACGTGACACCAACATGCCAGATCTCTCCCTACCTCAGGGCCTTTGCACATGCTGGCTGCGCTGCTTGGAACATGGTTCCCTTGCTCTTTTGCTGAGTTAATTCTTCTTCTTCAAATCTCAAACACCAGGTAGTACTTCTCGGGCCCCAAACTCAGTCAGGGCCTTACATATTCTCATTACTCATGGTCCTTGTACCTTAAGTGTTAAGTCCTAATACCAATCTGATTAGTAATTATGCAATTAATTGTGGGAATAGTGGTTGAGTGTCTGTCTCCTGACAAGAATATAAGCTCAAGGGGAATGGGAATTGTGTCTGTTTTGCTCACTGTTGCACCTCCAGATCCTTTTTCAGAGAAGGTTATTAATATTTACAAAAGGAAATAAGAGAGGGAGGGAGAGAGGGAAGGAGGAAATGCACAAGCCCCTCCATTTGTGTATCATCCAACGTCTCTGGGGTTTCACTGTTTAAAATAGCTTTGACGAGGTATAATTGACATATCGTAAACACACATGTTAAAGAGTACAGTTTGATAAGTTTTGACGTGTGTCTACACCCATGAAACCATCACTACCATTGAGATAATGAATATATCCATCACTCCCAAAAGTTTCCTCTTGTCTCACTAAAAGCCCTTCCTCCCACCCTCTCCCCAGGCAACCACGGATTTGCCTCTGTCACTATAGATCACTTGGCACCTTCTGGAGTTTTATATAGATGGAATCCTACAGTCTGCACTCTTTTGTTTGGCTTCTTTCGCTCAGTGTAATTACTCTGAGATTCATCCATGGTGGTATATGTATCAATAGCTCACTGTCTTTATTGGGGCCTAGGACTCTGTTCCAAAACTCTATCATGCTCATTCCTCTATTAATAAACATTTGGGTTGTTCCAAGTTTTGAGCTATTTTAGGTAAAGTGTCTCTGCACATCTGTGTGTAAAAGTCCTGGCATGAATGTAGCTTTCATTTCTCTCAGGTAATACCTAGGAGTAGCACGGCTGGGTCATGTGGTGGGTGTGAGTTTAATTTTTTAAGAAACTTGTCTGTGATTCACTTTTCACCCTGTCTGCTTCCGGCAAGATGTTGTGAAGATTGCTAATATTTTGAAAGTGGGTTTGAGTGCTTCAGGAAAAAAAGGCAGTCAGCAGGGTGGTGGTAAGGGAATTCAGCACGAGGAGAGAGTAGGATTTCATTTTAATTTTTAAATTTTAGCACAGTCTAGGAAATGGATAGCAGGTTGCAAGCCCCAGACCTTCTGATTGCCACTCCCCTCCTCCATGTCACACTGTATCTGCCATTGATTCGGTCTTCCTCCAGATAATTCCTTGAGGTTTCTTAAATTGAGAACTTCGTAGTGAGGTATAGGTCCACATTGGTCTGTGATCCAGCATGTTCTACTGTACACACGCCTTCATCACAAGACACTTCTCCAGTCCTAACCTGTTTGTCTCTCTTCTCCTCAGGGGACACTTAAACTGGCTTCAGCTAGATCGAAGAGTGTTGGAACATGACTTCCCCAAAAAGTCAGGACCGGTGGTTTTATACTTTTGTGTCAGGTATGTATAGCTGGTGTCCCTCCTTTTACTTCTTATATCTTTCTTGGTCAAGAAAAGTCTGGGAGGACAGTGTAACAAAGGAAAGGGGAATCAAGTGTGTTGTGGTCCGTTGGCCAATGACAGAGGTCACAGTCGACTGTACGCATGCTGCATTCCCAGTAGATGTGGGCATAGGGTGTGAGTGTCCAAGGCCTGCCCTGTGTGCATGAATACACGTTTGTGCTCTTGCACTAGGATATTTGTGTGGAATGAAGATAAGAGCTCTTTTTTTTTTTTTTTTTTTTGCTTTTTTGCGGGGAGGGGCATATATCTCAAACTGAACTAAGTCTCTTACAGTAACACAAAACTCTTGGATTACTATTATTTTCTTGTGTGGCAGTCATTTAGAGCTATATCACAAATACCTGTGTCTTTCCTTTTTCTTAAGATTTTATTTATTTATTTGAGAGATCAAGCGAGCACACAAGTCAGGGGGGATGGACAGAGGAAGAGGGAGAAGCAGACTCCCTGCTGAGCAGGGAGCTTGACTTGGGCTCTTACCCCGGACCCTGGGATCATGACTTGAGCCGAAGGCAGATGCTCAACCGACAGAGCCACCCAGGTGCCCCTGTGTCTTCTTTCCTTTTACCATAAGTGGCACTTGGCCTCTTGAAACTTGCTTATTTTAACTTATTCCAAATAGGAATAGCTGAAATGCAGCAGCAAACCATAGATCAATGCCTTCCCCACTAAGGGAGGATATGGCATAATAAAATACCAGAAACAAAGGGCATTTTCTGTTTACTAATCTATTATAAGAAGTTTTATTTTGTGACTGCAGAGAATATAATTTGCTTCTCACGGTTAAGATTTGTAAATATCTTACAAAGTCAGCTGGACTTTAATTTGCAGAAGGTTTTGGCAAGTTAGAGGGGGTCGTGTTATAGGTTCAGGGACAATGCCCAGATCCGAGCATCCAGATCCAGCAGCTCCCAGAGCACTTGTCCTTGGAGCCACCAGGCAAGTTTCTGTGCAGAACATTCATTGCACACCATTGCAGGGACATTTAGGCTTGAAGGGCTCCATCTTCCATTGGACACCAACCGAGTGTGTATTCCTACCGAATACACACCTTGTTCTTTTAAAATATGTTAAAATTTTACAGTGTGGTGCCTGGGTGGCTCAGTGGTTGAGCTTCTGTTTTTGGCTCATACCACGATCCCAGGGTTCTGAGATTGAGCCTCAGGTCGGGTTCCCTGCTCGGGTGGCGAGTCTGCTTCTCCCTCTTCCTCTCCCTCTGCCCCTTCCCCAAACTCGTGTTTGTGCGTGCACACACTCACACACGCACATGTTCTCTGTCTCTCAAATAAATAAAATTTTTAAAAAATATATATTAACAATTTCAAGAGCAGGACACAAACAATTCACAGGCCAATTCTTCTAAAGAGCATGGTCAGAAATGCAGTTTCAGACGTAGCCATCCTGATACCATGGAAGGCATCCGAGAGCCTAAACAAGAATTAAAGGGTCCATTTACCAGGCAGGAATGTGTATCGCCACCTCCACGGAGGAGCAAATTTAAACTTAGATTTAATGCCCTTTTGATTTGTTTAAGAGCTGCAAACCTTTCAGAGCTAATCTTAGCCATTTCCATTACTGATGGGTGTGATCTTGATGTCACAGTCTCTTTAATGGTGGCTCCATTTTCTCAGATAAATGGAAAAGTAACCACATAATGGAGAGTTAACAATACCACCGGGTGGGGGTGGGGGGCACAGCATCAAGCAAGACTCAGTTGAATTGAAGCGTTTCCTTAACCTGTAATCAAAGGTGGATTTGCCATGCGCTTGCTGTACATCAGGATCTCCCCTCCTTCCTGCTGCTTTTCACTGACGTTGTCAAAAAGAGAAAATACTGGGCTGGTGGTATATTAGCTGGTTTTTGCAAGGGTTGTGAGCTGAGTTACTGGTGGGTTTCAGAGTCTGAGCCTTGGCAGAAAGCTTGGGGCACCGTGAGATTGCCTGGTTGACACATTGGTCACAGGATATGGAGGCCATTCCAGGTCACTCCTGACTTCTGTCTGTGATGCCAGCTACTCAGAGAGCTACAGAGGTAGATCCCATGCTCTCAGTACAGAGAACCAGGAATGAAGGCTTCTGCCAACCGGCCCCCATTTTCCTAGTTGGCCGCAGCAGGCATCTCGCAGGACACTCCCCCGGAAAAACTCTCCCAGGCCCACATTTGGGGACAGACTCCTAGCAGAATACGGCCACAACGCCAAGCTCCTTCTGTAAGCGCATCGCGAAAGCTGCTTTTTCTGCAGAGCCTCGGGTTTCTTTGTCCACTTACTTCTTGGCCACTTCTGAGTGCTTCTAACTCATCAGGTCCGTAGCCGGACTCATCATCTTGACCCCCCACCCAGGCCTTCCGCGGTCCTTGGAATCTGTGACATCGTTATCCACTCAGTCCTATAGACTTTCACCTTGAAGTCTTTCCTCTTTCCCAGATACTTAGATGCATTGATTGTCAGCTGCTGCTTCCACCCTCTGTCCTATCCTCCCACCCCTCATCATCTGTCACTTGAACTATTGCAGCCGTGTCCCATGGGTGGGTGGGTGTCACCTGGCCACCAATCACAGAGGATCCTGGCTCCCAGACCTCACTCTCCTGAGTCCCCACTTCACAACTAGCTGGGCAGTGCAGTTAGCAAAACATCAAGAGTGCTTTCTCCAAGAGAGGAGGCGGATCCTCTCATGTAGGTGAATTGGGCTTTTTTTTTTTTTACCTTGGTACCTGGGAAGAACTCCCAGCTTATAACTGGGTACTTTTCTAGGGGTTCCCAGAGGCTATTTTCTCCAAAGGAATGCTAGGATAAATCATCTTCATAAAAAACTCTGATCATGGGCTATGCCAGAGTCCATCGAGGAGCCCCTGTCCAGCTGGGCGATGTCCCTGTGTGCTGTGCTCCTCCTCAACAAGGGAGCAGCCACTTGAGAAGCCCCAGCCCAGCCATCGGTACCCATGCTTGCCTGCAAGTGGTCTGACTCTCCAGCTACTCGTATTAGCCTTTCTCCTTTTGTTTAAACACCTATAGATGGCATCTCCATAACACCTGCACCATTAGCCTTCGTGGAAAAGGAGAATAAAAGCACCCAGTAAGAGACCGTGGAAAAGACTGGCAGCCTTAAGCCAAGGTTTAGGAATTCATCCAGTGGAAATATTAACCCTGTATCACTGGGGATCTAAATTTGGGCTGCCATCCCAGCATGGCTTATTATTTGTCAATTATATAGTCTCTCGCTGTAATGCATGTTCAAAATGTCTGTGAGAACGAGGGCAAAATTCTTACCTCTATTCAACTGATTATGAAAAATAAGACCCAAATATATTAAATAACATGAATTTGAATTCAGAAAATTCTGCTTTAGCCTCTGAGCATGTCCTCGAAGGGGACACCTGAAGCTGGTATCACACTGCTGGATATCCTCAGAATGGCAGGGGCAGAGGACTAAGTATCCATCTTCACTGACCCATGGTTTTTAGCCTAAAAAGAACTCCCCCCCCCCCTCCTCCTCAGATCACCAGGAGCGATCACAGAGGCTTCAGAGTCTTAATAATCACCTAAAAAGAAGCAAGGTCCGAGGGAAAGGATCTATCCATTTTTAAACACCTGTCCATTATTCAGGATGATTGTAAATCTTCACAGGCCTTAAATAAGGTATTGTTACTCCTGGTTAAGGAGACGGAGATGAGGGACGCTTGGGTGGCTCACTGTTGAGCATCTGCCTTCATTCAGCTCAGGTCGTGATCCCTGGGATCCTGGGATCGAGTCCCACTTCGAGCTCGCAGAAGGGAGCCTGCTTGTGTCTCTGCCTCTCTCTGTGTGTCTCTCATGAATAAATAAATAAAAATTAAAAAAAAAAAAAAAGATCTGGCTCCAGACCTCACGCCCTACCCCCATCCCCAACCACGCTGCTTCTCTCTCCACAAGTGAAAAGCAACTCTGTGATTGCTTATCAGAGACTCTGGCAGGGCCACGGGCCACTGAGTCAGGATCAGTGACTTTGGTCCATCTCGCGGTCCACACTTGGCTTCGGCTACAGAGCAAGGGTGCACCTGTAGAGATGGCCTCAGGTACAGATGCACCCCCATCGGGTGAGAGGGCATGGAGAGCAGCCCTCCCAGGGCTGACATTCCAGATCTAGCACTACCGAACCCCGAGTCGCCTCAGCGGAGAGCACCTTATTGGTGGAGGGACATCCCATAGTCGCAGAGCTTGGAGGCAGGTTGGAACCTCCCTATTGGCAGAGAAAGGGACATGGCTGATGGCAAAGCAGGAGTTTTCAGAAGCCAAGAGATGCATCATTAGCCCCACTTGAGACACTCTTGCCGTTTCCTGACCAGGGTGAACACCAGTGGGAAGGTATCCTGCCCTGCGCTGTGCCCCCTCCTGTAAGGAAGACTCTGCAGTCCCATAGGCACCCCAAGCTTTATCTCTGCAGGGCCTGGAGCCAAAACGCACTCTCGTTCCAGCTGTGAGAGTGAGCTTCCCCCGTGGGACGCTGTGCTGCACACTCGCCGTTGGCAGCAGATTCAGTTACTGATGCACAAATACTCCACCGGCTCTCACCACACCGTGGGCATTGTTTCAGGAGCTAAGGTAGAGCGGTGAGTGGAGCAGGCAAGATGTGCACCTGTGCATCTATTGCCCCAAATTCCGAGACCCTCTCAGCCCGCCTGCCATCACCTCTGCAGGTTCAGCCCAAACCCCATTACGCACGGTTGCAACGGCCCCTCCACCCCTGACTGCCCCTCCCATTGCTGCTGGCCACATGCGGGCATGACGCGCTGGTGCATGTACACACACACACACACACGCATGCTCACTTGCACACATGCACACACATGTAGGTTGGGATCCGTCCAGTCACATATTTCTTTTATTTCTACCCCTGAGCTGCTGAGAGCAGTCGGGGCTGGGGGAGGGGGATCACACAACTGCAGGCTGCTACATGATTGCTTATGACCAATGTCACACACTCAGCGGGTGTCTAGCCAGTTCTGCTGGGTGTGTGGCTCAGGGTCCACCGCACTGCCCACTGTGGCTGTTCCTCCTGCCGTAAACGCCAAACCAGAAGCTCACACCTTTGCTCCGAGGAGGTGACATTGCTCATGATTTTGCAGAGAAAAGGAAAGCTGGCCCAAGGGAACTTCAGCTTCCTACTCCCTTCCTCAGTCGAACCCACCCATCTTTGTGGCCTCCTAAGCCCCTCAATGTGCCCGTGCACACGCACTCATGCATGCACATGTCCGAGGCCAGCAGGTCCACCTGTGCCCCAGTTCCAGCCCGTTCCAAGAGCTGCCTGCCTGCAGTCTGCCGTCTCTCTTTCTCCGTCTTACACTGCTGCTTCTCCACGGATGTCTCCCCTCCACGACCATGACTCTCCTACCCTGACTGAAGAAAATACCCTCTCTGACCCGCATCCTCCTTTAGCTGCTGCCCCCAAGCTTCCACCCCTGCCCACAGCAAAGGTCTGGAAGGATAAGTCTGTCCTTGTCTCCCTTCTCCACATCCCACCAGCTCCTCAGCTTGTGGCTGTCCCATCACCACCGTGGTCACTGGTGGTCTCTGTAGGCCCCAGATTCCATGGGTGCTTCTCTGCCATCCTCTGCCTGAATCAATGGCATCTTCATCTCACTGGCCCCCAAACTTACCCTTCATCCCATGGCATCTCCTTATCTCGGTGATTGGCACCACCACACACCCAGCCAGAAACTAGGGAGTCAACCTTGACTCTTGCTCTCTCCCCACTGCCTGTTTGCCCTCCTTCGTTCGCTAATTCCTGTTCCTTTTGTGTCTTAAATCGGTCTTATATGCACCACTGACTCCCCACAAACACCCCCTTGGCTGTAATTAGGACCTTCCTAAACCTCTCCTGGTCATGCCTCCTTGCAGTCTCCTCTCGGTTACCACTGAGTATCTTTCCAGAAGTCTCATCTGATACCCTACTCAGAATTTTCCTGGCTTCCTGTCATCCTGCTGTGGTTTTCCTTAGCATGTCCTGTATGATCTGACTTCTGTGTACCTGCCAGCCTCACCTCCTGCTGCTCCATCACCCCTCACACCCCGACCTTACATGCAGCCCAGGCATCAGTGCAGGAGCAAGATCACATCCATTTGCAGATCGCTGTTTAGGACTGTGAGGCCAGCGCCCCCAATAGAACAATGCCCCTCTGGTGGTAAGCTTAAGTAATACATCAAGAAAAATTATAAGAAAAATATCCCTGCACACGCAAGGACGTCTCTTTATTTCGGTAGGAGCATGTTTGTGCTCAGAATGGTTCCCTCCACGCCTGGGCTGTTCCTTCAGTTGTGCCTTCTTCAGCCACGTGTCCCTGCAACTCTGACCATCTACGCTGCTTGTAGGAGAAAAAATAGAGATTAGATTTGTCTCCTCAAATGGAGTTTCACCAACAATAAACTGAGGCGAGCACCAGGAAAATTAAAACAACAAAAGGAGAGGTGATCCCAGGAAGCTTTAATCTGGGAGAGGGGATTTTACAGCCAAGTTTATGGCCTGACAATCGGTGCCTCTCCTGGTTGGCCGAAGACTAGCCGTTGCTCTATGCGGTCACCATAGTAACACTGAAGGCAGGGATCCAAAATGAGGTGCCTGCTAACCAGAACTTGCTAGATCTCAACTGGGTGCCCCAGTTAAGATTTTAGAGCTGCTGAAATTCTAAAGATCAGAGATGTTTGGCCCCAGAAACTCACAGCGGTACCAGATAGCCTTTTCATTACCATCGCTTCTTTTTGCTACTGAAAGTCAGCATTCCAAATGCGACACTTGTGTTCATTATAGAATGAAATCAGTGGTCCATTTAATTAACACTTGCTGTAAATATTCGGTGATTCCCAAGTGCCAAGGGGTGGATGTGAGAGGAAAGAGGAGGAGCGGGTGGTTGAGAAAAGGAAACCTGACTGGTGTCCTGTGGCTGGACACTTCAAGCTGCTGCAGCCGGAGGTGTCCACGGGTTAAAGGGGGTGAGACGGCCTTCAGGCTTCAGAGCCTCTTGATTATCTTTGTGCTCACACACGTATTTATTCCTTCTTCAGACCGTCTGATAAAATACCTCAGGTCCACATCATCTGGGCCAGGTTGGGTGTGACATTGCTTATGGTATTCAAGAAACAGATTTAGACTTAGCCAGATTTGCCATTGTCCTAGAACATAGGTTGGCCCTTTGACTCAAAAAAAAAAAAAAAAAAGGCCATCAGATCCAGTCCTGCTAAATGTGCCGAAGAACCCGTTTTAAAGTTTAAGTTTTATTCTTACTCAGGTATGGGTACTCCCAACAAACATAAGGGGATGGTGGCCATTGAAAAGACTAGTTTGCTATTCACAGTTCCCGAAAGGAGAAGAGAGGGCTCGCCACACCAGGCAAGGCCAGAAGGGACTCACCAGGGTTGGTCAGGAGGCAGAGGGAGGGGAGGGAATTGCGGGGAAGAGCTTTTGTTTTGTGGTTTCTACAGGAAGGAACGGGTGAGGCAGAGTAATCAGGTTTAGGATTGACTACTTTGAATAATTTCAGCAGGCTATGGGGCATAGAGGCTGTCCAGAGTTGTCTGGCCCTGGCTCTGGGGTGATTAGGGCAGGAGGGTAATGACCTGGAGTGTGAGAGCCCCACAAAGGAGCAGGAAGGGTGTGTGAGCTCTCTAGATCGGCCTGTCTGCACATGAAGGGCAAGCTCACACCTCTAAGGAACTGGTCAACCCTGGGAGGGGCCGTCCCTCCAGAGCCACCAAGGCCCCAGATGTCAAAGCACCAGAAACCCCTGGTTAATCTGGAGCCACACTTGGAATTGTCTGTGCAGACCCTGTGAATCAACAAGAAAGCATTCAGTTCCTTAGGTTTACCCAGAGACCCGGAATTTCTTTGTGAACCAGGTCTTTGAGGAAGCACTGCTCCCCACCCCTCAATAACCCGTGCACTGGGAATTAAGGAAAAGCAACATCGCCACCTGCTGATAAAAACGAGGAGCTCTCATGAAAATCAAAAAGAACACAACTGGTTAAAAAAAAAAAAAAATCCTGACTTTATACCCAAACCATCAATGTTTCCCACTTTCCCAGAAGTTTCTTCTCCCTGGGGCTCCCGCACTTTGCGCTCTGGGCCTCAGTGTGTGGATCAAGATGTCGAAGGTCTGTTTTCCTCCAGGCATTTTGACTCTCAAGTCTCCTGATGCTGATGGAAAGTTCTGGATGAGTTAAATATCCAGGGTTACAGAATGATAACATGACCATCCTGGAGCTCACACAGATTTTTTGTTATTGTTGTTTTTTTAAGATTTTATTTATTTATGAGAGACACACAGAAAGAGGCAGAGACACAGGCAGAGGGAGAAGCAGGCTCCCTGCAAGAGCCTAATGTGGGACTTGATCCCAGGACCTGGGGATCATGACCTGAGCCAAAGGCAGACACTCAGCCACTGAGGCACCCGGACATCTCTGCTCACATGGTTTTCCAGGCTGTTTCTCGGTGATAAAGGTTCATAGGAAGCTGCTTCCTAGTTTCTGTCAAGAGGAGGTGATTTATTTTCTTCTCTACCCTCCTGCCTCTGGTCCAGCTTGTAACTGGGGCGGGGGTGGGGGGGGGGTGGGCAGGGGACACGAATGCTGTCGCAGAGGACAGAACTTGCCCTGTCCTTTCCAGTTTCCATTACTAGAGAGAAGGGGGAGTGCTGTTTCCTTTTTATACTATTGAGGAGAAATGCATGGCAGGGGTGGCAGGTGTCTTCACTCCTTCATCCTCAGGAATTGAAACAAATGCCATAAAGACACAAGGCATCGCTTTGAGAATGATGGAACAGCAGACCCAACAGATTTAGACTCTGAATGATTATTGCAGAATTAAGGTCACTCGCTTAGTCACACAGAAACCTCTGCTGTAGTTCTGGCTTTAAGATTCGTGATGATAAAAAAAAAAAAAAGATTCGTGGTGATCAGCTTGTTTGTGCAACCTGTCATGTTGACAGTGAGCAAGGGGCAGGGGGGCAGGACACACACACACACACACACACACACACACACACGCTGGGCATTTCAGGGCATGGGGGACACAGTAGGGGTCACTTAGCTCCTCCCTCTCCTGCAGTGCCTTCCCTGCCCACCTCACTGGCCTATCCTGAGAGCTCCACTCAGCGGCAAGTGAGGACGAGTGAAGCTGAGAACCAGAGCCTTTTGCTCCCAGACCCTTAAACTATGCCCACGTGTGTGCCAGGCGCTGTGTTAGTCCTGGAGAGACAGAAAAAATGAATGGGATTTGGCCTCACCCTCCAGGGGGCATTAATCACCTAGGAAGAAGATGCCCCAGGGAACAGAAAAGTACGGGACACAGAGGAAGAGCCTAGAGAGAGGAGCTCTTCCCTGGGCCATCAGCAGAGATCAGGACACATGGTGTTTCTGGGTGAGGGCAAGGGAGCAAGAGTGGTTTGAGGTGTGGAGGATGGTGGTTTCTGGGACGAGGGCAAGAGCTTGAGCAAAGGTACGAAGCAAGACGACTCAATAATGAGGCTGCACCTGCAAGTTGGCCTCCCTCCCTCCTCGCTCGCTCACTCTCCCCCCTTCCTTTTTTTTTTTTTTAAGATTTTATTTATTTATTTATGAGAGACACAGAGAGAGAGGCAGAGACGCAGGCAGAGGGAGAAGCAGGCTCCATGCCAGGAGCCCGACGTGGGACTCGATCCTGGGTCTCCAGGATCAGGCCCTGGGCTGAAGGCGGAGCTAAACCGCTGGGTCACCCAGGCTGCCCCCCCCTTCCTTCCTCCCTCCCTTCCTTCCTTCTTCCTTCTGATTCTGCTATCCTGACTATCCCCAAAATTCCTTCACAACAAATGTGGATTTTTTTAAAATTAAGTCACATGTAACTTATTTTGCTTTAAGACCTAGGCTTTGCAAGACACCTGGGTGACTCAGTGGTCGAGCATCTGCCTGTGGCTCAGGTTGTGATCCTGGGGTTCTGGGATCGAGTCCCACATCAGGCTCCCCGTAGGGTGTCTGCTTCTCCCTCTGCCTCTCTGTGTCTCTCATGAATAAATAAGTAAAATATTAAAAAAAAAAAAAAAGACCTAGAGTTTGCTACTGCATTTCAAGTCTCCACTAGTAAAGAAGTGGAAGTTGTGCCACTTTGCAGATCCTTCGGCAACTACTGCAGACTCTTTATGGAGGCCTCCATGACCTGAAATACCTACTCTGAAAGCAGGACGTAGGTGCTCTTTTTTTTTTTTTTTTTTTCCTTGCTGGGAGAATGTGAGTGGCAGAGGTCCACCAAGGATCCTTACTCATCCGCAAGCTTTGCAAGAGTGAAGGCCATACTGTAATTTCCAAACATTTTGTAGACTCTCATGTGGTGGTAATTGTATTAATATCTGTTGATTGAAAATATCTGCTAGTATCTGAAGTCACTCTGGATTCACTCACAAATTTAAATGAGTCTCTATGATATTAATCACGGCAGCGTCTGCACACACTGGAAAAATGACAAGATATTAATAGTCTGCAGACAAGAGGTTACAAACTGGTAGGCCGTGGGCTCATCCGTGCCTATGGGTATGTTTTGCTAGCCTGGTGCAATGTTGGCTTGTTGTTTTTGCTATTGTTATTGTTGTTCTTATCTGAATGAGTTTCCAGTGCTGGACAGCAGTAGACTTCTTAGGTGGAGAAACACTGACTGGGTCCCACAGTCTTTTGCAGTCTGGAAACCAGAAGCCCAGCGAGATGAAGCGATTTGCCCTAAATCATATAGAGCTGGGACCAGATCACTGGTCTAGTGACTTCCTCCCCAGGATTCTTTCCATCATATTGTAATGCTGTTCTAGAAGAACATAGCACTTGTCTTCCCATTGTACCTGCTGCCGCCCCCTCAAGGTATCCCCAGTTTCCAGGAGGCAGGTATCCAGTGGCCCCACAGGAGGTACCACACCCTCTCAGGGCCTGTTTCCTGGCAAGGCTCTGCATTCCACCACCCTCTCCCTGAACGCAGCTGGTCCCTAGACAAGCACAAGTGCCTAATCTAATTACATAATTTAATAAACTCCAAAGTCAATGTGTAAAGGTGCATTAAATGTAAACGTAAATAATTTCAGCGTGTTTTATCATGAAAAAAAATCTATAAGCTCCATCTGGATAAAAATCCAATTCTCATTTGGCTTAATGTGCATTAATATCACAGCATTAAGAGCACTTGCCACAGCTCTCTGGATACACAGAAATCAAATCTCACCTCACCACCTTTGGGAAGATATGTCATAACCATTTCAAAGAGAATTAGGGCCCCCGTTCTTCAGTTGAGCAGAAGAAATTATCTTTAAGATATAAAATCTTCAATTCAGGTCATGGGTGCCTGGATTAAGTTGGTTAAGCGACCTGCCTTTGGCTCAGGTCCTGATCCTGGGATAGAGCCCAGCTTCAGGCTCCCTGCTCAGTGGGGAATCTGCTTCTCCCTCTCTCTGTCCTTCCCTCTGCTTATGCTCTTCTCTCTCTCTCTATCAAATAAATAAAATCTTTTTTAAAAATCCAGCTAATTCAACAATGATTAGTACCAAAATAAAGTAAGATATGAAAAACAAGTAGTATTATAAAAAATTGGAAAGCAGGTCAGGAAAAAGAAAAGTAGATGGTCGAGTTTAACCCCCTCTTGGAAGCTGGTGGGAGTCCCAGCTCTTTGGCTCTGGTCAAGGTTGTCAGGCGTGGCAGTCCGAATGGCCTAGAAAAGGGCTTGAAAAACTGTTTTCTTTCAAAAAGGAACCATATAAAAAGCAGCTGATCACACATTTTTTCTTTTTCATTTAGGATGAGGAGTTCTGGTCCTTATGTCAAATCCTGTAGCTCAGAAAACAGCTCATTTTTGGCAAGATCAGTTGCTGCTTTTGTGGCTCATTTGCAGTTTTTCTTTCAGGTTCTATATAGAAAGCATCTCATACCTAAAAGACAACGCTACCATCGAGCTCTTCTTTCTGAATGCTAAGTCCTGTATCTACAAGGTAAGAATTCTTTCTTCCCATTCAGTTTTCCACTGAGATCTGAAAGTATCATTTAAAGTCGAAAATCCCAAGTTGTTGCCCCAATGTGATTTTATTGATTAGTAGATGTAATTTATAAATGGATTGCTTTAAATAAATGAGAGAGCATCCTGAAAGTAATACTATCCACTTAACAATGGGACCCCTCCTGATCCCATCACTGACTTTTGGCTCCTTGGAGGTAGGCATTTACCTGACTATAGGGGTCCCCTTCTCCTGGCAACTGAAACAAAAAAGAAACCTGGACCAGGAGAGCAGATGCACTGGTCCATGCAGATAGGTCTCCTAAGGATGAGTTGACTCTTTATTCATTTATTTATTTGTTTCTTTATTTATTTATAGAAGTCTGTTTGGTTTATTCCCAGGTAAATGTTAGAAATGCATTGTCAGATGTGGCAAAACAAAAACACATGCAAAAAAAACCCCACCTTAATTAGAATTGTATTGAATGTTGGAGAGAAATTTGGGAAGGGAGAATATATAACTTTAAAATATTAACTCTTCCCATTCATAAATATGAACTGTTTCTCCATTTATTAAATTGTTTTTATGTCCCTCAGTCAGGTTCTATAGTTTGTATAGTTCTTTTTAAAATTTATTTATTTTAATTTTTAACTTAAATTCAATTTCATTAACATAGAGTGTATTATTAGTTTCAGGGGTGGAATTTAGTGAAAACAGAGGGAGGCAAATCATAAGAGACTCTTAACCATAAGGAACAAATCGAGGGTTGCTGGAGGGGGAGGTGGGTTGGGGGATGAGGTAACTGGGTGATGGGCATTAAGGAGAGCACGTCATGGTATGAGCACTGGGTGTGGATGCAAAGGATGACTTCTTTTTTTTTTTTGGATGAGTGGTCTTCTTATAATCAAAAGCATGCGTATCTGACCATGTTAGATATTGAGAGCGGTATCTCTCAAAGGGATGCTATTGGCATGTTAGGTGGGGCAAAATTCTTTAATTGTGCTAAAATACACTTAAAATGTATCATTATAATTACTGGTAAGTATACAGTTCAGTGATACTCAGTGCATTCACAGTGATTGTTCAACAACCATCACCTCCACCCATCCCCAGACCTCTTTTCATCTTGCAAAACTGAAACTCTGTACCCCACTAAACACTCACTCCCCATACTACCCACCCACCCGCCTGCCCCTGGCCACCACCACCTTACTTTATGTCTCTATGAATTGGACTACTCTAGGGACTTCATCTAAGTGGATCCTATAGTGTTCATCCTTTTGCGACTGGCATAGTTCACTTAGCATTATGACCTCAGGGTTCATCCACATTATAGCAGGGGTCAGAATTCCCTTCCTTTTTAAGGCGGGATAATAATCCATTATGCATTTATTTATTTGTTTGTTTGTTTGTTTGTTTGTTTATAGAAGTCTGTTTGGTTTATTCCCAGGTAAATGTTAGAAATGCATTGTCAGATGTGGCAAAACAAAAACACATGCAAAACAAACAAACAAAAAACCCCCACCTTAATTGGAATTGTATTGAATGATGGAGAGATGGTCTACATAGAGAGACCACATTTTGTAGATCCATTCATCTATCAATGAATACTTGAGTTTCTTATACCTTTTGGCTATTATGAATGATGCTCCTATGAACATGGGTCTGTAAATATCTCTTCAAGTCCATGCTTTCAGTTTTCCCAGGTGTATACCCAAAAGCACAATTGCTGGATCATATGGTAATCGTATGCTTAATTTTTAGAAGAGCTGCCATTCTGTTTTCCACAGTGACTGCACCATATAATATGCCCACCAACAGTGCATAAAGGTTCCAATTTCTCAACATCTCTCCGACACTTGATATTTTGTAGGGTTTTCTTTTTATAACAGCCATCCTACTAAGTGTTAGGCAGTGTCTCACTGTGATTTTGATTTGCATTTCCCTAATGATTAGTGATGCCAAGCATCTTTTCATATGCTTATTGGCCATTTGTACATCTTCTTTAGAGAAATGTCTGTTCAGGGACAATTCTTAATTGAGTGGGGCAGTCCCTTGTACTACTTCTCATTTCCCCATATTCTAGTAGTGTTTCCTTTCTTTGACTAACCCAAAAATGCTCACACACATTTCCAGTACACACACACCCCTTCCCTGAGGAGAGCAGATGGCAAACACCACCAGGGCTGAGGTCATCTGCTGGGAAAATTTTTTTTTTCAAAAAATTTATTTATTTACTCATGAGAGACACACACACACAGAAGCAGAGACACAAGCAGAGGGAGAAGCAGGCTCCATGCAGGGAGCCGGACGTGGGACTCAGTCCCGGGACTCCAGGATCACGCCCTGAGCCAAAGGCAGGCACTAAACCACTGAGCCACCCAGGGATCCCCTGGGAAAATGTATTTGAAGTAGACACCCATGCTGCAACCCCTTGTGTGCCGTGAATGCAGCCCTCAGGGCACCACCTCAGGTTGGCTAACTGACTGCAGAAAAGGACAGCATATTCCCACTGTGGTGTGCTCGGTGCTGAGTGCTGGGTGCTGAGTGCTTTCTGTACGTTGTATGGCTCAGCCTTCCCAACACTTGAGGTGCATACTACTTTTTGTCCCTGGTTTCCCTGTGAAGGAAGATAAGGCACAGGGAAGTTAGATTCACCCAAGGTCACACATCTTCTGAATGGCAGCCCCTGTGGGAGCCAAAGCTGGCAACCTGACTCTAGGTCACGGAGCTCAACCACCAGCTGGCTCTGAGCCCCAGAGGGCAGGCTCTCCCTGGAGTGGAGAAGGCCCCCACAGCCACAGAGGACTTCAGAGCTGAGTGCCCCCGTGGTAAAAGTGCTCAGAGGCCAAGGAAGAAGTCTGAGGAGGTCCCACTGCCTATATTTTCATGTTTAACTAAACCCTCTTCAGTGGGGGGCATTGCAAGAAGCCCACCAAACGTCAAACCACACGCAAGAGTTGGATTGGGACATCAGCCATCAGTTTTTCTTCTGGAAAAGAGGTACTTCAGCACATTCTGTGCACAGAATAGTCCCTCCACACGCAGATGTCCGCAGTGATGGAGGGCCTCATAAGGATCAAGTTCAATTCTGTGAGAGGACCTCACTTGGTGACAGTTGCTGAGCTAGGACTTAAACTGGGCTCAAACCCAGACCACTCAGACTGCGGTATTTTGGGTTTTTGCTGAATGGAAGAAAAAGACCCTAAAGGCAGTTCCAGGAACTTGCAAATTCCTTCCTGTCTATAAGCGTGTTTTCTCATTACAGCGTGGAAATAATACAGCCTTACAGAGCTCGCAGATTGCAGGAGTCTCAGGGGTTTTAATGCGTGTGAAGGCACTTTGAGAAAGTTGAGAAATAAAACGGGAAGTTGTCCACCAGGTGGCACGCTGGGGCAACAAATGTCTGGAAACTCCAGCCGCAGGACTGGGAATCAGCTCAATCCACAAGTGAAAAAGCGACCCCAAATCGTGCTTGTACAGACACCTGGGTAAAAGGAGAGAAACAGTGTCTCACTCAGGGTTGTTCAGTCCAGTCCAGGCACAAGTGCTCAGCTGGAGCTTATGGCTGCAGTGCTTCTGAACACAGAAGAGTCTCGGAGTCACAGAAAATAAAAAAGAAGAAATCCCCAGAATCAAATATTATAGGTCTGGGTGGAGGTGGTGATGCGTGCAGAGCCAGCCGCGTTTAGGAGCAGGGCACCCACAGCATCAGCCTGCCTGCTGACCTGGCCGCCGTCCTTGATCCAGAACCGTCTCTTCTCGGGATCCCTACTAGAGCTGGCTTCCCTGAAGTTTACACAGGATACCAACCAGGGTCACAAGACCACCTGTCTCCCTCCTAGCATCCAAAATAATATTTTCATCTGCCTAAATTGGCACCTCAAGCTTCTTTAAAACTTTCACATATATTATCTTATTTGAGCCTAATGAGGAGGTTGAGCCAGAATCATTAGTTCACCGAGAAAAACACTGATGTCAGAGAGGTTAAGTGACTTCCTCAAGGACCCAGGACTGAAAGTGGTTGAACAGACCATGTGGCCCAGTTTGCACAGTTGTAAATATGCAGACGCGGTGGGAGGCCCAGTAGCAGAGTTGATTGGGAGTTTCAGGTTGGAGCTCCTGTCCTAGCTCTGCTGCTTGATAAATGCAGTGAATGTGGACACCTCCTGTGATGTCGCCAAGCTTCATTTTCCTCTTTGGTTAAACAAGGACATTAAAGGACCCAACCAGGGTGCCTGGGGGTGCACTGGGTTAAGCATCCAACTCTTGGTTTTGGCGCAGGTCACCATTTCAGGTTCGGGGGATGGAGCCCTGAGTCCACTTGAGATTCTCTCCCATCTCGCTGGTGCACGCTCTCTCTCTCTCTCTCTCTAAAATGTACAAATAAATCTTTAAAAGACCCAACCTGCAACCTTCTTGGGAAGATGAAGCATGAGTGTGGTTGGTTAGCACCTGTGCTGGACGCTTTAGGAGCGCCTATAGTGCAAGCACTGCTCACTGGGATCCAGACCCGAGTCGTTCATCTTGGCTGAGAGTTTCCGTGTGCTGCCCCTGCCAGCACTTCGGGGGCCTGGAGAGCCCAGAGGCCCATGCCAGACACACCGCCTGGACCTGATGCTGATAGATGGGGACTTGGGTTTACCCAGTGCAGGATTCATATCAGCTCCCTCCCTGTTTCCCTGGGAGCCATCCATGCGGTATACCAGAATCTGAATTGTTCAGATAAATGAGCTGTTTGCTCATGCTTCCTCCAGGCACTGTTCTATTTACTTTTTAAAGCATTAACTTTTTTTTTTTTTTGAGAGAGAGAGAGAGAGTGTACATAGGTGGGTGAGGGGAGGAGTTGGAGGGCAGAGAGAGGGAGAGAAAGAATCCCAAGCAGGCTCCACACTCAGCACAGAGCCCAACATGGGGCTTGATCTCACGACCCTGAGATCATCACCTGAGCTGAAAGAGTTGGTCACTTAACCTACTGAGCGCAGGCACCCCTAAATTAATTAACACTTTTATCAAAGTAATACATGATACAGTTTAAAGTCAGATGGTTCTAAGAGACTTAATATGAAAAACCCACCCCCAAGTCCCACCACCTTCAACAATTTTAGCAGGGTTTTTTTTTTTTTTTTCTGTTTTTTGCCTATTTCCAAATACGTTGGCACCAGGCATTATTCCTTGATACGTCCATTTTAGATTTATTGAATTTCAGCTGAGTTGGGCAGAGATTAAGGTCTCCACACTTTCCCATTTCCTGAAATGGCAGTAAGCCCAATTCTGGTTAAAAGCCACAGCCACCAGCATTGCATTATTATGAAGAATCCAAGCAGCATCCTCTGGTTTTGCTTCCCTTTTTAGACAACCATTCGTTTTACCTAAAAGTAATGATCGCCTTGCTGTTACCTGTTTGTTTTCTATGTGCCCATCATTTTTTCCCCAAGAGCTTCTACACATTCCCAGATGCAAGCCCATATTCATTTCCATATGCATCAGGTAATTCACCCATTCCTCTCTTCAGCTTGGTCTTTGTGGTTTGTCCTGGGATCTCCCCATAGCCACCTTCCACCCTCTCACTCCAGCCTGGACCTGGCCTTATCCACAGTCCTCAGCACGGGCCCCCTTTCCCCATCCTGGCCGTCCTTCCCCAGGCCTGGAGTAGGTCCTCTGTTTCCTGGGTCCCAAGTCTTCCTGTGTTTTACTTTATGCCATTGTTTCACTGGAGAACATCCTCCAATAAATCCAGGGAAAGGGCATATGGGAAGGACAGTGTTTGGGTCCTTGCCTATCTGAAAAAGTCATCCTTCTACCTCTATATCTGATCGATAGTTTGAATGATATGGAAATACAGAATGAAGACATCTCTCAAAATATCCAAGGTGTTGCTTCACAGTTTGCTCTGGAGAAGTTTGCAGCACTGTGTATTATATGTGGACCCTCTTCCCCTCTTCCACCACCACCAGTGGGATCTTTTAGGATTTCCTCTTTATTCCTCTTCCTCTGAAATTTGGGGGAGGTATGCCTTGACAAGGGTCTCTGTAAATCCATAAAACTGTGTATTTGATGGGCACCTTCAGTCTGGAGATTGGTATTCTAGTTATGGGAGATTTTTCTGTGTTATTTCTTAAGTGGTGTCTCCTCTGTTTTCTCTGCGCTCTCCTTGTGGAACTCCTGTTAATTAGATGCTGGGTACAGCCTCTGGCTTTGATACCTTGTATCCTGTTTTCCATCTCTGTCTTTTTATTCTATTTTCTGGAAGATTTCATCAATATTATGTTTAATCTCTATTGGCTTTTGAACCTTTTTCTATCATGTTTTTAATTTCTGAGACGTCATATTATCTGATCTTTCTTTCCACATATCCATTGTCTTGTCTATTATCTTGTTATTGCCTTTAAATTTAACATTCTCTTATCGTTTTCAATATCAGTTATGCATGTTCTGTGTCCTTTCTGTTTCTTTCCAGTTCTCCCCCCACCCCCACCCCCATGTATTTCCTATTTATTTTGGTCTTTGTCTTTCATAGAAGAGATTTCCCTCAATTGTCTGTTGATCTTGGTCTAACCACAAGTAAGAGTAAGGCACCCAAGTGGGGGTGGTCCCCTGGGGGTTGTCCCTGTGGAGCCATCCAGTGGCAAGCTGGTTCTTTCAGTAGGAAGCTTGGATGGCAGTGTTTAGGTGTCCTTCCTCGTGACTCCTCATTGTCTCCAGAGGAGAATCTTCCCACTTCCTGACTCGGTGCTCATCCTCTGCTTTCTGTCTGGTCCTCCACTTCCCATCTGGGCCTGTCCACTTCCAGGGTTAGGGAGGGAACCCCCCCCCCAACCACTTGGGGTATAAACTCCCTTTCTAATCCTGGTGCTTTTGATGGGCCTCATTCCAGCTTCCTGTTCATCTTCTCCAGAGAACAAACCTCTGATCTTTTCAACAGCACAAAAGTGAGGAAAGATGTTTCATGTTGTTTTGGTCTGTTTGTCATCTTCCCCAGAAGCATCTTCCCCTAGGAGCACCACCTTCCTGCCCCCCCCCCCACACTCTTTCTTCACAAGGAGGCAAAACCCATGATCCAATGGGTTTCTCTCTTATATCCCCTTGCTTTATACTTTTTCCCTGTTTTGCACAAAAGGAGCAGGAAAATACAGTCCAGGTTGCTGAGGATTAGAATACGGTTGTGAGAGAACAGGGTTCTGTCGTGAACTTTGAGTGAAACAGGAGGACGTACAGAATGGGGGGCCCTGACACCCCACATAGCCACATCCTCAACAGCATTTCTGAGGTGTTTTGACTCACTGAGGTTATCAGTAAGTGAAGGAAAGAAAATATATGACCAGGGGATGGATATAACTCAGAAATGTGTGTCTTGTTCTGTATAAAGCTCTCATGGGAAGTCCACCCTTGATGTTGTGTGTTCCCTGGAAAATCACACAAGAAAGCAGAGCTCTCCTGCCAAGCCTTCTCTCTTTGGATGTGGCTTCCCATGCCAACTGAAGAAGCCCATATGGGGGCACCTGGGTGGCTCAGTGGTTGAACATGCCTTTGGCTCAGGTTATAATCCCAGGGTCCTGGGATCAAGTCCAGCATCAGGCTCCCTGGAAGGAGCCTGCTTCTCCCTCTGCCTATGTCTCTGCCTCTCTCTGTGTCTCTCATGAATAAAATCTAAAAAGAAGAAGAAGAAGAAGCAGCAGCAGCAGCAGCAGCAGCAACCCATATGCCAGCCCTGCCAGAGGCAGTGGGCTTATCATACCCAATGGGAGCTGTTGGGTGGGTGTGGATTCTGATCCCAGCTCTTGCCCTGCCTTCAGGCTCTGGGACTGAATCCTATCTTCTCTACCCTGATAAAGGGAATTGCTGTGAAAAAAACTAGTGACTGCAGTGATTTTTGAAAGTTTTGCAAACCACAGGTGCTAGGGCATAAAATGTGAATATCTTTTTAATTTTTTTTAAAGATTTTATTTATTTATTCATGAGAGACACAGAGAGAGAGAGAGCAAGGCAGAGACACAGGCAGAGGGAGAAGCAGGCTCCATGCAGGGAGCCCGACGTGGAACTCGATCCCGGATCTCCAGGATCACACCCGGGCTGCAGGTGGCGCTAAACTGCTAAGGCACCAGGGTCTGCCCAGGAAATTGTTTTTAATTGCTTGCTTTCCAATCCCAGGGACCAAAGGTTTGCATATTTCCTATGAAATTACCAAGCCTGGTGCCTACATGTACCCAGTGAGAGCAGATCATGTCAGAAAAGAAAAAGCTTAAAATTCCTGCTTTATGTGGGCTGGGGGGTCTTGCCTCACCTTCCTTTCTGAGATGTCCACATTGATCTGGGAGCTTCAGATATTATTGAAATGTAAATAAGCATCCTTGGGCCACATTTGCTGTGTAGGGCTAAACACCATCAGTTCTTACTGAAATTGAAGTCCATGGTCTTTGTCCAAGAGCTTCAAAGAGCTTTGTTAATGAGCAGATCATATCGTCTGTCTGAAGATGAGAGAAACAAAGCCTGCAACCAGGCCCCACAGGACAAAGGAACCAAAATAAATATTAATCTCAGACTTACAGAATCCTAGTCTTTATCTCTTAGTTTGATTATTACAGGGCTAGCATGTGTGCTCATATGACAGGGGGTGGAACAAAACACGGACAGAGAGGGACTTTTGTTTTCAGTTCTAGAAAGAAATTCACTTGGGCTCATCATCTTAGTGGTGCCCCGGACCTCTAAAAGAGAGACTCCCCAGGGTCATGATACAGGCTGTAAACAAGAGGCAGCAGGAGGAATTGCTGTGCCACAGAGGGAGCATGATGGCCCAGCAGGAGTGGCACGTACCCCAGTGGATCATCAGCCAAATGTGAAGTAACTAGACTGATGAAAAACTGGCCAAGGCCGAAGGAAGACGGTTGTGCCAGACTATGTTGGTCCTGTCCCACCCCGTGGCCCCTCTTTGCCTCGGGGCCTCTTCATGTAGCCATTCGGAGTTGTGCAATGAGCCGGGGCTCCTACACAGGCAGAGTGAGGCCAGTTGTGGGCATCAGGACCACTGGGGTGATACAGACTTGTAGACACACACATGCACACAATGCTGCCCTCCTTTTAAAAAAAAAGTCTTACTGACGATTCCTATAAATGCTCAACAGTGCTGAAGAACAGGCAACACTGGGGAGGTCAGATTATAAACACCCATGAGCCCAAATAAATGCTACAGACAGGACGCTTGTAGTATGTCCTGGGGTTTCCAGATCACCCCTCTGTGTCCTCACCAACGGTAAAATAATTGGAAAAGAAATCATTATCCCCCTTCTCCTGATGAAGAAAATGAAACTTGAGGAGATCCAGGGATTTATTCAGTGCCCCGGAGCTGTTGGGGGATGGGAACGAGAACCTGGAACACTCCAGTGAGAGTAGAAATGATCTTAGAGAGGAGGGCAAGAAACCATGGTCTTTAGACATTTTGTGATAAGAAGAGAGGTGGCGGCGGTTGGCGAGGGCTGATTGAGGAAACCTTTAGGCCGGCCCTACAGATTGTTCTGGACGGACTTGGTATAGATCATGCTCCCCGAAACCTTATCAACCTACCATGTGGTTGTTAATCACGTTTTCTCTTATAATTATCTTATTAATCTTCCGTGGAAAGCTGGAATTTCTGTCATTCCCGACCTCGGTGGAATGTTTTTCATTAAGATCCTGGGTTGTGGGGGATCCCTGGGTGGCTCAGTAGTTTAATGCCTGCCTTTGGCCCAGGGTGTGATCCTGGAGTCCCAGGATCAAGTCCCACATCGGGCTGTCTGCATGGAGCCTGCTTCTCTCTCTGCCTGTGTCTCTGCCTCTCTCAGTGTCTCTCATGAATAAATAAATAAATAAAATCTTAAAAAAAAAAAAAAAAAAAGATCCTGGGTTGTGTGAGGACCACCACCGAGTCCCTCGAGCGAGGGGATCCTGAAGAGGTCCTCCAGTTCTCGGTTCCTTTGGAGCATGTCCATGACACCTGCCGCCTCGGGTCCTCGTGGGGCCATTTGGAACTCTTGGAGACCCACAGACGGAAATCTTTCCAAGAACATTATTAACGGTTACACTGCTGATAAATGACCTCAGGCCTCTTCCTTCAGCTAGTTAATCACCTGGGATAAAACTGTGCTGAGGGGGAGGAAGTGGGGCCATCCTCCCCACCCCGGCTCTGAGCACCCGGCGCACACCTGCAGGCAGTCACGTTTTTGTCCTTCCCTGGCACTTTTCAAAAGATCAGAGAAAGCCGAACACGCTGTTCAGTAGTAAGTAAAACAGATGCCCCAGAGTACACACCAAACGGCCATAATAACCGTAAGGCCTCACATTCCCTTCTACCAGCACCTTCCTCGTACCAGGGCATCTGCATGCCCAGGAGACCGCCCTGGATTCCCAAGCAGGATTGATTGGAGCTCAGAAAACACCCCAAGGGCTCGACTCTCAAGTGGCTCTGAGAGCATCAGGGCCACCAAGGCATGTCATACCCCAGCCTCCGGGTCATGCCAGCTGGGCAGCTCCAACCGCTCTTCCCTGACAGGTCCTCTCCCGCTCCCCCGTCCCCTGTTGGCCTCAGCTAGGGAAAACCCAGGAAAGTGCTCGATCTTTGCATGCCCCCTTTGTGGTCTCACTCAGCTCATTTTCTCTGCTTGAGCAGAGACACGTGAACGATACCGCCTCTGGATTGCCGGAGCAGTCACATAAGGTTAAGGGAGAGTAGGCTTTTTTTTTAAGGTTTTATTTTATTTTTTTTTAAGATTTTATTTATTTATTCATAAACACAGAGAGAGAGAGGCAGAGACACAGGCAGAGGGAGAAGCAGGCTCCATGCAGGGGGCCCGATGTGGGACTCAATCCCGGGTCTCCAGGATCACACCCCAGACTGCAGGCGGCGCCAAACTGCTGCGCCACCAGGGCTGCCCCGAGAGTAGGCTTTTTGATGTTAGATGGTGGCATGTGTCTGACAGGAGGGTCCCTGGAAACATCTATCCCCCACCCTCCTAACTCGGGGAACTCAGCTTGTAGGTTCAAGGCACAAGAGGAAACGTGTGGTGTGGGCAGAAAGTCTCAACCACTGTTCCCTCGCAGTGGATTTTCTTTTTTTAAGATTTTATTTATTTGTTCATGAGAGACACAGAGAGAGAGGCAGAGACACAGGCAGCGGGAGAAGCAGGCTCCATGCAGGGAGCCCGACGTGGGACTCGATCCTGGGACTCTGGGATCATGCCCTGGGCTGAAGGCAGGTGCTAAACCACTGAGCCACCCAGGGATCCCTCTTGCAGTGGATTTTAAAGATTAAATCCCCGGGAGGGCCAAGTGTGAAAGCAGGAGCAAGCGGGAGCGCATTAGGAACAGAAGACGTTGGGGAACGGGGCAGACACTGAAAAAGGTAGGAACGCATCTTCTTCACAGTTAGGACCGTGTCTTCCCACGTTCGTGCATTGGTTCTTCCACACACCATTTATTGATTTGTTTTTTTAAAGATTTATTTATTTATTTATTTATGATAGACATAGAGAGAGAGAGGCAGAGACCCAGGCAAAGGGAGAAGCCGGCTCCATGCAGGGAGCCCAATGTGGGACTCGATCCCAGGACTGCAGGATCGCGCCCTGGGCCAAAGGCAGGCGCCAAACCGCTGAGCCACCCAGGGATCCCTCCACACACCATTTAGATGTGTGTGCTGCGTCCTCTGTGGACGGACAACACGGTGATCCTTGAACTCAATCAGTACTGAGCAGAGGTGGTAAGGGGTGATAATGAAGCATCTTCCATCACATTGTGCAAGCACGTGCGCCATCTCAGCCACTTCAGTCTTTAAGCCTTTTCCCTCTTTCCTGCCACGTTTTGACACCACCTTGTTTTTTAATATCTGGGAGACAGTCAAGGTCAGAGAAGGTGAAAACTCACCCCAGTTCAAGGGCGAGGGCGCCCAATCACTCCGAGGACGAGTGCCGTGAGGGAGAACTGGGGTAAATCAGGTCAGGCATTTAATTGTGCATTTTCAGTAGCTTTACTCTGAATAATGGCACATTGCAGTTGACATTCACCACCAGATTCATTTCTGACAGTCTCTCCTGGAACTTTATAAAGTAAAATGAAATTGTAAAAGGCCTTCCTCTGCCTTTCCTACCCTGCTTCCCCCCAAGAGGTACATTTTCATTTAGCGAATGGGTCAAATAATGAACTAAAAGCTATGTTTGCACTTAAAAGGGTTGTTCCCAATGGCTGGTTTTGAGTTGGTCGCGACATCAGCCTCTGCATGGATGTTAAAGATTAGCCCACCATCAACCATTAGCCTCAACACAGGCGTAAATGTTTGACAGGAGAACACACATCCCAGGACGGGGGGAGCGCTCAGGAAGGTGTTGGTGGGAATAGAAAGGAACCTCATGGTCCATTGTGGGAACCCTGGACAGTGTTTCTGTTAAATCATTTGTACACTGTTAAATGATTTACATTCTGATGGGATCTGGTAATCCCAAAAGGCCAATTCCACGCATTCCTCTGTATCCCAACCCTGACAGTCTATATCAATTACAGCGGCCATAAAGCTCTCTCAGCTGGTTACACATAAAGAATTATTGTGCCCGATTCTTCCATATGCTCTCCCTGGTTCCCTTAGCCCACACTCCTGAGGTGGTTCAGGAGCAAATATTATTATCCACCTTTGAAATTACTGGGCCTGAAAGGGCCCAAATGATATCCCTCTTTCAAAAGATACAGGCTTGCTAGAGTGTGTTGTTTTGAATTCCAGGGTCCCGTTGAGGACCACAAAAAAAAAAAAAAAATTAATTAGAAAATCCGTGAATCAGAGTTCGGTTTATAATTCAAGTGAAAAGTAACTCTGGTTTTAGCTAACTTCAGTGATAGTTATGGCTCTGAGAACAGGTTGGCTGAAACCAAATCCTTATTTTTTTTAATCGAAAAATAATTGACATATAACATTATATCAGTTTCAGGTATATAACATAGTGACCCAATAGTTGTGTATCTTGTGAAATGATCCCCACCATAGGTCTCATTAGTATCCATCACCCCACATATATATTTTTTGTCTTGGGATGAGAACTTCGGAGATCTAGCTCTCTTAGCAGCCTTCAGATAGACAGTATAATAACAACTATAGTCACTGTGCTGTACATTACATCCTCAGGACTTGTTTTATAAACTGACGTTTTTACATTTGACCCCCTTCACCCATTTCCCCCACCCCCTGCCTCTGGCAACCATCAGTCTGTTCTCTGTATCTATGTATTTGAATTTTCTTCCTTTCAGACTCCACGTGCAAGTGATATCATGTAATACTTTCTCTGTCTTGTTTCATTTAGCATGATGCCTTCCAGATCTACTCATGTTTTTCCAATGGCAAGATCTTGTTCTTTTTTATGACTGGATAATATTCCATTGTGTGGAATATTATATATATATATATATATATATATGTATATACACAGACACCATATTTTCCTTCTCCATTCATCAATTGATGGACACTTAGGTTGTTCCCATGTTTACAAAAATTTGGCCATCATAAATACTGCTGCAGTGAACATGGGGGTAAAGATATCTTTTCAAGCTGGTACTTTCATTTCCTTTGGGCAAATACGCAGAAGTAGAATTGCTGGTCATAGGCTAGTTCTATTTTTAATTTTTTGAGGAACCTCTGTTCTGTTTTCCATAGAGGCTGCCCCAATTTACACCGCCCCCCCAACATGCACAAGGGTTCCCTTTTCTCCACATGCTCTCCAACACTTGCAATTTCTTGTCTTTTTGATAATAGCCATTCTAACAAGTGTCAAGTGATAGCCCCAAGTCCTTACTGACTTAGGGGAGTAGATGCACTCAGGGAGGTCACTTGCCGGACAAGAGGTGAGGCAATTGTTTCCAGCCTCCTCACTGCCACTAAGGCCTTGTGGTTTGGGGAGAGTCCCTTGACATTTTTGGATTTCTGATCTCAATAAAAGCAGAGGGCTGGGCTAGCCGGTGTTGAAGCCTGGCTTAGCTCTAATGTTCTGTGGTCCCATCACTCACTATAGCATCTAGTGATATGAAGGAGAGAAAAAGAAAGAATAAAACAGACATTTCTACTTAAGTTTCACAACACAAGTATAACATTAGTTAATTTGTTTATTATTTTTCTGGGCTGACGGACTCCAGAGTTCCCTCTGTTTTTAAGATCTGAACAATATATGACAATACAACGTCATGCACTTAAAATATGTGAAGAAGGTGGTTGTTGTGCTAAGTGTTTTGTACCATATATCAAACATGCACACACACAAAGGGACACGAGGACATTCATGGAAAGCATTTTTAAACTTAGGCTCTGTGGCAGTGCTAGTCTGTAGAACTTTCTGCAATGACGGAAGTGCCCTGTATTTGCTCTGACCCTATGGTAGCTAATAGCTACATCAAACTGTCAAGCGCTTGAAAGCCATGAGACCATTGCAGTGAGAAACTGTATTTTTGGGGTAGCCCTGGTGGCCCAGCGGTTTAGTGCTGCCTTCAGCCCAGGGCGTGATCCTGCAGACCCGGGATCAAGTCCCACATCAGGCTCTCCGATGTGGAGCCTACTTCCACCTCTGCTTGTGTCTCTGCCTCTCTCTCTCTCTCTCTCTCTCTTTCTCATGAATAAATAAATACAATCTTTTTTACAAACTGTATTTTTTATTAAATTTAATATTAATTTAAAGGGTCACAATCCCATTATGACTTTTTTTTCCCAATAAAGCCTTACTCCTGGTTCTAAAGTAGTTTATGAAGAAAACACAATTGGTTACCAAGTAACCTGACTCCATTGATGAATCAGATTAATAAATTTGTAAAAAGCCCAAGACTGGTCTGCCGCCTACTGTCACAAGATTTAAAGATGAGGCCTTTGAGATGAGGTGACTGAGAAGGCCCAGGACCGCTGGGGTCCCTTCTGGCTAAAAGCCAAGAACAGGATGTCAGGGAGCACTTGGGGCCGAGTAATCCAGACCACAGATATCCTGTGAGCATTTGAGATTCTGAGGGTCACCTCAGAAAAGGAAGACCGGGCCTTTATTTAGGAGTTGTCATAAAGAAGTCATTGTTAAGTACCAAACTTACCTTCCTTGTGGGTTTTTCCTTTCAGGAGCTGATTGATGTGGACAGCGAAGTGGTGTTTGAATTAGCCTCCTATATTTTACAGGTAGGTTGTTCTGCCCTCATCTGTGGATCCCAGAGCCAGACACAGAAGAGACAGCAGTAAGTCTTACCATGCACAGCCAGCTGCCCTATGCACTACCTGTTGGTCATCTTATTTATAGAGCTAACAGGAAGGAGTACATCATGGCTGTAAATAGGAGCTTCTGATATTTCCAAATTATATGACAGTGTCTCTCTGCAAAGGAAAATTATGTATATATCGTTTGAGTTGGAAAACTAAGATAAAAAAAAAGAAAAAGAAAACTGATATTCAGTGGCCCTATTTCCTTCCATTTTGGTGCCCCCCTCACTCTGGAGAAAGCCAAGTCCATAGAAGAATTAATTGCAAGAGAATCATTTCACACCCCATGGAAAGATAATGAGAAGACCTTTAGCTTATGTGTGAAAGACTTATTAATGAAAATTAGCAACAGTGACCATACTAGTAACACTGACAAGATGAACTGAAAGAAGGTCATTCATTTATTTCTTCAACAAAGATTTATTGAACAACTACTATATTCAAGGCATCATGCTAGAGTCATTAAAGCTCTTCATGGTCCCTCTGTAGTATAACCGGGAAAGAGCCCACAGTATAAGACAAAACAAATAATGCAACACAGAGGCAGACCCACTTTCAGATTCAGAATCTTTAAACTAGAAAAAGGCAAACCCGGGTCTAGAGGGAGAAACTTGTGTTTTGTTATTATGAATCACTTTTTTTGTATACGACTTTCCAAAGTTTAATTTAAAATTTAGTGTCTCATGTTCAGGGGCAAATGCCTGGTCCTTTCCTCATTGTCTTCCTGTAGCAGGTAGGACAACAGTAGTAGTAAGCTGAGCTGACTCAGTAGAGGAGTTGTTGTGACCGTAGGTAGAATGTACTGGAAAGTCTGGCACACTGGACTGGAGCCTTTCACTGATGTTGACTTTTTTCTTCTACAGGAAGCAAAGGGAGATTTTTCTAGGTGAGTTTCCAAAAGGTTTTGGGGTCATTGTGGTTTTTCTGTTTTTGTTTTTTGTTAATTTTTGCTCAATGTGCTCTATCACATCTCTGTTAAAAGAAATTATTCTTCATATCCTTTATAGGAGGGCAGTGCTTTAATTATATTAATGATGAGATCCAGCTCTCAACTTGTCAATTGAAACAGATAATGTCAGGCAGAGGAAACCTAGTAATAGCAAGTAGGATATTGTGTACTAAATGGGAAGCCTACAGGTCGCTAAAAAGCTGAGAGTAGTACCCAGTGTCACACTTGGCAGCTGTATGGAGGTTTGTTAGATTGTCCAGGTGTGTCCATGGAGCCAGAACTCACCACTCTGGTGTGAATAGGGCTTCGGATAACCCTGGGGTGTGCATATCTTTTTCGTTGTCTCTGTTTCTGCCCCCTGCCCCTCCAGAGGACAAAATGCTATCCCATTTTAGCTTTCCTTCATCAAACTATTACAGTCCCCCACTTCTACGTTTCTTCCTTCTCTAGATACTACGTTGGATAGAATGTAAATGCTTAACCACTGGGGACACTGCGTGCTGCCTATTAAGCCTGTGGAACTGCCAGCTTCAATCTTGTCATTCATTTCCTGAGGCATCACCCACTAGCCAGTGTGGTTGGATTGCCTCTCATTTTCTCACGATCATTCCTCGAGCCCTTACCAAGTAGGGAGGCTCAAAGACAGATATTACTCCTGGCATTCTGTTTTATTGCAAGAAACATGTGGGATAACCTGTGTTGTAGAATCAAGGTCTAAATGTACAAGAAAACAGTGTCAGGGCATCGCATTCCGGCTCCTCAATAGGGAATTGGCAAAATTGGTATTAAAAGGAAACACGAGAAAATAAATAAATAAAATACAAGGAAACACGGGGACACCTGCATGGCTCAGTAGATTAAGCATTTGCCTTGGGCTCAGGTCATGATCTCAGTGATGAAGTTTTGGAATATTAGGTGAGGTCCAGAGCCAAATATCAAGAAAGAATTCTTGAGACATCTTTGGTGCAAAATGGTGGTTTTATTAAAACAGGGTGACATTACCTGTGGGCAGGAAGAGCTGCTGCCGGAAGGGGGCGGTTTGTGAGGAATGGCTGATTATTTATACTTTCAAGTTGGGAGGGGTTGGGGATTGTATACTCTCTAAGGAATTTTGGAAGCAAGGTTTCCAGGACCTTGAGGGCACTAGCTATTGTTGGGTAAAGGTCACTTATTACCATCTAATAAAACCTGCGTCAAGAGACCCTTCAGATGTGCATCAGTAGGCTATACACTAGGGGGATGATTGCCAACATGTATCTTGGGGGGTTTAGAGAGAAAGGAAATTTCTAAAGGAATTTTTATATGTTAAAGTAGACTTACAGGATCCTGGGTGTTGGGCTAAGATCCCCTTTTGCCCTTAGCAAAGTGTTAACATCGAGGCAGTTGAGTCCATAGAGGAAGGTCGCTTTGCCTGTTTCAAGGACTTTGTCAACGTACTGTTTTCCCTCTAACAAGGTATTAACATTAAGAAAGTTGGGAACTTCCTGAGGAGTGTCATATATATCCCTCCCTGGGGGGCAGGGGGTGTCCTTTGTGGGATATCAGCTTCTACTTTGTCCTTAGTTAACTCTCTGTTCCCCACCATCAGGGTCCTGGGGTAGAGCTCCATCCTCTGTTGTCCCCAAGTCCTTGGGGCTTCCCACTCAGCAGGAAGTCTGCTTCTCCCTCTGACCCTCTTCCCCCTCATGCTCACTCCCGCTCTCTCCCGTTCTCTCTCTCTCTCAAATAAATCTCTAAAAAAGAAAGAAAGAGACACAAATCCTGCCTTTACTCTTTGAAGGAACTTGTGTGTTTTCTCTTGCTTTTGGTGGATTTGATCTGTAATGTAAATATCTTGGGTTTTGCAAGCCGTACAGTCATTACTCAGCTCTCTCTTTGTAAATGCAAAAGCAGCCACAGTAGGTAAATAAATGAGGGCAGCAGTGTGCCAATAAAACTTTATTTATAGACTTAGAAATTTGAATTCTGTATACATTTTCCTGTATCACAAAATACTATTCTTTTGATTTTTTTTCCCCCTCCTGAACCATTTACAAATGTAAAAGGCATTCTCAGCTCACAGGCCATATAAAAACAAGTAGAAGGCTAGAGCTAGCTGGTGACTTGCAGCATGCTTTCCCCTGATGCTAAAATTAGTCCCTTCAGCTCCGTTTGAATATTTGCATAAGGAGACCTCCAGGCCCCTTTTATTTAGACTTCCCAAGTTCTTGCTATAAAACAGAGGTAGTCTTTTTTTTTTTTTTTTTTTTTTTTAACTAAGGCTGTCTTACAGCCTTAGCTGGAGACCTCAAGCATTGTAGGTGGTCAATGACCATCCACTGAATTTCTCTAATGAAACATTTTCAGGATGTAGAAACCATATTCAGGATGTAGAAACCATTTTTTTATAATCATTACTTTTTTCTGCCCTTCATTTGGTATTTGAATCTGGGGGTTTTGATAAGCTCCGGTTCATATACTTACCAAATGTTTCTGGTCTCATGAAAAATAGTTGAACAATCACTATTTTTCTCTGAAGGTACTCTTCCCTCCTTTTCTTTCACCAGCCCTGAACTCTGTTGTAAATATATATTTTTTTATTTTTGAGAGCACCCTGACAGCATAGAATGTGAACTGGGACCAGCGTCGCCTGGCCCCACGGATCCTGGGAATGTATGGCCACAGGGATTGCCAAGGAGGAGGAAGTGCAGGCCTGGCCTCACTAATTCACAGCCCCCTCATGAGCTTGTGGAATGCCAGCTTGTGGGCTTCCAAGAAACAAAGGATCCTGGTTTAGCTTCATTTGTCAAAGTGCTGCCTCTTGGTTTGTTTGTCTCCAGCTGTCTGGGGAGAGAAATAGCTGTCAGGGGAGGGAGGGGTCAGGCACCTTATCCAGAAGGTCAGTGTATCTGCCAGCCTAGCACTCCCATCGTGAAGTTGGTGGTGATCTATTAGTGCAGCGCCCTGAAAAACACCCATCTGAAGCAGGCCCAAGGTTCGTGTGCAGCAGCAGCCTGGAGTCTGGGAATCAGAGAAGAGGTTCCAAGTCCCTTGTTTTTGCCTCTCCCCATCTATACCTAGGGAAATCCCCAGAACGGTGAAACTGAGTATATTTGGTTTGGTGGCTGATCATTAGACCTATTAGATGTCCCACTCTCATAATCTAGTATTTTAGGGTTATCTTTGCTTTATTAATAATTAATGCAGGACTGTACAACCTGTGTTGTATTTCACTAGAAGGCCTAGGGCAGCCCGGGTGGCTCAGCAGTTTAGCGCCGCCTTCAGCCCAGGGCGTGATCCTGGAGACCCCACATTGAGTCCTACGTTGGGTTCCTAGCATGGAGCCTGTTTCTTTCTTTGCCCTCTCTCTCTCATAAATAAATAAATATTTTAAAAAATAATAATTAGAAGGCCTTGACTTGTATACATACCCTTTAAATATAATATGCTTTTCTGTACAGCATCAATAAAATGAGATGTCAGTGTAGAATACAGAAAACACTGCAAGAGACCTTTTTTTTTTTTTTTTTTTTTTAGTTATTCATGAGAATACACAGAGAGGAAAGAGAAAGAGGCACAGGCAGAGGGAGAAGCAGGCTCCATGTAGGGAGCCCGACGTGGGTCTCGATCTGGGGTCTCCATGATCATGCCCTGGGCCCAAGGTGGAGCTAAACCACTGAGCCACCTGGGCTGCCCTGCAGGAGACTTTTATATATATTTTTTAAGATTTATTTATTTATTAGAGAGAAAGAGCATGAGCAAGGGGGTGGGGGGCAGAGGGAGAGAGAGAAGGAATCCCAAGCAGACTACCCAATGAGCGTGGAGCCCCACACAAGAGCTCAATCCCAGAACCCTGAAATCCTGACCTGAGCCAAAATCAAGAGTTGAATGCCTAATCAAGAGTGGACTGAGCCACACAGGCACCCCTGCAGAAGCCTTTTAAATAAGGCATGGTCCAGGGCTTAAGTCTAGAATGTTCTAGAATCTAGAGGCTTAGAGAACCTTTTTAAATAATTGTCACACACAAAAGACGAAGTAACACTTTCATAGCTGAAAGGTCCTGAATCTAACTCTCTAAAAGGCTATTTTGCCTGGAGGTACTATTATTTTATATATTTACATGTCAGTGAATATATGTGAATTATATTTAAGGGGAACGAGGATTAAAAGTCTACAAATTATAGGAGCAGTTTCCTTGAACTACGAAAAGAAAAAGGTTATTTTTACAAAAGGGAGAAGTCAAAAGTGCTGATAGACTTGAGTAGAAGGAGAACTGTATGCAGACAACCCGGAATCAAAGCTATTCTTTCTCAGGGTCCTCACAGGCTGTTCTGTTTCTTCTTTTGGACTCATTTTGCCCAGCAGACCCCTGAGGGCTTATTCTTACATAACTCCCTTTTCTTTCCAATGAATGGAAATGCTCACCTTCCTGTTTCCTTGGACTTGGCCATGAGATGTCGGGCTGAGTGTTGCTGAAAGAAAATGATCAGGGTCTAGATAGATACAAGGCATTGTCCATGGTAGGAAGAGACCATTGTCCATGGTCATAAATGTTCATATTCTAACATATTGTGGACAGATTTGTGAGGTATCGTTAAAGGTTTTGGAAGGGGGTGCCCAGGTGGCTCAGTCAGTTAAGCATCTAGCTTTGGCTCAGGTCACTGTCTCAGGGTCCCGGGATCAAGCCCTATGTCAGGCTCCTTGCTCAGTGGGAAACCTGTTTCTCCCTCTGCTGCTCCTCCTGCTTATGTGCACACACTCTTTCTCTTTCTGTCAAATAAGTAAATAAAATCTTTAAAAAAAAAAAAAAAGGTTTAGGAAGTAGTCTTATCTAAAAACAATATTTTCTCACTTGTATTATTTTCTTCAGCACAGCATGGTAATCGTATTTCGCTTCCTGGTGTCTTTGTGTGCACAAAAATGAGTGTCCATCCACAATCAGGAAATCTAGAGTTGGCATTTCTGTTTAAAAACAATTGAAAGCCTAAGAACTGCTAACCATGACAGCTCTGTAGGCAAATATAAGGTTGAGAAGGATCAACATAGTTTGTTTTGTTTTGTTTTGTTTTTTAAGATTTATTTATTCATGAGAAATACACAGAGAGAGGCAGAGACATAGGCAGAGGAAGAAGCAGGCTCCCTCTGGGGAAGCTGATATGGGACTTGATCCCGGGATCCCGACCTGAGCCAAAGGTAGACTCTGCTCAACCACTGAACCACCCAGGCACCCCAGATCAACACAGTTTAAAAACAGAAAGTTCTTATTTGATAATTGCTCCTGAACATTCATCAGCTAACACACATTTTCCATAATGTATACATATTTTATGCATCACAAATGGTGTAGTGATTTGAGTGCTAAATACTGACATTTCCTATATAAAAACATTAAAGAAAAAATCTTGGTTATGATAGGAAAATAATATTCTCTTTCTTAAAAAGGTCAGTGGAATCAGCTGAATAGGACGTCCAGATTGCATAGTTACATTCTAATGTAATTTAACAGAAGACTTCTTGCTACATTGTATGCAAAAACTTGATTTTTTTTTTCTTTTCTTCTCTAGGGGGACTTTAGGGGGACTTCATTGAAAACCCTAGCAGCCAGTCTCTCTTTAAAAAAAAAAAAATTATTTATTTGAGAGAGAGTGAGAGCACAAGCAGGGAGGAGGGACAGAGGGCAAAGAAGAAGCAGACTCCTCACTGAGCAGGGAGACTGACATGGGGCTCGATCCCAGGACCCCAAGATCATGACGCTTAACCGACTGAGCCATCCAGGCACCCTGGCCTCTCTAGCTTGATTTGCAGAATCACCTCATATTTTACTTTCCACCAGCCCTTTGATACTTCCAGAAGGGTGCCATGAGACAAGAAAAGAAAAATCATTTTAAACATTTTGGCAAATCAGTGAATTAATTAAAAAATGGTTTATGCCAAACAGCACAAATAAATGCACAGATCACCACTACCTTTGATATAAAGAACCATCCAAACATTAGCAGGGATTGATTAGTAAAAAACATCTGTTATATACAATTTTTTGTTAACAAGATTTATTGGAACCAGATCAGTAAAGCTCTGTTACACTGGGAGGTCTATTGGGACCTGGAAATACCTTTGTTATAGCGGACTGGAGATATACTGATGCTAATCATTAAAACAGGGTTCTACTAGCATAAGATTTATCAGAACCAGTAAGAAAACAGCACCTGGAAGAGACAGGTATTAAGAACATTTCAGGTAGAGGGCCATGAGCCACATTTGGCTTACCTGTTCGGCAGAGCCCGTCATGTGCATAAGAGGCCGTGGAAGGGGAACCTCCATCTGCAGGCTCTCTCTGTTCCAAAATAAACACAGCAGCCATAGGCAAAGAAGTGAAGCTGTAATTGAGTACTTAGGGGTCAGTTTATGTGACATCTGTGCAAAGTGAAATGCAGGTCCAGCAGAGTTCAGTGGTAGGTATGAAATTGTACCATGTTCCCATCATCAGCCTGCAGGTGTCTAATTCCACTTCTTAAAATAATAAGATACTAATAATAGAAATAATAATGTTTTCTGAAATGGAGCAGTGCATTACTCAGTGCATACTACTGAAGAGCAGTCCTTGGCCACAGAGGATATTGATCTTTCCCTCCCTTTCAGGAGAGGTCTTGGAGTATTTATTTGTGCTGGAAGATTCCCTTTAACTTTCACAGACTGCATGTTCTTAGGGCTCTGGGGGAACAGTTAGAAGCAAAAAAAAAAAAAAAAAAAGTTAACACTTTTTAATATTTTATCTTCCATAAACCATGGAATCCTGTGTTTACTAGTCTGGAAAGACAAAATGCAATTTCTCGGACCAAAAAAAAAAAATTACCCTCTTGAATTTTTTTTGGTTCTTTGTTTGAAAGCTTTTCTGCCTTTTCAAAGAGCATTTGTGAATTAATGGAAATGAAGCTCGGCTTTCTGGTGCCTGAAAATTCCAGGTTTGTGGGCCTTTTTTGTCAGTCTAGAGGAGGCCTTTTAGGCAGTACTAAGTTGAAGGCAGAATTTTAGAAGATCAACAGGAAAAGAAGACAAAGAGCTGGTTTTCTTCTGAAAGACTTTTTTAGTAACATAAACATTACTGTAGATTGCTATCTTTAAAAAGATGACAATGTTATTTTCTTGCCTGGTGTTGAAAGTTGATTAATCTCAGGCAGCAGTCTATAAATCACCATTCCTAGTCCACTGATATCATTACTTTGCATTTACATAAGTGGTTTTACTACTACAACTCAAAGCAAGCTCGGCTTTAAATCATTATTAGAGCATTTGATCATTTGGCATATGTTTTCCTGCAATTTTTTAATTGGCCTCTTGAAAGAAAACAGCTGGCAGTAATCATATAGTAAGTCAAATAGATTTGCTGAGACCCTTAGATAATTAGTAAGAAATACTCAGACAGTGGTGTTTGGGACAGTCAACATTTGGAATATAACTGATAGAACCTCATAGTATCTTTAATACCCCCCAATTTGCAAATGTCCCTATTGGAAACTTACTAGAAAAGTCATCTGTTAAGTTTGAAACACATCTGTCAGCCCAAAGATGAGTTTCTGTGGGAAGAATTTATAAACTTATATAATTCTCATATATTCACAAAAAGGGAGAGAGGGGAGGGGTATGATGTTTTCCCCGTGATTTAAGAAAGGACTTTTGAGTGAGAAGCAGCTGGAATCTTTCACACCAGCAGGACCTTTTGAAAGGAACAGAATCTGTGAAAATTTGAAACAAAATGTTCAAGTGGAAAAGTTATAAATTGTTACAGAAATCTTTGTTTTATGCACAAAAATCCATTTGACTGAGCTTTTCAAGTGTGTAATTCATTTTTCTGGGCATAGAAAAGTATTCAGATAGGGTATTTTGCAGGATGATAGTCTTCAAATCCTATGGGAATCATTTAGCTATAAAGTAAGGAGGAGATTTTGTATTATGACAGCTGCCTCTTTTATGCCGCCTTTATGTAATGTCAATATCGTATTTCTTGACCTTGTGAATAGCAGAACAGCTCACGGCTTTAACACTATGTCAGTCTTTCAAAATTAAGATTCTCACTGTAAAGGGTGATGTAGCAAACTCATCAGTTGCTTCTTTGTGCTAGTTGAGTAAAATTACTATCTTCAATTGTAGACTTCTAAAAATTCCTCAAGACTGGTTTTGAACGTTATAAATTTACAACTGTTAGAAACTCACAAAATGAAAAAAAAAAAAAAGAAAAGAAAAAGAAACTCACAAAATGTTTTGCATTACCCTAGGAAACCAAACTCACTAATCAGGAAAAAAAATTTGTATTTAGATAAATTGGTAGTAAACATCAGAAATAAAGGCACATAATTCGTAAATGTAATTTTGCCCCTCTGTATAGTGTGACCTATTTCTTTGTGATCCATGCCCAGAATCTAGAATCTCATGCTGGAGAAGTCTCAGGGGGTCCCCCAGATGTTTCCCTCTGTCTGAAAATGGTCACACGATGCCAGGAGAAGCTTTACAGAGAAGATCCTAGCTACCAGCTTTGCGAGCGAGCCCTCCTTACACACCTAAAAATCATAGGTGATCGGAGGAGATACGCAAGTGTATAGAAATACACTCAAATAGTAGCTTCTTTGTTAAACCTGAACTTGAATTTGGTTCACAAAGTAAAGAGGAAGAAAGGAAAAGGAAAGGAAAATTGTTTCCTGCACAGTTTTTTTATTTTTATTTTTTTTAAGATTTTTTAAAAATTATTATTTACTCATGAGAGACACAGCGAGAGAGAGGCAGAGACACAGGCAGGGGAGAAGCAGGCTCCATGCAGGGAGCCCAACGTGGGACTCGATCCCAGGACTCCAGGATCACACCCTGGGCTGAAGGCAGGCAGGATCACGCCCTGGGCTGAAGGCAGCGCTAAACCACTGAGCCACCCAGGCTGCCCTCCTCGTTTTTCCTAAAGGAAGACAAACCCATGTGGATTTTGCTAATCCTCCTATCAAATAGGATTTTTGCTTCCTTTGCCTCATGGTGTCTTGGTTAAATTTGCTGTTGCTGTTATTTGCAGCAAATTCCCTCTTTGATGTATTGCTAGAAATCTCAGAAAATCTTCTTAGTGGATCATTCAAAGTTCCTAGGCTTGATGAGTGGTATGGGCAGTAGATGAGAGACACATCATGGCAACAAACAAAAAACAAAACAAAACAAAAAACCCTAAATCAAAGGACCAGGGTAGCACTGGGAATCTACGTTTTTGCTGGTAACGTTAATAACTACCTAAAAGATTCTATTTTTCATAGAATCTGGTTAATGTTAAAAATAAGAAAACTTCGGTTTTAGTCTCAGTTCAGCAAATGACTCTCCAAGAGACCGTTTTTCTTTTTTTTTTCTTTTTTTTTTAATTTTTTTTTTTAATTTTTATTTATTTGTGATAGTCACAGAGAGAGAGAGAGAATGAGGCAGAGACACAGGCAGAGGGAGAAGCAGGCTCCATGCACCGGGAGCCTGACGTGGGATTCGATCCCGGGTCTCCAGGATCACGCCCTGGGCCAAAGGCAGGCGCCAAACCGCTGCGCCACCCAGGGATCCCGAGACCATTTTTCTTTTTCTAAAAATGAAACATGAACTGTTTTAGCGTGTCTTCTAAGTTGACCTTTATCAGGTGCACTGAACTCTGGGGGAGATGTCCGAGAAAGTGGAAGACCCCGGGAGAGGAAGCTGGGAACTTCCAGCATATTCATTAGGTATTAGCTTCTCACACCTCCGGAGATGGAGTGACCAGGTCTCCCATCAGGGCAACTTTGTGATACGCAACCACGGCGCGAGGCCAGATCATTCCACAGGGCTGACCACCTATAAGTTAGTGCAGATGTTTACAGACAGCAGAAAGGCAAATAGAACATTTCTACATAGTTGTCCTTTGGGAAGGATTAAGAGCCATGGATCCCTTCCAGAATGTAATGGATTTGGACGGGCTTCACGCCTTAGTGATTTCTTGTTATATGTGTCTATGTAACCCTGCCCTGGGGGGAGAGCGAGAGGAACCACTACAGGCTCTAGCAGGGAAGTCAAGCCTGGGATTGTCATCGGGGAATCTTGTTTGCCAACAAACTAGTGTTTCATGGGTAAGACAATCCCTTCCTCCTTTAGCTCCTTCCTTCCCCAAATATACTTTGAACATGATGAGTGTGGGTAAACCTAGACTCCAGCTTAATTGCCTCTCCCACAGCGTCAGCCAGTCAAAGCCCGTCCCTTAAGAGTGCCTTTCGATATTTGCAGTGAATCAGATCCCTGTTCTCGGGGTGCTTGTAGTTAAACAGGGAAGAGGCAAGACCCAGAAATCCATCACTGTGGGCTCTCCAGTGTTTGGTGAACTGAGTATTTGCTTAAACTATGCCTTAATGGCATGTGAGTAAGAACTTCAAACCCTCCTTGGGAATTGAACTGTCCTGAACGCGAGTGGCTTACCTGTGTGAAGACCTCCAGGGGCTGACCACTGCATCCTGGAAGAGTTTGAACTCTGTGCCTGCGAGTGAAGGTTCTCAACATTCTGTGCCTAATCTGCCTTTCATTTGGCCTTATTTCCTCTTACCTCCCCTGCACCCCACTACTACTGAGCTCATACCGCATTGCTCTTTTGACGTCACTGCCCAGCATCCCAGTGACCAGTATCTGCCTTGTTCTGTGTGAGCAGCACAGAAGCTGCTCCCATAGCCTTGGTTAGAGCTGAGGACCAGGGGGGCCTGGAGGGCTCAGGGGTTGAGCATCTGCCTTTGGCTCAAGGCATGATCCCGGGGTCCTGAATTGAGTCCCGCATTGGACTCCTTGTAGGGAGCCTGCTTTTCCCCCTGCCTGTGTCTCTGCCTCTCTCTCTGTGTGTCTCATGAATAAGTAAATAAAATCTTTTTAAAAAGTAAAATAGGGATGCCTGGGTGGCTCAGCAGTTGGGTGCTTGCCTTTGGCTCAGGTCGTGATCCCGGGATCTGGGATCAAGCCCCGCATCACGTTCCCTGCATGGAGCCTGCTTATCCCTCTGCCTGTGTCTCTGTCTCTCTCTCTCAGTCATGTCTCTTATGAATAAATAAATAAATCCTTAAAAAAAAAAGTAAAATAAAAAAAGAACCGAGGACCAAGGCAGGCTCCATGGGGTGAGCCTCTGCCAGCCCAATAGGAGCCATGAGACACTTGCTGGACCAGGAGAGGGAAATACCCTCTAAATAGCAAAACCTCCATCCCAAGGTGGAGGCCAGTAATTGCCTCTGGAGGTAAAGAGTGGGTGCAAACACCAAATACACTGGCCCAGTGGGGATGCAGGTCTATTGAGTGTGCAGAGAGGAATCAAGCCTCTGAAAAACACTGGCTAAAACCAGGAGAGTATTTAAGTATCCTTCAAACCTGAGAACATGGGAGTCTGTGGAAAAAGGGATTTCTGGTGCCAGGACCTCCTACTAGTACCAGATAATCCACTTCCCACTCTCAGAGTCATTTCCAGGCCTTGTCAAAAGCAAAGGTTATTTATTTGTCATATTTTAGACAACAGTTTCCAGCATGTGGTCAATCCAAGCGAAGAAAACCAGACTTGTGTGTCAGCAAGGGAAACAGCTCTCAAGGAGCAGCAGTCAGGCTGCCCATTCTTTTTTTTTTTTTTTTTTTAAGATTTTATTTATTTATTCATGAGAGACAGAGAGAGAGAGAGGCAGAGACACAGGCAGAGGGAGAAGCAGGCTCCATGCAGGGAGCCCGACGTGGGACTCAATCCCGGGACCCCAGGATCACGCCCTGGGCCGAAGGCAGATGTTCAACTGCTGAGCCACCCAGGCATCCCCTGGGCTGCCCCTTCTTGCAGGCCTTTGAGCCCATGACCAATCCCTGGGAGCTTCTCCCATGGGATACGGGTGACTCTTTTCCTCCCAGATTCATGCTGCTCAGGGACACTTGGTCTCTGGCTCTCTCTGCTTTCAGGCTATCTGTGAGCACTCTGCTCTGCCCTATTCTGTGCCCCCGGGGAGAGGGCCACTGGGCTCTGCACCTTGTGTGTTCTCTTCTCTCTATATTAAATACATAAATTTAAAGGGAGCACCCCTTCCTCCTCCCCCCACTTTTCATTAAAAGGGAACAAATGTGGGGTCTCAGCTGAGGCTGCTGGGTAGGGTTGGATCCTGTAGTGCGGGTGTCTAGGACAGAGGGTGAGCCATTCCTGGGCATTATCTCTGTCCCATTCCTCTCTTCCAGCAATGAGGTGGTGAGGAGTGACTTGAAGAAGCTGCCAGCACTTCCCACTCAAGCCCTGAAGGAGCACCCTTCCCTGGCCTACTGGTAAGTTGCACCCCCTCTGCACACCCCTCAGGAGCGAGCCCTCCTGGGGTGCAGGGGGCTAGGGGCTGCCGAGGGGGCAGGCTAGACCAACGTGTCGGAGTGACTTGGGCCTGTGTCAGACCACTTCCCGCGTGTATATAGATGCCACGGTTTGCGTGAGACCTCCTTTTTCTATTTTCTTTCTTTAAAAAGAAAAAAGAAAACCTTCTAAAATTTCACTTTGGATGCTTTGCCTCCTTGGAGACCCTTTCATGTGCTGCTCAAGTTTCGTTCTGGAATCCTTGTCATTTGATGACAGGATGTGTGAGGTTTTGAGATGTGGGAGGACTACAGGGTTTTTTTTTTCTTCTTCTTCACTGAAGAGAGAGATTGATTCTTTGATTTTCCCACAATGTTTCATATTTTCTCATTTAGCTGCCATGTAACATTGTGCCCTTGTTCATCTGTCAGGCCCTAAATTACTGATTCTGAATAGCAAGGGCATGTGAAAGGGTCCCGGAGTGTGGTTCTGGTCACAGTCGAGCACGGCCTGCATTCCTGGGTGATATGTGCAAACACTGTGCACACAGGCCCTGGCCACTGTCCCCTGACAAGCGACAGTGCCGCGTCCCTTCTGACTTCTTTATGGCAAGCATTGGCCGCTTTTATAATAAATAATCATTAAATTGTAGCATGTGACTCTTCTAAGCACATCTTTGTTATGCTTTATGAAACGTATGGATGGCAAGCATTTCATCTCATCGGGACACGTCTGCAGTCAGCACGCTAGGGTCTCAACCATTCAGGTGGCTCTGGGAGACCCCTTTGGCTGGGATTAGGCATGTTGTGATGCGGAAGGGCATGAGCCAGATTAAACTCTAGTCCAGAAGAAGTTTCTCCTCAAGAGACCATGAGATGGGGCAGCGGGAGCAGAAATGAGAAGCTAGACCCTGGGGCAGAGAGCTCCCTCCAGGGTGCTGACATGCTCTCCCCACCCAATCTCTTCTCACTGAGCTTTTTCTTTTTTTTTTTTTTTTTTTCCATTCATCCTTTGCTAACATAGATGGCGCTCCACAGTGGCTTTGTGTAATTACAATCTAGCCCCCAGGAACAGAATCTGTTTAGCCTGCAGGGACTAACTACCCTGTCTGCATGTGTGAACACCAACATGTGTTCCTGGGGTCCTGTTGGCCTCTCCCCAATCCCCTGTGCTCCCTGGGCCTCATCTTCTGTGTCCTCCTACCATCCCCCCAGCTGCTCATTCTTAGGAAACCAGTGGTGAAAGAGCTAGAGATACAAGAATATAACTCTGGAAGCCAGTAGTTTCTACATAAAGCGGTGTGTTTGCCAGGTAGAGGCTGTGATGTTGCTGGGTTGTCTGGGGTCAAAGTTGCTATTTTAGCCTAAACCATCCCTCTGTGATCTCATTCAATTGTTTCCAGACACTTCCTACACCTCGTGCTTACCAATTCCTCTGTAACTTTCCCTCTCTCCTTCCTTCTCTCTGTCTCTGTCTCTCTGTCTCGATTTCTCTTTCATTTTCTCCACAGTCTGTTCCATGCTCCCATGTTATTACTAATACAGAAATGCTGTATCTTCTCTTGTGTCAATATGAACATCTTCATCTTCATCTGCATCTGTAATCTTGCCGGAGTGTCCCTCTGTGTCTGTGACCTGGCCAGCACTTTCCCTGGGCCTCCTTTAGACCCAGAGACACCCATGCCACTGTGCGCACTCACAGAGAGGATGCAGAACTGAGGGCTATTTCTGAAGTGGGTGCCTTCCAGCTCCACAGCCCAGACAAGCCAGTAGCATGGACCATCCTGTTGACTTATTGCTAAAAATCACCTTATTCCACTGTGCTTGGCTAGCTGTAGTTGACCCTCCTCTCCTAATCTACTTATTTGGTTTTCTTTAAAAAAAAAAAAAAGCAAAGATTTCAGGAAGGGATAAATGCTGCTCATGCTTCAGAGACTGGAGACAAAGCTGGCAGACCAAGCATGTTCATGGACTTCTGTTGGCCTTGGTATCGTCACACATCTCTGCGATTTACCATCACCCCTTGTTGGTGGAGGAGATCTTCACTGGCCCTGACCTCACAATCTCTATCGAGCTGCCCACAGCCCTGATTATCCCTGAATGGAGGACACATATTTGCAGTTCTTTATATATATATATATATATATATATATATATATATATATATATATATATTTGCAGTTCTTCGAGGCTCTCCTGCTCGCGCTGGCCTTCACAGACGAGGCAGATGGCCTTCAGGCCAGAAAAGGCCGTAGGCAGCCCATCCACGCTAGTCAGGAAAGGCATTACAGCCTAGAGAGCAAAGCAGTGGGTTTTAGAATCCCAGCCACGTTTCTGAACATGGGGTAATGACAGCTCAGGAAGCTTGACTTACTTGACTTACTTCTCTGCTGCCTCAATTTCCCATCTATAAAATGGAATTAACCATACCAACCGAATCCAGACTCTAATTAAGAGCGGAAGAAGTCACATAATGCAATTAGCAAGTAGTGAAAGGTGCATAGGAATGCTGAGTAATCATGCAGTAATCCTTTCTGCTGCTTTTCCCTCAGCGTGTAACAAGCTTGGACTTACTCCTCGGGGTTTCCCAATTGGCAGGCATCTGAGGCAGAGGTTAGAATTATGTGTTCAGGGCCACAGAACAGAGCCATATGAGGGCCCTGACCTGGATTCTCCCGAGGGCCTACCTTGCAAATGCTGGACACCCCCCACCCTCACAGCACCCACGCCAGCTATGCAGGGACATCTACCTTTACTCCAGAATCACTGCCCCCGGCTGGTGATGGCTCCTCTAAGACAGGAAACCATGTCACCATCCCCATGTTTCCTCTTGATCCCCCATGCATTTCCTGGGCCCCTGGCCTGCAGAGAGATGATCTCACTGAAAGACTAGCGAAGCCTAGTCAGCCTTAACCGCTGTCTTTTCCCTTCGTGTGACGCGGTGTCTTCCAGTTAGTGTTTTAGAGTTCTATTTGCTCTGGCTGGTGCATTTTTTATAGTTATTCCATTGAGTTCCTGCCACAGATCTGGGGTCGCTGGGAAACTCTGCAAAGCTCAGTGCACTTGAGCCCATCTGTAAATTCCAGAGGAAGTGGGGGGAGAGATGGGGGCAGAATGGCTTCTCGGTGAGTATGGCAGGTGATCATAGGATGGGCCCACGGTGTTTCAATTGGGCCCAAAGATTTGGGAGAAGCTGAAGAAGGAGAGGGGATCCCTGGGTGGCTCAGCGGTTTAGCGCCTGCCTTTGGCCCAGGGTGCAATCCTGGAGTCCTGGGATCGAATCCCACGTCGGGCTCCCAGCATGGAGCCTGCTTCTCCCTCCTCCTGTGTCTCTGCCTCTCTCTCTCTCTCTGTCTGTGTGTCTATCATAAATAAGTAAATAAATAAATAAATAAATAAATAAATAGTCTTAAAAAAAAAAAAAAAAGAAAGAGAGAGAGAAAAGCTGAAGAAGGAGAAGCTAGATATTGTGGCCTCACCGTTGGCCCCGGGCAGCAGGAGATCCTGGGAGCCGTGGTGGTAGCAGAGCCCTGCAGCTGTCGGGCACTGAGAAACAGCTGCCTGTGGTGCTTCTGATTTACACAGGGTGTTGGTCTGAGCCTCCAGTGTGTTCGCAGCTACGGCACAACATTGATTTTTATCTCCCCAGCCCAGCCCAGGGATCCTCCCTCCCATCGGCTCACATCCACACTGAGCTGCTTGCCCCTGGATCCAAGAGTTGACCTCACAAAATGCTAGATCCTGTGGTAGGAAACATGCCAAAGCATGTGAGTGGGAGACGTGCAAGCTAGAAGAGGAACCCTGCAAATGTCCCAACAGATCTCCAAAGGTCTGGTGAGGTGGTGCTCTCCCCAGGCAGCATGCTCCTGGAGAATGCTCTCGGGAGAGGGCTTTCTCACACTCTGTGCAGAGCGTCCCAGGTTGCCTGGGAGCCGAGGAGAAATAGATCTGCATCTGCCCCTTTCTGAACACAAAGTGTTCAGACCCCACCCAAATGACTCTCCAACCAGAGAAGGGCTCCTTGGGGCTAGCCAGTTTCCGTTCTGAGCGTAAAGATGCTCGCTTGGGAAGAGTCAGATGATTGTACATACCCCAGATTTCAGAATACTAAAATGAAGAGGGAGCCATTTAATAGTAAGATAATAATTGGGAAAATCAATAAATTACCCCCAAGTAGTAGTTAGTGAACATACAGGAGACATTATCTCTAGAAATGGCCTTTCTTTTTTTTAAGATTTTATTTATTCATTCATGAGAAACAGAGAGACAGAGACACAGGCAGAGGGAGAAGCAGGCTCCATGTAGGGAGCCCAACATGGGACTCGATCCTGGGTCTCCAGGATCACGTCCTGGGCCAAAGGTGGCGCTAGACCGCTGAGCTACCCAGGCTGCCCCCTTTTTTTCCTTTGGAAAAAAAAAAGGCAAGAATAGGCTTTAGATCACCTCAGATACCAAATAAATACATAATGACCAGGTCACAGAGTCCAAGTCTTTCGGACTTGACTTCTCAGCAGGTGGGATGTGCTTCCCCTCTGGCTCTCCTTGTTACTTCTGTGCTTCCAAAGGTAGCAGCCATAGCTCCCTGGGCACCAGAGTCACTTCTCAGAGTCCCTTCATGCCCCCTGCTCTGTCAAAGCGGGGTCTGGCTGGCTGGCCAGTGTCCCCCAAGGCGCAAGCTAGTCTCTTGTTTTAGGAGTAAGATTTCAAGACATCAAGGAGTTCTCATCTCACTTCTAGTAGCTGGCATGGTGTTTCCCAGTGCTTCTCTGGGCCTCTGATTATCTCGTGGTTTGGATTAGCCAGGCCCAAATTCCAGAACTTTCCCATCCTCACTGGAAGCCCTCAACCCTGACCACTAATTCACACTAGGGAAGCCCTGGGCATTCTGTTGAGGTCAACGCCTGCCCTCCTGTGTGAGGTCCTGTGCGCACAGGGTTCAGGAGATGAGGAGGGTGAGGAAGACATGTGGGCGTTCCAGCCAAAGCATCACCCCGATGTTCAGCCAGCGGTTTTCCTCCCCCTTCATTCTGTGTCCCTCTCCAGTGAGACACATGCTCACTGCTGCTTCCTCCCCTCCCCTCATAGCATTTCCTGCAAGGAGCGGACCCCAAGGAAATCTGTAGCCCGAGGCACATCACTTAGGCTGAGTTCAGAAGTACCACTCAGGGCAAATCATTTCTAAGAGAGCTATCAGCTCCTTGGAGCTTCTCTTAAGATTGCTCAGGCTCAGAGGAAGTATCTCCATTAGCAGGGTGCTGGCTGGTGACCCAGGGACTATATGTAACAGAATCTTTGTCTTATAATTCTAGCGAGGATCGAGTAATTGAGCACTATAAGAAACTGAATGGCCAGACCAGAGGTCAAGCAATTGTAAAGTAAGTGGTCCCCTCCCAGCTCCCGTGAGGCTGTGTGTGTGTGTGTGTGCATGTAGCATGTGTCAGGGCTGTTCAGTTCTGAACAGCTGGATGGACATATCTCCACAGGGGGATGGTTCCGTTTCATTTTCAAGTCAGTAATCCCCCCAAGAGCTTTGTCATGCACATGCACACACAAATATGTATATGATTCCAGTTCTGCCGAATAACCACCCTTGTGTGTGTGTGTGTGTCTGTGTGTGCGTGCACCTGTGCTGTCTTCCCAGCTACATGAGCATTGTGGAGTCTCTTCCGACCTACGGAGTTCACTATTATGCGGTGAAGGTAAGTGCCAAGCCTGCCCTAAAAACAAAACCCAAAACAACCCACAAGCACCTCTCACTTTTTTCCTTTTCAGTCTTACTGAAGATCTGGTGGGCGGACTGGCAGTGGGCAGGGTGGAGGACTTGGTCAGGATGACTGTGTCCTAGGGGAAGTTGAAGTTCTGGAGCTTCCCCCTTGTGGGAGGACTTGATGCAGTTTCTCTTCAAAACTCACGTTTCCTCATGTAAAGTGGGTACAATAAATCACTACTTCCTTTTATACTCAGAAGAATCTTGGGAGGTCGGGACCGCAGATTCCATCTAAATGCAATGAATTGCAGAGAACAAAAACTTTAAGCAGAATCAGCAATGTTTTTCTTGGTGGTCAGATGCCACATAGGCAGTTTTGGAGAAGGACTGGCATTAGCGGCTGACAGATTAAGTACATGGCTGTTTAAGGAGACAGATCTTGTCTTTTTAAATATTGTGATGTTCAGTCCTATGGAACACAGACTCTATTTCCAAACTCTCTTTAATTTTATCCGTAATGCCCACGTCTGGGATCCCTTCCTTGAAATAATAGACAAGGATGTGCTGGTGTGCCCTTATCTGTGATGAGAAAGGATACTTTTCCTCCCTTAGTTTACCACAACATGCAGAGTTTAAGTCATTGCCTAAAGTCCAGCCAAAAAGTGCAGAAAACCCTCTTGAATGCAAGATGGTTCCACCAGCCAACCTGAGGTTCTCTTGCTCTTTGGCCAGTTTCTTTCCACAAGGTTCCATCCAGCTGTATTTTTAATTCCTTTGGGCTAGAACATGCTCCATGTTTCATTTATCTTTGTGTCGCTCGTGGCAGCCTACACAACACTTTGCATGTCCTTGGTACATGTTCAGTTGCCTCTGTCTTCCACTAACCTGCAGCCTTCGGATGGCCAAGACTGTGTGTTGCATCCTGTTACTTATTCCTGAAACCCAGTGTGGCACCTGACACATTGAAGATGCTCAGTAGATATTTACTAAATAAATGTTACTGAGCATTGAACTGGGTCATTGAGGTATACTTCCATGATAGGAACAAATGTCAGAACTCTATTCATGGAGCCCAGATATGAGGCATATGCAGGGACGCCAGTCCGACCCAGCAGCTCAGCTCAGGATCTCTCATAAAGCCTGAAACTGTTAAATCCTTCCTGATGTCCTACCAAAGCTCTTCCAACCAAGGGAGGCCATAATCCCTCTTCACCATCATTCATGAAACTCACAGAACTGTCACCACCATTCCTGCCCAGAAGTTCTCAGGCTTAAGCTGGAGGTCTTATCAGGAGTGTCACCTTTCCTTTTGAGCCCCCTCCCATCCCCATGAGGGAGATGAATCCATGAAGGAGAACCCCAACCTGAGAGGCCACACGCTGTCATGTGCCCAGTGAATTCATTGGGCAGTCAACCCCCAAGAGGAAATTGGACAGTCTGTGACATGGGGTTGAACATCCACAGCACTGGCTGCCAGGGTTCCACACATAGCTGAGTCCATTTCCTAGAGTCCATTTCCACTTCACCGTCTTGTTACCATAAAGAAACGTAAGGATCCAACAGTAGTTCCTGACATTGTTACAAGAGGCATTTCATAGAAATCAGCCAGTGAGTCTGTCGCTCCGTTGTGGAAATATTCTGTGGGGCCATATGGCAAAGGGGTCTGCATTCTAGAAAGTGAACAAGGACTTGCCTGGACTAGGTGCTTTCATTCACTGTTTGTTCATAATTTGATCTCACCTCCATTGCTCATACTTAAAATAGAGCTTACGAAATTTGCTACCCCCACAAAAGTCTCCTAGGTGTTGGAAGACCATCAAGGTAGATATCAGACTATATAGACAAAGTGGAAATTTTTGGCCGGAGACTTCATCCAGCCTTTTACTTGTATAAACCTGTGTCGTCCCATCTCTTTGTCAGCCCCAGAGCTTGACAAAAGGGTGGCCTCTGATGAATATGCTTTCTGCCCTCCAGTGCAACTTGAGAAACATGCTCTTCTGCCATTCATGAGAGCAGAAGCATACCCTGTGATTTTCAGAGTGTCAGAAGTAAGTGCATGTTTGGCTCTTGGAATCTCCAGGCTTAAGCAGTTGCTCTCCTACTTATTTGGAGAAAGAGCACAGGAAGCCAAGCCAGCCCAAACCAACCAGATCCAGCCTCACCAGTCAGTGGCCTCGTGATTTCACAGATGCCATGTTCTGTGGGGTGGCAACCACCCTTACCTGGGCAACCCGAAGCTGCGGTGGTATTGAATCCCCTGTGCTGTTCTCTGAAACTGTTGCAGGACACACAGGCACTTTCCAGAGACAGAGGATTTATACCTTTAAAAAAATGTGTAGGAAATCACATATCCTGAAACTTTTCTAAAAATTCAAAGTGTATTTTCTTGCCAGTCTTCTTTATCATTGTGTTTACATTGAAATAACTCATACGAGTATTTGAAAAGCATGAAGCCTGTTTTGAGTTGTTAAGAATCTACCGTGGGTTATACTGGGTTATTCATAGGTGTGGCAACTAGGACAAATCTAGGGAATGGCTGCTTCATATGCCCACTTGGCTCCTAGCATCCAGGAGCTTTAGAACAGCTCAGAGTCCTCCTACCTGAATGTCGGATCACAGTTTACAATCTGGTGGCAAGAGGTCTCTGTTGAAGGAATAAAGAGAGGGACTTGGTGTTTCTTCTAATTCAGATCTCAGAAGGTCTAGGCTTCGATTTTGCTACTTTTGTCTGACAGCGGGAGTCACACAGTCCAACGGATCTCTTAAAATGAGCAGGACCACATGGTGGCACCTGCCCACCCTGCACTGCCATTGACCTGCTGGAGGGATGGGGTAGGCCCTGAGTATAACAGAACCAACCCTTTGCTTTGATTTCTTTGTCTTTGAAATCGGAGGAATCTTAAATGCATGTTACTGAGTGAAAGAAGCCAAGCTGAAAAGTCTACATACTATATGATTCCAACTATATGACATTCTGGAAGAGGTAAAACTATGGGCCAGAACTTAGGACAGGGAGAAGAAGGGGTAAATAGGTGGAACACAGTATTTTCAGGACAGTAAACTACTCTGTTTGATGTTATAATGGTGGATACATATCATTGTACATTTGTCCATTCTCATGGAGTATTCCACACCAAGAATGAACCCTAATGTAACCTCTGGACTGTGGGTGATCATGATGGATCAATGTAGGTTCATCAAGTTATAACAAATGTTCCCCTCTGGTGGGGATGTTGATAGTGGGGGAGACTCTGCAGGTATGGAGGCAGGAGTGTGTGGGAAATCTCTGTACTTCCTTCTCCATTTTGTTGTGAACCTCAGACTTCTCTTTGAAAAACCACCAACTTAAAAAAAAGATTTTTAGAGGAGTCACCTTCTCCATGGTCCCTTCTAAGCTGTGATAGTCGATGATACCTTCTCTGCTCAGAAGGTCATTTCATTAGAATGCTCTCAGATTTTTCTGTTGTGGTGAAACCTGAAATCTTAGAAGGAGACAAAGAATTCTCTACTTACTCAAAGAGGGGGAAGGACCACAGTGTGCTGCTGGTTGGGAGCAGAGCTGGGTCCCCATCCCAGGGCATGTTCCATGGCACCTGTTCACATAACTGAGCATCATCTGCTGATAGGGCACATCCATTAAGGTGGAAAGTAGAGAGGTGGACTCCATCCATTTCAAGGGATTTGCATTTTCCTCTGTCATCACGAGAGCCAGGAGGCCTTCCCTAGGTTCCTGTATGTGTTCTCTGGCTCTGTATTTACCCATACTCCTTTCCATGCCCTAGGACAAGCAGGGGATACCATGGTGGCTGGGACTGAGCTACAAAGGAATCTTCCAGTATGACTACCACGATAAAGTGAAGCCGAGGAAGGTAAGCAGGCTCTCCTTTGTGGGCGTCTGGCTGTCAGAGAGAAGTGAGTAGAAATGTTACATTGTGCAGCCTCCGGGCTCAGCCGTCACCTGCTAATTTGAATGTATACAAATTACTCCATGGTAATCCAGTCTGAGTTCCCAGGTAAATATTTTTTCTCCTGGTCACTCGGGAGATCTGAGCTGTTATAATTATTTAAGATAAGGAGACTGGCCCAGCTCTCCCAAAGCAGATGGGCAAAAGGGCTTTGAGAGACTGTCCTGTTCCTCGATTTCCTGGCTGGGGAGGGTGGGGGCTCCATCCACTTGCAAAAGGGAGAGAATGTCTCTCTTCAGCTCTGAGGCCAATCTGAGCTTTCCCAGAGCATTCTGGTGTGCTTCTTTAGTTTTTGGGGGGGTTTTGGTTTTGGTTTTGGTGGTGGGGAGCTAAAAGAAGAAATTGTAGGTCAAAACAGGGTGAAAAATAAAGAAGAATACAAGGCATTCCTGCAAATCAGGTAAATATTTTATGGCATATTAGAAGTGGTCAGAAATCTGGAAAAAATAAGGTCATTTGCCAAAAAGAAAGGGAAGCAGAGCAGGGTCTGCAGTGTCATCGCAAACACAAAACAGAATGTTTGAAGGGGAGCACAGTGCTCGAATTCTGTTTTCATTTACACACATTTTTCAGACCAGAACAAATTGAAAAATTATAATGGAAAAATATCTCTGGGCTAGAGCTGTCATTCAGATCCTCTGGCAGAGAATAATGGAGTTCGAGCCCTGAAATACATATTAAAAGTCTATCAAAACCACAGTTGCTTTAGGAGAGAGAAAGCAATATTGGCCCATTATGTCATTCTGGATGGCTTTCCAAGCTTCTCTGTCCATGAACAGGATGGAAATCCAGGCTACAGATCTGAGCTGATCAAAGGCTCTCCTTGGCTTCACATCAGCCCTAAAGCCAGCTTCTTTTTTAAAATGATAAGGGGAGAAATGGCCCTTTGCTGGGGAGGATTTGCACTCCCATTGATCAGTAAGTCAGTTGGGTACAAAGAAAAGATCCTGAGCAAGTGAGGGGGGCATTCTCCCTTGGGAACAATTCAGCAGGGACCTGGCTGTCCAGGGGCACATTGTTCGGTGGCTATATCCTCTCCAGGTTCCACTTACACGCTGCAAGACCTTCATCAGACCCTGCATTGTCTCCTCTGTGTTTTTCTCAGTCCCAGGGTCTGTGCTTCTTCCGTACTCTTTCTTCCAGTTTTCCCTCTGCCATGTGCCCACATGACCTTTGTTTCTGTGCTTTTTTTTTTTTTTTTTTTCTTGCATGATCCCTTCCCTCTCTCCTTCTTTTGACATCCAGTCTCCTCTCTTTGCAACCTGCCTGGCCTTTTTTCCAGCTGACAAGACCCAAGAACCCTCTTAGATCCTCTCACAAAATCCTGGTTCTAATCCCTCCAGTGCCTGACTGCCCACATTGGTGGAAGACCAAGGCAGACGTGCATAGTCGCCACTGCGCAGTTTGTTAAAATGCAGCAGTAGAATTCTGCTCTCCCTCTGGATGTCAGAAAGACATGCTAACAGTATTCATCAGCGTTCAGTTTCATTTATTAATAAGTTTAAGCTGGCTTCACTTCTCTAATTGAGGTACTAAGGAAGATTGCAGAATGAATTAATGAGATAGCACCCCATAGACAGAAAACTGCAGGGTGCGACCCATCCCATCGCAGGGGCTCTGTAAGCTGTCACTGTTCCTGCAGGACTCTGTGACAGGCGTCAGGATCCAGAACAGCACGAAGCCAAAGGTGTGGATAATTGGCCATTGACTGAGGGGATTTACTCTCATTTGTTGAGCTCATCCAGGTCAGCAAAATAAAAATGTTAAAAGGTCAGGATATTTATTCAGGGCATTGGCTGTACTCAGACCGTGTTGTTATGTAAAATAACTGATGTTTCTGTGGCCTCTAAGGAAGTAGTTACTGGGTTGGGTGGGGGGCAGTGTGAGCAGAGGGAGAAGCAGACTCCCCGCTGAGCCAGGAGCCGGATGTAGGGCTAGATCCCAGGACCCTGAGATCATGACCTGAGCTGAAGGCAGACACTTAACCAACTGTGCCACCCAGGCACCCCAGTAGTTGAGATTCCTGAGCCTGTTACTAATCGAGGGGCAACCAAGCCACCAAAATGACCGTGCAGTCGCGCATTCAGGAAAATATTTATTGCATATTTGTTATGTGCCAAGCAGAGCGGAGGGTGAGAAAGTACATAAGCTACGTCATGTCCCCAAGACCCAGCCAGGCCCTCAAGGAGTGAAGTGTATGATAATTGCATCAGTGTCCCCAAGGGCTCTAAGAGAGGTCTGTGTGAGGGTCGGTAGAGAATTAAGGGAGAATCCACAACTAGGCCTGAGGAGGAATGAAATTTTGCAGGCAGAGGAACAGGGTGGGCGGGCGTGTGGGCATGCGTGGAAGCCCTGTGAAGGAGAGCAGCATGCCGGGTGCAGAAGCACACAGCCCCCAGGCTGACACCCAGGGGCGGAGAGGCCTGCCAGAGGAGGCTGACGAGGCTGGGGCCTCAAGGCTCTGTGAAGGGGGGTTTCAGCTTTGAGGCAGCGAGAGCCACCATGAAGCAGGGGCTGCATCAGAGCCTCACTGTTCTGGAAGCATCCCTCTGGCAGCATGTGGAGGATGAGCCGGAGAAATAGAGGACAGAACTTGCATACCGGGACATAATTACAGTAGTGTCATAGGCCAGAACTGGCGGGGATGCAGGGTGTCAGTAGTAGGGGTGGAGAGGGGACACAGGAGTGATGTTTAGAAGGTAGGTGAGGTTGATCGGTTGTGTGGGGCGACAGGGTGGCAGTCGGAGCAGGGGAATCTGGAATGGCTCCCAGCGTGGGACAAGGGAGAAGGCAAAGCAGGGAAGTTTAGAACCAGCAGTTTGAGGAGTAATGGGACACCGGGGTTGCTGTGACAGGTAAGCAGCTGGGCATTCAGTTGGAGCTCCAGGGCGTGAAGAATTTCCAAAGCATAACTGAACCAGAGCTGAACAGACAGCGGGGAGGGAGAGACACTTGGCACACCAGAGGAATTTCCAGTAGCTGTGAGCAGACTTCATCTGGGTTCCCCACCATGACATTGACTGTGGGACAGAGGGGGACCCGGTGGCACGGCCCTGACCCTGATGTAATTTGGGGAGCCCTCTTTAAGAAATTAATGTACAAAAAAAAAAAAAAGAAAAGAAATTAATGATTAATGTACATTCTGAAGGTGAAATAAGAACAGGCCTTTGTGGGATGCCTGGGTGGCTCAGCGGTTTAGAACCTGCCTTCAGCCCAGGGCGTGATCCTGGAGTCCCAGGATCGAGTCCCACGTCGGGCTCCCTGCATGGAGCCTGCTTCTCCCTCTGCCTGTGTCTCTGCCCCCTCCCCTCTCTCTCTGTCTCTCATGAATAAATAAATAAAATCTTAAAAAACAAAAACAGGTCTGAGGGAGAGGTGCCTGAGTTTCATTAGCCTGAGGGTTGTCTGCGCCTGCAGAGACGTCATGGGGTGGGACCTTCAGGAAAACCAGACACGAACCCAAGCCAGGGTGCAGGCCCAGTGGTGGGAACACGGCAGGGAGACTGTTCCTTCTTCCCTCCCCCAAAATCAGGACCTTCGGGAAGGAGCCATCTGTTTTGTGAGTCGCTGGGAATGCAGGGTGCACTCCTGGCTCCCGAGCTGTGTGTGCAAGGAGGCGCACGCTAATGCCCGCAGATCACTGTGCATAAAGTGCCCGAAGCCCCTCGCCCGTGCCCCGGGCCGCCGCTTCTTAGTCTGCGTTGAATATTGGAAACTCGCATGAAACTGTTGGAACGTGTAGGTGCCACAGCCACCCGGCTCCAGCTCACTCCCGTCTCGGGCCGGTCACTTCCCACGTGCAGCTGGAGTTAGGACCGGCGGGGCCATCTGTGCTCCCTTTCCGAACCCGGCAGGGCCAGCCAGGCTCCGCAAGTGCATCTGCATCTGCGGAGGGGGGAGCCGCAGTGCCCCGAGGCTGGGCCAGCTCGTGGGGCGCAGGGGTGGGGGGCCACTCTGCTGCTACTCGCTCGGGGCTCCACCCACGGGCCCCACCGGGGCTCGGGAACCGGGAGTGGCGCCCAGCTCTGCGCACCTGGACGCGCTTCTGCAGCAGCAGCTGTACCTCCAGCCCCAGCAGAGGCCCTGCCTGACACTCTGCCCCAGTTACAGCAGCCGTCCCTGGCGCACGATCCTGAGAGCCAGCGTCCAAGTAGAGGCAGTGACAGGGTGAGCCTGCTGCCTTTCCTTCCCGGGGCCTGCGGGCATCCTCTGCTATGCAGCAGCAAACCAGCAGCACAGCCAGGGGAACTCAGAAGCCACCTGTGAGAATCCACTCAAGTGTTTCCATATGAGCCCCCCAAAAGAGGGGGTGGGGGTATGGATAGCTGATCGCTGTCCAGAAATGGGCAGGACCCCTAGCTCACGGTTGGGTGTACTTCGCCATTCTGGTCACAGAGTCTACCCTAAATTGCTTAATCATCACTCTGAAGGCCTGGTGGCTTTGGAGACATGGAGTAAAACACGGAGGACGTGACAGGTGGAGTGGAGAGAGAACATTGACCTCCCCTCCTGCTCACACGCTCCTCCCTGCTGCCTGAACCTTCTAAACAAATGGGCTCCAGCTTATAGAAGCACAACCCCAAATACAAGGTGCCGCTGTTTGCCAGAAGAAGAGCCGTGTCCAGGTCCTCAGGGCACACGTGTCAGGAGCAGCGAGACACGTGAGGACACCTGAGAACGGTGTTTTGGCTTTTGTGTATGTTCAGAAGCTCAAGGCCAACTTCAGAGGTATTTTTAAAAATTGTTTTTAAGATGTTATTTATTTTGAGAGAGTGCACACGTGAGCAGCGGGGAGGGGCAGAGGGGGGGAACCTACAGCAGACTCCCTGCTGAGCTCAGACCCCGCCCCCCGACTCAGCTCGGGGCTTGATCCCAGGACCCCGAAATCACCGCCTGAGTCAAAGCCAAGGGTTGGAGGCTCAACCACCTGTGCCACCCAGGTGCCCCCAGAAGTATTTTAGAACTGCATGTGCAGAAGAATAGCCCACCAAAAACTTAAAAATCCACACATCAAATTAAATCAAAATAGAAATCTACAGGGGCTCCCAGGTGTCCCAGTAGTTAAGCATCTGACTTCAGCTCAGGTCATGATCCCAGGGTCCTGGGATGAAGCCCCACATCGGGCTCCCTGCTCAGCAGGGAGTCTTCTCCCTTTCCTTCTGCTCCTCCCCTGACTTGTACTCTCTTGCGCTCACCCTTTCTCTCTCAAATAAATAAAATCTTTTTTTAAAAAACAGAAATCTACAATACATTCATGTATCCCAGAACATGGGCCCTTGCTTATATTTATGAGCGATTTTGAAAAAATCAGGGAGCACCCCAAACAGTATCCAAGGCTAGGTATCCAAATTTGCTACAAGCTCCTAAATATCCCACCACCACCTCTCCATAGACCCTTCTGCTTCTCCCTTTTCCCCAGGGGTGTGTTCCCTCCCACCCTATGCCTGCCTCCCCACTCCTGAACTCCAGGATGTCCAAACTAAATTACAGTGTGACCCTTGGAAATATCCCTCTGGCCATCTCAGCTCGCCTCTCTTCCCACATGTTGGTTTGACAGTTTGTGGGCACAGTCGAGAACCTGGCATGCGCATACAGGAACAGCAGGGTCCGTGCATCTGACTATGTAGCTTTGGGGCTGGTGAGAGGAGGGGAAGGAGGGTTACCGTGGTCAGAAAGTCTTGCAGCTGCAGAGATGATCTTACCCGTCTTCTCCTCTCTGCCATGTCCATTTTAGCACATGTGCGTGTGCACGCATAGCAAGGGGCCTGCCTGAGTAAGAGGTTCTTGATTTCAGAAGTTACTGTCCTCTTGACCTCAGGGAATAAGGAAACATGGTCATATTGGCATTTAGGCACTTGCACTCAATGTCAAGCTTCATCTTAGTTTGCATTTACAGCCAAGCAAAGAGACCTAAGCCACCAAAAACAGGCTAGATGCCAGCCTGTAAACCCTGTGTAAAGGGGTTATTGGTAATGTGCCGCAGATCCACTGTCCCATGGGTGTCAGGCAGTTGTGCTGCTACGAGCAAGTGTTTTTCCTCTTTCTTCCTTGAGAACATCTGAATGAAAATTAAATGATCTTGAGGAGGCATTGGTTATTACCTCTCTCAGAACTGGGGTCACACGGGGCAGAGATGAATAGGCCGGGTGAAATCCGTCACATAGGAAGGGTTCTCTATTTTTGAGGAGGACTTTGCATCCCTGAGAGCAAAGCTGAGAGAGTCTGAAAGCCACATGTGTGGGACAATCTGTCCCTTCCTAGAAGCATGAGGACCAGAGGTGGTGGGACACCAGGCTGTCCCACACTCAGGACTCCGCTCCCCACCCTGCCCTGGTGCCACGCAGAGCTGCTTCTCTGCCATGCTGCTGTAGTTTGTGCTCTTCAGACCCACGGGCACCCCAGCCATGGAACCATCAGAGACCATCATAAATTACAAGAGAAAAGTCTTTCTGAATGGGGCGCCAGGAAGGTGTGAGTAATCCATCCTGCGGGCTGTATCTGGGACTGTTAGCATTAGAGGACAAACAGCACGAGACACATGGCTCCAGAGCCCACTCCGCAAGGGATGTTCAATATCTGCTCATCATCACTTATGGCTGCAGTCCACCGGCCAGCCCGCATCTGATGAAATCCGCCCACTGGGGAGCAATGGCAATGGGCTCCTTGTTACGCATTCAGCAGACAGCATTTACTTATTTATTTGATATGCAATTAGGGGCACTTTTATGTATACTTAGATGCACAATTAGGAGCACTGTGGGGTCCCCTCTGAGACATTAGAAGAAAGAACCAGAGTAAATGGTCTGCCCCTGTCCCTGAGCAGCCAGTGTAGCTTCCTACAGTTCCTGAGAGTATTTCAGAAGCAGGGGCATTAGCTCAGGGAATTGATGCATTACTGTCACCTCCTCAGATTAGTAAAGATTTTTGATGATGAGACAGGAAGAGAAAATAATATTTACAGGAAATATTCCATTAACTGTGAACTGACTCCCAGGGGAGCTAGCCTGCTTCAATTATTCAGCATTAAGCATCCATTAAGTGCACTGCCGATCTTATGTTTCAACTTCTGTTTGGATGCACTTGACTCATTTTCGGGTTGCTGAGCCCTGTGCCTCAGCAGGCCCTGGGTGGGTGCCTCCCTCATCCCACTGTGTCCCCTCTTGGACACCACACCCCACTTCATGCATTTAGCATTCTTAGCATTTTGCAGCCTTTGTACCTTCACAGTGTTGGATCAGAGGACCTCCTCCGGTTGCCACCGGTTCACAGATCTCCCTCCGTGTGGAGCAGACCCAGAAGGGAGCAGGGGACTGTAGGTGACAGACTCTGGCCACAGGTCACTGAGAGGGGCCTGCCGGAGGGGTAATGGGGGGTGGGGGTGGGAGTGAGAGCCATACAGAGTTACCAGAGTCTGCCATCTGAACTCCCCAAGAGAAAGGGGAGAAAAAGCAGTTGTCTTCTAAGGAAGTAGAGGCACCCTTCCCAAAACATCAATACGAGATGTCCTGTTCCCAGAGCACCAATGCTAGGCATAGCTGAACTCTCTCTGGGTTGGGAATCCCAATCTCTCCTCCTGTACACGAACACCAGTCACCAGAAGGCACTGTGCTGGGGCTTTAGAACTTCAGCAGAGGGTGTTGACTTTGAAATCCCTTCCAGTAAAATAGTCCCCACTTGAGAACTGCCCATCGTGGGCCAGGCATTGCTCTAGGGAACAAGAGAGGACCCTGCTCTCACAGAGCATACAACCCGGTAGGGAAGACAGTCAGATGATAACATGAAGTCAGCCTACAGCATACGGTGTCAAGAGTATGCAATTCTAGGAAGACAGCAAGTCGGTAAGGAAGAGTAAAGGAGAGGGTGGATGGTCAGGAGTGGTCTAAGGAGGTGACATTTAAGTGACCCTCCCTACAAGACGTGGCACATCCCTGGGCTCCCTGAGAGGAGCGTCAGAACCGGATTGACAGGCAGAAAGTACCCTGGGATTAAGGCCAAAGGGGAAGGGGAAGGAAGCAGGAACATGCAGAGAGGGAGGCTGAGCTATGATGCAATCTTGGACCAAGCTCTATAGCTCACAAGGGGCCATCGGAGCCATCACCGTGAGACCAAGGGCTGAGCCTAATCCCTCGGGGCAACCCACCGCTAATGCAGGTGACCCACAGGGAGGGGGTCATGACCTTGGGCAAGGTGGCTCCCTACCGTGGAGGACGATTCCCAAAGAGGGGATGAGTCCTCCAGTCCCAAAGGCAGAGGCATCAGTAGGGTGCTGTAGCTTTCACAGCCGTGGTTCTCAGAGTGTGGCCGCGGGCCTGCAGCATCCACCCAGGAACACGTGAGAAGTGCACACCCCACGTCCCCACCTGAGCCGTGCAGATTCAGATACTAAGAAGGTGGGCCTGGGCATTCTGTTTCCACAAGCCCTCAAGGGGATTCGGATACACCGTACAGCATGAGGACAACTGCTCCACAGACGGGTATTGTGAAGATAGTCTAGTCTAAGTTAAAGTCAAACTCCCTCCTTGGGCAGTTATGCTTTAAAGAAAAAAAAAAAAAAAAGAGTTTGTAAGCCATCAGCCCAAAGAAAATCTCAGAATCTCAACCAAAGAGGAATTTTGGTGCTGTTAACTCAATTTCCAACATATTCAGAAAAGTCATGATGACCTATTTACCCTGTGTGCCTCTCTTTTTATGTCTGTGAAATGGAGACTCTACACCACGAGACACAGTCTGATTTTCCCCATCTTGAATGTTTACATCTCCGAGTTTTATTTTCGCTCTCAAAATGATGTTGCCCTTGACATAGCAAATATTGTTAGTTTCTTTTACACTGAGCTTGAGAGACAGAACTGCCACGAAGAGCAAACAATACCTCTTTGTTAAGAGGACTAATTTTTTTTTTTTTTTTTTTTTTTTTTTGGTTATTGGATCTGGGAACCCATGGTCCCTCTGTTCCCACAAGTCCCTGTGAAGGCCATGTGGGAGCCTAGTCCTGACTTATCCAAAGCTTCAAGGACACCAGCTTGTCTCTTGTTGTGTTCTCATGGAAACTGTCCCACAACATTCATGCCGGTGTCAGACTGTCACTCTTGAAGAAGATGATGTCCAAAAGCAGAAAATGAAAGCATCACCCCATCCAGGTGGATTGTCCTTTAAAAGAAGCTGTCACAGGAGAGCAGTTTCTCTGCAGGGCTACAGAAGGAGGAGAATGTGATGATTCCTTTAGGAGAGACAGATCCAAATCTCTCCTAGGGTGGTCTGTTTGGAGGTACCCCTTGGACATGGGTGCACTCTGTCCTAAAGATCCCACCCAAATGGTCCCAGGGGGACTGGTTTTGGGAGGTTAACCTCCAGGCCTGGCATAATCCTTTGGGTGTGCCATGCTTTTGCTCCCACCCCCTACCATTATTTGTAGCAGGAAGATAGCTGGCCTGATGGTCAAGACACCTGAGTCCTAGCTCCAGTGCTGCAAGACGAGTCACTTCTCTGGGCCACTGATTCCTCATCGGCGAAGCAGCTAATATAGACAATCGGGACTCTTGAGGTGAGGAGAATTAAGAGACTAGAGACAGTTAAAGAGAATGAAACAAGGGGCAAGCTCATCATAAAGCTAGAAAGGACCTGTCCCTTTTGGGAAGCGTGAGGTCTCCCAGGGCTCAGCCACTTCCCACAGTAGTGCCTGGTCTCAGGCTTCTTGTCCTCCTGACGCAGACGGGCACATGTGACAGCACGAGGGAGGCCATATAAACACCCACATTGATGGTGTGGAGAGTAGGAGTCCAACACAACCCTGGCTATTTATAACACACAAACACCCAACCAGACAGGCCAGCAGCCCCCTGGAGACTGACCATCTTTAAATAAGTCACAGAAACAGATTCCCACTACTCGGGGAGCCCCACTGACTTTGGATGCAGTTTGAAGAAGCAAGTCAAAACCAAACGCTGTGGTTGGATCCCAGACCTCCACAGAGGAGTGTCCAGTAGCCCCAGCCACTTCAAAAGGAACCATGAGCCAATAGTGACTTACCAACAGACTTGGTTTCTCCAGCTTAAAACCCAAGGCTTTGCTAGTCTAACAAGAACACTGATCACCTGGGACTCTCAAAAGGCAAATATCTTTTATCTCACACTGTTTGTTAAAGATGTGCTCTTCCCTAGATAAAAACAGGGGCAGGCCTGGGACTTGTCTGATCACTTCCAAGTAATAAATACAAAGTCTCATGGTCACTTTGAGTAGCAGAATTAACTTCATTAAGTAATTAGAGCGTCTAATCGTTTCTAACAACCACCAAAGCTCCAAGCTTGGCTTAAAGTGACATCTCCTCCCTTCCCCCCCTCACCTGGCCAGCGTGCTTCTCATTGTTTTGATTTCTTGAGCAGGTAGGAGCCGGGCAGGAGGTTTTGGTTGCCCAAACTTCAGGAAGCACCCATCAAGCTCTCCTGCTGACCCTAGTGAGCTCTCTTTCAGTAGGCTTGCAGAAGGGACCCTCCACTTCACTTCCCAGGTAGGGGAAGCTCACAGCACGTCTCTCTCCCCCTGACATCTCCCCCAGTTTCCACCTTTCTGTTTGGTGTTTTGGCTTTTTTTTTTTTTTTAGATTTTATTTATTTATTTGAGAGAGAGAGAGAGAGAGCACACATGCAAGTACAGCAGGGGCAGAGGGAGACACAGACACCCCGCTGAGCAGGGAGCCCGCTTGGGGTTTGATCCTAGGACTCTGGGATCCCAACCTGAGCCGAAGGCAGATGCTTAACCCATTGAGCCACCCAGGTGTCCCTAAATATTTTATGCCTCAATTGAAGATGAGGAATACCAGAGTCATTTAAGCTATAAGGCTTTAAAACTTTTTTAAATTTGTTAATTGTAATAAAAATACACATAGACTTTATCAATGGAAACTTTCTACTTCTCCAGTTCATTGTATTAAGTATATCCACATCGTCAACCAATCTCCAGAACTTCCATGCCGTGCAAGACTGAAAGTCTGTCCCCTTTGACAACAACCCACCCTCCAACACCTGGGACCCCCTCTTCTACTTTGCATTTCCATGAGTTTGACCACTCTGGGAACTTCATCTAAGTGGGATCACAGAGTATTTGTATTTTGGTGACCATAGGATTTTAATATCAAGACCAGGAACTTCAGATGATGAATGAGGACACTGGTGAGCAATCGCATCGTGACATCAGACCAACCAGGGTTATCACAGCAGACCGGGACTCGGGCTAGCCTATTGAGACTGCTCTTGACCCTTCTCTTAGCTTCCACCACTGGGTGGTCTGTTTACCACTCCTCCTCATGAGAAAGATCGTTTCAAAGCTTCAGCCAGTGCTTCTTCCACTTCCATATCCTGAGCCATGGTTCTGCTGTGGTCTTGTCACCCCCAGAGAGCACAGCTCATCACAAACCTGTGTTGACCCAAAAAGTGGGGTGACTCCAGAGAGCCCCAGCCGGTGAAATCTTGGAGTATCCGACCACCCAGGCCTTTCTAGCATTGCCAGCAGGTGTTCTTGATGGCTCCATGGGGCTTTACAAGTCTCCTCAGGGGTCCCTATCATCATTCTAGAAAGTATATGCTAGCATCAGATGTGGCCCGTGGACTCCCCCTGACCAGAACAGATTCAGCCTCCTTGTGCCGAATGTTCTATTCCTGCCTTTTATCGGGAGGGCAAAGAGCCAGAGGGGCTCTGGATGCCCATCTCTCCAGGCCTCTTGTTACACCGGAAACCAAAACCGAGTCCTGGCTGTGGGAGGTGTTAGGAGCCCCATCTGAAGGAATTGCCCCTGCGTGCCTGCACACATGTATATGTTTAAGTACATCATTGACTTTATGCTTGCAGCTGTGCGGCTTGGAAAACCATAAAATGCAGCTCACTGAGCAGATTTCTCACCAGCCAATCCGTGAAGGCTACAGGTCATGCAACAGGGGAAGAGAACACTGCTCCGAGATGCCTTCCCCCTGACAGCCCAGAGCTGCCAGGCAGGGAGAGATCAGGTGTCATCCGCAGAGGCCACCAGCAGGTCCAAGAGGAGGGCCCTGGTCGGAGAACCCTCCGACAGGGCTTGGGGGTGCCTCTTATGGGGAGAGGGGATGCCTTCAGGGATCAGCGAGCCTTTATCTTAAACTGCTGGCTCCTTTTAGGTAGTTAACTTTAGGAAGTTTTAACCAAAGAGCATCTTGTGATTCGTGATTGACTCAATCTAGGATTTACCAGCCCAAAGTGTAGAAAAGCCACAGGGAGCTCTTGGTCACTCCCCTTTCATCCCTAAGCCCGAGCGAGGCACTCTGAACCTACCTTCTGTCTATGTGGATTCACCTCTCCTAGACACTTCATGTGAGTAGAATCCTAGAATCTGTATCCTTTGAGTCTGGCTTCTTCCACTTAGAAGAGTGTTTTCAAGGGTCATCCATGTTTTAGCATGAATTAGGACTGCATTCCTCTTGATGGCTGAAGAATATTCCATTGTCTTCTAACGTTTCCTTCCCTGTCTTCTGCATTAATGTAGCAAACACACACACACACACGCACAAGCGGTGTCTTGGGCCTTTGCATTTGTCACACTTTCTCATAAGGTTTATCTCTGCCCTCTGTTTCCTTCTGAAAAGATTCCATTGTGGCTCCAGTGAGCATTCCCCAACCACCTTATTAACAGTGGCAACCCCTGTCCTATTGCCTTTGTCCTTGGAACCTGTTTTTTTCTGACTTCCTTACTGCATAGTTTTATTGATTTGTCCACCTCCCCCCTCAGAATAATGTAGAGATCTTTCTTTTTTTTTTCTTCCCAGTACCATATGTGTGCTGCCTAGCACCACGCCTGATATATGGTAGATGCTTCATAAATAGCTGCTCAATAAATAAAAGCAGAGCCAAGTATTAGCTTGTTGTGCCCACTGCCAGTTGTGGGGATGTCTTCATGTGCTTGTGTGCAGTGGCCTCATCGACATCAGGATATGTATGTAGTTCCTGTAAGGAAGGGTTTGAAGATTCCACACTGAGCCTGAGCCCTTTATAAGCAAGAGGAAGGGAGGAGGGGGAGGCACCAGAGCTTTTCACAGCTTGTGTTTGTTGATGGAAAGAAGAAAAGCATAAGAAATTCCTTCCATCTGGGCCATCCCTTAATTTTATTTTTTTGTCTCTTGGACCAAAAGGACCCAAAAAGCTAACAGTAATTGGCCATCAGGAGTGCATAGCAGGAATCCTGTGGGCCGTGGAGCAGTGATGGCAAGTCTGGATGCCTTTTCTTTCATGGGCAGGAAGCATTATGCTGGGAAACCCTGTTTGTTGACTCCTGTAACCTTCTTTTCTTGGAGAGAACTTAACAGCTTGTTTTGCTGAGCCATGCGATACTTAAGGAGCTCTGTAAGATTTGGGTTTTTTTTTAATGAGCATGATTCTAAGGGGAAACCCAGGCTAACCTCACCTTCCTGAAAGTGTGAGCCTGTTGAACACCAAATGCTGGCACAGCCAGAACAGTGTCATGAGGCCCTCAGGCTCCTTGGGGCTCCATGTGGGTGCCTGTGGGAGGGGGCAACCGGTCCCATGCTGAGCCTCACAGCGAGGCTCAAGCAGATTTTAGGCAGCGTGTGGGCAGAAAGAGTTGTGGGAATCACTCCAGTCTGGCAAATTCCAGCTTGGGCCTGTTGACTGTGGACTACAGTTTAGCTCAGACAGGGCTGCCAGAGGGGGAAGGGCTGCGGTTCCTAGGTTGTGGCTCTCGGGGTGGCCCTCACTGCCACTTCCCTGTTGCCATATCCCTTACAGTTGAGAGATCTACTTGCAATCACATGTCTAGGTCCAAGCCCTGGGGTTCTTCACATTGTGAAGAACATTGTGTGGGCCTTGCCTGGATTTTGAGCAGACAGATAAGGATTCAGATCCCAGTTCCCATCATTTATCACCTGTGTGACTTTTAGAAAGTGACTTAGCCTCTCTGAGCTTCAGTTGCCATAGTACTTACCTCATAAAGCTCTTCACTCTCTCAACAGACCATTGTTGAGTGCCTGACATGTCTTGGGCGTGGTGCTGGGTGCAAGAAAGTACCTTCAGGAGGCTTGTAGTCAGGTAGAGAAGACCTTCGGGGGGGGGGGGTATAAAAGACCATTGTGATACAGGATGGTGACTGGGCAGAAGTATGCACGTGAATATCTGGGAGAACTAGCCCTGCTGGGGGTGGGAAGAGTCCGGTAAGAAAGCTTGGATTAGAGCAGGCTGCTGAGGCCAAGTGTGATTTTTTTTTTTTTTTTCCCTTGGCTCCCCCTACCTCTTCTAAACTCACAGCTCCCCAAACTGATCTGCCCACTTCAGAATCTAAGGAAGAGGAGATTAAAAAAAAAAAAAAAAGTTTTAAATAGGACCAGTCCTTTTGGAAGGACAGAAATCCTAGAGTTGAAGTCCTCACCTCTAGGAAACATCCGCTCCTCCCCCTTTCTGGGAAGGAACATTGGTGTAGCAACAAAACTGCTCCAGCAAGAGCCGGAGGGAGAACTCCCCGAAGTCCAGCAGGGCCCCAGCTGTGGGGATGGCCGCCCAGCCCCAGCCCCTCCAGCAGACAGTCTGGCTGAAGTGGGGCAGTCTCCGGCCTCCCCTGGCTGCGGTCCTGTCCATAGGAGCACAAGTGTCCTCAGCTGCAGCCTGACTTGAAAAGCAGCCTGCCCACCCCTGGTCCAGTGCCCGCCTGGCCACATCACTCTGAGACCCTTCCAGCCAGGAAAGCCTAGAGCTCACACCTGAGGTCCCAGCGGCAGGCGGGTGGCCTCCCTCCTGGAACCTGCAAAAACCCTGGTCTGCAAGACCTTACCCTTCCCAGTGGGATCAGCCAACTCTTGAGGGACTAGGTGCTTTAAAATGCACACAAGCTGCTCTTAATTATTCCCAAAGAGCCTTTGCTGCCTTACTAAATTTTTTTAAGGTAGAGGACTGTCATTTCGGCTTTTTTTTTTTTTTTTTTTTTTAGCTTGCTTAAACGGGCTTAGTTATGGGAGTATACCTTTCTTTCCATGGAGAGCCACTTGCCAACCCGTTCTTTCCCATCCTGTCCCCATCTTCCATGGACTCCGATGGCCTTCACCAGTGGAATCCAGGGTCACTGTGATGCCATACCTTGGGACAGAGCACCAGGCATAAGAGGACTGATGACTACCAGCCTCTCCCCCTCCAAAATAAAATACAGATTTTCCCCAAAGCAATCAAAACAAAAACCTTCACAGCAATCCAGAAAGAGGTCTTTGCCATTGCAGGTGAAAATGCTCCTCCTTTTCCCTCCAGATGTGCCAGATGTCTCATTAAATCCCTGTGTGAAAGCATCCCATTGACGTAAGTCAGGGCAGGTGTGATTAGCCTTGAAGGGCTTTTTTTTTTTTTTTTTAAGTTTTATTTTCATTTTAGTTAACATAAAGTGTAATAGTAGTTTCAGGTGTACAATACAGTGATTTAACACTTCCATACATCACTTGGTGCTCATTGTCCCAAGTGCACCCCTCGGTCTCCACCGCCTATTTAACCCAACCACCCTGCCAAGCTTTGAAGATTTTCCAAAAGAAGCCTGGCACTCAAAGAGGTTGAGCTACACGAAACTGGGCCACAGAGCTCATTGCTTTAAAAACAAAAACAAAGCTAGGGCGACTGGGTGGCTGAGTTGGTTAAGCATCTGCCTTCAGCTCAGGTCATGATCGCAGGGCCCTGGGATGGAGCCCCACATCTGAGCTCCCTGCTCAGCGAGGAGTCTGCTTCTCTCTCTGCCTCCGCCTCCCCCAACTCATTTTCGAGCTCAGCCTCCTGTGCACTTGTTTTCTCTCTCTCTCTCTCTCTCTCTCTCTCTCTCTCAAAAATAAGTTTTAAAAAGCTAGACCCAGTTATCATGAATCACTGGCCAGCTTCTCCATTCAACACTAACCCTGATGCATCCCCCAGGGGCACACTCTAAGGGGAAGAAATTCCAACAGGAGACCAAGGATAAGGGAAAAACCCGTTCAGCTTCTCTTGAAGGTTTTTTACATTTGCCAAAGCTTATGGTAAGATCTTTCTATACGGAAAGACCAGAGTACGCACAAGAATGTAATAGAGCTCCCCCCACCCCACCCAAAGAGAAAAATAAAAGGCAGTATAGTCCGATGGGGAAAAATGAAGTGCCCTGTTTCTCTGGGCCTGTTAAGTACTTGTTGACCTTCTTTCTCTGCCCCAAGTAATGACTCTTAAGCCAAAGGAAGCTAAGAGGTTCCTGATGGGTTAAAAAGAGGTCATCCATTAAAGGGTCAAGGCCTGGTGCTCTGGGCATCTGTCACTGAATTAAGCAAATCAGTGTAGAGCTTGTGGAGTCTGACAGGAGTAGGCAGCCAGCCGGAGGGACATCTTGATTCCATTACGTCTGGCTGCTGAGAAAAATTAGCCATTGTTTTCCTTGCTGGGTATGTGGCCCTCTCAGAAGAAGATAGAGGTCAGGGAGCCCTCCTTCAGTGCCATCCTCCTGTTCACTTCGGAAGCTCCTGGTCTGTGAACACGGCTTCCCTGTTTTGGGGGGCCTGACTTGCTCCCCAGTGTAGCCCATTCCATGTAATTTTTTTTAAAGATTTTATTTATTCATGAGTGACACAGAGAGAGAGAGGCAGAGACACAGGCAGAGGGAGAAGTAGGTTCCATGCAGGGAGCACGATGTGGGAATCGATCCCAGGTCTCCAGGATTACGCTCTGGGCTGATCACTAAACTGCTGAGCCACCCAGGCTGCCCTGTTCCATGTAATTTTGAGCTGGATTATGGCAGGGTGCTTTCTTCCCAGGGTGAATGTTTTGAGATAATAAGTTTAGTAGGTAAATGGTCAAAATGGGCTCTGGTCAAAACTGCAGTGAACCTGGGAATCGTCTGGAAAATAATTGGAACCAAGGAGCCCAAAGGGAATATAGCAAACACCAGCTGAAGGGCAGGGAACAAGAGCCCACTTAGGCTTATGCTTGAATTGTGAAAACTCCAAGGAACTCAAAACATGTTTTTAGAATACCCATGGCAGGGGCACCTGGGTGGCTCAGTGGGTTAAGCATCTGCCTTCAGCTCAGAACGTGATCCTGGGGTCGTGGGATGGAGCCCCGTGTCCAGCTCCCTGCTCAGTGGGGAGTTTGCTTCTCCCTCTCCATCTGCCCCCTGCTCATGCTCTTTACTCTTTGTCTCTAATAAAATCCTTAAAAAAAAAAAATGCCCATGGCACCATTTTCACCATCTCTTTAAAAAAAAAAAATTACATAACCTGTACTTTAGGCTAATAGGTATCCAGAGCTTTATTTTGACATGAGAAATAATCCTGGTGTGTCCACGATGGAATGGAGAGAACGTGATGATCACTAATATTTTTTGAGTGCTGTGTCCTGGGCACTGTTTTAAGCATTTTATATCCAGTAATTGATACAACAGCTCTGTGAAAAGAAAAGAACTGGTTATTAGTCATAGAATTTCAAAGATGAGAAAAATAAGACCCAAAGAAATGACATTGCCAGAACACAGCCAGGAAGCGGTAGACAGTATGGTTGTGAAAACCATGCTTTTATTCAGTGCTATTCTGTACGGTCTCCCAGAACTAGGAGGTGGTGAAGACAAGCAACTTTATTTTTAAATTCCAAGGAGTAGCAGTATGACACCCTGGATTTACTGTACTGACCTTTACCCCATGCATAGTGTGTGGGAATGCCCACACGCGTGCACACATGCACTCTTCCTTTTACGGTAAAGGCAGCTGAGCTGTAGAGGGACATAGAGTCAGGACTGTCATGAGGCCTCTTGACTTCCAAGCCAGAGTTCTTGCTCCTAAAAACGATACACTGAAACAGTAGAGAATAAGCGATGGTCATGAATATTGATGATCTGAGGCAGAAGCATGAGACTACCTTAATAAGGTAACGTGGTGCCTCTGTAGAGTTTTAAGAGTCTAACATTCAAACTCCTGAGGATTTTTTTTTGTAAATTTATTTTTTATTGGTGTTCAGTTTGCCAACATATAGAATAACACCCAGTGCTCATCCCATCAAGTGCCCCCCTCAGTGCCCATCACCCAGTCACCCCCACCCCCCGCCCACCTCCCCTTCCACCACCCCTAGTTTGTTTCCCAGAGTTAGGAGTCTTCCGTGTTCTGTCTCCCTTTCTGATATTTCCCACTCCTTTTTTCTCCTTTCCCCTGTATTCCCTCCTGAGGATTTTGAGCTCCATCACGAAGTTCGTTGCCGTATCATTGCTGTACAGTCTATTTTTTGTCTGGCTTGTCTTTCTAGCTAGATTGTGAGCTGCTGACGAATATAAACATGCGTTAGGCATCCTGTCCTTCCCCTTTCCTATTAGCGTGGGTTGGCACAGAGTAGACACTCAGTTCTTGAAAGATTGGAAAGGGGGTAGGGATTCGACGTGGCCTAAAATCCCAGGGCCTCGGCTTTCTTCTTTAGCATAGAGGAACATCTATTGAATACTTATGCAACTGCTGTTGAAAAAAATAAAATAAAAAAGACAGGAAACCTGTCATATGTGTCAGCCCACCAAGTGTTGTGAGTGACAAGCCCTGCTTCTAGAAGGTGAACAGAGCAGAAATGAAACAAGGAAGTGAGTTTTGTAGTTTGTGTGTTTCGTTCTGAGCTGGGGGATTATTCCTGGCTGTGAGTCTGATTCCTTTTATAAGAGAACTCTTTGCTAATGTTTGGAAAGCATGCAGGATCTTGACACTGCCTTTGAAGAAGGGATCATTTCTGATCATGTCCTTACCCATCGGCTTGCGGCGACTTCGTTCTCACTCATCATCAGGTCTCCTTGGTGTGTTAGGAAGAGCCCAGGACAACCCAGTCACAGGATGAGTCCTGACATCAGTTACTTATTCAACCTCTGCCAGCCCCCTAACCTCTCTCCACTGAGCTTGCTGTGTCTGCGGAAGGGGGATGCTGGAGCAGATGGCTGCTGGGATTCTGAATAGTGGCACCCCCCCCCCCCCCACTAGAAGCAGGAAGTTACTCAGAGGTCATTAAGAGGCTTGGTGACTCAGCCTCAGGGACAGGAGGAAGACCGGCTCCCTGAAGTCCTGGTCAAGAATCAGAGCCACGAAAGCAAGCTTCCTGTCAGGCCTTTATGTCCGCATCATTTTGAGAGCTTGCCCACTAGCCCGTGTGCTGTTCCAGCACTCTGTAAACACTTGGCCCCGCCATGCCTTCCCCCACTCAGAAAGAGCAGGGCTTGGGGGGTTGGAGGCGGTGACATTAGCTGTTTTCTGCCCTGACCCTCTGCGATACACAGGATGTGGGAATCCAGCAGACTCGCTAATAGGATCCAGTAGCCAGGTCTGCTCATTGTTTATAGTGAACCCCATTGCACTGAGGGCTCAAAGGCAGTATTTATGAGCCACTCTTGTTGGCTCTCCATGGAGAAACCTCTTCCATCTCCTGCTTTCTACATTGGAAAGTGGAGTAGAGAACCCATGATCTCTTGGGAATCCCACATCTTGGTCAAAACTGCAAATCCGAGTCAAGTACCAGGCGCGGTCCCCACAGTGGTGATTCTCTAACTTTTTGTTTTTGGGGCAAGCCCAAACTATTAAGGCTGTCCTCACTCCTGGTTCTTGGTGGTTGTGAGTCCCTGACTGACAGCCGCAACACGCAGAGACCTTGCTCTAGAGGAAGCCAGGGAAGCCCAGGTCTCTAAGAGGTGAAGGAGGTAGTAGTACAAGAATGAAAAGCCTCTGTGTGGGGCTAGAAAGACTTGATTCTTTGCTTCCTACTTACAGTCACGTTGTTGCTCATTTGTAAAAATCATTCCACTCAGAAAGTTAACCAGCCATTAGTGAGTGAGAGCTGTTCCCACTAATTGGTGGGCCCAGGTGGAAAGGAGCACAGAGTAATGGGCCAAGTGCCCTTGACTCCCGTTTCTGGTTCCTTCACCAACATGCTGTGTGGCCTAAGGCAGTTTCCCCTAATTTCTCTGGGCCTCATTTTCCCCAAGAAGACAATTTCCCACTCATTCTTCTTGGGAGATGGTAAGAGATCAAAGAAGAGATGTTTGCAGAGCTTTAAAGATGCCCAGGTGCATTAGAAAGGCCTTGATTTGCTAGGTATTAATTAATAAATCCTTTGATTATTGATAAACCGGTATGTTAGCTTTTAATTAGCTCCATGGGCCTCATTGGCCATAGAAGTCATGCAAAATCATAAGAGAACTAGCTGAACTATAATGATGGTTGTGTGTGTCTGTGTGAGTGATGTGTCTTTATGTGGATTCACAAAGCACATTGACAGATTTAGCTAGCTGGGAGCTGGGTTAAGACAGCTGGGTGAGCTGGGACCGCCTCCAAAACCAGCACATCAGAGCCCAGTGCACCCGGTTTACAAAGAGCATACAAGGTCGAGCATCATCCGTTTGGAAGATGTCAGCTTGTACTCTGCTTGTACTCTGTCAGCCTCAGAGTGGAGGGGTTGGCAGGCTGGGCCTCTAAACTGTGGGGTACAGGGCCTGGGGGCAGAAATACCTAGCTCTCCATGAAGAGACAGTGCAGTTACCACAAGGGGTAAAGGTCCTCGTGGCCAACAGCTGCCTGGATGCACAGAGAGGTCAGGGGAGGTGGAGCGATGTTTAACTGCCTTCGTACCCTGACCCCAGCCCTTCCCATTTCCCCCTATACGAGGTGAAAAAGACCAGGCTAGTGTTCCTGCATGAACACCACCTCTTGGGGTCCCAGGACCCTGCTAATGCCCAAATGCAATTCTGTCCTAAAAGCCTATCCGTTCGTTGACCTCATTCCCACCCTCCCTTCCTAATGTTTGATTTGCAAACAAACTCCCTGCTTATACTAGATCTGAGGTAAAGCCCCTGCTCTGCCCTTTGTTGGAAAATGTCTACAAGCATGTAGCATGCTAGAGACACTAGGAACCCGCCACCAGGGTCAGTGCCAGGAGCTGGAGGACAAAGGGACCACAGCGGAGCCGGGAGTGCGGGCTCTCCGCAGCACCTTGAGGGAGGTTGCCCTTGCCTTCTGCTTTCCAAGGAGTGGGAGGGAGGAGGTGGCCAGGGAACCGACCCTTCTGAGCATGGGCTCTGGGATTCTCCACCCAGTGGGAGGGGGCTTCAAACAGAGTGCCCAGGTGAGATGTTAGAAAGCTCAAGGAAATGCTGTCACTTGCCTCAGGTGAGAGGACTTGGATGTAGGGCACCCTGTACTCCCGCAGATGCGGTCAGGCTCCAGGGCAGCTGTGCCTGGGCACTGTGGCCTGTATACTACCTCCAGTTTAGGAGATCGGTGGTTAGTTGTGGCGCTTTTGTGTTTGTGGCTAAGTTCAGGTCGAATGTCTATAAATATCTAACAACGGGGGAGAAAAGTGGTCAGAGAGGAGCTGAAGGTGTTTCACTGAGGGATTCAGCTTAGCAGAGCATCCAATAGGAGCGTGAGACTCAGATCTGCGACTTGAGTGATGGGCTCTACTCCGGTGGCATTTCATCCGTGACCTCACACAAAGCAGTGGGAGCCAAGGGAGGGCTTCGGGTCACTCGCCTTCCTTGGAATGTCTCTCTACCCGCTTGGAACCGACGCTAAAGGCAAAAAAGAGAAGCACAGCTTCCCTTGGGCTTCAGAGCAAAATGTTCTCTGAGCTGTGGACCAAAGAGTAGAAAGTAGTAAATGTCCTCCTCCCTATTAGGCAGACAAAATAATTGTAACATTCTGCAGAGCAGGTCGTGAAAAGAAAAGAATGCAGCCATTCTGGAAACAGTTTTTCTTCTAGTCCAGTTTGACAAAGGGGTGGAGTCCTTTTGGCCAAGCCCTGACTAGCTGGCGTGTCTCGGTCTGGGAGGGCAGGGCTGATGGGGCACCGGGATGTTGCTGTCACCTCTTTAAAGAGAACATGTGAGTAGGTCAGGGAGCGCCAGGAGCCCCAGCTGCGAGAACCCCGGGGGCCAGGATGAGACCCTACAAAGCACATGAGCAAAGAATCCGCGGCTCCCAGGCCGAAGAAGCACAGGATTCCTGTTTTACCCTACTTGGGTCAAAATCGACCCAGATTCTAGGTGGCTAGAAGGGGCTGCGCTCTGCATCGAATGTAAGCATAAATAATAGAAATACGAACGTGTGTGCACGTAACTTTAACCTCTTTTGACATTTTCCAGAAGGTTAAGTAACTTTTCTTCCCCCTTCCGATGAAAGGAACCCCCTCCCAGAGAGCTGCTGCCCTAATCACTCCCAGACCTTGCAGTCAGCTTCTTCGGTAACCGGCTCCCTGGTGGGAGGAGGAGTGCCCACCAGGCCCGAGGGCACTCAAGGGGCAGTGGCAGGAACTCTCTCCCTCCCACTTTGCAAAGCGGCCTCATTTCTACTCCCCCCCACTCCCCACCCCCCATCCCCCCCCACCAGGGCAGCAGGCCCCTGGCTGCAGCTCCCGCCTGCAGCCGGACTCCGGCTGTGCTTTGTGCTGCAGGAGGCAGGGGCTCGGCCGGCTGTTATCCGGAGTTGCCTACCCTGAAATAGGGTTCCAGCGGCCCCCGCCCTTCTCGGGGAAGCTTCCCGAGCCCAATCACCGGGGCGAGTCCCGAGCTCTTGCACATTAGTAGGCAGGAAGTGGAGTCCCGATGGGAGGCTGGGAATTTGACCGCCTTCCCATTTCAGCACTGGAGGGAGGAAGCTGAGCGCCGCTCGGCGCCCACGGCTCCCGCGCCCCTCCGGGAGCTGCCCTGCACCCCGCCCGCCCCGCGCCTCCGAGGGCAGCCTCGTGGGGCACGCAACAAAGGCAGAGCGGAGGGGACCGACTCCAGAAGAACTTGTTTTTTTGTTCCCGTTAAGAAACCTGCAGGAAAATCCACACCCACGTTGCCGGCTTTGAATTGGAGAGCGGCGTGTGCGCGCGCGCGCCTGTGTGCATGTGTGTGTGTGTGTGTGTGTGTGTGTGTGTGTCTCAAGCAAGAGGCGGACGACTTGCAAACAACTGTGCGGTGTCTGTTTTGATAAGGAAGCTGCCAGCTAGAGAAGTTAAGCGGCAAAGAGAGGACTAGAGAGCCGCGAGCCAACCACTTTTGAACGTGAACCGCATTGTTTTCTGTCCAGATATTCCAATGGAGGCAGTTGGAAAACCTGTATTTCAGAGAGAAGAAGTTTTCCGTGGAAGTTCATGACCCCCGCAGGTAAGCTGGAAAAGTCCTTTTCTTCTGGGAGTGTCTGGCCCACCCGGCATATTATTTATATTACTATTTTCTGGCTGTCATTGTCCATTTTGGAGAGGGGGGGTGCAGGGAGAGGAGGGGTAGAGGCTGGTTGCCCTTGGGGAGTCTATTCAAATCTGATGGCAAAGCTTTGTTTTGTAACTAAGTATGCTGATAGATGTGGTGGGTTCAAGTGTGCTTTGCTGGTATATGTGCATGAGTGTGTGTGTGTGTGTGTGCACGCATGAGAGGGATTGGCAATTCCGTGATCATCTCATCTGGCTACACGTGTTCAGTGTCCATGTGTGGAGTTGTCTTTGTATGCCGGGCCATTTCTAGGGAAGATGGATGGCACTTGGTGACAAACACCAAATGAAACCTGGTGGTAGTCTGAGTCCTTTTAGTGGAGCTTTTGCCAGTGAAGAGTCTGAAGGATGGCCTGTCAGAGCTTCTGAGAATATTTCGGGGAGGACAGTCAGCATCAAAAGGAATCTATACCTAAAGAAGTTGTGTTGAACTGTTTGATTCCATGAGCTGTAATTTTAGGGTGTTAGTGTTGTGGGTGGATGTGAAAGAAATAGACTTCGTTTTCTGCCCACGTAAGGCTGTGTCCTAGGGAGCACCAGTGTGAAAACCAGTGTTCTCTAAGTCACATGCCAAACAATAGGGTCCCGGTTTGGAATGCAGCAAGCCCTGCGTGGAAGGTTCTCGGGCAGCACATACCGGCTGCTTTTCCTCTCTTTGTCTGCTAGCAGTCTTAGACTTAGAGGCAGCCCAGAAACAGGACCAAAACTCCCTGAAAACAGGCCTGACACCTAAGGATAAATTGCTTTCAAGAAGTCCAAAATGAATTTACAAGAAGGTGGCCCTAGGAAGACCATGAGAAGGTCAGACTCTGTAGATGTTTAGGCACCATTGAGACCCCAGCCTTGGCCTGCCAAAGAGACATGGCCCCACTCCGCTCACGCATGGCTTCCAAGCACCCGAAACAAACATCTTTGCCTCCCAGAGAGCTCAGAGAGAACAAGACGCTGGCCCCCCAGTCAGAGGGTTGAGCTTGTGCAGTGTCTCTGCTCCTGCCACCAGCGATAACCCAGCAGAGGTGACATGCCACTTTGCCCCACCATGTAATCTGTGTGAAACAGCCACTCCCGCGGAGGGGAAGAGTGCTCGGCCCACACCCCACAGTCACCGCACCACCAGCAGGTGGAGAACATTGTAGAGATCCAGTCTGCACAATCAGATGAAGGCGGTGACATTAGCAGAGTCAGGCTTGCCCAGCATTTCTCAGGGTCCTGCAAAGGGCCTCTCGGTCTAGAGACTCTGCCTCTGCAGAGCAGGGATCCATTTGTGCAGGCCAAGCTGGGGAGAGGCAGATGCTGAGAGTACTGCTCCGGCCACGCTTTTCCAGGTGAATGGAATCAGACTTAGAAATTTGAGGGGAGGCAAAACCTATGCTTGAAAAGAGCGAAACGAATATTGCCACAGTGAGTCAGATGCAGAAAGGGGCTGCCTGGCAATGAAACGGGGAGTTGGATCATCTAAGGAGCTGTGCGTAAGGACCAGACAGACAATCCTCGGTTGGGAATTGTGCTAACTCCAGGAAACACCTTGGATACATCCTTGAATGGTGTGTGTGTGTGTGTGTGCGCGCGCGCGTGTGCGTGTGTGTTCTTGGGTCTGTCACCGTATCCGTGATGTAATACTAACTTCCCTTCACTTTCCCAAGACCCAAGACAGAGGAAAGAGTCCAAACTCCACACATGACTATTACATGGGTTTTTAGCTCATTTTAGGTGTTCTGGGTACAGAAAGAGGTCCTTTGTCCTGAGAAGACTGGGTCCTTTGGCCTTCTAGCACAGTTGAGGAGAAAAGCAGAAAGAACTTGCTATTTATTGAGCATTTGCTCTGGGCAGGCACTGTTGTAAACACTTGGGATACATTATTTCATAGGGTCCTCACTGGAACCCCAGGAAACAGGTGCTGCTAGGTTCCTGTCCTACAAGCAGGAAACTGAGGCATGAAAGAAACAAAGTCACCTGCTCTGGGTTTCAAAAAGCTGGCAAGCAGTACAAGCAGGATTTGAACCCAGGGAGTCTGGCTCCAGAGCTCAGAGGCATTACCCCAGGCTACACACAAAACACGGGGAACTGAGTGCCAGATGGCACAGGCCATAAATACCAAAGGTGCCAGAAGCCAGGCTGGTCAGAAGTTTCTGGGAGGGAGGGATTCTGAACTGAATTTCAAAGCCTGACTAGGATTTAAAGCTGAAGGTAGGCCCTTGGGGGGATGAAGGCTTTGTCTGGGTGTGTAAGAGAGAAGCGGGAAGGGAGGCCCCCGAGGCAGGCCAAGCACAGAAATCAGCCCTCTGCCAGCCTAGAGGCAGGTGGGCAGGGAGGTGAGGAGGGAGGCCCAGGAAGTGTCTGCCCAGATGTCAGAGGCAGAAACCCAAGTCAGCTGCAGCTTTAAAGACACCTTTTCCAAACGTGCACCCAGGCAAGCAGAGGGGATGGCTGCAGGTTAGCTACTTGGCCTGGTGCCTTTGCTCTGCCCCCAACCCTCCTACCCAGGTAAGTGCGCTCTCCCCAGGGTCGCAGGGCACTCCTTACACTAACCACCTCCCCAGGTTTATTTGGAGCAGGGAAGATGAGTCTGGTTGACTCCCCATTGGGGGGGGGGGTCCCAGCAGGAAATGGAGTCAGAACCGAAGTGATGGGATGGCAAGTGAGGAAGAGGGTCATGCCCTGAAGAGGCCATGGGTGGGACATGGCACGGACAGAGAAGATGACATCGGGTCTGTGCTCCTCTACACACACTTCCAGCTCAATACCCACGTTGGTTCTGTGATTCTCTGGGCTTGGCAAATACTCTATTTCTAAGGTTTTGCAAAACAGAGAAGTTGGTGAGCTGGGAAGAGCCTAAAGGGAAAGATGCAGAGAAGAGAGAAATGAATAACGGCACAGGAGAAGACTCTCATGGGTGTCTGATGTGCTGCTCCTGCAGAACCTTCCAGACCTGGCTGGCATCCTGAACCCTTCCTCCCTTGCCTTCCCTGAAAAGCACGAGCATGTGGCCCCTACCACTCTCAGGCTTTACTCCAACACGCTTCCAGTGACTTTTCCTCTCTAATTCAGCTTTTCTGGGAGAAAGGATCACGCTTATTCCCAGGAACAGCCATTGGTATAGAAGCCAATGTGGGCGTTCTGATCATTTTCTTTTCACTTCTACAGAGCTACAGGGGTGCTCCTCCTAACTCTTGTCGGCTTCCTTCCCAATATTTTCAACTGTGCACTCTCCTGTCTCATGAGCTGGCATTTCCTCCCAACTTTTAACCCAAGTGAGGACTACCTTGCCTGGAATTAGTAGCATTAATGAACCACCAGATATGAATTTCTCCCTGAATGTGGGTCTGAAGAAGACCGTCTGTTCAGTCTTTAGCCCCCAAGTAAAATGATTGGAGCAGCTCTGGATTTTCTTCCAGGGAAAAATGCCATAAAAAAGTTATTCAGGAGGCCTGCCTACCCCAGGTTTCTTCCAAATTAGGTATCTTAACCTGAGAGAACACTTTTTTCTCCTGATGTTCGCATCAGATACCCCAGGCCCCACCCCAGCACCTTGCCCCGCACACATAGACATGCAGTGCAAACACGCATCCTCAGATTTCACTTGCAAAATTACCTGCCTATCCCATGGAATGCACATCACTGAAAGCATGATCATGTCACTTTTTCCCCCCCTGACACCATGGATATGGCAAATTATGCTGGGACCCACACTTTCCAGTTTTCATTTTTACAGTCTGATTGCCTCTCTGCACCCCAGGCAGATCCACACCCTATCTACTCTGTAAACGTGTGTGTGGAGGTGGGGTTGGTGCGGAAGATTGGCTGGACTCCTTTCTGCCGCCTCTCTCTGGATTCTTTATACCCTACCAGCCCTTCGACCAAATTTGAAATTGATAACCAACTCTTTCAAGGAACAGTGAGTTAGAGCAGTTTAAGAAGTCTGGGCTCCCTCGAGGTTTCCTGCAGGCTGCAGCCTGTGGTGGTGATTAGAACAGAATTTACTTATCCTTCACCATAGGCAGCATCGCCTGCTTAATAAAGGACTTTGTCAAAGGCTTTTCCTGTTTCTCAAGTTTGTTTTGGCCCAACGCCAGGATCTGAAGCTCAGAAAGGACCGTCCAGTGACCTAGAATGACCCATCTTATCCCAGACGAGGCAGATGCTTGGACCAATTCTGAACCCCAAGGAGACAGAAAATCCAAAGAATAGCATTATTCATGATAGCCAGGTTATGGGAATGATCTAAGTGTTCATTGAGGTATGAATAGATGAAGAAATTGTGGTGTGTATATATACAAGGGAATATTACTCGGCCGTAAGAAAGAAGGTGATCCTGCCACTTACAACAATGTGGATGAACGTGGAGGACATTATGTTAAGAGAAATAAGCCAGACACGGGCGGGGTGGGGGTGGGGGGAAGCTGCATAATCTCATGCATATGTGGAATCTAAAAAGTCAAATATATAGAAGCAGAGGGTAGAAAGGTGGTTATATGGGCCCGGGAAGAGCGGGAATGGGGCGGGGGGATGTTGGTCAGAGGTACAAAGTTCCAGTTATGTAGAATAAGCCTACAGAGCTATGGGGACTGTAGTTAATGACCCTGTTCTGAATAATGGAAATGGGCTAAGAGGGTAGATCTCAGGTGCTCTCATGACACAGATATGTGAAGACATGACATACATTCATTAGCTTGACAGTAATAATCATTTCACTGGGTATATATCAACTCCTCTTGTACACCTTAAATATATATAACTTTTTAATTTAAATTCAAATTAGTTAATATTGAGTGCAGCATGGTTTCAGGAGCAGAATCCAGTGATTCATCACCCACATACAACCCAGTGCTCATCCCACCAAGTGCCCTCCTTAAGGCCCATCACCTATTTAGCTCCTCCCCCTCCTCTCCTCCAGCAACCCTCAGTTTGTTCTCTATTTTAAGAGTTTTGTATGCTTTGCTTCCCTCTCTGTTTTTATCTTCTTTTTCCTTCCCTCCCCCTCTGCTCCTGTTTTGTTTCTTAAATTCCACATATGAGTGAAATCATGTATTTGTCTTTCTCTGACTTCACTTAGCATAATACACTCTGGTTCCATCCACGTTGTTGCAAAATGGCAAGATTTCATTCTTTTTGGTCACCAAGTAGTATTCCATTGTACAAGGAGGCAGGGGAAACAAAAGTAAAAATGAACTGTTGGGACCTCTTCAAAATAAAAAGCTTCTGCCCAGTGAAGGAAATAATCACCAAAAGTAAAAGGCAACTGAAGGAATGGGAGAAGATATTTGCAACTGACATGTCAGTTAAAGGGTTAGTATCCAAAATATATAAAGAAATATAAACAAATAATCCAGTTTAAAAATGGGCGGAAGACGTGAATAGGCACTTTTCCAAAGCAGACATCCAGATGGCCAACAGACACATGAAAAGGGGTTCAATATCACTCATCATCAGGAAAATGCAAATCAAAACCACAATGAGATACTACCTCACACCTGTCAGAATGGCTAAAATTAACAACTCAGGAAACAACAGGTGTTGGTGAGGATGTAGAGAAAGGGGAACCCTCATGGGCTGTTGGGGGAATGCAAACTGGTGCAGCCACTGTGGAAAGCAGTGTGGAGGTTCCTCAAAAAGTCAGAAATAGACCCAGCAATTGCACTACTAGGTATTTATCCAAAGGATACAAAAATGCTGTTTGGAAGGGGCCCATGTACCCCAATGTTTATAGCAGCGTTATCAACAATAGCTAAATTGTGGAAAGAGCCCAAATGTCCATTGACTGATGAATGGATAAAGAAAATATATACAATCTTTACTAAACAATTAAAAAGATGACTTATGCTGGCTAGTTTCCTTAAGAGTGTGTGTATGTGTATGCATGCGTATGAGTGCATGCATGTTCATCTGTCCCCTTTATGCCAGGGATTTTAGATCCCACGACGTTTTCAGCAAAAGCTGTCACCCAGTCACTGGAGTCCCGCATCATAAACCTGGTTGAACCTTGTGATTCTTGCTGTCGCAGGGCTTCAGTGACAAGGAGGACGTTTGGGCACAGTGGCATCGCAGTGCATACGTGGTACGCATGTCCAGCTTTGATCAAGTCCATTTGGGCTATGGCCATTAGCCAACACCAATTCTACCTGGACAGAAAGCAGAGTAAGGTAAGTCCTTTTCTGGGAACTGGGAGGGACTGTGCAATGAGCAGACCTTTCACCAAGCCGCAGGCTTGCCCAAGGGCACACCAGAGTCCTTGTGTCCTAGCTGAGGGATTGGGGATTGAATTGGGGGGGAGGGGTGCCGTGGCCCTCGCCCTGGGATGTGCGCAGGTACAGACTGGCCTTTCAGAATGCTAGGAGGGAGGAAGGAGACAGGCCCTTCCAGAAGGCACGTTCCACGCAACTTGGTCAAGGGGCCCCAGCCCAACCACGGATGCAGCCTCGCAAACCACTTAACCCTAGCCAGGTAGGGCCCTTTTGAGGAATTCGGAGCATGCTTCCAAACCTCAGGAACCTCTCCTGGGAACAGGCTGTCAAGCCCTTTACGGTTTAAACAGTGGCATATTGTTTTCTTTTTGAGGGGGGAAAAAAAAAGGAAAAAGCAACCGTTTGCAATTAATAGACACCATCTAACTGTTTAGGATAATTGCTGTGAAAGCGCTCCAGGCTTTTCCAACTGCCAGCTCCATTTTTTTAAAACAGTCAGAACTGGAAACATTAAAAAAAAAAAAAAAAAAAAAAAAAAAAAAAAAAAAAAACCCACACACACAGGCACCCAACCCTGTTTCCCTAAAGTAGACCTGGAGCCTCGGGCCTTAGTAAACAGTCATCCTCCAAGGGAGATTTGACCCAGCCCAAGTGCAGACACACAGGTGCATTTTCTGGCGGGTGGGAGAATGACGTCTCCTTGGTTCACACACGGCTTATGTCAACACTCAGCCCCCTCTTCCTGCAGCCGCTGCCTGCCTTCCCGCCACGAGCCTGTGTCATTCATTAGTTCTCCGGTGAGGAGCCCCATCAGGGTGGGTCCAGCACCTTCCCAAGGATCCTGCTGGCTCCGGGCAGGAGGGGATACAGAGCTGTGGAGGGAGACTGGCCGTGGCCCATAGGGACTTTCTGTCCCATCCTATGAGTTCTCAGGGGGCAAGGAGGTGGCCAGACCCCGGCTTTCCTGGGCCAAGATTCGTCAGATCGGTGCCCTCTGGGATCCTGGCCACTTCTTCTTCTGCCTGGATGAGTCGCTCTCTCCCTGGCTTGGGAAGGGGAGTGGGAGGAAGGAGAGAGACAGTTAAGAAAACAGGAGAAGAGGAAACAATCTCTCAACTCATAACTCAGTTTCAAATCTGAGCCCCTGCCCGTGTAGCTGTCACTTTCTTCTTTGTAACACGTTTTTCTCCTCTGTTAAATCTTCTTCCTGACCCCCTTTTTTGGTCATTTTCTGGGGTGAGTGGGCACAGAGTAGAGGTTTTTGTGTTGTTGTTAGGCATAATGGGAGCATTCCACGGCTTTCCTCGTGATGATGGACATTGGCACAGGGATTTGAAGCCCGATTACATCAAAAGAAACAGGGCCAAAGCCTTTTGACTCATGCTTTAGATTGAGACCGTGGGTGGGTGTCAGCATTTTGCCCTCCGGTTGCAGGAGTTGGAAGCCCAAACCTTAAAACATCGATTCCATCCTCTGCATTGTTTGGGAAGGGATGGTAAGGGGTAGAGACCTTGGCAGCCCTCCTGAACCCCACTGCCAATTCCTCTTGTGGGCAGACCCCTCACACCCTGACAGCACAGTTTTGAAAGGAGAAAAAACAAAGTATCTTTCACCCTGAGATTAGTACATTAGCTGTTTGAGGTCTGGCAAACCCTCCCACCCCAGATCCCATGCTCATTCTTTGCATTGAGGGTCTCCTGGGTAACTCAAGAGGCCAGTTATCGGGACTCTTCTCCCCCGTTCTTGAAAATAGTCTTACTGTGTAGCTGGAGAAGCCTTATTCTCCAGGCTTACAGATCAGCCCTCTGATGCAACAAGTAAACTTCAAAAACTAATGATCAAAGATCATTTATTAACAGGACATGTCTTTTATTTATTTATTTGTTTGTTTGTTTATTTATTTTTTAGGACATGTCTTTTAAAAGGCCAAACCAGGTAGGGAAAGTTTCAGCTGTCCTTCTCAGTGAGCACTGGGGGATGGGAGGAGATACACATCCACCCAGGAGCCCAGGAGCGGGAGAACCTTCCCCCAGTATACTTTGAATGCTCACAGAGGCTCAAGAGCCCTTCCATTTCTCGCAGGAACCAATTCCTCAACCCACAGAGGCAGGCGAGGAGCAAGTCTCCCACCTTGAAATCCAGGGACTCTCTTTCTAGTTCTGTGACCCTGGGCAAGTTTTCTGTTGCTCCTGGTTAAGTTTTCTGTTGCTCCTGGTTTGCTTCCCTGATTAGAGAACGAGGAAGGAAATTCAGAAAGTATTGATTGGCCCAGTGACACAATGTGTGTGAAATTGCTTCAGGAGATAATGTGCTATCTTTTATTATCATCATTAATCCAACATACCGTTCACTGGCCAACACTTGTGTAAAGGTTAAATTCTCTCAAAGTTTCCCAAATTAAATCAGAGATGATAAAATTCCCCTTAGGAATTATGTTACGACACCTTTCATTGCTGGAATGTCGTTCTTTGTACAAGGGTGAGGTGATCCGTCGCTGGTGGGCAGAATGACCTCTGGTGAGTGATGGCAGACAGGCCCGGGACGAGCTGCAAAATATTTCTGAGCAACCAGTGTTGGCTGGCATACCAGCTGTTGCTTCACATCCTACCGCGTTGGCCCATGCCAACCATTCCTTTCTCTGAAGTGCTTCGGCAAAGCCCAGGCCTCCCAAGTGATGCTTATCAGTCCCAGAGACAAGTGCAGTCTAGTGGTTTGAGTCAGCAGGGGTGGGTGGCCGAGAAGTCTCACGTTCTTCCTTGGCGCTCAGGATCCTTCTGCAAATCACATAAGAACATTCATCCTCTCTCTCTCTCTCTGTCTCTCTCATTCACACACACACACACACACACACACACACACACACACACACACACACACCTTCCATCACCAAAGACAGAACAGAAAGAGCCCATATCAGTTGGTTTCCTGTGACTCCTACAGAATGAGAGGCTGTTCAGGCACCAACTACAGCTGGTAGCTTATATCTGTTGACCCCAACGATCAGAAATGTCAGCTGGATCCCAGCAACCTCTGAAGCCCAGAGCCAAGACATGTCTTCTAGACTTGGGAGGAAAATACTTGAAAGCACCAAATGATGAGAGTAAACATTAGACACTTGTCCTCTAAACTCAGAGTGGGGACTTCTGGAGTTGGCCTCCAGTCCAGATATCTTCCTTTTTCTTAGTCTTTTTTTTCCCCCCGATCCATCTTCTGTTCTTCATTCCATCTAGATGAAAAGCGAAAGCATGGTAGGGAATGATGCAGCCTTGCCCATGAGATATAACAGTAATGAAACTTCAGAGGGCAAGACCCTCAAAGCACAATGTTCAGAATGTTGGAACCATTTTGGGGTTGTTCCAAAGACTTGACTTTGTGAGAAAAGAATCCCCCCATCTGTACTCATTCCTCTTAGCACTGCACTCTCTGCTGGGTCTTTTTGATCATTGTCATATTTCCATTTGGAGAGAAGCTAGTAATTTCCTAAAGCTTCTAAGAATCTAGTGTCCCTCTCAGACGGATGTGTGGCAGGAATGAAGGTGGGGTGGGGACAGGTCTTCCGTGTGATTAATGAGATCCCCCAGATACCAGGTTGAGCCATCAGTCTCACCTCATTGACTTCCAGGCCCTGATTTGAATCCTGTTCCTATTTTAATTCCAGTGGCCCTCACATATATTACCTAATTTATTCCAACCTCACCATGTGGTAGTTTTAAGAGCTCCATTTTGTAGACAGGGATCTGAGTATCCGACAGGTTGAAGATCATGGCCAAACAGTGGTGAATTGGCGAAAGCCAAGATTCCAGTCCAGATCTTTCTGACTTCAAAGCCTGGGTACCTCCCCACCATTGCTGACTTGTTCTGTGTCCATGAGTCATTAAGTAGCTGCAAGCGACAGCTCCTTTTATTAAGACGTGGGCGTTGGTGAAGAGGAGTGCTGCAGAAAGTAATGAGTGTGCTCTGCTTGCTCAGAGGGTAAAGCTCAACCAGATGTGCCCCGTGGATATGCGCTGTGGATGTGAAATGAAGGGCACTTTTTGCTTCTGCCCACCCCCCAATCCCCACCCTGAGCCTGATGTTTCTGGGGGGGTGGCCGGGGTTATGTCCTGAGCAAAGAGGCCCTGACCCGAGGAAGGTGACCTGGATCTCAGTGCAGGGACATTCAGAGTTGAGGTCAGAACGGAGACATGGGTCAAGAAAGGACCAATGGGATGATGTTGGTACCCGGAGAACAAAACAAGCGACAAGACTCTGCATTTCCTCAGTCCTCAGACTCTCTTATAACAAGGGGAAAGTACTCATCTGTCGAAAGACATGGTCCTTCATCAGTGTAGGGGTCAGAAGAAGGGAGGCCATGGGGATTCAGAGAGCCTTTGCTGGACAGCTCAGGGCACCCGGGCAGAGCATGTCAAATAAGGGGGGCGGGGGCACCATCTAGCCACCCTGCCGTGGCCCCCTTATTTGCCCTCTGCCAGCTTCTCCCGTGTGGCAGACAGCCCTGGTCTCACACAGAGGGCTGGGGGTGGGGGATGGTTGGATGAACACACTTTAAGTGCCTGAAAACCTCGGTTTGGGACATTACCCCGTTCCATTGGTGTACGGGCTATAGCTGATGGCCACCGAAAGAAACTTCAGCAAATGGATGGGTCCTACTAGCATTTATAGTTGTTTCATTAAGTTTGCACTATGGGTAAAGCCTGTTGCCTTGAGTGCGATCACAAAAATGGATTTTCTGAAGGGGGCAAAAAAAAAAAAAAAGCAAACCTCAAACACATGTAGGAAATGCAAACCCATTTTCATTTACCAAGGGCAGTAACTAACAAAGGTTAGCCTTATGAAAAACAAACAACTTGGGGCACCTGGGTGGCTCCATTGGTTTAGCCTCTGCCTTCAGCTCAGGTCAGGATCCCAGCGTCCTGGATCAAGCCCTACATTGGGCTCTCTGCTCAGCAGGGAGTCTGCTTCTCCCCTCTGCCTGCTGTTCCCCCTGCTTATGCTCTCTAATAGATAAATAAAATCTTTTTTTTTTTTTTTAAAGAAACCACTTTTAGGAATATAACTGTGATAACTGAGTACTTTTCCAATTAATCTAGCCTGATGTTACTAGGAGCCAAGGCAGGCCAATTAATATGGAGAATAAACGGAGTGGAGCGTTAACTATATTCTGAAGACTTTGGAGTATATAGTTAGGTATCGAAATAGAAGCAGCAACACCGTGTTGGGCATTTGTTGGTGAGGCCCACGTGTCCAAATGAGCAGTTGTCTAGGGGTGTCTACACATGTAGAGATGCTGCTTATATGTATAGAGCACGGTCACTTGCCAGTCTTCTAAACATCCCATGGCCTAATGACCTAAGGGGTTTAAGTCACCTCAGAATCTATAGGAACCTCATAAATCTGTTTCATGTACCTCTTATGTCATTCACAGAGCTGAAAATTATTTTTTTCCCTCCTCCTTTCAACAGAAAATATAATCACCACTATTTATTGGGAGCTGTGTACCAGGGAGCGGCAGAGGGGAGCCCTTCACCTTACTTCCTTCCACCCTCACAGACCCGTCAGTGTTTTTCCCATTTTGTAGTTGGGAATAATGAGTCTCAGTGAGATCAAGTGACTCTCCCCAAACCAGGACTCCAACCAGGTCTGTCTGACACTAGAACCGCTACTCTAGGCACTAGACGGCTCAGCCTGTAGAGTCGCTTGAAAACGCATCACTGGTGTCAGCTCTAGAGCCATACCTCCTGCAGGGATTTTCAGTGATGAGGCACGAGGCCAAGGAACCACAAATCGAAAAGTGCTGCGAGCCAGAAATGAGTCCATTTGCTAAGTTTCAGGACCATGAGTGCACAGGTGATGACCCTTCACTCTCAGAGGTGAACGCCTCTTCATAACCTAGTCATCTTTTCCACTCTAGTCTAAGATCCATGCCGCGCGAAGCCTGAGTGAGATCGCCATTGACCTAACCGAGACTGGCACGCTGAAGACCTCAAAGCTGGCCAACATGGGGAGCAAAGGGAAGATCATCAGTGGCAGCAGCGGGAGCCTCCTGTCATCAGGTGAGCAGGGCTTTTGTGGAGAAAGTGGGGGAGGCTGTCGCTCGAGCATGGCTTCCACCCCAGAGTGGCTCCGGGGAAGGTCACAGAGTGGCAGCTGCTGAGGAGGCAGCTTGGCAGGCTCGCCAGGAACTGGCTCCGCTTGTGAGACCCAGGTTTTGAGCCAAATAGGAATCTGAGAAAACTGCCAGAAGTGCCAAAGGGTGGGGGGCGGAGAAGCCACAGCAGAGCCGCTAGTGTGGGAAGGACTGTTGGCCGCATGCGTCCCCTCAGGCACCCTCCAGAGCCTGCTGAGTGCCGATGGCCACTGTCTGGAATGTCAAGTCCAAGGACAAGGTGTGGTTGGTTCACTCGTGTGTCCTTAAAGGAAAATTCCACTAAGGAGGGGCTGAAGGCAGGTGCGTGGTGCAGGGCAGAACTGCATCCTATTCCCAGGTATCTCCTCGGGACCTTAGAAGGTACAGACACTCTTGGCCTTTGGCAAGGAGAGTCTTGTGTCGCGGAACGCGGTGTAGGAGTTGAGCCCTTCACACCTGAGCGTCCACGGGTCTGATTCCAAGTTTGTTTCTCCGAGCCCTGGGCAAGTCATTTTGTCCCTGGATGCAGGAGAGAGGCCCTGGCGGCTCCGATTGGGCTGACTGGTGTCCAGAGTAGGGATGCAGTGACAGGAAGAGGCGGAGGTTTGAGGAGCGCAGGAAGAGGGAGGGAGAGGATCATTGTTTGGAAATGCTAGAAAGTATAACTGATGCAGATTACTCCTCCGGCCACACACCTTCGAAGGCTGATTGTTCTTGGGCTCAGCGTACCTTTGCCTCTGAGCCCTGAAAGGGAAGCAAGAAGTCTTTATTTGCCCTACGTCATCTTCTCTTTCTTCCTTTTTTTTTTTTTAATTCTTTCCTGCTCTAGCATTCTGGAAGCTGTCTCTGAATATTAAATCCCTAGCATCATCTTTGTTCTGCACGGGTTGGAGCATCCCTCTATCTTTGGCGGCCCGGCCCTGTGTGTTTTGCTAAGGCTCCGCCCCATAGGGTTTCCTGAGGCCCCGCCCCCTGTGGCCTACCGAGGCCACGCCCCCTAAGGTTTATAAGGCCCCGCCCTTCATATGCAGCCTTTCCTTCTGTGCTCCTCCTGCTTCCACCCCTGGTGATGGGGACAGGAGCTCCTTCACTCACAGAGGCATCCTGCCCATGCAGAGGATCTTGCCTCCTGCCTCCATCAGCTTTGTCTAGATTCTTCCATTCCTCACTGCACTTCCTCTTTGTTGCACCTTCCCTATTGTGTTTCTCTTCTAGCTTCTCATTGTTTTTCTTTTCACCTGGTGCTTCCGGGGGTTGTAAAAGAATGGAAGCGAAAACATTACCAAAGAGAAACAAATAAGCAAGAATTAGCAGTGAAGAGTGATGTCATAAGAACAAAATCCTATTGCTTACTGGGGCCTTTTTTTTTTTTTTTAAGATTATTTATTTATTCATGAGAGACACAGAGAGAGAGAGAGAGAGAGAAGCAGAGACACAGACAGAGGGAGAAGCAGGCTCCATGCAGGGAGCCCGATGTGGGACTCGATCCCGGGTCTCCAGGATCGCACTCTGGGCGGAAGGCGGCGCTAAACTGCTGAGCCACCCAGGGATCCCGGGCATGGGGGTCTTTCTACAACCGTCTAGTGACTGCACGTGTTCACATGCCATGTGTTTTTGTGGAAGTTCTATGTTTTGCGTTCTTTTCTTTTTTACCTAGAAATGCAGTTGACACACAGTGTTACATTAGTTTCAGGTGTACAAGGTAGTGATCCATCACCTCTGGTCTCCTGTGCTCACTGCAAATCTCTCCCTGCCATGCCCATCTCTCCCTGTTAAAATCTCATTGACTATATTCTCTGTGCTGTACGTTTCATCCCTATGACTTACTCGTTCCATCTCTGGAAGCCTGGACTTCCCACTCACCTTTACCTGTTTTACTGGTCGCTCCATCCCTCTCCCTCTGTCAACTACCAGTTCTCTATATTTATGGATCTGTTTCTGCTTTTTGCTTGTTTATTCGTTTCTTTTTTAGATTCCACATCTGAGTGAAATCATATGGTATTTGTTTCTCTGTCTGACTTATTTTACTTAGCGTAGTACCTGCCAAGTCCATGTTGTCATAAATGGTAAGATCTCATTCCTTTCTATGGCTGAGTAATACTCCATTGTGTATATATGCCACGTTAACTTTATCCATTCATCTGTCAGTGGGCACTTAAATTGCTTCTGTGTCATGGCTATTGCAATAATTTCATTCTTTTCCTTAAATAAAGCCGCCAATATAAGCTTCATGCCCCACAAAATCTGGATCTACCTCTCCTAGATCACCATAGCATTTACCATAAACCCCTTGCCACCTCGATTCTCCAAATTTTTTTCATCAGCACAGAGAGCCGCATGATCATCATTTCTGAGGCCCTGAGGTTTACGGTAAAAGCTGTAAAGAATGGGGCTGTTGTGTATCGAAGAGAATGTTGTACAAAGCTCCAGACCCCTGCCTCAAATTAATAGCCACTCTCAATCCCCTGCTGAGTGGCAGAGGGCAGAGCCAGAACCAAACCCTGTGTTTATACTCTAGACACTTCCAACTCTTGTTAAAACCCATAGTCTCCTATTCAAGCTTGGATTTATCTGCTGACAGTCCTCCTCATCCAGCCACAAATGAGCCCGGCTCATCCTTCAGGCTCAGTGAGATGTGCATCCCTGCTGTGGTTTCATATCCATTTGGAAGTCCGGGTACTTTCTGAGTATGGCCTGGTTATATCCAAAAGGACAGTGAATTCTTGTAACTTGAGGGTTCTTAAACTTACAGGTGCATCAGAGCCATTCAGAGGGCAGCTCAAAACACAGATAGTTGAGCTCCAGCCCCAGGGGGTCTGACTGCAGGTTCTGGGGTGAGCCTGAGAATTGGCATACACAAGTCCCTGAGAGATGCTGATGCAGCCAGTCTGAGGACAGCACCTTGAGCCACACTCTTCCTGCTAAGAAAGAGCTAGAAGCCTGAAGTGATGGTATTGCTCAGGGACACAGAATACAGGTATCCCTATTTCCAGACCTGTGTTTTGGGCCATCTCCTCTGGCCCCTCATATCTGTCAGCCTCTGGAGCACCACGCCAGTAACCTAACAGAGTCACAGACCAGATTGTGCACTGGATTGTGCACTCACACCTCCTGACCTTGAACGGGCACCACTCAGTCATCAGCAAATGAGATCCAGGCATCTTTAAGATTAGGAAACAGTTCGTCTGTGTGACTGCCACCAGCCTGGTAGACAGAGTAATATAATGTTATAATATCAAATGAAGCAGCTTTATACTGAGATATTAAAGTAATTTTCAAATGTGTGGTGACTTCATGTCAAGGGCCCCAGGCTAAGCTGTTTGGGAGTGGCTGGAGGCAGCTAAAGCCTTAGCTGTCCCTGCTTTTAGAGGGGCAACAGTGGTGGGCCCTGGCCCCCTGGGCTCTTTCCCTGCCTGCTGTCTGCTGTACCACTGTGCGAGAGGAGGAGCCTGGGAAGTAGGAGCCACACCCCATGACCAGACCCAGCAGCATCTCAAACCCTGCCTAGCCCTGCAAGCTGGAGCCTGAAGCCATGCTGAGGCTGAGTTCATTGGGGAGGCCTCCATCCCATGATTTAGGAAGACCATGGAGGGAGAGATCCCCAAAAGGAAAGAATATAGGCCATCAGTTCACAAAGGGAATTTCTAGTGTCCATAGATGTGGACATCTAGCTGGCTTACATGTCTCCATAGCTGGCTGATATCCCACTGCGTTCTTTTTGTACCTTGGTGTCCTCTTACCTAACCATTTCTTGAGAGTTCCTTAGTCATACACTCCCACAGATGTATTGCTTTTCCAGGAAAGCCCTGATTTTAAACACTTTTTTTTAGTACACTTGCCAGACTCCCATGTTCTACTTTTCATTTGAAAATATGATGCATCTGATTTAGTATCCTATTTGGTCAATTCGTTTCTCTCCTTCACCGACTGCCTCATGCTTAAAAAAAAAAAAAAAAAAGAAAGGAAAAGAGAAAAAGGTGTCTAATATATATTCTTTAAAAACATTTTGAGAAATGAATCTTTATTTTAAAGTCCTTTTTTTCCATGGTCGCCTGGGCGCCTCAGTCAGTTGAGCATCTGACTATTGGACTGAGCTCAGGTCCTGATCTCAGGGTCATGAGTTTGAGTCCTGCTTTGGGCATAGAGCCTACTTAAGAAAAAAGAAAATCCTTCTTTCTACTTCTAGCCCAGTGTCTGGCACCCAGTAGATACTCCAAACATGATTTTTTAAATGTTTAACATTACATTTGTATGACTTATTTTTAACTGGAAATAAGTACATTTTGAACCTCTTCATCAATTTCCCCCACCCCCATCTCTGGCAACCACCAGTCTCTTCTGAGCATCTATGAGCTTCAGTTTTGGGGTTTGTATTAAGTTCCACATATAAGTGAGATCATACATATGGTATTTGTTTCTCTTTATCTGACTTATTTCACTTAACATAATGCTGTCAGGTTCCATCTGTTTTCCCAAACAGCAAGATTTCATTCATTTTTATGGCTGAACAATATTCCATTTATGTATATGCCACATTTTCATTATCCATTCATTGGTGGGTGGTTTTCATACCTTGGCTGTTTTAAGTAATGCTGCAGTGAATGGAGGGGTACGTGTATCTTTGTGAATTAGCGTTTTCATTCTCTCCAGGGAAGTATCCAGAAGTGGAATTGCTAGATCATATGGTAGTTTTATTCTTAATTTTTTTGAGGACCCTCCTACTGTTTTCCAGAGTAGCTGTACCAGTTTGCATTCCCACCAACAGCTCACAAGGGTTCCTTTCTCTCTACATCCTCACCAATATTTGTTATTTCTTCTGTTTTTGATTCTAGCCATCTTGACAGGTACTGTATCTCATTGTAGTTTTGATTGGCATTTCCCTGATGATAAGTGATGCTGAACACCTTTTCACATGTTTGTTGGCCATTTGAATGTCTTTGGGAAAATGTCTAATAAGGTCCTATGCCCAGTTGTTCATTGGATTGTTTGAGTTTTTTGCTATTGAGTTGTATGAGGTTGTTTTTGTTTGGTTTTTTGTTTTGTTTTGTTTTGTTTTGTTTTTTATATTAACTCCTTAATCAGATAGATGATTTGCAAGTATCTTCCCCCATTCAGTAGGTTGCCTTTTTTGCTTTGTTGATGGTTTCCTTGACTGTGCAGAAGCTTCTTAGTTTAATGTAGTTCCACTTGTTCATTTTTGCTTTGGGTGCTTTTGATTTTGGTGTCAAATCCAGAAAATCACTGCCAAAACCAAAGTCAGTGTCATAGGATTATTGAAATCAAAATTGGAAGATGAGTACTAAGAATCCTGCATATGCCACATCCTAAGGACCTTCTTCTGTGTTCCTGAGGCATATGCTGTGTTGGGCGTTGCCCAACTCACGCATACCCATCACCAATAGTCTCCCTTGGGTTGTACTGTGTCACTCTGTACGCTGGCGTCAGACCTCGAAACGCTAATCTTGTCAAATCAGGCTCCTCTTGCAAAGAATGTGCACCCTTGCTGCCTTCCATCCGCTTTTTTACCTTGGTGTATACCTAGATTTGGTGTAGCTGAGCCATATGACAATGTAAGATTATTGCTATGGTGTGAACACTTTTCCTAGTTCCCAAACCTTGCTTGGTGTAGTATACACAACATTTTAAAAAGTTAGAGTCTCTTTCTTCAACGTGTTTCATACTGTTTATTGATGTCAACAGAGAAAATATTTCCAGGCTCTTAGTAACTCTGAAGGCAGTTTTCCTATTTAACTAAAGGCATGTAAATACCTTTAAAACTACTGACGCCCAGTACTTGGCATGTGAGGTATGAGTTGCTAGAGAAACAAAGCAGTGTCATTGCTATGTATGAAAGAAGTCGGAAGTCTATACTTACTAACGCCCTGTGCCAGGGGCTTCTGTTTCAAAAAGAAACAATCCACATAGTTGAAACGATTTATTGAGACTTACAGCTAGGCTCCCTAAATTCTTCAGTGGTGATCCCGGGGACCCTCCTGTGTCAGCCCTGTAGGCCCCTGTCCTAGTAGACTCCCTTAGAGCCGGTGAACTGTCTGAGCCCAAGATGTAAGGCCTGTGTTGGACTAAAAGGAATCCACCCCCTCCAGCATTGAATGTGATTCAGACTGCAGGAAATCTATCTGCATCCCAAATCTATTTGTGGAGAGGCCCTGGTGGCCAGACTTGAAAGGACGTGAGAAACCTTGTCCCCAGAACACATCAGCGGAGAGATGGCATGGTTTTCCCAGAGTTCCCTGGGAGAAGGGACATCAAGGCAGCTCGGGTGCCAAGGCAGGCCGATGGAGCCACCTGCCCTGCCCTCCACAAGCCTGCCACTGCCTCGGCCCCCTCAGATCTTTGCATGGCCGGGTGCGCCCTCAACACCCTGATTGCCCACCGCAGGGGTGGGAAGCAGGGTCCTCTCTTCACTACGCCCTGGGAGAACCTGCACGTTTCCTCCCAATTTGTCTATACCTCTCTCCATTGCTCTTGCTGATCTGTGTTTCAGGTGACAAATTTGCAGGGGCCCACACAGAGTCAGAGAGGACAGCTCTGAATTTAAACCACTCAAGATGTGTTCAGAGTTTAAACAAACAAAAGCATCTGAAATCTTTTTCTGTGGGACTTCACAGGGTTGGTTCCTCCCTTCCCTTTCTCCATTTCTTGAAATCTAAAAAAAATTGGAGAGGAGAAAAAAAAAATGCAGTAGCCAAACAAAACCCAAAACAACAAGTGCCCTTGTCCCAGTAGCTGAGCCCACAGGGCCTTTCCTTGGCTCCTCTGAAAGTGGGAGGGAGTGTAGGACTGTCTCGAACATTGTCTGGAGGCTTTGCCATCGTGTAACCATTCTTTTTTTTTTTTTTTTTTTAAGATTTTATTTATTCATGAGAGACACAGAGCAAGAGAGAGGAGCAGAGACACAGGCAGAGGGAGAAGCAGGCTCCATGCAGGGAGCCCGATGCGAGACTCGTCCCAGGACGCCCTGGGCGAAGGCAGGCTCTAAACTGCTAAGCCACCCAGGGATCCCTCGTGTAACCATTCTGACGCCAGTGGGAGTGTAGGGCCCAAGGGAGACCTGCTTTTGCTCTCAGCCTATTTAAAGAAAACAGTGTAAACTTAGAAAACAACCTACTCTTCCGAAGCCCCTGTGGCTTGTCGCGTGAACCAACAAGACCAAAAAAAAAAAAAAAAATGTACTGTGTGTCCTGTCTTACGGAGACAAAACCAGGGGACTGAGGCTGGCTTCTTGACTGGGAGTGCAGGGCCGTGAGCCACCCATTGGCTACAAAACAAAGGGCCACGTTGTGCCTATAAATAGGAGTGAGGCGGGGTGATTAATGAGATAGCAATTGAGTCATCACTGTGATCAGCAGGACTGCGAAGAATGTGGCCAGGGATCTTTGGTTTAAAACACAAAAACCCCCCAAACCCTGCGGTCTGCAGTCGTGCCCCGGCTCTGACACTTTCCGTTGTGGGGGGAAACATGTGCTGAGCCTGGGCCCGCGCTCCGCCTCGATCTGTCCGCATCCATTACTCACCCTTTCACGCATTCTCATTCTCTGAGCGCTGGCACTTCCTTCCATTGTTCGGAAGTTTATTAATAACCGATATAACAATGAGGATGCCAGCTCTCTGACCTCTCCCCACGGAGGGGTGATCTGATCGGCCGCAGCCAGCTGTATTATGGCCGTGGCTGTGTTTGGCTCAAAACACGCTGCCTCGCGCTGGGAGCGATCGCATTGTTTTGGGGGTTGTTTGGGCTTTAAAAATGTAAGCCCAGACTTCAGTCTTTCTCCTTTCTTTCTTGCTCTCACTCCATCTCCTCCCTGGTGTGTCTCTCTCTAGCCTCTTAGAGATCCCTGTTACCAGCCCCACCCCCTCTCCTTTTGGGTCTAGGGATGAGCAGGATTCCAGGGGCTTTAATCTTGGTCATAAGCTCAGTGCTTTGCAGGCGGGCACAGCCCTGCAGGCTCAACCAGGGGACAGGGCCTCCTCCGGGCAGTGTTCATACTGGACTGTGTAACCAGTGAGGGCTGAGAAATCTCCTTCTGTGGAATGGCTATTTCTGGGCTTGCTTGAGTGGGTTGTGCCGGAGTCAAAACTAAGAACAGGGGGAACAGTTGCCCCTCTCTGATCTCATTTGGGGGGGAGCCCAATTAAGTCATTTACAGTGATCTGTTTCTGCTAAAGGGATAGCTCTACCGGGACGCCTGGGTGGCTCAGCGGTTGGGCACCTGCCTTTGGCTCAGGGCATGATCCTGGAGTCTTGGGATCAAGTCCCACATCGGGCTCCCTGCATGGAGCCTGCTTCTCCCTCTGCCTATGTCTCTGCCTCTCTCTAATGAATAAATAAATAAAATCTTAAAAAAAAAAAAAAAAAGGAATAGCTCTACCTAGTAACGAGAACCAGAACAGAGTAACCATGTACAACCTAAGTGACCTCCTCTCCAATGATGAAATTTTAAACATTGAAAAATAAATAAATACCACTGTTGAATTCTTGTAGGCATCGCTCTCTTCCCATCTCGGCTAGCCCTCTTGTTTTTTGTTTCTTTTTTTAAGATTTATTTATTTATTCATGAGAGACACAGAGAGGCAGAGACACAGGCAGAGGGAGAAGCAGGCTCCTTGCAGGGAGCCTGATGTGGGACTCGATCCCGGATCCCAAGATCACGACCTGAGCGGAAGGCAGATGCTCAACTGCTGAGCCACCCAGGGATCCCATCAGCTAACCCTCTTTATTCACGAGAGACACAGAGAGGGAGGCAGAGACATAGGCAGAGAGAGAAGCCAGCTCCCTCAGGGAAGCCTAATACAGGACTCGATCCCAGGACCCTGCCATCACGACCTGAGCCAAAGGCAGACAGTCAACCAGTGAGCCATCCAGACACCCCTTAGCTAACCCTCTTGATACTACAATGGAATTAAGAGTCTGGGAGCTAGAAGGATAAAGCCTCCTCATTCCACAGTAAATGAAAGGGAATCCATATGAGTTGCTCAAAAATGGTAGTTTCAACTAGAGATTGTACTTTGTATTTTTACTAGACGCTGCTGCTAATTTTTGTAACCGACTGTTCATCCTCTGCCCCCAGTGATATTTGTCCTCTTCATCCATTGGCAAAAGCGCCAACTGAGCAATGAAGCAGCCACACTGGAGAGCTCCTGCAGAGACCCCTCCCCACTCTCGGGGGTGCTGCTTTTCCACAGAGCCTCCACTTCACCACTCTTTCAAGTGAACCATCTAATTTTTATAATTTCTGAGCCTGATGAGAAGTCGTCCAGGCATGCATTTTTCATGTTAAGAATCGCATTTAATTCTCGGAGACGGTCTCCCGAGATCACACGTTTATCTCAAAATCTACAATGTGACATTATTTCGCAGGGTCTCTTAGGACATCTTTTATGTAAGGAACTTATAATTGAGGATTTGTAAGGGAAATAAATGTCTCTTCATCATAACAAAGAGTTCAAACTTTTCCCTCCTGTTTACTCCTGAGGCGTCTGCCAGAACTTTTCCTTACAGCTTTTGCAGATCTGCTGGGAATATGCTGCTGCTGGTGGGCTTTTTTGGGTTTTTTTTGTTGTTGTTTTCCCTGAAGGCTGAAACAGATTGTCATTTCCTTCCCTTACTTTTAGGACAACAGATTTCTTTCTTCTTTGGGGATACTGTTTGTTTCAAATTTCCCCTTTTCAAAGAGGAAAGCACCCCTTCTGTCTTCTGAGATCAGTGGGCTAGTCACCAGTGTTCCATCTGTGTAAAAACAGATGAGCCACAGTTCCTGACAACATTCTCTTCATAGGATGCGTACTCATATCCGGTGCTGCCGAGGGTCTTTGGAAAAATTGGCACAAATTCTCCATCACAGCTGAATGAGGAGCTCTTCCCATGTGTTTGCGGGCTGGAGGGGCCCTGGTGTCCCCCCGCCCACACATCCTGCCCCAGGCACCCGGCTGCCCACGGGGTAAAGTCTGGAGTTTCCCAGCCTGGAAATAAGAGGCTTTTTCCCCAGAGGCAGCCCAGCAGGTTTTCAGTACATCTCTACCAGTAACACCTACAGCTCCGGTACCGTAGGATCCGTAGTTCTTTCAAAAGATGTCCAGATGCGTGCTGAAAGGGACTTTCTGACCTTGAGCACATTGGTCAGAAACTCTGGCTTGTGGCCTAATGGATCAGGAAAGGTCTGCTCTGAGGTCAGGTTTTTTTTCTCCTCTTCCCCCACCTAAATTAATCGCAAAATTATCAGTGACCTATTTCTAGAAAACCCTTCAGATTCCAGATTGACACATAATAATAAAATCGCCCAAGACGAAAGATTTTATTTTCAAACCTGGCATCAGGCAAACAGATGGTTCCTAAGCAAGCAGCAGGAGGGTTTCCTAGAGCGTGAATCTGACCACGCTCTGCTTCCTGCTCTGCTTCCTGGCAGTAAAACGCCCAGAGCACCTCCACTCATCAGAGGAGAGGTGACCATCAAGGTGACCCTCAGGTGGGGGCTCCCTCTTGTATGCTGCTCCCTCTTTGTGCAGGTAACACTGCTCATCTCCTGCCTCTTCCTGGTAGGCAGCTTTGCACCCACCCCACCCCCCCAGGCTCTCTGAGGGCGAGGCCCAGGTCTGGTCACCTGTCTGTTCCACCCCACCTGGCTCACAGAGGCTCTGTTGGCTCATCTGAAGGACCCCTCGGCTCCTCCTCCTCCTTCCTTCCCCCTGCATCATAATCCACGCAGGCCGTGGACAGAGAGTCGAGGCATGAAAGGCAGACACGATCGCACACCGCATGGTTTTTCACTCTGGCAACCCACCGGCGACCCAGACAAGACAAAGTTCCTGCTCCCGTCGTGCCCTTTCCGTTCTGGGTGCGGGACAGACCACAGAGAGCCGCCCCACTGGAATCCCAGCTCTGCCTCCCTGAGTCCCAGTGACCTCTTCTGTGAAAACGAGGGTAATGTTTTCGTGAAGGCTACGTGAACTGGGACGTGGGCAGCTCCTATCAGGAGTCTAGGAAAACTCACTTCCCCTGTTTCCTCCCAAGCATCCTGAGGGCACAGGGCTGTGGCCATGTGAGCCTTCCACCTGCTTCCTTGTGTCTTGCTTGCCCACTCACTAGTCTTCCTCTTTTACTTCATGGGTTCCCTGGAATTGGGGTGCCAACCCCCCATAAAGGCCAGGCACACTGTTGAGTACAAAAAACTTCGGCTTCCCATGCATGTAGCATTCACCAGGTTCTGACTCTCTTTGGGCATCTCTGAGGCGTGACGTCATGAGTTCCCCCAGCTTCTGAGGAAGTCCTGTTTTCATTCCTGTACTTGAGGGGAGGGATCAGAGGCCAGGAGAGGTGGTGTCCTGTTGCCAAATCCCTGCAGCTAGTGCGTCCCAGAGCCGGGACACAAGCCCAGACCTGCTGACTCTAAACCACTGGTTTGTAGACTTCTGCCTCAGGAGGCTGTGAGCCAGCATGTTTTCCCAAGAACATTCACCCCACTCCTCCTGTAAACATGGTGCTGCGTAAAACTTTGAAAGACAACTGAGTATTAATGAATTACTTATATCTTTCCAAAATGCTCACATCAGCCCTGTTTTCCCTTTGGCTCCTGCTCGGATTCATCATGTGTAGACAGTCCTTTCCAAGCAGCACTTGGCTACTGTTTTGTCAAGTATAAATTTTGAAGTCTTGCTCCTCTGATCCAGCAGAGAGGTTCCATCCATCTTCCTGCTTCATTAATCCCAAAGACAGCCCAGATGAACCTCTTTTTAAAAAAATTTTTGAACCTCTTTTTTTTAGCATCCAAACTTACACACACGTGCTTTGGTCTGTTGATAAGGTGGAGAGGTTAAATCTTTTCAGCCCTGGTTGATAATTAGACATTTCCTTCCAGCTTGAGGCAAACTACCCCAGTAACTGGGGGTAGGACCAGAGTTAGTAGGGTGCTTGTCTTTTCTGGAAGTGGGGATGGTACAGAGGAGGGAAACTTACACTGTATGTAACACTTGTAACGTTAACAGCAAGGGTTGCCAGAGGCAAGAAGGAGCTACCTAAGTAAGCTGTTTATTAATTAATACATCCTCCAGATTTGGGAGCATCTTGGAGGTTGGTTAATTGGTCTTTTTCCATATAGGGACATCATGGCTCCAAGAGTTGTGACCCAAGGTCTTATACTGATCAATAGCACATATATCACAGAAAGTCAGGTCCCTTCCCTGTCCATCACTGTTCCTCTCAGAGGTAGCAGATTTACAACTTTTTCGATTTCCAAGAGACTGAACTTACAACCCCACAGTGGTCTTGCACATGCCAAGGCATGCATGTGTTCAAGTAACCAGAAATGGATAAACCAGAGCAACGGTGAACTTCTATACCTTTCACCAAGTCCACGTACTGATGTGAAATGATTTCTCCATCCCGAATCATTTCTTATTCACGGATCTTTAGTTCGTAAGACTCCTGTTAACTTGAGGCCCTTCCCTGATTGAGTTTCTTCCTGGAGTCATTCTTTGTCACTTCAGGGTAACCGTGAAACAGTGTCTCCTGATTCTAGGCCCTCTTGCTGGCCTCCCTTGTATGTGTCTGCCACGATGGTCCAGGGATCCCAAGCACACCTGCAGGGGCTGTAGGAAGCCACCTTGACATTCTCATGATACCCCTGGGGCTCATTCTCCTGATGCCCCTGAGCTTCTCTCTGTGGAACTGGTAGCAGAGCACTGCTGCTGGGCACTCGGTCACCTCTTCTGTGGCCACCATGTTTGCCTGATTGCAAGTAATGGCCCCCCAGCCTCAGAACCCTTCCCCCAGTGCCCTGGATTTCCTTTCCAAAGGAAAGGAAATCAAAAGCACTGGGGAACCTCTTTTCAAATGCATAAACAGGTGAATGCAGAGCGGCCCAAGCTTGAGGATGGGGGGGGGGCAGCCAGAACCCCTGAATCTCTGTGACCTTGATCCAACCCTCATGCACAGCAGCTCCAAAAGAATAATTGCAAACTCAGGCATTCAAGAAACAGTTTGAAAATACTGCCTTTGTACACTGAATTGCAGAGTGAGGTCTTTTCTTGAGCAGCAAGGAGGAGGTAGTATCAATGGTCTCTTTCTTTCCAATTCTGCTGTGTGTGTGTGTTTCACTCCTATTAAATCTACAGTGGATCTTGACCATTTACCTATTCCAGGCACAGTGATAAGTGTTGTATCTCATTTAGCCTTCACAGCATTTTAAGGAGGACAGATCATGTGCCCAAAGTCACACAACTAACTAGTGGGTGGTGTAGAGTTCATCAAAACCAGACTGTTTTGCCTCTACTCACCATCCAGTTACTGCTAAAAACAAAACAAAACAAAACAAAAAAAAAAAAAAAAATCTGCATGGCCAGGCCAACTCAGGTACTTTGTAAAAATTTAACTTGGTACCCGGCACTACATTCCTCATGAGGCAATTTCCAGAATAAAGGTATGAACTGGAGCCAGCCAGTATTCGTGGTTTCAGATGCAGAAAGGGCCTCTTGAGCCATCCCACTCTGTCTTATGTGGGTTTGGTAGTTAGACTAATTATTATAAATAATAATAATTTAAGTAGCACTAATGAACCTTATAATTCAGCACTAAACCTTTGTGCTTTGCCTCCCAGACTTGAATGTTCTTGTGATATCTGCCATTCTGGAACATAGTGAATCCTTAGGCTCAATAAATCATCATTTTCTATTGAGAGGTTAGGCAGGGATGAAAGGGAGAGCAATAGATTTTTCACTTGAGCTACAAATCCTTTAATCTTCCTTCTCAGGTCCAGTTTTCTCCAGGCCTGTTTTTTAAATCTAAAGTCTGACTTCTTCCCCACATTATGTTACATCATTATTAATGCTTTAGATTAGGACAGAGAGAACCCCATTATGTGTTCCTGTGTCTTCCATTTTGATGGATGACTGTGGCCAAGAGAACCTGATGCAAAGTGATTGAGCTGTGGGACCTCAGATGGGTGTAAACTAGAGATAGTTGTGGGGTGATAGGCACAGGGTAACTGACCTACAGAAGTAGGAAATCTGAGCCACATGGGAAGGGGAGCCAGTGATGTGTTGCATGACTATAACACCATCCGGGCTTAATGTCTGACAACCATGAGGTCACGGGAGCCTTAATAAGAGTCAAGCTTTTATTTGAGTTTGCTATTGAATTTGGAATCCTGCAACTGAGCTTGACAAAATCTGGGGAAGAGCTACAAAAATTAGTAAAAGTTTGGAAGGCAGGTTTTATAACACATAGGTACTAGATTTCTTTACCAAGATGAGCTATGGCTTAACTGTAGCATCCAAGTGTATGAGTGATGACATTTTATGTGTTTGTTCAAGGTAATATTTATTAGCTATTGCAGAGGCATGAAGATGGTATGTTCCTGCAGTGGTACATACTCTCTATTTCAAGCTAAGATGGGCTGGGGGAGAAAAAGTAAAAAGCCCACGTTGGAGTCAAAATGTGCTTACCCATTGAGACTTTATTGAGTATTAGGGTTCTAGAAGCCTAATTGCATGTCAAGAGACTGTTCAAAGACTGAAGGAGAAGAATAGTGTATTTAGGGGGATGGTTTGAGTATAACAGAGGTTTTTGATGCAAAAGCACAGAAGACTTTCTAGCCTTAGGATTCTGGGATGGCTTCATTATCATCAGAAGAGACAAAATACTTGAGGCTGGCAGTTCTTTTTTTTTTTTTTTTAAAGATTATTTATTCATGAGAGACACAGAGAGAGAGGCAGAGACCTAGGCAGAGGGAGAAGCAGGCTCCCTGAGGTGAGCCTGATGCAGGACTCCATCCCAGGACTCTGAAATCACAACCTGAGCTAAAGGCAGTTGCTCAACCACTCACCCACCCTGGGTCTGGCAGTTCTGATTGCATTGTTCTCATCTGGCATGTGATCACTGAATTGTCCCAAGATGTTTCATACAGAAATACAGTTCCCACTGGAATTTTTCCTGAGATTGCAACAATTCTCTTGTTTAATTCCTGGAGAATGGACATCTGTACAATGTCAGCCTTCCAATCCATGACCATGGTATACCTCTCTATTTTTTTTTTAGGGTTTTAATGTTTCTCAGTAGGATATTAGAGTTTTCACTGTAGAGATCTTACACATCTTTCACTAGAAAAATCCCCAGGTATTTGATGGTGGTTGTTGCTGTTGTAAGTGGCATCATCATCTGAACCCCTTGAATGCACACCCGGTAATACCCATCCATGTCCATGGGCATGAGAAGCAAAGTAATAATCAGCTTCTCCTTTCCTATGGCATCAGTGGCCTTGTCAGAACCTATCAAGATAAAAATGTGTAATAGCTTCACTGCTGGAAACCCACTTCAGGATCCAAACACTGCAGCCCGGAAAGTGTTCTTTTAGTCCAACCTAAATTCCTCCAGTTGGCATTCTAGCTTATTTTCCTTTTGTATTTGGTTCACAGCTTGCCTTCCACCAAGATTTCATATCTAGCAGTCTGCTGCTTGAATCATCATGCAGATATTTCCACCCTGACTGGTAAAATATGTATAACTTTCATCAGGAGGATATTTGCTCATGATACAATATGAAGTTAAAAATATATATAATGAAAATCAAATTTTATTTTTAAAATATATGTGCTTAGATAAAAAGGTCAAGAGAAAATACATAGCAATGGTTATCTCTAGGGGACTTATGTGTGGACTATTTTTCTACATGTCTCCATTTTCAAAATTTTTATGACAAGCCTGCATCATCTTTGAAGTAAGCCAAAAATGAGCATTCTTAAGTGGAAAAAAGAAAGTTAAAACTATGTATTCAAATGACTGACTTGAATTTTACTTTCCCCTTCATTGTGTAAAGCCTATTTCAATGCCCTAGTGAAATCAAAACAGGTATGCCACATAACTTCAGATAATCAAGAAAGAGAAACTTCTTTTTTGGGCATGTAAATTTTCCTGCCAGTCCTCCAAGTAGCTATAAATTCCACTAGGTGCCAAGAATTCGCTCCTTGCGCCTGGGCCCCTGCAGCACCTGCTTTGTGTCTCCCTTCCCGGATTCCTGGGTAGGTCCCACCTCCAAGTGTGGGCTCCAGTGAGGCTGTCAGAGGCCCAGATATATGTCTCCCATCTGTTTCTCCAGTAACCCCACTGTTTATTGACAGGTTCTCAGGAATCTGATAGCTCTCAATCGGCCAAGAAAGATATGCTGGCTGCCTTGAAATCCAGGCAGGAAGCTCTGGAGGAAACGCTTCGCCAGCGACTGGAAGAACTGAAGAAACTCTGTCTTCGAGAAGCTGTAAGCAGTTCACATTTCACTTACGCACGCGCGTGTATGTGTGTGTGTGTGTATGTGTGGTTCTCTGTCTCTCTTTTTTTTTTTTTTAAGATTTTATTTATTTATTCATGAGAGACACGGAGAGAGAGGCAGAGACCTAGGGAGAGGGAGAAGCAGACTCCCTGCACAGAGCCTGATGCAGGACTCCATCCCAGGACCCTGGGTTCATGCCCTGAGCCAAAGGCAGATGCTCAATCACTGAGCCACCCAGGTGCCCTTTGCCCTCTGTCACCACATATTTATGAAAAGCAAAGGTGGGCTCACACAGAGAGCATAAGCAAGAGACAGGACCTCTCCTGAAGCGCAGATGGGGGAGACTCCACCCCTCTGGCGTGCCTTGTCGTTAACAGCAGTGAACCATAATGAAACATAAGGACAGCAGTTAGAGTGGCTCCACCCAAATCCTCAAAGGGACCCCACTGGAGACCAAATGACAAGTAGTAATGGCAGTCCCTTCTGTGTGCGTCATGCACCATAGGTGATAAAGTGTCTCTCCCTGTAGGATTACCTCCTTGGATATACTGGCTTGCCACCATCTTCCTAAAATTGGAGCCTGATTTTATTATCATGGTGGCTTTTGTTTCTCTTGAGGATATTTCCCGTTGGTCTTGGGGCATCCTATGTGGAAGCTTCAGTGGGGATCTTCAAGGAAACCAAGGTTTTGCTTGATATTTAATCCCCTTCACAACTCATAATCTGGTGTGTCTTCCCCCTTTTTAGTTTTTATTTTTTTAAAGATTTTTATTTATTTATTCATGACAGACACAGAGAGAGAGAGAGAGGCAGAGACACAGACAGAGGGAGAAGCAGGCTCCATGCAGGGAGCCCGATGTGGGACCCTATCCCGGGTTTCCAGGACACACCCTGGGCTGAAGGGGGCACTAAACCGCTGAGCCACGGGGGCTGCCCATCCCCCCCCACTTTTTTAAATGAAGTCACAGCCTACTGGTCTTTTAAATTTTATGTAAAGCAAGTCTTCCTCAAGCCTCTGTATAGGCTAGTCTCATGTTTCCTTGGGATTCAGATGCTGTGGCCCGTCACTGTCTGCAGTTGCTGGAACGTCACTTCTTACTTTCTCCTGTTCATCCGGTGACTGTTAGCATGTTCGAACAGTTGATTTTCTTAACGCAACACACATGACCTGCGTGGGGGGTGTACGCACATGGATGCGGTGGGCTGGGAGCCCTCTGTGCCCTGCATTACCGAGAGCTCTGTTGGTAAACAGTTCAGAATGGGAAGCAAAAGAGGTTCTGGGGCCGAGTTGAGGAGTGGATTACCCTATCCCCCACCCCTCCCTTCTCCCTCCCCCCCATGCCCCCAGGGCTTGCCCCAGGAAGAATGAAACAAGGGGCTATAGAATGAGATCGCATTACATTTCAACTCGGCTTAATTAGGCTCTGGGTTGATTTAAACCGGAGCCTGCCGCAAAGCAGACCCACATGGGCACAAATCCGCTGCAAAGCTTGGGAAAGCAGCTGGCCTGGCCAGGGGATGTGCTCTGTGGTACTCCTACCATTAGCAGCCTTTTCGTGAAGAATATGCTGAAAGCATTGAAAAAATATGGGCTTGGGTGTCTGCATTTAATAATTTGTAAAGCCTGGTTTTGTTGTTCACAAAGGAAACATCCCTAAACCCAGCAGGGACTCAGCATCAGAAAATTGGAGAAACATGTCAGGGCAAGGTTAGCATGCATTATCAAGGTCTCCCCGTCTCTCTCAAAATAAAAGCAAAATAAGGAAAACAAAGCTCCCACTTCTTGGAGTGTCGGCACCAGAAAACCGAGCTTGAGTGGAAGAAGTAGCCTCTCTCAGGGAAGTGGGCCCGGGGGGCTGCGGATTGCTTCTGTGCTTGCTCAGCCAGGCGCAAGAGAACTTTCTCGGTGACTGTTCTGCTCTTTCTCTGGGGCACCCATGCCGTGCACCCTCTGCTCAGTATCAAGAAGTGCTGTTTGTGGGCGGGAATGGGGGGGAATGGGGCGGAATGGGGCGGCCCGACTGCAGCAGAGGGAGCTGAGCCGCAGCAGAGTGTGAGCAAGGTGGGAGCAGAAGGCGGCAGGCACCTGAGAGCTCTGGTTACCTGTGAAATCAGATGAAATATGGGGAATCCAGGCTGGACTCAAATACCTTCAAGCCGATGATGAAAAATCCGTAGGCTCATTTTTTTTAAATGTAGTTTGTTTCAAAACCACAGACACTTTACAGTTACAAGTCAGTGGTCGTGTGGACCGACGTGTGGACGGACGTGCGGCGCCCTCCTGTAGGTTCGGAGCAGACAGGAGAGGCCTGACAATATAAAATCCTCAGTGTGCAGTGTTACTGATAGACCAGCTCTTAGGGGCGTGGATAAAAGTCTTACAGAATAAGCACGTAACTACTTTGGAGACATTTGAACCAGGTTTTATTAAAAACTGGGAAGAAAATTGCAGAGTGTTTCATCCTCCAGAGTTGGCCGTTAGGTCCTGAAATGCGTACACTAGGGAGGAAAACAAGCCCAAGAGTTCATTTCCTGGTGGCCTGAACACAGAAGGAAAGAGGCCCAGGAGAGTGAGGCGTGGGTGTGCTTGCGCGTGCCAGTTGCACTTGTGCACACGCGCTCTCTCTCACACACACACCACACATGTGCATATATCCATACCCAATGCATGCATGCACACACACCAGTGCATACACGTTACATACTCAATGCATGCATCCATCTTAGTGCACACACACTCCAGTGTGCACACATAGCATGGGGAAAGGCCAGATCCTTCCTCATTTTTTGTTGTTTTTTTTTTAAAGATTGTATTTATTTATTCATGAGAGACAGAGACAGAGAGAGAGACAGAGACAGGCAGAGGGAGAAGCAGGCTCCATGCAGGGGGCTCAATGTGGGACTCAATCCTGGGACTCCAGGATCACACCCTGGGCCAAAGGGAGGTGCTCAACCTCTGAGCTACCCAGGCGTCCTCAGATCCTTCCTCCTATTAGAAGGGGAGTGAACATTAGGAGTCTACGTCTGGGCTTTCTCACCCACCAGACACTCGTACTGGGCTGCGTTCTGACCAGACTTCAGTGTCTGCCAGGATCGGAGTCACTGCAGTGATCCATCAACAAAATTCACTGTCATTATATTCACACAATTAGATTTCGGAGAGCTGAAAATACGCAACATTTTTTAATGGCCCTGTCAATAAAATGGATTATATTTTCAGTTTCTACTGAAACTGTGTGATTTGTATACATGTAATATTTTTTAAGCTCAGCCTGCCCCTAGTCTGAGCGGACGAATTATTTATATTCAATTTCTAATTTATATAATTTGCACCTTTCTTGGCTTTGCTGTTTAGATACCATTCCTCCTAAGAACACTCACTTGAAGGGCATTTTAAACTGAGATATTTGCGAGGGACTATCTGATGCAGTGAAAAGAGCACAGAAACTGTGAAGACCAGAGATGTCATGTTGGCTCTGCCCCTTCCTGGCTGTGTGGCCCCACCTGGCACATAGCAGGCACAGGGGATCACTGGGGATGTTAACCAATGAGTGAGACTTGGGTTCTATGATGAAAGCCAATAATTTTATTCACCCAAAAGAAATTCACTTTGGGAGAAATTTCGAAGCATATCTGTTCCCGTAAAGAAAGGACTGCTCTCATACTGTTTTAGAGAAATGTGGGGCGCCTGGGTGGCTCAGTCAGTTAAGTGTCTACCTTTGGCTCAGGTTATGATTCCAGGGTCCTGGGAAATGTACATTAGGCTCCTTGCTCTGTAGAGAGCCTGCTTCTCCCTCTGCCTCTGCCTCTTCCTCCATCTCTCATGAATAAATAAATAAGATCTTTAAAAAAGAGAGAAGTGAAATTGCATTTCAGGAACACTGAGGTGTGTTGCTAAAGGTGATGATTTCAAACCTGTGCATTGCATCTGTGCTTTGAAGCGCCTGCATGGGCACGCATGCGTCCCAGAAACCTGATCTCTGTCCTCATGCTGTTGCACACATGCAGGAGCTGACAGGCAAACTGCCCGTTGAATATCCCTTGGATCCAGGGGAGGAACCACCCATTGTTCGAAGAAGAATTGGGACAGCCTTCAAGCTGGATGAACAGAAAATCCTGCCCAAAGGAGAGGTGTGTCCTGTGTGCTGTTGTTGGATTCTCTCACATTAGCCATATTTCTCCCATATGTTGGGGCTTCCAGGGTTTTCTGTAACAGTTGTCTTCATTCTACTCGATGCCAAACACCATTTCCCTTTCCTCCCCAGGATCCTCCCTTCTACCTTTTAAGTTGGCTGGTCAGCCAGCATGGGGCTCCCCTTGGTAGGATGCATTAGCTCGAGTTCGTAAGCATCTGGATTTCCATGGAAGTTGCTTGTCTAACACGATTGGCCTGTCACAAGGGGCTGCGTTAAGCTTGGGAGAACATCCCAACGACACTCCTGTGTACCTATCTTTTTAATGGCTTCCCAGCTCTCTGTTACTTAGAGCCCAGCATGACGTGGAAGAAAACAGACAAAGGAGAAAGAAAACTCAGGCCATGCCAGCAGGTGCAGGGATGCCGCAGGCTGGGGGAAAGACAGCAGGGCCTGCCCTCAGTGGCCTTCCCTTCACCTTGCTGCTAAAATTGCTGCCAGAGGAAGAGCGAGCTGCTGGGCCTTCCTGAGGTCATCTGTCTGCATTTGGAGGAGCCCCTGAAGCCTTGCTCATTTATCCTCTTTGACACTAAATGTTGGTGGGGGATGGGGTGGAGACAGGCTCCCCACCCCCAGCCCCCTCACTGCCTCTGTTTCTCCTGGGAACGCACTTGGCTTCCCTGTCCACACAGCAGGCGGCCATCTGGACAGCCAGGCCCTCCGGCGGCCTGGTGCCTGTCTGGCTAGGGAGCGAGCCATGGTCCTGGGCTCCCACGCCAGGTCAGGTCGCGGGCCAGGGCTCTCTAAGCGCCGGGAACAGCTGCTCGTGGCAGTTAGGCCTCACAGACCAGCCTTTGTCCTTGGTGGCTTGTTTGTTTCCCGACCCCGGGCGGGAATCCATCTCCGTGTCCTTCTCCCTCTGGAGAACGAGTGCAGCCAGCGATCGAAGGACCTGGAAGGAGTTTATCATCTCCTAAGCAGTTCTGTGTAATCTCCACGCCGCCCCTCCTCCTGGGCCCCTGTTCCCCTCAGGCCTGAGATGCTCAAACAGAAATGAATCCGGCCAAGAGTACTGCTCGGTGGAGGCTCCCGACCTGGGACGTGCTGCCCCGAGGCAAGCCTTTTCTTCGGGCCGTGAGCTGGGAAGATCTGTCCCTTCCCACCGACTTGGTGATGGGCTCCCACGTGGTTAGGTCCATTCCTGTCAGGTTTTGCATGGCTCTGGGTCCCCTAGGGTGAGGGTAGGTGTGGCCTCCCCTGCGGGCCTTGCTAGCCTCTGGGCTGGTGCTGGAATGGAGCCTCTGATGGAGCTGCAGAGAGGGGCAGCCTGCGGCCCACCCCGGTTCCTCTGCCCGTCCGGTTCCTCTACAGCCTCATTTCTCCCAGGACCAAAACTGTGCGAGGGCATGTTACCCATCTGCTCCTTTGGGCCGAAGTAAGGGTCAGGGCTGCAGGGAGGTGCCAAGGGGAGGACAGAGATGCCGTGAAGCAGATCCAGGAATGGGGGCCAGGCGCCTCCAACCCCCCCATCCATGCCTCGCAGCCCAGTGCTGCTGGGAACGGCAGGATGAGGATGGTGGGAGCTTGCAGAGAGGCTTCCAGAAGAGATCCTGGTGAGTGGGGTATGTCCCACCACAAAGGGCTCAAAATACAAGAGACAGAGGGCACGTGTGGGAGGGTGGGGTGTCACGCACGTGGGAGCTGCCTGCTGCCAAACCCACAGAAGCCTGCTCTGGAAGTGATGGTGCATCTTCTGCCCAAGATGGCAAGGAGACACCAACCAGAGGGGCTCTGATTTCCACGGGGGTTTGGTCTTCATGAACCTTGCTGTGGAGACCAAGGAGATGAAGCCAAGTGACCCTGCCTCCGGCCCGCAGCAGGGAGCTCTGTTTCTCCGTGATGCTGCTCATACAGTGACCAGCACTTGTCTCCTGAACATAACGGGCCAAGGGCCTTGAAAGTGGGAGTGCCCAGGGCCTGGCCACCAGAGATTTGAGGGAAAGGGCCATTGCAGGGTCAGGCAGGGTCGGGGCTAGGTACTGGGAGTGCTGGGTTCCTAGTATGTGTGTCTCCCAAAGAGCAGGGCGTGCTCGCCTGGGGTCAGGGACAGAGATGGGGAGGACGGTGCCTCCCTTAGCATCCCCCTAAATGTAAGTCCCATCTCCCCGTCCCACAGGAAGCCGAGTTGGAACGCCTGGAACGAGAGTTTGCCATTCAATCCCAGATTACAGAGGCTGCCCGCCGCCTGGCCAGTGACCCCAACGTCAGCAAAAAACTGAAGAAACAAAGGAAAACCTCTTATCTGAATGCACTGAAGAAGCTGCAGGAGATTGAAAATGCCATCAACGAGAACCGCATCAAGTCTGGGAAGAAACCCACGCAGAGGGCTTCCCTGATCATCGCTGGTCAGTGCTAAGCCCGCCCCCCCCCCCCCCCAGGGACAGTACCCCCCCAACACACGAGGGGCCTTGGGGGCCAGCACCGGCCCCGGGAGCGAGTCCAAAGCTGGTGCCCTGCGGACCTGAGCAAGCTGCTTAGCTACCCTGGGCCTGCTTTTTATTTATTTTTTAGTCCGTAAAGTGAAGCTAATAAGGCCTGATACCAAATGAGAGCAGTATGGGGTGCACAGGTCCACAAAGGGGGGTTTTACAGGTGGAACTGTCCTGATCCCTACTTACTGCCCCCTGGGAGAGCCTGCAGCCCTGAGCTCTAGGCTGCTTCTCCACCCTCAGCAGCACTTGGGCTGAGCTAAGGTGCCAGCTCAGCCAAGTTGGAGTTGTCCAGGCTCTGACCTCCCCAGGGACCTGATCACCCAGCATCTGGATGGCTGGGGTCCACGGCAAGCCGGCACTCCCACTGAGCCTCTGTCCTCAGACACACCAGTTCCCAGGGTACCTGTCCCAAATCTGAAGCCAGGGAGGACTGGGCCGCCCCACTCTGTCTAGACCCCTGAGCCAGGTCAGCAGGGGTTAGGAATTTGGGCGATTGTATTTAGTAAACACCTCTAAAAGGAAATAGCCCCGAATCCTCCAACAGCATCAAGTTCCCCAAACGGTTACAATCCTTTTTTCCTGTTTAGCAAACTCCTTAGAATGTATGTCAAGTATTCTTTCGTAGTTTATACATTTAAAACGCTTTTGCTCTAAGAAGGTCAAAAGTGGAATAGAAGTTACCAGGGGTTAGGAGAGGCGGAGTGGGAAGTTAGTATTTGAGGGGTACAGGTTCTGATTGGAAAAATGGAAAAGTTGCAGAGACAGATGGCGGTGATGGCTGTGCAACAGTGCAAATAATCCTTAATGCCACTGAACGGCTGTCAGTACGCCCAGTACGGCTGACAGTGGCTAAAACGGTAAATTTATGTTGTGTATACATTACCTCGATAATCTATATAATTATATAATACATAAATACATATACAAAAAATATAATACATATAATAAATACAAAATACATAGAATACATAAAATATAATTGTGCCACCTTAAAACGTGGGCACGCTATACTAGAAGCCATGCTGTAGTGGAAACTCCAAGATGCTAAAGTTAAGGCTCTCTATCCCCTACATGCTCACAGTCCACCAAACCAGAGAGACCATTAAAAAATCCTTTCCCTCTAGGAAATTTGGAATAACTGTCTTTCCCCATCCTGCTCTTTTGTCCTTGGCCAAGACTTTGTCACTCTGTCGCCCACTTCCTAACAGAACTGCGGCCAGCCAACTCCTGTCTGCATGCTGCTCCTTTGGGACCTCCCTGTGGCCCCTCGAAGGCCGTTGGGGCGTCCTGGCTCTGCGAGAGCATTCCAACAGGGTCACCAGAGCCAAGTTTGGGAGAGGCCCCTCAGGGCCACACCTGTCCCTGGTCCCTCGTCCCTGGTCAGCCACAGAAGAGCCCGCCTCCCCAGCCCGCCCAGTGAGAGCTGTCCTGTGAGCCCTGCCACCAGAGTCTGTGGTCCCATCCAGATTTGCAGCCTTTTTTTTTTTTAACTACTCAAGAATATACCTTCTTTATTCTGCTCCCTCCTTGAAAGATTTTTTTATTTTTTATTATTTATTTTTTTTGAAAGAATTTTTTTAAAGATTTTATTTACTTATTCATGAGAGACACAGAGAGAGGCAGGCTACCTGCAGGGAGCCCAACATAGAACTCGATCCCAGGACCCCAGGATCATGACCTGAGCCAAAGGCAGATACTCAACGACTGAGCCACCCAGGCGTCCCTAAAATGTCTCTGCCGCACTTGAATTAGAGGAATAACCCCAGTTCTTCTTAGTTCCTTAGTTCCTTGGCATCTTATCTCTTGAGATAAAACTTGGAACTTCACACCTGGCACCTTTTGCTCATTTTACCGGGAGAGCAGAGCAACTGCAGACAAACCACGCCACCCTAGCTGGGCCTCAGTTTCCCCAGATATTAAAGGGGGAGGATTATTTTACTGACTCCCTCTTGGGTGTGTCCCCATGGTTCACCAGTATCTATAAAAATCAGCTTTGCAGAGAGAGAGGCTGTACTTAGCAGGTTGTTTTCACGACTAATGACTGAAGAAGTTTATGGAGAGGACGTTTATTGCCATAAGAGCAAAGCCAAGTTCCTCACCTAGTTTCGCATGTAGAGAAAGAGCAGTTCAGTAGTTCCTTTGGTTCAGTGGGAACGTGCCCTGAGACTGGGCCAGGACGCTGATGGGCTGAACCGGGCCAGGCGGCCTTTATCCTGGCTTTCTAGCCCCTCAGCACTGTGGGGCCCTGTAAGACAAGGGTGTCGACGCAGACGCCGGGCCACAGCGCAGCATCAGGCCTCGGGGATGACCAGCGCCCCACCCCAGGGACCCCAGAGAAATGCCAAGCGGCTTGTTGACTGTATTTCATGCGTTCTTTCATCTCAGAAAGAGGAAGACGTGGGATGGTCCCAAACGCATGATAGTCACAGGCTGGACGGTGTCTGGGGGATGTGCTAATAAACTCATAGGCTTTTGCGTTTTGCCTCCTCAGATGGAAACATTGCCAGTGAAGACAGTTCCCTCTCAGATGCACTCGTGCTAGAGGATGGTAGGTTGTCCGTTTCCTGACTCAGAACTCGGGCCCAGGCCGAACAGGGATTAAGGTGTGCGCAGTCGTGCCTGGCCTGGTGGCAAGGCAAGAGCAGGCCGAGGTGGGGGCCGGGTGCCCCGCGAGCCCCTTGCCCCAGACGTCAGCTTCTGTCTGTCCGAACCTGAGTGTTTCCAGTGGCCCACGGGGAGGGGCTGAGGTGACCGTCCGTGAGCGCTGGTGTGTGGTGTGGTTGCCACAACCACGTCTGTGACTAAACACCACACACGGTTTCCTTTAGAGTCTCCGTCGTTTCTGGAGGAAAGACGTGGACTCTGGTTGGATCACAAGTCAGAGATTGAAGCCTCCTAGGAAAGCCTGGGGGTGGCCGGAGGAACACCGGGCCTCCCCATCTTCCTGAGAAATAGCAAAGACCAAAGGGAAGGGTGTCCTTCTAGATTGCTGGTCAGGCCTTGAAATTATCTATTTTCCATTGACCTCTGAAAACCCAGCAGTTATTGGGATATTTTCTTGGGAAATTCTGAGAAAAATAGAATCGATCCCCCACACCTCTGCACCCGCCCCCAGGCCACCACCACCTCACACGGGGGTAGAAAGGATTCCAGGCACAGGACCATCTCTGAGAACATTCCTGTGGGTTTAAGCCAAAACTTGGGAGGCCAGGACATTAATCACATGGAAATATATTAAGTGGCAGTTAATTTTTTTGCCCTTTGGGGAACCCTCGTGTGGGCAGTGCTAAGTGGCTGTTCAGACAGAAAACATAAACCAGTCTACCCAACCCAGAGTCTGGATGATCGTGGCAAAGCTAATAATAGGGGCTATTGATGTGGGGAGAGGCTGGCAGGGTATTTACCCAGCGGCCTTGGCCTTGCTCTTAGCAATCAGGTCATAACGTTTCCATTGTTAGCTTCCTTACATGGGTGGGGAGGGGAGGGAGCATGGCTGCAGAATAGGGAGAGGTGGGTTTTTTTTTTAAGATTTTATTTATTCATGAGAGATACAGAGAGAGGCAGAGACACAGGCAGAGTGAGAAGCAGGCTCCCCGCGGGGAGCCCAATGCGGGACTCGATCCCAGGACCCCAGGATCACGACCTGAGCTGAAAGCAGATGCTCAACCACTGAGCCACCCAGCCATCCCCAGGAATTTTGACTATGGGAGATCCAGCCCCAGTTTGGGGCTCTGGGGATGGCGGTTTCTCCAAAGGCAGGAACTAGAATGATTTAGTGAGAAGAGAAGACCAAGAGGAGAGTTGGGGGAGGTGTATATTGTTGGCAGCGGAGAGGACTCCTCCTTGGCCTTGAGTCCCCAGACCCCCACGCCCCCTGCAGGCTTGCCCCTTGTTGTGTGTGTGTGTGGGGGCTCTTTCCTTCACTGATTACCGTGGGGAGGTGGGGGGTTGGAATGGAGAATTAGGCCGAGAGAAGAATCCTGGTGGGAAACGCATCGGGGGCCAAGTGGAAGGTGGTTGGAGGTTTTGCGGTTTGCTTCTGTGAAGTATTTCCCTTCACGCTCCCCCGTCCGCCTTCACAAGGAACCCTGAATTGTTCCTCCCTCCCTCCCCCTGCCCTCTCCTGCTCCCTCACTCCCCGCCTGCCCACCACCGGGTTCTCCACACTGTGGACCTCCCCTAGCCCCTGCCAGGTGGCTGGGCCTCGGAAAGGATTTTCATCCTGACACGTCTGGGCTTCCGAAGTTTCAATGTCTTCTTAGGCCCTTCAGACCAAAGCCCCATTCCTCAGCATGAAGCCCCCCCCATCAGCTGGGCTGCCCAGCTCATCTTGGGGGGCGCAGCAGGTCAGCCCCAGCACCCCGACTCTGTTCCTCCTCCCCAGCCACTGCCCCAGCTGGCCTGGGCTCTCCCCCGCGTCCCCTCCGCGCCCCCCACCGCTGAACTCCCCTCGGCACCCGCGGGCTGGACTGTGGGTCCCGCAGGGAACAAGCTCCTTCCACTCAGTATGTGTAGCCTGGCTCCTTCCTGCAGGACCTAGGGCTGGTCCAGGGGGAATCTCGGGAGCACGACCCAATACAGGCGCGAGGAAAGAGCCATACCCGGGCCCCCCACAGATACTTCCGCTCGCACGTCCACTTGGCTTCCCCTGTTCTAACGAGTGTTTGTTGCGCACCTGCTGGGGGCCGCCGGCCTCCTAGGAAGTGAAGGAAACAGTCCTCGGGAGCTGCAGGTCCCCAGAGCACCTTAGGCGCTCCTGTCTCCGGAGAGACGCCGTGACAGTGTTACAGGGACCACGTTCTGCTCTTGGCTCCAGCTGTAGCTCCTCAGAAGGGAACCTTCCCTCCCCAGCGAGGGCCGCTCGAGGCGGGGGTTTGGTTCTGGTTCCACCTGTCGTGGCAAGCGGGGAAGCCGTGGCTTGCTCTGGCCCAGGCCGGGGGCGGGGGGGCACCTGCCCGGACTGCAGGGGTGAGGGGTGGGGGGACGGGCAGGGCTGTCTGCGTCGGTGGGGGGGACCCTCGCTCAGTTCGTCTCTCTCCATCTCTGTGCAGAAGACTCTCAGGTCACCAGCACACTGTCCCCCTTACAGTCTCCTCACAAGGGACTCCCTCCTCGGCCACCGTCACACAACAGGCCCCCCCCTCCGCAGTCCCTGGAGGGGCTCCGGCAGATGCACTATCCCCGCAACGACTATGACAAGTCCCCCATAAAGCCCAAAATGTGGAGCGAGTCCTCCTTGGATGAGCCTTACGAGAAGGTCAAGAAACGTTCCTCCCACGGCCATTCCAGGTGAGCCGGGTCGGCGAGGGCCCCCGAGGTCACAGGACAAGCAAGCAGGGGTGGCCCACGGGAGGGCGCCCGGGCCCCGCTCATGGCCACCCCGAGGGCGCGGCCCCCCAGCCGCAGGTGGGGCGTGGGGGCCCGGGAGCTGCTGTGCGATGACGCGGGAGTTAAGGAGGAAGCCTGGGCAGCGCCACCCCGAATGGCAAGGGACAGACCCCTCGTAGGAGCCCCGACGTGGCTCGGGACCCTGCACCCCCCCCCCCCAGGTTCGGGGCTGGCTGAGAGGGCGGCGGGTTTCCGCCCATTTCTCTGTTTTTCTCCTTCCCTTTCGCTACGCCCTGTCAAGCTCCCAGTGGCTGGCGGGGCACGTAAATATTTGTTGGCTGCAAAACGGAAACCAACCGTGGTCGAGGGCAGGGGCTTCACGGGACGGTCCCACTGCCTGCTGGGGACAGGCTGATGAGGCTGTGGTCTCCCGCCACCCTGGGATCGGGCATGCCCCGCCCCCGGCTCCGGGGGTGACGCCGAGTAGCCCCGCAGGAACCCGAGGGAGAGGCGGGCTGTCCCCGGGGAAGAGGGCCGGTTTCGTTCGGCGGTGACCAGCCCGGTGTCCTCTGGTTTGCAGCAGCCACAAACGCTTTCCCAGCACGGGGAGCTGCGCCGAAGCCGGAGGGGGCAGCAGCTCCCTGCAGAACAGCCCCATCCGCAGCCTCCCGCACTGGAACTCCCAGTCCAGCATGCCGTCCACACCAGACCTGCGGGTCCGGAGTCCCCACTACGTTCATTCCACGAGGTGAGTCCCCCCACACCAGGCCGTTGGGCCACCTCCCTCCCTGGACCGGACGTCCAGGCCCCCGACTGGCCCAAAGGACTGGGGAGCTAGTGGGGTGGGTTCCCGTTAAATCGAAGCAGGATGGAAACCCCAGCCAGCAGCGGAAGCCCACGTTAGGTGAGACCTGTTCTTATCCTGGTGTCCGTGTCCGGTGAGCACCAAGAAACGCCTGGAGAACCCCCAGGCTTCTGGAGGCAGCGGGCACGGAGTGAGCTTCCCCCCCTCCTTTTTTTTTAGAATTTTATTTATTTATTTATTTTTTTAATAATTTTTATGTTTTTTTTTAAGATTTTATTTATTTATTCATGAAAGACACAGAGAGAAAGAGAGGCAGAGACACAGGCAGAGGGAGAAGCAGGCTCCATGCAGGGAGCCCCATGTGGGACTCGATCCCGGGTCTCCAGGATCACACCTCAGGCTGCAGGCGGCGCTAAGCCACTGCGCCACTGGGGCCACCCTTTTTTTTTAAATTTTAAAGATTTGTTGGAAGTTTGTGTATTTAAGCAATCTCTACACCAAATGTGGGGCTTGAACTCACAGAGCCAGCCAGGCGCCCCCCACAGAGGGAGCTTTCCTAACCAAGGCGAAGGCAGGCCGGGCCAGCCAGGTAGCAGGGAGGCCTCTGGAACCAGGAGATCTTCACTCTGTCGTCCTCATGTATCTTCCCACCAGTGCCTCAGTTTATCCTGGATTTTTTTTTTTAATTTTTATTTATTTATGATAGTCACAGAGAGAGAGAGAGAGAGGCAGAGACACAGGCAGAGGGAGAAGCAGGCTCCATGCACCGGGAGCCCGATGTGGGATTCGATCCTGGGTCTCCAGGATCGCGCCCTGGGCCAAAGGCAGGCGCTAAACCGCTGCACCACCCAGGGATCCCTATCCTGGATTTTTTAATGCCTCAAGGTGTGAAACCATTGAAGGGCAAAAGGAACAGGCAAAAGTGAGGCTGTGAATCACACCTTCATTTTCTGAAAAGAGCCCACACCAAAGCTGTCATTCTGTTTTATCAAAAACTGTGATTGCACAGGACTGGCTCAAAGCATGGATTTATATAGGATAAGATTGGGTTCTGCAGGCAAGGCTGTCCCCTTCACCCTTTCATGCAACACATACTTATCAAGTGCTCTGAGGTGCCAGGTACCACCGACGAGGCTAGAGCAGTGGACAAAGCTGTCAGCCGAGTGTTTTGGTGGAGGGAGTCATGAGAAAGAACAATGTATGTCAAGTGATAATAAGTACAGAGGAAAAAAAATAAAAATGAACAGGGCAGGGGCCACACTGTGGAAAGACAGACTCTGTTAGGTGGAAGCATCAGGGACATTTGAGCAGAGACCAGAATGGATGGGGTGGCAAGTTCAGAGGCTGTTATCAGGCAACAGCAGGATCAGAGAGCGTCAGAGGCAGGCGTGCACTTGGCCTATTCCCAGGAGGCCAGGAGGAGGTAGGACCAGGGAGGAAACTGAGGCCCGAGTCCTGGGGTGCCCCTGTCTGTGGACTCTGTTCTACCATGAGTGACAGCAGGAACTCCCCTCCTCCGGGCCTTGGCCAGGGGGGCTGCCCTGACTTTCACGGGTGTCTAAGCACTGTCCCCCCCCCCACCATGACCCAGGTGGATGTTCGGAGTGGGGACTGGTGGGGGGGATTATAGACGAAGCAGGGGGCTGCTAAGTAGTTGCATCAGTCATTGTGAAGTACTCGTGTTCTAGCCACCTTCCTTTTTAGAGTTTCAGGGGAATGGAAATCCATTTTATGTGAGTTTCATAATAGTATTTGGTGAATGCTGTGAAGTGCCCTCTGCGGGACTGTTTTTTATGATCTACAAAAAAAAAGGGGGGGGGGCATTTCACCTGATTTGAGACAATACCAGAGTAGGGATTCTTGTGGTTCTCCAGAATCCCTTTCCAGCATTAAAAAACAGGCCAGGCTACTGGTGTCTGTTTTTTTTTTATTTTTTTTTTTTATTTTTTTTTTATTTATGATACTCACACACACACACACACAGAGAGAGGCAGAGACATAGGCAGAGGGAGAAGCAGGCTCCATGCACCGGGAGCCTGATGTGGGATTCGATCCCAGGTCTCCAGGATCGCGCCCTGGGCCAAAGGCAGGCGCCAAACCGCTGCGCCACCCAGGGATCCCCTTTTTTGAAGATTTTTATCAATTCATGAGAGACCCAGAGAGGCAGAGACCCAGGCAGAGGGAGAAGCGGGCTCCCCGCGGGGATCCCAGGACCCCGGGATCACAGCCTGAGCCCAAGGCGGATGCGCCATCGCCGAGCCCCCCGGGGCCCTACTGGCGCGCGTTTTCGGGGACACCCTTCTGTGGGTGCGGTGTTGTGTCGGGCCCCCCCGCCCCCCGTGTTCTGGTGGCGACAGCAGGCCGCACGCGGGCTCCCGGGCAGCGCCGCCCCTCCGGGTCTCCGGGTCTCCGGGTCTCCGGGTCTCGGGGCCCCCGGGGCCCCCCCACCCACGCGCCGCGCCGCGCCATCTCCCCGCAGGTCGGTGGACCTCAGCCCCACGCGGCTGCACAGCCTCGCCCTGCACTTTAGGCACCGGAGCTCCAGCTTGGAGTCCCAGGGCAAGCTCCTGGGCTCGGAGAACGACACGGGGAGCCCCGACTTCTACACCCCACGGACTCGCAGCAGCAACGGCTCGGACCCCATGGACGACTGCTCGTCCTGCACCAGCCACTCGAGCTCCGAGCACTACTACCCGGCGCAGATGAACGCCAACTACTCCACGCTGGCCGAGGACTCGCCGTCCAAGGCGCGCGCGCGGCAGCGGCAGCGGCAGCGGGCGGCGGGCGCGCTGGGGGCGGCGAACTCGGGCAGCATGCCCAACCTGGCGGCGCGCGGCGCGGGCGGCGGCGTGTACCTGCACAGCCAGAGCCAGCCCAGCTCGCAGTACCGCATCAAGGAGTACCCGCTGTACGTGGAGGGCGGCGCCACGCCCGTGGTGGTGCGCAGCCTGGAGAGCGACCAGGAGGGCCACTACAGCGTCAAGGCGCAGTTCAAGACGTCCAGCTCCTACACGGCGGGCGGCCTGTTCAGGGAGAGCTGGCGCGGCGGCGACGAGGGCGACCCGGGCCGCCTGACGCCGTCGCGCTCGCAGATCCTGCGGACTCCGTCGCTGGGCCGCGAGGCCGCGCACGACAAGGGCCGCGCCGCCGTGTCGGACGAGCTGCGCCAGTGGTACCAGCGCTCGGCCGCCGCGCACCGCGAGCACAGCCGCCTGTCGCACACCAGCTCCACGTCCTCGGACAGCGGCTCCCAGTACAGCACCTCCTCCCAGAGCACCTTCGTGGCGCACAGCAGGGTCACCCGCATGCCCCAGATGTGCAAGGCCACGTCAGGTGAGCGCCGGGAGCCCCCGGGCGGGGCAGCGCGGGCCGCGGCGCCCCCCTCGGCTCGGCCCGCGAGGTCGGGGCGCCCGGCGGGGACCTCGGGGGCGCGGGGGCGCGGGGCCCCAGCTGCGCCCAGGTCCCATCGCGGTGGCGTTGGGAGGGGCCGGGAGCAATCTGTGCAGGGTGCTGGGGGTGCTTTCGGGTCCCTGACACCGCCGCCTCTTCACACTTTGCTCACCCAATTAAGGGGGCCACCTTTTCGCCGCGTGCTAAGAGTAGCGAGCGGGCGCCAGGATGTAAGAGTGAAAATGCACACCACCGCCCTTTGCTCCGGAGCCACTTCCCCTTTCCAGTCCCTCTCTGGGAAACAGCAGTGGTGACAGAGGTGACCCGCAGGGCTCTCAGCAGGCGCACGGAGGGGGAACCAGCGGCCAGGAGCTCAGACGTGACCGTAGGAAAGGAAGGGGAGGATGTTCAGACGTAATAAAAGGATTTTTATCGTTTTATTTTTATTTATTTATTTATTTTTTACTTTTAAAGATTTTGTTTATGTGGGAGAAAGAGAGCATAACTGGGAGGAGGGGCCAGAGGGAGAGGGAGAAGCAGGGAGCCGGATGTGGGGCTCCATCCCAGGACCCTGAGACCATGACCTGCACCAAAGGCAGATACTTAACTGACCGAGCCACTCAGGCACCCCAGTAAAATGATCTTTTTTTTAAAGAATTTTTTTTTTTTAATTTATTTACTCATGAGACACACACACAGAGAGGCAGAGACCCAGGCAGAGAGAGAAGCAGGCTCCATGCAGGGAGCCCGACATGGGACTCGATCCCGGGACTCCAGGTTCACACCCAGGGCCGAAGACAGGCGCTAAACCGCTGAGCCACCCAGGGATCCCCCAGTAAAATGCTTTTTAAGAATAGAAGAATAACATGAGTAGCAAACAGAAGGAACTCTGAGTCAGGGCCTTACCTGAGACGGGAGAAAGTTAGGTGAAGGTCAAGACTGGGGGGAGGGCAGAAAAGGGGGTTCACCTCTGAGGAACTGGAGGGACCTGAAATGAATGGGACAAAGAGGCAGGACGGGCTGGCTGCCCGGGTGCACCAGACCTCTGGGCCCCTGCCTTTCGTCCCCGTCGACTCCCTTACTGTGGCCCACTGGCCAAATGACAGGTTCCAGGTATGAGACTAAAAGTGATTTGGGCAACCATGAGACAACCATGGACTTGAGGTCCTAGAGCCTTCTCCGTGTCCCTCCTCGGTCTCATAAGCCCAGAGAATTGTGCCCTGGACTTCCCAGGGGGGACCTTGAAAGGAACGGATGAACGCATCACCCGAACCAAAGAGCAGGAGCCTCCCTCACGGCGTCAGGAGCCGCAGCTGGCCGGCGGGCGCAGGGGTGCTTCTGTTCTGTCGCCGTTGCAGCCCTGCCTACAGATTGGCCTCACCGACAGACTCAGCAACTCTCTAGGAACACGTGAGAGGACAGATTTTAAGAAGCTGTTTCTCAGGTTTACTGATCCTTCCCGGGAAAGCAGAGGACGCATTCAAGCAGCTTTACTTGCTACTGAATTTTCCCAGCTAGAAAAATCCTACCCACATCGTTAAACCCCTAGTAGTCGGCTTTGGATGAGCTGTTCCATAAAAGCCCTGCACCTTTGGAAGTGTCCCCAGGTGGTCGATCATAAGCCTAAAATGACAAAGAGACCAAGTACTGAGCACCTTTCTGGAAGTTCTCTGTTCATAGCACGATTTTTGACACCAGGGCCACAACTGAAGATGCCTGGAGGCCTCTCTCCCTGGTGGCCAGAGAAAGGGGCTCTCTGGCTCAGCCCCGCCCAGGTCTCCCGCAGAGCTCGGGGGCCTTCAGAGTCTCTGCCGCAGTGGCGGCTGTCGCCACCCCTCTGGCCACTTGCTAGTGCAGAGCAGGGACCGAGGATCCCCAGGTCAGCTTGACTCAGAGTGGAGCTGCATGCTTTGGGGAGAGAAAATGGAAATGGCCAAACGCGGTGGGGAGGGACGGGTATCTCCCCGCTGTGGCCCTGCTGCGGCGTCCTACCGGCATTTCTGGAAGGAAGCTCAGCTCCTTCACCTGCCCTGCGTCTGACCCCTGTCTTTTCTGCGTCACCTCTCTGCAGCTGCCTTACCTCAAAGCCAGAGAAGCTCAACACCGTCAAGTGAAATTGGAGCGACGCCCCCGAGCAGTCCCCACCACATCCTAACCTGGCAGACTGGGTGAGTCCCCTTTTCAGGCCTTCCATCCTCCTTACCGGCTCTAGAATGATCCTTAGCATTACTTGTTAGGAAGGATGTAATAAGGATAAGATCCTAGTGACAGGAGGGTTTATCAGCAGAAGCATCATGAGTGTGTGTTCTCGGGAAGCTGCCTCCTTCCCGAAGAAGCTGTGTGCACACGGTTCCCACCCACGTGGTTGCTTTCCCTCGCTGTCCCTTTAGACGGGCGGTTCTCTTGGCTCTCGCTCAGCGCTGGCGGCGGTCCCAGGAACGTGGGGGCAGGTGGGTGCCCGAAGTCAGACTGCACTTCCGTGGTCACAGTTCCAGGCAGCATTTGAGTGGATTCAGATTCCATCAGACCGCCTCAAAGGGCCAGGAGAGAAGGGAGAGGGGAGAGAGGATCCGAGCATCAAGCGCCTCGGCGTGTCCCGTCCTGCAGTCAGGATGTTTCTGAGGGAAGAGGACAGGAGGCTCAGAGCCCGTCTCTGTCCTGGCCACCTGCTTGTTCTCACCAAACAAAGGGGATTGGGTGCAGGTCCTCTGAGAACCATAGGAAGTGGTCCACAGCAGAAGGACGAGACCAAAATTTGGGTCCTTTTATAGCTTTCGCGGCAGGCCTAGAGCATTCTGATCTCGTGGACAGTTAGGATGTTCTGGCTCCTGGAGTCCAGCAGAGACAGCTGCTGTCCTCACGATCCCTGCCTCTGCTCCTCGGACGTCACCTCCAACTGGATGTTACGTTCCGTCAGTGGCCATTGGGTGAAGGATCGAGGGGTCCCTTATTCCAGCTTTACTCACTTCCCAGTTTGCTGGAGCACCAGTGGGGATGTCTGGGAAATGGGACAGCTCTGTGTGAGTGGGACCATCGCCAAACAACAGGACCCGGATTGGCTCCACTGACATTTCAGGCTCCCGTGCTTGACAGAGCTTTTGGTTTTTGTTCATTTGTGGTGATTTTAAGCCAGGCTTTAACGGGGCCTTAGTGTTTGACAGAAGTGAAGGGGTGCTAATGGTTATTGACTGCTTGCTGTGTACCCAGAGGCTGGGAGCTTTTTCTAACGTGGATGAGTTCACGTACTCCTCACTGCAGCCTCGCAGGGGCAATACACAGACCCTTTGGTTTTGTAGAGGAGGCTCAGAAAATCCAGCTGGAAGAAGCTGCGTTCTCTGATCGTCCAGAGTCTTGTCTTTTTCCACCAGGCAAGTGATCCTTTGAGTGCTGTCCCCAGACCAGCAGCAGGAGCATCTGTGCCCTGCTCCCAGGAGGAGCATCTTGTTAGAAATGCAGACTCTGGGGCCCAGCCATGACCTACTGCACGAGAAACGCGGGGGTGGGGCTGGGCAGGTGGGTTTGAACAAGGTCTCCGGGGATTCTGAAGCCTGCCCCAGTCTGACTGGCCGGAGCAATACCCCCAGCTGCCTCCTACTCCCTTTGAATCAGGAGAACCCACAGTCCCAAGTGCAGGGATCTCCTGTCCACTCCCACTCCTTGCTCTGTCTTTTGGGCAGCAGCTACCCACCCCTGTCCTTATTCTAGACCATCCTAACCCTTCCTTACGTAGCAGCCACACACCAGCTCCATATTGTGTGGTCCGGCAGCTACTTCAGGCCTTGGGCCCCAGAGTTTCACTGAGAAGAACTCAGAAAAGGCCTGGTCGGCTGTATAGATGGCACCCCCCAGGGGACAAACCATTCCACCCAAAGAAGGAATTTCAGGTGGCAGGCTGTCTGGATCGTCCACATTTTCTGGACCATGCCCGGTCTCCCCTGATTCGACCACCTGACAGCAGGCCTGAAACTGGTGAACACGCCTCAAACGCCCACACCCTTGAGCTGACCTCGAAGCCTGCATTTGACCACAGAGCTAGTCAGGACTCAGGACAGATTGGGAACAAACTGGAGACAATTTTGGTCCTCGAAGCGAACCTTTATCAGGTGGAGGTGAATGATCATTAACAACCAGTAACTCTTCTCTGAGATTAGGAAATGAGAAATGGGTAAAAAGTGCCAAAGCCTGCCTGCCTCACAGAACTGAGGAGGCCTTTGAGTCACTCGTGGGGGTGAAAGTTCTGCATGCTGATACGCTCTGTCACTAACGCCTGGGTGTAGAGTCAGCTGATCTCTCCAGCGTTATTAATAAGCTACTAATCATGTCTGTGTCAGTTCCTCTCTTTAACATGACCTCTCTTCTCTTCCTTCTTCTGCTTTCCTTTGTTCAGAGAAGCAACAGAAAACTCACCCATTATGGATGGGTCTGAGTCTCCAACTCACCAAAGCACTGATGAATAGAGGTACCGTAAGGGAATGTTTGGTTCTCCTAGCCCTCCCCCCTTCACTGCTCATGAGTTTGTGTGATCTCAGACGTGCTGCATGTGTGCCCCCTGCCCATTTCGTAATTTCCAGAAGGAAACTTCTGAATGGTGTGGGAGCTGTTACTTTTATGTCTTATTTCTAGATACGTGTGGAGCTCTGTTTATATGTATGTCTTTACATCAGATGGTAGATATTCCCAATGCTGCTCCGCAGAAAGGACCTCAGAGTATGTTTTAGCCTTTTCCAGATTCTGCGTACACACTGGCTTAGTGACCATGGTTTAGTCCATGGAAAGAAGAGCATCCTGCAGTTTACATTTCAAAGCACCTAAAGCACACCGAGTTGACCTAGTCCCCTGAAGATCAACCATGATTTTATCCAGCAGGGACAGACGTATACTCTGCCAAATGCCCTGCTTTTCAAAGTGTGGTCCATGCAGGAGCTTTGCAATCATCATCGCCTGGGAGCTTGTTGGAAGGCCAGACTCCTGGGCCTCCTGAATTTGAATCTGCATTTTAATGAGATCCCTGGGTGAATCAAATGCACCTTCAAATTTGCGAAGGACTGCTACAGTGGGCTTAACACCTGGTCTGGTTGTGGCTCCTGGGGACCAGGATCTAACTGGCAGATGAAATTTAAATAGCATTTCAAGAGTCAGCTAAAAAGATAAGGATACCATTCAGAAGTGGAAACAAGTTGTAAGCTTACTCAGCCAAAAAATGGAACCCTGACTATGTTACCCGAACCATGCTTGAGACCAGAGTTCAAGTTCAAATCTGCAACTTGAAAAATTGAACAGGAGCCATACAAGGAGAGTAAAGAAGTGCAGGACTTCTGTATTAACTACTCTGAAACTTTACAGCATCCCAAGAGGAGTAGGAGGACTCTGGCTTCAGGGAGACACCTCTAGAACCTGGCTTCCACAGCCTGGCGTGGGGTTGAGGAGGCAGGTAGGGATGTGGAGAGGCCATTCCAGGGGCAAAAGGATTCAGCAACAGGCAGAGGTGTTCAGTAAACAGCAAAAAGCTTCACTTTGCTATAGAGAAAGAGCCAGATTTCTCCCTTAAAAAGTAGGGTATGCCAAGATCCTGAACAAATTAGGTGAGAGACCTGGAACAGTTTTTGTTGAAAGTCCCCCGAGTTGGCTGATGAAGGATTAGGAAAACAGGGGCTTAGCCTTCCAGAGGAAGATGGTGTTCAAAAAACAAAATTCAACTGAGGAAATAAATCTGAAAGACACTATTGGCTTTATTCACCAATTCATGAATTGGGCAGCATCTAATCCGGCAGGTCAAAGGGAGCTCAGAGGAGCTAATGAGACTTTTACAGGCAGAAGGGAGCAGGAACAAGGCACAAAGTCACTTTTCTTTAGGGCATGACAGGGGTCTATCAGGCCCATGACCTAACTCGGGCTGACCAGGTGACTGACGGGTTTAAGACTCCATTTCTGGAAGATCTGATACTCATAAAGTCAGATCTCAGTTTGGTGAAATGGGTCTTAGCATCAATGACTCCATTTCAGGCCTATTTTCTGGTTTTTAACAGTTCCTATGGTTTTGTTTTTGTTGTTTTTGTTTTTTTGCTGAATCTCTGCCTGGTATTCACAGGTTCATTCTTCATGTTGGTCTTTCTCTTTGTTCCTTTTCTCAAATTCTGTTCTTAGAGAGAGGCTTTGCTGGGTGGTTTAAAGCTTTTGAGAGGAAAACGTGCATCACTGAGTCATTATTAGAGCAGAATAACGCCCACTGTCTAGAGGGTACTTCAGAGCCATGGTCCCCAGGACCCAGACATATGTCCAAGACCCCACTGAAGGAGTCCCTTTCTTAGCCAGCTGGCTTGCATACTGATCATGTGTAGGGGAGTCTCGGCTTCCCCAGAAGCATCTGTCCAAGAGCAGCAAGTGCTGTTGGCCGCGGCACAGCCTGCGCTCAAAGATAACCGAGGGCTCTCCGATCATCAGAACGACTTTGGCAAGGAGCCTAGGAACTTGTGAGGCGCAGCTCTTGCTCTAGCAGTCGATTCTGCACCAGCTGCGAGGGTGAAGGAGAGTTCCCCAAGTGCAGCCTCGCTTGCACTTCTATCTGGGGTGCGCGTAGGATCTGGCAAGGGAAGTGAACTTTGAATTATGAATGCTTCCTTCTCATTCCCAACTGAATGGGCTTAGGGCTCAGAGGAGGGCAGCCTTGGAGGCCAGTAAAACTCAGTCTGTAGATCCCACAGGAGGTTTTATATGGTTACCCTTGCCTTGTGTCCCTTTCTTTGGCCAGACCTTGGATGCAAAGTTGCCTGGGACTGGGGTTCTTCACCAGGGAAGAGACTGGGGTCTCTTCACCCCTCTGAGAGAGAGGGGCCGGGTTTGGCCCAGAGAACCTGAAGCATTGGCAGTCAGGCAGAAGCCTGAGACAAGCAGAGCTACAGGAGCAGGCCAGGAAAGAGGTGGACAAAAGAATCAAAGACCTTCACAGAGTAAGACTTTGGGAAGGATGGTCAGAGAGGGAAGGAGGAATGGAAACCCCACACCTTGGGAAAAAGCTGTCAACCTGGATGTCCCCCGTGTCTCTTCCTAGGCAATTTGATTTTGAGGTCTCCTGCTTTTGCACTGGACCAGAAGTCAGATGGAGCCTTCCTCGGTCATAAAATGTGCAGCCAGGGCTCAACCCCTTATGATTTGGCAGTAGTGTCAGAGGTCGAGCATTCTTGGTAGGGTTGTTTTCCATGAGTCTGTTTTGCAAAATCATCAGAGTAAAACAAACAAGTGGCTGTAAATGACTAAACACATAAAAGTGTTCAGGTCTGAGTTCATTCATTATAATGGAATTGATAAGGAGATTTGGTTACTTCTATGATACGCAATATTTAAAGATAATAACTAGAATTAGGAATAACATTATACCAGGACATACCAGATTTCTAGAAACTTCATACAGTTTCAAGACCATTTATATTAATAACATCTATACAAATACTCTAAGAACGTTTTATCACTTATTTGACAAAGCTTCCCATGTAATTTAACATAGCAAGTAAACCTAATTAGTGTAACATCTTTTATAAGGTGAAAGACAAATCCTTGGAGATTTTCCAGGGACAGTCTAGGGAAATCTCAAAGTTACTTTCAGGTCAGAAAGACACCATTGTTGGTTATGGGAAGTTGTCAAAACATCAACAGGTTTGAAGACAGGATCACGGATCCTTATGAAAGAATTATCTACCTAACCAGAGTGACAAAGGCGAATAGTAGTCGTGAACAAATAGTTGGGTCTATTAATATTGAGAAGACCAATTTTTCTTGATAAAGACCACAGGAAGCATGGTAAATTATTTTGCTAAGACACAAAATCTTTGCTGTCCAGGCAGGATTCTTCACCTTAAAAGGTGAAGAATCCTTCATAATTGCTTATCAAAAGCAGACCAAAAGTCCAAGAAAACTTTGTCCTTTTAACAGAAAACCAAATTCTGTTTTTGCACCCGTGTACTTTTGATATTAAAACTCATTTAAAAACTTAAATAAGTCCATTCCCATCTTAGCCAGCTTGACCACACATCACATTCCCTTCCCAAGATCCCTTTCCCACAAACCGCTTAAATTTTTTTAGATCCATTCAGATTTTATTCCTTATTTATTTATTTTCCCTCATTCTGGAAGAACCAGTCATTTTATTTCCCTTGCCTACTCTTAATCCACAGTTGTTTCCTTTTATTATTTCTAATTTTAGTTACACATAGGGATGAGAATTCCTCATTCCTAGTAAAAACTAAAAAGCAACTGTGAACTGTTTACACCAACTTTCTGTGGATTGACAAACTTATGTAGACACTTCATGATTTCTAGAAGTATATTCTTCCTCATGGCACAGAACTTATTTACTAAGAGACCCAAATATCTTTAGGCCCTCTGTAAAAGGAAGTGAGAAGTGGATGAATCTGTGTTCAGTAATTAACAATTCATTATTTTATTTGGAAATTGTCTAGATACCATTGGAAAGTCCATCCTTTAACTGTAGCTTTAAGGTTTCAACTTACCAAAAAGATTTTGGAAACTATTTTCTACGTAGACCTAACATAAGCATAACAATTATTGAAAAGTTCATTTATAAACCTTTATCACTTTTATCTATTTAATTATCCTGTTAACAATTTTTAGATTACTCAGTCTCGTGAGCATTAGCTATCAGATTATCTTTGTGGTGACAAATTCTGTAACAGAACATGAGCTTATATGACTTTTAGTTAACCTAGGAAGGAAAGAAGTATTCTATTTCATGCTGTTAACTCCAAAGACATACCTATTTTATTTAAACTAACCAACTTAAACTAGCTTTTATTAAGATTACATTAGATCCCATGAACTTGAAAGAAATTTGGGTTTTTATTATTCTGAGAGTACACATAATTTGTATAGCCCTTGTTTGTCTTTAAGCCAATTAAATGGAGCTCTTGACAAATTAATTTTGGTAATACCTCCAGAGGAGAGAAGCTCACACCTGTGTAACTTGCATGGACAGACGTACGAAATCATAGAAACAAAGATCTTACAGCTTTTGTTTTAAATTTTTTAGCTATGAGACCGGGAAATAATGCAAAACCCACCAGTTTAAAAAAGAACGGTTGGATCCAAATTGTGCTTTTGGCAAAAGGTTAAGATGACAGGCTGACATGGCTTAAACTTTTCACATGTTTGTGAAGACAAGATTTTTCATTTGCTTAGTTTCAAAATAACCTTTCCAGCCCCACTCCCCGGGCTCCTTTTCCCTTTTTTTTTTTTTTTCCCCTTTTCCCTTTTGATAAGAATAACCTGGGTTCCTAGAGAAGACCATACAGAACACTTACATCGCGACGGCACAGAGGAAGCACAAGTTCCTCCAAGACGGAGTTTTATTGTCCTAAGGCCAGAATTTCACGGTAACTCTAAGCCTATTGAGATAGATGGGAGAGTTTGTTTGGGGCTCTGAATTGCTTCCACTCGAATCGCACTTCTGTTCTTATAAAAGACTCAATTCCTAAGAAATCAGGGAAGCCGACTCTCCTTTGCCAGCTTCTGCCACTTTTTCTGGGCCCTCTCCGGTAGGCTCCTAAGCAAGTGGGACTTGAAGTAGAGCATATAGCCCTGGTATCTTCCAGAATTGGACAAGGCTTTCCATGAATTTCAGTTGTAGTTTTCTGTTGGCCGTTTCATGGAATAACCAGTAGCAGGTGACCAGAAAACCCCTCAGAGTCCCGTCAACTATGAGTAGGGCTCCTGTGCAGGCCTTTGGGGCCAGTAACAGGGCAGACTTTTGCTTACGACCATGTGGTCTCTCCAGGGTGGAAAGGCACTTCAGAGGATTAGTTAGATCATGAGTACTCAGAAGTAAAAAGAGGTTAAAGGGAAGTAGTAAGACCATGTCAGTCTTACCGTCTTTGGTTTTAGCTTCCTCTTCTTTCATTTTTCATTATCCTCTTGGAGTGACTCTTTTAATGAAGCTATTTTGGAATCATGAAGTCTTCTGGAGCCTTCCACATGCCAGTGAAAAAAAGTAATTCATCCAGTTTCATTTGGCAAACCTTGCTTTCAGGTTCACTTAAATGAATGATCTTGTCTAACTGGAATGTTCCCAATAATGTCTAACAACCTCAATAAGGAAGCCCACTGAGGCAAGCTCAAATTACCGGAAATTGAGTTTATTTGGGAATGGCAGAAAAATTCAGTTTGGGAAATGCAGGCTGTAGCAAGCTACAGGTGGGCGCTGAGGGCTTGGGGCCACCTGGATTTGCAAAGAGTGCAAAGAGGGAGAAGTCTAGCCAGAGTGTAAACACATTCATGGGCTGGAGGACAGGAGGAGATCCTAAGCATATGTTCGCTGGTTAGGCAGTAAGTCTCAGTCTTCTGTTAAGTCGGGCATTTATGGAAAATCAGTCTCTGAGTTCTGAGGGCACATGCATGAGACTCTTTAATTTCCTATCCTCTGGTTTCATTTTAGATTGAAATCCTTTCACATTCCCCACTCTTGCTCAGGATCTTTTGCAGAAAGCATTACTGATCAACCATGTTGTTTAGGCATTATTTTCCCTTTTTTTTTTTTTCCTTGAGTCCAAGTCCCTTGGAGCGGAGGAAAACCATCCTCGGGTGTCTTGTGCCCCAGAGGAGGGAACTGGAAAGTGGATTTCATTGGCCCCATTTGAACAAGCAGGAACGTCAAAAACCAGACTATGCATATTGGCAGGGGTCAGGGAAGTTCAGAAGGGCGTGGACAGAATTGGCTTTCCTTTGCTGATTTATGGGAAGAGCGTCATTTGTGTAAGGATAGCTTATGTTTCCTATAAGAACCTGCATTGATGGTCTCCGTTTTGTCCTTGACATAAGTGACTCCATCTTAGTTTGGGTCTATATTTCCCCTTTTTGATCCAGCAGTCACCCAGTACACGTTGCCAAGTGTTTTTTGGATGGACTTCGCCTTTTGATGAAGGTTCTTCACATTGTTTCTTTTTCTTCACCATGCCTTGAATGGACCCCTTTTTCAGGGTGAGAGCTGCTTCAGGAAGAGCAGCAAGCAAAAGGCCACACTTGAGCAACTTCTTACACTAGGTCAAAGCAGCAGGTCAAGGCAAGGAGACTTTGTCAAGGGTATACATGTGAGACATTTGCTTCCCCAAGGCTTTGAAATGCTCTCAAGTTTGTTATTTTTACAAAACCAGGATAACTTAGTAAGTTAAAAAAAATCACAACACAAAATGACAGGACAGAAAGACCCAATTGTAGCATAGATTTAAGCCATAAGCCTAATCTTGTTGGGAATCAGCTTAATGAATCAAAATGTCAAGATGAGTCAGATTGGACTTTCAGTGTCCAACTGTTGTAACCAATGGGAACCTCGACGTCCCCAGAAGTGTTAATCCAAGTCTGAGTGTTGATTGATTATGACGCATACGTCCTGTTCAGCTAAGGCTGAAGGGCTGGCTGACAATCAAAGACAATTTTAGGTAGAGAATCTAGGGAGTTATGCTGGGCGGCTTTGGCCTGAGCATTAGAGTTGGCAGTGGCTCGATGGATTAAAGCAAAGTTTGGGGTCCTGTCCTCATTTGCACCCACTCCAAACTAGGGAAATAGGGATCGTGAATGCTTCCCGGTTTCCTCTAACTTGACAGTGTAAATTCAGGAGAGTTGAGCAATGAGGTGGCTCAGTTTGGCTGTGGACAGTTAGGGGTACAGTGAGAGAACCAAAGAGATATTGCCTGTGTATATGCCAGTCTGGGCACTCGTAGGTCCAGGAGAATGATGACCACCCCGGACAAAGAGGAATCCTGTCGGGGCACAGACCACTCCTGCTAAAATAGCATTGTTTTGTTGGTTTTAAAGATTGTATTCATTTGAGAGAGAGAGAGTGCATGAGCAGGGAGGAGGGGCAGAGGGAGAAGGAGAAGTGGACTCCCTACTGAGCAGGGAGCCCATCGTGGGGCTCATCCCAGGACCTGGACATCATGACCTGAGCCAAAGGACATGCTTAACTGATTTAGCCACCCAGGCATTCCTAACAGTCCCTTCAGCACTGTTAATACAGTGACTCGTTTGTATAGATGTCACATTTGCTTGTTCAAGCCCAGAGTCAGTTAGGTTTTAGGCACATTCAGGAAGCCAATCTCCTAACCTTGAAATAAAGAGTGGCTCTAAATTCCTTGCAAAAGCAGGTGCTGCTTCTGGTGAAAATTCTTTGTGATCAGGGGTAGATCTGATTTAGATAATCATAAGAACGTGGTGATGCCAATGTACTGTGGTGAGCAGAGGTATCTGTATCTAATGCCAGATACAGGTATCATCAGAGAAAGATAAAAACAAGGTGCTGGGAAGCCTGACTTTAAAGAAGTTTATATAAACTGTCGTGGGGCGGGGGGTGGGGGGTGCCTCCATCATCATGGACAGATCAGTTTTCAAAGGCAAATCCAGCAGTCTGAGAGGTTATCTCCCTTGCCAATTGCCTGGGAGGTACAGAGGAGGGTACAGTCTTTCCAAGTCAAGGAGCAACAGGAAAGAGCAAACAAGAGGAAGAAAAACACAGAAGTGGAGGAGTCTGATGAATTTTTGCCCATCATTTCATGGTAAAGGAGAACCAGTGATACAGGCCTGGTCCGACATTTTGGGAGAGCAGGCTCCATCCGATGCATTGGCTGCTGGCACCAGAGATCTTAAGTTTGAGAGCACCAGTGATTTCGCAGCTCCCTTCAGGTCCCGAGTCTGTAATCGGGACAGATGAATCCAGGGGCAGATGCAGGAATTGGTGAGCAGCATGCTCCTTTCAACCTAGGGGAGAGGGAGTCCTTTACCTGATATCTCCTGCAGTGTGAGTATTCTCCAGGACGTGACTCATGAAGGGACTTGGAGGTCAGGGTGTGTTGTTTTGTTTTTTATTTATTTATTTATTCATGAGAGAGCGGGAATGACAGAGAGGCAGAGGGAGAAGCAGGCTCCATGCAGGGAGCCAATGTGGGACTCGATCCTGGAACTCCAGGATCACACCCTGGGCTGAAGGCAGGTGCTAAACCGCTGAGCCACCCAAGGATCCCCCCAAGGTGTATTCTTGTTCAGCATAAGCTTCTTGAACTTGTGTCAGATGTTTCTGGCAACAGAGTAAGTGGCAATATTTTAATAGGTCTTATTGGACAATCGGAGGGTCAGAGTACAGGGAAGGAGGCAGATGCGTGGATCTGCCAGTTACCATTCTGTAGGGAGCAAACTTTTCAAAAGGATAGGATGCTAGATGCAAAAGGACCAGTCACAGCATCTTGGTCCAGAGAAATTCCAGAAGTTTCCTAATGGAATTTTAATGACACCATTAGTCCTTTCTTCTCATCCTGGGGAGTGAAGATGATAAGGCATATCGCCGCAGAGGAAGGACTGTACGCACTCTGGGATTACTGGGCCAGGAAGGTGACCGCACAAAACTGGGGGGGTCACCCTGATGGTGTTCTCAAATAATTTTTTCGCTACAAAACTGGCAGTGGTTTGTTGACAAGGAAAGCTGCTACCCAGTGAGAACCAGAGACCATGACCGATACGTATTTGTTCACTTAATTACGTTTACGCTATTCATGAAACTTCTCAAGACATTAAAGTACCTTCCTTGCTAACAAGTTTGGTAACAGAGATAACATGAATTCAAATCACTAAAAGCTGTATCTCTATGTTACATTTAATGCTGATAACAAAGGCATTCCTACTTTAAACCTACAAACTTGAACTGGCTTTTACTTAGGATTATCCTAGATCATATGAATTTGACAAATATGTGGCTTCTGTATTTGTGACAGTTTAATAAGTCAACTTAATAAGCCAATGAATTAAAACTTTTACAAATTAACTTTGGCAGCACCATCCAGAGATAGAAAAATGTCACCATTTACAACATGCATGCCTAGACATAGAGATCTCACAGCTTTCATTTTAAGTTTTAGTCATGAGACCAGTATGATCGTGCAAAACTGACTAGTTTACAAAAGAACAGCTGGATCCAAATTGCATTTCTGGAAACTGGAAAAAATTAAAGTTACCTGCTTAGGTGGCTAACACAGTTGTGGAGAAGACATTTAAGATTTTTCATGCACCTAAGTTCCAAATAGCCTTCCCTCTTTTTTTTTTTTTCCTTCTGGCAGAATTACCTCCCTGAAGATGACTTCTAAGGGAAATTCCTGCAAGTACAAATTTTCCATAATACATCTCATAGAAGAGCTTTGTTTCTTAAATCCAGATCTTTGAAAATACCTGCAGGCCTTCTGAGATGGTTAGGGAAGGTTTGGGGTGTGGTAAGATTGACAGGTGGCTCTGACTTGGTACTAGAGCTACGTTTGTTCTGATAGAGACTTGATTTGTTCTCAGACAAGGTCCCCCACTGTTAATTCTTCAGTTGGGTTCCAACCAGAGTGACCACACAGGCTGACCCTGCAGCCCACTCCATTATCTTCAGTTTCTTTGTATCTGAGAGATCCTCAGCTAGGATGGAAATCAAGAATCCTATGTTCTAGATCTAGAGCTTAGTCTCTGGCTTATTCTGGTAAATCCTTCCACAAATGGCTTCAGAATGTTTTTCGTTCCCTCTGGGTCCACGGTTTCATTTCAGCTTGGGGGAGAGAGCCCCCCAAAGAGTTGCTGTCAGGCACTGAAGATGACTGTGTGTTTCCAGGGTGGCCAACTTCTGATCATAGAGCTACTTAATCCTTTCAGCTATCTTGTCAGGTTTGAGCTCCAATAGTAAATATTCCCGCTAGTGTTGAACATCGTCACGGACTCCAGAGGTGCCCTCAGAGGGGGTATAAGGAATGCCACTCTCCCAAGACCAGAGCCACTCCCAGGGAGGACCAACAGCAAAGGCTGAGGATTGGCGATAAGCTGTGGGAGCCCAGGCACACATGGAGTTCAAGCCACATTTCTGCCTGGCCATACACCGGGGCCCCCAGCGTCACGGTCACCAGGCTCTCAGGACACAATAGACGAGGCCAGCGGCGGTCCCCGGGAGAGAGAGGATCAAACCCGTGGATCTGGAGGTGGAAAGGAAGGGATGTGCGATGTTACCTTCCTCTCGGGTGGGCTGCAGAGATTCGGGAGAGGGACGCTGGTAAGGATCCTCGCCCTGTGCTGGCTTCTCCCGGTTTTTCCAGGATTGCCGCCCGTGGGCTCCGGAGCGGGTCGGGTTTAAAGTACACGGTATAACCCATGCGCTGCCGGAGTCCAACAGGTGCCCCTTTTTTCAGGAATAACTAGTAGCAGAAGAGACTCCCTCAGCGTCCTGTCGGCCCCGCAGGGGCCCCATGTGGGGACCCTCCTCTGATGGATATGCTGTGTGGTCGTAGGGTCTCTTGCGAGCGGAAAGACCACGCAGATGGAGGATTAACAGCCGAGTAAAGGAGGTTAAAGGGGAGCAGCAGGCGGACGGTCTTCTGTTTTACGTACGGCTTCTTTCACTTTTCATTACCTTTTTTACAATGAGTCTTTACATGAAGCAGTTTCAGAATTTCGGAGGCTTCCAGAGGTTTCTGCATGCTGATTACAATGGGCACCCCATTCATCTGGGAGCCCTTGCATCCACGTGCACTTGAATGAACTTGTCTAACTGGAACATTCCTCGTAATGACTGCTGGAATCCTAGGTTGTCTTCAGTAGTGCTGGTCCGTGTGCCTGAGAGACCAGAACTATTCAGCACAAAATGCCCACGGCCCCAGTGCCCAGCTTGAGGGCACTGTGTTCCTCTTCCGAGGCCGCGTGCGCGCCAGCCTCCACTTCGCATGCTCGGGTTTTGCTTCCCGGCGGCTGCTGTGATCCCAGCTTGGTTTACCGAGATCCTGCAGTCTTGGCAGGGACCTACCACTCCCGGGCCGCAGCTCCTACGGGCAAAGAAGCAGCTGTGCCAGAAGGTGGCACATGCAGGTCCTCAGGGGCCGTGCCACCAGGCAGGGGACCTTGGGGTGGTTCACGTGTGCGCCTCGTGGCGTGGAAGTGTCCTTGAGGTTGACGGGTGACCTGCTGTCCGTCTGACCCATTCCGTCAGCCACCTGCCCCAGCTCGGGGGTTGGGTTAGGTGACCGGGGCTCTAGTGGCTTTTTTAAGTGCTTGACCTCTGTCCCCCAGTTGTGCAGCATTGGCTCCAGAGATTCTAGTACCAACACATCTGTCACTCCCTCACCTCACCCGCAGTGACCTGAGACACGATACTTGGACTGGCCCAGAGAAGGCCTGAAGTGTGCACCAGCCAGCAGTTCCCACCCTGGCACTCTGGACACAGCCAGCACGCCCCAACGAATGGGTGCTGGGGTCCAGCCAAGGGCTGGGACTGGGGCTGCAGCTGGCCCTCCCAGCCCTGGCCCTGGACTGCAGACGAGCAAGGACTGAGGCCTTGTTAACGCTGCACCAGGAAGCTTAACTCAGAAGGGGTGACCACGAGACGGCAAGGGGTACTCAGGCACCACTGCCTGTGTTCCTGAAGCTGTCTGAAGTCTCCTTGGGAGCCCCAAGGGTCCCCACCACTGCCACCAAACTGTTTAAAATTTACTCAGCTGAATTTTGTTTCTTAAAGATCTTACTGGCTTTTACTCAATCCAGTTGCAATCCCAATTCCTTGAGGAACTCAAAACAAGTGACCCTGTCTTGCAAACACCATCTTTACGGAACACTAACAGGGTTCCAATGCCCAAACCTCCCCTATTTACCTCAAAAGGCTTTGTATTTTTTAAAACTCTGGATTTAGGAAACCAAATCCTTCCTGGAGAAACTTGCCTTCTTTCCATGTGTCTGAGACAGAAATGCTCCGTGGGTCTCCTCCAGGAACTATCCTGTGGGCCATTTCTTTAAAGTGTGAATGTCAAGGAAGTCATTCCTACCAGGAGGAAAAAAAGAGGGGGAAGGCTATTTGGAACTTGGGTGAATGACAATCTTAAATATCCTCTCCACAGCTGTGCTAGCCATCTGAGCAGGTAACCCTAATTTATTCCGACTTCCAGAAACACAGTTTGGATCCAGCTGTTCTTTTAGAAACGAATGAGTTTTGCTGCATGGAGCCGGTCTCGTGGTTGGGGCAGAAGTGCAGCCAGAGCTTGCTAGTTGTCTCTCGTCTGTCCCTGCTTCCTACTCCTGCTAACTACAGTCTCGGGAAGTAACACCTCCTCCTTGGGGGAAGGCTGCTTGGGCCTCTGCTGTTGGGTGAACCAGGGACTGTGACCTGAGGATCCTAAGTGGCCCCCTGGGTCACCTGTTCACCTGGGGGGGCAGAGGGCACCACCAGGACCCCGGGGAGTTAGGGCAGGACTGTCCCTCAAAATACAGCATATGTCCCGGTGGGTCGGCGTCTCTACCCCGAGGCGGCATCGGCTCTGGGGCATTAAAGACACTCAGACCTGCCAACCCCAAGGCACAGGTCCTGTCATTCAGGGCGGTGTCACTTCAACCCCAGGAGGCTCAGGGCCCCCGGTTTCATCCCGGTAGGAATCAGGCCAGATCAGCACGCAGAGGGTATGAGGAGTTACGCTAGGGACACAGGTGCTCCAGGCTGCACCTGCTGCTTGGGCCCAGAGCCCAGAGAGGAGCCAGCCAACACCAGGGCAGCCACCAGGCGCGCGCAGGGAGCGGGGGGCGCCTTCATCTCCTCAGCCCGCCTCCTGACACCTGCCGGGCAAACGCCACCCCCTTCCTGTGGCCGTGGGGTTGAAGTCTCACCTTCGCTTTTAGCCTGGAACAGCCAGGCGGGGCTCAGAAAGGGGCTGCTGTTCCTAGTAGTGCTTATTGGTTTCAGCACGTCTGTGTCCTCACCGCTTTCCCTCTCCCCAGCCTCCGTGGTGAGGCGTGCCTGAGGGATGTTCAGAAGTCTCTTGTTTTCATTCTAGTTCAAAAATGTAAAGATTTGGGGAGAGCCCCCAGAGAGCACGCGCACAAGCGGCAGGCCGAGGAGAGGCAGGCTCCCCGCCGAGCAGGGAGCCTGATGTGGGGCTGACCCCAGGGCCCGGGATCCCTCCCTGGGCCGTAGGCGGACGCTCCACCGACTGACCACCGGGCTGGCACCCCGCTATACACTTTTATGATCAGAAAACAACGCATGTTATTTAAAATAAATAGCACTGACTCAAATTTTAAACGCCCCTCAAAGTACCATCTCTGTTTCAAGTGACATTTGGAACGTGCTTCTAGGAGAGAACACGCAGGGGAAGGGGGCGATGCCTGGGGTCTCCCGGAGGCCGACCGGGCCGCTGTCTCTGTAAAGAGCAGCCGTGGAAGCTCCCGGGCCGCCGCCACCCTCCTCCCCGGGGCCCAGAGTATGGGGCCCTCCCGGGGCCTAGGTTTCCCGGGCGCGGGCCGGCCTCCCCGTGGACAGGACAACCACCCGGCCCCGGGCCTGGGCAGCAAAGGCGCCCGTCCCGCCCTCGGCCGACGCCCGGCCTCCCCTCCACTAACCAGCTCCTTCCCTTGGTTCCCTGCAGGAGCTGCACTGACAGCTGTTTCCTGGATGCCTCCCTCTATCCAGAACTAGCCGACGTCCAGTGGTACGGGCAGGAGAAAGCCAAGCCCGGGACCCTCGTGTGAGCCAGCCGGCCTCGACCTGACCGCCTCAACGCCATTCAGAGATCACCTCACTGCCTCTCATTTGCCTTACCCAGACGCACTGTCACCCTGCACCAGCTTTGGCCCTCAGCACTTTCTTTCTCCCGTCTCCGCGTCCCCTTCACCCTCAAAAACCTGACTGAGGAGACATTCTGGAGGGTTCCGGTCCCACTGTGTGTCCCCTGGCGCTCCCGCCCACGGAGAGCCAGGCACCAATCCTCAACGGCACCTTGGTGGCCTCCCCCTGCCGTGACTGCCCCCAGGCCGGGAACCATCAGGGAAGGGAGCTGCCGTCCAATTCCCACGGACAAGTGGCATGAGAACAGGAAAGGGGACTTCCGTACAGGGTGATCCAGAAGTATGACGAAGCGGTGGTCAGCCTGCCACCCGCAGGCCCACCAGGCACCTGGTGAAGAGGACGCCTCGCGCATGTGCCGCGCGGGGAACATGCAGTTGACACTTGAAATATTCCCTGAGGGAGTGGCTGTCGGGGGAGGGGGAGAAGGAGAAAGGAAGCTTACCGTGTCAGAGATGCATCCGAGGATCACAATCAGTTCTATGCTGCCAAAGATTAAAAAAAAAAAAATTAAAAATAAACAAAAAAATACGAGGGGCCAAGAGGAAGACATTCGTTCTGCAATGAAATCTTTTAAAGTCTCAACCGCTACTACTCATCACAAGTGAAAGTCAACCATTTGTAAATTGTTTCCCCTCCTCCTCCCTCTCCCTTAACGGTCCACCTTCTCTCTCAGGCCAGAGCCTGGAAAACTAACCCAGTATGATGGTCCAGTCGAGGGAGTCCACGGGCGTGGCTGACGCGGGGCCCCAGGTGCGGACGTGGAGGACAGGCCTGCGGGAGGAGCCGGCCACCCGGTCCGCGGGGGCCGCGTCCATGCCCACCGCACTCAGCTGCTTGCCCTGTGGGATCCGTAGGAAACGGAAGGTGGGGATTGCCAAAAGCGCTTCTCTCTCATTAAAACAAGCAGTAAAAGCGTGTCCTATTGTTTTGCACAAGGTGTTTGATTTTATTTTTTATGGGAAACCAAGGGAAAAAGCACATCGCGATCCATTCGAGTGTTTAACTGTCGTGGCTCATTTTCTATTCGTTAGCACTTGTGTGACAAAGAGCTCAGACCCGACTTCTCTCGGCACCCGGTTACCAATGTGTCACTTATTCCAAGAACCCAACTATGCCCTTAGGTAGAAAGAGTTTACTCATGTGTCTACTAGCAAGCAGGCGGAGCGGGGCTGAAGATCACGCCAGCTCCCAGAGGGCCCACCTGCCACCGGCGTCGGCAGCCACCTGGACGTACCGCAGTCGTCCACAGAACCCAGAGAGCAAGGAAGAGGTGTATGGGAGCTGCACGTTTACATGTGTTTTGAGCTATGCTTAGGACACAACTGGAAAGCCATCAATCTTCAAAGGCCTCAAAAATACTTTTATAATCGTAACAAGCGCACACTCTTAGTTGGGTTATTCAAAATGGCACAAACACGGTCTCCACGGAGGTGGTACGCTGTGCTTATTGGCGCAAGTGGGGGGGCGGGGGGGAGGGATCTTTTTTCTCACTTGTAATGACTTCCTATTGGAAAGGCATTTGACAGCCAGGGACAGGAGCTGGGGTGGGTAGTTTTGTGGGAAAGCAGAACTGCAGTTAGCTTTAGCATAAAAAGAAAAATCCTTGTTTTTTTTTTGTTGTTGTTGTTTTTGTTTGTTTTTAATGTATGTGTAATCCAAGGACAATGAGACTTTACCAGACCAGGAGGTAAGATGGACACTAAAGTTTAACCATGCTCCTTCTCTTGCAGCTTGGAAAGCTCTGTGGGCTCATGCTGAGGGCTCACGGCACCCTGGGACCGCTCTGGACAATTCAGGGCCTGGTTCCCCCAGCCCTGTGTGCACTGCATTGGTGACACACCTTGAGGAAGGGATGGGTATTCACAGAACACTTGGGTTAACCCTGTAGGATAAACACAACTGGTTCTGTTATTAACTGATTCTGGGGATGGAGGGAGTGGGTAGAGCAACAGCAACAGGTTTTTTCCCAACTTGCCCATTCACAACATTATACTTCAGGCCAAGACACACGGGTCATCAGACTGAACTGTGTGCAATAGGAAAAGTCCAGAGAAACAGGAGGCGGCAAGGTCACGTGGCTGCAGGACCCAGCCCGCACCTTAGTTCCCAATCTGGTCTGCAGTCCATCGGATCACGCTTTGGGCGCAGGCAGGTTACAGGGAATGGGAGAGGAGAACACTTCCTCAGCACTTGGGTTTTGGATTCAGGAGGCAGAAGGGAATGGAGTGGGAGGGGGAATTAGAGTTCAGGCCAACACCACGATAGTCTGGTAGCAAAGAAATGAAGTACAACAGGTTTTACTGTTGAGCTGCGTTCAGTCTCTACAGCACGTACAGATGTTAGTCCTTGGAGGCCAACGTGACTCCTGATCAGTGTGGTGGGGAACGGGGGCTGCCGCAAACAAGCACTTGCGAGCTCTGCACAGATCCGTACTTCTTTAAAACAAAATGAGAGGGAATATGAAGCCCCTGGTCTGATAGAAAGCCCCACTGGATTCTTTGGATGCATGTAGGAAGTTGCCTGTGTAGTCTAAAGACTGGTGGGAACACCTACATCAGACCTTGTTGTGAGACAGGTGGATTTTTTATTTTATTATATGCAGGTGAGTGTTGAAACTGTTAAAATTCCAATTTGTTTTCATTCAGTGTTAGTTCTAAACATAGCAAACCCCCTCCAGGTGCTATCAGATGACCAGTTACTGCTTAGTTAACTAGGTGTAAAGTCTGACATATACATTAATGTCAATAGTTTATTACACGTTGTGTAAAATGGACTCTAGTTTAATAACGGGGAGAAAGGATTAGGTTGCTCCTGAAACTGACTGTAGAGCATGTACAATGATTTTACTGGATTCTGTTCAACTGTAATCAATGACAAGGATGTATGTTGTAGACAAAGTTGCAGAATTAAAAAGAAGTCTGCTTTTAATTTATTCTTTTTGTATTAAGAATTTGTATAGTACCTTTACATTTTGCAAAACAGTGTTGTCAACACTTATTAAAGCATTTTCAAAATGAAAAGATCTCAGCTGCCTCTCGGAGATTTTGTTTCTAAGTGATAATGCTCTGGGACTCTAATTCGGGTGCCTGTGGCTTTGTGGAACTCTTTTTTTTTTTTTTTTTTTTCTCAGTCGTAAGCTGGTGTCCCTATTGGCTTGCGAGATACAGACAAGCTCAGTCTGTGGTCGAGGCTACTTCTCCCTTACTCTGATGGCCTTGCTAATGATACGAGATAATACATCCTCAATCACGTATTCCTGCCACAAAAAGGGATCTGAGGTTAGAGGTCAGTCTCTGTCCATTCCCAGTAGTTCGCCGTATGCGGTTCATGTCAGGCGTGGGTCCTGTGCCCACGGAACAGTACGTGGTGGAAGAAACCCTGAGGGATCGTGGGCTTTGGAGGCCATCCGTGGGCTCTGCACCCGGCAGGGACACGGCAGGAAGAGGATGCTCTTCACCAGCGCCGCTCCTTGGCCTGCGCTCGGACCCAGGCACCCACCATCTGCGTGGCATCGCCAGCGCAACAGCCTGCGGGGCCCGCGGGCACAAACAGCTCCCGAGATCTGGAGGCCAAGAGCACCCCCTGCACGGAGAGCCCGAGCCAAAGCACCGGCCGTGCTGAGCGAGCCTAACCGCTGCCAAGGATGAGACAGTCCAGAGAGCGCAGAGCAGGCCAGGAGCGAGCCCGTAGGACACTGCGCTTCCGAAGCCTTTCGGGAAAGCAAGCCGTGGCTTGGTACCGCAAGGTAATCAGCGCTCACGTCAGGCGGAGATCTTCCGTAAGCTTTTACGTCTAAATGTGTCACAGCTCCGGAAATAAATCCGGCGTCTCCTCCTGAAGCTCTGACTGTCCAGGGCTGGCACACGAAGACCTTTCTTTCCCTTGTCCCCACCTGGACGCCGCGCACCGCCCTTACTCAGTGCTGACAGAGCGGTTCCACGAAGCATTAAAAATAGCCCTCGCCTCCTGCCGCGTCCTCCCAGGATCCCAGGATGCCAGAGCCGAGAGCTCGCACGCAAACTCCTCTCCGCGGTGCGGCGGGGACCACTGGCGGGGCTGAGGAGCGTCACCCACTGCGAGTCTGGGGAGGAGTCCGGGGTCTTCGAGAGCTCACGCTCACACAGGGGAGACCCAGGCACACAACTACCACGCGAGGGGAAACAAAGCTGCCAACGTTCAAGGCAAGGAGACGATTCAGGTGCGTCCAAAGGGGAAGAGACCACCGCATGTCGACGGCGTGTCACTGCCACCCGCGTCCAGGAGCCGGCTGGTGGCAGACGTGGCCGTGAAGAGGGAAAGAACCTGCTATGCCCTCTTCCCCTTGCACAGTACCCCCCCGACCCCCACAGCCGCCGTCCCTCCAAAGAGCAGGAGTCCACACAGTGCCAGGCCGACAGAGCCTGTGTGTTTACAGCTGCATCAAGATTTTTATCAGAAGCCCATTTCTGGGGACACCCGGGTGGCTCAGTGTGAGTGTCTGCCCCGGTTGTGATCCTGGGGTCCTGGGATCGAGTCCCTTATCCCTGCTCTGAGGGGAGCCTACCTCTCTCCCTGTTTCTTATGAATAAAATATAAAAAAAAATTTCTCTCCAGAAACTATCCCTACACACAAGTAGGTTCCTTTTGTTTTTCATTCAGTCATGCGTTTTCTAGCAAACTCCAGCCACCCTTTCGTTCCCACGCTTTTCAAAACCACTGCTGTCAAGGTCAAGGGGACGCCCAGGTATGATGGTTAACTCTGTGCTCAGCTCGTGAGACTCACCAGCAACGCAACACAGCGGATCACCTCGCGGCCTTCATTGGAGCGCCTGGTTTTCCTGCTCATGGCCCGTCGGGCTCCTGTTTCCAGCCTCCCCGGCTGTTCTCACCCCTCTCGGTGTGTCCCAGCTCTGCCCTTGGGCTCCTCCCCTCCACCGTCCACCACACTCCAGTAGCCCACCCCTGGCCTCATGGTGTGAAGGGTCATCTCGGGGCCCTGACGCCTGTCCTCAGCCTGCATCGCTGAACGGGTCCATCCACTGGAGGCCAACACGCTGACAGGCCAGAGCCCCCGTCTGACACTCCCTCCCTCCCTTCCGAATCTGCTCCCACCACCTTCCCTCAGCTCAGCTACAGGCGACTGCAATGGCCAGGCTCAGGCTAAAGATCCCCCATCATCCAGCCATCTTGCCAACATCACTGGACGATCACCCAGTCCTCTCCTCGCTTACCTCCTATCTGCAGCAAACTGAAGAGATGCGGTTCCCTGGTCCTGAAGAGACTTCTGTTCTATCGGGGGTACAGGGAGGGGACGCCAGTCACAGAGCACGTGACACGGTGCTAAGGAGCAGAGTTGGCCCCGGGGAGGCTGTGCTTTGCTCGCCTCCAGGGCAGTGGATTGCTGATCGGCTGCGCAGACTGGCACCAGCCCACACGGACGGCTGCAGCCAGGTGAGGAGAGGCAGCAGGGCCGGGTCGGGAGGGTGTCCTGAGGGCAGCCGGGCGCTCGCTGCCATCAGGCCCCTCTGGCAGGCCTGGAGGACACTGACAGACGGCGCAGCTTGGTTTTGTAGCTCGGTGGGGCAGGAGAGGAGGGTGACTACCGCAGAAGGAGGTCTTGGGGAAGAGTGATGGTGATGTGAAAACGGGATCTATGGGGAAAAGCAAAGCAGAGGAGGCAGTGATGTAGCAGCCACTGCAGGGACAGACAGGAGGTCCTCCAGAGATGGACAGACAGAGCAGGCAGCGAGGAGGGAGCCAGCAGGGCCAGGCCCTGGGGACCAGGCAGCGGGTCAAAGGCAGGTTTCCCCACGACCTGTCAGCCCCAGGGCGGGGGGACTCTGGTCATCAGGGAAAACATCTCAATGTCACGGGGATGCATGCGAGCCTGGGGGTGCAGGACGACCCGGGTCCCCCTCCCCTTCGTGTAGGCGCCACCCATCCGGCTGTGTTTAGGATCCAGAGTCCAAGGCCACATGCGTGATTTTACCAGAGACGGCCGTCCATGGAAGGGCCCGCCCGAGGCTCTAAGGTCAGAGGGGCCCGGCAGAGCTACCGCTACATCGAGCAAGCCCACCTAAAGTTTTTAGATTAAAAAAATGTCATAAAGGACAAAAAGACACGGGGATCTTGTTGGCCCACGTGGGTGTAAGGGGAGTCACAGGCCCAGAAGGAATAGCAAGTCAGAGCCTACCTCCCCCAAAATGACAAAGTCACGATCGTCTCTCTTCTCAAGTACATCTCACATCCCTAACAGGTATTTAGGAGTTTTTCCTCCCAAAGTCGTTTCTTGTTCTAACGAAGATCAGGGGAAAACCCCAGGGAAGGCCCAGAGCTAGACACTTCCGTCTAATAGACGGAGGACAGAATCTTTGCGGCTGGCCAGAGGCACTCCTCTGGGTCTCCAGTACCTGGCTGTCTTCGACTGCCTTAACCATCAGCCTGAGGGAGGGCTTTTCTGCAGCTGAAGTGACCTGCTGCCAGCATCCGCTGACCTCCCTCAGACGCAGTTACGTGCACTTACACCCCAGCAGGACGAGGCCAGGTCCCATCCTACCCAGGATCAGGCAGCTGCACCCACAGAGCACCATCCCACACCCACCGCAAGTCTCAAGGACTTTGAAAGCCAAGAAATCAGAGTAACGAACATATTGCTTAGGGACTGAATCCAGCGGCATATATGGGAACACCTGGGAAATGACCCCATAGTACTCTCCTAAAACAGGAGGCCCAGAGAAAGGCAGCTGCGACGGTTAATTTTGTTGTGTCGACATGACTGGAACACAGGGTGCCAGATGTGCGTGCACACTCTCTCCCTCGCTCCCTTGCTCTCTGCCTGACTGCTGAACCAGGCTATTGATCTTCTTCTTCCCTTCAGAGTAGGATTTAGACCATTGGCTTTCCTGGGTCTCGAGCATTTGGACTCCAACTGGAATTTCTACCATCAGTTCTCTGGGGTCTCTAGCTTAGAGACAGCAAGCATATCACGGGCCTTCTCAGCCTCTGTAATCACAGGACCCAATTCCTTATAATACACATATATTCATGTAATCATATGTAATCGCTACATTTCAACATATATTGATATATTTACATCATTCATATTATAGAGACACACGTACATACATACAGCTCCCATTGGTCTTTCTCCGGAGGACCCTACCAAAGCAGCTCGAGCTTTATACAGTGACTCCACGAGACCACCCAAGAACAGCCCTGCCACCTTTACCATGTGTCTCTCACCATCAGGGCTGCAGGATGGCTGCAAAGCATCTGAAGTTCAGAATCACTTTCCAGAAAAGAACAAAGGGCAGAAGCCGTCCGTCAGCGAAGTCTATTTCTTGCTCTTAGAACAGCAGGAGCTTTCAGAAGTCCCACCCAACAGACTTCTCTCCACAGGTTATTGGCAGAACATGTCACATAACCAACCCTAACTTCAAAGCGTCCTAGGAGACCAGGGAGTTTTAACTGCACGCTGCAACTCTGAACTATTAAGCTTCTGTGAGCAGAGGAAGAGAATGAAAACAGGGCGAGCCACTAGCAGTGTCTACACCAGACATACACACGGCATACAGACTCGCACACCAAAGAGAAAACTGCCAAGTCTTCAATACGAGAATAATCTATTAAAACTAAAGTGTAGCGAAAATGCAAAAACTCTCAGGACTTCCTCTTTCAGATCCTACGTCCTTGAGCCACACCAGCACGAGGAGTTACCTTAAGACTGACACATGATCTGATGTTTATGCGACCTGGCACAGGTAACAAGGATTATGTTGATATCTGAGCTAGTTAATAAGGTTCTCTCCCCTTTGCATAAAAAGGAATGTAGCACAGAGGCGAGCCACAAGAGAACATCCAAACGGACAGCAAGCACATGAAGGGAAATGCAAATTAAAGCCACAGCATAATACCATTTACCCACCACAAGGGCTAAAATAAAAATGACAGAGGGTATGTCCTGTGTGGCCAGAACGTGGAAATCTCGAATCCTGCCTGTGGGAGTGTCAACTATACGAGCCCTTTGGAAAGTTCCTGGACAGAATCGAATACAGCAGAGTCTGTGTATAGCCCAATGTCCCAGACATTTCGCCCCATGGTGTGTGCCCTACGGAGATTCATATTCACCCAAGAACGTGTACACAACGTTCATACAATCACTGGAACCAACTCAGAGGTCTATCGATGATGAAACATAAATCGTGGGATGTAGTGATGAGAATGAGTGACCACAACTACACACACGTCATGAGGATCAGAAACCAGAAGAAACCAAACATAAAAGTCAGGCACATTATCAGAGTCCGCTTACAAGTGAGATTACAAACCAGCCAAAGCGAGCCTACTAGTGACTGCTAATGGGAACTGATTTCTTTTGGGGCTGAGGCAATGTTCTGAACTGAGATCGTGGTGTGGTGGCACAACTATGAACACCCTAACTTCACTACACAGTTTAAATGGATGAACTGTACGACATTTACTACATTTCATAGCAGTAAAGTTTTTTTGTTTGTTTTTTTGTTCTTTAGTGCTATTAGACATTGGGACCCTGGTTGTGACCAGAAGGGGGTATGAGATTTCTGCGGTGTCAATAACACTATCTTTCCCGACTTGGGTGCTAGTTACTTTGAAAAACCTGTATCTTCTGATTTGTCCATTTTGCTATTAACACTATTGCTTAAAGTTTTACATGAAGAGAACCATAATCCAAGCTCTCCCTGAGCCTTGGGAAGTAATCTCTAAAGGCCTGAGCAAACCCTGAATAGATATTTGACGCATGTTACTGGTCTCTACGTATCCCTCTCTGCCTCAACCCGACCTCTCCACCTCTCATTTATTTTATACCGCATTTCATCTTGCTTTATACAGGACAGCCGGCATAAGGCGGTCACCTATCCACACTGCCAACTACATGCTGCGGTTGTGGTTATTCTCCTCTTGGTGGACAGAAGAATTACTGCTTCGGAAGTATTTAGCATTTGAAAGGTTGTATCATCTGCTAAACTCCACACTAACCTTGAACACGCAAGTGTTCTCTCTGCACCTCTGTATCTAAAGAGCTTTTTAAAAGTAGAGTCCTTTTGGGCAGCCCGGGTGGCTGAGGGGTTTAGCACCGCCTTCAGCCCAGGGCCTGATCCTGGAGACCCAGGATCGAGTCCCACGTCGGGCTCCCTGCATGGAGCCTGCTTCTCCCTCTGCCACTCTCCCTCTCTCCCCCTCTCTCTGTCTCTCATTAATAAATAAAATCTTTAAATAAAAACTTAAAAAATAAAAGTAGAGTCCTTTTGCCCTGAAATCATCTTCCAGGCCATTTCCATCCTTACCTCTACTGATCATTGATAGTTTCAATCCATGGTTTTCAAACTACTAGTCACAGCCCACTAATGCGTTGTACACCAGCCTGCAGTCACAGCCAGCATATGTTTTAAAGGGATACAAGAGAAGAGGCTGGGAATGCTTCTGCTGCAGTGGTTATTGGATGTATTACGTGTTTGTTACTGCTTACTTGGAGCTGTGGTCCCAAAGTTTCAAAAGCAACAGCTCTAACACTCCTGCTTCACCAGAGGGCAGAACCTGTAGCCCAGGCTCAGATGGCGACACCGAGTCTGCAACTGCTCCTAAGCCTTAAAGAGCAGTCTGATGGGAAAGGCAGTTTGGCTTCGGCAAGCTGTCAAACTGGGAGTCCCAAGAGGCATGCAGAGCAGACTGCGCAAAGGACTCTTGTTCGTCATGGGCGGAAGCTCAGTGAACACTTCCAAGGCTACCGCTAAACTCGACAAGCAGCTCGAAACTTCTTAGCTGCTCTCCACGGTGAAAGCAGGTGTCCGGCCTGAATGCTTTGAGGCCAGGCCGAGGACGATTTCAGAGCTGGTGCTTCAAGGTGGGGAGGAGACTTGCGGGATGGAGCCGCCTGGTTCAACAAAGCAATGTCCACGGGCAACGCAAGGCCTAGTAGTTCCAGCAAGTCGCACCAAGGATCTTGGAGTTTACAACGGGGGAAGAGTAAGTAGGTAATCAAAGCTTTCAGAAGACACTGTTCTGGCAAGTTTAAAAACAAAAAAAGCAACTCATTTTTTAAAATGATCATGGCTCCAAAATCTTGAATGGGGTCAGCTCACACCGCGGCCGCCGCCGCCATCCACACTGCTTCCCCCCTAGCTATTCCACACCACCAGAACATATTTTTAAATTTCAAAAGATTTTTAGGATATACTGTTAACCATTAAAGTACTAGCGTGTGGTCATAATTCAGCCAATGGAGCTACGGGGTCTGTGATGAAAACCAGTTGCCATAACAGTGTTCCCACAATGACCCCTCGGGGGACTGGCGCTGGCTCTTCACACTCCGGACAGCTGGAAACTCTTACACAACTAGGCCGTGAGAAAGTGCTTGCAGCTCTGGACTCCCAATATGATCTCATACCATACATTTCTACCGGATAAAGTTGGGCTGCGAGGGGCTCCACGGGAGTGCACTGGGGGAGGCCCATCTCCCAGACCCTCAGACAAAGGAAATCGCCATACTGCTACTTAATGCCCCCTTTCACTGAAGCCGCCCCTCTAAGCTCTACCACCTTCTGTGTTACAGCATTAAAAGGGGGAGATGGTGTGGCTGAAAAGGGGCCAGTGATAGGAATCCCCAAATTCAAACCTACCAAAGACTCTGAAACCCTGTACCGTGGTCTTTTCTAAACTGTTCACTTTCAGAATTGCTTTCTTTCCAATAAAAAAAGACAGCTGTAGTTCTCAAGTATTTACTGAGGTCAAAACCCAGGGCAATCTGAAGTGTGAGGGCAGGTCAGGAAATCACCAGATGGAAGAACTTACCCCCCAAGAAGCCCTGGTGCTATCAATCCTATTTCCTATTCCTCCCAGTTCTCACTGAGCTCAGAGCAAATCCCAAGTTCTGTGACTCGGGACAGCTGCCTTCCCAGCTCGCGTCTCTCCAGACCATCCCCACCCTCCTCAGGAGACCTAAACCATCCTCGTTCTCTCTCCCTCAATTATCTTTGGCCTCAACTTCATTTTCCTAATTTCCCCCAAAGATTGAAAGCACAGCCATGGCTTCCAGGTCGTTACAGACTCTGTGCTGTAATGCTAAAATATGCTGCTTGGTCTCTGCAGTTGGCAAGAGCACTCCCAGGAAATGCAGCATCACCTCTAAGAGAAAACCAGCACTGCATTAAATTTGAATCCAGAAAGAACTCCCTTGGACAGGAGTCTCGGCTGGCAGTAAAGCAGAAAGGGAAGAATGTATACTTTAGGGCTCTGAGTGATTTTTAAAGGATGCTTTTATTATTTTAAAAATAGCTAAAACCATTAATAGAACTAAAACTAAAAAACACAAGCATGCAGTATCTGCTGAACTAAAATTTTCATGATTTGGAGAACACGAGAGGTCACTCTTCAATTTAGCCACATGCATACTCACAGTTACCAGAAGACCTTTAATTTCAGGGAAACGGAAAACTTTTCTAAGAACCTGCTTACCCAAGCCCCAAATGGTTGACATTGACAGACTGTGGAATGTTACCGTCCCACCCCACCCACCCCGCCAAACGTTCTATCCATACAGATCAATTCTGGAAGGCACAGGTGTCACATGATCGTTTCTTCTTTATGTGGAGCGTTATTTAACAGCAAATGGAAGATGACACGAAATCAATGGACTGCCATGCTGCGGTCTGTGAACAAAGCAATTTGGGGAGTATTCATTCAACACTATGTATCAACCAGTCCGACACAAGAATACATAACTCAAGTCTAGATTATCGTCCTGTCTTATGAAAGTCTATCTCTCATTTGCCCTGGAGTAAGCTCTCCTAAGCCCTAATTTAATCATAAAAAATGGTTTCCAGGGGCGCCTGGGTGGCTCAATGGTTGAGTGACTGCCTTTGGCCCAGGGCGTGATCCCGGAGTCCCAGGATCGTGTTCCACATCAGGCTCCCTGCATGGAGCCTGCTTCTCACTCTGCCTGTGTCTCTGCCTCTGTGTCTCTTGTGAATAAATTAAAAAAGAAAAAGAAAAAAAGAAATGGTTTCCAAAGTGTGAAGGGGGGTAGGGAGTGAGCCTGATTCAGTTCAGGAGGGCGGGCTTCGGCCACCCTGTGCAAACACCCAGCAGAAATGATCCGATCGGCACAGCCAACTGCAAGAGGCTTTCCAGCCCTCCCCCCCAAAGGGGCCACAGTAGGGGATGGTGAATCTGTGTGTAGCTACCCCCACCTATGACCCAGCTGACTCTAGCTCCTACCACGTCCTCTCACCTTTTCAACTCTAAACTGGCTGCAAGTGGGGCAGTCAGAGCACAAAACAGTCCCTGCTTAGTAACGGCTGTTGCTGCCAGCACCCTGTTGTTGGTGTTACCCTGACATGAACACACACTGCCCCTCAGCACGGGGTTCAGGAATACTACTGTGACAACACTCTAGCAACAAGGACACAAGGACCAATATTCACTGAGCTCTTAACTGCCAGGCGGTGTGGTAAGCATTTTATTTGACTTGAACACCACAACAGCACGCTGAGGTACAGTCCGATTCCTCAAGACCACTTGGAGATGGGGCAAATGAGGCGGAGATGGGGTAGGTGACACCCAGGGTCATGCACTCATGGGGGGAGAGTGGGAATCTCCAGCTCGGCAGTGCTGACTCAGGAGTCCCCCCTTACTGCTGTCCGACACCCCACTTCACCTGGGCAGGTCCACTCCATTCACCCACCTTCCTCTATTAACTGAGTCCTCTCAGCTTGCAGAGCGCAGCAATTCATCACCAGTATCTGGGTAGGACACTGTGTGCAATTCAGAAGTCCTTGTCTGTGCCAACTCAGACCCATGACCTACTGTCTTGGGCAGTGACCAGAGTCTTGGCACCTTGCTCCTCTGCCCAGCGGCGTGGAGTCTGGAGGAGCAGTCAGCACAGGCCAGGCCAACGGGGAGACTCGCAGGCAGTCCTGGTCGGGGAAGAACCAGTGGCATCACAACGTCCCTGTCCTTGGCTAGCTTGACAATCCACTATCTCACCTTGAACCTCGATGCATTGGGGTTCCTTAACTTAAACTTCTATTGATATAACATACCATCTTTTTTGAACTTCAATTTCCTGTTAATTCTTTCTGTCCCGAGAGGTGACAGATACTAATATTTACACTCCTTAGAAGGTAAAAGCAAGCCTTGAAATGCAAGAAAAACAACACTTGAGTTAACAGTAATAACATTTACATTCCAATTCTATTGCAAGATGGCAAAAGTTCAGCAACATTTAAGGACTATAAAGTTTCATTAAATGGTTCCATATTTTTGTTGAAATATATAAAAATACTTTTTATAAATGCTACATAAAAGACAATGTGAAAATTATCATATTTTACAGAAAAAATTAAGTCCATCCTTAAATGTTCCTTTTTAATCATCTAACTGCCAACTCTCAGGTCTAGAGGGAAGAGGTCACGTTAGACCCCCTTCTGTGACAGTTGTCTACACATTTAAATTTGAGGAGAAGTCTTCAGAATTTAATTTCTTGCCTATTTATAGTAAATGACACAAAAATCAGTTTGCAGCCAGAGGTGACAGGAGAGCCAACACCATTTCTTATAACCGAGAGAGTAGCATGGGGAGAACGGAACCACAGGAGGCTGCACTGTTCTTCCCTCGCTCTTGCTGGTGATTCCTGAAGTCGGTACCACGTCCACTGCAGTTTCTTGTTACTTAGACACCACACAGATATCACAGTGCATTGTACTCCACACATTTTGATGGATCTGTAGGAAAGTGCTTCTGGCAAATGGTCATTAACCTCTTCAATCCCTAAGAAAACAAGAAAAGCAAAGACTGGTTATGATATGGCTGCACTGTCCTGAAGTGCCCATCTCTATGCTGGTTTGCCCATGTCCCCCCTGAAATGCAGCAGCCCCAGTGACACCACTCAGATAGACGCACATGGAGAGAAGGGTCTGTTCACGTGCACCCAGGATACACTGAACACAGAGCAAAACCGTCCCCAACAATAACAAAAGTTCTGGCAACAACCCAAATGTTCTGAGGGAATATATGAATAAGCTTTAGTATGCTCACAAATGGAAAGTTTTACAGCAGTAAAAATGAATTAACTAGAACTCCAGCAGGTTCCAGTAGAGTTGAGCCCAAACGGCCCAGCTAACACACCCACACTAGGTACCCAGACAACAGCTATATATCTAGCAAGTGCTACGTATGTACCATCCTCTCAAGAATTAAGAACCACGCAAATCATCCGCCCTGTTCTATGGGGGAATTCTGTTGATGAGAGACTCTGGATGAGAATAAATGATGTACATAAATCTCAGAAACAATGTTGAATGTAAAAAAATAAAGTGGCAAGGGCTACGTAAGTATGTCATTTTAATAAAACTGAAAAACAATTTAAAACAAAATATATGGCTTATAAATAACCTAGCATGGTAAAATTACTTTTGAAAAAGCAAATGACAAATTCAGACTTTCTGGGGTAGAGGAGGAAAACTGTCAGTGATCTTCAGCATGTCCTAGTTCTTAAGCTGGGAGTAAGGCCTTTAGATAGATTTTTTTTTTTTTATCTCATAACTTACATATTACATGTATTCTTTTGTATTACAAAATAATACATGATAAAAACATTCTAATATAATCATAAGGACATAATCCAGCATCGCAAACCTCACCCGGCTAATCCTTCAGAGCTCAGTGGACAGACTCCTGTGCTGTCTCTGTCCTGTACCTCTGGCATCCGTTACCACACTCTGGTTTTTTTCAGGCAACTACATCACACATGTATTCGGGTCTCACAAATTTCAAGTGCTTTTTATCTCTTCTGCAGTTCGGCCAGTTCTTGACCCATCTATAACTTTGTAGTGACTTTTTAAACTGCTGACAAGAACTGTCACTATTAGAATTCACTCGGTCTCTTTCAGCTCATCCTTCGGAGTCTGTGAGCTTCCAACATCCTTAGTTGGCATTTAGTTTTTAGTTATCTCTCTGCGCTTTCTCATCCACCACTGAGCAAACATACCCCTAAGTCATTATCCAAATTCACCAACAGGAGAGGGACATGACTAGAAACCTGCAACACGTCACTACAGATCTCTTCAGAACAATTCCAGGAAGAGCTGTGCCTATTAACTCTTTTTTTTTTTCTACCAGTAAACAAAACAAGACGACGCTCTACCCAATGCTTTACTGCAATCTATATATAAATCACCATCACCAAGAATAGCAGCACTTAATTTTAATGACCCACAAGGCAGTATTTGGCACAAACTATTTTAAGGTTTCTCACCTTGGATACAGAAAAACTGAAGTCACCCAGCTAATTATCACAGTAACAAGAAGAATGAAATCCTATCACAAGCCAAAGGCTGACTATGGTCAGAGCTGTATCGGATACTGAATATGAACATGTATACAGCACACTGCCTGCTTAATTAAGATTCTCCCAGGATTCATGATCTTTCCTCAAAATGATACAATGAAATATCATCTGCTCTTAAAACAAGAACGACGACAACAAAAAGTCCCTGCAAAATCTCTTCGGTGCCACAGTAGTAACTAGACAACACAAATAGAAATCCCTTCAAATATATACTGAACTAGAATCTAACATATTCAACATCTTGAGAATCATGATTTTCAAACATTTTACTTCAAGTTTTTCAAAGATTCAAAGAGCATCCACATCATGCTACTTAAGAACTAGGTATGTGGAGGAAGGTTACGTTTCAACTGACTTCCAAGATGACCTCTGCACGCAGTGCCAAGAAAGATCATTTGCCTGCCTTGCTCTTCATTCATGTGGCGTCCCCTGTGCTGATCAGGTCCTTGGTTCAGAATGAAGACCCTTCCCTCTCACAGTCCAGCTTCTCCCGGTGTGAATTCTAATCATCTATACACAGGACTGTAATCTGTAGCCCTGGAAATATACGTGATAGCACGAGTCTGGCACCTTAAATTTTCCAAATCAACAGGTGAGAAGGGAGAGGGCTAAGAGCGAGCACCCCAAGGAAACGCAGGCAGCCTTAGCCACCGACACAGGGCAAGAAGATCCCGAGCGCATACAAGGCAAGCCAGTGTCCAGACTGCTGGACGTAGTTTTTCCTGTAAGAAATGGAATCCTGGCTATCGGCTCCTTATAGGAGATATCTGTGATGCTTACTTAACCTCACTAAGCAGATTCTAGGATTTAAAAATAAATACCAGTATCCTGTCTGAAATCTTAGCTGCCAAAAGGTTGTGAAATTCAAGTCTGAGTCATAAATAGTTACCATAAAACATTACGATACATTTTAGCAGAAAGGATTGATAGTACACAGCACCAATTTTTCAAGGGGTGAAATGTCAGGACAGCATATGGTTATTTTCCAAATGGATACCAATCTTTTCAATTAGATCCCTCGGGATTTCAGTTTTAAACTGCTTGAGGATGCTTAAACCAGTAAAACAATGAACTTGCTTAGCTTAGCTTATTGCAAATAGCTTCTTAAAAACTGGTGCTACCTTTCAACATAATTTTTATTTCCATGAAAGCAATACATTTATTTAAGAAGTCTTTATTCAGAGGCTACAGTGTGCCAAGTACTGTTCTGGGCTGAAAATACAGGAAATACAAAGAAAAAATTCCCACACTCATTGAGATTATATTCTGAGGGAACACAGACAAGAAAAATGAGTATCTTTAACACCTAATGTTAGATGATAAATGCTATGGAGAAAAATACAGCAGGGAAGGGGTGTGTGGATATGGGGAGTGGCCAGAAGGGCATTTTGGCTTTTACTCCAAGTAAACCAGGAAACCACTGCAGACCTCTAAGCAAGAGAGCATCATAATCTGATTCATATTTTAACTGCATTGCTCTGATACTGTGAAGATACTGAAGAGGGGCAAGGATATGGGCCACCTGGCTGGCCCAGTCAGAAGAGCATTCAACTCTTCATCCTGGGTTGTAGATTCAAGCCCCATGTTGGGTGTAGAGATTTTTTTTTTTAAGATTTTTTTTATTACTTTTTAAAAGATTGATTATTTATTTATTTATTTATTTATTTATTTAATTATTATTATTATTTTTTTTTTTTTTAATGAGAGACAGAGAGGCAGAGACACAGGCAGAGGGAGAAGCAGGCTCCATACAGGAAGCCCGATGTGGGACTCGATCCCGGGTCTCCAGGATCACGCCCTGGGCTGAAGGTGGCGCTAAACCACTGAGCCACCCGGGCTGCCCAAAATTTTATTTTATTATTTTATTTTATTTTTTTAAATTTTTATTTATTTATGATAGTCACACAGAGAGAGAGAGAGAGAGAGAGGCAGAGACACAGGCAGAGGGAGGAGCAGGCTCCATGCACCGGGAGCCCGACGTGGGATTTGATCCTGGGTCTCCAGGATCGCGCCCCGGGCCAAAGGCAGGCGCTAAACCGCTGCGCCACCCAGGGATCCCTTTATTTTTAAGTAAAGAGCAAGAATAAGAGCTCAGAGTCCAGGCAGGAGACCTGCAGTAATCCAGGTAAGAGAGGCTGGTGGCTGAGCTCACATGGCACCAGCAATAGTGGTGAGAAGGGACCAGATCACAGATTTACTCTGAATGTAGAACCATCAAAGATTGCCGACACACAGGTTATGGGCTGACATAGAAAAATAATGCCATGTTTCGTGTATACATGTTTTTTAAAGTCACCTATTACTTAAATAATATTCTTCTGCCTCACCCTTTCCAATCCCTAAATTCCACTACCCCCAGAGGCAACCACTTTAAATCTCCTGTTTCTTCTATTTACTGCCATCTTTCTAAATATTGACAGAGCTTGATTATTTTTGTCTCAAAATAGTCTGTACTGACTTCCTACTGTGAAAACGGAGGCTTAATCCTCTTACACCACACCCGCTGGCCCCTCACAGGCGCACACACACCTAAACACTTTTTTCTTCCTTATCCTCCCCAATCACAATTCCTAGTGAATGCAACACGCAGGATTTACTGTATACTGTCTACACAATTACTTGTAGCAGAGCCACACGGTATATGATGATGATATTTCCTTTCGTATTTTTCCCCATCTTTTTGCTTATGTAGATACTACCAATTTACTCTCCACCAGTAGACTCCTCTCAATATGACTGAACATAACAGGTCATAGATCTGTTCCATTTTTCTCCTGGAGCCCTCTACATGTTCTGACCTAGAACAAATGAATTCCAGGACAGATCTCTCTGTACTGCTACTATTCTAGAGCCTCCCCTTCCCCTCCAACCTGGCACCTCCTTTTGATCCACTCCTGTGCTGGATCTTGTTTGCTGGACCTTTTTGGTTTCCCTCACTCACTGTGGCAGAGCACATCCTCAAGTACAGGCAATACAATATAGTGGAGTTAGGATTACTCGGGTTCAAATCCTAATTCTACCACTTCCTAGAGGTGTAACCTTGGGAACTAACTTCTCCATGGCTCAGTTTCTCCACTTATAAGACAAAGAAATTATACCATCAACCTCATATTGTTCCTCTAAAGTGCTAAAGGGAAGCACACAGAGAGCACAAAAGAAATGTTAGCTGTAATGATTCCAAAGAAGATGTGAGAGGTCACATTTTTAAGACATTTTGAGACTTGTCTGAAAATATCTTTAGCCTATATTCACACTTAACTGACAGTTCAGAGAAGAATGTAATTGAGTTGAAATTTTTTTCCTTGCTATGACACAGGTACTGATCCACTGTCTCCCAGCTTCCAGAACTGTTAATGAGAAGTACGATGGCATCTGAATTCCGGAGTTTCTGTAAATGATCTGTTTTCTCTTTTCTCCAGAATCATTTAAAGTCTTTTATCTTTGGCCTTCCAATATTTCCTTATATTAGGTCTTGATGTGAGAGCTTTCCTGTTCATTTACTATATATTTACTGAGCTCTTTTCATTCTAGAACATTCCTATCCTTCAGCTCTGGGAAGTTTTTCTGCATTAATTCCTTATCTTCTACCCACCAATCACTCCGTTCACTTTTTCCGAGTATCTGAATAGTGCAGTCTTCTAGAATGATTCCCTCATTCTCTTATCCCTCTCTTTTAACTTTTATTTATTCATGAGACACAGAGAGAGAGATAGGCAGAGACATAGGCCGAGGGAGAAGCAGGCTCCATGTAGGGAGTCCGATGTATCTTTTAACTTTTGGATTTCTGCTATAATATTTAATTTCTAAGAGCAAATTTTGACTTTTCTTTTTGGCATACTGTCCTTATTTCATGGCTGCAGCCTTACCTAAGGATATTAATTAGTCCCTTAATTGAAGGTTTTTTTTTTTCTTTCTATTCCTTCTACGACAACTCTTTGAATTCCTTTTTCTCTATGTGTTTATTTTGGTCTCTTTCACATTATAAATTTTCTGTAAAGGTCTGATGATACTGGGTGAAGGTTCATATTTACGAGCAAGGCACTGAAGGGCTGAGGGAAACTCCCTAAACGGGCAGGGCTTGTCAGTGGAACTTCATCTGGAGACAATATGGCAGGCAAGCTAGTTTTTTCATTAGAGGAATTCTGAATGTTAGTAACTGTGGATCTTCTCTCTGGAGTCAGTTCACAGAGAAGAATCCTGTTTTGTTTTGTTTTTTTAAAGATTTTATTTATTCATGAGAGAGAGAGAGAGAGAGAGAGGAGAGAGAGAGAAGCAGAGACACAAGCAGAGAGAGAAGCAGGCACCAGGTAGACAGCCGGATGTGGGAATTGATCCTGGGCTGAAAGCAGGCACTCAACCACTGACCCAGGCGTCCCTGAATCCTCTGAATTCTTGAGTGGAAAGGTAAAAGCCCAGCTTCCAACATCAGAGGAACCAGGGGAGAACAGGAACTACAGGTCTCACTTGTCAATACACAGACTCTCAATTAAATATCCTGTTTTACTAGGGCAGGTCACCCTTCCTGAACAGGACAAATCCCTTAGGAAGTCAGCTTTCTTCTCACTGTTGCATTCCAGGTGTTCTCTCTTTAATTCTCAGGCCGAATTCATAGATTTTCAGGATAATTTGAAGGTTTTCTAGGTAATTTGGTGGAGACAGGTGATTTGGAGACCCTACTCTTCCGCCATCTTGCCCCTCCCCCAGAAATCAAACTCTCCCTCTTCGCCGATGACATGACACTCTAGATAGAAAACCCAAAAGACTCCACCCCAAGATTGCTAGAACTCATACAGCAATTCAGTAGCGTGGCAGGATACAAAATCAATGCCCAGAAATCAATGGCATTTCTCTACACTAACAATGAGACTGAAGAAAGAGAAATTAAGGAGTCAATCCCATTTACAATTGCACCCAAAAGCGTAAGATACCTAGGAATAAACCTATCCAAAGATGTAAAGGATCTATACCCTAAAAACTATAGAACACTTCTGAAAGAAATTGAGGAAGACACAAAGAGATGGAAAAATATTCCATGCTCATGGATTGGCAGAATTAATATTGTGAAAATGTCAATGTTACCCAGGGCAATATACACGTTTAATGCAATCCCTATCAAAATACCATGGACTTTCTTCAGAGAGTTAGAACAAATTATTTTAAGATTTGTGTGGAATCAGAAAAGACCCCGAATAGCCAGGGGAATTTTAAAAAAGAAAACCATATCTGGGGGCATCACAATGCCAGATTTCAGGTTGTACTACAAAGCTGTGGTCATCAAGACAGTGTGGTACTGGCACAAAAACAGACGCATAGATCAGTGGAACAGAATAGAGAACCCAGAAGTGGACCCTGAACTTTATGGTCAACTAATATTCGATAAAGGAGGAAAGACTATCCATTGGAAGAAAGACAGTCTCTTCAATAAATGGTGCTGGGAAAATTGGACATCCACATGCAGAAGAATGAAACTAGACCACTCTCTTTCACCATACACAAAGATAAACTCAAAATGGATGAAAGATCTAAATGTGAGACAAGATTCCATCAAAATCCTAGAGAAGAACACAGGCAACACCCTTTTTGAACTCGGCCATAGTAACTTCTTGCAAGATACATCCACGAAGGCAAAAGAAACAAAAGCAAAAATGAACTATTGGGACTTCATCAAGATAAGAAGCTTTTGCACAGCAAAGGATACAGTCAACAAAACTCAAAGACAACCTACAGAATGGGAGAAGATATTTGCAAATGACATATCAGATAAAGGGCTAGTTTCCAAGATCTATAAAGAACTTATTAAACTCAACACCAAAGAAACAAACAATCCAATCATGAAATGGGCAAAAGACATGAACAGAAATCTCACAGAGGAAGACATAGACATGGCCAACCTGCATATGAGAAAATGCTCTGCATCACTTGCCATCAGGGAAATACAAATCAAAACCACAATGAGATACCACCTCACACCAGTGAGAATGGGGAAAATTAACAAGGCAGGAAACAACAAATGTTGGAGAGGATGCGGAGAAAAGGGAACCCTCTTACACTGTTGGTGGGAATGTGAACTGGTGCAGCCACTCTGGAAAACTGTGTGGAGGTTCCTCAAAGAGTTCAAAATAGACCTGCCCTACGACCCAGCAATTGCACTGCTGGGGATTTACCCCAAAGATACAAATGCAATGAAACGCCGGGACACCTGCCCCCCGATGTTTATAGCAGCAATGGCCACGATAGCCAAACTGTGGAAGGAGCCTTGGTGTCCAACGAAAGATGAATGGATAAAGAAGATGTGGTTTATGTATACAATGGAATATTACTCAGCTATTAGAAATGACAAATACCCACCATTTGCTTCAACGTGGATGGAACTGGAGGGTATTATGCTGAGTGAAGTAAGTCAGTCGGGGAAGGACAAACATTATATGTTCTCATTCATTTGGGGAATATAAATAATAGTGAAAGGGAATATAAGGGAAGGGAGAAGAAATGTGTGGGAAATATCAGAAAGGGAGACAGAACGTAAAGACTGCTAACTCTGGGAAACGAACTAGGGGTGGTGGAAGGGGAGAAGGGCGGGGGGTGGGAGTGAATGGGTGACGGGCACTGGGGGTTATTCTGTATGTTAGTAAATTGAACACCAATAAAAAATAAATTAAAAAAAAAAAAAAAAAAAAAAAAGAAGCAAGTGAATGAGGCAGCCCCAGTGGCTTAGCAGTTTAGCGCTGCCTTCAGCCCAGGGCATGATCCTGGAGAACTGGGATCAAGTCCCACGCTGGGCTCCATGCATGGAGCCTGTTTCTCTCTCTGCCTCTCTCTCCCTCCGTCTCTAATAAATAAAAATAAATAAAATCTTAAAAAAAAAAAAAAAAAAAAAAAGGAAGTCAGCTTTCTGCTAGAGTAGAAGGACAAGAGGGCCCACTTGGGAAAGGGAGAAGGAACTCCTGGCCTACTTATCCTAATTCTTAACCACTCCCTTGTTATCAGCCCCAGTCTGGCCTTTTAGAAGTGCCCAGGAGCCCCACATCTAGATTCTTCCAAATTCTACACAGTTTATATTAATGGCTCCTTAATGACTCCTCTCCACACAAAGTTAACCAAACTGATTTTTTTTTAAAGATTTATTTATTTATTCATGAGAGACACAGAGAGAGAGGCAGAGACACAGGCAGAGGGAGAAGCAGGCTCTATGCAGGGAGCCCGATGTGGGACTCGGTCCTGGAACTCCAGGATCACGCCCTGAGCCAAGGCAGATGCTCAACCGTTGAGCCACCCAGGCGTCCCATAAACTGATTATTTTTAATGAGTATGTTTCAAGGAAAATATCTGCACTTAAGTAAAAGGTCCACTGATGAACGGTACACTTAAAAATGATGAACAAGGTAAATTTTATGTGTATTTCACCATAATTTTCCAAAAATTTAATTGAAAGCATTACAGAATATGCTAGATAAGAGTATCAAAATATCAAATACAGATAGTTTGGTATATTATAGCACGTGATACAGGATACAAATTCAGCATAATGAAAGTTGCTTATACCCATTTAAATCAATGAACCACTACATCAACCTGCATCCACTAAAAAATTAGCATTTTTAGGACACCTGGGTGGCTCAGTGGTTGGGCAGCTGCCTTCAGCTCAGGTCTCAGATCCCAGGATCGAGTCCACATTGGGCTCCTGCGAGGAGCCTGCTTCTCCCTCTGCCTATGTCTCTGCCTCTCTTTCTTTTTTTCCTTTTTTTTTTTAAATGTTTATTTTTATTTTTATTTTTTTAATTTTTATTTATTTATGATAGTCACAGAGAGAGAGAGAGGCGCAGAGACACAGGCAGAGGGAGAAGCAGACTCCATGCACGGGGAGCCCGGCGTGGGATTCGATCCCGGGTCTCCAGGATCGCGCCCTGGGCCAAAGGCAGGCACCAAACCGCTGCGCCACCCAGGGATCCCTCTCTCTCTGTCTCTCATGAATACATAATTTTTTTAAAAAAGCAGTATTTATTTAAAAATTAGCATTTTATTTATTATTGCAGAAAACAGTAACTTTTTAAAACCAAACCAAACCACAATCACAATTCTTTAGCTAGACTTGCCTTTTCTTTTATAAACTCACATTAGTTACCAGGACTTGAGGATGATTTTGTTGTGCGTAAGTAATCTCTGTACTGAGGTATAAAGACATTGCATCACATTAATTATTTCTGTACCTGTCACTAGTCTACACTGTAAGAACAAAGTCTTGAAAATGGAACAGATTCATCTAGTGACACAGTCCAAGAGTGTGAAGAGTAAGAGATTAGCTAAGTGCCATTTTCTACCTAGCCATTTAAAATTCCGTCCATGAGCTGCCAAAGGTCTAGAAAAGGAATTAATTAACATGAGACACATAAGTTAAAATTTAACCCTGACTTTGGACTGAAGGAATACTCATTTGACCTGAAACAGGACATTCAAAAAACACACATTTAAGAGTGAAAAGTTAATTTCTACAATTTCAACTAACACACAGTTAGGCAGAAAAAGGCCAATGCTTCAAAAACTGTCTAAAGGAATTCTTTTCACACAAGATCATTAAAATTGCATTCATCTAAATAACTCATTCTACCTTTTAAATAACTCATCTAGATCTCACTACTGGGATGATGAAAAGTCCCACTGCAAGTATCAAAAGTATAAAAATTCTCAGTATCTGCAAAACTTAATGGAAACTTAAAACTGATAACTTGGGACTAACTCAGTCTGCCTTTATGGTTTACAGCAAGAAGCAGAGCTGCACTCATTTTTCACTTGTCTGAATGCTTCTTTAAGAGAACATATTTCTAGCTCACAGGCTCATCGTTTCACAGCAAATAAAGTACAATCACAAGTGAGAATTCCACTTTGAAAACAGCATTTGCCTGCTTGCTAAGTTAGTAAAAATTTATACTAAATGACCAATTTGGGGGAAGAGTCCCTTTATTTGATTAGCAGGCTTTCCCAGTGTAGGGTGATCTGTTTTTTTCAAGCATATAGTTGAAAAACAGAAGACTGAGTACCCAAGTTAAATGTCTGTTATCAGTTACGATGCCAGCTGAGAAAGAAGCATGCACTGCTTACACCAGCATGCCCCAAAATGTGTTTCCACCGAACACTGGATTTCTAGGGTATTAAAAGGTGATGTATGTGATAGATAAATGCTAGCGGTATTTTTCTCTAAACGTTTAATACGGTAGAATGTATTAAATAGGCAAACAGTATGCTACCACGCAATAACCTGCCTTTAAGAACTGGTCGATCATAGCCAAGAATACCAGGAGGCAGCATGAAGCCACATGACCCACATGTGTGACATATAATTTGGTGCTTAGAGAATGTTTACCAGCTAACCATGATTGTATACTCAACGTATGGATCAAGTTGTGACCACTCAGTGCAGTGATTAAAGTGTCTGTTTTACCATCTGGGGCAATACATTGGTATATTATACATTTATAAATGTTCCATGAATAAATAAGTTTGGCAAATACTAGTATATATGCCAAACCCTGAAATACGGATTGAAATAACTGACAGAAAATGCTGGGATGATGTCTTTACTAGGGAATTTACTAACATATATTATTGAAAACAACATTTGCCTTTTAGAATGTTACAACTTTAAGAAAAATTATTACAAATGAGTATACTCCTTAATCATCTAATCCCCAAAGAAACCTGTATTGTAACACAGAACACATATTAATTAATCTAGATGTATCAGGAATGTTATCAGCAGGAAACAACACACACAAACTTGATGGTAGCAATTCCAAGAACTTTACAAGGGCATGGGCAAGACTCGGGACCAAGAAGAGACAGTACAGTACCCCAGGGCTTGCATTACTGGGAAGTCGTAACCAGCCTGCTCTGAAGCAGGCAAGGAAGGGGGAGTGGTTCCAGGTGCCCAGAAAAGGTAACTGTATGCAAATGCCCCCTGAGAGAAGCTACAGGACTCAGGTAGAAGGTGCCCTCAACCCCTAGGGACTCCATAGGGAGGAGGCCAGGGAAATAAACACCCCAAATCTGTTTTTCTCCCACCTACAAAACGTCTTCCTGTCCTTCAAACTGCCTACTCCAATCCAAAGCCAAAAAGCAAGGAAGTCTGTCAAAGTTGTGCATAAAAGCCAGAGAACAAGGTGCAGAAGGAGACCTGCAGAGCAAACAGCCACTTGATGTCCATTTCAGCTTTTATTCCTTCTCATCTTTAAGGACAAGTAAAGAATGCCCAAGAGGTGAACCTTTTCAGTACATGTCTTTAAATGACTGAATTATAAAGTCTCTCAATAACCAAGAGCTTCCTATAATCTGTATAGAAGCAGCTTTACCCAAATCTGGGCCAAAGGTTACATCTGCATTTGGCAGAACAAAGTTCTTCAAGTTACTAATACCAATTTAAATCTGACCCCAGATTTGAGGCTAGCTAATAAACTATACAACTCTCCTTTGATCTGCATGGTACAAAAACTCTCCCTGTGGTGTGTTTAATTTTTGTGAGCAAGAGAACAGTTCAAACAACTTTCTCAGTTTAAATTCTACAGAGGTTTGCATAAAACCCCAAGATGAAATCATGGTACAATTTAAAAAAAAAAGCCCCTTGAATTGTTTTTGACCATATTTCCTAACACAGATATTTCTCACTAGGTTTTTTTTTTTTTTTTTAGATTTTTTTTTTTTTTAAAAAGACTTTATGTGTTTATTCATGAGAGACAGAAAGAGAGGTAGAGGCAGAGAGAGAAGCAAGCTCCATGCAAGGAGCCCTATGTGGGACTGGATCTCAGGACTGCGGGATCACACCCTGAGCCAAAGGCAAATGCTCAACCTCTGAACCACCCAGGCATCCCCTCACCAGGATTTTTTTTTCAGGATTTCTAAATAAAGAATTATTCCATACATCCAAGATTCCATTAAATGATGTCCAAAAATAGGCAAAATTAACCTATAGTTATACAAGTCAGAAGAGTGGTTACTTTTAATGGCAAGAGGACTTGGGCCAAGAAGAGGCATGAACAAACTTGTGAGGTGCCACCAGAAATGTTCTGTATCTAGATGTTGTTTTCCATCTTGATAAATTCTGATGCATATGGAGAATCAATGAGTTGTACAATTAAGATTAGTACACCTTGCACACTGTTGAGGTTTATGGTATCTCCATTTAAAAAGAAATAGTTACCCTACTGAAGGACTTCCACAATTACCTATTCAGCAAGTATCTTGAGGTAGATGTGTGGGGTAGGCGGTTACTAGAGGTCAGCAAACGGGTCCATGGGCACCGGCCTCCTGCCTAAGTGGAGTTTGCCTGGATCGCAGCCACCAGCTGCTCCGACACTATAGCTGCAGGGCCTAGGACGTGCAACAGACACCGGGAAACGCAAAGCCTCAGTATTTTCTACGTGATCCTTTAAGACAAAGTTTGTCAACCCCTGACTCCAACTTCAAATAATATATTTAAAGTGTTTCTTTTTAATGAGTAGTCCAGAGGCAGCCTGGGTGGCTCAGTAGGTCAATTGTCTGCCTTCGGCTCAGGTCACGATCCTGGGATGCTGGGACGAAGCCCCACATCAGGCTCCTTGCTCAGCAAGGAGTCTCCTCCCTTTCTCTCTGTCTACTTCTCTTGCCTACCTGTGTATGTGCACACTGTCACATAAATAAAATCTTTTAAATAAATAAGTAAATAAAATAAAGATCAGTCCAAATCCACCTCACCTAAACACCGAAGTAACAGGAGGGAGACTCAAAAGACAAAACTGCTAAGGCAAATTACTCCATCTGCCGCCACCAAGAATTTCATAAAACTCTCACATGGAAGTGGCAGTGTTCTTTGGCCTTGAGCTGCTGAGAGCCATAGGTTTATTTTAAAACATAAAAAAATCAGCATTTTATTTGTTCTTACACAATGCTAATTTAATTTGGTGTCTCTTATTTTAAAAATAGAAGCATACAATTTTTTAGAAAAAACTAAAATTTTTGGTGTATTACAAAAGTGAAAATCGAGCAACACTGATAGATATTCCTCCAAGGGAACAACGAGCTGAAGTGACTCCGGCACCACTGAGGGTAAACATCAGCTGACATTTCACACTAGCCTGCACTGTCCCATTATGACAGAGTTGAGACAAAATGAAATACTGCTTCAATTTGGCTAATATGAAAATCAGGAAAATAAAACAGAGGGTCAGGTTTCCTTAACGCTCAACTCACTCACTACTGATAGTCATGGGCATGTGAGTTTACAACCTTAAGTTTAATCAATGGCTGCAAGGGAAAACAGCATAGCAGAATGAAAGCTATCCAAGGACCAAAAAGGGCAACAGTTAAGCTGATGCTTGCAAATATCAAGTGCTGGGGAGCTCCCTCATATCTTCCCAGCGCCCCTACTCCGGTCTCAGGGCACTTCTGTTAAAAAGCTTCTTTGTCCTATTTTTGCAACCTCTCGTAAGTCTATCTGTATTCCAAAAATAAACATTTAATAAAAAGAAAACTATTGTTTCCTTACACTGATTAAAAATGTGTCTTCCTGGGCAGCACAGGTGGCTCAGTGGTTTAGTGCCGCCTCTGGCCCAAGGCCTGATCCTGGAAACCTGGAATCAAGTCCCCCATCGGGCTCCCTGCATGGAGCCTGCTTCTCCCTCTGCCTGTGTCTCTGCGTGTGTGTGTGTGTGTGTGTGTGTCTCATGGATAAATAAAATCTTAAAAAAAAAAAAAAAAAGCGTCTGCCTTTCTATACCTTAGTTGGTTCTTAACTATAGGACAAGTTTACTCCCTTTTCTGCCAGAAAGTTCCACCCTTATCCACAGCTCTCTTGCTCAGATCCCCACCAAAAGTATCCTTTCAAGGATGACAGAAAGAATAAGATTTTCACATTTCTTGTCCTATACAATATTCAATCAGCAAATATTTATTGAGCACCCACCACTAACTAAGGTATTGTTCTAGATTCTGAGTATCTAACACTGAACTATGTACTTATACCTTGTGGAACCTACACTAAATTTATGATGTCTAATAATGTAGCATAAGCTTTCATTAGACCCTGTAGCGGCCATATTATACTATTAATTTTATTGCACATATAGCCCACTCAATTCCCTAATCCTTCCTCATATATGCATTGCTCAAGCAACAGGGCCACTGGATTCAATTTTTCCTTTCATCCTTGCTATTTTTTTTAGAATCTTTTTTCTTTCAGCCAAGAACTTCCAGAATGCCAATGTCTTTTCTACCTTAACACACACCCTACCCTTGTTGTCTGTGAATGTGATAACCTCTCCATACAGTCAACCAAATTAGTCATTAAAATGTTTAACAGGACAGCATTGAGGTGACTAAGAACCCCATGACATCTCACTAGCATCCACCCAGATAGACATGGATCCATTATTCAGTACTCTGTGGCATTCCGCACTCAACCAGCTATGAATCCACCTGACTGTATTATCATATGAACATCTGTCCACAAGAAAATTATTGGGCTTAAGTCAAACATCCTTCTAAAGTACAGTATATTTACCAATTTTCCCTAATCATCTTAGGGAAAAAAGGAGGATTTACTTATTTTTTTTAATGGGAAGGTAACAGTTAAAAAGGAAGACCAATGGAAAAAGAGCAGGTTATTATAAAGCTTCCAAAAGTAAACCAGAAATCTTTAAAAATGCTAGATATATTTTTGAGAAGAAAATAAGTTTGTGGGGAAGTGGGAATCATGCCATTGTTGCAAAACAAAAAGCTGTCTTTAAAACAATTTATATATATATATATATATATATATATATATATATATATATATATATATAAACAATTTATATAGCTAGATGAACTTTGACACTATAGCTTTGGCCATGGTACAGTTGAACACAATTAGCAAATTTAATCACCGGAAACCGTTTTCTATTGTTAACACCAAACGACTTTCCCCTCCCCCCACCGAAATAAAAGCTTTTTGCCTCCAATACAGTCACTGGTGGTTATTAAAAAATGGAAAGGCCTTTGAATCTCAACAAGTATATTTGAACTCTGTAAGTTCTACAATTCATATTAGGGAGTCAAGTTGAACTCCTATTTGAAAATGTTAATATATATGAATAAGGCATAAAGCATGACACACAAGTTAATCTTCAGCACTTGGAATTGAAATCGCGTAACAAGATAATTCATGAATATGGTAATAATTGTTCTCTGGCACAAAATCTGAAAGCATGTTATGCATTTTAAGCAAATTTTACATTTTAAGTAAACTTCCTGAGTATCATCTTCAAACTTTAGAATTAACATCCGGCACAAGTCATTATACAGACACAGTCTGGGATTTTTGACAATTTGGCAAGAGTGGGATAACAGTTGACTTTTTTCCCCCCACTAAGGAGAAAAGTTTTACCCAACAACAATGCAAATGAGTTTATGCGAGGCACAATGGACAGTAAGAAAATAAACTATTAACCAAATCTTTGGACCTCTTATGTCGAGAAGGGTCATTAAATGTTACTGAAAAACAATTAACAGTGTTTAATTAACAGTTGATTAAAGCCAGGTTTTTATTATTCATACCTTCTTTTTAGCCCAGTAGATGTTAAATAAATCTATCTGGAAAGTAACAAAATGAGACTTACTACTCAATGGTCTAAATTTGTCCTTCTTCACTAAACTCCCAAAGCCAACTGAAATAGCATTATTGCAATGCTAAAGTAATTAAAGCACAACACCTCACCCCGTCTGGTGACATGTATGAAACTACAAGGTTTCTATTTAATTCCGTGAAGTCATGCTTACAAAAAGTGGACTTGTGTCCTAGCATACTATATCCAATTTGCTCTAATTCTGCTCTCAAAATTGACACTTTGGGATTTGTATAATGTTAACCTCCAGAGCAATTTCTTTCCCTCCCAGTTGCTTACCTGAATATATTTCCGCTGTGTTTCATCATTTAAAACATGTGCAACATGCTTAGAAAAAATCTTTTCTCTACCAGTTCTGGCATGGATACCAACCATGGTGACACCTATGGGCCAAGGGGCATTTCCAATGGCCATCTGAAGATAAGCATCATTAGCCTAAAAAAAGAAAGTTCAGGAGATCAGAAAAGCAAAAAATACTGGGTTGGTCCCAATTTGTAAAATATTTCACAGCCCTTGTGACATAATTTTCATCCATCTCTTGAGCATGTTGAAAGTATTACCATTCCCATTATTCAAACAAAAGAAATTAAAATAACGAGGTGATAGACTGCCCTGCCCAGACCACAAATGTCCGTGGAAAACCAGAAACCAAAGCTAATCCTGTGAGTAAAAAGACAAACATTCCTTTGCAGCCTTTGTGCGCTGGATATTAATGCATTTCAGATCTGGAATTACCAGGTAGGTAATTTGATGCACTGACAAAAACTCTAGTTCAGTGTCCTTTAGACCCAGTCTTCTCCACAGGTGGTCACAAGTACAAGATGGAGGCCAACTGGTTTTTCACGATCCAACCTGTGACTAAACCCACTGCCAACTAAACCCACTGCCCGCACGGCAGTGCAGGCCTCTGAAAGCAGTGGGGGCTCTGTGAGCTGGGACTATCACACCGGGTCCACAGCAGATGTGTAAACAGAGATTAAATACTAACCCTCAAGTCGAATAGTTACAGGATGAGATCGTTTCACTTTGGCCCCTCTACCCCTCCCACCTGCCAAGAACCTTAAAATAAAAGCTGCAAAACGTAAAAAATAGAAACCAATCAAGACAAATGGCTCTCTTTCTAAACCAACCCTGGCTACCTATGAGGGGAAAAAAAGGAGAATAAAAGAGAACTCAAGTAAATTCTGAAAGACCCCTAGAGCTTTGGAGAGGCTCATACAGTCAGGTCTTGAGATTTTAATTTCAAAAATCAAATTCCTATGTGATTGATATGTAGAGTTGATTTTAAAAATCAGGGGCTACAAATAGGCTACCTGGAAGATCATTTTCTACCCTGAAGACAAATTTGAATTTGCTCTCTTCAGTTTTATAAAGCTTAATTTTAAAAGAGCACATTACACACTTTTATCACAGATTCTGATTTGTGTCAATTTTAACACTGGATATTAACTGATAAAATTTCCAATATTTAGTTTCCTCAAACATCTTTTGAGAAAGCTATCCAAATAGGTTATTAAAGTCTCTTGGTTCTTCTGCAGTTTACACAAAATAAACTCACTTGAGGGATCCCTGGGTGGCGCAGCGGTTTAGCGCCTGCCTTTGGCCCAGGGCGCGATCCTGGAGACCCGGGATCGAATCCCACGTCAGGCTCCCGGTGCATGAAGCCTGCTTCTCCCTCTGCCTGTGTGTCTGCCTCTCTCTCTCTCTCTCTCTCTCTCTCTCTCTCTCTGCGACTATCATAAATAAAGTTAAAAAAATTATAAAAAAAAACTCACTTGCTTCTCAAATATGAAAATGCAAAGAGTAACAACAGGGAAGGCATGCTGGCTAGTAGACAAGTGACTTGATCTTTCTGCAGTGATGGTGATCATATCTACCTATTCCAAGGCAACTGTCTTTCCTAAGTTACCATGCAACTAATAGAAACTACCCAAGAATAAAATTTATGGGCGTAAAACAAAAACATTTCCTCTAACAAAGCTAACTAGATCTCAGAGGGAATAAAATCACTACTTGAGCCTCATTAGCACAAGGCTCCTGTCAACCCAGGAATGTCAGCTAACCCTCTGTTTAAGTACAGATACTCAAAGGAGCACAGGGATAAGCACTGGCACTCCTGCTTTTCTGGCAGAGCCCCATATACTGTTCTGGAAGGGTCAGTGGAACAGCTGCACTGCAGCTCCTTAGTCCTACACTCTTGAGAGCCACTACTACTAGAAGCTTCCCTCTTCAGACTCTGCTTACGGGCCAGACGCACAGGCACATTTCCAAGCCCCACTACTGGTACAGCAGGCCATTCTCTTTACATTCCCCTGCACCAAACTGACAGCCTTCCACTCCCCTTTCTGAACTCCACCCAGGAGTGCTGGGACACGGGAGCTCGTCCCACTGCTGCAACCTCCTAGAGCCCATTCAGGACTAAAGACACCAAAGGCAAAGGGAAAAGTCTTCCCTAACAAGGGGGTCTGCTGTTGTTGCTGTTCTGAAATAGGAGAGATAAATTCTGGCAACCTTACTTGGAACATTTTCTCATACAAGCATAAAGGGTGGTGAAATTCCATTGTATCGTTAGTACAATAGTTTAGCTATATTACGGATTAAGTAGGCTTTTATAACTGGCCTGGGAAACTAATCTACATAACATTGTTTCTATGGGAAAATTTGTTCCAAGCCATAATCTTGAACAATCTTTGAAATCCAATCCCATTCATGAAATGAACATTGCCAATATCCAGTTCATGCTCTGAAGAACTTTACACCTACCTTAAAAATGACTAAAAAAACCAATGTGGTCAGAAAAGTTTATTCTCAATGCCTTAATAATCAAGCTGTCAATGATTTAGAAAATAAAAGGTTTGAGGTTTTTTTGTGTTTTTTTGTTTGTTTTTTTACTAACTCATTTCACATTTATTCTTAAAGCTCCTGTGTAAAATACTTCCACATCAAATGAATATATTATATACAACAACCTAGATAAGTTCATAATCGTGATACTGATGGACAGCATGGTAATGTACCTTCACATATTCTCTCTGCAACATGAATTTAATAATATCTGTTATGGATTCTTTAATATCAGCAGGAAGATTCTGGAAAATAAAAAAAAGAATATTTTTGAAAGCTGTGTATGGTTACAGACTGCATTTATTCTAATTTTTTATACTCTGTTTTTTAAAAACTCAGTTAAATAAAAGCATTTTTCAAGGAAACTTACCCTTTTCCGTAGCTTTCTGAAAAGAGGTCTGAGATAGGATTCAGTCTGTTTTTGAGTAGCACTGTTCAGTTTGCCCTGTACACTGCGCTTCACATAATCTTCTCTGGCATTCAACTCTTTAGCCCAAACACCCAGGAGGAACTGTTGAAAGAATGGGTAAATTTAGACGACAGTGCCCCCCAGTGGTTCAAAAAGTTTAAAAGTTCTCTAACATACTGAACAATATATTATCATCTTCAGAATAAATTTCTTTTTCTAATTAAAATATCAATATTTAATTAATGAGCTATTTCTGCTTATTTTGTCATGTATGTTTTTTAGTGCCTTTGGCAAGTCACAAACTTCCCTATTCTACATAGATATGTAGAATATACACATATTCCTAGCTCAAAGATAATCAATTTCCCCCTAACAAAAACTATCAAATTCCAAAGGTAATTTTTCAACAGAAATAAACTTTTACTCGTATTTCTACTAAAATTCAACCCACCTAGATTTATTCACTGTAATACCATATGTGTTGTTATAATACATATGGGGCATACCCCATAGATACCACAGGATTGGTTCTAGACCACTGTGTTAATGAAGTATCACAATAAAGTGAATCAAATGAATTTTCTAGTTTACTAATGCATTTAAAGTTATGTTTATACTATAATATAGTCTATTAAGTATATGATAGCTTTATGTCTAAAAACAAAAAACAATAACAAAAAACCAATGTATGTACCTTAATTGAAAAATACTTTAATGTTGGAACACCTGCCCAGGTAGCTCAGTCAGTTAAGCATCTGACTCTGGATTTCAGCTCAGGTCACGAGAGAAGGCCCCTGTGTCAAGCTCTGCGCTGGGCATGGAACCCCTGCTTGAGATTCTCTCTCCTCCTCTCCCTCTTCCCCTTCCCTCCCCTTAAAAAAATACTTGATTGCTAAAATATGTTCATCATCATCTGAGTTTTCATGTCCTAATCACTGATCACAATTCACCATCACAAACACAGTAATAATGAAAAGGTTTGAAATATTGCAAGAATCACAAAAACTTAACAGAGAGACACAAAGTGAACAAATGCTATTGAAAAAAGTGCCGATACACCTGTTCAACAGGTGATGGCCACAAACTATCAATTTGAAAAACAACAACAAAACAAAAAACCCAAAACAACAAAAACAACACCAAAGAAAACTTCATTATCTGCAAAGCACAATAAAACCAAGCACTATAAAATGGGGTATGCCTCTATTTGGACTTTCAATTTTTGTAGTAGAGATGATAATTCAATTAAATACTCCCATTAAAGCACCAGACTAAAGGAGAAAGAAGGAAAACAAAGAACACAAATAAAAAAACTATAGGGATCCCTGGGTGGCGCAGCAGTTTGGCGCCTGCCTTTGGCCCAGGGCGCGATCCTGGAGACCCAGGATTGAGTCCTACATCGGGCTCCCGGTGCATGGAGCCTGCTTCTCCCTCTGCCTGTGTCTCTGCCTCTCTCTCTCTCTATCATGAATAAATAAATAAAATCTTAAAAAAAAAAAAAAAAAAAAAGAAAAAGAAACTATAACCCCTCCGCCCTGCCCTGGAAAACTACCCTGGTGCCCCTAGGGTTTAAAGGCATCAAGAGCACGGATTCTATCAGTAGGTAAACAGGGAAGTTGGCAGAGCATATACCCCCCTAGTGGCATTACCTACAAGTAGCCTCTATAAAGGACCGGCTGTCACTCCGAGAGGAAATTCTAGTTCACATTAGTTCCTAAGCCTATCTAATTCCATGCCATATCCTAAAGAGACTGAGGATCCTGATGACTAATATGCTGTATTCAAACTGTTAATAAGTAGAAAGCACTTCTTACATTTAAATCTCTTGGCCTGAACACACATGGTTTGTGAGTAAATGCTAAAATGAATCTGGCATTTGCACACACTCTACCTAACCAAGTAAAGCAAGAAATGCTGAGAAAGATGGACTGAGCTCACCAGAGCAGGAACCTGCAGCTATCTGTAGAACTGAAAATGAACAGTCTCTGAAAGGTTGCTGATGTGTTTGCATTTTTCCACTGCCAAGGTCTCCCTACCTCCTTCCTCTCCTCGCTGTCATCACCGTTCATAAAAGCTTCTGGAACACTCTCCTCTCACTGCACTCCCTCCTGGAGGGTTTTTTAAAAAATTTTTTCAACTCCCCACACTCCTTGTTCATTCCACTGCTGTGATTCTTCTCTGTGTGTTTACATTAACAAGTCAGTTTTAAAGTGCTACAGTGAAGTAAATATGTTTCCTTTGAGTAACCTCTATATACCAGTGCACAGCAATACCATGAACCATGTATATGCACAAAGCATGCTTATTGAGGGATTCCCTGTCCTGTCCTTAATCCTTACATCATCCAAAAATTAAAGACCAGTTTTGAACCAACTCAAATGTCTTCCTCCTTTCCCACTCTGAGATCACATACCTTAAGGAACTTCGTAATGATGTCCATGTCTTTATGATCATCGCCTTTTCCTAAAGACTCACCCAATGCCTGCAGAAAAACAATGCTTCCGTTCATTAGTAAAGAGCAACAGCTGAATAGATATTCTCAACACTATTCTGAACACGAATATTTATTACATATACTAGTTTCTGTTTTTAAAAAACCCGAAAGAATTTCCAGAGAAGTTAAAAAAAATAAGAAAACACCAATTGGTCATCAAGATTTAGAGAAATTATCTTCTATGAATCAAAAGACAAAAAAAAGAGGCTTAGGGAACTAATGGATAGATTTCTTTTCAAGAGAAAAAAACTGTCCTAGAATTAGGTCATGATGATGGGCATCAACCTGCAAATATACTAAAAACCAGTGAATTGTATATTTTAAATGGGTAAGTTGTCAAATAAGTGAGTATCTCAATAAGGCTATTTAAGAAAAACGAAAGCCCATGGGATGCCTGGGTGGCTCAGCAGTTGAGCATCTGCCTTTGACTCAGGGCATGATCCTGGGGTTACAGGATCGAGTCCCTTATCGGGCTCCTTGCATGGAGCCTGCTTCTCCTGTCTCTGACTCTCTCTGTATCTTTCATGAATAAGTAAATAAAATCCTTAAAAAAAAAAAAAAAAAAAAAAGGAAAAATAAAAGCCCCGAAGTGGTTGCTCACACTATTTTTGTCAAATTTAGGGTCCAGATAAAGGTGCTGGTGGGGTGGGAGGAGGAGCACAATTAAAACAATTGTGATCTCATGGACAGTGCAGCCAGGAATGAAAAGAAACAGAAAAATAACAGTTTAGGTTTTCTTAAGAAGAAGAAGCTTTCAACTAAGCCATTAATTTGTGCTTGAGGTAGATACTTAGACAGTACAACACTGTTTTTTAATTTTGATTACATGTATCACTCCATGTTCAACACACTGGCAAAAATGAGAAAGCAAGATACTGCCAACTGTTGGCAGTGATGTGGGAATAAAAGGCACACATGCACGGCTGACAGGGATGTAGACTGGTACAGCCAGTCTAGAGAGCAACATAACAGTACTTGGACAAGTCACATACATATAAATCAGCCATCTGGCTTCTGAGTCCGCAGGGGTTACGTACAAGATTGTTCATAACGAAGTTGTGTGTGGCAATAAGGAGCTGGGAGCAGCCCAGCTCTCACTACAAGGGAATAGAGAGTAAAAGGCAGTGCATGCCACAAAGTATGAAATGCTATGTACCAGTTAAGACCGCATGTTCAGATATACAAAAAGCATCAAGGATGAATCTTAGATACAGTGCCAAGCAGAAAAAAGAAACATAAAATTAAAAACAACAAAAGAAAGAAGAATTTCATAATATCATTTATGTCTATTAACAACACAAGCATACAAAATACTACTGGTTTTACAAGACCACCAAAAAATAAAAGGACGCACAAACATACCAGAATAATTACTTTTGAGGGAAGGATGGAAGGTAGTAAGAGTGAAGAATGAGGAAAAAGGGAGTGAATAAGTAAAAACATGAAATTAAAAAAAAGGCCTTGGTAATGCCCACAGATCACAGTAGTGTGCTCTAAACTGAACCATCTGGTGAACTCAAGCATCTGCCCCAGGAAATGAAAGATGTGATGGGGTAAAGAGATTAGGTGGGTATAGAGATTACCTCTAACTCTTCGATTGTGGTGTTTTCTTCATGAACTTTCAAATCATTCTGTGTGTCTTCCTCTCCGGGTTCCTGACCCCCCACAAGCTCATTGAGGTACTGCTGGTCAATCTTATCCAGAGCTGCTTTCAGATCATTCCTCAACCCCTGAGAAAGGAGAAAAAAATACAACTACTATGAAATTTCACTGATGTTCCCCTTTAAGATTTTTCACTACTAATAAGTACAATTCATTTTTTTCTTCTATAAAGGAATTAAGTGCTTAGAAAAACTAGAGACTCCAGTAAGATTTCAATTTATTATGCAGCTATCATCACTGTCCAGTCAAAATTATAATGAATAGATTTGAAAGAATGTATACACAATAGCTACTCTGTTCAGAAAACCAAAGCATGTGTGTGATCCAAATGAGAATATTCCTAAATGCTAGAATTTTCTAATTTGGTCTAGTGCAAGTGACCAGGGATCCACCAGAGCCCTCAACTCATTTTCCCAGTTTACTTAAAATGTCTAACCTCACCACAACTACTCTGAATTCCTTTAACATTACACAAAATCAATAGTAAGAAACTGGTGTCTCATCTACATCGTAGGCTTTCACTAGATTTCTAATAAACCAGCAAATTCTACTTTCTATTCAAATCCAGTTTGTGACCATTTGATAAAAGGAGAAGCAGCCTTAAAGCTGGACCCATACTTTACACCACGTACAAAACTAACTCAAAAAGGTTCAAAGATGTACATTTAAGAGCTAAAACAATAAAACCCTCAGAAGACTACACATGGGAAAAGCTTCATGATACTGGATCTGGCCATCATTTCTTGGACACAACACCAAGGCACAGGCAAAAAAAAAAAAAAAAACAAAAAACCCAAAACAAAACAAAAAATAGATAAGTTGGGCTTCGTCAAAATTAAGAACTTTTCTGCAAAGATACTACCCAAGAGTGAAAAGATAACCTGTGGAATGGGAAAAATACTTAAAAGTCACTAATATGATAACGACTGATATACAGTATAAAGAACTGTTATAACAACAAACTTCACTAAAAATGGGCATAGGTCTTGAATAGAGGACCACGTGTAAAAGGCCATTTGAAAATGAAATGAAAAGATGCTTAACATCACCAGTTATTAGGGAAATGCAAATCAAAACCACAATAAGGGGGCACCTGGGTGGCTCAGGTCATGATCCTGGGGTCCTGAGATTGGGCCCTGCATCACTGAGCTCTCTGCTCAGCAGGGGGTCTGCTTCTCCTCCCTCTGTCCCTCCCCCCTGGCTCCTCCTTCTCCCTCTCAAATGAAGGAAATCTTAAAACACACACACACACACACACACACACACACACACACGCACGCAGTAAGAGACCATTTCAAACCCATCAAGGATGGCTACGATCAAAATAAGCAGTGCTAGCCAGGATATGGAGAAATGGACTCCTTCAGTGCTAGAAATACAAAATAGTGCAGTTGCTGTGAAAATGTATGGCAATCACAACAAAAAGTTACATGTGTCCACATCAAGACACATTCTAATTAAAATATCAAAAGGTAAAGACAAGGAGAGAATATTAAAAGTAACAAAATAGAAGCCACTTGTATACAAGGGCACTCCCATAAGACTATCAGCAGATTTTTCAGCAGAAATCTTGCAGGATAAAAGAGGGTAGTGCATAGTATATTCAAAGTGCTGCAAGAAAAATCTTCCAGCCAAGAATACTCTACGTCACAAAGTCATCATTCAGAATTGGAGGAGAGATTAGAGTCTCTCAGACAAGCAAAACTAAGCGACTTCATCACCACTAAACCAGCCTTACAAAGAATGTTAAGGGACCTTTTTTAAGCTGAAAAGGGTGCTAATTAATAACAACATATGAAAGTATAAATCTCACTGGAATAAATAGGTAAATATATAGTAAAGGTAGTAGATTAATCACTTAGAAAGACAAATGTAGTAAAAATAACTATGATTACAATAATTAAAGGATGCACAAGAAAAATATGTAAAATGTGACATCAAAAACATAAGATGTGCAAAAGTAGTAAATATGTAGAGCTTAGAATGCATTCACACTTAAGTTATCTTAAAATAGTCTGTTCCAATTATAAAATAAGTCACAGGAAGTCACAGGGATTCACAGCATGGTGACTACAGTTAATAGTGTATGGCCTACTTAAAAGTTGGTAAGAGGGATCCCTGGGTGGCGCAGCGGTTTGGAGCCTGCCTTTGGCCCAGGGCGCGATCCTGGAGACCCGGGATCGAATCCCACGTCAGGCTCCCGGTGCATGGAGCCTGCTTCTCCCTCTGCCTGTGTCTCTGCCTCTCTCTCTCTCTCTCTCTCTGTGACTATCATTAATAAAAAAAATCTTTAAAAAAAAAAAAAAAAAAAAGTTGGTAAGATCACAAGAAAAAAAAACTGTAACCATGTATAGTGACAGATATTAACTACACTTATTGTGGTAAGCATTTCACAATATACACAAATATCAAATCACTAAAGCAGTATGTTAATTACACCTCAATTTTTAAAAAATTTACCAATAAGAAACTCTTTGGTATCTGGGACAAGCTTGAGCAAGATTAAAATGCAGCAGGTTGTAATAAATTAATAGCTAGAAAATTTTTCAAGGAATAAAACATAACTAGTAGAAACACTGAATCACATATTAACAGTTCACATTAGTATTTTATTACTATCTCTTGATAAAAAAAGGAACTATGATATAGAAAAGAAGTAAATGTTGATACAATGAAGCATTACAAAAACCACTAAGAATTTAAGTTATGGTTTTAAACAGGACTGAAAAAATTTTTTAAAATTGCTGTAAACATTACAATGGAAGAACATTTTTGAAATTCATTTATGCTTAAAAGAAAAAGTTAAACAGAGAATGACTATTTGATCCACCAATTCTACATCTGGGTATACATCAAAGAAGTGAAAGCGGGACTCCAACAAGTATTTGTAAACCTGTGTTCAAAGCAGCATTATTCACAATAGCTGAAAGGCAGAAACAACTCAAATGTCCATCGAAGCTAAATAGATCAACAAAATGGGATCCATATATACAAGAGAGTATTTTTCAGCTTTAAAAAGGAAGGAAACTTTAAAAATAAATAAATAAAAAATAAAAAGGAGATTCTGACATACACTGTTACATTGATAAACCTCTAAGATACTATGCAGTTGGAAGGCCAGTCCAAGGGAGCATTCAGTGGACCTTGGCCACAGTCCATATCTAACTGCAATCACATGCAAGACTCCAAGCAAAAAAACTTCCCAGTTTACCCCCAAACTACAGAACCGTAACAGACAATAAATTATCTTAAGTTACTAAGTTTCAGGGTGGTTTGTTACAAACTCTGAGGACCAAAAAATATTTTATAAATTGTGTGAAGCTACTCAGTTTTGGGGTGGTTTGTTACATAGCCATAGATCACCACACCTGTCTCTCAGGCCTCTTACTAAGCCCACAGAAGATCTGAACACTACCATAGCTGACATTTACCCAACATATAAAAGACTTTCTTTTCAGGAGCCCATGGAATATTCACCAAGCCAGACCATCTGCTGAGCTACGTAAGACCAGATCAGAGTCCTAAAAAACTAGAACTCTTAAGCTTTTAGAGAAAATAGAGTATCTCTTCAAAACCTTAGGATAGGGAAATAATTCTTACAAAAAACACCAAAAGCAATAACCATAAAAAAGAAATAGACTTCATCAAAATTTAAAATGTCTGCCCAACCAGAAGACACCATGAAAAGAACAGGTAAGCCAAAGACTATCAGAAAATCGTCACAAACAATATAGCCATATATCTGACAAAGGACTTGTATTCAGAATATAGAAAGAACTCCTACAGTTCAAAAGTAAAAGGGCAAACAACCCAATTAAAACATGAACAAAAGATTTTAACACACACTGCCCAGAGAAATATATGGGCAATAAAGTCTACGAAAAGATGCTCATTACCTTAGTGAACAGAGAGCTGTAAAGAGAACCACAATGAAGTACTACTACACATACAAAAGAATGGTTACAATTTAAAAGACTTAAAATAACAAATGCTGATAACATTTGGAAATATTCAGCATTTCTTAAAAACTAAAGCATACATTTACTCTTACTATTCAGCAATTCTATTTCTAGGTTTTTACCAAGAGATAGAACACATTTACAAATGTTCATAGCAGTGTTATTCATAACAGCCCAAAGTTGAAAACAAATGGTAGTATATTCAACTATCAGCAGCAGCAAAAAGGAACTACTGATTTCTGCAGAAACAATGCATTTTGAAAATAAGCTCAGCAGAAGAAGCCAGACTCTCATGACTCCATCTATATGAAATGCAGAACAAGCAAAATTAATCTACAGTGATAAGAATTTTGAAATGTGTTTGCACATGCATTCAAAAGGAAAAGGACTAGCTAAGAAGGGGCACTGGGCACCTTCTTGTGTGATGAAAATATTCTTTATCTTACCAAGGGTGGTGGTTACATACTCAGTGGATTTGTCAAAATGCGCTGAACTATATATATATGTATGCTTAACATAGGCGCTTTTTATTATTATTTTTTAAGACGTTATTTATTTATTTGAGAGGTAGGGGAGAGAGGGGGGTGGGGGAAGGGTGAAACAGAGAGCACAAGAGCAGGGGGAGGGAGAAGCAGATTCCCTGTGGAGCAGGGAGCCCATGCAGGGCTCAATCCCAGGATCATGACCTGAGCCAAAGGCAGACCCTTAACTGACTGAGCCACCCAAGTGCCCCAAAATAGGTGCCTTCTAAAAAAAATTAAAGAAAACTTACATTCAGCAGTGGTAATCTGGCAAACTTTATTTTTCCATCTTTGCCTATAATAATGCAATTACTCCAACTCCATACTCTTCTAGTTTATGGGTACAGTGGTATTTCTCAAGTTTTGTTCTGACTTCTTACCTTGTTAACTTCTGGTGTGAGGATCTCGATTTTTCTTAAACGTTGAAAAGCATCATAATCAGTTTCTCCAAATAGTCTGATGGGTTCTCCTCTTTCTCTCAATCTTCTGATAACCTGTAAGAAGAAATAACAATTATAACAGTAACTCCTGTTTTTAGTAATAATAATTCCTCTTTTAGGTGACCAAATACTTATTTTGAAATGTAGACAGAAAAAGTCAGTTGGGTTTGTTTTTTAATTTTCCAAAAATGGATATAGTGAGTTATTATCACACCTTAAAAAACCCTAACATGTCCAGTTTCTTTGGCTGTTTCATCAAAGACTCCATCTGAATAACAGAATACCTAAGAGAAACATTAAGATGGAAGGGAGGGAAAACTTTTATATACAGAAGGAAAATAAAGTCTGGAGTCAGCTGATAACTCACTAACCATAGCCTAGAGTCAGCACTGCAATACTACATTAAAACCAAACATCCCTCAGAAGAGAAGTGATCAGGACAGGGCACATGTCAGGCTTTTGAGGGGCTGATAATACCGTTTCTTGACTTGGGTATTGGTTATATGGGTGTTTTTAAATAATCATCCATTATATTGCACATGCATGTTTTGTACATTCTTCTTATACATGTATCCATTTCATAAAAAGAAAAAAATTGTGGGATCCCTGGGTGGCGCAGCGGTTTGGCGCCTGCCTTTGGCCCAGGGCGCGATCCTGGAGACCTGGGATCGAATCCCACATCGGGCTCCCGGTGCATGGAGCCTGCTTCTCCCTCTGCCTGTGTCTCTGCCTCTCTCTAACTATCATAAATAAATAAAAATTAAAAAAAAAAAAAAAAAAAAATTGTAACAGCAAAAAATCAAGTTGATTCAAAAAAATTTTTTGGAAGTACCAAAAACTTTTTCTGGAAACATAAACAGTAGCACAGTAACCACTGGTAGAACTCCTACTGAGTTACCCAAAGCTTGGTATTCAAAAGCAACGTAAGAGGCCATCCAGTGCTAAGGCCCATCAATGTTGAAATGACCTCAAAAACACCTCTACCAGGTGCCCAACTAACAAATGACAGGGACCACATCTCTTCATGCAACAACCCATCCCATTTTGGGGCAGATAGGTTTTACTTCTCAGAATAAACTAAAAACTCTGTCCCTCCAAATTCTACCAATTTATCTTCTACTTTATGGAACCTCAAGAATACGAAATTCTTGTTCAAGATTACAGCTATTGTCAATGGATTTTTTTTTTTTTTTTTTAGGTCTAATATTCTTCTCTTCAAGCTAGGTATTTCAGATTCCTTCCTCTAATTTTCACAGGACAGCACTTAAGAGTCCTCTGTCCTTTCCTTTGTTCAAAGTTCATTTTTGTTTTGTGACCCTCTGTATAGTTTGCATTCTCTATGTCACATGAGTATCTTTAAATTTTTGTTTTGGCTTTTTAAGAAAAGTAACAGTTGATACTGACCAGAGTATAGACAAGCACTGTAGTACAAACTGGTACAATAGGTCTACAGAGCCCTGTGATGATATGTATCCCAAGCCACAGAAATGTACAGTCTTTAGTCACCAGACTCCAGAATCATGGTTCCCACAACTTGTCCAAAAGGAACAATCATACATTAGTATGCACGCAATGACATCTGTATAAAGATGTTTATCTTACCTACGATTTATTTATATTAGGGAAATGCTGAAGCAATCAAAATGATCACTACTCTCTGGTTTTTAAAATAATGTTTTTAAAATATTACAGGAAATTACATAGTCATAAAAATTATACAGATCTCTGTTTTGACCTAGAAAGAGATATTAAAAGTTACAAAATGTATATTTAAAATAATTTTGAAAAATAAGTATGATTTCTTCAAATATATATTTTAGAACAATGTGTTTACTTTTTAAGGTTTAGAAATGTGTGTGTGTGTGTGTATACACACACACACACACACACACACACACACACTTCTAAAAGATTTTACTTATTCATGAGGGACAACACAGAGAGAGGTAGAGACCATAGGCCAAGGGAGAAGCAGGCTCCCTGCGGAGAGCCTAACACAGGACTCAATCCCAGGACGCGGGGATCACGGCGTAGGCCAAAGGCAGACACTCAATTGCTGAGCTACCCAGGCATCCCTAAAAAAATATATACATATATATATATATATATTTTTTTTTTTAAGAAAAATATATTCTTTTAAAAGTTTAAGGGTATCAAGAAAAGCAGAGATTAATTCAGAACCTCATGAAGAAAACTGGCTAGCTGCTCAATATTTCAGTTCAACCAGACATATTATAGAGGCAATAATGACATAAAACTTCCTGGAAAGAACTGGAGATAAATGCTCTTGAGATGGTTTTTTCATAAAGACAAACTTACCTCTTGCCTGGAAAGAGTCATGGGTAACTTTTCCTCTGCCAGTTCAAGTTCTAGCACTGGATTCGAAGAAGTTAATGGTTTCTGGTCCTCTTCTTTTGGCTGTATCTGTATTAATAGGCAAAAGAAATCCTATTATTCAGCTTTTAAAACATAATAATAAAGCTAATATTTATCATTCTGTGCATTAACTGGTCTTGGAAATTAAACATGTTTTAAATATTGAAGGTTTTCTAAATGTACCACCAAGGAAAAAGGTCCCAATAAATGTACATGCTTTTGAAAGCTCATCAAAATTCTCCATTTCAGGGACACAGGAGCAAACATGCACACAGGAGACCACATTCTTGCTATTAAAAAAATGACAGAAATATAATGGTTTACAAAATCAAAAACTTTTAAAAGGGCTGAAACGCAGACTCCTTTCTCCCTAGAGTATAAAGAATTTTATTTTCTTAAAAACAATCAACTTGCTTCTCTTTGAAAAAATCATCTTACGGGCTTCTCTGATCCTGTTTTAAATGATCCGATAAGCCTTGGGTTATAAACAAAGACAAAAACAAAAAAACAAAAAAACAAAAAAAACCCAAAAAACTGCTCTCCAAGAAACCTGTAAAGCCTCAGGCTCCTGCTTTATCCTGCCCTCCTTTTTGAAAGGTAGGATTCCAAGTGCACCAAAATCACTGCTGGACATGTAGAAACGCTCCAAAGGTATGGAGAATTTGCCCCCAGACCGAGCTATGGACCCCGGGGGGGAAATAACAGCACCACACACAACCTGACAATGGCAACCTTTCTACTCATGCGACACAGAGTACACATTTCTATACAAAAGGACCTGCAGGGGGAAAATTAAAATCTCTCCATGTGTTTTCTTGAGTCTGCTGCCCAGCTCACAGTTTAGGAAAATTAAGTTCAGCAATGTATAAGGTGTGCGTGGTCTGGAAAAACATACTGAAACATGGTTTCCCATCTGATCATGAGACTTATCTAAAATGCCAAAAAAAGATTAAAAAAAAAAACAAAAACACATAAAAGGCCAACATGAAGGAAAAAACATTCCATTAAGAAAGGCGACATGGTTGGGGCACCTGGGTGGCTCAGAGGTTGAGTGTCTGCCTTTGGCTCAGGTCCTGATCCCGGGGTCCTGGGATCAAGTCCTGCATTGCATTCCCCGCAGGGAGCCTGCTTCTCCCTCTGCCTATGTCTTTGCCTCTCTTTCTGTGTCTCTCATGAATAAATACATAAATCTTAAAAAAAAAAAAAAAAGAAACAAAGAAAGAAAAAAGAAAGGCTACATGGTTAAAATGCTATTATTTCTGATTCTGTAGTTAATGGCTAAAGGTTATGTTAACCAGTGTTACCAGTGCTGACAGAAAATTGAAGTAAAAAACTGGGGATTCCTGGGTGGCTCAGTGGTTTAGCGCCTGCCTTTGGCCCAGGGCCTGATCCTGGAGTCCAGGGATGGAATCCCACATCAGGCTCCCTTCAATGGGGCCTGCTTCTCCTTCTGCCTGTGTCTCTGCCTCTCTGTGTCTCTCATGAATAAACAAATAAAATCTTAAAAACAAACAAAAAACAACTAAACTGTCTGTTCACAAACCAAATCAGCATCAATCCTCATAAATGGTAACTATATTTCATAAAGGAATAAAAGTAATAAATGCTGTATTTTCATTATTACCAAGAAGGAAATATTAAACACATTTTAGAAAGAAAACCCTTAACCTTCGTTTTTAAGCATAAAAACGGGTATTTCCCCCAAAAATCTCAGGATGAAAAGCATTTTTAATTATAGAATGCCAGTTAATCACTTTTAGGAAAAGATCTAAGACATTTTGTCAGCAGGACTCAATGTTACAAGCAGTATCTTTAACTGTAGTTATTCTGCTTCAGTGCTTCTATCTAAGCAAGAAAGTACTGACATATCACTGAAGCAATCTAAACAAAGCAAAGCTGCCCCTGTTTTAAGTTATTTTCCTACCTTACCATAAAGTTGAAAAGGTTCAAATTTAGAGATCTGGGAAAGCAACAAGTCAGCAGACTAAGCCCATAGTCAATGATTCTCATTCCAGATCAAGTGTAAGTTAGACAACGATGGGCAAGCAAAAGATGAAAATTCTTCTGAGTAGCTATTCGACGGCTATTTACATAAATTGTGTTTTAATTTCCTAAACTGGAAGCAAATGAAATCAATATATTTATGAAAAAATATCAAAATACAAATGCAAACTTTTGTATTTTAGAAATCAGAAACGTAAAACTCCATTTCCAATACTTGCCCTCTGCCAACACTACAAAACCAAACCAAATGCATACATTCCTCATGCTTCTAGAAATGCTATGCCAGATAATTTCTAGAATTCTCCCATAACATGCACAAGATTATCATATTATACATGTTTCACAAGCAAAAAGTTGATGTCAAATTTACAATCTGGCAAAAAAGTATTCAACAGAACTTCTGAATTTTGTTTCAAAAATTATCAAACTAGATATAGTCTTCTTTGAAAATAATTTCAACTTCACCTCATAACATTTAATCCCTCCCAATAAAAACCCCATATATTGTTCAACCATGATAATAGTTGAGTAAAATAATAACAGGGTAACCCCAAGGATACTTTTAGTCATGGTTCTAAAATATACAGTCTTCCAGACAACTCATTTGTTTCTAACAAATATTTCTATACATTTTCTAACAGTAGACAAAGCAGCATCTGATATGTGGTACCTTATTACACAAAAGCATATAAATGCTGTATCACATTCTATCTCAGGCAGAGGTACTTGGGACCAAAAGGAATTTATTAGCAATGCCAAATAAAAATAATGGTTTAAAATATTCAAGTGGAAGAGGGGAAATACCACTAGTAATACCACTGTGGCTGAATGAATAAAATAACTGAAACCTCTTAAAACAGACTTTTATTGGGAGAGGTAGGGAGAGGAGTGGTGGTGGTGATGAAGATGAGGCAGTATCAGATCCAGGAATTAAATTAAAAAAAAAAAAAATCAAGCTTTAATCTCAAGCCACTTCATGCTGTCCACAAAAGCCAAACCATTCCAAGCCAAAAGTCATGCATGGATTTTCCTGAATTCAAGATTTAAAAAAAGAAAAAAGAAAAAAAGCTCATACCTCTCCAGATGGCTTCTCATTTATAGGCTAATGTATAATATTGATAAATTGAACAGAGATCAATAATTTTGTCACTTTAACAGCAGTAAAAATGTAAACTCAGAAATGTACAATGAAACAGAAAAGCAAGCACTCATACCTTGTAGCCACATCTTTCAAAATAGGCTTCCTCTTCTTTTTTCGCAAGTTCACTACGCTTGAAATACTTTTTATTTTCCTATTGAAGAAAAAAGTACATTAGTAGGTCCCCAGGTAATATGTCATGTTCCATAGTCCACCTAAAAACACTCCAGTTTTTCAAAATCATGATCAAGTTTGATTCTGTAGAGATCATACTGATTTCACGAACATGGCACCTGTCCTCTAGCCTGCTCTAAATATGAAGCATTGGGTGGCAGTAACTGGGTGATGGACATTAAGGAGGGCACATGACGTTATCAGCAGGGGTTGTTATATGCAACGAATGAACTACTGAATTCTACATCGGGAACTAATGATAAACTATATGTTAACTAACTGAATTTAAATAAAATAAGTTAAATAAATATTAAGTATTTTTCTTACAGTATCTTTTTAACAGGCATAACAAGAAGAAACCAACAATATTTTCCAAATGTTCACATTGTTTTGATTTTATTTCCCAATGTTTGGGTTCAATGATAATTTCTACAAGTGGATTCATTATGAATCACATAAAATAGAACACTATTTTCTCCCAACAGAAACAACTAAACAAAAATTATGGTTAACTGTATCTGACATTTAACTTCCATTTACCCAGAGAGCTCCAAAGATGTATCCAAATTTTTTTTGTCATTTGGAATCTTTTTGTATCAATTGTATTTGTATTAATGAGGTCTCAAAATCACATTAATTCCTAATCTAGACACAAAATGGTTTGAGAATCTTTACTAAAAAAAATCGTTTAAAGCTATTTGTTTTATAGGATTCAATGTTATGAGACAAGCTCTAAATCTGTAGGAGGAACAAATGTTCGTTCTTTCTGAACCACATACATTATTCTCATTGTTAAATCTAGTCCCTAATTTGGACATCGTTACTGTCTACAGCTATGCCTCTTGGATATTATTCCACTAATGATTCAGCTCAAATAAAGCTCCTGCTCTCCTTCATTAGTAATTATAATTGTACCTCAAGATACCTCCATACATATTTAGCACTTCACAGTTCCCAAGCTCATTCACTCTGACAATAATCATGGATGCTAATAAGATCATGACAAGAACGGTTGATGATGATGAACAATGGACAACTCATGCTGCCACACCTGAAGGCAGCAGTCAAGTCTGGCATCAGGAAAACATTATGTGTCTCCTACATGATACACACAGGAAGTATACAGCGCATCTACAAAGTATTCTTGCCAAAGAGCTGCGAGGTCTCATTACGTTTTTTAAAATTTTTATTTAAATTCTATTTATTTAACATACAGCACATCACTAGTTTCAGGAGAATTTAGTGACTAGTGATTTGCATATATAACACCCAGTGCTCATTACATGAAATGCCCTCCTTAATTCTCATCACTTGGTTACCCCATCTCCTCACTCACCTCCCCCTCCAGCAACCCTCAGTTTCTTCCCTATAGCCAAGTCTTATGGTTTGCCTCCCTGTTTTTATTTTTCCTTCACTTCCCCTATGTTCATGTTTTGTTTCTTAAATTCCACGAGCAAATTGTATGGTATTTTTCTCTGACGGACTTATTTCGCCGCTTAGCATAATGCCCTCTAGTTCCATCCACTTTATTGCAAATGGCAAGATTTCCTTATTTTTAATGGCTCAGTAATATTCCAGTGTGCATGTATGTGCCTGTATACACATCTTCTTTATCCATTCATCTGTTGATAGTAGGTCTCATTTCTAGTTTATAAGAAATGTAAGGAATAGGGAAATAAGCTAAACACCATCACTAAATAAGCAATTAAACACTGGCACATTACCAACTAGCCAGTTTTTCCAAAAAGTTAATGGCATAAAAAAGGGGGGGGGGGGGAGATGTTCTTGATTAAAAGAAACCAAGAGTCATAGTAAATAAATGCAATGAGTGGACTGTGTGGATTGGATTTGAACAAACCAACTGTAAAAACACGTATGTATATATTTTAATTCAACTGAGGACACGAACATGAGAGGACTATTTAATGGTATTAGAGATAAATAATTTTGCTGGGTGTGATCACATCTGGTTTATAAAAGAACATGTTCTTACTTTCTAGAGTTACAAGTGTTAAGACAGGAAGAGACGAGGGTTCATTATAGAATTCTCTTTTTGTATATGTTTAAAATTCTCATAATAAAGAGTTTTGTTTTAGTTCATTAATTCAATGAACATTTACTGACTCCTCTATCACACACTCAGCACAGCTTTACAGATATAAAGTTGAAGTATTCCCTGGAGTAAGGAACTGACAGCACCATCCCAACATCAAAGCTACCCTGAGAAAGTTGAGAGCAAATAATATTAATCCCAGTTTAGATGTAGAGACTTGAGAGTTAGAAAGGGCAGGGGACATTCTCACAACTTACTGAGCTTCACACACAACTAGAACTCTGGTCCTGAAATCCCTTAAACTGTCCAGTATTGCAAGCTACAGATCTTCATTCCCAAAATCCTATCCCAGCACCAATTGTTTCTTTTGACTACACAGCATGTAGCAGTCATATTTCATATAAATAAGCTGACAAGCATACTGGTATCCTCTCAGAAAGAGCAGATATACATGAAGAAAGTAAAGGACTCTCCAGGCCAGAGTCTGTGCTGGCATCTTTTACTACCATGCCCCAATTCTATGGAATACACCTAAGAAAATCTTAGTCTACAACATGGCTTCTCAAAATGTGGTTTATGGACCTTTGGGGGTCCCTGAGACCTTTTCAGAGGCTCTACAGGGCCAGACATATTATCATAATAATACTAAGAGATCATGTGCTGGCTGCCCTTTTCACTGTGCTCACACTGGCACTGACAATACAAAAGCAATGGTGAGGAAAACCACTGGAACCTCAGCATAAGGAAAGGTAAGTATTTATTTAGGTCTCAGAGTTCATTGTATGCTTCATCTTTTAATATTTGGTATGATGAAATCAAACATATAAAATAAAAAAAACACAAAAACATATAAAGTAGTTCTGCTACATAATAAAGTAGGATAGTTGTCTCCTGTTTGGCAGACTTTTTCTCAAAACTGAACAAAGCAAGTCTGTCACTAAAAGGACAATGATAGGATTTGTTGCCAATGATAAAATTCCATCTTTCAAGTAAAAATGAGAATGGGGTAAACTTGCAGCCATCACTGTGAACTTGATGGCTTCCCAATACTTAAAAGCTTTTCTGATGAATCAGTGGTGATATTAAGGAATGTCACTTTTTTATATCATCTAATGCAACATAGCAGCATGCAGAAGATCTACATGACTCAACAAACTATGACAGTACAGAGTCAACAAGTTCCAAAATTATGCATAGGCAAAAGATTTATGAGCAGAATAAATCAGAATAATCTGGAGCATAATAGATCAATAGACTGTAACATACAAAAAGTTCAGTGATGAAGGGGGTAGGGAAGACATGGCTGGCTCAGGTGATGAAGCATGGGACTTGATCAAGGGGTTTTAAGTTCAAGGCCCGCACTGTGTGTAGAGATTACTTAAATAAAATCCTGAGGAAAAAGAAGTTCATTGAGAACGGTAAGAATCCATATTCTCATCTTTAAGAAATTTACCATTTGTGTTTTGGTATAGTATCAATCAAAAAAGAATAGCCACAATTATCCAAAAAGGCTATTATTTTTTTTTAATTTTTTATTTATTTATGATAGTCACAGAGAGAGAGAGAGAGGCAGAGACATAGGCAGAGGGAGAAGCAGGCTCCATGCACCGGGAGCCCGACGTGGGATTCGATCCCGGGTCTCCAGGATCGCGCCCTGGGCCAAAGGCAGGCGCCAAACCGCTGCACCACCCAGGGATCCCCCAAAAAGGCTATTATTAAAATACTACCGTTTCCAACTACCTAGCTGTGTGAAGATGATGTTTCTTCATATACTTGAACAAAAACAACATATTGCAACAGGCTGAAAGGAGAAACAGGAGAATCCAACTGTCTTCTGACATGCCAGGGATTAAAAAGAGATTTGCAAAAATGTAAAACGTCATTCTTATTGCAATTTTCTTTTAGAAAATACAGTTTTCATTAGAACATCATTTATGTTAGCACACATGGGTTTATTGTGGTATGAAACAGAAGTCAACATGGAATATAAGCATTTTTAAACTTCCCAGTTTTAATTTTTAAATTCCTTATTATTTATTTTTTGAGAGGAAGAACACACACATGTGGGAGGGGGGCGGTTGGGGAGGGGGAAGGAGAGAAAGAATTTCAAGCAGGCTTCACATCCAAGTCATGATCTCATGACCTAAGCCAAAATCAAGAGTCACTTAACTAACTGTGAACCTTAACTGACCTGTGAGCCACCCAGGTGCCCCTAAATTTCCCACTTTTAATTTCTAACATAGAGTAATTATCAATAAACACATCATACAGAAACAAAAGCTCTCTGAAGCCATCAATTAAGTATGTAAAGGGGTTTCGAAATCAAGAAGTAAGAACCAAGGTCCTAGGAGAATCCCTTTGTTGGCTCTCCCCATGCTGGTACCCCATGCGCTACATAATGTTGGGAAACCGCTTGGGCCTCAACATTGCCTACTGATCCCGGTGTATTTATCCACTCAATATGCTCTCCTATTCTCTACAATGACCAGTACACAATCTCTACTCTCTTATCCCTTCATTTCCCCCCCTCACTCTCAGCAACTGACTAAACCACTCTGTTACAGAGAAAAGGAAAGCCACTGAATGCCAAGTCGTCCCAGCACCAGTCCTTCCCTGGCTCTGTACCAATCCTCTCTTCATTTCAGAATGGAAAAGGAAATCCTCATCCTGCCTAATGCCAATCTCTTCCAGCTGCACCCCAGATCTCAAGTCCCCTCCCCCAACCCTGCCTTCCTCAGGAACTTCTCAATTATACATCTGCTCTCTTGCATGGGCACCTTCTCCCTCTCTACTGGCTCCTGGCCATCACCACTTAAGTATGCTTAAGACTCTCCAACCTTAATTATTCTTCCCTCTGCACTAGGTACAGAGCTGAGTGCCATTTACAGCAGAACTGTTTTGTCTCCATTTCCTCACTTCCAATTCTCTTTGCAGCCACTCAACAACTTGGCCCCTCTTATTATTCCTCTGAGGCCATCAACAATGTCTAAGGTGCAAATGTAGAGTCTTTCTGACAGACCTCAGGCAGTCTTTGGTTCCCAGGCTAACTCCCTCCTGCAATAGCTACACTATTGGCTGTCAGGCAACTTTTCTTCTTTCTTCCTCACTTACTGGTTTGTTCAGATTTCCTATTTCTTGTATTTTTTTAGATCCTTTTAATCATTTACTTCACTTCGATTTTTCAATTTACTAGAACAGAAGACATTATTCTCCCTAATGATTTTATTTTCCAGTATCTTCCATATTGGTAACTACAGTTCCTCCCTTTATTGTTTCAATTCAAAATTTTGTCCAGTTCTGTTTAAGTTCTTTAAAATTAAGCTGCTTTTATATTTTGGTAAATTTAAAAAGGCAAGTGCAGAAAAGTGGATCTAGTATGCTACTATATGTATTTAAAAAAGAAAGAATATCCACCTACTTGCTTCTTTTCCACATCGATTTCACATAGATGTTAGCTGCTGTGGAGGTGAATCCAGAAGTCAGGAGACAAGTGTTAGAAGGAAACTTTATTGTATCCTCCTTCAGTAGATTTGGAATTTTGAATCATTTGAATTATTTAATTTTTTAAAGATTTTATTTATTTATTTGAGCGCACATGCACGGGCTCGGGCTCACGCACTAACAGGAGTGAGGGGCAGAGGGAGAGAGAGAACAGGAGACTCCTCGCTACGCAGGGAACCCAAAACAGGGCTGATCCCAGAACCCTAAGATCATGACCTGAGCCGAAGGCAGACACTTAACCAACTGAGCCACCCAGGTGCCCCTGAATGAATTATTAACAATGACATTTTCAAATTTTTCATTTTGGAATTATAATGAGAAATATTTTGCTTTGTACTACATGACCATTTATTTCATGACATTAAAGGATGCCTAAAACAAAAGGTTATCCACCATGTTTCACTCTTTATATACCTTCTATTTAGAAAAAAAGCAGTTAAAAGAGCAAATAAAACTTCTCTAACTATAAAACATTATTTTATAAAGTACACCGAAAATACACTTTGAAATATAAAGTGCTGAGGACACATTTATGGTATAATTTTTTAAAAAGATTTTACTTATTTATTCATGAGAGACAGAGAGACAGAGAGAGAGAGGCGGAGACATAGGCAGAAGGAGAAGCAGCCTCCACACAAGGAGCCTGATGTGGGACTCGATCCTGCGACTCTGGATCACACCCTGAGCCGAAGGCAGATGTTCAACTGCTGAGCCACTCAGGTGTCCCCATTTATTATATAATTAAAATTGTAGAATATTAACACTTAAATGTCAGTGATACAGCCCCTTTATAGGTAATAACTCAGGTTAGATAACTTGTCCACATTTAAAGAGCTATCTAGGAATGCAGCCACAATTAGATTTTACAACTTGTTTATTTTACAAATTTCCTAACTATATTCAAAATTTTCAGTTTGTTGAATTAACTATGGAATGCATAATAAAGACTTACATACACAAAAGTCTAAAAGTGGTTGGCATACATTTTAAGACAGCATATGAACGAATGCTTTAAATCTCTTTGGATTCTCTCCTAAAACACCTAACATTTTATTGGCCCTTTTACCCTGACAGATTTTAAGAACAACGTGCAAAGAGCATACATAAAAGTGCTTCTCCTTTTTAAGACAGAACCTAATTCCTACATGCTGCTTCACAAATGTTATTCTTAGACTCTATCCAAATTATACTTTGTAGATTATCAAACAGAGTCATAGGTCTAAAGTACAGAAACCTATCTACCACGTCACCTAAAATGTCTGCCCACACTAATAAAGGAAAATCAAAATTTAAAACATTCAACCGTGACTATCAATATTTCACTAATTTACAATCAGCCTTCCTCAATCATGTTAAGGTTTTTAGTGTTTATATAAATTGGATACAAACATCATCAAGAGCTCTACAAAAACACGCTGGAAAGCCAACATACAGCCTGAATATGCAATGCAAGACACTTTTTGAGGTGTCTGGGTGGATCAGTTGATTAAGCATCTAACTTGCGATTTCGGCTCAGGCCACGGTCTCAGTGTCTTGTGATCAAGCCCCACTCGCTGAGTGTGGAGCCTGCTTAAGATTCTCTCTCTCTCCCCCTCCACCCCTTCCCTGCTCACACACTCTCTCGAGCATGTCCTCTCTTTAAAAAATATAAAGAAATGAAAAAAAAAAAAAAAAAAAAAAGAAATGATGCCTTAAATGACACGTTAGACCAGCTGGATGTAACAGATACATAAAGAACATTCCATCCAAAAGCAAAACAGACATTCTTCTCAAATACACATGGAACATTCTCCAGAAGAGATCATGTATTAGGCCACAAAGCAAGTTTTAATAAATTTAAAAAGGATGCAATCACACCAATCATCTTTTCCAGTCATAATGGTATGAAGCCAGACATCAATTACAAGAAGCAAATTGGAAATTTCACAAATATGCAGAGATTAAACAACATGTTACTGAACCAGTGAGTCAGTGAAATCAAAGGAGAAAAAAATTACACTCAAACAAATGAAAACGGAAGTACAACTTACTAAAATTTATGGCATGTGGCAAAAGCAGTTCTACGGGGAAAGCTCATATCAATACATGCTTACCTCGGGAAACAAAAAAAAATCTCAAACCACCTAACTTTACACCACAAGGAACTAGGAAAAGAACAAATGTATCCCAAAGTTTGTAGAGAGAAGGAATTAACAAATATTAGTGCAAAAATAAATGAAACTGATACTAAAAAGAGACCAAAGAAACTAAGAGTTGGTTTTTTTGAGAAGATAAATCAACAAATCTTCAGCTAGTTTTATCAAATAAAAGACAGTGCTGGAAAAAAATTATGAAAGATGCTACAACTGATACCACAGAAATACAAAAGATCCTAAGAAACTATTATGAACAATCATATGCCAACAAACCGGACAACCTAGAAGAAAAGGATAAATTTCTAGAAACTTGGAAACTTCTGAATCATCAAAAACTACAATATCTGAATTGACTGATTACTAGTAAGGAGATTGAATCAGTAATTAGAGACCTTCCCCAAAAATCACAAGTCCAGGACCAGATGGATCCACCAATTAATTCTACTAACCATTCAAACAAGTGATACTAATCCTTCACAAAAGTTTCAAAAAAAAAAAAAAATAGAGAAAGGAACCCTTCAAACTCATCTTATTAGGCCAGCATTACCAAAATACCAAAACCACACAAGGATCCCACAAAGAAAGAAAATTACTGGCCAATATTCCTGATAAATACAGATGCAAAAATCCTCAACAAAGTATTAACAAACCAAATTCAACAATATATTAAGAGAACCATACACCACGACCAAATGGAATTTATTCAGGGATGCAAAGATCATTCAACACCTGCAAATAAATGTGATACATACACCACATTAACAAAATGGAGAAAGAAAAAATATCTTATGATCTCAATAGATGCAGAAAAAGTATCTGACAAAATTCAACATCCATTTATGATAAAACCTCTCAAAAAAGTAGTAGAGAGGGACATACCAACATAAAAAAGGCCAAATATGAAAAGTCCACAGATAATATAAATGGTGAAAAGTTGAAAGCTATTCCTCTAAGATCAGGAATAAATCAAAGATATCAATTCTCATGACTTTTTTTTTTAAAAGATTTTATTTATTTATTCATGAGAGACACAGAGAGAGAGAGGCAGAGACACAGGCAGAGGGAGAAGCAGGCTCCATGCAGGGAGCCTGATGTGGGACTTGATCCCGGGACTCCAGGATCACACCTTGGGCCACAGGCAGGCGCTAAACCACTGAGCCACCCAGGGATACCCCTCAATTCTCATGACTTTTATTCAACATAGTATTGGAAGTCCTAGCCACAGCAAATACACAAGAAAAATCCAAATTTATTAAAAGGTAAAACTGTCATTATTTGCAGAATTATATGTATAAAGTCCTAAAGACTCTCATATAAAACTCTCAGAGTAAATGAATTCAATAAAACCCCAGGATACAAAAATCAACATACACAATTTGTTTCTATGTACTAATAAAGTATCAGAAACAGAAATTAAGAAAACAATTCCATTTACAATTGCATAAAAATGAATAAAGTACTAAGAATAAATTTAACCAAGGAGGTAAAAGACCTATACCCTGAAAACTCTAAGACAGTGATGAAAGAAACTGAAGACACAAAGAAATGGAGGGACACCTGGGTGGCTCAGTGGTTGAGCATCTGCCTTCAGCTCAGGGTATGATCCTGGAGACCAGGGATCGAGTCCCAAAACGGGCTCCCTGCATGGAGCCTGCTTCTCCCTTGCCTGCATCTCTGCCTCTTTCTCTGTGTCTCTCATGAATAAATAAAATAGAAAGAAAAGAAAGAAAGAAGAAAAGAAAAGAAAAAAGAAAAGAAAAGAAAAGAAAAGAAAAGAAAAGAAAAAAGAAAAAAAAAGAAAGGAAGAAAGAAAGGAAGAAAGAAACAAAGATATTCTGTGCTCATGGATTGGAAGATTTAGTACAGGCTTATGTTGTTTTATTCACAGAAATTACGACTTTTACAATATGAAGATTTGTGGCAACCCTCCTTGAGCAAGTCTGTTGGTGCCGTTTTTCCAACAGCATTTGTGTCTGTGCCCTACTTGGTGCCTGTGCCCTATTTTGATAATTCTAGCAATTATTTCAAACTTTTTCACTTTTATTATTTTTGCTACGGTATCTGATCAGTGATTACAACTCACTAGAAGCATAAATGATGGTTAGCATATTTTATTTTATTTTTTATTTTTTTGTTAGCATATTTTAGCAGTATTTCTAAATTAAGCTATATTTTTATAGACATAATGGTACTGCAAACTTAATAAACAGTATAGTGTAAACTTAACTTCGATATGCATTGGGAAACCAAAAAACTCATCTGATTCACTTTATTGCAGTGATCTGGAACCAAAACCACAGTATCTCCAAGGTATGCCTGTACTGTGCAAAGGTCCATACCACTCAAAGCAATCTATAAATTTAATCCAATCCCTATCAAAATTATACTAGTAGTTTTTACAAAAATAGAAAACAATCCAAAGTTTTATGTGGAACCACCAAAGATCCCAATAACAAAGTAATTTTGAAAGAGAAAAACAAAGCTGGAAGTATCACTCTCCCTCATCTCATACTATGATATAAAGCTATAGTAATCCAAGCAGTAAGGTAATGGCATAAAAACGGATGAATGCAACAGAATAGAGAGCCCAGAGGGGTGCCTAGGTGGCTCAGTCAGTTAAGTGTCTGACTCTTGATTTCAGCTCAGGTCATCATCTCTTGGTTGTGAGAGCAAGCCCTGCTTCAGACTCTGCACACAGCAGTGACTCTGCTTAAGTTTCTCTCCCTCTCCCCCCACTTGCTTGTTCTCTAAATAAATACATCTAAAAAAAAAAAAAAAAAAGAATAGGGCATCCAGAAATAAACCCATGCACATATAATCCATTAATTTACAAAAAAGGAGTCAAGAATAGGCAAGGAAAAGGTAGTCTCTTAAAAAAATGGAGCTGGATTACCACAAGCAAAAGAACTAACTATACTACTATGTTAAGCCATACACAGAAATTAACTCAAAATTGATTAAAGATTTGAATATAAGACCTGAAACCATGAAATTCCTAGAAGACATAGGCAGTAAGCTCTTTGACATCTGTCTTGACAAGTTTTTGAATCTAACTCCAAAAGCAAAGGCAACAAAAGAAAAAATAAGTGAAACTACATCAACTAGAAAGTTTCTCCAAAGCAAACAAAATCATCAACAAAATGAAAAGGCAACCTACTGAATAAAAGATATTGTGAACTGCATATCTGATAAGGGGTAAGATCCAAAATATATAAAGAACTCCTACAACTCAATAGCATAAAAACAAATAATCCAATTTAAAAATAAGCAGAAGGTCTGAACGGATATTTTTCTGAAGATTACAGACAGCCAACAGACACATGAAAAAATGCTTATCAACATTACTAATCATTAGGGAAATGCAAACCAAAACCAGGAGATATCATCTCACACCTGTCCGAATACTATTATCAAAAGACAACAAATAACAAGCACTGGCAAAGATGTGGAGAAAAGGGAACCCTTGTGCACTCTTGGTGGGAATGTAAATTGGTGCAGCCACCTTGGAAAATAATGCGGAGGTTCCTCAAAAACTTAACAATATGTTCAGCAATTGCACTTCTGTGTATTTATCTAAGGAAAATGAAAACACCAAAAAGATGTCTACACCCTCGTGTTCATAGCAGCATTATTTTCAATAGCAAAGATATGGAAACAACTTGTCCATCGATGAATGAATAGATTAAAAGATGTATCTCTCTCTCTCTCTCTCGAGATCTCTCTCACACACAGAAAACCAAGTATTATTCAGCCATAAAAAATGAAATCTTGCTATTTACAACAAACGGATGGACCTTGAGGGCATCACGCTAAGTAACTCAAATAACTCCAGAAAGTGCAAATGAAAGCCAATCAGTGGTTGCCCACGGACAGGGTGGATGTGGGATGCAGGCAGCAGCAGGAAGGTGGGATTACAAAAGGGTAAAAGGCAACTTTGGGAAGAGATGTTCATTCTCTTCATTGTGGTGAAAGTTGCACAGGTGTACATGTATGTCTAAATGCACCGACTGAACATTTTAAATGTGTAGTTTACTGTATGTCAATTATACCTCAATAAATTAGGCTGTTTAAAAATAAAATATCACAGCAAGAGAATAAAGAGGACAAAGGGGAAGAGGAGGACAAAAAAAGAAATAAGAAAAAACTAGCAGTAGTGGTGACAGGATTTACCTCCCCTGACCTTGAGACTCAACATAATGCTACAGAAATCAAAAGACGGTCCAGCAGTGGCATAAAGATCACTAAATAGCTTACAAGAATACGAGTGAGCACCCAGAATGGAACCATACACAATTATTTTATTTCTAAAGACACCAAAACAACCCAAAGGGAAAATTATGTTCAGTAAATGGTGCTGGAACAATTGGATATCCACATGGAATGCAATAAGCCACATCACTACCTCACATCATACCAAAATATGGATTCAAAATTGTTCAGAACTCTCTATTAAATAAAAACATAAAGCTTTTAGGATATAAGAATACTTTAGCCTCTTGAATTAACACCTAGGAACAGAGTGACTGGATTATATATAGGAGTATGTTTAACTTTTAAGAACTGCCAACCTTTTCTCAAGCTAGTTATACTCTCTTATATTCCCAGACAGGACACACAAAACAATAACCATAACAAACTGATAAGTTGGGCTTTATCAAAATTCAAAGATTTGCTCTTCAATAAACACTATTAAGAAAATGAACAGAGGGGAGCCTGGGTAGCTCAGTTGGTTAAGTGTCCAACTCTTGTTTTCAGCTCAGGTCGTGAGGGGCAGCCCCATGTCAGGTTCCCCACTTGGCAGTTTGCTTCTCTCCCTCTGCTCCCTTAGCTCTTTCTCTCTCAAATAAATACATCTTAAAAAAAGAGAAGGAAAGGGAAAAGAGAAGAGAAAAAGAAAGAAAATGAGTAGAAGACCTATAGTCTGGGAGAAAATATTCACAAAACATATCTGACAAAGCCTAGCATCCATGTTATTATGAAAAATTCTTTCAACACAACAAGGAAAAAACCCCAACCCAATTAAAAAATATGCAAGCAATTTTTTTTAAAATTTATTTATGATAGTCACGCAGAGAGAGAGAGGCAGAGACATAGGCAGAGGGAGAAGCAGGCTCCATACACCAGGAGCCCGACGTGGGACTCGATCCCAGGTCTCCAGGATCGCGCCCTGGGCCAAAGGCAGGCGCCAAACCGCTGCGCCACCCAGGGATCCCCATATGCAAGCAATTTTAACACTTTACAAAGGAGATACAAAAAACCCAACAACAACAACAAAAAAAAAAAACCCAAAACCCAAGAGAGATACAAATGGTAAAACAAACAAACAAACCATGAAAAGCACTATCATCATCATTAGGCAGATGAGAATTAAAACCACAACGCGGGGGATCCCTGAGTGGCTCACCGGTTTAGCGCCTGCCTTCAGCCCAGGGTGTGATCCTGGAGTCCCGGGATCCAGTCCCATGTCAGGTTCCCTGCATGGAGCCTGCTTCTTCCTCTGCCTGTGTCTCTGCCTCTCTCTCTCATAAATAATTAAATAAAACCTTTAAAAATAAATAAATAAAACTACAACACGGTATCACTACACATCCTCCAAATGGCTGAAATTAAAAAGACTGACAACACAACTGCTCTCAGGAATGGAGGACATCTGAACGAACTCTGCTGCTGGAGGTGTAACAGGGTCCAAGCACTTTGGAGAAGCATCTGGTGGCTTTTTATAAAAGCATGTATGTACTCTATGACCTAGCAGTTCTACTCCCCAGCATTTCCCGAAGAGAAATGAAAACATGACACTTCTAGAGAAGTTCCTGGCAGCTCTGATCTTAAGAGTCAAATCCTGGGAAGAGCCATGGTGTCCAAACTCAAAAGAATGATTTCCCAAACTGGGTCTATTTATTTAATGGAATACTGTGTGTGTGGGCGGGGGGGGGGGGGGGGAGCAACTGATACATGCAACATGAATACAACTCAAAACATTATGACTAAACAAAGTGGAACACAGCAGAGTGCCCAGTAGGACTCCACTTCTGTGAAGTTCTACAGCAGGCAAAACCAACCAACCAGCAGTAGTGGCTTCTGGGGGTGGGAGGCAGAGGGAATGCCTGAGAAATGGAACGAGGGAACATTCTGTATTCTGATACGAATGGGCCTACACAGGTATATGTATTTGTCAAAATTCACTGATCTGTGTTATTTCTTACTATATAAATTTGTGCTTACACATAAAAAGAAGTATAAGCAAACACTGAAGTGTGACTAATGATGCACAGCAAGTTGTTTAGGGGTAAAGTGTACCAATGTCTGCAACTTGAAATAAATTAAGATTGTTAAATTGTTTTCATTACCCCATCTGCAGCCAAAAAAATTATGTTTGGTTCTGGAGGAGCTGCCTCACCTTTGGTCATTTCCAGGGAGTGTCCCAGCTTTTTATTGTTTTTGGTTTTTTTTTTAAAGATTTTATTTATTTATTCATCTCACACACACACACACACACACACACACACACACACACACAGAGGCAGAAGGAGAAGCAGGCTCCATGCAGGGAGCCCGATCCGGGACTCCAGGATCATGCCCTGGGCCGAAGGCAGACGCCAAACCGCTGAGCCACGCAGGGATCCCACAGCTTTTTATTGTTAATCTGTGAGAGTTGAAATAATACTTACCTTGTTAGTGCCCCTTCACCAAACTGTAGAGAAGCTACTGAAACAGACTATCCCCAATCCCAAATAAGTTCTGACTGCTCAAACTACTCTGAAGTAGTTTCTGCATTGTTAGACAAAGTAATGAATGGGCAGATAGAAAAATCATGATAAAGCAAATAGTTAAATGTTAACACAGAATCGACATGGTAGGCATGTGAGTTTCTAACTACAATTTTTTGAGTTTTCTTCAGTTGAAAAATTTCCAAGTAAAACAAAGGACAAAAATTCTACTCTGCAGATATCAAAATACACTATCAACAGGAAAGCAAAGTCTCTACCACACTGTTTTTTGACTGCACTAAAGGAAAACTTTCAGAGGCTACCCATTGAACATGAAATACAGAAGCTCAAGAAAATTACAGACTATTACAAAGAAAAGGATGAGAGGGCAGCCCGGATGGCTCAGCGGTTTAGCGCCTGCCTTCGGCCCAGAGCGTGATCCTGGAGTCCCGGGATTGAGTCCCACATCGGGCTTCCTGGATGGAGCCTGCTTCTCCCTCTGCCTGTGTCTCTGCCTCTTTCTCTGTGTCTCTCCTGAATAAATAAATTAAATTAAATTAAATTTTAAAAAAAGGATGAGAAAGACTGAAGAAAGCCAAGTCCAAAGAATTGAAAAAATGAAAAAGGTTTAATAGAGCCAGAACAACTCTGGTGCTACAGTATAATGGGCACAGTCTTTCACCAGCACAGAAATTACTAACCCTTGACCTTTTCAAGTCCAAGATCCTAAAAAGAAAAAAAAAAAAAAAAAAAGTCCAAGATCCTTTTAGCAATATCATAAAAAGGAGGAGATTAGAGGGGCACATGTAGAAAGAAGACTCGTCAAGACTGTCAAATGCTGTTGAGGTCAGTCTGGAGGTCACTGATATCCCTAATCAGAATCAATTCAGTACAGTTGCAGGAGCAGGAACCTTTGTGCATCATGTTAAGGAGTGTGGAGGAATTAAGACTTACTTTAAGAATCCTGGTTATAAAAACAAAACAAAACAAAACAAAACAAAACAAAACAAAAACCTGGGGCACTTGGGTGGCTCAGTGGTTGATTGATTGTCTGCCTTTGGCTCAGGTCGTGATCCTGGGTTCTGTGGGTTCCTGTGATTGAGTCCTACATCAGGCTCCCCAGAGGAAGCCTGCTTCTTCCTCTGCCTGTGTCTCTGCCTCTGTGGCTCTCATGAATAAATAAATAAAATCTTAAAAAAAAAACTTGTTAAAGACAGGGGACATCAGTATGTTCTAGGACTGAAGGGGAAAAGCCAGAAAAGCCAGTAGACAGAAGGCACAGGAAGAGAGGAGATACGGGACATAAGGTTCCTGATGATCCTAAAAGAGATAAGCTGAGATCCAGTGAGCAAGTGGAAGGTTTGACCCAAGCTTAAATGATACCTCATGTCCCATTTCAACAGGACAAAGGGTGAGGAATATCTTGCCTGTTGGCTTCTCTATTTTCTGTGAAACTGGATGCATAGTCCTTAAAGGATCAAGCATGACTTTTTTTTTTTTAATCCTCTGTGGCACAGTGTAGTGTACATGGAAACATATAGAAAACATTCAGTAAATATTATTGGGGGAAAAAACAAAAGGTAAAATTCTACACAAAGACCATACTCATGAGTACAACAGAAATGAAAACCGCTAATTGTGCTCCACTGTTTCTGAAGCACTGGGTTTTCCATATAATGACGCTCCATGTTAGCTCATGATTCACCAACACCAGGACTCCAAAGCATTGTTATGAAGCAAGAGACTACACTTCTAAGTAGTTACACCAGGCAGATCATTTAGGACAGGTGACAGGAGGCTATTTTAGGAGCTTCCCCAATTTAACAAGGAGGCACTCACATTAAGTACTATTTCAACTCCCAGAAAAACAAAAAGCTGCAACCTCACTTGAAAGGACTAAGCTGAGGCAGCTCTTCTGAGGAACACTGTAGCACAGACAGGTGTTTTCCAACTACAGACAAGGTAATGAAAACAACACAGTGACCCCCAACCAGGATTTTTAAAAATCAAACAGAACGGATTAAAACATATGATAGAATCACACGTAGTTAAGCTAAGAACAGTTTCATGAAACTTTTTTCCATTATACCCACCAGAGCAAACTAAACATTTCTCATGGTGACTGGGGCGGTGAGAAATCTGAAAACCACCGATGGTTAAATCATCAGATTCTACATAAAATTATACAGTTACATTATCAAGAAATGAAATCTCGCCATTTGGGACATGGATGGCGCTAGAGTGCACCACACAAAGTGACATTAGGTCAGAGAAAGAGAGGGCAGCCGGGGGGCTCAGCGGTTTAGGGCCTGCCTTCGGCCCAGGGCACGATCCTGGGGTCCCACGTCGGGCTCCCTGCATGGAGCCTGCTTCTCCCTCTGCCTCTGTGTGTGTGTGTGTGTGTGTGTGTGTGTGAGATAAATAAATAAAATCTTTAAAAAAAAAAAATGTCAGAGAAAGAGATACCATATGATCTCACTTCTCTATGGAATCCAAAAAAGGCAAAACAAAGCAGAAGCTAATAAATACAGAGACAGAGTGTTGGGGGAGCGAAACAGGTGAAGGAGGCTAAAAGGTACAAAGTTCCTGTGACAAGATCAAGTCCAGGGCATGGAAAAGCACAGCCTTGGGAACACAGTAACAGGTCAATACCTTTGTCGGCGACACATGTTAACCTACAGGGCGGTCAGCATTTCCTGACGTCCGTAATCGTCGGATCCCTCCGCGATACCCCCGCAACCAACACAACCCTGAACGTCGGCTAAGCTTCCGTAAGACAGACTTCCCAGCTTTGACTTCTACCGTGGCAAGTATCCGTAAACACATCGAGAAAAGCTCTCTGGGATCCCCAATGATCGGGAAAAGTGTCCAGGGCCGCAGGGGCCCAGGGCCTTGAGAACCGCTGGTCTAGGGCTGTCATGCAACGCAGTCCTGAATATGAGTTTACGGAAGCTTCTGTATCTCGCAATTCTCGCTCTCCTCTCACTCCGCTGTTTGTCCAGAACGGTGCCGGCCGCCCCATCAGCGAAGGGCCGGCCGGCCGACGGGCTTTCGTACGGGATGGGGCGGAGGCGGAGGGGGAGGGGGGCAAAGACGACGACATAATAAAAGCTCAGGTTTCCAGAGCAGGACGCAGTCCCAGATTTCACAGATACTTTTTTTCCAGCCGGGCACAAACCCTCAGTAAAACGACAGACGTGAGCCACCAGAACCGGGGCCCGTCCGCGGAATACGGACAGATGGGAGCGGGCGCAAGGGGCAGCTGGGGGGCATCCGCCAGAACCCCGGGGCTCGCTGCAATCCCGCGCCTCCCTGAGACTCGCAAGGGAGGCGTCCAAGGCGGGTCCGGGGGCCGCTCCCACCAAGCCCCATCCCCGCGCGGAGCCCGTCACCCCCCCCCCCGCCCCTACACCCACACACAGGTCGGCCCCCACGGCCTCACGACCCCCAAGGATCCTCACCACCAACAGGTTCCTGTCCTCCACCAGCTGCCGCTTCCGGAGGATCTCCGACTTCAGAACGTCCATGTCGCCGGCCCGGCTTACGCCCGAGCTTCGCCCTCGGGCCCCCGGAGCCGCCGACCCACCCCCGCCAAGCTCGCACCCCCGACGACGCCTGACGGCAGCCGCTTCCGGCGGAAGCCGACGTGAGCGAGAGGAGCGGAGGGAGCGCCCCGGGGCCCCTGCGGCTGGCGAAGCGGCTGTGGACGCGCGCCCCCTGGCGGCATCCTCCGGCAGCGCGCCTGCTTCACGCTAGTAGAGCTGCCCCTCACAGGAGGCTGGAACAGGAGCGCCTCCTGAAGCCCCTGCAGGTCGACGTGCTGTATTTTTTCATGAGAAGTTATTACACCTGCTTGTACCTGCTAGTTCAGGAGCAGAAGCCTCCGCATAAGAACGCTTCAATTATGTTAATTAGGGCCCGATCCTCTCTCATTAAACCGTTTCACATCAGAGTTCCCGAAGTTTACCTGGTTGCCAAAATGAGGTCACTGAAGTGGGAAAACCCTGAACGGTACTATTAGCTCCTAAGTACAGAACAAAGGGGCAGTGTTCACTGCCAGCCCGTTAAATTTCCTGTAAAGCTAAGCAACTACATCCACTTAATTCGTTTCAGAAGTAAATGTCTCTCTTCCTCAGTTCTAAACTGCTGCTAACAGGTCTTGGTGATAATTGAACACTTATCCCACACTAATTGAGATAATTTTTATGGTCATACATTCAGCAATCAAGATTTCTGATGACATGATTGGAGATGTAATCAAAAATTGTGTGTGTGTGTGTGTGTGTGTGTAAGTCTGGCACATGGAAAAAAATTAAATTGTGGAGAAAAATTAGATCTAAGATTTTAATTTTAAGAAGACTCAGAACTGTTTACAAAGCTTTTATCTTGGGTTCTATGCCATTGAAGCTGGTTTTGAAATCCCAGATAAGTCATAACTGAACAATATTTGACATGTTAGTTTTCCCCCCTCAAAAAGGGAAGAAGTATCATTTAGTTCAGTCGATTGATACTGGGTAAGATGATTTATCAAAATAAAAGATGGCAGAGAACTGTTTGATCAATCTACAAAGTTTTGTACACACCTGTGTGCTTGTGTGTTGGTTACATTTCATCTAAAAGATATCTGACTTTTACCAAAAATAAGTCAACATAGGAAATTAACTCGCCCTCTAACCTAAAATGCTGTGCTAATTTTTAGGGCTTTTGAAAGCTTAAAATATTTTATGAAGAAAAGGTCCTTGAACTAATAACAAACATGGCAACACTCTTATATGTCTATCCATCTCCTGAGTCACTTACTATTCACTAAGCAAATAATTAATTAGCATCTTCCTGGGTTTTTTAAGATTTTTTTTTTAAGATTTTATTTATTTATTCATGAGAGCCATAGAGAGAGAGGCAGAGACAGGCAGAGAGGGCTCCATGCAGGGAGCCCAATGTGGGACTCGCTCCTGGGACTCCAGGATCACACGCTGGGCCGAACGCAGGTGCTCAACCGCTGAGCCACCCAAGAGTCCCAAGATTTAATTTATTTTAATTGAGAGAAAGAGAGCACAGACAGAGGGAAGGGAAGACTCCCCACTGAGCAGGAAGCCCAACATAGGGCTCGATCCCAGGATCCTGAGATCATGACCTGAGCCGAAGGTGGGCCCTTAACCCACTGAGCCACCAGGTGCCCCAGGATCTTCCTGTTTTAGAAATAAGAGATTATTACATACAAACCTCAATGAAGGACTGACAAGGGATGATGGAAGTTTACAGCAAAGAACAGCTGGCCAATGGGAGATTACAGTAAGTGTAAACCAGACAAAAAAACTAGCTACCTTAAACAGGCTCCTTTTAAATTTCAGATTCTCAGTGATTTTGATGTTTATGTAAACATGTGCTTTAAATCCTGATAAAGGCTTGAGGTGGAACAGTGAGAGATGTGTACTTGAACAAGCAAACTGATGAGCAAGTTTTTCAATACAGAAGGGAAAAAAGACGATGAGGAGAGAACCAAGTCATCCTAACTCTAAGAGAGAATGTGTTCATTTTCAAAATATGCAACCTGGAGCGCCTGGATGGCTCAGTCATCTGAGCATCTTGCTCTTGATTTCAGCTCAGGTCATGATCTCAGAGCATGAGATCAAGTGCCACCATCCACCCCATTCCAGACTCAAAGGAGAGTCTGCTTCAGATTCTCTCTCTACTTCTCCCTCCACCCCTCCCCCAGCTCATGCATTCTAAATAAATAAATAAATAAATAAATAAATAAATAAGTGGTTTTCTTTAAATGCATGCCATTCCATCACAGTAGTTATTTAAAAAGTGAAATATTGTTACCGACCCAAATATCTTAAATAGGTGTATGGTTAAACAACTTATAGTTCATACATATGATAGAATAATCTGGAACATTAAAAACCATGTTTCAGAAAACATTCAATTATATGAGAATGCTCATGATATAGTGCTTAGTAAAAAAGCAAACTAATGAAACTAGAAATATAGCATTGGGGAGGCCGAGAAAAATCAAGGCCATTCCACCTCAAGTTTAGCATTAGCACAAGTACAGCCATCTTCGGCCCCTGTGAATAAGAGCTGAACTTTATAGGAAAAACTGCAGAATGTCCTTGTCAGGCAATCCCATATCAGAAAGACAACAGAGCTCACGCCCATGGTAGAAAGTCCCATATTAGAATGAGAACAGAGCTCAATGCCCTGAAAGCCCCATATCAGAGTATAAACAGAACTTGAGAAATTCCTCCACCCCTTCTGAAAATCCCCTAGACCAGCCTATAAAAAACCCAGCTGTAACCCACTTCGGGGTCCAAGTCCCTGCCCCTCTGTGTTGGGTATACTTGGATCCAAGCTCGAGCTTGCTAATAAACCTTCGTGCGCTTGCATCCGTGTAGGCTTCATGGTGGTTTCTCGGATTCGCAATCTTGGGCACAACAGCATATGGTCTCTTTTTGGTTAGAAAAGCATATAAACTTAGAAAAAATGGAAGGAAACATATCAAAATATTGGCTTTTCAAGAGTAACTGCTGGCGATTCTTCTTTTCTTCTTCACACCATAACTTGATACAAATTCTATAATTTGGAGAAAATATCCAGAAAGCTGTCATTTTCTGTTTTAATTACTGCAATTCCTTATACATTTTCCCAGAGTAACTACTTTAGAAATTATGTATGATAACACTTGAATAATGACAATAAAAGAAAGCAAAGATTGGACATAAAATATTTGTGTAAATCTTCATGATTATTCATCCAACATTTAAGTATCTTCTGTGAGCTCTGTCCTACATTAGGTTCTGTGACCTAAACCATACAAAATGAAGTCCCTACTCTTGAGAATCAAGAAACAGATCCTGAAAAGTTAAATTATGTCGGATAAATATGACTTAATAGCGTATATGGGGTTACAATAAAGTATTCACAGAAATAAAAGACCAGTCATTTTCTAGAGAAGAAATAGTAAAAATCAATATAAGATTGATGAGATTATTGCTCGCCAGAGTAACTCATCCAAAGGGAGATTATTTGTCATTTCTGAAGACTGGAAGAAATACCTAATTTAATCAGGATGATCTGGGTTTGTTTTGTTGCTGTCCTAAAGAACAGAATGTAACTTTGTTTAAATTAGATAATCCAGTACAGTGGCCTCAATCTTCAGTTTGCCTCAGAATAACCTGGAAGACCTTTTGAAACCTGACTTCTGGCCTCCATCCCCAGAATAGCTCAGTGAGGAGGCTTGGAATCATGCCCAATAATTTGCTTTTTGAACAAGACCCCAAGTGAAGCAGCTGCTTTTGATCCAAGGACCACACTTTGAGAACCACTGATCTAATACATTATTTTGAAATCTCTGTGGGAAGGAAACAGTGGATGAGTCAGAAACTTTTTCTGCATGGAGTCTTGATAAACAGGAATGGAGGAGGAAGCATGTGCCAGTGTCTGTAGTGCTGTTACAGACTCCTCTGAGGGTGCACTCCCACTCACAGAGATGCTTCCAGAAGTTTCCTAATGGATGGGAATAGACTTCCTTTGGATCCAGCTACATTCACAAACCTGCAGGTACCTGACCCAATCTGGACCAACCAGAGTCCATTCCTTAGAAAACTGGCATTGGAACTGGGTCAATCTTTCTAAGATGCAGGTAATATAAAATGTGAATTCAAGAGTGGTGGGTAGCCATTTGGTGCCAAGCTGGAGCCAGACCAGTCTATACTGACCTGCAAGAGCAAACTGCTAAATCTTTTAAGAATTTTATGAGTCAGCTGTTAAGCATAGCCATTGTTAAAAATTAAATGTTTATTTACATAAGTACATTATAAATACAGGTAATAAATACACAGAACCTATTATGTATTACTAATTATATTACTATATTTTACTATAATTTATGCTCTTGGATTTAGTTATAACTACTGTATCTTTGTGGTGGAAATTCCATATAACATGTGCTACTACATATTTTTCAATGACTCCACACTTAAAGATGTGATATTGGTACCTTAGATCAGCCACAGTGGGAATGTTCACACCACTGAAATTGGCAAATGCTACAAATCTGGACTTGATTTATTATCTTGTTGATTTTCTAAACTTTAAAGTGTTATGGAGACAATGTTAATAATACAGATCAGAGTTTCTCAACCTTGGACCAGATAATTTGTTTTAGGGAGAGGGATGTTTGGCATCTATTTACCTGTTAGATGCCAGTAACACCCTCCCCTTCTATAATTGTGACAACCAAAAATGTCTCTGGACATTGCCAAAGGTCCCCTGAGGAGCAAAATCTCTCTCCTATCAAAAACAACTGTTGCACAGTAAGTAAAGAAGAAAAAGACTTGAGGAGATATTCTTCCAGGACTTGAGAAACTATTATCTGATTGAATAAAGAAGTCATCTACATGGCAAACAAATTAAGTTCTAACATGCACCTTTGTTATTTCACTTTTGTCTTATTCATTAATTTAAGCAGAGATATCAACCAGCATTCATGTCAGAGCGGGGCTCATTCATCCTTTATAACTACAGGTTGGCTGAGGACATAAGAGTTCTGCAAAAATCAATTAAAGAATCCTGTGAGAATCAACTAGCTATATGGAATTACAATAAAGAGTATGGTATAGTCCATTATTACCTACAATTGTGTCCTCCATATCCTTTATATCAGTAAAAATTACATGAATATAGGTGCACACCTCTTTTCTGCCAGAGAGCCAATTTTACATATTCACCAGCACAGTACTGGTAATCATCCACTACCCATGCGGGCTTTGCTAAACTCTTCAGCAAAGAGAGTTGGAATATCAAGAAAGAAGAGTAAAGCAGATTTGCAAAAAAGAGTCAAAAATGAGAGACAATGGAGAAAATTCCTGAGACCCTTTGGATTTTTAATTCTCTATTTGGATTCATCCTTGGAGTTCAGCTTGCATCTCTATACCAAAAAACACTACTGAATCCTTAGACCATATTTCTACTCTTATCTTTTTTTTTATCCTACTCTTATCTTAAGGTGCACTTTCTTCACTTCTAATGTTTCTAAGTTCAAGATGTATCTTACAACAAATGTGTTTGTAGTGAATGCTGTGGGGTTCTGCCCAGAACCTCTCTTTAGAGCCAAAAGACCCATCCCCCATCTTCTGGGAATAGGGGGTGCACAACCACATCCCTCACTAGGCAAAGCCTCAGGCTGCAGGGACCTGCCTCAGCCACAGTTACAGGCCCTCTCAGAGGGTGTCCATAACCAATGATCGACTGATGTGGAGATTCCGAGGCCCAGCTCATTGCTTCAACTTAGAGCATCTCAAAGGGTCATTCTCACCACAGAGCTCTCCATAGGGTCACAGGAGATCTCAGTTGCAACTCCCTCTGCCAAACTCTGCCTTCCTCATTCCCTCACAGATGCATCTCCAAAAGCAGTCTCTAGGAAACAATAAACATTTGCATGCAAAAAAAAGCAATGCATTGATCAGTAGACATAGGTAATCTGGTTCATTTGTTAGGAAACTATTAAATTGGCATTCTAGCTTTTGCATCAGTCCTTTCTTTGAATAGAGTTAGCCAGCTACTCCAGAGCCTGATCCAATCTGGTAACAGGGCAGCCCCGGTGGCGCAGTGGTTTAGTGCTGCCTGCAGCCTGGGGTGTGATCCTGGGGACCCCGGCTCGGGTCCCACATTGGGCTTCCTGCGTGGAGCCTGCTTCTCCCTCTGCCTGCGTCTCTGCCTCTCTCTCTCTGGGCCTCTCATGAATAAATAAATGAAATCTTAAAAAAATAATAAAATAAAATTATATAAAAAACAAAACAAAACAAATTTGGTAACACAAGCAAAATTGAATTTAAGGACACTAAAATTTGAGAAGGGCTCGCATCCTAGCGGATCTACAAATGTCAAGAGCCCTGTGATGACCAGGCAGAGAGATTGGCTAGCAATCCTCACTCTTTGTCTAGAACTTTTGCAGTGATCAAACTAGAGGGAGGGACAGCCCACACACTCTATCAGTCCCTTTCCTTCTTCCTGGACAGTTCTTGCCTGCTGTCATCTCCCCTTGTATTCCCTTCATCCCAAAGCTTTTGTACTGTTTTATTAGTGTGTTGTGGGCACTGAATGAAATAAAGAGTGGGAGAAAAAAAAATCTAAGATTAGGAATAAGAAAGGAGAGATAACCTTGGGTACAAAAAGCATTAAAGGAAATGTGAAAGATACTACCTGCAACGCAATGGCAATAAATTAAAATTTAGATCCAAAAGATATGATTTCCTAACAAAAACTTACCAAAGTTGTTCAATTAAAAGTTTAAAACTGAAATAAGCAATTACAGCAGAGAGAAAGAAAAGGTGATTAAAAAGCACCAGGTCCCAATGTTTTGATAAGAACAGATAATTCAAACTTTCTGGCTCAGAGATCCTTTCCATTCTTAAAAATTCTTAAAATTTTTCACAAAGGCTTTGTTTATATGGGTTAGAACTATCAATACTTACCATCCTAGAAGTTAAAACAGGAAAAAAATGTCAAATTATTAATTCATTTTAAAATAACAATAAATTAGGGATCCCTGAGTGGCTCATCAGTTTAGTGCCTGCTTTCGGCCCAGGGAGTGATCCTGGAGTCCCAGGACGGAGTCCCACATCAGGCTCCCTGCATGGAGCCTGCTTCTCCCTCTGCCTGTATCTGCCTCTCTCTCTCTCTCTCTGTCTCTCATGAATAAATAAATAAAATCTTTAAAAATATATTTAAAAATAACAATATATTATACATCCATATAAATAATATATTTGGCAAAAAATATTTTCAAAGAAGTTAGGAAGAAGAGTGGCATTCTTTACATTATTGTAAACCTCTTTAATGTCAGGCCTAAGTAAAAAAAAAGAAAAAAATACAGATTCTCATATCTGCTTCTGCATTCAATCTGTTGTAATATGTTATTTTGTCTGAACTACATGAAGAAAGTCTAGCCTCATACAGTTATGCAGTTGGAAAAGAGAAGAGAATATTTTTAAGTAGACTCTACACCCAACGTGGAGCTTGAACTCACGACACCCCAGTTTAAGAGTTGCAGCCAGTCAGGCCTCCCGAGAAGAATATCTTTATCAGATAACTGTGGACATTCTTCTTTGATACTCTACCCAAACATGACAAGTGGTCGTTTCCTAAAAGCTGCAATCTGAAACCACATTGATAAATTTTTAATTAATTAATTATTTTTTTAAAGATAGAGAATGAGAATGTGAGAGTGGGAGCACATTAGTGTGGGGCAGAGGCAGAGGCAGAGGGAAAGAGAGAATCTTAAGCAGGCTCCATACTCAATGTGGAGCTGGCTGGGGCTCAGTCTCATGACCCTGAGATCATGACCTGAGCTGAAATCAAGGGTCACACACTTAACTGACTGAGCCACCCAAGTGTCCAATATATTGATAAACTTTTCATACTCCATTACATTAAAATCCATTGGCCTATCTTGAACTTTGAATGGATCTTTTACTTGTGCATCATGTTGTAACATCATGCATTGATCATTTGGAAAATATTAGTTCACTGATCCATGTGAATCTTCCAAATGTTGACACACTTTATTACACAATATTTTAAAAATCACTTCCATTAGTATCACCCCCTGAATCTCATCAGAAAAGCCTTTTAATTATTGGGAAGCTATTAAGCTCATAGTGGCAAACACAATTTACTAATTGTAAAATGCTAATTGTCACTGAAAGCGCATATTTTATCACTAGCAACAAATATTGTCAGTTGTTTTCTCTAAGAGACAGGCTTATTTTGTTTATTTGCAAGAAAACATCTGCCAAATACCCAAATCTGAATAATCATATTTGTCCGCTGGTTATTATTTTAAATAAAAGTAGTGCCTCATGAAAAAAGAGCTAGTTCAGCTTGCAATTCAAACAATTACAATTACAGTGCTTTTCCTGAAGCCAACCATCATACTTCAGTACACAGCAGAAGTGCTTATGTGTACTTCCCATTTTATCATGCAGATTATTAAAAAGGTGTCTACTCGTGTCAAGATTTGGTAAAGTTAAATTTTACTTTTTTATTAAGAACACTTTTAAAATGAAACTGGCTTTTGTGTTTGTGACTGCAAGGGGGTGAAGAATATGACTCCTTGTGCAATTCAGTGACACTGCTTTGATTCCTGACAACACATCAGCAAACTTGCTATTGCTTTTGTACATTCAGCACAAATGTCAACTTTCAAAAGGTAATATATATATTTCATGTTTCACTTGTAATTTTTATGGCACAGGGTTTTGTAATAGGAGGTAATTATCTTGAAGATCATATGGAAGTATACATTTCCAAAAATAGTCATAAAAATAGTGAAAAAATATAGAGGATTGTTGCTTTTGGCCTGAAGGTCTAACTGCCAAGAACTACTGTCCCACCATAAACAACTAGAAAAACAGGCAAGATATATGAAACAACTATTTTTCAGACATTGGACAACATGCCACACAGGGTTATGATTCCTAAGAGAAGGAAAACCAATGAGGTGAGTCCTAGCCCAGGATTACTCCCAGAGGCAGCTTCCAGGAGACAGCATCAGTATAGAAAATCTAAACAGCACCCAATGTCTCACTGAGTTGAGGGAAAAGTGTTGGCAGATTGAAGAAGCTACATTTATAGGGGCAGGATACTAGAAAGAAAAAAGGTGTTCAGGGGAGAGCTCAAGAGACCTACAGAGGAGACCTTTCAAATCACTGGTCAAATCCTAATCTGCATATATTTGGATGAAATTCCCGAGACTGAGTAAAGAACCGCCATAAACAGTGGGACGTGCAAAGCCCAGAGCTCACACAGAGATGGGCATTTTCCCAACATAGGATGAACTCTTCAGAAGGGAATCGCCCAAGGAGTGGGGCTACTGAAGACTGCTTTGATTCACCCTAACAAAGCAGAAAAGCAAGCCTCAAAAGGATCAAATGATTCCAACTAACTTAACTTCCTGTTGGATAAAAGGCCAATATTTTTTGAAGGAATATAACAAAATCCAGCACCAAAAAACATAAAAATTCAGTGTCCTGAAATCCAAATAAAATTATCAGACATGGAGAAAATATAACCCATAACCAGGAGAAAAGTCAATCGATATAAAAAAGCCTAGAAATGACAGAGATGATGAAATAGGAAAGCTTGTATACCAGCTATTATAAATATGCTCCAGTTACTCAGGAATGCAGAGGAAAACACAAATATAATGAAGAGAGAACGAGAAGAAAACAAGACCCAAATGAAACTTCTAGAGATGGGACAGCCCCAGTGGTGCAGCGGTTTAGCGCCGCCTGCAGCCCAGGGCGTGATCCTGGCGACCTTGGATCGACTCCCCCATCGGGCTCCCTGCATGGAGCCTGCTTCTGCCTCTGCCTGTATCTCTGCGCCTCTCTGTCTCTATGAATAAATAAATAAAATCTTTAAAAAAAAAAAAAAGAAACTTCTAGAGATGGAAAAAAAAAGAAAAGAAACTTCTAGAGATGAAAAACATAGTATCTGAAACGAAATGAAATAATAATAATATAGCATGAGTGACCAGTGAAACAATACCAAGCAGTCTAAGGTACCTGTATTTGGAGCCCCAGGAAGTCAGAGGAAGGGTAGGAGAAGGATATTTCAAGAAACAATGGCCAAATTTTTTCCAAATTTGATTAAACTAGAAAACACACAGATCCAAAAAGCTCATGAACCCAGCAGAAAACTACACCAAAGCACATCATAACCATATTTGTGAGTCCATAGTCAAAAGGACTAAGAATATCACGATGATAAAGGAATATGTTTAAAGCTGCCCCCCAAAAGTCATTATGTAAAGGGGAGCAAAGGAAGGAATGACTATAAAGTTCCTATTAGAAATGACACAAGCTAGAAGACATAGGACTGATATTTTTAATGTCACAGGAAAAAACTATCAATCTAGAATTCTACACTCAGCAAAAATATCTATTAAAAATTGAAATAAACTAAAGATATTTTTTTTCAGACAAAAAATGTTTAGAGAATTCATCAACGAGTCTGTGCTACAAGAAATGTAGTTCTTGGGGCACCTGGGTGGCACAGTCAATTAGCTATCTGGCTCTTGGTTTCAGCTCAGGTCACAATCTCAGGGTCCTGAGATCAAACCCCTCATGAGGTTCTGTGCTCAGTGCCAACTCTGTTTGCCCCTCTCCCTCCCCCTCTACTCCTTCCCTCTCTACAATAAATAAATAAATCTTTAAAAAAGAAGGAAATGTTGAAGTTTTTCATATGGAAGAAAAGTTATGCAAAAGGACTAAGAATAGTACAGAAATGCTACACATGTGGATAAAGTATAAAAGAATTTTCCTAATTGTTTAATCTCTTCCAAAGAAAGGTAACAAACTCTTTAAATCAATAATTGCATTAAATATAAATTGCTTAAACGGTATAATTGAAAAGCAGAGATTATCAGGTGGACTTAAAAAAAAAAACAAATAATACCTAACAATATGATGCTCACAAGAATCCTAATTTAAATAAAAAAACACAAATAAGTTAAAGGTAAAAGGATGGGAAAGAAGATATGCATGCCACCATAAGTAAAAAGAAATTGAGTGTGGCTATATCAATATCAGACAAAGTAAACTTTAGAATAATAATATTATTAAGGAGAAAGAGGGGTATTAAGGTGTTGAAGTAACAAGAGGACATGCAATCCTAAATGTGTAGGTACTTAATAACATAGTATCAAAATACATGAAGAAAAAATTGTTAGAGTTGAAAGGAGAAGTAAACAAGTCCACAATTAAAGGTAGAGATTTCGATACAGTACTATCAGTAATCGATAGAATAAGTGTACAGAAAACCAGTAAGAATACAGTAGTCTTGAACACCATCCATCTCACATGAGCTAATTACAATTTACAGAACATTCTACCCTGAATTTCAGAATGCATACATGCTCTTTTATTTTTTTAAATAAAAAATGAGTGAGCTCTACACCCAACATGGGGCTTGAATTCATAACCCCAAGATCTAGAGTCACATGCTCTAGTGAAACAGCCAGGTGCCACTATACTCACACTATTTTATTTTATTTTAAATATTTTATTTATCTATTCATAAAACACACTGAAAGACAGAGAGAAAGAAAGAAAGAGGCAGAGACACAGGCAGAGGGAGAAGCAGGCTCCATGCAGGAAGCCTGATGTGGGACTCGATCCCAGGACCCCAGGATCACGCCCCTGGCCAAAGGCAGGCGCTAAACCACTGAGCCACCCAGGAATCCCCTACACATGCTCTTTTAAAGTTCATTGGAATATGCAGTAAGACAGACTATATTCTGGGACATTAAACAAGACTCAATAAATTTAAATTTTTAAAATTTAAAGTTATTAAAACCATACACAGTATGTTTTCTGATAACATACTAAATTAGTAATCCATAACAGAAAGATATCTAGAAAAATCCCCAAATCCTGCAAAATAAACACCCTTATAAATAACCCCTAGAATCAAAGAAGACATCACAAGGGAAATTAGAAAGTATTTTGAACTGAATGAAAATTAGAGCACAGGGTATCAAAATCTGTGGGATATTAACAGAAATCTGCAGACCCTAATAGATTCACTGGAGAAGTTACCAAATATATAAAAGAGAATTAACACAAATTTTAGGCAGTTACTTTCAGAGAAGGGAAAAGCAGGGGATGCCTCTCAACTCATTTAGCGAGGCCAGCCTTCCCCGATACCAAAACCAGACAAAGATAGTACAGAACAACAAACCCACATCTTTCAAAAACTTTAGACACAAAATTCCTTACCAAAACATTAGCAAGTTGAATCCAGCCATGTATGAAAAGAATTATATCCTTTAACGAAGTGCTATGCAAGGGTGTGGTTCAACATCCAGAAACCAATGTCATCCACTGTATCAATAGGCTAAAGAAGAAAAAGCATGTGACTATATTAATTGACAAAGAAAAAAAGCATTTTACAAAATCCAACACCCACAGCAAAAGAAAGCAAACTTGGAAAAAGGGCATTTACAAAAACCCCACAGCTAATACCATATTAGATGGTGAAGGACTAAATTGTGTCACCGTTGGGTTGAGGTACAACCTGAATGTATGCCAACTGATAAATGGATAAATAAATTGTTGTACAATCCATCCAGAGGAGTTCTACCCTACAATAAAAGGGAATTAACAGCTAAGACAGGCAGCAACATGAAAAGGTTTCAAAACATGATGCTAAAGGAAATATCTCAGACATAAAATACCATGTCTTGCTGATTCCATGCACATGAATTCTTTTTTTTAACAATAAATTTATTTTTTATTGGTTTTCAATTTGCCAACATACAGAATAACACCCAGTGCTCATCCTGTCAAGTGCCCCCCTCAGTGCCTGTCACCCATTCACCCCCACCCCCCACCCAATTCTTTTGTTTTTTTAAGTAGGCCCCACACCCAGCATGGACACCAAGGGGCTTGAACTCATGACCCTGAGATCAAGACCCAAGCTGAGATCAAGAGTCAGATGCTTAACCAACTGAGCCACCCAGGCGCCCTTCCATGCACATGAATCCTTAAAAAGTTAAAACTATAGTGATACAAAGCAATTAGTGATAGCAGGAGCTGGGATTTGGGCTGGCAATTGAATATAAAGGGGCAGGAGGAACGTTTTTTGGGGGGGATGGAAATATTACATATCATAAAGTGGTAAAAGAAACATTTCTAGAACCTCCCTAAACTCCCTATCATCTGATACATTCCACACTGTGACGGGATCCATTCCTTAGCATGCTCTATCATTCTCTTCTCCTGTATGAACCACCACACCCCAAAATATACACACTTCACCAGTTTTTTGAGAAGGCCTATTTGTGACAAAAGCTGCTACAGTTGAGAGCATCCAAAAGGGAGGGATAAACATTGCAAGTTGATAGAAGCAGTGGTCATGAAAAAAGCTGGCTATAAACAGCCCGTAAGTGTTAGAAAAATCTATCAAAACACATTTATATGCCATATTTCATCAATTTTAAGATGCTTTTTTTTTTTTTAACACATTTTAACTTCTTGAAACAGGGATGCATCTTTCAATTGGTGACATCATGCCATTATAATTGAATGTGTTTATGGGGCGCCTGGGTGGCTTAGTCAGTTAAGTGTCTGACTCTTGATTTTGGCTTAGGTCATGATCTCAGCATTGTGAGATCGAGCCCTGCAACCGGCTCTGCCCTGGGTATGGAGCCTGCTTAAGATTCTCTCTCTCCCTCTGCCCCCCTCCCTAAAATAATAAAAATAAAAATAACAATTGGGTGTGTCTATTTTTCTTAGTAGTAAATTTTTCCTAACGGAGCACCTTAGAATTGATGACTTCGACAGAGTCAATAAACTGCAGAACAGCTGGACAGAGGATGGACTGGTTTTTGCTGTGGCTGACAAGGGTAAGACATCAAAGATGAGAGATGATTCCAGAGTCCAGAGGACTGGAATCCATGCCCTGGGACAGAGTCTCCATGTTATGTATAAAATTATCAGCCCTGTTGCCACCTATTCCTGTCCCCAGTTAAGGCTGAAGAGGTACCTTGGCAAGTGGTGCAGATAGACTTTGGAACAGGAAGTCACTACTGAATGGCTAGAAGAGACAGTAGTAGGGAAAGGTGGTAATGAGCAGGTCCCATCTCCAGCAGGTGGCACCACAAAGAGAAAAGATAAATGGAGGCACTTGGGCCTAGCTTGCTCAAGGAAGAGTACAGTCGGCTGATTGCATTATGAAATTTGGTAACTAACGACCTTGCCACTGTGCTACTAGTGGACTAGACAACAGAGCCTCCGTACTATAATTAATCTTTCTGGACTTCAGTTTCTTCATCTCTAAAATGAGGAATAATAATAATACCAACCTAAAAGAATTAGATGTTGATTAAAAAGAGATAACACTGGAGCGTCTCGCTGGCTCAGTCAATGGAGTATGTGATTCTGGATCTTGGGGTTATGAGTTTGAGCCCCACACTGAGCATAGAGATTATTTAAAATCTTTAAAAAAGGGAGAGATAATACAAGTAAAGGGCTAAAAATACTGTCCGGCATATATAAGTATTCAATGATTTATGTATCATTATAGTCACTTCCATAAATATTTTAAAATTCATCCATTCATTTATTCAACCTTTTAACATTTACTTAGCAGTTATGATGCTAAAACCTGAATAGTTTATTGTAGTTTGTTACTATTCTTTGTGTCTTTTTAATCTCCTTAGCAATGGCCAGTGGCAAATGCCAATTTCTCCTGATTTACTAATCCTTCTTAATATATTTTATTTCTGTTCCATCATCCTGCTACTTAGGCAACTGGTTGAACATACAGGGCCATAGTTTTTACTCTTTACATTAAAAATGATACTACTGACTCTTTGTAAAATATACCCTATCAACAAAGACTTAGAAAGATGACTAAGACTGAAGAAAGAAAAATAAAGAGTAGAGAGTGTCTTTGTCACATAAGGAGGTGTGATTGTAGGCCAGGCATTTGCAAAATAAAGATAATACTTAACTGGCAAAGATTTTGACAGAAACAAATGAGATGATAGATGTCAAAAGGCATAAATTTATTATGATGGACTCTTAATCATAATAGATTTTTGTTAACAAAAATAACATGATATGCCAGAAACTAATGTTGTATGTCAATTATACCTCAATTTTTAAAAATTAAAAAAATGATTTTCCTTTGACTGATTATAGTAGTTAAATGTATTTACACAGTAACTTCCTACTGAAAAAAATCCCCAAGTTTAATTCTCCAAACTCCTGAGAGAGCCAAGGGACAGAAATGAAATATGACCCTGAGTGTATGTAACATTTTTTACTGTACTGATGAAAAGAATTTTTTAAGACTTATTTATTTATTTTAGAGAGACAGAGAGAGAAAGTGCAGGAGTAAGCCCAAAGAGGGGCACAAAGGGGGAAGGAAAGTGACAAGCAGACTTGGTGCTGAGCAGTGCCCAAACCCCCTACTGGGCTTTCTCAATTTCATGATCCTGAGATCATGACCTGAGCTGAAATCAAGAGGCGGATGCTCAACTGACTAAGCCACCCAGGCAGCCCTGAAAAGAAATTATCCAAGATGTATTAATGGGCACTAAATCTAGACTCTATATCTCTTATTTCTCAACTTTGTGTTTCTCTCCTTGTATTTTAAGCCCCTTAAGTCTTTCAAAAGAAAAAAATATATACACAAAGACCCAACACTTCTCATCCTGGCTGGCCTTTAGAATCATCTGGGAACTTTAGAAAAATACTAATGCCTAGCCCTAGCCCTGCATTCAGAATCTCTGAATGTGGAGTCTGAATATTGGTCATTCAAAAAGTTTCCCAGGGGATCCTTATGTGCATCCATTGTCAAAAATCACTAGTGGAGAATTCAACATCAGCTACGCAATTTCAAAAGCATGCACGTACCCTTTCCAATGTCAGCTTTTCTCCTGAAATGGTTTTGTTGAGTATAGACTTCATATAAGGCACAGCACTGGGTGCTGACTACCATGGCATCCTTTTTTCTGCATGCCATTCCCCTTTATTTGTACTTTTTTGAGTGTGGTTCATAGTCTGCCTTGTTGTATAGTTATTTTTGTACTTATTCAAGCCATCTTTTAGAATATCCATCTCTTGGGGGCACCTGCCTGGTCAGTTGGAAGAGCATATGACTTTTGATCTCAGGGTTGTGAGTTCGAGCCCCACCTTGGGTATACAGATTACTAAAAATAAATAATTTTTAGAATATCCCTTTCTTGAGGACAGGAACCGTGACAGTGCCCTTTCATGGGAATTCTCTGCTTAATGTTTTAGTTGCCCACTCTTTTCATCTCACCTTGGAACACCTTAGAACCTGTATTTCACCTTCCCAGTGCTCAATCCAACCACATATCTCCCTTTGATTATGCCCATTTTCTTTTCTTATGTGCACCTCTCACCTCCACATAATTTAATTTTGTTCTCAGAGAATTTCATTGATTATTTGTCTTCATTCTTTCAAATGTTTTATCTCCCAAATATTACCTAAATGACCTTACAGTTCTTCCTCTCCGGCCATGGCTCTTCCCTGGCTTCACTCTTTCCCACTTCCTACTATCTCTTTGCTCAATCCCTTCCCCCATCACTTAACCACCCTTCTTTCTAAATTCCCCATAGGAGGCATTAGTCCCATTCAAAGGTATCTGTTGCCAGGGGTATGGAGCTGGGGTGCTCAGGAGTGGGATGCTTTGGTCAGTTTTGATGAGGTGTTAATTAGAGCTAGACCTTAATATAAGGAAAAGGGTAGCAGTTGGTGGAGGGGGACCTGGTCATTCCACACCCAACAGGCATGATGGAGGACAAGACAGGGGACAGAGAATAGGAGTGTTGTCAAAATGCTATGTGGAAGAGGTAAGTCAAAAAGAAGAGCCAGCAAGTTCATGGATCCAGCCAAGAGGAAACAGGTTAGAGATAGAAACAGAGAAGAAACACAGGTAACAAAGTGCAGAGATCAGAGTCCATGAGCAAGACTGTTAGATGAATATTATTTACAGCTTCCTAATTGCACTCCACACCTCTTTCTGCTGTACCCTGTCAGTCTTAAAGTGTTCATACTTGAATGGTTTCTGACTCTGCTCTCTATAAACCATAGACTGGTTTACTACTGGTGGTAGTAGACTGGAATTTTGTGGGGTAAAAGAGGTGAAAATTTCTCTAGAGCTATGTAGTCCTTATGGTAGATGGTAGACTGGTATGTTAGTTTCTTTTTTATTTTTTTATGATAGTCACACACACACGGAGAGAGAGAGAGAGAGAGAGAGAGAGAGGCAGAGACATAGGCAGAGGGAGAGGGAGAAGCAAGCTCCATGCACTGGGAGCCCGATGTGGGATTCGATCCCGGGTCTCCAGGATCGCGCCCTGGGCCAAAGGCAGGCGCTAAACCGCTGCGCCACCCAGGGATCCCGGTATGTTAGTTTCTTATATGTGGTTCTTATTAGCAGGGTTAGGGGGAAAATATTTGCCATAAGGAGGTAATGTCAGCTGCTATGAGGGCAAGGCTGAACCAGGCATACTTGTTGACTCAAAGAGGTAGAAGCAAAGGTAGTCCTGAGGGTAAATGAAAATCATTGTAAAGAGAAATACAAGTCCATGCTCAAAGGACAGCACCAAGTATGAGATCAGAGGGACAAGTATATGCCCATAAACAGGAGGTGAGGCAAGAGATCAAGAGCCAAAGGCATTAGAAATATCTTCCTGAAGCAGAGTGTAATCCTGAAATAAATATTTGGCATTCTAAACTGTGCACAATATATCAGAGCAGAAATTCATTTACCTTGAGAATCAGACTCATGTGCTAGGGGTAGCTGACCAGTTTAAAGATACAAAGACAAGTTAATCTCTTCCAAGAGGTCCCTCCCATCAGACAGGATAGACCTGGAGCTTCCCATCTGGGTATTCTTCACAGAAATGGAGTTGCTCTCTGGGCTGTGTATGAGTACCCCTTGAGCATCCTTCAGTCTCGGTCCCTGTCATCAGGCCAGAGTTAAAACTATTCTTGGAGGTTGTGGGTACATCAACCTCACCAATCACTTGTTTGGGGCCTCATATAAGATTGCTGGGGTGCGTCTTTGGGGTGTGTAATAGTTTTTGGGGTGTGCTAAAATTTAAGGTAGAAACATACAAAGTGAGGAATTGAACATGGGAGGCAACCAGAGTTATGGATTTTGTCATTACAAAGAGGCCCAGATTCTCAGACAAGGACAGATGAAGAGAGTGGTGGAAGGATGGCCAGGACATCTCCCATCTGACTCATTTCCCTTACTATTTGGTACTTACTGACTCTGGCCTTGTATTATAACGTCTCCTGTGATGCTAGAGGGTGTCCTGTAGGTGTTTCTGAGTGGCCTGAGCTCCTACATTGATGTGACCAGGAGCTGGGCTCACAGAGGCTCAGGATAATAGCAGGAAGAAATGGTGGTAAAACAAGAAATACCACAAAAGGGCATTCAGGGGGGAGGAGTTAAAAGAGCTATTACATATAAATTCAGAGGTTATTTCTGGACTACTCACTTATCTGTTCATCTTTGCCACCATGAAGGTATACAAAGACTGCCAACTTTCCAACCTCCTCTGGAAATTACTGTCCTTAATAAATCCTGTAGCTGCATAAAATTATCTGGACCCTAAATTCTGGCAGCTTCCAAATGTCCCAGGAGAGTCATTAATGTAGATGATATTTCAGAGCCCATTGAGTCAAATGACTTAAGGTCTTTGAGAACAGCTCTGCCCTGATCTCCTCTAACAGGGGCAAGTAGAGGTTATTTATAGGGTCCACTGAGGGCCCAGGGCCCTTCTCCCTCAGCAGCAACTTGGTAAAGCTGAATGACAGCTCTATCAATAGTTCTTCCTTTGCCTTACTTCAACTACCCTCCAATCCCCAAAGGTAAGTAATATCATCCCCAGAGCAAACAAGACATGGAAGGATTATGTAACTTGCCCACAGTCATACAGCTATGAGCAAAAGTCCTAGAATATGAGCCCATATTTGTCTTAGTTCAAAGTCTATAATCTTACCAAATAAGTTAGCACTGCCTCAAAGTAGAGATGAGGAACAGTATTGGAGGACAAAAAATCACAGCTGAACACTGTGTCAGTGAGACAATGGTTAGGGCTTATTGATTTCAACACTAATTCCCATCACAGCCAAAAGGGAACAGAAAGTGAGTATAAATTATGGCCACCTGGTTGTGCAGAGGAGCACCAGAGCCCAGCTATGCTAGAAATCAATATAAATCCAATGCAGAGATTTTCAGTAAGTAGGTCTTCCTTGGAGTGCCTGGAAAAAGATGTTTCTATTGTTGTTGCTTCTTTGTATTTTTCATCAATGGCCAAATCTGCTTTTGCTAATGAAATGATGACTTTCTCAAAATAGCTATATTTATACTCACTCAAAACTCATTCCAGGACATAGGAGATATGATAACACCAATAAATTTGTTAAAATTATCATTTAAATGAGAGAAAGAATTAGTCTCAATAGGAATCTGGATTATAGAATCTTTAAAACTAATATGATCATGTTATAGAAATTTGAAAAATAGAGAAAAAACATACATAATTCCAGCTCTACCACCATCGTTACCATTTCATATAATTTATATACATATTTTATATGCATATTTACTGACTTTGTAATAATTATGTACATATTTTATACCGTTTAAAAATTTTAATTACAGTATAATTAACATACAGTGTTTTTTAGTTTCAGGTATACAATATAGTGATTCAACAATTCTGCACATTACTCAATGCTCATTAAGATAAGGGTATTCTTTAATCCCTTTCACCTATTTCCCTCATGCCCCCACCCACCTCCCCTCTGGTAACCATCAGTTTGTTCTACTACATTTAAGAGTCTGTTTTTTGGTTTGTCTCTTTTGTTGGTTTGTTTCTTAAATTCCACACATGAGTGAAATTATATGGTATTTGTCTCTCGCTTATTTCATTTAGCATTATGCTCTCTAGATACATCCATGTTGTTGGAAATGGCAAGATCTCATTCTTTTTTAGAGCTGAGTAATATTCCATTGTGTATATACACCACATGTTCTTTATCTGTTCATCTATCAATGGACACTTGGGCTGCTTCTGCAATTTGGCTATTGTTAATAATGCTGCAATAAACACAGGGTACAAATATCTTTTCAAACTGGTGTTTTGGTATTCTTTGAGTAAACTCCTAGTAGTGGAATACTGGATCATATGGTAATTCTATTCTTAATTTTTTGAGGAACCTCCATACTGTTTCCCATAGCAGCTGCATCAGTGTGCATTTTTACTATCCTGCTTTTTTCCCCTTTAATATACATCATAGGCACTTTTCCATTTTGATTAATGGCCTTCTTAACAGTTTATTTAGTTGGTTATACAGCATTTCATGAAGTGGGCTACAACTAAAATTTACTTAAATCATTCCTATGCTGTTGGATATTTAGGTCATTGCAAGTTTTTGCTGTTATAAATTATTCTGCAGCGAACATCTTTATGCAAATGTATTTTACTGGCATAAAATGTTAAGATTTTCTTGTTATATTCACTATTACTCTAGGCTTGATCTTAAGCATCACATCTCCAAATTAATAGGTTAACATGCTAGCCAGTCCCTTTCTTCCAATCTGTCCTGTATAATACTAAGAGATTGTTATCCTAAAATACCACTTTTATCATGTCATTTTCCTACTTAAGATATTCTTATTTGCCTGTATTATATGTGGTATGACTAGACTACTCTATTAGAACCCTTACAGACCAAAATGTGAAGCGTGTTGGGCCCCCAAAGGCTAACCAGCAGGAACCAGGAAATAAACTAGAGCCAGTGGAACTAGATTCACCAACCCAGGAACGAGAGTGGGTTCCTAAATGCATGTCAGTTCCACTAGAGCAAGAAAAACTTGGGTTCGGTTCAAGTTGGATCCACCCAAGAGGTCTTATCCATCAAAGACATGGCACTGATGGTCACTGAGGGGTGGTAACACACACAGTCAAGCGGAACCAAAAATTAAAGTTCAAGATAAATTTATCCAGGTTGAACGAGACTTACAGTAGGGTGAGCAGTGTTAGATACCCAGGGGCACAGGAGCCAACATAAACTAGATGGGATCAGAGCCCAGTCAAATTGGTCTTGGTTGGGATCCCTGGGTGGCGCAGCGGTTTGGTGCCTGCCTTTGGCCCAGGGCGTGATCCTGGAGACCAGGGATCGAGTCCCACGTCGGGCTCCCGGTGCATGGAGCCTGCTTCTCCCTCTGCCTATGTCTCTGCCTCTCTCTCTCTCTCTCTGTGTGTGACTATCATAAAAAATAAAAAATAAAAAAAAGTTGGTCTTGGTTTATGGCATGGTTCCAGAACTACCAGGTTACTAGAGTGCAAATAAGGAACCAGGGGAGAAGCCCAGTTGTATAAACTAGGTCCACGTAAGGGACAGCACAGAAGTCTGCGCCTGTAAGCAGCAAGCAGTGCTCAATCCCACAACTGTATGATCATGATCTGAGCCAAAATCAAGAGTTAGACACTCCACTGACTGAGCCACCCAGGTGCCCTGATGTTGCAGTCTTAATGCAAAGGCAGCTTGGAGGTAGGATTTCTTCCTCTTTGGGGAATCTCAGCCATTTTCTCTTAAGACTCTCATCTGATTGGACAACGCCCACAACATTATAGAGGGTAACTGTTTTACTCAAAATTCTACTAATTTGAACACTAGTGTCATTGAACAAACAACCTCTACAATGGTGTTTGACCAAACAACTGGGTGCCATAGCCTGGCCAATGTAAAATTAACCATGGCAGCCACTGAAATGAGTTCACATCACTCAAATCCTGAGTATGGAAGAGAAAGATAACTGTATCTTTTCCCAATTATTCCAAGATTATGGGACCAAACACAAGGTTCTCATCCTTACATGTAAGTACTCATTTCTCATGGATCCTGAATACAACTCTTCTCCTGCTGAGTCAGGTCAGCTTTGCCTCTATCATTCACCAATAGATCATGGCCACTCCTGCTGCTGTGAATCCCAATTTCTTTGCTTACACAGACTTCTACTACCTTCAAGAACAAGTTCACAAGAATGCTTCTCTACCAAGATTTCTGTCATATGTGGGCTCAAACCTGAGGTGGCATTTCCCTTCTGACTAAATCCGAAATAAAAGATATAATGAGGCAGCAAAAAAATCCACAGAGGAATGAAACCTGGAGCTAGAATTTTTTCCTCTACAAATTAGCTAACCTGAAAGACTAGCTGTGCAAGGAAATACATTTGAGAGAGCCATTCTCTACCTATTCATGACGCTCAAGAACACCGCAGTATCTCTTCAAGGTCAAGAACACTTATTTATAGCTGAGTCCTGCTTCCTTTAAGTTTTTCAGTGTTGCATCATATATTTAGTTGACTACAGCCAAATTAAGCACAGATAATAATATACAGTTGATTTTTATTGAGAGAAAATTTACATGCAGTTAAATGTTACAGATCTTAAATGTGATTAAGTAAGTTTTGATTAACATATACACATGTGTAAACATCACTTCCATCACTCCAACTCTCTCCTCATGCACGGCTTTTTAAATAGCCTCTCTTCTCTTTATTTTTTTAAAACAATAGACTGGAGCACCAGGCTGGCTCAGTCCATAGAACACACAAGTCTTGATCGGGGTCATGAATTCAAGCCTCATGTTGGCTGTAGTTTACTTAAAAAAATATGTGTGTATGTGATCCCTGGGTGGCTCAGCGATTTAGCACCTGTCTTCAGCCCAGGGCGTGATCCTGGAATCCCGAGATTAAGTCCCGCATCGGGCTCCCTGCATGGAGCCTGCTTCTCCCTCTACCTGTGTCTTTGCACCTCTCTCTCTCTCTCTCTCTCTCTGTGTGTCTTTCATGAATAAATAAAATCTTAAAAAAAAATACGTGTGTGTGTACAAAATAATAGGTTTTCTTTTTAGAGTAGTTTTAGATCTATAGAAAAATGAGCAGAAAGTACAGAGTTCCCAGATAACCCTCTACCCTATTTCCCCCATTATTAACATCTTGCATTAGTATAGTGCATTTGTCAGAACTGATGAGCCAATATTGATATGATTGTCTATAGTCAAATTTACAGTAGGGTTTACACTTTGTGTTGTACATTCTATGGGTTTTGACAAATGTATAATGACATGTATACACCATTACAGTATCATAGTTTCACTGTCCTAAGAATCCCTGTGCTCTACCTAAGTCATTCTTCCCTTCCACCTTCTGATCCCCAGAAACAACGGATGCTATTTTCTCCATAGTTTTGTCTTTCTAAGAACGTCACATAGTTAGAATCCTGCACTATGTGGCTTTTTCAGATTGGCTTCTTTCACTTTGCAATATACAGTTAAGTGTCCTTCATGTCTTTTCGTGGCTTAATAGCTCATTACTCTTTCATCATTGAATAACATTCCACTGTCTGGATGTACCACAGTCTATTTATCCATTCACTTACTGAAAGACATCCTGTTTGCTTCCAAGTTTTGGTAATTATGAATAAAGCTATTATAAACATTAGTGTGCAGATTTTCATGTGAATGTTAAATTTTCAGATCATTTGAGTAAATACCAAGGAACATGATTCCTGGATCATATGGTAAGAGCATGTTTAGGTTTTATAAAAAATAAATAATAATAATAATAAACCAAACAAAAACAAAAAGCAAAAAAACTGCTAAATGGTCTTCCAAACTCACTGTATTATTTTGTATTCCCACCAACAATGAACAAGTTCCTATTGCCCCACATACTCAATAGCATTTGGTGTTATTAGTGTTTTGGACTTTGACAATTCCTACAGATGTTTAGCAATGTATAGTGAGTGGTATCTTCTTGTTGTCTTAGTTTTCCATTCCTTTTTGATATATAATGTTGAATACCTCTTTATATAATTATTTGTATATCTTCTTTGGTGATGTGCCTGTTCAGCTCTTTTGTCCATTAAAAAACATTGAGGGGATCCCTGGGTGGCTCAGCGGTTTAGCTCCTGCCTTTGGCCCAGGGTGTGATCCTGGAGTCCCTGGATCGAGTCCCACATCAGGCTCCCTGCATGGTGCCTGCTTCTCCCTCTGCCTGTGTCTCTGCCTCTCTCTCTCTCTGTCTCTCATGAATAAATAAAATCTTAAAAAAAAAAAAAAAAAACATTGAGTTGGGGACGCCTGGCTTGCTCAGTGGTTGAGAGTCTGCCTTCGGCTCAGGGCATGATCCTGGGGTCCTGGGATTGAGTCCTGCATTGGGCTCTCCATGGGGAGCCTGCTTCTCCCTCTGCCTGTGTTTCTGCCTCTCTCTCTGTGTTGCTCATGAATAAATATTTTTTAAAAAATTGAGTTGCTTTCCCATTGAGTTTTAAGAGTTCTTTATATATTTGGATACCAGTCCTTCCTTTATCAGACATATTTTGCAAAGATTTTCCTCTCAATTTTTGGTTTACTTCATTCTCTCAACAGTGTCCACTGCAGAGCAGAAGACATTTTAATTTTAATGAAGTCTAACTTCATTTTTCTTTCACAGATCATGATTTTGGTGCTTTATATGAAAAGTCATCACCAAAACCAAAGTCAGATAGATTTTCTATTTTATCTTCTAGGAGTTCTGTATATTTAGGTTTATAATTCATTCTGAGTTACTTTTTTGTGGAAAGTGTATAGATTCATTTTTTGCATGTGGGTATCCAATTGTTCAAGTACCATTTAGTGAAAAGACTATTGTTTCTCTATTAAGTTACCTTTTGCTCCTTTGTCTAATATGACTTGACTACCTTTGTGTGGATCTATTTCTGGGCTCTCTATTCTTGGATTAAGATTGCATTAAATCTATAGATCAAGTTGGAAAGAACTGACATCTTGACATAATGAGTATTCCTACCCATATGCATAGACATCTCTCAATTAACTTGAATCTTTGATCTCTATTTCAATTTTGGTGCTAATGCATATGGTATTGTTTTTAATTTCAAATTCCATTTGATTGTTGCTGGTACACAAAAGACAATTGACTTTTATATATTAACCTTATATGCTGCAAACTTGCTATAACCACTTACTTTCAGGTGTTTTTTTTTGTTGTTGTTGTTGTTGTTATTGATTCATTGGGATTTTCTACATAGACAGTCATGTCATCTGCAACAAAGACTGCATTATATCTTCTTACACAACCTGTTCATCTTTACCCCCTTTTCTTGTCTTATTCCATCATATATGACTTCAAGTATGATGTTGAATAGGAGTGGCAAGAGAGGGGACACCTGGGCGGCTCTGTGGTTTAGCACCTGCCTTTGGCTCAGGGCATGATCCCAGAGTCCCAGGATCAAGTCCCACATCGGGCTCCCTGTGGGAAGCCTGCTTCTTTCTCTGCCTGTGTCTCTGCCTCTCTCTTTCTCTCTGTGTCTCTCATGAGTAAATAAGACCTCAAAAAAAAAAAAAAAAAAAAGGAGGGGCAGCCCCAGGGGTGCAACGGTTTAGCGCCACCTGCAGCCTAGGGCGGGATCCTGGAGACCTTGGATCGAGTCCCACGTCGGGCTCCCTTCATGGAGCCTGCTTCTCCCTCTGCCTGTGTGTCTCTGCCTCTCTCTCTCTCTCGCTCTCTCTCTCTCTCTGTGTCCCTATGAATAAATAAATAATCTTAAAAAAAAGGAGTGGCAAGAAAGTACATTCTTGTCATGTTCCTAATCAAGTGGGAAAGTACCTAGTTTCTCATCATTAAGTATGATGTTAAGTAGGGTTTTTTTTTTTAAGATTTTTTTTTTTATGGGAGAAAAGGCGAGAAAGCCAGCATGAGGGGCAGAGGGAGAGGGAGAAGCAGACTCCTCACTGAGCAGGGAGCCTGATGCAGGACTCGATTCCAGGACCCTGGGATCGTGACCTGAGCCGAAGGCAGACACTTAACCGACTGAGCTACTCAGGTGCCCCGCTAAATAGGTTTTTTTAGTATTCTTTATCAAGTTAAGGAAGTTTCCTTACATTCCTAGTTTTTGAGAGTTTTTACCTTGAATAAGTGTCAACTTTTCTGCATCTATCAATATGCAGATGATTCTTCTTTAGCCTGTTGATGTGATGGATTACATTAATTGATTCCAAATGTTGAACTAGTCTTGTGTAACTGGAATAAATCCCACTTGGTTGTGGTGTATAATTTTTTTATGCATTGTTTGATTTGATTTGCTAATATTTTGTTGAGGAAGAATTGATTTTTGAGCAGCACTAAAACATATATTATTTTATAATAATCCACATGTGTTTGTGCAGAAAAATTTTGTTTACATTCTTTGTATTGCAGAATGATTAGATACTCCTGTTAATTGGGGCTATATATATTCAATAATATAAAGTAGTAGGATTGGGTTAAAAATGATATCTAGATATCTTTTGTATTTGTCCCCTTTCTCCATCTGTGGCATCTCTCTTCAATTGTGATACCTCCAACCCCACCCCTTCACTCTATTGCTCCAAATCACACTACCTTTTAGGAAAGCTCAGAAGGATTTCCAGTTTTTCATGGTAGATTAAGCTAAAGATTAAATTAAAGAAGAACTTTCACCTGCTCACTCCTGAAACCAAACAAAAATGATAAAGAATTTAAAAATGCAAAACCACAAAAAAGAAGGAAAAGGAAGGAAACAACGGTATTATCAATGAAATTTTGGAAAATGGAAAACAGATGTCCACCATCTGGAAATTTTCTTAGCAAGACAGGAGAAAGCTAAAAAACAAAAAAACAAAACAAAACCAAAAAACCCCAACCAGACTTGTTGGCAATAGCATGCCAACAAGAAGCAATCCAATTCACCTAAAGGAACCCTGAGAAGGCCTGGACATTAGAAGCACCAAATAAGAGAATGTCGGTGTGAGAATTGGATTCTATAGACATTATAGAAATGTCTATAAAAAAAAATCTCTCCCATACTACATAAACTCCTTTACCAGCCCACAGAAAGAGTGAGAGGTTTACTACACTTTTTGGAGTTTAACCCTACTCTCATTTCAGGGACATTTCTTCACTGCCTTCCTCTATAATGTTTAGTGTCCATGGCCAGAGTGTAGGGTTAAACTTAAATTTTTCCATGAAAAGTCTGCATAGTGAATGATATCATCCAAGGTCCCTTTCCCACTGTCATCTCCTAACCTTATGCCACCAATCACCACCCCTCACCTACGCCATTCTCCTGGAGAAAATGTGCAGAGACATTTGCATTTTATTGGAAAACCAATAAAACAACTATGTGTCTGCCAATTACCTTACAGTGAAGCCCACAAGACAACAAGCCTTATTCTTACACATTAAACTTCTAATTATTGTTTTTTTAATATCTTATTTCAATAGGTAAAAGGACAGCCCATGATCACTAAGCAATTGAGGAACACCTCTAATATTGCTCTTTTTCAAGAATGCTTTGAATATTTTAGATCCTTTGCAATACTACCTAAAAACAATTGGCTACTTAATTTCTACAAAAAAAGCCTGATGGGACTGAAATCAATATGGGGAGAAGTGACATGCTGGCAATATTGGGTCTTCCAATTCATCACGGTATCCCTCTCCATTTCTTGAGACATTTTTTATTTTTTTCTCAAAGGTATTTTGTAGTTTCCAGGATAGGAGTCTTATGTATCTTTTGCTACATTCTTCCTAAATGTTGTAAATTCTCACATTACCGTAAATAGAATTTAAAATTTTCATTTCCAGGGTGCGTGGGTGGCTCAGTCAGTTAAGCATCTGACTCTTGATTTCAACTCAGGTCATGATCTCAGGGTCATGGGATCAAGTCCTACATCAGCTCCTTGCTCAGCTTGGAATCTGTTTAAGATTCTCGCCCCTCCCCTACTGTTTGTGTGTGTACTGTCTCAAAAGAGATATTTTTTCATTTCCAACTCTTTGCTGCTAGTATATAAAATTAAAATTTTTGTATAGTAAATTTGTATATTGCAACCTTGCTAAATTCTCATCTTTTTTTTGTAGATGCCTCAGGATTGTCTATGTCAACAATCTACAATTTAGATTGATACATTGCATAACCCACACTCCATCAAGATGTAGAACATCTAAAATATCCCTAGTGTCCCTTCCCAGTCAATTCCACCACCACTAGAAGCATTAACTGTTGTGTTTCTTCCATCATAAAGTAACTCTGCCTCCTCTAAAACTTCATATAAATGGAATCAAACAATATGTACTCTAGCTTTGTTCACTCAGCATAATGTCTATGAAATTTACCCATACTCTTACATCTATAAATAGAACATCTTGATTACTGAATAATATTATATTGTATGATTATATCAAAATTTTAAAATCCATTTTCCTACTGATGGTTATTTTGTTCCGGACCTTGGTTATTAGGAAAAGAGCTCCCACAAGTATTCCTGCCCAAGTATCTGTGTGGGCATACATTTTCATTGCTCTTGGGTAAATACCTAGGAGTGGGATTGCTGGCTCAAAAGAAGGGATAACTTTATAAGAAACTACCAAATCTATTCCAAAGTGATTTTGTAATTTTACATTACACCAGAAATTTACAAGAGTTCTGGTTGCTTTGAACTGTCAAGACTTCCATCATCTTTTTTAATTTAACCATTCTGACAGTATCTTGTGGGTTTTGTTCCTAAGTGGATATTCCCTTTTTTAAGATTTTTATTTATTTATTCATGAGAGAGAGAGAGACAGACAGACAGACAGATAGACAGAGGCACAGGCACAGGCAGAGGCACAGGCAGAGGGAGGAGCAGGCTCCATGCAGGGAGCCTGACATGGGACTCGATCCCAGGACCCCAGGATCACGCCTTCGGCTGAAGGCAAGCACTAAACAGCTGAGCCACTCAGGGATCTCCGTGGATATTCATTTTTGAAACAATCTCAAACTCCTAGAAAAGCTGCAGGTACAGTGTGATACTTTTCCTTCCAAACCATTTGAGAGAAATTGCTAATATCATGGCCCTTACTTTCAAATACTTGGGTGTATATTTCCTAAAGAAGGATATTCTCCTGCATAATCGCAACACCATCATCAAAGTGAGGAAGTTAACATTAATACATTACTACTACTTAATTCTTCTACCCATTTAAGTTTCATCAATTGTTCCGTAACAATCTTAATAGCAAAGGGAGCCAGCCCAGGATAATATGCTGCATTTACTTGTCACGTTTCTTTTGTTTCCTTCTATCTAGAATAGTTCCTTGGTCTTTTCATGATTTTCACGACCTTGACAATTCTGAAGATTACAGAACAGTTATTTTGTATAATGTCCTTCAATTTGGGTTCGTCTGCTGTTTCCTCACAATTAGACTCAGCTTATGAATCTTCGACAGGCGTTATCGTAGTTCTCATTGCGTACTAGCAGGTGGTTCTGATTTCAATTTGTCCCATTACTAGGGATGTTGCCTTGGCTCATTTGATTAAGATAGTGTCTGCCAAGCCTCTCCCACTATCAAGTTACTTTTTCCCTTTGTAATCAGTAAGTGCTTGATGAGGGGGTAATTTAAGACTATGTAGATATCTGTTCCTTCACCTAACTTTCAATTTATTCACATCTTTACTCAGAGCAAATGTGGACTCATGGATTCCTGTTTTATTCAACAGCTTACACTTTGTTACTATTATTTGTTTTGAAGTCATATCCTTCCAGATTTCACCAGTGGGAAGCCCAGTCAAGTTGGATTCTATGGATTTGGACAGATCCCCGTCATTCCTCAGGGACTTCCTTACTTTTGGGCACAAAATGTTCCAGGTTCATTTTTGTACATTTCCTCCCCCAGTCCTCAAATCAGTCGTTACTCAACAAAAAGCCTTGGTTCTTTTACACTGAGAAGTGTTCTCAGAAATCAAGATTGGGCCTCTACAGATGCTCATAGTTGATGCTTTCAAAACTTGCCTGTGGTCACAGCTAGAAAGGATATGGTTGTGTGTATCTATGGGTATCTATGCATATCCACATCCACATGCATATTCGTGGACATAAACACAGGTATATATTTGTATACCTACAATAATATATCCATATTTATGTACTTATATAAGTAAATTCCAATACCACTTGTTCATTCTAGTTTCTACATCTGTAATCCCCTTCTCTAACAATAAGAAACTTAGCTCCCATTATCATTAATATACATTAATAATACAGTCTATTTGTGTCTGTCCATTTCATTCTTTTTTCCTCTCTTCCTTTCTTCTTTTTTGGGTTATTTGAATCCTTTTAGCATTCCATTTTGATTTTGATTTCTCCATTGGCTTTTTAGCTGTATATCTTGCATTATTTTTAGTAGTCACTTCAAGGATTTCAATATACATCTTTAAATTACCATGATCTTAGTTTATGTGCTGCTGAAGTGAGCACAAATTACCACAAGCTACTTAAGAGTTTACGGTACTACTTCACATAAAAGCTAGCAACCTCTAATATCATAGTGTTATTTACCACTCTCCCAAGTTGGTGAGATTTTTGTCATATCTGTCATAACTACTTATAACCCCCACAATGCTATATTATAAGCTGCATCATGCAATCAAATGCTTTTTCAAGAAATTAAGAAAATATGTACATGGGGTGCCTTGCTGGCTCAGTTGGTGGAGCATGCAACTCTTGATCTCGGGTTATGAGTTCAAGTCCCACTTGGGGTATAGAGATCACTTAAAAAGAAAATCTTAAAAAAAAAGAAAAGGTGTATGTTTTCTCATGTGAACCCAAATATTTACCATTTCCTGTGTTCTTTATTCCTTCCACTGAATCCAAGTTATCACCTGGTGTCATTCCTCTTCCACTTGAAGAATTCCCTTTAGCATTTCTTATAGCACAACACACAAATTCTTAGCTTTTATCCATATGAAAACATCTTTATTTTTCTTCATTTTTGAAAGATAATTTTGCAGCATATAGAATGCTGGGTTGACAGCTTTCATTATTTCAGTACTTAAAAATGTTATTCAATCATCGTCATGGGTTGGGTTTCCTAGGAGGTAGACTCTGAGGTGGAATTTAGCCAGCAGAATGTTTACTAAGGAGTCTCCTTGGTATCAAAACCTGTGGAAAGGAGAAGGAAGCAAGAGTAGTCAGAAGGAAAAATTGAGCTGTGATGCATGTCCTACAGCAACCTCAGCCGATGCCCGGGGGAGATTTGGAGCAAGAATGGCCCTTTAGATTTGTCTTGCATTGGGCCAAGATGGTCAGGTCCTGCACTGATCAACCACTGGCTATAGGTATCCCATGAAGAGGCTTGATCTTAAGTAAGTCAGTGCTCTACAGCTGAAACAATCCCCCTGAAAGAGGCTGAAAATGGAAGGTTGTTGGTAGCACTCCTCCCAACTGGGGGAATGGGTTTTTCCACTGATGTGAGCTGGGTGTGTAGCACAGACTTCTGGTCTCCCCCATTTCTCATGAGAAGTCTGCCTTCTTTACTGTTTCTCTCTAAGTAACATACAGGCTTTATTTTCTCCCAGCTCCTTTATCTTTAGATTCCAACAGTCTGTCACATGCCTGGTGTGGTTTTCTTCGTATTTATTCTCCTTGTTCCTCACTGACCTTGGATCCGTTAGTGTTTTTATTAAATTGCTAAGTTTTCTGCTATTATTTCTGCAAATATTTTTTCTTCCCTATTCTTTCTCTTGGTTCCTTCTAGTTTTCCAATCACATGTATTAAACTGCTTGTATTTCAGAAACTATAGCTCTCTGAAAAGTTATTTATATTTCTTCTATCTTTTTTCCCTTTTCCAAATTTGGACAATTTCCATTTATCTGCTTTCAAATTCATTGATTCTAGTGCAATCTCTAGTCTGTCATTAAGCATACCTAGTAAAATTTTCATTTTAGTTGCTATACTTTTCACCCAGAATTTTGAGTCTGCTATAGACTGAATGTTTGTGTCTCTCCCGCCACCATTCACATGTTAAAATCCTAACCCCAATGTGATGGTATTAGGAGGTGGAGCCTCTGAAGGTAATGAAGACTCCACTTCATGAATAGTATTAGTGCCCTTGTAAAAGAAGCCCCACAAAGCTCCCTTATTCCTTCTGCCATGTAAGAACACAGTGAGAAGATAGCCATCTATGAACCATGAATGTCACCAGAGACCAAATCTATTGGTGCCTTGATCTTGGGCTGCCCAGCTTCCAGAACTGTGAGAAATAAATGTTTGTTATTTAAGCCACTCAGGGTGTTTTTGTTAGAGCAGCCCAAACAGACTAAAACAGAATCTTTTCATTCTATTTGGATGCTATTTCTCCATCTGTTCATTCATTAAGACTATATTTTCCTATAATCCCTTGAGCATATTTATAATAGCTGCTTTATTTATTTATTTATTTATTTATTTATTTATTTATTTATTTATGATTTTAGAGGCAGAAAGAGAACAGGCTCCATGCAGGAAGCCCGATGTGGGACTCGATCCTGGGACTCCAGGATCACACCCTGGGCCAAAGGCAGGTGCTCAATCACTGAGCCACCCAGGTGTGCCTATAATAGCTGCTTTAAAGTCTCTGTCTAATAAGTACCACCTAAGGTTTGGTTTGGTTTTTCTCTCTTGCATATAGGTCATATTTTCCTGTTTTTTTACACATTTGGTGTTTTCATTGTATACTAGACATTAGGAATTATACATTGTAAAAATTCTGTATTCTATTATATTTCTCAGAAGAGTGTGATTTTTGTTCTAGCAGGGAATTAAATTGGCGGGACTCAAACTCCTAAGTCTGTCTCCTCTGTTTTGGGTGATAGCTGAAATCTCCACTCAATTCCTTCAGTTTCTAGTGGACATTTTTTCTCTATACTCTCTGTGGTCTCTCCTATTGATGTACATTTGAGCAGCTGGACAAGAATTTGAGGACAGTTTATATGCAGATTTGTGGTTCACCACCTCTATGACCCCCTCCCGCCTAGGATGCTCCCTCCTCTAGGTCCTTCCAGGCCTAAATTCTATACTCTGACACCAGTGTTCAGCAAATGCTTCATTCTAAGACTCCTAAATGAATTGGTGAACAACTTTGAGCAAAAACTACAAACTCGAAAATCACATTGGCATAGTTACAATCTTTTAAAAAGTAGACTCCTCTCCAATATCTACCTTTTAGTCTCTGTCAAATGTCTTCAAATAGTTGGTTTTTAATATTCCCATCCAGACTATATCATTGTTATCTGTGGAAAGATTAGCTTGACTGAGCTACGCTACCATTACTTGAAATCAAATTTCCCCATACCGGAATCCCACCTAAATCCTGATCTATGTCAGTGTTGTAATTCATTTCCTTTGCATCACTGCTATGTTTAGGAAAGGTCATAGATCAGTCTGGAAACCAGAAGCTACTCTTCGCAGTCTAGCTATAAAGGGTTTTAATACAGGGAATTGGTGGCTTATCCCCCCAAAAATCCTTAAGGGAGCAATGACTAGAGAAACCACCACTGACCTTCTCAACTTGAACCACTCAAGCAGGTGATTTTGAAAATTCACCTTGAAGTTTCTAAAAATATCACATCTGCTCACAATTCTGGATGCAACTGACTGGAGAATAATAATCTCTCCATCACTTTGGCTCAAGGATGCCTCTCATCAATACACTCTAGCCTGGGACCACACAACAAAGGGGAATCTGGAGAATGTAGCACCTGGCTTCTCTTCAAAGCAAAGGAGACCTTAGAAGGGAGGGGGGTGGTGGTGATGCCAAGTTGATGACAGATAATCCAAACAGAGCATATATCCCAAATTAGCCAAAGGCACAGGAGGGAAAAGGAGGTACAGATCTTCCAGAAAAAAATTATTTGCTGATAAACAAAACAAAATAAAGATCCACAAGAAGAATGGCCCCTCTTCTTACAAGGGATTTTTTTCATGTGATTCTTAGAACAAACAGTGATCTCATGATCATGACAAGGTACCAGCTGAGATGGAAGCAAATATGGTGTCTGAAGCCTGTCTAGTCTGGACTTCCTATTGCTAGAATAAGTGTCATTATTTAAGATATTTTCAATTGGCTTATTTTGTTACTTGCAGTAGATATGGCACCTTATCTAGATTATAGAGGTAAATCCCAGAACAAACCATTTGAAGTGGTGAAAGTAGTAGCCTTAAAAGAGTAAGACTGGGGGTAATGAGATGTGGTACAGTGTGCATTGGCTTTTATTCTATGTCTTGTGCTATTGTACATTGTAAAGAAGATATATGAAATACTTGGATAAAATGTGAGATCCTTTTCTAAACATAGCAATGATGCAAAGGAAATGAATTATAACACTGACATAGATCAGGATTTAGGTGGGATTCCGGTATGGAGCACAAAAGTAATATGGGGAAATTTGACTTCAAGTAACCGTAGCGTAGCTCTGTCAGGCTAATCTTTCCACAGATAACAATGATATACTCTGGATGGGAATATTAAAAACCAACTATCTGAAGAGATTTGACAGAGACTAAAGGGTAGATATTGGAGAGGAGTCTACTTCTAAAACTCTGATCTTAGCACAAAAGGAAACAGCAGCTAAACACAACAATTTTTGCCTGCTCTTACTTCAGGCAATCATCAGTTCTAGCTGCCTACTGAACAGCTTCCTGAGTGAACCCCATCCTCATCTCCCTCAATCTACTCTTTGTCAGCAAAATTATCATTCCAAAGGACAAATATGATCACATCCCTCTCCTCCTTAAAATTCCTAATTGGCTTCATATTGTCTCCATAGGATAAAATCCAAATTTCGTAATATGGGATCCAAGACTCTTCATGATCTGGCCCCTAATACTTTCTCATGTGTATATATATGTGTGTGTATATATGCACACATATATATACATATATATTTTTTTAAGATTTTATTTATTTATTTATGATAGAGAGAGAGAGAGGCAGAGACACAGGCAGAGGAGAAGCAGGCTCCATGCAGGAGCCTGACGTGGGACTCCATCCTAGGTCTCCAGGATCAGGCCCTGGGCTGCAGGCGGCGCTAAACTGTTGCGCCACCGGGACTGCCCTCTCATGTATATATTATAGGTATTTTTTAAATCTTGCTTTTCTCCACACTCAGACGTCCATCCATTCTCTTGAGAATTTCGTTGGTTTGGAACATCTTTCTTAAATAATCCACTTTCAGCTACCTGTTCTGTGAAGATTTCTTACTCCTCCAGTTCTATAGTCTCTCCTTCCAGAAGAGTTCTTATCTTAGGGATACCTATAGCCTCCATCAACATAAATCTTATTACAGCTCAAAAACTACTTACTAGAAAGTCTGAAATCCAGAAAATCTGTTAAAACTGAAATATCTTTTGGTAACCCATTTGGTAAATGAATTGAACTACTTATATTTATAATCTCAGTTTATTCCACTTTGTATTAATATTCATTAATTTTGCCGCAGAAGTATTAATGGGTTTCATTGCATAGTGAAGCCTCAGACCTCACTGGTAATGGTACATAACACACAGTATATGCACCGCTGGTATATGTACTATTCTCAAAATGGCTACTGCAGCATGTCTCATCCCACAAATTCTAGAACTTCTATCACTTATTGCTTGACTTCCCCAGCTAGGTCATGAAAGGTGACATGGCTTCTATCTCTTTTCCTTTCTCTTTTAAAATGCTTGCCTTTAGAACTTAGCCACCATGTTGTGAGGAAGCTCAGCTATATAGTAAGGCCACCTGTAGCTGTTCTACCCCACAACCCCAGCCAAGGTCTCAACCACCACCCACCAACAACCACCAACCAGCATCAACTACCAGACATGAGAATGAGTGATACCTTCAGATGATGCCTCTCCTGAGCACTCAAGTGCCCCCAGCTGTTTGGCTGAGTGGACCAAAGACAAGCTGATGCCAAGCCTTGCCCCAAATGCAGATTCATGAGAAAGACAAATGTTTTTGTTGTTTTAAGGCACACAATTTTAGGTAATGTTCTGCAGCCAAAGTGATGGAATCTCATTCTATTACCTTGTAAAAATGTGAAATAGTCTTAATTTTAATACACATCAAAGGTTTCAGATAAGATCTGCATACTAAAATTATGTTTGTATATCTATTTTTCTATAGAATTAGAAGTTCTTTGAAGACAAGAACTAAGTTTTCCTTTTTTTTTTTTTTTTTTTTAATCTTGGTATTCTCAGAGCTACTGTTTAAGATTGGGTAGGTCCTTGGGATGCCTGGGTGGCCCAGCAGTTGAACATCTGCCTTTGGCTCAGGGCATGGTCCTGGAGTCCTAGGATTGAGTCCCACATCGGGCTCCCTTCATGGAGGCTGCTTCTCCCTCTGCCTGTGTCTCTGCCTCTCTCTCTCTCTCTGTCTCTCATGAATGAATAAATAAAATCTTAGAAAAAAAAGATTGGGTAGGTCCTCAAGGCATGTCTATTGAATTCATGTTGAATGTATAGATGAGTGAATAAACGCAGGGTTCCAAACAAATGGTTCTTTTGAAATAGTTTTTCAGTAGACTATATACTTTCATTCAATCCAATCCATTGCTCAAAAATAACTTAGAACATCTTATTTTTATAATTACTTTTACTTTATGAACTATATAAAAAGTTTCATCAATTTTTGCGTTGTTTTTATCCAGAAGTGTCATCTTTTTTCTTAAGTTCTTTTTTTAAAGATTTATTTTAGGGCAGCCCTGGTGGCCCAGTGGTTTAGCACTACCTTCAGCCCGGAGCATGATCCTGGAGACCCGGGATCAAGTCCCATGTCAGGCTCCCTGCATGGAGCCTGCTTCTCCCTCTTCCTGTGTCTCTGCCCCTCTCTCACTCTCTCTCTCTCTCTCTCTCTCTCTCTCTGTGCCTCCCATGAATAAATAAAATCTTAAAAAAATAATAAAAAATAAAGATTTAGTTTATGGAGTGAGAGAGAGAGAGGGTGCGTGCATGAACACAGAAGGGGCCAGGCAGAAGGAAAGAGAGAATCTCAAGCAGACTCCCCACTGAACAAGGAGCCTGACACAAGTCTTGATCCCACAACCTGAGATCATGACTTGAGCCAAAACCAAGAGTCAGATGCTTAACCCACTGAGTCACCCAGGCACCCCCAGAAATGTTATCTATTATGATCATGTACCTTACCCATCCAAGTGTGTTCCAAAGTATTCTTGGCTATTTCCAAAAGTCAAATGCATCCTTAAGGATGAAGATTTTCCATTACTGAAGAGAATCAAAGTAATCTGACACAGACTCTGCAGGTTATGCAAAACAGGGAGAGCCCAATGTTTTTGAACAACGTAGTGTTCAAATACAATGCAATGTGTGGAAATGATGCATGGATGCAAAGATTGCAGCATCCATGCTGACAACTATGGAAGAAAAGAAACTACTTTGGAGTTAAGTTCTACCTTGCATGACAAAAATATAAGTTTATTTTTCTCATGGTCATATGTGACACATATGTCATGTCACACATGTACTTAAGCACATGAGGAAAGGGGATGAAGGTAGAGAGAAAATCCATAATGTCATAAAGACATGAATAGACAACATTGATCTATTTTTTAATGTTCCTATTGGGAATAAAGGTTTTAGCTCCTCCCAAGGAATGTTATAATGATGTAATAACAAGGTACTAGTTTTACAGTTCTGTTGCCCAACAACGATTTCCTCAGAATTTAATGGATCCTTACTGCCTTGCTTTTTCTTCCCTCTCCATGTCATGTAAATGACATAAACTGGGTTATATGTAGGTGTATTTCAGGCTAATTCACATTCAGAGGAAATCTCTGTGAAAGTAAGAGTCTTTAGATAAAAAGAATATTAACCACAGTTTCTCAAAAAATGCCAAGAGGGGAAGAGTCTTTCCACCCGAAGCACAACTTCCAATCCTTTCTCCTCTCTGATGTTTCATGGAGTCCGGCAGAAATACTTCCTCCAGACCTCCTTCTTACCCTTCATATTCCTCCAAAATCCCCCTTCCTCCCTCTTTCTCTCATGCCCACTTCCACGCACATACCACCCTGCTCCTTTACTGCCTACCACTCTCATCTTCTCAATGTGTTCTTTCCTTATCGAGCTGTTCCTGAGATCAATCGAACTGGCCTTGGTTGTATTAATTCCCTTCCTTATGCATTAACCTGGTCCCCTGCAATCCTGGAACCAGGGACACAGTGCGATGAAAAGAAGTTCTCTTTTTCAAGGTGAGAAGGAGAGGCTGTGAATCCTGAAATATGATTTTTTTCCCTTGTCATACCAACATCTTCTAAGTAGTATTCCATTTCACTAAACAGCAATAAAATGATGAGTAACCTTGACCAGATATACTGCCAGGACACTGTAAAGTACAACATGACCTGCCTATAGACTCTAAAATGAACAGTTCAAGGACCACATATTCACTGGTATATATTGCTGCAGGCCTGCTGGGGTCTGGACAAATTGATATTGATTTAAATGGATTCGTAAACAGTGTCATGAGGAGCTACTTCATCCCTGGGGCTACCATATTCCTGGGGTCCCTCTCCTTTTACCTAACACCTCAGTACCACTTTTTTAAGGAGTTTAAAGCCCTGGAAATTGCCAAAGACCTGATAATGAAAGCCAAGTATCCACTCCTATGTCCCCATCCCCCCTTCCCTCTCTTTGGACTCTGAACCCCAGAAGTTCTAGGGATTGGAGGGTGTAGAAGCTGCAATGCAGAAATTCACATTTATGATAAGGCTGTGACATAAAATACAAGTATACTGAATTAAGTCTGAATTTCACATAGAGAACAAATAACTTCTTAGTAAGAGTATCTCCTAAATATTGCATGAGGTATACTTATACTTAAAAAAAAAAAAAGCATTCATTCTTTATGTGAATGAAGTTCAAATTTAACTAGATATTCCTATTAGAATTTTCCCCAGAAATCTGGTAACCCTAATTTAGGACAATCAGTGAGAATATCAACCGAGAATGAATGTTAGGCTTAAAAATGGGAATTCTTAGGTATGTACTGTCACTTGAGTTGCCCACTAAAAATGTACCCAAAACATCAGAATATAAGAAAGAAAGAAAGAAAGAAAGAAAGAAAGAAAGAAAGAAAGAAAGAAAGAGAGAGAGAGAGAAAGAAAGAAGCAGTCTCTGAAAACAGCGGGATCAGACTGAGATAGTCTGTAGTAATAAGACGCTTAAGTAGCTGGAAATGTTTTATTGGTGTACTAGAGATAGAGACTAAGTCAGCTTGTCCTTAAAGCATATATGATGTGGTAGTCATGTGATAATTTACTTGTCAGCACGACCTGTCCAGATGAGCTCAAAGTCTCTTCTCAGTTTCTGGAAACGGAGATGGGAATTGCAAAGCAAACTGTTGGTAGGAACATATAAAAATCTGGAGGAAATCTGCATCGCCCAACAGAGAAGACAACTAGATCAAAGGCACTACAGTAAAATGTAACCATGCTGACCTAGAAAACTTTGGGTGTGAAGGGGATGCACTGGCCAAAGTGCTCAACAGCTCATGATGTTTTTGTCTTAAAAAAATGCTAATACAGTGAAGATTCTCAAACATAATCTAATCTGGTTTATTCTCACTTGCTTATCTCTGATCCTGCTCATCCTCATAAGAAAAGAAAAAGGAGGGGGTGCCTGGGTGGCTCAGTCAGTTAAGCATCTGCCTTCAGCTCAGGTCATGATTCCGGGGTCCTGGGATGGAGCCCCGTGTAGGGCTCCCTGCTTAGCGGGGAGTCTGCTTCTCCCACTTCCTCTGCCTGCCGCTCCCCCTGCTTGTGCTCTCTCTTTCTCTGTTAAATAAATAAATAAAATCTTTAGGGAAAGAAAAAAGCAGTCTGAGCCTAATTCTTCAGAGATTGAAACTATTGCCTCGTAGCTTCACAGTGGTTTATCATTACTTTCAAAGCAAATACGGAATCTTATTTACATCTTATTTAAAACGTAATGATAAACTACTTCAATGAAATTAGCAAACATTACTAGAAATGTACATGTTTACATGGATTATTAATTACTAATAATCAATTTATGAAACCAGGAGATGTACTAGGTCACTTAAGTTTTATAGCAAACATCCAGTTTACTTGTTCTGCTTTGCTTTTTTAAAAACATTTCTCCCAAAAGAAATAGGTCTCCTTCAAGCATTCTTAAGCAAAAAGATTCAGTGTCCCAGGATGCTCTAGAGGCAATGAGAAGCCCCTGGTTGGTCTTCAGAGTGGACTGGAGCTGTGCTGGTTCTGGGGGCTGAAGCGGCTGGGAGCGGGGGGCAGGGTGGTGGTGGTCGTGAGTGTAGACCGGCTTCCCAAGCTGGCAACTCCTCCCTGTGGCCTGGGCAACAGGGGACTTGCAGGGGCTCGGGGTCAATGAGGAGATCCAGACAGGAAAGCAGACCTTCCCTGAGAACGCAGCAGGAAAACAAGGAGAGGCACTCAGGATATGAGTGAAAACAAGATGACCATTAAGTGAACGCATGGATGGTAACAGGTAAGAGATGTCCTGCTCTGTCTCCTCTAATGAGGTCCAAAACTTACGCGATTTTGCTGAAATACAACTTAGGAGTTGTGATGGTTAACTTTATGTGTCAACCTGATGGGGACATGGGCACTCAAATCCATTGTTATTTCTGCATGTGCCTTTGAAGGTGTTTCCAAATGAGGTTAGCAGTTGACTCGGGGGGGCCGGTAACATAGGTTGCCTTCCCCAAGGCGGTGGGCATTACCAAACTGTTGGCAGTCTGACAAAAACGAAAAGGCAGAGGAAAGAGGAATTCACTCCTTTTGCTTCCTCCCTGCCTGCTTGGGCTGGGACATCCATCCTCTCCTGCCCTTGGACTGACCATTACAGCGTCAGCTCCTCTGCTTCTCTGGCCTTCAGACTCAGACTGAACTACATCACTGCCTCCCAGATCTCCGCAGTCAGATCCTGGGACTCCTTAGCCCCTGTAATCAAATAAGCCAATTCCTCAAAGGAATCTCTGTATCTGTACCTCTATCTATATCTTTATTTCCTACTTATTCTGTTTCTCTGGAGAACCCTGATTAATAGAAAAGTAAAAATGAGGCCATAAAACATCGTGGAGGGAAATAAACTTATACTCACCCAACCTAGCTACCTCTTCCTGCACATTCCCTCTCCCCAGACCCTACCTAATCACTCACCTACCTGAATTCCATTTCCCATTGTGCATTCAGTGTTTTAGAAGTGATAGCCTAGGGGAGCCAGGGTGACTCAGTCCATGCGGTGTCTGCCTTTGGCTCAGGTCACGATCCTAGGATCTTGGGATCCCACCCCACATCAGACTCCCTGCTCAGCAGGAAGCCTGCCTCTTCCTCTCTCTCTGCTCCTCCCTGCTACCCGTGCTGTCTCTGGCTATTTAGCAGCTCGCCAAACTGTACACTCACCGAAGGCAGGAGCAGCCTCCCAGACACTCTTATTTCCTACATGGCCCAAAACCTAGAAGCAAGTGCTTTGCACATAAGTAGGAGTTTCAAGGAGTTGACAAATACAATCTCCAAACTGCTAATATCTAAAAACACTAACTAGTGTTATTAATCTCAAAAAACAAAACAAAACAAAACCAGATCACAAAGAGAGCATCTTGCCTTTACGGTTCTCTCTAGGACGCCTTGAGAACGAGACTGAGCACAAGGTCAGGAGACTGGAGGGCAGACTGCAGTCTCCCGAGCTACAGGCTTGGCACCCTTTACCAGCACTAAGTTAGCCATAAGAAAATGAATGACAGTCCTGTCAGCATGCTATACACTTTGGGGAAAGGAACGGATGAAATCATATTGGCAGGATATGTCTCCTTTTTCCCTACAATTGTTCATTTGATCTTTATCCCAAAGCTTCTTTGACATGATTAACCAAAGACTGGAAGCTGAAGATATGAGACACACAAAAGCCTATTAGATTATCTAGTCCATTTTTTAGGCCACATGTACAATTACGTGTTCCCTATAGAAATATTTTCTAGAACTTTGTCTGCCCCTTTCCCAGTAGACCTCTCTGAATGTTTTAAAGTCTTTTCTGGGGAGCGTGTTCCAGTTAGGCACATCGTAGACACCTGACAGTTTTTCTGAAGCTTCTATTTCAATTTGTCTTATTTAAATTTTGCCCCATTACTCCTACTTAGACCCTTTTCCTGTCACCATATTGTAGATAGTTTTCATATTCCTTTTTAGGCATAATTTAACCATGCTTCACACATTAACTTGAGTAGACAGTATATGGTATAAATTACACAAAACAGCGATGTGTGAAGACATTCTGTGGTGAATAAATTAAAGCATTAATTTCAGACATATCAAACTAACACTTTTTAAATTTGTGGTTCCTATAATTTTCAGACCTGTTTCTAAAGTCTCTGCAGTGGGGGAATTAAATGGAAGAGATTAGTCTAAAACTTCTACTTTCATTTCATAGGTTGGAGATCAGCCATTTCCATGAATATTTAAAAGAGAAAGAATCTTTTTTTTTTAAAGAATTTAACACAGAGGTCCTACTCGGATTTAAGGAGATGTTGCCATTCAGACATACAGGTGAATAAGATTAGGCTTAGCAATTCACCAGACATCACCACCAACAATCTGGCAGCCAAGAGAGAATTAAGGGAGATTTTATTGCCCACAAAGTATATGTGAAATTTGGTACAATGAATCTGAATTGACTGAAGAAGCGCACATGTTTATAGTATGAAGAGAAGATTAAAAATAAAAAAAAAAAGAACCTAACTCATATTTAACCAAAATTCCTCTGTGCGAAAAGGAACACTTTTCCAGCACAGGCTCTCTGGGGATCCTGGGGTTTCTGGTTTCCACGACCGATGCAGCATTGCGGAATGGACAGGGATCTAGCACCAAAACACATATGCTCACAATTCCTTTTAAGTAGTGAGTCTTGAGATGAGTCAAGTTTATTATCCTTGTTCCCAGTTTCAATTTTCACCATAGTACGTACCACGTTTACGTTTTAATTTTGCTGATTGCCTGTCTCTTCCAGCCCTGACCTAGAATCTAAGCTCCGTGAGGACAGAAATTTTGTGTTTTGTCTTGTTTACTTCTGTATGCCTGGTGCCTAGAATATGGCCTGACCCACAGCAGGCAGTCAAGTGTTGGTTAAAGGAAATCACTTATTTGGCACCGATTTCTCCATTTACAGAGACAGAAAAATAGCATGCATATGTCTTTGCTAAAAAGAACTAGATCCAAAAAGAAAAAAAAATTGTTCTACTACAAGAAGTTTTTTAAATTCTTGAAGGTAGGCTTCAAAATAGTATTATTCCTTATAGTATAAACTAGGAAGTATCTTAAATCTGACCATCTAATTAAAGGTGCTAAAGATGAGGCTCCCTGAGGGCAGAGGCAGTGTCGTATTTTTCTCTCCGTATCAGTTCAGGACACAGACCTGGAATGAGGCATAAATGACATCCAGCTGGAATGGCTGACCTAGGCTGTGCTGGCCACTGCTCTAAACACTTATGCACATTAATTCATTGACTTTTTATAATCGTTCTACTTGGGGGCACGATTTTTATCCCCAGCTTCCAGACGAAGATCATAAAGCCTCAGAGAATAAGTAACTGCCAGTTATCAATGTTTCGTTTCTCAGCTCCAAACTCACCCTCCTTTGCCTGGGTTTGTGAGCTGGGACTGGCCAAATATTGTATCAACAGAGGGCACCAGAGGGACACTGCAAGGCTGCAGCCCCAGGAAGACCCTCCCTTACAGGCCCTAGACCTCGATGTTTGTTCTTCAGTGTGAGAAACCAGAAGGCAGCTTGGAGGAGTCCCAGCTCCACCTTGGCCACACTGTGCTTCTGCAGCACAGCGCTGGCTCTACCTTCCGGAAAGTCTTTTCCCACCAGCAGGCTGCATGTTCCCGAGGTACCCACAGCTTCTATCAAGAAGACTGACTCCCCTTAATTCCTTTATTTATCCCGTCTGCTCAGCCAGGAGGTAGTGGTTGGCACCCACCTTTTACTCTGTAAGTAGGTAGCCTCCTTCTCCTAGTTAACAATTCTTTATAATTGTCCCTGGATATAGTATTTGAAGGGTACTCTATAATTTCAGACCCCAAACAGTCCAAGACTGTACCACTAAGAAGCAATCAAGCTGGACTTCAAACCCAAAATGTCTGATACCAGAGGGACACTCCAAACCATGATGCTACACTGTCTCCAATGTTTGGGATAGAATCCAGGATAACTCCCCCAACAGCCTGGAACCTCTGAGGCTGCAGAGATGAAAACTGCAATACGGGAGTGAAGTGCTGAATTGCATCTCCTCAGGTATGACATGGCTTAATACTATACAACCCTAAATCTTAATATTTCAAATCCCTTTTATATGCAGAATTTCACCACCAAACAACCCTGTAGAGTTGATAAGGCATATGTTATTATTCCCATAGATAAACTGAGGCCCACAGATACTGAAATTTTACACAAAGAGTTAGACTCGAGTCTTCCAACTCCCAACCAGAATTTTATTTACAATATCACTATCTTGCCTTGAGATTTAGTTACTCTGGAGTCAAGTGGACTGTGAGATTGTGAATAGTGGATCTCCAAAAGATCCATGTCCTAATCCTTGAAGCCTGACTATAACCCTTATAAAGGGAACTTCACAGATGTGATTAAATTACAGGGAGAGAGGGAGTTATCCTGGATAATCAGGGTGACCCCTAAATGCCATCATAAGAGTCCTCAGAAGACAGAGGCAGAGAGAGACTTCACACACAGAGGAAAAGATGTGAAGACAGAGGCAAAGATGGGAATGTGTGGCTACAAGCCAAGGAATACAAGTAGCCTCCAGAAGCTGGAAGAGAAAAAGATACAGAAAGAGAAAAGGAAGATTCTCATCTAGAGCCTCTGTAGGGAACACAGCCCTGCTGACACCTTGACAACAGCCCAGCATACTAATTTCCAACTTCTGGCCTCCAGAACTGTGAGAGACCACATTTCTATTAAGTCGTCAAGTTTGTGGTAATGTCTTACAACAGCCTCAGTAAATTGATACACTGACAAATTCAAGTTTCAAAGAAAAGTTTATACACATAGAAAATAATTTCTAAAAAAAAAAAAAAAAGAAAAAAAAGAAAATAATTTCTAAGCATGACATAAGTAGTTCCATAAAATTAATTTCTTTCAAATGAAAGATGCTAGGCACTGGGGTGGCTCAGTCAGTTAAGCATCTAACTCTTGGTTTTGGCTCAGGTCAGGATCTCAAAGGCGTGGGACCAGGCCCTGTGATGGACTTGTCCTGAGCATAGAGGCTGCTTGAGATTCTCTCTGTCCCTCCCTTACCCTGCGTATATGTGCATGCTCGCTCTCTCTAAAAAGAAGTAAATTAAATGAAGGATGTTAAGAATATTGAGAATGAAAACACAAGTTACAGAAAATAAAACCTTCTGAGACTGCTGGGTGGCTCAGCGATTGAGCATCTGCCTTTAGCTCAGGGCATGAGCCCACAGTCCTGGAATCAAGTCCCTCATCGGGCTCCATGCAGGGAGCCTGCTTCTCCCTCTGCCTACGTCTCTGCCTCTCTCTCTGTGTCTCTCGTGAATAAATAAAATCTTCTAAAAATAAACAAATAAAGAAGAGTTAATATCTATTCTTTTCAAACTATTCCAAAAAAAAGGAGGAGGAAGAAAGTCCAAATACATTCTACAAGGCCTGTATTACCCTGATACCAAAACCCAGACAAAGACATTACAAAAAAAGAAAAAGAAAAGAAAACTATAGATCAATATCCCTGATGAACATAGATGCGAAAATCCACAAAAAGTATTAGCAAGCCACATTCAACAGTACAATAAAAGGATCATTCACCATGTTTGAGTGGAATTTATCCTGGGGATGGTTCAATATCTGCAAGTCAATCAACGTGACATACCACATTAAGAAAATGAAGGATAAAAATCATATGATCATCATAATAGATGTGGAAAAAACATTTGACAAATTTCAACATCCATTTACGATAAAAACTCTCTAAAAGGTGGGTTTCAAGGGAACCTACCTCAACGTAATAAAGGCCATATGTGGAAAATCCACAGCTAAAATCATATGCAATGTTAACAGCTGAAAGCTTTTCCTTTAAGATCAAGAACAAGACAAGAATGTCCATTCCCTTCACTTTTATTCAACATAGTCCTGGGAGTCCTAACCACAGCAATCAGACAGGAAAAAGAAATAAAAAGGCATCTGAATTGATAAGGAAGAAGTTAAATTGTCACTGTTTGCAGATGACATGATAATATAAAACCCTGAGCAACCCACAAAAAACTATTAGAAATAGTTACGGAACTTACATAATTCATTAAGAATTCTGTAAAGTTGCAGGATACAAAACCAATATACAAAAATACGTTGTGTTTCTATTCACTAATAATACAGTAGCAGAAAGATAAATTAAGAAAATAATTCCATTTACAATTACATCAAAAGGAAAAAAATACCTAGGAATAAACTTAACCAAGGAGGGGGAAGACCTGTACTCTGAAAACTACAGAACACTGATGAAAGAAACTAAAGACAACACAAATAAATCCAAAGATATTCCATGCTCATGGATTGGAAGAATTAATATTGTTAAAAAGTCCATATTACCCAAAGCAATCTACAGATTCAGTGCAATCCCTATCAAAATACAAATAGCATTTTTCACAGATCTAGAACAGATAATACTAAAACTTGCAGAGAACCACAAAAGATTTCAAATAGCCTAAGCCAATTTTAAGAAGGGCAAAACTGGAAAGATTACAATCCCAGACTTCAAGATCTACTACAAAGCTACAATAATAGGAAGAGTATGGTACTAGCCTAAAAATAGACACATAGATCAACAGAACAGATTAAAAAAGCCCAAAAATAAACCCACCATTACATGGCCAATTAATCTATGACAAAGGAAGCAACAATATAGACTAAGTAAAAGACAGTTTCTTCAACAGATTGTGCTGGGAAAACTGGACAGCTACATACAAAAGAATGAAACTGGACCACTTCCACACACACACACACACACACACACACACACTAAACTCTACATGGATTAAAGATCTAAATGTGAGACCTGAGACCATAAACCTAGAAAAAAACATAAGCAGTAATCTTTCTGGCATTGGCTTAGCAACATTTTTCTAGATATATCTCCTCAGGCAAGGAAAACAAAAATAAAATTAAACTATTGGTACTATACCAAAATAAAAAGCTTTTACACAGCAAAGGAAATCACCTACAAAGGGCAAAGGCAACCTCCTGAACAGAAGAAAATATCTGCAAGTGATATATCCAGTAAGGGGTTAATACTCAGAATACATAAGGAATTTTTAAACTCAGCACCAAAAAAAATAATAATAATAATAATAATCTAATTTAAAAATGGGCAAAGGAACTTAACATTTTTGCAAAGAAGACATCCAGATGGCCAACAGACACATGAATAGATGTTCATCATCATTCATCATCAGGGAAATACGAATCGAAACCACAATGAGATATCCGCGCACTTGTCAGGAAGGCTGAAATAAAAAAACAGAGAAACAACAAGTGTTGGTGAGGATGTATAAAAAAGGAACCCTTGTGAACTGTTGGTGTAAATGCAAATTAGCGCGGTATGGAAAACTGTACGGAGGTTGCTCAAAAAATTGAAAAGAGAATTAACATATGATTCAATAATTCCACTACCATGTACTCATCCAAAGAAAATGAAAATTCTAATTTGAAAAGACATGTGCACTCCAATGTTTATTGCCACATTACTTACAATAGCCAAGATATGGAAGCAACCCAAATGTCTATCCATAGATGAAACGATAAAGATGTTGTACAAACATACCGTGGAATATTACCCAGCTATAAAAAAGAGATACCTTGCCATGTACAACAGCATGCATGGATCTAGAGGATATAATGCTAAGTGAAATAAGTCGGTCAGATAAGTATTGCACAATTTCATTCATATGTGAACTTTAAAAAACCAAACAATCAGAAAAATAAAAGACAAAAGAACAGACTCTTAAAAACAGAGAACAAACTGGTGGTTGCCAGAGGAGAGGTGAGGGTGGTGGAATGGGTGAAACAAATGAAAAGGATGAGGGCACACTTATCTGGATGAGCTCTGAGTAATATATAGAACTGTTAAATCATTATACCATATGCCTAAAACTAATGTCACAGTACATTAATATACTTCAATTAAGAAAAAGAAAATGTACAAGAATATCCATCATCAATAGAATGTATGAAAAACTGTGGAAAAGAGTGAACTGCCACTATACCCAACATGAATGAATCTCACGTATAGAACGCTGGCCAAAAGAAGTCTGACACAAAACAGCATACACTATGATTCCATTCATATAAAGTTCAAGAGCAGGCACATATTGAGGTAAGGTCATAGAAGTTAGAACTGTGGTTTCCCTTGGGGGTTATCTGGGTGGAGGGACCACAGGGGAGCCTGCTGGCGGGCCAGAAATGTTCTATATCTTAATCTAGGGGGAAGGAGTATACATGGATGATACCTAAGTAAAAGAAATCGACTGCAAGTATATACCTAAGATTTATAGTCTTTATCATATATGTTGGATCTTTTTTTTTTCTTTAAAGATTTTATTTATTTAGTCACGATAGACATAGAAAGAGAGAAAGGGAGAGATACAGGCAGAGGGAGAAGCGGGCTCCATGCCAGGACCCTGACGCGGGACTCGATCCCAGGACTCCAGGATCGCACCCTGGGCCAAAGGCAGGCGCCAAACCGCTGAGCCACCTAGGGATGTCCTATATGTTGGGTCTTAATAAAAAAGAACATTAAATATTTATTATATTTTTTAAAGATTTTATTTATTAATTCATAAGAGACTCAGAGAGAGAGGCAGAGACATACCCAGAGGGAGAAGCAGGCTCCCTATAGGGAGCCAGAGGCAGGACTCCAACCCAGGACCCCAGGATCACGACCTGAGCCAAAGGCAGACGCTCAACCACTGAGCCACCCAGGTGCCCCTATTTATTTCAGGGGATCCCTGGGTGGCTCAGCGGTTTCGTGCCTGCCTTTGGCCCAGGGTATCATCCTGGAGTCCCAGGATCGAGTCCCGCGTCGGGCTCCCGGCATGGAGCCTGTTTCTCCCTCTGCCTGTGTCTCTGCCTCTCTCTCTCTCTCTCTCTCTCATAAATATATAAAAATAAATCTTTAAATAAATAGGTATTTATTTATTTTAAAGAAAGGACAGAAATGTAGCAAGGATAATGCATCACGTTTAAGATAGAAAAACAGTATACCATTCCCAAGTTTCACTAAAAAATAAGTTTTAGGGTTTTCCTCATTTGCCAGATAGGAGTAATAGTATCTATCAACTTCATATAGCAATTAAGAGAATCAGATAATATATAAATATAAATATCTTTGTACTCTAATAAGAGAAGTCCTCTGTCGATAGAAGGTAATATTTGTAGAGCATTCCAAATATATCATTTTCACTTAAGTAATATCTTAGAAATTCTTCTTCCGTTCTTTTAAAATACAGTAACTAAAACCCATAAAGTAAACAAAGAGGAACTCTGAGTTAGGCCAGCAACAAATCGATAAATTGATAATTGGTCCTAAAGTAGAGCTGCCCATTCTTTCCAGGACCCCTCTGATGGGCAATTGTCATTAAATCAAAATGTTGTTTCTCCTAATGTTAAATCTTCCTGAAAGATTCCAGAATCTGCCTAGAACAGGATACTCAATTCCAGAGACTACCACCAAAGATTTATTAAATTTCAAGCCCAATAATACAATCCTGCTTACCCCCTTTTTTGAGTTATTAATAAAACAAACAAGATTGGGGATCCCTGGGTGGCTCAGCGGTTTGGCACCTGCCTGGAGCCTGCTTCTCCCTCTGCCTGTGTCGCTGCCTCTCTCTTTCTCTGTCTCTCTCATGAGTAAATAAATAAAATATTAAAAACAAACAAACAAGATTGCAACCAGCTCTAACAACTCATATAACAACATGGTTCAAATCGTACAGTTCCTCTAAATCAGACCGGTCCAATGTGGTAGCACCAGCCACACGTGGCTACTGAACACTTGAAATTTGGCTAATCTGAACTGATCTGCCCTCTAAGTGTAACACACACACAATTTTCAAAATTTCATACAAAAAAAGAATGCAAAATATCTCAATATTTTATATTGATTATATGTCAAAATGATAATATTTTTAATACACTGGGTTAAATAACTAAATATACCTAATATATACCTAAGTATGCCTAGATAAGGTATACTACAATGAATTTAATCTGTTTATTTTTAGGTTTTCTAAATGTGCTAATAGAAAACTTTAAATTTTGGGCAGCTGGGTGGCTCAGCAGTTTAGCACTGCCTCCAGCCCAGGGCCTGATCCTGGAGTCCCGGGATCGAGTCCCACGTCAGGCTCCCTGCATGGAGCCTGCTTCTCCCTCTGCCTGTGTCTCTGCCTCTCTCTCCCTCTGTCTCTCCCATGAATAAATAAAATCTTTAACTAACTAACTAAATAAATAAATTTTACATATGGCTTGCATTGTATTTCTACTAGACAGCAGGGATCTAAATAAAGATAGACCTTTTTATAATGCTATTTTTCTCAGAGTTTTCAAAAGAGTTTTAAGAATTAGGGTGAAGACTGCTTAAATGTTTTCTGGCCAAATTACCTGTCTTTGTTAACAATTAAAATCTACATTGAATCTTTACAATCAACTGAGTTTTAGAGTGGTCATATGATGTTTGGCCCCCACGAAGTCACAGAATATTTAACTGGTTTTCCCTGAGCTTTAATAATATGTAAACCTGTAGTTCTAAAACTTTTCAGGGCTTTGTACTGTTGAGGCAGAGAAATGAACTTAATAGATCTCCAACATGACTTTCCAGGATGCCCCAACACAAAAGCTACATTCAATTAACCAAAAATGATACTGCTATGAATTGAATTGTTGTTCTCCCAAATTCATATGTTCAAGCCCTAGCCCCCAGTATGATATGTGGAGGTGGGGGATTTGGGAGGTAATTAGGTTTAGATGAGGTCATGAGGATGGGGTGCTGATTGATGGGATTAGTGTCCTCATAAGAAGAAAAGATCAAAACTCTTTCTCTCCCTGATGTGAGGACACTGTGAGAAGGCAGCCATCTACAAGCCAGAAAGAGAACTGACCCTGCCAGACCTTCATCTGGGATTTTTTGAATTCACAACTGTGAGAAAATAAATTTTGATTATTTAAACCACCCAGTCTACTTTACTGTATTTAGTTACGGCAGCTCAAGTAACTAACACAGAGATCTACTGCTTAAAGCAATCTCTCTTTTATTAAACATGATAATCTTCACTTAAGGCTATTTATGAATAGGTACATTTTGTTATATAAAGACATGATGATAAAAATAAATAAATAAAGACATGATGATTTGCACAATGTGAAGAATTTAAAAATAAATATTTGTTGACTTTCTCTATGTGTTAATAGGACAGGTCTGACCTACAGCTTCTGTAGACCAACTCACTCGTGGATCATCTTTGTTGAGCCAGAAAAAAAGGATCAAGGAAGATGAATATTATTTAAAAACATTGTTACTTCAAAATATTTCATTCTTAATTATATAAAAAATATTTTCTTCAGCACATAGAATTCATATTTCTATCCTAACTGAAAATGCAAAGTTGTTCATCTCTCCCCTAGGGATTTGCTTACTGGTGTGGCACTTTCAATGATTTCACCATAGTTTAGGCATAATAAAATCTCATTTTATGCTCCAAGGCAGGAACGATCCTAAATGCTCCTCAACCAGTATAGTACACAACCCTGTGGCTTTTGGAACAACATTTAAATAGACATCCCAAAGAAGAAAGGGTCCCAGCCTAGGGAACGAAATAGTATGCTTGTTTCTTTAGAAACTTCAAAACATCATCAGATGTTTACTGCTTGGTTTTAAAGAAAGAAAGAGAAAGAGGGGCCAATAGAGTAGATTTAATAGTAGTAGTAACAGAAGATTCAATCCCTTTTTATCACTTTAATCTTTTTTTTTTTTTGCCACCTTTTAGAGCTCCAAAGGGTCTAAGTTACTCCAAACAAAACAAAACAAAACAAAACAAAAAACAAAAACAAAACCATACAAAATTTTGTTTGTCCTTCACATATTTTCGGGGAAAAGGACCCTGAACTTTGAACATAATCTCCAAGGAGGCAATGACCAAAAAAAGTTAAGAATCTTTTGGTTAAGGATTTGCTTAAGTAAAGTGAATGGACATTTGTCCTTGCACCTGGCCAGGTAGGGCCAGCTTCCTCATTCGCCGCACACCACCTAAGACCTCAGTATGTGTGTGTGTGTGTGTGTGTGTGTGTGTGTGTGTGTGTATATACATATATATATATGCCAGGCCCTGCTTCAGTGATTGGATTACTTGCTTGTTCCTTGCTTTTGTTTCCTGGGTGTGTGTACCCTAGCTGCTTCCAACTTCCCTCTTCCCCAGAGTTGTCCTGTTCTGTGTACCCCCCATTAGAGAGAGGGGCTGTCTCCTCCTCTGAGTGAGATCCAGGGTGAAATGCATCCCATTTATCAACATACCCCTCTCCCTCCTTCCTGGCTACTCTTCTGGGGCCAACCCGAGTTTGCCACCGTGTGGAATGGGTTGTCCCACCTCTTTTACTCTCTTAGTATTTAGGTCTAGGGACGGTGGGGTTCGGTGAGGTACTTTGAAACCTATCAGATTACAGTCCTGCGCTGCCATTCCCAGGCTGCGTAAAAATGCTCTTCCCTTCCCACCCTGAAGATGTTGCGAGTCGGGCATGGCGTGCTCCCAGCTCCCCAGAGCAGAATATCATATAAAAGCAATAAAAGCATTCTGTCGCTGTCCATTATTTTGGCTCTCGCACACCAGTGGCGGAGTCCCCCCGTGCACCTGCCTGGGCCATTTCTTCCCCAAGAGTCAGCAGCAGAGCCCCCGAGCACCCACTGACTGACGTCGCGGCCCTCACTCCTTCCACCCTCTCCACGCCCCCCGCCCCCCCGCCCCCCGTTCCAAGTTGTCTCCTTGAAGAGAACTCCAGATCTTTCGACAACCCCTTTTGTATTGAGGTAAAGAAGCCTCGAAGCTCACTCTCCTCACCAGTAAATTCTCCAATCTCTCCGTTTCCTGGCAGAGCGCGGAGAGGGGTAAGTTGTGTGCGTGTGTGCGCGTGTGTGCCTGTGTGTGTTTCCTAAAAACTTGCGTAAAGCCCGCTGAGCGCGGCCCCTCCGACATCCCGGATCTCCAGGCAAGGAGTGGGCTGGCCTGGGTCCCCCGACACCCGGCACGACGCCTCCCTGAGCCCGGCCCCGGGGAGCGGCGGCGAGAGGCAGGCGAGCTCGGGGTCGGGAGCCGCCCCCCCCCATCCCCGGCGGCAGCAGCGGCGGCGGAGGCGCCCGGGTCACCCCCACCGCCCGCGGCCCCCGGCCCGACCCCCGCAGTCCCCGCCGGGAGGCCGGCCCGGCCGAGGGCGCTGCGCCGCGGCCTCCGGCTCCTCCGCGGGGCGCCGCGCGGCCAGGCCGGTGGGTGGCGGCGGCCCGGGCCCCCGGGGATGGCGGCGGCCGCGCTCCGCCAGCAGGTGGCCCCGGGGTCCCGGCGGCGCCGCCTCCTCCCCGGCGCCCCTCCTCCCGCGGGGGCGGTCAGCGCCCCGACCCGGCTCGCACCCCGCCGCCGCCGCCCTCGGCCCGCCCGCCGCGTCCCCGGGGCCGCGCTCGCCGCCGCCGCCGCCGCCGCCGCCGCCGCCGCCGCGTCCGGAGCAGCGCCCAGGCCGGCCCGCCCGCCCGCAGCACCCGGCCCGCCGCGCCGCGCCCTCCCCGCCCCCAACTCGCTCCCCCGCGGAAAGTTCGGCTCGGGCGGCGGCGGCCCGGGGACCCGGCAAGCGAAGGGGCCGGGGGCCGTGCTGACGGGACCGGGCGGCGGCGGCGGCGGCGGCGCGGCGGGGGCAACTTCTGCCGCCGGCCCCGCGAGCCGCAGCCCCCGGGCGCGCTCGAGGTGGTTCTGCCCTCGCCCTCGCCTCCCCCTGCGGATCCAGGGCACGGACCTTGGTCCTGGCGCTCCCGCTGCCGGGTGACAAGAGCCGCCGCCGCCGCCTCAGCCGCCTCAGCCGCCGCCGCCGCCTCAGCCGCCTCACCGCCCCCCGGCCGCAGCCCCTGCCTCCCGCCTCCCGCCTCCCGCCTCCCGCCTCCCGCCAGCACCATGGAGTTCTCCGAGAGGAAGAGGAGCAGGAAATCGCAGAGCTTCAAACTGGTGAGCCGAGGTAAGCGGCGGGCCGCCGGGCCGGGCGGGGGGCGTGCGGGCGGCGCGCGGGGAGGACTCGGCGCCGCGGAAACACCCCCGCGGCCCGCGCCCCGCGCCCCGCGCCCCGCGGGGGGGCCGCGGTGTGGGGGCGACGGGGGCGCTTCCGGGACCCCCGGGTCCCCTCCCGCGGGGGCGGCGCGGGGGCGGCGCGGGGGGGCGCACACGCCGCGCGGCGGGGAAAGTTGTGCAGGGGGCGGGGGGAGGCAGGATGTTATTCAGCGTAAACAAGTCGGAGGGCACCTCAGGAAATTAGCGAACAATGACACTTGGGGAGCCGAGAGCCTTCTGTGGTCTTCCACTCCGCGGCCGGGGGTGGGGGTGCGGTGGGGGCGGGGGGCGCGCGCTGCCTCTCCCCCGCAGGCCGTGCACGCTCGGATCCCGACCCCGGCTTGGGGGCTGGCCTCCCCCCGCCCTCCTCACACATGCACACACCCCCCTCACGAAAACAGAAGCAAAAGCAAAAAAATAAAAAGAAAAAGGTGGTGGTTCTTTCAAGCACCAGAAAGCAGCTCATTAGGTGAAGGTGTAGGAGCCCAGACGAGAGCGGTTGACCTCTGGCATCTTCGCTATAGATACGTTCCGGGGGTTGGGGAGGGGGGGGGGGCGGTGGGAAGGTGTATCGGAAGGGATCGCTTGTCGGTCACAAAAGTATCCCGATTAAAAAAAAAAAAAAAAAAAAAGATTCCAGCCGGTTCCTGACGATTTAACAGGTGTATGCCGCTCGCCGTCTTCGGGCTTGGGTCTCTCACAGGGAGGGCCGGGGAAAGTTGAATCTCGCCCTGTCCTGTGTTCAGTTACTTGTCAGGTCTCTCTTTTCCTGATTGGACTTTGTCAAAGATGATGAGAACTTGACATAAGAGCAGACATTAAAATCGGGCTATTAAAATGGCTTTGTGTTACCTTAAATTACAGGCAGGTGACTTTCTACCCCCCCCCCCCCCATCCTCATGTCACAAGTCCTGATACCGAGTTTTGGAACCGCCTCGTTTAAATATCTTCTTTGAATCAACTTGAGGTCAGAACCAAACCCCAGAATTTGTCCCCTTTCCCTCTGTGCTTCTATCTAGCACTGGCCTCAGAGTAGAGGGAGAGCAGGAACCTGGAGAAGCCCCGTGCGAGCTGATGAAAATTAGAGGGTGATTTCCAAGTAATAGGGCTTTTCAAGCTAAGCTGAGCTAACTGTGATGTAGATTCAGTAAAGTCTGCTCTCCGCTGGTCTGAAGGTGGTTGTATAGACATTTATTTCCAAGATCGGCTCAGATCTGTTTCCCCTGTTTTAGTTTGGATACTGTTTAATGAAAGAGGCCTGAAATAGTCTCTACAAATTCAAAATATTTGGCTCTTCCTTCTCTCTGTGTGTGGATTGCTCAGTCATTTGTACTTTTAAAAATCTCTCCGTATGTGACTGGCCGGTGGGTCTATTGATTCATTCAGGAATGTAGGCTGCTTTCTTATTTATGACCTCTCAGACAACTTACTACTTTATCTGAAAAGTGAGAAGTTTTGTAGACCTTGACCTGTTAGGTCTCAAGCCACAAAAAGGGGAATAGCTGTTAAGAAGGAACCTCTATTTTCTTCCTAGACGATCCTACCTTTTAGAAATAGATCATTGGCAAGCCCAGTAGCCTCCGTAGAGAAGAAAAACGCTTGTAAAGTACTGCATTTTAAAGTTTGACTGACATAGCAAGTTTTTCATTTTCCTCTTTTTTTTTTTTCTTTGAATTATGGGTCTGATTCTTCTCTCTGCTCTGCAGGTGCATTTTTAGCAAATAAACTATTGCATATTAAAGTGCAGTAGCTGAATGCAAAAAGACTGTGTGAATGACGAGAATCTTGCTTTCTTATCTAGACTATACTATATTTGAAATAACAAATCAGTAATTTTCATGTGTGCTTTCCTGTAAGCTGCTTAAAGGCTGGAATTTTTCTGGATAAACTGAGAAAACTGAGCATCAGGTTACCCGAAAGCATGCTATTGATAGACTGTACTCATGGAAGTGGGTTGTGGAGATAATTTTGGAATCGTCCCCTGGCCTATGATTGGGCAAGGTTTTTCTTTCCCTTATAAACATACTTGTCATTTGAAAGCAAAGAGGCCTAGTAATTGGCATCTCTGGGCCAAATTTACTGTGAAAACCATGTGATCAGCAAGGCTGTTTTCTAAAGTCAAAGTAATATTTCAAGTTTGTATACTTCCTCAGAGTAAGCAAAGTTTTAGAGATTATTAGTGACTACAAATTCAGTGATTAACCGAGTTCTTGGAAATTTATAGTTTAAAGTATAGATTATACATCTTATATGTAATGAGAGTCTAGTCTTGTTTTTTCGTATCTTGCAGCTCATTAGAATTTTAATTTTTGGTTGTTTTCTCATCCCAGATTATCACCATGAGGTATATAAGATCTCAGAATTCAGCAACAATGTTAATGGGGAGGCCGAAGAGACACAACCTATTTACTTAGGTAGGTTCCTATGTCAATTAATTTCTTAGCAAAACAGCGTGGCCGTTTGCAATTAGGGGGAAGGGAAAGAGAAAAAAAAAAAAAAAAGATTGTGCCAGAACGGGAAATGTCTGCCATTGCTTAATATATGACATTCTTTTCAAGACCTTTTATTTTACAGATTGCCAATATATCCCTTATTAACATTGCTAAAAGTTGTAATTTCAGACATAAATGTTTATTAGTGTCTACACACAGTGCTAATTATCACTCACTCCCAGAGCCAGATGCTGACTGTGCAGGTTTGTCGCTCTGTGCTCACCCCATTTACATTGCATATTCGCTGGCATGCTTCACTGGCAATAGTTTGTGTAATTGGGGTATTACATCTTTGACATCTGGATAACAGAAATTCAATTTCCAGGAAGCTGCTATTTGTTTGGTTTTGCTTCTGCCTTGGGTGGGATAGAGGATTAATATGCTGTCTTATTATAATGTCCCTTCACCTCTGTGGCCTGGTTGCTAATCCTGCCATGACAAAATTAAATTAAATCTACACTCGACTTGTGTGCACTTCACCCCGGTATTTTTGGTCAGAGAGATGAGCCATGCTTTGCTCTTGCCATCCTTCTTCCAAGCTCACATCAGGGACGAGCTGACTAAAAGCAGTGTCTGTGAGACCATCCCACTTGGGTAGCTGCATGCTGAGTAAGTGAGTAGTCAGAAGCGTTTGCCACTCTTTCCAAGCACAGTTCTTGGTACAGATGCCAATCATGAAGGACCTTGCACGTGCACGTGCAGTGTGTTACTTCCAGACCATGAACCAAAAAGTAAACAACTTATCGATTTTGCCACCAAGAGGGAAGTACCCATAAAGCAGGAGAAGTAGGAGTAGAGAGTGAATGGTGGTGTGTGGCTTCAACCTTGCCCATCCTGACCGCCTCCACCACCCCGGGGTAGGAGGCTGAGCGCCGAGAAGGGAGCAGAAAGTGCGAGACATTCGAGGCCAAGAGTGATAAAAAGCAGGGGCCGGATCTGCTGGCTCTCTGGGGAGAATCGAGGGCCGAAGGAAGTAAGATTGCTGCTCAGACCCAGTGTGCGTGTAGTACCGCAGCTCCAAACAACATGAAAGCCAGATAGCGAAGTAATCTGTCTCCAGGGTCTCTCTCCCTTTGGCTTTGAGGCAGAGAACGGGTGGGTTGCAAAGGACTGAGAAATCACATGGATACTTGATTGAGGTAAAATAGGAGGGAAGGATCAACATTTCTTACATGAGCCACCAATGAAGGCACATAGATCTTTCCATCTAAGCGCAGACTGTCACCAGCACTGGCAACTATGCCTCGCACCTGTTTATAGCTAAGAGAGCTAAACACTGAGAAGTTAATAGGCAAGTGAAATGCTACAACCCAGAAGGAAGATATTCTTGGATTGTACTCTCTTCAGTTCCTTAATCGCTTAGAATTCTGTATTTTCATTTCCCTGAACTTGATTGGTTGGAATTCTGTATCTAAGTCCCACTCAACTTAGTCACTGGAAATGAGGAATTTGCCTATTAGTAGAAAATTTACATTTATCATAAAAATGGAACATCGTGTCCTTGGTTGGGTTATTCCTCCACAAAGCGAGCTTCCCCGCACTCCCCCCCCCCACCTCCAGCCAGTTCCCCTGTGTATTTGGAAAACAGTAAGGATGCTATACAGTGAGTAATTCTGGGTATGACAGGGGTGAGGGGTAGAGAACAGGAGGGTGTTAGTGCTCAGAATTCAGTAAAAGGCAAACTCTTGAAGGGGGCACACATTGCTCCTTTCATTTTCCCCAGCTCGAGTCCAGGAAGGTAAGAAAACATCACCAAAAGACCAGGTCAGAATAAGCTTTCCAAGTTACTAGACAAGAAGGCCTCAGACATCAAGAGACAAAAGATCAAACAGTGCAGACATGTGCCTGTCAATCTTGCTTATTCTGGGGACAGTGGGATGTGGTTCCCAAAGCACATTTTTATTTTATCTCCAGGTCAATAAAAAAAAAAAAAAAACTGGAGGAGCAAATGATCACACTAACATAATTTCTAAAGCAATGGGGAATAGTTACATGTGAAGTTAAGAATTTGGTTGTTGATGATGTTAAAAACAGGCATTTTTACTTTATACGTACTCTTCTCAAAACATAGATTTAAACCGTGGTTGTTTCATGAATTGCTAGAATCTATCCATAATGGAACTTGCTAGGATGAAGAATTTTGTGAGGCTTATGACATCGAAGGGAGTTTCTTAGCAAAATGCGAGAACTGTTTCAACTATAATGTGGTCCTAAAACATAGATGTTGTATAGGATTTTCTGTGTTCAGACATATGTATTATCTTTAATGCTATCTCCACCTATAAGATTAAAGTTCACGTCTCCGGAAAAGCGAGTGAGTGCTCCGCGTTTTGGCAGAGTTCCCGCATGAAATCTATTTCTCTGGAATATTTTTAGGCTGTTGACTAATGTAGCACATCCAACATGGTAGGATAGCTCAATCGTGTGAATGGCTTGGCTGAGTGCTTTGGGAGTTACTCACACATTTTTAAATGTGATAATAGAGCCAGAGGAGGTTACCTTGCCCTGTGGACATTGACATTGTCAGGATGGCTGTGGTGGGCAACAATAAAAATTTGAGCACTGTTTGGAAAAAAAAACAACAATTTGTTGTAATCAACGCAATTTTTTTTTTGGAAAATACTATGCACTCGGCACTTCTCTGGAATGAGAGTGGGGTTGGAGGTAACCAAAGAAATGGAAAGGACAGAGACCTTGTTCTCAATGATTAAATCTACTTGGGGACATAGGACAAGTTCAGAACACAGTTCTGAACAGCATTCAATAATCAGAACAGCTTCGGTTGTTGGGCACTCACTGTGTGCACAGTATTGACTTGAGGACCTCACATGAATCATCTCATTTGCTTCTCGTGGCAAATTTGTAAGTCATTATCATCCCCATTTTGTATGTGGGACTTAGATGTTTGGTAGCCTGCCAGAGGCCTCTCAAGTAGCAAGTGCCATAACTGGGATCCCAGGGCACCTCCGCCTGTGCTGGAAACACCCTGCCGCACGCCTCTGTGTGAACGATAACTCATTGACAAATAGGAACCATTAGGGCAATGAGCAAAAGCAGTGTTGGAAGGGAAGGCCGAATGCAGGGTCAAGTGGAGGGCTCTGGAAAGGCTAGACCTCGAGCTTGGGGAGGATTTGGATAGGCCGAGGGGAATTGGAGAAGATTCCAGGTGGGAGGGGGCCATAAGCTACAGCAGAGACATAGTGTCATGAGAATCAGATGTTAAATGAGGGTCGCCCGTGTAAGAAGTGCTTTCATGTCTGTCATCCTGTGGTTTTGGGGGTATTCCCATAAGGTCACTAGGGCAGATGTTCTTATTCCCATTACCTAGAGGACAGGACTGAGGCTCAGAGTAAAGCACTTTGCTCATAAATAATGGAACCCTGAGTAAACCCACGGCTCCTGTCCAAGGACCTTTCCCAGTCTACCACGTCGGGCCAGATAATTCAAGGACCACCAAGAGACCTTATCTGGTGGCAAGGCACTTTTGGAAAGTATTTTAGTGAGATGGTGAATCCATTACTTGTAGCAATAACACAGGCATTTGATAAAATCTCTTTTTATAAGTTGGGTTTTTAGATTGTCAATATATAAATTTGAAACATGTCTTTTTCAGGTGTTCAGTCTCATTCATTTATTCATTCGATAAATATTTATTGAGCTCCAATTACATGCCAGGCCCTGGCCCTGTTCTAGTTCCTTCTGACATGCTCAGTTCAGTTATACAGTTTTCAACAGGCAAAGCACAGGGTATAGTAACCATGCCAGTTGAGCAAGGTTGAGGCGTCTGAATCTCTAAATCTTTCTCAGTGGCTTTATTGATGCCAGCTGCCACCACCGTGGCCCCCAGAGTCTCCTCAAAGATGACACACTCCAGTAATCCCTACCCACTTTTCCAGGCTAGGGAGTTAGCCTTTCACGACAATGTAGGTCTCCTTCCTGGAGAAATGGGCAGGTGCGTGTTTAAATGGGGGTCCTCTTCCCCTGGAGTCAGGTGGCCTGGGTCCCACCTGGCTCCTGTTTCTTCCCAAGAGGGAGAGGGTACCCCGATGTTCCACCTCACCTGTGGCTGAAGTTCCATGAGTGAGAAGCAACCTCAAATAAATTAAAGGTCCAAGCTGGTCCTCAGTGTTTCTTGAGGTTAGAAACACAGCCAGTAATGGTAGGTGTCATTTGGGGAGAGCTTGCTGCATGGCAGGCACTGTGCTAAGAACTTTGCACGTTACCCCAGGGCACCGTGCAGCACACTCCACCTCTGCATGGCTTTTAGGGTGCCCTCATCATCACGTAAAAACTTCTGGTCTGAATGGTTTCTGAGGTTTCCTACAGCACTGAAAGTAGACCTGCTTGTCCTGTAGGTCCACAAATGGCTTCAAAAAAAATTGCAAGCAAAGTCAAAGTTGAGAGAGCCTCCTGAGGCTGTTGAACGCTGATGGCTTCCTTGAACATAAGCGCATGTGTAAATTGCTTCTGTAACCGTAGATGTAGACTCAGACATCCTCAGATACCACACTCTGCCTAAAGTTCGGGAGCTCTTGGCAGTTAGACCTGTCGCATACTCACATACTCGGATTAATCATTTAGCTAATATCACAACTACGCCGTGAGGCAGGGTGTTATATCTGTTATACAGACAGGAAGGAAGCTTAGCTCGGAGGTGAAAGTGATTTGCACAAGGTCACACGGTAATTAGTCGTTGAGCATGCTTTAAAATCAGGTCTTTTGATGTCCACTTGTGCACTCTTTCACCGTGTCAGGGCCGCCTGCTGTCCTGCCCCTGCCGGTCTGCCCACATGGGCTGAGCAGGCCGTGTAACTCCGCATCCTCTCCCCACAGAGCCAGAGCAGGGCTCCAGGTATGAGGGGGGCCTACTGGCGGTAGAAGGGAGGGGTGGGTGGCCAGAAGCTTTGGCTGGGCAGAGCCTAGGACCCACCTGGGAAGAAAGGAAGTAAAGTTGGTTGAACATCTGCTGTACGCTCGGCACTTCCTGTACTGGAGAAGTATTGTTATTTCCATTTTTAAATGAAAAACGTGGGTCTTTGGAAATGTCTGTTTGCCCAAGGTCAGAGAGCTTGCAGATGAGAGGCTGGCCGTGGACGTGGCTGCCACGTTGCTTCTGCTGTGCCTGCGGCCTCTGGGAAAGCCAGGCCCCCTCTCCTCCTCCCTTTGCTATTCCTTGTCTGCTTCTAGCTCACCTTTTCAGTCTTATCTCTCTCCTCTTCCTACTAAAAACATTTGCTTGTGTCAGCCTGGCCTCTTAGCATTCCTTTCTGGAGCACCTTTCCCTGCCCGTGTGTGTGTGTGTGTGTGTGTGTGTGTGTGTGTGTGTGTATCTCGCCAGCCTGTACTCTCCAGGCACTGCCATGTCTCACCCCATTTCCAGACTCCTTCTATTACAATCCTGTCTCCTATTGGTTTCTAAAGCCCAATTCAAACATTACCGAGGCCTGGAGGCCTCCTCAGTTTGTATAGCACAGTAGAGAGAAGTCAAGTTTAAAGTCAGATGACCTCAGTTTGAATCTCAGGTTAACAGTAAATAACGCCTTGCACAACATTCTTAAGGGATTTTCTCTCTCTCTCATAATATAATAGTGATGTTGGCCCTAACCTCTGCAGCAGGTTCCCCTACAACATAAAGGAAATCCTATATGACAAAACACTTTTTTAAAGTAAGAAATACCATATTTTTCTTACTATTATCCCCGTGTCCCTTCTTCTGAAATAGGATTTAAATGTTCTTCTGAATATTTTAGACTAAATAACAACATCACTCTTTTATGGCACTTACCATGCACTACCTAGTACCTGCTTATTTTGTGCATGGCTTATTGCACTCCAAGTTACCCTTGCAGGCACCTCTACAGCCCCCAAACCTGAACAATTACTGCACTGAATTGTGGTGGTTTATTTGCACCATCTCTCATATATATTGAGATTATATATATTGTTATATATATATATATCATATATAACATATAAATTGTTAAGATCACAGAGCGAGTATGACCTGGATTCTTTTTCGTATCCTTTGGAGCACCCAGCACAGTGTTTTATTCATAACAGGTACCCAGATGATAGGTACTCAAATATCTAAGTACGTGAATATGTTGGACACTATCATATAGACCTCTGAAGAGTTGCTTTATTTTTTTTTAATATTTTTAAAAGATTTTATTTATTCGAGAGAAAGAGAGATAGAGAGCACAAGTGGGAGAGAAGCAGACATCCCACTGAGTGGGGAGCCCGACATGGGGCTCCATCCTAGGACCCCAGGATCATGACCTGAGCCAAAGGCAGACACTTAACCAAAGCCACCCAGGCGCCCCTGAAGAGTTGCTTTTAAAATATACCACTCTGTTGAGATTTTGGAGACATTTAGTGAGCCAAACTAAAATAAGCCACATTTAACTGGAAGAATCTGTTATATTAAACTAGCACAGAGGGGCATCCCTGGTGGCGCAGCGGTTTGGTGCCGCCTGCAGCCTGGGGCGTGATCCTGGAGACCCGGGATCGAGTCCCACATCGGGCTCCCTGCATGGAGCCTGCTTCTCCCTCTGCCTGTGTCTCTGCCTCTCTCTCTGTGTCTATGAATAAATAAATAAAATCTTTAAAAAATAATAAACTAGCACAGAAATTTGGGATTTCTGATGTCAATTTGTGAGCTACAACTTGAAATCTTTTTTTTTTTTTTTTTTTGCCCTCAAATCTAGAGAAGACCAAAAAGGGGAGGACCTCACATTTGAAAGCCAGCGACATGTTGAAAACCCAAAACTGAAAAAATAGTATTTGTTCCACTGGCTCTGTATTGTGCTATAACATAGGTACAGCCTGGTAGGGGTGCTTAAGAGAGGATTGACCTGTTTATCAACTGATCTTGGCATTGTTTAGTTCTCAGATTCCACATGAAGCAAGTTTTCATACCTAAATTTCAGGAAAATTGAAAGCCAGGCATTCAACAACAGGCCTTGGTGCATGTCACACTGCGAGGGAGCGCACATGCTGTGCCAGCTCACCGCAGCCCTCCTGTGTCCTGAGAAAAAGTTGCCTCTTTCTGTTTCTCATTCAGACTTGGTGTAGTTCAGGAACTGCCCTGGGAGTAAAATGTGTGTTGCATTGTGATTGTTTGCTGTCCCTACCCTGATGATGACCAAATCATTTAAAAAGAAAAGAGAAAAAAAACACACCTCCAAGAAGGACAGACTTTAAAGGGATGTATTAACAATTTAGCCTCTCTGGTTCCCATGGGAATATGGATTTTCACTTTGGGAAGAAAAAAATAACATGGCCATCTATAAGATAAAGATTTTGGAACAGTGTGTTTTGCATCTCCAAGTTAAAAATAGATCTAGGACATTTACAAAGCAACTCTGTTATTCTTATAAGTCACAGATAACTGGAGAGAATGTTACCTTACCTGGAATCACATGCACCCAAATGTGTGTGTGCGCAGTAGCAGGGGGTGGCCCACACAGCAAGGACCAGATGCCCAAACCTGCAGGGGTTTATCCAGGGCTGCACCACGTGGGTTGCTCCCTGCCTCGACTTTCAGGTTAGCATTGAGACTCCTAAGCCTGACCAATAAGACACTACATGAACTGCCACCTGTCTCATTGGAGCTTATTGCTGACACTGTCCGTCCACCTCCCAGGTGTCAGCCATACCAGAGGGCTTTCGTTCCTGCCAGAGGAATCCGTCCTCACCTTTGAGGCTAGGCACTTTCTCACCCTGGTGGCTGCACCAGCCACCTCTTCTGCTTGGAATTTCACACTTGGACCATCCTCCCTCTTCTTTGCTTGGCTCTCTCTTTTCCCTAGAGATGCCAAATTGATGTAACTTCCTCCAGGCAGTCTTCTCTGATTGCCCTCACCTCTTCTTCCACAGTGGCATGGTGCTATCACAGCAAAGGTGTTGCCAATTTACTCTTTTTTTTTTTCTCTCTCTCTCTTCCCCACTGGAGTGTAAACTCCCTGAGGATCGTCTCTGCATCCCCATTGCCCAGCATGCAGGTCACGTAATAAGCATCAGTACAGGCTCAGAGAATCAGTGAGACATCCACTTTTAAATTCAAAATAAAGTGGGGGAATCAGCCACTTTGAAACATTATTAGTCAACTCTTACTTCTAAGTTCCATCCTGGCTTCAAGGGGTGAAAATTTACACTTCCTTCTTAGTAGCTAACTGGACGTCATGTACCAGTAGTAAAATTTGTCAACAATGACCCCAGAAGCTTTATTTTTCATCTCATGTTTCTTTTTTCTTTTTGATTAGGTTAATGGCAGTGCCCTCTCTTAGATTTTAACCCCGGAAGAGGACGCACTGCCATACCTGTGTGTGGGTACTGGCCCTGGCCCCCAGCACCCTGCCCATACACCGTGCTGTGCAGGGCCCTCAGGGTGCTGCAGTCCAGTGGGCCTGGCGTCTGCTCTGCTGGGCTCTACCTAGAGCAGCCTCTGCCACCTTGTCTATCTAAGCCTTCATTGCTCCAATCTCAGTTTGAAATCCTGCAGGGCAAGACTCTGTTGACTGTGTTCCTAGGACACAATACTTGACATAGAGTAGCTTCTCAATAACTATTTTTGAATAAACAAATGAGTACCATATTTAAAACATGTTAAAAATGCAATTTGCTGCCGTTCTCAGCTGATCTGAGTGGGTCAGTCTGTTGCTATGGAACGATTTTCTTGTGCAGGACTGTCCCGTGTGTTATAAGAGGACTGAATGTTGGCAGCATAAGTGTAGATAAACGTCAGGGGCACCCCCTTCCCTGAATCATTGTGATGATCAGAAATGTCCCCTACACATGTCAGCTGGCATGTGGTCCTCTGCAGGCCAAGGTTGTGGGGTCAGTTAGCTTTGAGCAGAGAAACACTATTGCATTGCTATAGACTACACACCCTTCCTTGCTGGCTGGCTCCCAGCTGCCCGTGTAAAGGGGGCAGAAATGAGGGGCCGGGGTGGACCTACTCAGCCACATCACCGTACCCAGAGCGAGCTCAAAGGGCACATTCCATTCATGGTCAGGTTACTGAGCCTCCTTTCTGTACAAAGGACAACTTATTATATGCATATTCGATCATATATTTTAAAATCATTAAGAAGTTTAGACAGATTTCCTTTCAGTATTCCAGACAATCGGTATCTTTGCAAATAAGAATCCATAAAATTGTTTTCTTACTATTGCATTTTCCCCCAAACATATACAAATATACTGTATCATTTGAATTGCAAGGGTTTTACAATGTTTTTTTACTTAGAAATCAAATTTTATATCTGAAAGGTTAATGGAGAAAACTAATTATGCTATCTGGTAACCAAATGTGTGATGAGACATTTGTCTCTATAATTAACAGCAAGGAACTTTTATAGTTTCATAAAATCGAATGCTACATAGAGTATTCTGTGAGCCTTTGTTTGGATGAGGTGTCCAAAACAGAGATGTTTATGGATGATATAAAGTTGAACTGAAATGTAGTGCAGGTGTCTGTGCATCTCACAGGCATTTCTCATTGTAGAAATGGAAGCCAGAAGATTAATAACTTTACTTTGTCATGATAAAATAAGTAATGTGTTCTTGGAACAGTGGTACGGTACATAAGTTACTCAGTAATTCCAAGAATTTATTCTGTTCCAGGAATAATATCCTTAACAATTTATTTTTACAGAAAAAGTTGATGCAACATAATAGCCTTATGAAGTTGCTTGTGTGGCTAATGGAATTATATCTCAAATGTGACTTTACACCTCCGTATAAAATGTAAAGAACCCCACAAAAATGCAAGGTTAAGGTAACAAGCTAAAAGTGAAAAGTCAGGAGATGCAAAAGTTAAGGTTCTTTTGCTAACATTAACTCATGCTCATTGCACATATATAATTTTTTCAATTACTAGCAAGACTTTAATGGGCACCTTAATAAGCATTGTGTGAAATACAGTTGAAAAGGAGCTGCTGCAGGAATGTTAGCCTGAGCTTTGTCCGTACGTTCGTTGTTCTGCTGTTTAGCTCTGCTCTGGAAGCCAGCACCAGCTGCCTTGAGCAACACACGCCATGTGCAGCCCAGATCTGATTTGCCTTCCTCTGGTCTGCTTTGGTCATTCTGGGCAAGTAACTTCGTCTTACCCTTTGTTAAATGGGACAAATGAGTCGCTATTTATCACCTCTGATGAACTAGGAACACAATGAGGATAAAGTATGTTCTTTTGGAAAAGCTTTCATAAGAAAGCTTGATTGAATTAAATCAAAGCACCAAATGGCCTCTGCTTGCCAACCCTACATACTCTGTGGAGATGAGAATCTCTTTTTTAGGACAGCACAGATGTTGGTTTATGTCTTGACTGGTCAGTAGCATTCTCTTTCTCAGCTTTAGTCAACTGCAGCTTCTCAGCATACCTGATACTAGAATTCACTTAATCTTGTATTCATTTTGTAGGTATTTGTGGAGTAGCCACCAGTGCCAGGCTAAGAGATTTCAAAGTTCACTAGGTTGCAATAGGGAGATGAAGGATTCTTTGGGAGCGTAGAATGGGGGTGCCTCAGCAGGCCTGGGGGATTAGGGGATATGACCATTGAAGAGGTGCCATTTCAGCTGAGACATGAAGGAGAAGTGGGGCTGTGTGAAGGCCAGGGAATGACAGCACTTCCTTCTAGCGAAGGCAGAGGGCCCTCCAGCTATCCAGGATGGCCACTAATTGGATTGGTATGTAATTGTCCTGAAGTGAGGCCTGGGCATGGTATTTTTTAAAAGTAGTCCAGGTGATCCTCAAGTGCAGCCAGACCTGAGAGCCACCAGTTTAGAATCTGGGGGGCTGGGGGAAGGGGAGGGAACGTGGCAAGAGCCAAGATTGGAGAAATAGGCCAGGAAGGCCAGATACAGAGCCAGCTCCATCATGAGGTGGTTGGCATTCCACTGAGGTGTGTCATGTAATGAGGTTTGCATGTTTGGGAGATCACACTGGCTTCGGGGTAGAAGAGGGATTGGAGGGAGGGGCGCTACACTGGAGGCTTTGGCAATGGCCCCGTCAAGAGATAATGGGAACCTGGGGTGGAAAGAAATGGAAGGATTCAAAAGTAATTTGGAAGCTACAACAAGTAAGACTCTATGATTAATTGGCTGTGGGAGGGTGGGGCAAGAGAGAGGTCCCAGGTTTCTAGCTTCGATGGCTGGGTTGGTGCTATTTAGTAAAGCTCAGGAAGAGTCAGCATTAAATACGGTTTTGGACATGGATTTAAAGTTGTTTTTGAAATATGCAAATAGAGCTGTCCAGTGAGCAGTTGGAATATGTGGGACTGGAGCCTGGAAGTGGGATCAGGGCAGGAGTCCTCATATACAGATGGTCCCTGGAGCCAGAGAGAGGATTGGTGGGGTCCAGAAAGTGTGTGGCGAGTGAGAAGGCTGCTCAGGCAGCATCCTGAAAAACTTCAACATTTAAGGTAATGCTTTTCACACCAGTTGTTATGACCTGTAAATGGGTCATGAAATCAGCTTGGCAGATGGTCACCCACATGAGCTAACAACAATAACAGTACTAATAACAACAAAGATAGAGTAGAATAGAAAATGTCAGAGTGCATTGCAAGCAGGAAGGATAAACTCAGGAATCTTTTTTTAGTTATGAGCATTGTGTATGTGTGAGAGAGAAAGTGTGTGAAATCTTCATGAAAAATGTATTTCTTCCTGTGAAGTATGGTCTCAAAAGCTGGGAACCCACTGACCTAAGCTGTGATTGCCGTCCCCCTGGAGATTTGTCATTAGTCTCACTCAGGAAAGATTACAGCTCTCCAGGTACTTTTGGACTCAGACTTAGCGGAATTCCCTGAAATCCTTGGAAGAAAAAGGTGCTGTGAATACGATCCATTTCTCATCATCAGTAGCACTATTTACCTTAAAGTTGAAACTGTACAACACCACTTAGAATATTTTAAAATTTTAAATGGCTCAAGAAATGCAGTATAGCCACTTATAGCCACTGCTTAATCACATTCATACTTAACTGATCCATGATGTAGATGTGGAAATTAACAGCTCAGTTAGGGAGATTTGCACCTCTGTATTAGCATTCTTTTGGAAGTGTTCTGTACAGCATAGCAGAGGATCAGCATTTCAAATTGTAACAAAAAAGGATCGTCTCTTTCCAGACAGTAAATTATGAACATTTTATCTCTTATTGAATGAAGGCAAGATTTTGGTTATGCTACTATAGGAAGATGGAAGCAGCTTTTAGTCTACAGTTTGTTATATTTAACCTATGTGTATTGCCAGCATTCGAAGACTTTTGCTATGTTTCACAGAATCATGAACATAAATAAATTCTTGTTGCACGTCTTCTAAGTGTTAATATTTGGCTTTTGTAGAACTAACAGGATTCATGTGAACCGTGCTGCCAATTTTAAAAGAAATATCTGAGCCTTATTACTCTTAAGTTAGAAACAGTACAACTAAGTTGGAATCCATAGATGGTTTGGTACAATGATTTGTTTCCACCATATATGTTAACATAACTGGGTGATTAAGGTGCTAACTGGTTCAGACACCACCCAGTGTGTGTCCTGACTGCTTCCTGGATACCACATAGCTGGATTATTTTGTGAATGGCCTCCTTTCTGCCAGTCACCCAATTCCTTGAGCACCTCAGTAGAGTAGCTCATGGACCTTAGAGCCTGACCCACCTGGTTTAAATCTCCAATCTCAAAGTCTCTGTTATCTCCTGGGTAAAATGTATTCATGAACATTCTCTTAGCTTGTCATCAGGATTAAAAGTTGGCAGAGAGTTTGCTAGAGTGCCTGGTATAAATGGTGACTATAACACTTCCCCCCCCTACATACTGCTAAATTACTTTAAAAAAAAAAAAAAAAACATGGGTTGGGGCGCCTGGCTAGCTCAGTTGGAGGAGCATGTGACTCTTGATCTCAGGGTCTTGAGTTGAAGCCCCACGCTAGGTGGGGCTAGGTAGAGATTGCTTACATACGTACACACATGCGCACACACACACACTTAAGAAAAATTAAAAAGGAAAGTAATCTCAGGCCTTTACACCTAGAAATACAAGGTAGACCCCACCCCAGCACCCTCCTTCCTTGACTTGCTTTGCAGTGCTCTCCCCAGCTACCTGTTACTTGTTCCTGTCCAAGTTTATCTTTCCTGGGTGACGTGATATGAAATGTTTTCATGTCCAAAGCTGCCACTCTACTCAGCATCAGGATACCACAGGGAGAAGATCATACATAACTCTTCTAGGTCATTTTATTTTCTTAGGAAAAAATAATACATATTCATTTCAAAACCATTTTTAAAGTTAAAAGTGATAAGGTGAAAAAAATGTATAAAGGAAAACATCTTGTCCCCGTCACACTCTCCAGTAACAACCACCATTAACCATAGAGTTGTTTTTGTGTGTGTTACTACGAAAGGAAAATGGGATCAGACTGTATAATGTTTTCTAACTTTTTTGCTTAACCAAGTCTCTGTTGATTTCACAAGAATTGAGTAGCTAGTTTGAGGCAGGCAGTCGGCCCTGGTTATAAAGTAGTGAATGAGCGGGGCACCTGGATGGCTCAGTTGGTTGGACATCTGCCTTTGGCTCAGGTCATGATCCCAGGGTCCTGGGATCACGCCCTGCATCATTAGGCTCCCTGCTCAGCTCCTTTCTCCCTCTGCCTCTTCCCTCACCCTTGCTTGTGCCCTCTCAAATAAATAAATAAAATCTTTAATAATAAATAAGTGAATAAAATAGCAAATGAAGTCACTGTGATGTCAACTGTCATGAGTTTACAATTTGTCTTGTGCATACCTCCAAATGACTATAAAAATACTATTTCATTCTTTACAGGTATATAAACATATACTGGTAATTTCATTACACCAACATGCCACGATTGACATATCTAATGCTCCATTGATAAATGTTTGGATCGTTCCCAGTGTTTCACAGTACAATGATGCCATAGTGTGAATATCCTTGTATATGAGTTATGGGTACTTGTTGAGATGTTTCTATAGGATAAATTCCTGGAAGTGGAATTGCTGAATTTCCTTCCAGAAAGGTTCCCTCCCAACAGCATGAGAGTGACTGTAGCCCTACACCCTCACTAAAAATGGGTTTCATGAGTCTACAATCTCTGTCAAATTAATAGAGTTTAACATTATTTTTCATTACATTAATAATTTTGAAGATTAAGGGATTTAAGCTATTTCCCTTGTAAATTACTTGTCTGTGCCTTTTACCCAGTTTTTTATTGTTCGTATTTATCTTCCTCATTGAAGACCTCTCCCTTGTATTTGGGATTTTAACTCTGGCTCAGTTATTCTTGAACATTACTTAAAGTGGTGGCTTCTGACCTACTCATTTAATGATGGCTGTATTTACACATCCAAGGAGCATTCAGTTGGGAAGCCATGTTATATTTAGTATAAAATAAAACTTTGTTTTCTATGATAGAAGAACATTTGAGGGATAGATAAGCAGACCTACTCTTTGAACTGGTTGGGGAGTTCCAGCTGCTTTTTATCTTTTGCTGTCTCATGGAAAAAACTTTGTTGACTTCCGGTCATTCGCAGGATAAAGTAAAAGCACCAAGGTCCTTTGTTCACTTTGCCCACTCAGTACCTCAACTCCAGCTAAGTTAGCTTATTCACCATTACCCATTTTGTTTTTCTCTGCCTTCAGTCTTTATTCAATACCGTTCCCTTCTTTCTCTTCCCAGAAGGGCCTGTGGAAATGCTAGCCATCTATGTTGACCAACTCACATCTCACCATCTTCATGACACTGGCCATAATCCTCCCAGTTTAAAATGATCTCTTCCTTATCAGTTCCTGAACACTTGTAATTTATGCCATGTCCAAGGCATTTATTATACAATATCTTGGTTTGTTTTGTCTGTTCGGTTGTGGATGCTAGAGATGTACTCCTAGAAAGTAGCTGGGGGCATTCAAAAGCCTGACTTAAAAAGCTAAGCTGTATATAAGGGAAGGGGGAAGAAATGTGTGGGAAATATCAGAAAGGGAGACAGAACGTAAAGACTGCTAACTCTGGGAAACGAACTAGGGGTGGTAGAAGGGGAGGAGGGCGGGGGGTGGGAGTGAATGGGTGACGGGCACTGGGGGTTATTCTGTATGTTAGTAAATTGAACACCAATAAAAAATAAATTAAAAAAAAAAAAAGCTAAGCTGTTTGCCTTCTGTAACAGCTCAGCTCCTCCTCTCACTGGCCAGTCCAATTTAAACTGCAGACTTGTAACTGGCGCCCAGTGTTGTTCCACGGATTACAGGAATCTACACATCTCAGTTGGTGGAGAGCAAAGTATAATATTGACATTTATTTTTTAAGGTAAAATATGAAGACATGAAAAAAAATAGTTCCTTTTTCTCCTTTTAGGACTTTGCCCCCCAAACTTTTTAAAGATTTTATTTGAGAGCATGAGCTAGCATGAGCAAGGGGAGCAACAGAGGGAAAGAGAGCAACAGATTCCCTGCTGAGCAGGGAGCCCAACATGGGGCTGGATCCAGGACCCTGAGCTCATGACCTGAGAAGGCAGACAGACGCTTACCCGACTGAGCCACCCAGGCACCCCCGACCCCCAAACTTCTTTTGGTGGTGTTTAGTCTTCTTTGTAGGTGTTTTTTTGAGGGACACATTTGAGAAACAGCATGACAGTCCCATTTTTTATAGCTGTCCAGTTGGTTTTATTTTTTTTGAAATAGTCAACATACAACATTATGGTAGTTTCAGGTGTACAGCATAGCAGACAGACAATTCTATACATTACACGATGCTCCCCATTGTAAGTATAGTCTCCATACAACATTATTACAATATTATTGACTAGATTCCCTAGATTCCCTGTGTTATGCTTTTCACCCCCTTGGCTTATTTTACAACTGGACATTTGTCCTCTTAATCTCCTTTATTTTGCTCATCCTCCTACTTGCCTCCTCTCTGGCAACCACCAGCCCTCTGTGTTTAAGACTGTGTTTCAGTTTTGTTTGTGCGTTTTGTTTTTTAGATTCCACATATAAGTGAAAGCCTATGGTATCCATCGTTCTCCGTCTGATTTATTTCATGTAACATGATGCTCTCTGGGTGCATCCATGTTGTTGCAAATGGCAAGATCTCTTCCTTTTTTACAGCTGAGTACTAATGGTGATGGCCCACTTTGAATCACTAGTCCTTGCTTCATTTCCTGATATGTCTTTGCTCTTTGGCCCTTGATAGCCATCTCAAGCTCTTTTTGCTCTGAAGGCCTATTTTCCAGCTAGGATCCATGGCATTCTCTCCGGGTACCCATCCTGGCTTCACATGCTCAGCCTTAGATAAAAAAGAGCTCCAGCCTCCCCGCTCTGGCTTCAGGTGGCTTATACTGGGCAAGCCTGCCATTCAGTAGAAGAGCATCATATTTTTAAAATTATACATTCACACATCTCCCCTGCTGGACCACACTCTCCTGAATGGGAGCCACTAGAGCTTATATCTCTTTTCCTTTCCTTTTTTTTTAGTCACACAGTATCTCATATTTAGTAGTAGTACAATAAATATTTATTGAACGGATGAATGAACCTGATATTCACTAAGTAGATTTGAAAGGAATGTAGTTGCCCTTTCAATGAGAATGCCATGTATATCCTGAGCTGCTTAATTATTTTTCATCTATAACTTTCAGTATAACAGGATTCCTCACACATGTGCCAGCACACAAGCAGTTTAGATATTCCTAATCATAGTATTCAATTCAACCAATTAAGTGATTCTGTAGATACTCTTTACCTCCTCCCATCTCAGTGGCATTTAGATGATGCTGTGTGGTGCCCTCAGAGTTTCTGAATGCACCCCAGGGAATGCGGGTTCTGGCATGCTTTCTCCAACAGGCTTTACTTTACTCTGCTTTATTTATTAGGGTTCCGCCTAAGGCTGCATTGAAGAAAAAGGGTCACTTGGAAACCATGGCTCTCTAATGCTTTGCAGACCATTTTTGCAGAATGGTCTAGAATCCCAGTCTTGCATGTCTCTTGTAAATATGGCTCTCAGCCCTGAGGGTGGCTAGGTGGGACCTTGGTAGCATCTGCATATCAGTATGGGCTTGGAATCAGGGTGTCAACATCAGGCCTTTCCCAGCACAGAGTCTGCTTCACATTCCTGTGCTCTGAGACCCATCCGTTGCAATGTGTGCGGAAGAAAGGCTGTAGCATTGGCATGAAGGACCCTGTCCTCTCTCCCTGTTCTCTTTCTCACTGCTGTCATTTGACTGACTGCGGGTCTTTTCTTCAGCATGGCTCCATGCTGCTGCTACTAGTATTTGAGGGGAGATAGTTGGACTGTTCAGTATAAATCTGGGTCATCTTAGTATATCATACTGATGCACTCAACTGTTTTCTCATTTAACATGTTATTACCTAAAAAATGCAAAGGGTTTTAAAGCTTTCTCTTTCTTAAGTATATACAATGTTGGGCAACCACCACTACTATCCGGTTCCAGAACTTTTTCATCATGCCAAACAGAAAAGCATTCTCGTCCCTCCTGCACATGTTCTCAGATGTGTCTCTGCTGTGTTGTTGGTGTTTATGAGTTGCAAGGGTCAGCTTTTGAAGACCATATGTTGCCCAGTCTCCTGCCTGGAAGCTACAGTTCAGTCCATTTCTCCTTGGCTGATTAAGAATATCGTACCCGTAACAACCCACAGTATAGTTGAAGACAAGTCACTCAATAACCATTTCTTTCTCAGTGAAACACCCAACTCCTGTGGCCTGTCCTCGTCCCTTTAATCTATCCTGTTGACTTTTCATGACCTCCTATAGACCCTCAACAGCCTCTTTAAAATTGTACAAAACTGGACATGATAGTATAATGACAGCCCGTACTGAATATGGCAGAAGCGTCCCTTGGTCCTTTAATAAGATTGTCTGTCCTCCCATTGAGGCATGTTGCCAAGTGTGGCAGTCCTGCAGTGGACTTGATGTCGGTGGCACGGGGAGCCAGGCGTTGGAAATGACTCATTTCTGACTGAGGTGACTGCTGCTCGCCCTAGGGGTAGGGAGCCCAGGAGGAATGGGTGACCCACTTTCCCAGCTTGGAGACAGATGAGCTCATGGCGCTTTTCATATTGAGATGGGGGCTTTTGCCCTCTCTGCACTCTAGATTGATGGAAGTCTGGCATCTCCGTACACAGTGCCCTCCATCGCCTGAACTGTTAGCGAACCCAGGGGCTTACTTGGTCCAGAGGGCCGGCTACTATTGGTAGTGGTGGTAGCTACTCCTAACAGAATGGCTCTGGAGTCAGCCTCATGTACCAGCCATGCACATGGCTACATTCCCAGTTGCCTGCTTATTATCTGAATTTTCTTTGTCAGAACTAGGCTTATTATAACCTCACTCCACAGCAACCTTTTTCTCCAAATTCCCTGACTGGTATTAGAAACCTTGGCATTATCTTTCACTGGTTCTCCTCCTTCACCACCCGCACCATCCTCACGTCCAGCCCATCACCAGGTCTGTTTGATGAAGCTTCTCAAGTGTCTCTCTCTAGCCACACCTCCTGCACCTCCCTCTTCCCAGTCCTGGCACAGACTGTCATGGCCCTTCGGCCAGCCTTCAGCAATGACACTGTAACTGGTTTTCTCGCCCCATGCCACGTTCACCATAGTTTTGCCAAAATTATTTCTCTAAAGGATAGACCTGATTATTTACTATCTTTCTATTGAAAGAGATAATCTAAAATTACCCAGAGTAATAACCCAGTATCTCCAGTGTAAAATTATTCTTCTTTCGCTTGGCATGTATGGCTCTTAATGGGATGACCTCGCTATATGTTTCAACTTCATCACCTGTCCTTCCCCTTAGAGAGCTTGAACTCCTGGCACACAGAACTGCTGTTCAGGAAGAAGGGGGGAAAGGGTAGAGCTCTGAGGCATCAACTCAGAGAACAGGGAGCTTTCTCCTGGGGCCAGAAGCATGGTGTCTTAGGGAGCCACCATCCCCAGCCCCAATTGGAGGTGATCAGCTTTTGTGCTGGGGCTTTAGGCAAAGCAGGATCATCAGGATAGGTCTGCAAATAGAGCAGTTTGCTCACTGAATTCCTGGAGCACACAGTTCATAGAGTTAGGGGTCAACAGGCCTGGAAGAATCAAGACCATTTTTCAGAACAACTAATCAATATAAAGTGATGTGGGTAAAAAATGTTGAGAGATTTGGAGAGGAGCTATCTTTTTATTTGTACCAGATGATCTTTATATATCTGAGGCTCAGAAAGTGCTTGATAAATGTTTGTTGAACTATTTCTTTTTGCTACTTTTTCACTCCACTCTGTTAATATATTGTTTGCTTACAACTTTATATTGCATTTAATTCTATTAGATTCATTCTGATTTTGATAAGCCATTTCTTTCATTCACTTAAGAAGGTTTTATGGAATACCTACCATATATCTACATTAGTACATTTGTAGGGCAAAGATATGATGACTGTTCTTCATGAATCTTCATAGTAAGACAGAGATAGACATAAGATGTTTATGCACAATCTCTCCCTGTATGTTTGTACATTACCATCTTTTTCTTTTATCATCCCAGACCATATGTAGCATTTTCTTCTCTCCTGGCCAAGTTAAGAGAGATCAGTAAGATCACTTACTTCTGTGATGCAAGACTTTGTTTGTATTACTATGCATAATCATCATATGTATAATTATTATATATTTATGTATATTGCTTATGTAAAGAAAAGTGATCTGATAGAGTCTGGAAATTTAGCCAAAGATACGGTTTAACTCGCAATTTTTTAGACCTTGTCCAGACTCTCAAGAGGATTTCCATTAAGGTTGTTTCACCTTTTAGTAAGATTTCTTTTTGTTTGTCTTTCCTAAAAAAGAGTCAGCCTCTTGGAGTTCAGTGTAAGTAAAGACATAGATAGTTTTGGAAAGAAATCAGGAACGTGCACACGTTTCCTTATAGAATCATACTTCTGGAGCTAGCCCATGGTCTCTGAGAGCTCCCTTCTGCTGGCATTAAACATGACAAAGACGTTGACTGATCCCAAGTGGAAAGACAAATAGAAGTCAACTAATACTTCCAATTTCAATCTCTTACCATACTTTTCACCATTTCTTTTTAAGTCAAAGAACTTGTGCCCTTAAAAAAAAAAAAAAAAGAACAAAAAACAATGGGTTCCACTGTGTGGACAGAATAAGCCACTTTTTTTCTGAGAAAGATACCTGTGACTTTCAGAGGCATCAAGTACTCTGTTAACATCTTGTAACTATGAAAAACCCACATCCCCCTTCAGCTGCTCTGTGTGCCCCTGGTTCAGATCTTCATTTTATGCTTCAGGGAGCTGAAGTCTGGGAGAAGTAGGTTAGCACACTTGGGAAGGGAGTCCGCCACAGGCCTGTCGCTGGACCACACCAGCATCTGCTGGCCGGACCTTCACTGGCTCACCCTGCTTGCCTGGATTCAGCACCCAGTCCATCCCAGTATATGTCAGTTCACTCAGCTGCTTTTGTCATCCTGGCTTTTGGTCTCCAGGTTTCATTTCTGACCCTCTCCTCCATCTGCCCCCAACACACAAAGCCACATTTCCCCTCTCCCTGCTGAAGACCATCGTCACCTGCAGGTGTAGCAGAGCTCTGGGACCTCTTCCCTGGGTGGTATTTTCAGGGCCCCTCCCTGCTTCTTTGGCCAAAGGAAGGACAATTCAGTTGCCCCGAAACCATTTGCGGACCTGCATCTGCTGGTCCTCAGGGGACGCCCAGCCTGTCTCTGAGCAGCTTTCTGAGATCAGCCCCTCCTCAACCTTCCCCTTGACTTTCCTCTCACTGACTTCTGCAGCTTCTCTCTATCCTGTCCTTGGAAATCTCTCGCAGGCAGGTAGACGGTGCACTGTCTCCCAAGTGATACCCGTCAGGGTGCCTTGGCACCTGGCATCCTCCTTTGCCGCCAGTACCTTCCTCCTCAGGCCCCAGTGGCTCCTGATCATGTCATTGATTGAGTTTTGTTTTGCCTTTGGAAGCAATGTCTGTCAGCGTTGTTGGGACAGCCTGGAACCAGAAGCCCCCTTATACTTTCCTCTCCTCCTGTGGACTCAGACCTGCAGCACAGGCTTCTGGTCCTCCACGCAGACAGAGAAAGTACGGAGAATTCAAGTGGTACGATCTTTCTGGTAGTTCTCTGAACTAAGGAACAAAGGTCGTGCGTGACAAAGCAGAATTGCTTTTAGCAGAATCGAGGGATTTGCTTTCTTCCCCCCATCCCCCCACCCTAGTAGACAGCACTGTATCACAGTGGAACCTCCAGAGCAGAGGTGGAACCTCGGAAAAGAGAACATCCCTTCTGCTCGATGCATCAGGGTCCGCGTGGAGGAGCAAGCTGGCACTGGCTCGAGAGGCAGGCAGAAAGCGGCTGGGCTGGTGCAGCTCCTGCCAGGGCTCCGGGAGGGCGGGGAGTGGCGGTCACCAGCAGTGCCAGCGGTGCCAGCAGTGCCAGCCCAGACCAGTGTGCTTCAGCCCTGGATGTACTTCCCTGATCTAGAAAATGGACGATTAAAAACCCCACAGGAAAGCAGCTTCTTGCCCAGGCCGTGCTATTCACTAGCCGGGGAAGTGTGTGTCTGGGTGCAGAAGCCAACTCAGCATCTGCCCATAGCTTTCCTTCGGAATTCCTCCGGGAGCTCTTCCAGACACACCCTGTTCCGGAGACATCCTGAGGAGGTCATAAATTTTGCTGGCTCTGCATTATTTAAATTGTGCTTAGTCATTCATTCGCAGAAAATCTGGAATATCACTTACTGTCTCTGTGCTGTCATTTTCACAAGTGTTTAGTACAAAACTAGTTCCATCACAAATGAAAATACATCTCCTCTCAAGCAGATACCAGCACACAACAATATTGTAAATTTGGAAATGTGTGTCATCTGTGTTTACCCATATTAGATATTAAAGGCAGAATTAATATGTTTTTACCTTTTTTAAAAAATTGGAGATACTTATTTCAAAATAGTATATAAAAATTTCCTTATATACAATAATGTATCCATATATTAATTAAGTACCTCGTTTGGTAACACAAAATACCTAGATTCATTATACAGTTACCAATTCCACAGAGAAATTTAGCTTATACAATGCTAAGTGCATTAAAACATCATCATATTAAATGTGCTGTATTTATTTGCAGGAGCTTTTTTTTTTTTTTCTGATACTTTCCATAGGCCTTTTCTTTTTATCATTGTTTATATTTTAAGCATTTAATGGAGTGATTGGTTAGAGGAGGGGAAATATCCACCTCTCCCAATCTTTAGGAAGACACCAGCTTGATGTAGTGTAAAAAGATAGAATGTTGAAAATAGCTCCAAATAGCATCCTCTAATGTTATTATTTATGGAAAATATTTTATATCTATATAATTTTAGAACTACCTTTAAGATATTTATTAAGTACCCCCAGTGCAGGTCCAGGGAAGTGTCATTGCAGGGACATCTCCCTCAGTGAGTTGAGGCCAGAGAAGGACAAAGCCCTCTCCTCCCTTGCCTTGGCTGTCTCTCTGCTCTTACACTGTCACTTCTGACACCCATGGCATCATACTGGGGTGCATCCCATGCTAATGGTGCTGCTGCTGTGCCAACCACCCATCCTCAGAAAGCTCTAGGTCCCAACTAATGCCACACATCCCCCTTGGTACTCACACCTACTGCCAGGTTGGTGAGCTGGCCAGCTGGCCTCCACGTCCATCCCAAGTGAATCTCCACAGCAGATCCAAGCACAGGATTTCGTGTAGTCCCATCCTGGGTCTTCTGTCTCAGCTCATTTTCTTACAATGCCCTCACTCAGAAAATGCTTCCAAAGAGGGAATTTGAAGTGTGTTCCTGATAAAAGCCACTCAGGAAAGTTCATTTATCCTAAGAGAATGTAGCCAGAAAGAAAGTTAAAATGAGATGCACAAGGAAATGATTGGTTTCTTCAGACCATAGCCAGTTTTCTTCCTTTAATTTTTAAAGATTCCTTAACTTTCCAAAAGCTTGTATTCTGGACTCAGGGATCTTTTCCACACAAAGAAGGAGTGTGTTTTTTGGTGGCGGGTTATGTTTTGTTCTGCCCATGCACATCTCTTTGGCCCTGTTTCCATTAGGAGATGAAAGCATGGAAATTAAAAAACAAATCACAGGAATGAGAAGATTACTGAATGACAGCACTGGCAGGATCTACCAGCGTGTGGGCAAAGAGGGAGAAAAATTAAAAGAAGAACCCCAGGATTTGGATTCAGTCTGGCCTCCGCGTATGAACTCCTCTGCTGAGGCACCACAGAGCCTCCACCCACCTTCACGTGGTGCGTGGAATGAGTTACCACTGCCCAGTGGGCAGTTCTCAGGGCAGTATGGCACCCGCTCTAGAACCTTCCAGAGTCAGCCCCACACTGCTGGCAGCTCCAACGGTACGTACGGTTATCAGACAAAATGCTCATAGGTGGGAGAGTGTCCGAATGTGTTGTATTTCTAAATGTCCAGCATGGTTTTTGAGTTCAATACATTAAACTCTCCCCTAGTCACCTGCCTCGGCTGAGAAATGCGAAGTATTAAAAAAACAAAACAAAACAGAATTGGGAAGCAAAACTGAGGCTCTGTATTAGAAGTAATGATTTCTTAGTAGAGATTTTAACCCTTTAAAAAGTGAAAGCTATCATATGCCAACATACAGATATTTTTGTCACAAGAGACTGAACTTTGGGGCAGAAGGAATTCCCCTTTGTCACAAAGGAGCTTCTGGTTTTCTGTGTATCATCAATACATCCTCTTATTTTTTTGCTTTTCTTCGTTATCACACAAGTTGTGGTTAAAGGGAGGGACACACATCCCAGCATGCTGGTGACACCTTCGCTTTTACCTCACATTCCAGCAACTGCACTAGATGATCCTAGTTGTAGGACTTGCTTCATTAGAGCTGAAAATTATTCCTTTAGAGTAAAATTTCCTTAATTTAAATTCCTAGTTGTTCAGAAAAAAAAAGATCAAATGGAAATTATTTTCTTCTAAGCTTAAGGTAAAAAAATGATAATTTTTTTCTGGATGTGTTAACTTACCATCCAGTAACATTGGATGTTGCTCCATAAATTGTATATGGATGTGCAGATCTATATTTTTCAGGAAGAGAACAAGAGAAAGTAAGACTGCATTTTCGGTTTCCTTGAAAGTTAAGGATTTTCTTTTCCCATTCATTATTCCTTCAAGAAGTAGAGAACTGTTTAGATTTTTTTTTTTTAACACAATTTGCAGGAACCAATTCAGAGGCATGAAAAACCATCCTGAGATGCTGCTGATGAGACAGGAGGGACCCCAAGAGATGTACAGGAGTCTTCCGTTTCTCTCAATATTGCATAAGCCAGGATCACATTCACGTGCTGGCACGCTTCCAGATTAGGGGGAGGTGGCTCTTTAAAGACTCCCCATAAAAATAAAAAAAGTTCTCCTTAACATTAGAAAATGATTTATAACAAGCTGAAAGGGTTGGTTTTGTCCTCTAAAAATGATAAAGACAGTACTCAGAATAGTAACTAGGAATATTCTATATAGGCCCTCCTAATTCACCTGCCGTGGAAGAAATGGCAAGAGAAATAGGACACCCTTAGATGTGTATGAAGTTAGTTCACCCCACATCAAGAAGTTTTGGGCAAACAGCATTCTGTTTTCCAGTAACAACAAGGATGGTGGATTTACTTGGGAAATGTTATTAATGTTAAAAGTTAGAAACATAAATTCCCCCATATTGGTTTGAAAACAGATTTTTGCACTTATTATTTGCATATTTTTGGTAGAAATTCATTATATCAGTTTGCTACAACTTTGAATGTAGATAAATACACCACTCGAAGCATTCGTGATTTTGCGTGGTGAATTTTTTTTTTACAGTATCCACAAATAATGCATACTGTGAAATTAAAATTACATTTAATCTATAATAAAAGACAGAATTGGGCGAATGCCTTAGAACTTGCATTTCCCCTTGGATCTGTGAGAAATGCCAAGTGACAGCAGCGCAATCCAGTTCACAGTTGCCAGGCTGGACACAGATGCTGGAGGGAAGGCTGCAGAAAGAGCGATCTTCCAAATGTTCCACAGTATTCCAAGGACAAGGGGACAATCTGTGTTTACTTTAGTAGGATAGTTTTATTAAGGAAAAGATACTGAATTTAAACAGAGATAAAGAGATTAAAGTGAGGGAAAGGTAAGCTGTGGGAATGGAAGAAAGCTATATGAGGATCTCCTTTACAAAGTTGAAGAAAAGCCAGGACACCAACACCAAGTGACAGGTTCGAGTATCTCCTCCCATATATACTCCCTGCTCCCCCAGTTCTTCCCTGCCCCACAGACATACCGCCCCCAGAGAGTGATCTAAATGTTTTAATGTGTTGACACTTCTTAATTTGGAGAAACATGCCTAATACTAGAAAAAGTAATTTTTAATAGACACATTTGATTTTTTTAAAAGAGTTTATTTATTTATTCATGAGAGACACAAAGAGAGAGGCAGGGAGAGACGGAGAAGCAGGCTCCCTGCAGGGAGCCCAAAGCTGGACTCGATCCCAGGCCCTGGGATCACGACCTGAGCCAAAGGTAGACACTCAACCACTGAACCACCCAGGCATCCAGACACATTTGATTTTCAATGTGAAACTTTATAATATGCAGCTACCAGGTTTTTCTATAAGACTGTTCTCAGAGCTCGTGTTTTTGTGCAACATAGCACATGTCTCTAGTGGATTTGTATGGCGCCGTCATCTGAGATGCACTGGTGTGACACTGGGGAGGCCTGCCGTGGTGGCGCATGGTGGGTGAGCTGCTGTGCACCGGGCTGTGCAGAAGCCTGGATGCTTAGCCCAAGTCAGCTCCTGACATTCAGGTGGTAACAGTTATTGGGCACCTTTTCCTTAGGCCCTGTTGCATAATAACTGCACATGTTTCAAAAGGCTGTCAAGAGGGTGGCCCAGGTGGCTCAGCAGTTTAGTGCCGCCTTCAGCCCAGCGCAAACCTGGAGGCCTGGGATCGAGTCCCACATCGGGCTCCCTGCATGGAGCCTGCTTCTCCCTCTGCCTGTGTCTCTGCCTCTCTCTTTCTGTGGGTGTCTCATTAATAAATAAAATCTAAAAAAAAAGAAAAAGAAAAAGGCTGTCAAGATACCTTCCTTTTTTTTTTTTCTTTTTCCTCTTTGTAATTTTGTTGACGTTTGGAGTGTGCCATTCTTTTCTTTGATGCTTAGGAGACCTTCCCACGGTGAATTCGTCAGTTGGATCAAACTGTTGTACTTGCAACTGCCAGTCAACGTTGCAGGCCATCCTCCAGGAACTCAGGACCATGCGGAAATTAATGCAAATTCAAGCAGGTACCGAGACCAGGTGGGGGGTACAGTCCCCTGATTTCTAATGCCTATCCGTCCCTGTCCATTCTGGGGTGCAGCGTGACAGTGGGGAAGCCATGCAGTGTCATAGAGGTGCCGGGAGGCCCTCTTGGGAACATGGACAGGCCTGGTGAAGACATTCAAGAGCATAGGTACATGAGGTGTACCATGAGTACAAGAGCATGGTACAGAGGTGTTGCCTCTGAGGCCCTGCTTGGGGCTTGTCTCCCTCATATTCAGGATCTAGAAGCTTGAAGACGCCTCGTGTCTTGTCCCCTTTAGTTGCACGACACCTCTTCTGTTCTTGCTCATGTCAGTCAAGTCGTGGGGTGGACAAGCAGTGAGTCTGCAGGTTGGGGTCAGAGTCCCTGTTCTCCTCATGAGGTAGTGTGACTTCTCTGCTCTCAGATGTCTCATCTGTAGCTGGAGCATTAATATCTAACTCACAGGCTGCTTTTCAAAATAGCAGGAGTTAGTAAACATAATTGAACTTGTAAAGCATGAGGCAGGCAGAAACTACTTCATTAGTGTTGTTCTAAGGCCAGGAGCGGTTCATAGACGTCTGGGTCACCACGATAATGACTGTGGTTCCTAATCTCCACCAGTGCAGGGGAAATGCAACTTTTTGGTCCCAAGGTATAGAAAATAAGAAAGCATTTCATTAAAGCCTCCTCCGGTGAGAGAAGCCTCCTCCTGGAGTAAGAAACAGCCCGGTCATAGACGGTCAGCATCCCCACCCTTGCGCTGTAGAGAGATTTGGGAAGGTCATCATTCAGAAATCGTACTTGGTGCCATTTAGTGAATTCTGATAAAATTGTAATATTTAGTGATGTGGCTTGATATAAAAAAGCTTACTACTTAGACACCCCCATCACCCAAGAGCACATGAAAGTGAGGTGAGCCAAAGAACCTCTGAAAAGCAACATCCAATTGTATGTGCTGAATTTGGTCTAAGCCCAAGGAAAGGATAAGCATTTTGGTCAGGCCAGTAAGCGTTTAACTCATCTTGTTCTACAACAACAATCCATGTTCTTATTGACCTAGAAAAAGTTACTGTCTCTTAAATAAGGAGCAGAGAAAGAAAGGTTACTTCATGACTTACTGGTTCTTTTCTCAGAGGAAGAATTTGTTAGCACTTAAGAAAATATGCATATGAAATGGTAATGATTTATTTTGTTACTTAAGCTCCTTACTACCGAAATGGCAAACTACAAATTGCAACCATTTAAATCCTTGACTGAAGCCCTTTTGGAATCTATTAAGTAAATGCCACTTTGTCACCGTGTTTTCTTTTCTGAACCTTTTGCAGATTAGGGCAGTAAATGATTCCAGAGCTGGTAGGATAGCAGAAAGGATAAACTGAAGAAATTACTCTTCTTTAATTTCCTTAAACTTAAGAATCTGTATTGTGTGGGTAGATTTACTTAAGGCTTATTGTCTATAACACCTGTAGATTTATATTTAGAAAGTTTCGCCTCTACTTAGGGAGAAGACAAGGAATACAATGAAGCGATAAGATCTGGGTGCCAGAGACTATGGCTGTGTCTAGACTTGCAAACTCAGGAGAAAAACTCTGAAAGTGCCTGTGTTCTTTAAACCAAATGCATTCTCCCTTTAATTTAGAATAGCAAGGCTTGGAGAGGCATGAGTCCTAGACCATTGATAATTGCTTTCCTTGTCCATTTGACTTTGGGCATGGAGACCTAACCTAGGGTAAAAATCCAGAGAACAGAGGAAAGTTCTCCACTTGAGCTTGCACACTGGAATCACTTGAGCTTTAAAAAGAAAAAAAAAGTCTCAGTTCCCCGGACGCCACCCCTGCAAATTCCAATTCAGTTAGTCTGGGGTAAGGCTGAGGCATGGACTTTTTTTTTTTTTTTTTTTTTTAAGCTCCCGGGTGATTCTAACATGCAGCCAAGGTCAAGCACCAGTGAACTCAACTAATAACTACACAAGTGGTTAAAAACCTTTTCAGTGCTCCTATGCAGTACAAGTGGTTTGTTTCCTTTTTTATTTTTTTAAGTAATCTCTGCACCCAACATGGGTGCAATGCCAAGATCAAAAGTTGCATGCTCCTCCTCCAACATAGCCAGCCAGGCACCCCAAGTAGTTCGGTTTCTAATACTTACTTGTAAATTTCTCGCCAGTCTAAAGATGCAAATACCAAGCTCAAAGTATAAATATCCTTTATTTGCAAACTGATGGGAAATGATCCATATTTATGTGCATTTAAAGATCTTTAGTTTTCATTTGGCTTATTTCTGTAAAAAAGCAGGCATATCCCATGATCATTTTTAGTAAGCCATATTGCTACATGAAGATTTAAATAATGATGCCGTGTTTTTCTATTACACTTTCCATCAGAATATTTCTAAATGGTTAACAAACATGACTTGCCAGAGTACATCTGTGAAAACTATACTTACCATCTTTGGCTTCCTTAAGTATATATTTAATACTAGTACTTGGTGTTTGTTCAGTGCTTTTCATCTTTGGAATTCCACCTGTTTCTGGATTTTACGGGTCTTCCTGACTTGCGAAGAACTATCATTCCTATTTTTCCACTACCTAAAACCAAGGTATGGAGGGCAGCCTGGTCAGAACCCAGTAGTGTAGTTCTGTGGAGATGGTTGTGTGTGGATAACGTGGTTTGTAAGGAAGGAGGAACTGGCCCTGATAAAGGACTAGCCGGCTTTGCCTACATAACGTACGAGTCATGCCAGACTCATTCTTTAATAAATGATCATCATTGCTCACTCTTAGTCAATATTAGTGCCTGTAGATTGCTAGCAGCTGATCAACTTACCCTCCAAGGATGATTAGAATCATGGATCATCATCCATCATCATGGATATTCCATGTTTGGAATATCCAAACAAGGATATTCCTAAGTTTGGCTTACCAGAAAGCTTGGACATCTACACCTGAACTTAAATTCTGAGTTCCCATTTATATAAAAATGTCCTGCGACTTATAAAATCACACTCAGATGTTTTCCTACAGCTCAGAATGCCTTCCACAGAACCCAGCAGCAGCAGTGAGTGTAATTATTTAGCAGCATCGAGGACAGTGCTTTTCTTGTGTGTAGAACTCTAAAGTGCTTCAAAGACGTCATTTGATGATCTGCAGGTCCCACAAGAGATTGACTCTGGTCTGCTTCTTTGACTGAACCGTGCTTCGGTCTCAGTTAGTAGAACACGTAGATAGACGGACGATGGTTTCTCCTAAGTTAGACTCAGGTGCCTGTACCCTATTTTTGTTCACTCTTCACAGTTGGAACCCAAAACAGACAACAACCCCCGATTTCCCTTATATGCTCCCAGCGAACTGCTGTCTCACGCAAGAGAAATAAAAAGAAAAAAGTGCCCCCAAAGACCATTGAACCTCTAACTGTGAAGCAAAAGTCTGGCGCATTTGAAACTGAGAAGAAGACAGCAGGGGCCTCCGAGCAGCCTGGCCCCCCAACGGCCGAGCACCCCTCTTCTGGGGAGAGCCGTGTGCTGGGATTCGGCATCGTCCTAGAGTCGCCTGCCTCAGATGTAAGTCCATGTTCTCTGGCTGCTCACACTAAGGTGATGGAATTTTCAGGAATCTTATAGTATTAATACACATTCCCCTTAACTGGTTCTGCCCAAGAAAACTAGAGAAACTGCAAAAGACCCATGGGAAAGAGGAAAGGAAGACTATTAATAATTTCCTTACCTAGAATGTTCTCTTCCAAAAATCTTCAACCTCATTTATTTGAACGTGTTTCCATTCTTTATCCCTGCACGAAGAAGGGTGATGGAGTAAATAATCTGCTCACTAATTTCTTTAACAGTTTTAATTCTGAAGTGGCCGTTTTCAATTTCCTCAGCGTAGAGAGCTAAAAGAACATAATTAAATCCTTTGTAAATGGGCATAAATGAACAGAACCTTACAGATAAGGTCACACCTTTCTAGAAACACAAACTAATAATAAAAAAAGAGCAGTAGTGCTAATTCTATTTTATAGATGCAAGCCACACTGCTAATTAGGTTGCAGTGCATGCCATTTACTCTTTATAATGATAGGTTAATGCTCTGCAAAGGTTTTTCTATTTCAATATCATAGCTAGAAAGTTGTTGCAGTCCTGGATGTTGGATGACATCTAAGAGATCCATCCGACTTGCCATCTTATAGCTGTATGACCATAAACTGAAGTCCTTAAGAATGTGCTATTTTTGCAACTGCATACTCTGTTTACAATATCTTTATCTAAGTACATTAACGTGAACCCCGTCTGGTTGGGAGAGTTCTTAAAATAAACAAGAGTGAGTGATCTATTATTATCAGTTTGCATAGGATGAGAATCCTGCTGAGAACACCCACGGGCCTATATGGGATTGGAGTTTGGCCCTACCTTTTAAACTTTAAATAAAAAATAATTGCTATTTAAAAAAAAAGAGTGTCTCCTTTCAGATTGCAGAAAGGCAGTTTGCTAGCTTGTATCCACATTGGGTCTTTAATAAAGAGAGGTGACTTTTTTAGACTAGAAAGTCATTTGAACTTTTATCCAACCCTCAACATGAAAGGTTTTTATTGTTTTGGTTTTTTATCTTTGAACGCATGCTAAAATTAAGCAGTCCTTCTAGACTCAAAACTTAACTTTAAAAAAATCATTAATGATGTAATGTTCCACCCCAGGCCAATCAGCTGATTTGATTATATCATATGCTTATTGGAACTAAGGCCCTGGTTTCAAAACCCAAGTCAATCACCTATTTGGAAACAGAGGTGAATTATTCCACAACACAAAGTACATTCCATCTTAAGCAGTTTTCATGAACACTTTTATGTTTTTCTTGAATTTTCTAAGAGTTCATTTCTGATGGACATTAATATATGAGGAGCAATCATTTCCATTGTGTAAATCATCTCCTAAATGGGTCGCTCTAATGCTGATAACTGAACTTTCTCCTTTCTTTATTTTTAAGCTCCAAATATACTTCAGAAATAAATTGAGGAAGATCTGATAAAGGCCTTATGTACATTAATAATAGAATTTTTCTTATCTTTACCAATATCACCATTTTAATTTTGTTCATATGCCAAATAAAAATAAATTTCTTTTTATTCATGATTACTTTTGCTAACAAGAGCTGTTAAATTTAACACAGCACATTCACAATTGTCCATGAAAACTCAGTTAGGTGCTGATTATCTTTGAGGAATAACATGCTTCTAAAAGCAGAAAGTATATGGAGATAATTATCTTTACATTATCCAGCTGATAGGCCGTTTGATTCATCTGTTCAACAGAAACAACTGCACCTAGAGGTCTGTGCAATGAATCCCATTGTTAGATGAGGCAATTTTGTCCACAGATAGTGTTCGTTGGAAATAATGAGACCAGCTTTCAGGGTCCCTGGCAGGGCAGGGGTTGGGGTAAGAATGTGTGGATTGACTCCCTTACCTGATGGAACCAGCAGTTCAAAGGCATCCAAATTTAGGTACTCTTCTATTCTTTATTATTTCTTAGCCATAGTCCTCTTAAAATTTGGTGGAAGTCCAGAGGAGAAAACAGAAAATATATAATAATCTTGTAGAAATTGTTCTCTAAAATGGATCTGAGAGAATGTAATATAATTGGATATATATAAATGGATGAGAATTCTGTATTTCTGTATTTGAAGATGGGCCCTGGGAAGTACCCAGCATTGGGAGGATCAGGTCCAAAGTTGCAGGGTTGGGCAAGTGGTCCAATGCTGCCTGAACAGCTATCTGGCTGGCTCTGGTAGTGGATGATGATGTAAAGGTAGAATGGGGCCAAGTAGTAAGAGCCCTAATATGCCATGCTGATGCCCTTGACCATCATCTTGTGGGCACTAGGGAGCCATTGTAACTCTCAAATAGAGGAATAATCATACCTATGTCTTAAAAGTGGAACTGCCTTATGGATAATGAAAGTTGGAGAGAAGAGAGTAGAGACAAAGAGACCAGGAAGAAGAACGTCACAGTCTACTTGAGCAGTGAGCCTGCAGAAGGAGAAAGGAGGCATTTAGGAAGTACCCACACAGAGGACTTGGTGGCTCAGTAGAAAGCAACCCCCACATTTCTCTCTTAAAAAACCAGGTTCGGTCCTCAGTACTGAGGTAGGGAACACAAGGGCAGAAGCAGGCCCTTAGGTCCAGATGGGAAGCACAAGTACATTTAGTATCGCAAAATGGTCCTTAGATGTTTGGAGGGGAGGAGAAAGAGCTAGAAGCAATGAGAAAAAGACATGTAAAACCTATACTTTCATTGCTGTGGTAGGTGTAAAAATTCCCATTAACTTTTTCTAATTCACAGTGTATGAAGTCCTCTGTTTTGCACCATGACTTTTAGTGTCACCCCAATACAGATAGGCCCCACGCAGGGCCATTCAGGGAGACCCCTGTCATCTGAGCGATAATGGTTACCCCTACTCAGATGTGGAAAAACACCGTGATCTCCTCAAAACCACCTGCACTGTCCCTCAGTGTTGTAAATGCTAAATGGTAGAGAATATGTGAGACTGTCCTCCTACAGTGCCTGGCACATAACAGGTACTCAATAAATGTGATTTAGTCTGCAAGTGACAAAATACACAAAATAAACATTTGAAACTTTAGGACTAGGGCTCAGCTTTAATTAGAACCCTCTCTTCAGCTTAACTCCATTTCCTCATTCTCTCCTCGTTACCTGTCTCAATACTCCCACCACCCGGGCTCTGACATAATTTTTTTAAGATTTATTTATCAGAGAGTGAGTGCACACAGGTGCATGTACAAGACTGGGGGAGGGGCAGAGAGAGAGGGAGAAAGAATCTTGAGTAGACTCCCCACTGAGCAAGGAGCCTAACGTAGGGCTCGATCGCAGGACCCCGAGATCACGACCTGAGCCAAGACCAGGAGTTGGGTGCTCAACTGAGCCACCCAGGTGCTCCCAACATAATTCACTCTCATAGAACTTTCTATTCTGGTCCATAATTTTTTAGAAGATTTCCCCTCCTTCCAGCAAGGAATGCCAGTTTCTCCCAGGGCAGGGGCTATATGATAATTGTAGTATCTGTGTGCCACCCTGCGCTAAAATAATTTTTCTCTTTCATCCCTACTCTTAGAGGTGTCATTCCTGTCCTCGTAGATGAGGACACTGTGGCATAAAGGGCTTAAGTACACAGCCAGGTCCGTAGTTGTCCTTACCCACTGAGTGCCACACTCGGGTACCCCTTCTAGCTCTGTTCCTGAACACGACCCACACTCAGTAACCAGTCACAGGATGATCGATATGTGAGGAAAACTGAAAGGTTGGACTAAGGTAGTTTACTCCATTTACTTGGAAGTTTCTAAAAGAAAAGTACATGGTAAAAGGCACAGACTCTGAAATCAGGCTGCCTGGGCAAGAAGCTCGGCTGGGTAACCCCTCACCTCAGTTTTCCCTCCTTAAATTGGGAACAGTAGTAATGCTGACCTTCTAGAACTGGCCTACTGGAAGAGTTAAATGAGGTAGTCTATGTGAAGCCCTTAGAGCAGTTCCTGGTACATTTTAAACACTCAATAAATGTTGGTTCTTTTTTAAACTTTAGCAGTCCTAGCTAAGTACCTTATAAGGACAAATATAAATGTTTGTTAAATAACTGAAGTGTACATATGCATGAACAAATACACTTGAAGAAATAGTGTTTATAAAAAGAGAGTGGCCAAAATGTTTCTACTTTGAGGCAGGACTATTTGACTCATTTTAAATTAGCACATTAAATACAATTCAAGCCTAATTTACACAGAAGCCAAAGCAGGAGCCCAAAACCCAAAACCAAATTTCAAATTTAAATACAGTATTTCCTTCTTTCTTTTACAACTCCATGCTCTGCCAGTACTCAGACAAGGCAGCCGTGAATTTTTTGCAGTCATTGTTTTTTCCTATTTAGTTGGATATAGTAAGTTGTGTCTTCCAGGGTAGATATATGTGGCCCAAGCTTGTTTCATCACTGTTGCTTTTTGTTTGGCTTGTTTTTTGCCTTTGGTGAAACACTCAGATCAATTTTTAAAAATATATTTATGAGGGCCACCTGGGTGGCTCAGTCGGCTGAGTGTCCAACTCTGATCTCCACTCAGGTCTTGCTTCTCAGGGTCATGAGTTTGAGCCCCACATTGGGCTCCATGCTGGACATGGAGCCTACTTTTAAAAACAAAACAAAATACATATATATATTTACATATATATATATATACATACACATATGTATATATAATTTTTAATAGTAGAAAACTTTTTTCTCTTTATTGGAATTATTGTGAACATTTTCCAGTAATCCTAGATTATATAGATTTAAAAGTTATCAGAAGATAAATCTACCATCAACTGGGAATTCATTGGATTCTGGATAATTTCATTGATGTTTATATATACTAAGTCATTTTTCTAAAAAATAATTTAAAATATATTGCTGCTTTCAATAGAAGTAGCTTCAAAAATCAGAACCTGTTTCCTTAACACTGTCTTAACCCAATAAATACACAATCCACTGGGAACCAGTAAAGCACATCAGTCAAGCAAGCGACTGTTTATTCATTGACACACTGAACTTAAAGCAGATATGCTTGAGAGTGTAGATTTCAGTGCAGACTGCTTGGATTCAAATCCTTGCTTTGTCACTAAGTAGCTGGATAATCTTAAACAAGTTACCTGACCTCTCCAAGCCTTAGTTTCTGCATCTCCAAACTGGGGATAATAAAATATTCCCTTGGCAGGGTGAGGATGAAGTTAGAAAATCTGCTTCATGTGTGTTAGCCTAGGGCCTAGAATATGGTCTATAGTGAATAACTATTAATTACATCACCATTTTCCAGGGTGTACCTAAATGAATGAAATAGTCCTTAACCCGCAAGGAGCAGAGGAGGAAAACATGTAAGCAGTCGTAACAATATGATAGGACTTAAGCTCTAGTCCTGGTCATGACAGTCAGAAGAACGCAGAGGAGCCTGAAAGAACAGGACTTGCCCTTGGCCTGGAGGGTCAATGACAGGACCTCAGAGGAGCAGTTTCACTGGAGTTAGGGTTGGAAGAAGCTAAATGGCAGTGGCTAAAATCTTACATCTTAAACACTTGGGCTCAAATGTCTTTAGCATCAATCAAGCCATAGTGCTTAGAGTCATTAATTTACCACTTGAGGAAGGAAAAAGCTAGAAACATCTCCAGAAGACTTTGGAGTGCCTCGTTATCCAAGTGCATGGAGAAAGTTCAAGGGGCCAAGTCGTATTGTATTTTCTAAAGTTAAATGCTTAGTTCTACCAATATTTTGCCAAATAAAAGATCCATATTGGCCCTTTAATAACTTCTTATCGTTTTTATCCAATTCAGCCTGAAATATGTGCTGGTGTATAGACTGTGATAGAACTTTTGCCCGAGCATTTTTACTTACTACAGAGCATCCACCTTATAATGGACTCTTGATGTGATACCTCCAAGGTGGAGCCTCTGCCCCATCAACGCTGAGATTCTCTGTGCTCAGCTAGACCTACTAAAGCAAGCCTGCCTTGCAGTTGTGGTGTATTCTCATGGGCACCCAGCTCACTGGCTGCGATTGTGGCATTGCATTTAGTAAATAGTAATAGGAGTTCCTGCTAAATCTACCTGGAGCAGACCTGAGTTATAGGAAATGATTTCAGTGTTTCCCAAACAAAAGCAGATCACATTTGTGAGCAAAATAAAGTGAATTCAGATCACATATGTGAGCCAAATAAAGTCAGTTATGAGGGTTTTTTTTTTAATTTCTTTTCATAAAGCCCATTTACCTAGAAATACCTCTAACATACTGTAAAATAAATACTAAATGAGAATAAAGGATCATCATATATGGAAGTATTAGGACCAGAAAGACTAAATTCACAGTCTTTAAACAGTCTTATAAATTCCGTTATGTGAAAAAAAATTAAAAATAATAAATAAAATAAAATAAAATAAAATAAAAATTCTGTTATGTGTTTTCAGTCCCACATCAGGGAGTTTTAGGCCACAGAATCCTGCCTCTTCATCCATGGGTTTTTGTTTTTTTTTTTTTTCTTGAGCCAGTCTGAAACTTAACTAGCTAGCCACTGGAGTATACCAACTATTGTGTGTAATTTATTAATTTGTGATTGAAAATCTGAGGTTAATGTCCAATATGAATATTCATGCAATTCTTTTTACTCTTTTAACCAGTGACCACATTTAGCTATTTGCATGTTTTACTATAATTTGGCATTGATTAACACCTTATGGAAAATAGCCTCTATCAGAATTGTTTCCTCTGTGTTTGATATGATCTCTTTAAAATTGCTTTACAAAAAAATAAATAAATAAATAAAATAAAATAAAATAAAATAAAATTGCTTTACATATTTTACTTCATACAGGGGAATCAAATGATACGCTCACTCATAGGGACTGAAGGGGAAATCTTTTAATTTACCTGGTTAAAGGATTCCCCCACGCGAACTAGATCTTGACCTTAAGCAAAGGAAGGCCTCAGCTGAAGTGCAAAGAGAAGCAGGAGAGTTACTGTCCATAGGGCTGGGTCCGTAAACACTTTCAAGGGTCATTATGACTACACGTGATTTTTGCCTCCAGAACTTCACTGGGTGTGAGACGTGACACCCCTGGATAAGGAAAATTCAACATTTGATACACACTGGTGCTGAGTAGCTGCAGTACCAAAAATGGGCAAGACAGAGGGATCCCTGGGTGGCTCAGCGGTTTAGTGCCTGCCTTTGGCCCAGGATGCAATCCTGGAGTCCCGGGATCAAGTCCCACGTCAGGCTCCTGGCATGGAGCCTGCTTCTCCCTCCTCCTGTGTCTCTGCCTCTCTCTCTCTCTCTGATAAATAAATAAATAAATCTTTTTTAAAAAATGGGCAAGACATCATGAAAATCCAAATTTGTAAAGCTAATTCAGACTCTTAACTCTTAAGATGATGACTCTAAGTGTCGTAAATTCCGCCCCACATTTTGTCATCCTTTAAAGATCGTAACCCCTCAGTAAACAATAGAACCTGTCAGTGTATTAGCGATCTGTCTTTGCTTAAATATCAGACAGTGATGCCGTCAAAGAAAGTCTTGTTTGTAAAATGATACTCATTTGAAATAGTGTTTCTGTCACAGGCATCCTTAGTAAGCAGAGATCTCATTTAAACCAGCACCAGAAAAAATAATAAAATAAAATAATAAAATAAAATAAAATAAAATAAAATAAAATAAAATAAAATAAAATAAAATAAAAATAAACCAGCACCAGTAAACAGAAGGAAGAGATTCAATGGTACAATTGAAGTTTTAACCTATTTTTAAATATATGTGCTCACTACATAACAGTACACTGCAATTTTCTCTCTAAAATAGAGGATATCAGAAGGTTTCATAATAAAAATTTGAGATTAGTTTTCTTCATGTCTCAGAAAATAAAGCAACACCATTTTTTTAAGGAATTGGTTTGTTGCTTTGGGGTCCCTTGTAGACACAGCATTAGTGCCCCTTTACAAGAGCTGAGAAATCTGCCTAACAGGACCTCAAGATCAGGAAGGAGGCAAAGATGAGTCACCCTTGCTCTCCTGGCTGCCGCTACTACCTCAAGTAATAAAACTGACTTCAGGCTCATAACTGAGTGAGTTCACGTTCCTTGATCTGGTAAGAACACTTCCAAATAACAAGATCTGTCCATCAGCAGGTAGTGGACTGGGAAACACTGACAGCTTCTGCAGTAGGATAGTGTCTCAGAAATCAAGAGACCATATGATCCCAGGGGGAGTCTCCTTGCTCCATGGAAAACTCCAGATATTTAGTTTCAGAAATGGCAGCAAGCTCTAGAAGCAGCAACTGCCTCTGTGTCCTCAGCCCTGCCAGACAGCCCTCCTAAAATACTATCCTGCCCCTCCCCGGCCCCACTCACCCCCTCACCCACCAGATGCTGCTCTGCGTCCAGCACATCTCATTTATCACTTTGTACTTTATGTAATATTTGTGTATGTATCTCATCTAGTGAGCCTGACTTAAAACTCCTTGCACGTGGAGTTACACACACAATAAATATGTCTTGACCAAGTCAGGTTCTCCAAGCAGTCTGCTCCTTGAGTTAGCACAAGTGCTGCCCCAAAAAGTCTGGTACGCTGAACCATGGCCTGGCAGGCTTTCAAGCACACTTCCTTCATATTGGGCTAAAAGGTCTCTAAATCAATATTATTTTTGAATGAATGAATTTTAAATGAATTCTTACATAGTGTTTTGTTTATTCTGACAAATATCTATTGGGCAATGATGGGGCATTTGGCACTCTGAATACAAAAGAGCGCATGTTCTCATGAGAAACACAAACTCTCAACCAAATAAATGCAGCATGGAAAGTGCTAGAAACACAGTTCATAGAAAAGACTGAGTATGTGAAGAAAGGGGTGGCTCATTTTTGCCTAGTACCTAGAGGAGGTCAGTATTCCTCAAACCAGGGTCAAGCCCTGTAGGGTAAGTCCAAAGGCAAGTTCTGGGAATCTCAGGTCAGGTGGCTGAGTCTTAAGCACCTGTTTGATGGTATCAGAATTCAACAGAGATCTATGAATGAGATCAGTCGGTGTCTTCCCCTCTTGACTCCTGAAAATTGAAGGGCTTCTATATCATCTGAGCCCTTCATAGACCTACAAGCAGCTGCTTCTGTAAATTGGGAATCCTTTTTTAATGGCTTTCAAATGATATAAGAACATGATGAGTACTGGGTGCTACACTATGTGTTAGCAAATTGCATTTAAATAATAAATAAATAGTGAAATAAAAATTAAAAATGGTATAGGAACACTAAGCTAAAATCTGGGATCAGTTCATTTAGAATAAGGTCTAAATGCAGCCATAGATAGGCACAGCAAAATTCTGGTTATGAATAAAACTTCATCTTAGATGATGTTGATAAAATTCACTCAGTCTAATATTTCCACATTAACTCATTCAGCAAACATGCACTGAGCACTCAGTGTGAGCCAGCTTCTGTTCCAGGAGTCGGGGGTACAGTCCCCAGCTCCCAGCAATGCCCCTACACACCCTTTACCAGCAGCAGGACCCAAAACTCAGCAACGAGTCTGACAGCACTCTGTTAGTGTAGTGATACTTGCCAAGTATCCAGGGACCAAAAGCTGAAAGGAAAAGTGAAGCAGAGACATGAGATGACTTTGTGGATAATCCAGTTGAGAATTGCTTTTGGGAAGTGCAGCTCCCAAACTGCCCACATCATCTGAATCATTTATGCCCTCTTTCCTCTGACCATAGTGTGCTAGGCATTTTGAGAAACACCAGGACAAACAAAAGTAGTAATTCCTCTTCTCCAGAAGAAAACCTAATCGCACATCCTCTTGTTTCTAATAGGGTTCTAAAAATCTAAAGTCGTACCAGGTTTGCAAAGTGATAAGTATGATTATCTAAGAATAAGCTGTTATAAGACATCTTACTTATGTGAGATTTTCTTCTTTTTTCCTTATGAAAGTTTACCAATAAAAAAAAAGTTTACCAATTGCATTTCTTCATTAAAGTTACTCTTTTAGGGGCACCTGGGTTGCTCAGTGGTTGAGCATCTGCCTGTGTCTCAGGTTGTGATCCTGGGGTTCTGGGATTGAGTCCTGCATCAGGCTCCCTGTGGGGAGTCTGCTTCTCCCTCTGCCTATGTCCCTTACTCTCTCTGTATTCTGTGTGTCTCTCATGAATAAATAAAATCTTTTTAAAAAACTAAATAAAAATAAAAAAAAATACTCCTGCAGAGTTATCATGTTATAATCAACAGTAAATGACTTAGTAGTTTAGATTATGACTAATGAACTTTTAGCTACTCAAGAATTTATTGAGTACTTACTATGTGCCAGGCCCAAGAGACACAAAGTCTGAGTTGTGGGTGTCAGGAAGGGCCACAATCTAATACATAATTACACAGTATAATAAATGCAGCCATATAAGGATGTCACATAAATACCAGTGACAGGGTGTGTGGCCACCTCCATGGGAAGGAAGGCGTTTGCAAAAGTTTTGAAAATCCAAGTATTCATTAGGTTGCCAGATGAAAAGACAAGCTGTAAGCATCCATGGAGCGCTGACAGAGTAATTATTACCATCTGAGTTTATATCCTACTACTAAGAGTCTGAATTGAAAGACACCTAATAGGTCTTCTGTTCCAGCATCCTAGTCAGAAAATCCGTGACAGGGAAGCAGCGTGACTGGTATGTAGATTTTTCAGTGGTGGTCTGGGACATGGCTTCAGATTCTTCTTCCAAAAGTAGTAGGGGTGAGAGGCAGAATGAAACTGCCAGGGGCACCTGCTCATCGTTGTTGTTTACTTTATGTATTTGTTTACATAAGTTTTCACTGGAGAAAAATATAGTCCCACCACTGAAAAACACTGGCAGAGTAAAAAGAGCATAGGCGGGATCCCTGGGTGGCGCAGCGGTTTAGCGCCTGCCTTTGGCCCAGGGCGCGATCCTGGAGACCCGGGATCGAATCCCACGTCAGGCTCCCGGTGCATGGAGCCTGCTTCTCCCTCTGCCTATGTCTCTGCCTCTCTCTCTCTCTCTCTCTGTATGACTATCATAAATAAATGAAAAAAAAAATAAAAAAAAAAAGACTTTAAAAAAAAAAAAGAGCATAGGCCTCTGGGTAGCCCCATATTTGCGTGCTTAGGCAAATGAAATGAAATTATTTAATGTAGGAGAAAGTAAAGCGTAATGCACTGAGTACATTCAGATTATTTTTGTCATCTTGTTATGATCTCTTTGGACCTTAGTTCCTTCATTTAAAAAAATAAGGGTATTTCACCCAGAAATCTCTCAAGTCCCCTGTAGCTCTACAGTTATATGAGTTTGTGATGATCTGTCTTCTCTTGACTGTTTCTGAAGACAAGAATGTATTTTCAGGGTACTCTTCTCTGTTGCTTTCAAAGAGACTTAATGCTAGAATTAGAGCATCTTATTTTGTGAGTAACAACTAGTCACTGGTTTTATAAATTGCATATACTAGCACACAGAACCAAAACCACATTGTTCGTAGTATATAGACACTTCAGTAGCTAGTGATGGTTTTTTTGTTGTGCATATGCCCAAAGTCAAATGCTTCAAATGTTGCTTTTAATGAAATATTTATGTTCTTTTGGTAGCCAGAAGTGCAACTTGCTGAAGGCTTTGATGTGTTCATGCCTAAATCACAGCTGGACTCTATATTGTCAAACTACACTCGCTCAGGAAGCCTTCTGTTTAGAAAGCTGGTGTGTGCATTTTTTGATGACAAGACTTTGGCTAACTCCTTACCCAATGGGAAGAGGAAAAGAGGACTCAATGACAACCGGAAAGGACTAGACCAAAATATTGTGGGTGCAATAAAAGGTTGGTCTGCATCATTTCATTTTATGGGTTCTTTGCTGAGCTTTGCCTTCATTTTGTAAAGATACAGCTGAAACTGCAGTCAGCTAACCAGAGGCTAATTTAATTTGCCCCTGGCAACTGGTGTGGCTTTGGGGTATATGAGCTCTGCGACTCAGCACCCCAAATATCACTAGGATTTGGTATTTTAAGGTGATGTTGACTTGTTAAAATCATGATTTCAGAGCCAGTTTGTCTTGCTGCAGAACCAAAAAGTTTTTTCTTAATTGTCTCTTAAGATGAAAGTATCCTTCTCTCTTAGTAATTTCTAAGAACTTCATCAAAACAACTTTGACTTCAGTTTTTAGTTATAAATAAGAATAAAGCTAGGATACTTTTTGGAAAATAAAAGAAAACAGTCCTCTCCAAAGTTCGGAAGCTGCTTTACCTAGGTCCTGGCTTCTAAAGACGTTTTAATTGTCAATGAGCCCACTGTGAAGCCACGCCCTGCGCATGTCCACCTATTCCGGGCCTACTCTGCTCCCTCTGGTTTTGTGTATGGAGTCACGCCAGTCACCTGGAAAGAAAACCGTGAGTCTCTCCCACTTAGCACTGTGAACACATACCTGAGCTCCATTAAAAAAGCCACATATGCATATATGAGTTCATTTATATCCAGTTACACATCCTAGACCTATTTGTTAACTTTAAAACGTCCCTATGTAGGACTCTGACAAATGTAATTTCGGGTAATAGAAGTACTTAAATGTTATTTTCAAAAGGAACGTAAATGAATTCTCCAATGTAAACACAACTACCATGAAAATGGAATTTGAGATCAGGCCTTAATTTACACTAAAATTGCCGATAAGAATGTTCTTCACTGCCTCGTTCCTGCCTGGCTGGGGTTGTGGCCTGGGACTAGACATGGAGAGCCTTCCCTCCCCACTCCTGCTCCCCATTAGCTTGCAAAATGCATAAATGAATTTAATAGTGCTTAAAGAATACTTGGAAAAACCCGCGATTAACTTTACAAAATAACGTGATTTTTAAATGACGTTAGCAAGTACCAAACACCCTTTGTTCGTGGCCAGAAGGATCTAAGCCTTCACTAACAGAAGATTTTTCATTCTCCAACAGAATTTTTTCACTTAAGGTGACAGTTGAGTTGTATTAAATAAGAAAAGCTGCAGAGATACTACAATCTGTGTCATTTCTGAAAAGAATGATTCAGCCTGAAGTGACAGTAAAAACAAGATTACTGAATTTGAAAAATGGTCAGTGATGTAAGTGAGACCAAGTGAAGTCAAGAAGGGTCCCATTGCAATTTGATGTAGCTGGAGCGTTCTGGAAACATGAAGGTCAAAGCTGATGATGCTTTTCATGATGAGGCTCTTAGACACATTGAAATGTAGTCAGAAATTGTTTTAATTTCCTTTTTTTTTTCCAGGACAATGTATTAACAGTATGAAAGTATTTGGAAATCAGGGAACCGTAAATGACCATGTTCCATTTTAATGATAGGAGAGGAGTTACCCTAATAATAGATGATAATGAAATATATCATTACAAGTAGAGTGATAGGAGTTTATTCTTCCATTTTCAGTTGAGACTGGACATCCTACGATAGTTTGAAAAAGTATATTACACAGAGAATTAGAGAATATGCCTTTATTTTCTTCACAGCCCTACTCTTTAGCTAGAAATAAAAATGGTTAACGAGGCTTCCACTCCTAATACACAATACAGATTATTCAAATCAAAGAACTTAAATTTTCCATACACTTCCTTTATTGTTGAATTATGTCTGGCATTGAAATTCTATTAAAACAACAAAACACTTTAAAACAGATAGAAACCCAACCATAAGCACCAACTTAAGTCAACAAATATCATATATTCACTTATTTCCTTGTAGTATTTACTCATAAATGTTTATACTTTGGTCTAGATTTTTTTCCCCTAATTATAAAAATAGTATACGCTTATAAAAAATCCAGACCGTAGGAATATATAGAAAGCTGAAAGGCCTCCATAATTCCTACAATATTTTCCCCCTAAAATCTTTATTCAAAGTATGACAATGATATCAGATTTATCATTCTTAGAAGGATATGCTGTTTGTAATGGTCAGCCAATATTTTTACCTGATTTATTCTGATAATTTCTCATAAGCACCCCAAAGACAAGCTCTGTGTTAAATATTTTTTTACTTCTTTTTGTGCTTCACTAAGAGCTTTACATATAGTAGAGTTTCCATCAATACATGTTGGGTGAGTGAACAGACATGGGTTTTTCTTTTTTATCTTGACTTTGGCCTTTAGTAGTTGACAAGAACTAAATACCCACCCTTATATCTTCTCCCAACCAGTTTGAAATAATTGACATCAAAATGTTGTAAATATTTACCAGTTAATAAAATATCAATGAGAGAAAAAAAAGAGGGGGGGGGAACCAAAATTCAGTATAAATTTGGTTACAACTCTCTCAATTTCCTAATACTTTTTTCCTTTACATATATAACCATACTTTCATTAACCCACGTATTATAATAGAAAGTGGTTCTTGAAAGTAGTTCGTAATTGAAGGTCTTATAACTCTCCCCAGTTTTTCTTGCTATTTATTGGTAGAGATAGAAAGGGAAGTTTGCTTCCCTAACCCAAGTCTTTTGAATTGGAGTGATCTGGGAAAAAATAAAATGGTTTCTTTGTACATAATGGAGGCAGAGCTACTCATGTCACTATTGGTATCTGCCACATATTTTGACAAGATTTCACAAATCTTAAATACTGTCTTTCTTCTCTATCCTTTAATGCATCAGTACCGTATTCATTTCAAAAGTTCTACAACCTAGGAATATACAAAGACTGGTCGATTTTATAAAACATTAGAATTAAAAATAACACTAAGGGCTGCGTTCTGTTTCTTTTTTTTTTTTTTTTTTTTTTGCATTCTGTTTCAAGTGAAGTGATTAGGTTGGGTAAAACAGCAGTGGCGGGAAAAGATGAACAAAAATCTAAAAAATGCTTATAAGTAAGAACAGAGGTGGGCTGAAGAGGAGTTTATTGGGGGATTATTAACAAGGTTCTTTGTAGTGATAATTAATATTCCCCATGACAGTATCTTGAAACTAAAACATAAGTCTCTTTGTAAAGATCACACTTTTCACATATTTTCTTCTGTTTTATGGTGGTTAACACTTAGTGGTAATTCATTAAAAATTCATTTATAAATAGGACAAAGTATTGATGATGAAAGGATCTTTAATTAGAAACAGTCACCTGAGCACTTTAGTTTAATGCTGGAAAGAAGCAACTTATAATCTTATTAAGTAGAGCCTTAGATTCCAGTGCTGAGGATAGTTTAGTATCTTGGATTTAATTCAGAATTGATTTCATGGCCAGAACATAGAATGGAGGTCAGTACCCAGGTACACTCTCCTCGCTTCATGCTATACCTGCTGGAGACCAGCTAAATCTAGATATCATATGCCAGGAGACAGTACAGTTTGCCTTAGTGAGAGTTGTCTAAATATTGTTGTACTCCTCGGATCTCCAGTGATGCTCTTCAGGAAATATAGTTGCTATAAAACAATTTTTAGAACCTGGATTATGGCTTTAAATTCAGCTTCATGATGATTGAGAAAGTTTTATTACTATCAAACTGTACTAGATTCTCGAGTCTTCTTGCTTTCAAAGGAAATTGCGTACACCTGTCAAATGAAAGACCAGTCAACTGCTCTCAGTAGACTCTGTGCAACACACAAACACACACATAAACCCAAACTGTGACTCCCCTGGAGAGCAGTTCCCACCTGCAGGGGGTCACAGCCTCCCCGTGAGGGAACACTCCTTGGTTGGTGGTCCTCCAGAAACTTAATATGCCTCTCACAAGACTAGAAAGCCCACCTATGGTCAGCATCACCATCTCAGAGGCTCTGCCGAGCTGGCCACCAAAAACCTTGCATTTTATCCCGACAACTCTGGGGACTTGTAGGGTCTATACGAGTTCTTTCAGAATACCTTTATTTTGCATTTTTATTGCACATCAGACTATTTTTTATTTGATCTCACAGAGACATAAATTAGTATGGTTGGGATGGGATATACCTCCAATTTAGTATTTATTTTTTGATGGCCACTTTTGTGGATCCTAAGAACTCTCCGTAAGATCAAGGACGGACCAGGAGCTTGGGTTTGAACACCCTCACAGAGTCGGTGATACCTTCATTTACAGGAGAAAAAACCGAAGCTCTGAGAAATTAAGTAACTTAAGGATAAATATGTAGTAGCTGGTAGAGCCAGGATTTGGTTCCAGGTCTGTATGGCTCCCAAGCCACTATCTAGCACAATTCTTTCCTTCTGAGAGGGATATCTGAAAGGAAAGAAGAGAGATAACCCAACCTTAAATTTCAATCTTAAAATTTAGCATTTTTGGATTTTTTATGAATTCCAGTAGGAAGGTGGCTATACAAATTACTTAAAACGACCAGTTGGTTACTGTGTATGCAAAGCATATTCAAAGAGAATTTCTGGATAAAAGGCAGCAGCTATACCTCAGTTTACTCAGCAGCTTCAAGGGCAGGTCTTCCCTTAAAGCTAGTGATAATTGGTCCCATCATGCTAGGGAGGAGAACTGAAGTGCCATCCCTTCCCTAAGGAAAAGAGACACTTCTGAGACTCTCCAGTACACAGAGCTTGGAAGTCACACTGCATGTAAGTAATTTTACGAAACTGTCTGTAAATTAAATTCTAGCTGAACTGTTTGGCAATTGAAACCAATTGATGAATGCTTTAATTCAAGAATCCTTTTGGAAGATGCATAATCATTTGTTAATTTTTCTGTTCATATTTTTACATAACAGATCAGCTTAAAACAGGATAAACTGCATAATATATAACAGCAAAATAATATGTAACAACTCTATAATTACTTCACATACATAGCTGTCTCTCGGCTCGGGAACTCTCATGTAGTTGTGTTGTTTGTATTTTCTCACTTTTTATGAAGGCCCAGTGACAGATAAGTGATACTGAAACTTGGCCAGTCTGTGTGTAAAACCTGGTATGTTCAACCCTTTCCATAGTGAGTCCCATATTTCAGTTTCATGTCAGGATTACCTGGGATATTGGTTCAAAATTCAGATATCCGGGTCCCATCCTCAGAAGCTGATTCAGTAGGCATAGGGTAGTCCCAGAAATCTGATTTTGGACCCTGACACAGGTGGTTTCACACCACCTTTGGAGAAACCATGCATGCCATCAAGTTCCTGCTGCTGATGGCTGATTCTAACATACAACAGCCCTCCTGTGAAATTCTCATTCCTCTGTTCCTTAAGAACAGCCCTTTCTCTGAAGGCTGCCCTACTTCTCTCCTGCAACAAATGAGAAGATAGCATGTGTCGAAGGCTCTCATCCTTTGCACCTCTTGAACTTAAAGTTACTTGTATCTGTTGTATTATGCAAGGTTCCTGGTTTTATACAAGCCTGCCATGCCTCCCCAAGACCTCCCTGAAATAACTGCCTAGTTTACCAAAGTGGCAGAAAGGCTCTTCCAGACCTCAGCACGACTCTCACATCTGGATCACTAAACAAATGCTGTAGAGTTTTCCATATGGCCTTCTCACTAAAGGCTTGAAGAAAGCATGGTCCCCATTCTTGGCAAGCTGGCAGCCAGTCTCCTCAATTGCAGGTTTGGAACACTTGTAGCCAACTTTGACACCAAAGACATGGTCCATGCTGCTTCTCCAGTACTGAAGAAATCATGAGAACCCCAAAACCTTCACACTACCATTGTCCTCACAAACACAGAAGTCATCAACAGGCATGACATTTCTGTGAATACCACCAATGTTAGTGCCCACCCACTGGGAGCCAGGAACCAGTGACTTACAGAGGAGGAAGGCATGGCCTCTGACCTTAAGGAACGTACAGTGCAGTGGAGCTTCAGACATGGAAACAATGAGCCATAGCACAGAACCATACTCCAGGACAGGACAAAACACATGTCAAAGCACCCACTTGTGAATAGAGGGAGAAAGCACAGAGGATGTACAGCCCTGACTCTGAACTAGACTTTGAAGAATGAGAAGTATATCAAAGAAAAATGATGGAAAAGGTTAACCACAGGATAAGTTTAATGCAGCTTACATTAAACAAAACATTGGGTGAAAGCCTTTTGCCCCCAGAGCTGTTTTAAGTCTGCTCTAAGTTGATGGGCCTTGAGTCCTCACCAACCTGTTTACCTTAAACTATTTAAATTCCTGTGAATATAGGTGCCGGGAAATATACCCCAGGGGTTTTTGGCCAGAGCCGTGCTGCTTGAATTTTCTTCCTGAGCCTCCAAAGGCCTCATCCCAGACCTGATGAATCAGAATTTTGGGTGTTTGGGCCACAGCAAGTCAGAAGCCTGTCTCTGCTTTGTCACTGGTCTTCCATAAGCTCAGAAAAGGAATCTCGCCTTCCTCCAAATTAAAGATCCATCTGCCTGCTACATAAGGAGCAAGTGGAAGTGTGGGGAGATTTGTTAAGAAGGTTGTGGCTTCTCATGGCTCTTTAATTCAGCCTCTCACATAATGGGCAGGAGCCGGTTGTGGGCTAACTCTCGAGGATTCAACTCTAACTCCCAGTCACTGAATTCTTACAAAGCCTGCATTTTAATACCACTCCTAGAGTTGAAAAAAACAGCCTCCTGTCAAAAGAGAGAAGTTTCTGTAGCACAAACAGGCCACTCCAGCGTGACTGTGCATTGCACAATGTTACGGGCACCCTTCCCGTTGTTGATGTTGTCAACTTGTATATTTATTATGACAGTGTTCTGGCAGACGCAAGGAAATTGTCCTGAGGAAGGGGTGCCTTCCTGGTTTGCACCATGGCACCATACAGGCCAGCCATGGCCCTGGAAATAGCGGTGTCTTCTGCATTACCCATCGCCTTTCTTGTGTGGCTCCCCCAGTAATGTGGCTGATCCAAGGTGCTCACCAGCATCATAAGGCAATAATGCCCCACCCCTGTTCTTTCCCATTGTAGGGGAGCAGAATTGTATAAGAAGTCAACAGTTGGTCAAATACATTCCTTGTACCTTTTCTCCTGGGCCTATCGTGGGCACCAGTAATCTGACAAATGTTCTGATTCCGTTCCATCAACAGTTACTATCGCATACAAGCTATGCCCCAAAAATCTGAGAGACTCAGGAATTGATGCTCGCTTGAATTTCTGCCCTAAAGGCGCGCGTGCAGATGATCATGGAATACTTCTCGTCCCTGTAGTACTATGGACTGATGGTAAGCCCACACAAAAAAACTAAGAGTGTATGTCAGCTTCCATTAAGGAAACCCCTTGAAAATCCATAGACCTTCATTTAAAATTGAACTGAAAGCGGTCATCGATTTTGGCTGCCTTCAAGACATCTTTGTCTAAAAGCAAGCATGCATCTATCCTGTTAAAAGCACTCTTAGAAGAGAGGCTGCCTCTGGAAGCTAGTCCTGTCTTCCCACAGGCTGCTCCTGATGCTCACGTCTCCCATTATACTGACTGTTTCCGTGTTCTTCTTTCTCGCATCTGGCTCTTAGGTTTTGATGCCTCTCCATGGTCAGCTCCTGGTGTTTCTCTGAACCCTCGCCTCCTCTCATCAACCATGTACCTTTGATCATAGAACAAACCCAGTGGTCGTTATTTTAAGCAGACCCCTCCCACACCTCTTCTTCATCACCACCCATACCATCAGCTTAGCCATGTGCAACTAAGTGGGGGCCAACCCTAATGAGAAATGTGCACAGAAGCCAGGAGCAAATGAGATCATTGACAGTGAGGGCTAAGATATGCAGAACATTCCAGCTTCATTGCAGGGCCTGGGCCTGGCCTCTTTTGAAAGAGTCAAGTGTGTCCTTCTTATGCCCACAGTACACACCCTGAATGGTGGCCTGGGGCTTCGGACATAACACCCCCTCACAACCACACTGTTGGTAGAGGCATCAACATTCTGTTTCTTACGTTTGAAAGCTCAGAATTTTCATTAGCGCCTTTTTGCCTTTGCCCCTAATCCTGCCTGCTAACCCAGCCTTGTCAGTTCTTTGGTCCCTGCTCCCTCGTCACTGGTCTCTAGCTTCTGTGACAGCATCCTAATCCAGCTGGGCATCACTTTGTCCTTGCTGGTCTGGAAAATCTCTAAATATCCTCACTCCCCTGCATTTCCCACTCGAGTTCCTGCTGTATTAGCATGTGGCCAAATAACACTTCCTTATAAAACTTCCTGACATTTCCCCTACCTAACCGGTCTCTGCCCGTTACATCAAGTCCAAACTCTGGCTCTTCCAGACTCTACCTTACTGGAATCTCTCTCCTTGCAACTACCTGTCCCAGTGTTCCTTCCAGGTGAACCAGCCCACTGTGGACACTATTCCTCGGGCATCACATTCTCTTTTTTTTTTTTTTTTTTAAAGATTTTATTTATTTATTCATGATAGTCACAGAGAGAGAGAGAGAGGCAGAGACACAGGCAGAGGGAGAAGCAGGCTCCATGCAGGGAGCCCGACGTGGGATTCGATCCCGAGTCTCCAGGATCGCGCCCTGGGCCAAAGGCAGGCGCCAAACCGCTGCGCCACCCAGGGATCCCGGGCATCACATTCTCATTGTGGACTTTGAGTCACGCTATATCCCAGGGCTACAATGCTCTTCCCTCTCTCTCTAAACAAATCTAACCCTTCATGGCTGAGCCCATGTCTCATGGCCTCTACAAGGGGACTTTCCCCAGTGTCCCAGCCTACACGGATTTCTCCTTTCCATGTCCCAGCCTACACGGATTTCTCCTTTCTCTGCATTCCTGTAGCACACATTACCTTTGTGTAGTTTACCTTAACCCTTTGCTTTGCTACTCATGGTTTATGTGGAAGATGACAATATCAGTTATTTCCCAAACCATGACACTTAGTAGAGTGAAGATAGTGGTCTTAACCATTTCACCGGGAAAACAGGCACTTTGAACCGTCCCGGATAAATCAGGGTATGTGACCATCCTATTTACATTTGGACATCTTGTCTTCTCAGCAAGACCACAAGCCCCTGTGGGCCAGAGATCACTCCTAGATTTGCTTTGCCTGTTCCTCAGCATGTGACACGGTGCCACTCACATAATCAATGATGAATAAATACAGGAAGGGAGGAAAGAAGGATGGAAGGAACGATGTGGTCAGTGTATCTTCACTGAAAAAGGTGGCTTCTTAAAAATGCAAACACAGCCCCACTACATTGGATGCACACAGGGCATGAATAACAGGATAACTACACAGCTTCCCTGTGACAACTCAGTGGAGGCAGAATGTAAGTCTGAAGATGAGAAGAAACAATGCCAACAAACAAATCAAGTGGTGCACAGCAATCGGGACTGGTAGAAATCCTGTGAGTGAGAAGCATCAAGGTGATCCCGAATATCAAACCTGCCCTGTATGATGGAGGCCCTGAGAGCTCTGACTTCTGTTCAGTGTCACAGCAGTGTCCCCCGTATGCATCATGGAAGGAGTAGCATGTCGTGCTTTCATTCATACCAGAGAGTAATCATCTTTAAGATGTTAATAATGGTGCTGCAGGACTGTGATTTAAATAAACCCCATAATGCAACCCATAAGCAGGCTCAGTGTGCCAGTGTTCCGGTTTTTGCCATCTCAGGACTTCTGGATACCTCAGTTTGCTTATCCATCCTTGTACTCATCATCATGGCAACATAGTGCCTCGACAGTATCAAAGAGAACTTCTATATTGTCAGCCTCAAAATGTGAGCCTCCAAATTCTCCTAAAGCCGATCTCAATTAGAGGGGGGCTGTCACCATTAAAAAAGAACGGGAAACAAAAGCCTAACTCTGAGGTATCAGCCTGTCCTGACACCCAGTGTCATCACCCTGATGTCACACCACCACACAGCACCCATAGGCCAGCAGTGGCAGGCATGGTGGCAAATGTACTGATCCTCATAGGTGAGGCTCTATTGCTACCACTGCCCTCCTAGCTCATCACTCTCATCCTAAATACCTTTGCCATCTCTGAGTATAGGTGGCTGTGAGGGACAGGACAGTACCTGAACTAATAGAACATGCCCTAACTTACTCTGCTACCGTGGACAAAGCTTCCAAATTTACTGGCCAGGGCATGAACCCAGGACCTCATGGGAATGACTTCGAAAGTTCATATTGCACAAAACCTGGGCTTTAAAAAGGAGAGAAAAAAATCAGTACTTTCTCATCATTTATATGCAGAGCAGACAAATCTAGAAGCGCCCCGTGCAGCAGAGCTTGAGTAGAGGGAGCGTTGGTGTGCGAGCGGTCTTTATGCCACTTGCCCGACTTCTTGAACTGATGATTCTTTCAGCTCTGCTCTAGAAGATAAGTGAGTTACACTATTTCCAAGATGCCTTCCAAGTAGAATTTCCATAAATCTGTGATTCTGAAACATTTTTCTTTGCCCAGAAAAGGGAGTAAATAGCAAAACACCATTACAGCAAAACTGGTTATTATCCAGACCTTAATATTTCACAGATATAATTTATTCCCTTGAAATATACCAAACATGTTAAACAAACATGTGTTGTAGCAGCGAGCCAAAGAAAAGTGTTAATCATATCTCCCACTAAGTTGTATCATAAATGAGCTCTGCTGAGGGCTCTCTTAAATCGAAGTAAATTTAAAATTAACTTTGCTTAATTTGAGAAACCACTAAAGGCACTTTCTTTTAGACAGAGATGCCATTGTGGCAAAAGCAAGACAAGGGATATTGTTCTTTTCTACCAGACTGCTCTGGCCTCAAATCTTTGAGAATTGCTGTGATTAAACAAGATTGCTGAGACCTCAAAGTCCCACCAGTTTGGGGATAGTGAAAGGAGCATTGTGGGTATAGACTTAACTTCTGCCTCTGCCACTAAGGTCTTGAAAGACGACCTTCTCTTGGGGGGGGTGGGGGGGTGTTGGCTAATTTTTAGAAGTCTCTCCCAGTTCAGAAATTCTATGGTTTGGTAACTTTAGTCCAGATTCTCAGAAGTAAACCTAGAGAATTAAAGAAATATGACTGTGAATCAATCTTACAGATACCAAGGGCCCCTTTCATTGCAGCCACGAGCTCAAAGTTCCAGCCCTGATGGTCCTTATGGTCATCTTTCACCCTACTTGACCAGAGGGCCTGCCCCACAGTCTCCTGCATAGATAATCCAGGAGGATATTCTCATTTCATCAATGGATGCATTCTTGTTTGCTTTACTGTATTTTCTTAACTCATAACTTAAAGATTTCATTTTTAGGTGCATTAGTCAATGAACTTTGCTAAACCTTACAGTTAAATGATCTTCAGGGCTTAGTGTGACCTCAAGACCTGTAGCTCTTTACTGAAGAAATTCTCTAGTTCTTTCAGGTTAAGTCACAGACCAGAGAAAAAAACGTTTCTCGGGTTATTCTTTCATGAATTGCTGCCTGACACGTGCCAGCCACTGTGCACCAGGGAGCCACGGCCCCTGCCCTTGTCAAGTGCAGAATCTCATCACTACATGTTGTTATTTTGAAAACCACTGGATGATGAACTCGGGGAGGCGGTGGGTGCCTTGCCTGAGACGGTCACATTTCAGCTGGGGGGGTGGTGGTGGATGACACCTTCTCCCTGCTACTCCCAGCAGACAGAGTACTGAGTCTTCACCCGCACCCCCCCCCTCCAGAGAGAGTGGGCGTAAGGAGCGGACTTGAGGTCCAGTCAGAAGTGATGTCATCCCAGCAACATCGTAGGAGAAACTCTGATTGATTCGTAGGCTGATGAGAGCATGGCATGGATTCGTTTTCTCCCCACCTTACCATGGAGGTTTAAAACAGGTGTTATATTGACTTCATGCCCATCGTCTTTTTTTTTTTTTTTTTTTTTTTTTAAGAATCAGAATGTTCAGGGTGCCCTGGGGGGCTCAGTCGGTTAAGCACCTGCTCTTGATCTCAGCTCAGGTCATGATTTCAGCTCAGGTGGTGAGAATGAGCCCTGCATGGGGCTCTGCGCTGGGTATGGAGCCTGCCTAAGACTTCCTCTCCCTCTGCCCCTCCTCCTCCTTAAAAAAAAAAAAAAAAAAAAAAAGAATTGAAATGTCCTTCTCCCATCTCCTTTCTCTTTCTCCCGCCCACTCCAGAGTAACCTGAAGCTGTTGTGACTCTTTCTCACGTTTTCCTACATTATTGCTTAAGCGTGTGTCCGTAAATCACCTGTCCTGTCTTGTAAACTTATGAATCCACATACAGAGCCTCTTCCTGTACTTCTGCAACTTTCCATCCGTTCCCCCCCCCCAGATTTATCCATATTTTTACATTATAAATCCTGTTTATTTATTTTAACTGCTAACCACCATATGAATAAAGCAATTTTTCCACAGTCTGCTATTAAGGGACAGTTAGAGTGGTTCTTGTGCACGATTACTGGTGGCAACAGTCACCTTTGTGTTTCCTGGGGCTCATATATGAGTTTCTCCAGGGGACACACCACGGAACCGAGCCACAGGGTGTGAGCATCTTCAGCTTCATTAAGCCTTGCCGAATGGCTCTCTGATGTGACATATCACTTACATATCCACCAGCGGCGAATAAGAAATCCTATTTTTCCTCATTTTTGCCAACACGTGGTTTTAACAGACTTTAATTTTTCCAGTCTGATTGGTCTCTAGTGACACCTCAGTGGTGGATTCCCTGATTGTTACGGTTGGCCATCGTTCCATATTGACAACTATTTGGTTCTTTTCCTCTGTGAATTTCTATCCTTTCTCTCTCTCCAATAGGCCATTGTATTATTGTTGACTTAGATGAATTCTTTTGTCAGTTGCATGTGCTACAAATGTTTTCTCTTATTTTCTAGCCTGTGAAAACCTTGCATGTGATCTCTTTTATCACACCAAAGTTTAGATTTAACAGCCAGACAGACTACTTTATGCTTTGTGGTTGGTTTTGAGGTTGACGGGGCGGGGTGGGGGCGGGTTGCCCATTTCAAGAAATTCTCCCTACTATATTATATAATGGTATTCCTTTAAGATTTTTTTTATTTTTTTTTAAATTTATGATAGTCACAGAGAGAGAGAGAGAGAGAGAGAGAGAGAGGCAGAGACATAGGCAGAGGGAGAAGCAGGCTCCATGCACCAGGAGCCCGACGTGGGATTCGATTCCGGGTCTCCAGGATCGCGCCCTGGGCCAAAGGCAGGCGCTAAACCGCTGCGCCACCCAGGGATCCCTCCTTTAAGATTTTATTTATTTTTTTTATTTATTCTCTGTGAGAGACAGAGAGAGAGAGAGAGGCAGAGACATAGGCAGAGGGAGAAGCAGGCTCCCCAAGGGGAGCCTGATGTGGGACTTGATCCCAGGACTCTGGGATACAACTTGAGCCTAAGTAAGACACTCAACCACTGAGCCACCCAGGCACCCTTATATAACGGTATTCCTGATTTTTTCCCCAACAAAGATTTAAAGTTTTACCTTTTATATTCAGATCTTTCATCCACTTGGAATTTACTTTTGCCTAAAATGTGAGGGAAGAATTTAATTTGTTTTTCTCTCTGAGCAATCAATCATTTTCGCACCATCCTTTTTTTTTTTTTTTTTTTTAACATGAATCGTCATTCCCCCTTGGTCCTATACTGAGGTCGCACTTTACCTGTTTACACTTGGTCTTTTGTCTGCCTCTGAGCCAGTGCTACAGTTTTTATCAGGTTGGCTTTGCCGGAGTTTTTAGTATCTTACGGCTTGTGCTCTCCTTCCCCCTCTCCCTCCCCCCTCCAGACTTCCCTTCTGCTTTCATTGCTCTTCTTCCTCAGCTGTGACCTGTAGTAATTCTCAGTAAAGACTGAGGGTTCGTGGGGTGAGTTATTTCAGTCTCTGTTTTGATCATTTCTTTACTTCACCCTCACGATCGACTGGCATGGAGTCCAGTGGAGTACTTTGCTCTAGACTGGGGGATTGTGTTTGCAGAGCGATGTGAAAACCTCCCACTGGCTTTGCAGTTTGGTTGCTGTTGTGGGTTTGCCATCAGTCTGTTCTGTAGTTAATCTGTCTTTTCCGTCTGGCTGCTTTTAAGATCACTTTGCCTTTGGTATTCTCTGTTTCCTTTATTATAAGTCTAGGTATAGATTCTTATGAATTTGCTTGGTGAACTAATTTGTAATTGTAATCATAGGGTTTGGTGGTCATTTGTGTGTAACCGATGGTGGATTAAGAATCAGCCTTTACTTGGGGCCCCTGGGCTGGGCGTCTGACTCTTGATTTCAGCTCAGGTCTTGATCTCAGGGTCATGGGTTCAAGTTCTGTATTGGGCTCCACGCTAGGCATGGAGCTCACTTTAAAAAAAAGGCGGGGGGAGGAGGAGGAGGCAGCTTTACTCCAGTGTGTATAAAATGTTCTCAAGAAGGCTCTTTTGGTCTCAAAGCACAGTGTCCCTAACACTCCCTTAGGAGGAAGCTGTTTTGTGGGGCTGCACAATAGATCTTGTGGGAACGGAGTCTGCATTTGGCCTGCCTTCCTCCCGAGACACTTGTCATACTCTCTGGCTCCCCTCTTCTCTCCACACATCACCTTCATCTTCCTCACCAACTGGCTTCCTCCACTTCGTTTCTGCCCCCTGCCCTCCACAATTCTGGTTTGCAAGGTGTATCAGGGCTACTCACACCCTGAGGTCTCAGTTTTGTAGCTACTGCTCAAGCCCTCATTCTCTCATTGCTTGCTATTCTGAAAAGCTCATCCTTTTGTGCTATCTGGGGCTTGGCTTCCCTTAGGTCAAGTGCCCATCACTGCCGTGGCCAAGCTGACGGCACTTTGGCAGCAGGGGCTAAGGGGGCAGTGAGGGTCGATTTCCCAGAGGCATCCTTGTTGAGCCTGGCTAGGTGTGTTGAGCCCACACCATCCAACTGCCTTTGCTTCAACTCAAACCTTCGGTTTAGTTTTCACTCCAGCACCTTGGTTCCAAGAAGTGAGAGTACTGGGTTATGACATCAAAGGTTTCAGATACTAGAAAGATAATCCCTCCCACACACGTTAATTAATTGCATCGTGATTTATTGATCAGTCCCTTGTAGGTTTAGTTATTGTGAGCTAGTTTCTCAGGCATGAACCCCTGGGTGATCTGATAAAACCAGTTTTGAAGCTGCACAGCTAAGATCCAATCCATAGAGCAGTAGCACCTGCCTCAAGATCTAGAGCACCAGAACACCCTGCAGCATCCACCAGCCCTTCTAGCTCTTTCCCTTTCTCTTCTGGTACCTTAACTTCCATATCTCTCGTGACCTTAAGAAACTATTGGAATGGGTATCAAGCCTACAATTTATGGATTTCGGTTGTCCCCATGAACTTGGGAAATGAAGTTTTATTATCCTCAAGAAAAATATATTCTTTACTAGAGCCATGTCAGATGTGGACCAGAGCCCTCAGTCTCAGAGTTGAAAATGCCTATCCACCCATCCTCCCCAACACCTAGTTTCCTTCACCCTCCCTTCCTGCAGGCCAACCATCCCCACATGATCTAGAAGGGCAGGTGATCTCATACACCCAACTCATCTGATTCGTCCTTCCTCACGTCCCCTGCCTGTGCTTCTCTTTTGTGTAGATGAAAGTAAGCTCAGTGTTCACGACATTCACAACATTAATTTAACTATCGATTTGCTTATATTTAGAATTCAATCATTATTCTTTTATAAAGTCTATATGCTCATATGTAACCTTAAATTAAAAATTATATAACTTACGTGGAAAATAATCCCTATTAGCCATGTGGTCGGGGCCTGGTTATTTAACCTGCCTGTCTTTTGATTTTGTCTGTAATGCAGGATCCCGCACCATCAGGTTACAGCAACCATTAAATGAGATAGATACATATTTAGCACACGGGAAGTTCTACATAATAGTTTCTAAAAGAGTAAAGGGAGGAGGGAGCCAGGGGAGGATGCTGGTGGTCTTCTGGTTGCTCCCAGGAGCAGCCCACAGGGAAACTTCCCTCTACTCCCACTGCAGGCTTGGCCCCCCGGGGTTCCCTCTCCTTGGCACAGCCCCAACACCCCACCAACCTACTTACTGACCTACCCCAGAGAGAGCCCTTTTTCCCACCCGCATCCCTGGCCCCTCTCATGCTTTGGGAGAGGGGCCAGTCCCAGGAGGACCGGCTGCAGTTCTGCTTGCCGTCCACCTTGATTTCTACGTGTCTGTTTGACCCTAACTTAAAATGGCACCACGAGATCAGAAGTGGGGCTCCACGAGATCAGAAGTGGAGCTCTCCACGGTCAGCCGTAGCCTTCTCTGCAGGTGCCATGGAAAAACCAAAGCTCTGCAGATCTCCCCCTGATTCTCAAAGTGTCTATGCGATCCAGTGGCTTCCTCTAACAATCCACCCCATATTTTGCCTTTCCCAGCATAGGGAGCCAGAAAAAAATCCAAATGAAGGGCCCTCTAGAAACCACTGTGAACAGATAGCCGTTTGGAGAGCACGGCCAGTCCCTGTGTTCTCAGCGTGTCACATTCAGACACACTATACGCCCCCTGCTCATTGATGATTACATTAGATGCTGCGTTTCCCAGGGAAGGCTCTGCTCAGCCACCACCAGCTTATTCATTATTTATATACAATTAAAGGGCATGGTTCAAATGAACACAAGCATATGAGAAAAGTCATTATTCATGTACAGATCAAATTGAACATTTGTCATTTCCCTGGTGACTTAACATACTCTTTGTACCTTGGGACCTCAAATTATATTAAGCACAAGAGATGCCTTAACTCTTTTATATAGCTTAATTGTTGCCTTTAATCTGCTGGCTCAGATTATTTGGACTTGTTTAAAATTAGTCCTTGCTTCTCCTTAATATACGAAAATAGAAAAAAAGAGGGAAATTTCTTTTTAGTACCTATTGCTTTCAAAGGATGAATGCAAATTGTTCTATGATTCTTAATGACCCACCATTAACATAGTAGGAAACCCAGTGCATTAATGCAATGCCTCTTTTCACATCATTACTCCTAATGGAACTGTTACCAGGATAATAGCTTGACCTTTAGCTATAGATTCAGACAGCAAAATATATTCTGCTTACTCAATACCTCTATTCACATAGCATATTGAGCATTTTCGGATCAATACAATGACAATCTTTTGGCCTTGTTCTAAGGCCTCATCTGCGCGTGTCACAGAGAAGAGGATTTCCTCTTCAGTAGATAGATCCAAGTTAAAAGTCTCTTTTAAGTTAGAATGTAATCCATGAAATAGAACTTCAGTAATACACCCAGTGGAAATATTTGGTGGTATAGGTATTTTTCGAGAAGCCTAATGCTGTTCCTTCAAAGGTCTCAGATACAGACCCAGAAGACAGAGATTTCCCCGGCTTCTTCTTAATTGTAAACGGATAAATCGTAACTGAAAGGAGAAAATAAATAACCAGAAACCATCACCTTTTTAGTGGGTGAGAAAATATTTAAGCCCAAGGTTAGATTAGAAGGATCTGCTTGGAAGTCCTTCACCGACTGGGAGAAGACATTCCAGAGCCTTCCCTCTGGCTCTCCTACACTTGGTCATTGACATGGTTGGTTGCCGGGAGTCCTTTTGATGTTGGCATAACCCACATCGACTTTGTAATTCGGAACCACCACTTTCTAGTGTGTGCTAATTTGGACACACGCATTTCACAATCTTAAGAGGGGTTGCTGTGGAAATTAATTATACAAATAATATTACAGGGAGGGAGATGTTTACCTGGTAAGATGATACATTCCGTCATTTTTGTGGTACACATTTTCTTATAAACTGCACTAAATATAGTTATTTTCTTCTCTTCGTTAAAAATGGGTCTTCGAGAACCTTTTGGCAATTCTCTGCTTAGGAAATGTTACTGTGGGCATTTGGATGTAATACAGACTTGTTTCTTTATATTCCATGAATTAAAACTTCCTAAATTCATGAGCTATTATACCTGCTGCCATTAGAAACAAACCCGTGTCTGTCAAATATTTTTGACTTCTTGTTCAGTACAGGGCACTGTGGTTGGTGCTTTGAGGGAGACAAGATAAATGAAGACCCTTGAAGAGGTCTGTGATCTGACGTAGGAGACTCAAGAGCACACCTACGCCCAGGAATATCACTCCGTCTGCATCCCTTCCACATAGAGACCACCTACTTGCCCAGCCCACAGGCCACATACTGGGCAGCCTGGTTGAGTTCTCCCCATTCCTTACTTATGCTTCCTAGTCCTCCCCCTTCCTCTGCTCCGCTGGTGCTGGGGTGGACCCTTTCCATCAAGGCTCTTATCACAGCTACACGCCTTCCTCTCCCTCTGCTGGCCCCTTGAGTGACTTCACTGTCCTCACAAAAAATCCACCTGACCCCCTACCCACATCGTGTCCAGACCTCATCCGCAGTGACCATGCCTTAGCATGCTCATATGGAACGGCTCCACCGCTGATGCTTTATACTCCAGGGTGATATTCTCAATTGCCCTTACTCTATGGCACCTCCTTGCCAACCCCACTGATACTCCATTCCCTGATCCCCATGGATTTTTTTTTTTTCAAGCACAGGAGCCTTTTGCTTTCCTTCCATATGTGGGTAGGGAGAAGGGGAGTGAAGAAAGCAGAGGTAATTAAGTCCAGCTGGCATCTGCAAGTGCTTTATGTCCCTGACCTTCTGCCAGAACCGTCCAGCAGAATCCTAACCTGGACCAGGCCTACCATCCAGTGGCGCCACTCCCAGCTCAGAGCCGCAGGGTGCCGCAGGACTGTTGCCACCACAAGCATGTAGGCGTATCTTCTGCTCAGCAGCCTCACATCCGACGTCTGCTGCTTTCCTATTCCTCTTCTTAGAAGCAATTCCAGATCTTTTCCATGCTCTCCATGCCCCTGGCCACTGGGTCAGCGAGGTCTTAGGGGCAATTGCTCCAACATAGACCCCTTCTAAACCCACCCTGTCTCCCATTCTGTCAGGGCTCAGAGGGGGAAGTCTTGCTCCTGTTCAAGGGCAGCCCCCATTTCCAGACCCCACCACCTCCCTTCCTCTGGTGAGGTTCCTGTAACTGTTTCCTTCCTTCTCCTGGATCCTGCCTGCCTCAGAATGCTGGCTGCTTCCCTCAGCCTGTAAACCATGCTCATGTCTCCCTAGCTTGCCATCTTACCCCTCTTTTCTTCCTTCCCCCACTGAACGCGGTTTTTGGGGAATGTCCTCTGTGGCCGCCCCACCACTCCCTTGAGGACCTCTGGGTGACACTTTGCAAACCGTGTGCCTGACACTCTCTTCTGCACATAGTAGACTGTTGTCCTTTCTCTTCATTAGTGCCACTCACTGGTCTTTACAAGACCACACTTCCCAGGTCTCCTGATTTCATCTATCCTGTGCCCCCCTTTCCTTTTGGCTGGGGCTCCCTCCGGCTCCATGCCTGGCCCAGTGCTCTGTTCATCCCGTATGTTCTCCTTGCCCAACATTTTTTTCTTGCTGTTCTGACTACCGTATAGGTATGCACCTCTCAGGCCCAGATCTTCTCCCTGGATCCCTTCCCTGAACTACAGGCTTCTGTGCCAAAATATCTGCCAGCGGTCCCCACAGGGGTGCTTTTACAAACACCCCAGATCAGCATGTCCGCAACCAAACCCAGTACAGCCCACCTTTCCCCTCAAATGTTCCCTTTCTCCCATGTTTACCAGGTCATAGGATTCACCAAAAATACCAGTTCTAGATACCGGTCTGGTGGTCTGGTCACCCCTGCCCCCTTCACTCGTGCTGCCCTGACTCAGAGGATCTCAGTGGCTTCCTCCAGGGACACCCCAGCTCCCACTCCCTTCACAACCAGCCTCCCCACTGCTTCTGGCCATCGCTTCCTGCACAACTGGATCCACTGCCTCTGTATGTGGCCTTCCTCCTCCTTTCAGATCATTTCCCTAGGATAAGTTTCGGGGAGTGAGAGGCTCAGGCCACAGGTATAAGGTTTTAAAAGCCTCTCATCATATTTTACCACCTTATTTCCCAAAAGGGTTTTGCCATTTATGCCAACGGTAGTGTTTGAATGTGCCAGGTCCCCACGAGCTTATCAATATTAAGGATTAGTTTCTAACATTGTTTTTCTAATTTAGTAGCCATAGAGTGTGTTTTGCAATTCTTTGGTTTATATATTAGCTGACCGTTTTTCCTACATATGCTTTGTCTATTTATCTATGGAGACTTTTGAAGTTTCACTTGTATTTGAACTTTTTTTTTTTTTTTGGTGGTAGTTATTGAACCATTTCAGTCATATTGAGCACAGCCAGCTTTTCTTATTCTGATGAGATGTTCCTTTTTCATTCAATAGAAATTTTACAGTTTTGTACGGCTGAATCTGTCAACATTTTCCCTTGTCATTTCTTTTTAACAGAAACCTTTAAAACATTAAAACTGCCAGTATTTTAAATACCAAGAAGGCAGCGTGAGGTGACCGCATGCTACGCCTTGTCCTTACGGAGAGCAGGTTGCACAGATGGGGTGTGAAAGTGCTCCAAAGTGGAGGGAAGCCCAAATGTCCGCAGCAGCGTGTGGATGGCTGTGTGGCTTTCAGAAGGCCACCGTCTTGTCTCCCTCTTGTCCTGCCGCAACGCTCCCCACAGTTCGCTGGGTGCTCTCCTAGGTGCTAGCCCAGCACACGAGAGGCTAACAAAGTACAACCAGGACTTGCATTAAGATACAGCTGCATTATTATTTGAGTGCTGATTGAGTTAGTGGGAAACACCATGAGAATGCCATCCTTTTGTGTAATCTTGCATTACATTTTGTGTGATCTTGCCTGAGATCAGATTTAACAACAGTAATGATCCATTTGCTGAATTTTGTCATGGTGCCAGTAGTCCCATAAGTAACATATTCTCCTCTGCTCATATAAGACATGTATACATGGATGTAGAACAAATAGAGTGGTTACATCAGAACTACTTATTTTGTATAGCCAGTTGCATTTTGAAGCACCATACGCTGTATGTAAGCTGGGAGATTGGGTCCTGCCAATCTCCATCTTTACCCAAGGAACGTAGTATAGACACTGAAGACATTGAAGTTCCCACTGCGGAACTTAAGGCCTTTTAGAAATACACTTTTTTTTTCTTCTTAGGATAGATTCCTATTTCAGATCTGCATGCTTTATTTGTTAAAGTACTTAACAATATTTAACATTCTCTTTCAGTCTTCACAGAAAAATACTGTACTGCTAACCATGTGGATAAACTTCCTGGCCCAAGAGACTGGGTACAGATTCTACAGGATCAGATCAAACTGGCCAGAAGAAGGTTAAAAAGAGGCTCAGGTATGAATAAGCTGCAGGAAAAGAATCGCGAGAAGCCCTTTACTGAGTTCTTAGACGTCACAAAGTACAGTTCTCTGCTCTACGGCACTTCACTGTTTTGTCTTTTGAAGGAAAAGCTCTATAGAATGTGCGGCGGTTTTGCATTTTAAAGTCTTACTCAAGTGAATTTTGAAATTCACCTGAAGATTAAGTAGTAAAAATTACATCAGGTCATTTATTCTTACTAGTACAAACAAAGAAGATTGCTAATCTCATTTGTGGCCTTGTGCATCTTACCTGCAAAGCTGGACCTCTCTTTTGTGATCTGCTTCTATTTGCTAATGGTTTTTGTGTGTTTGGATCAGCATGACTTTATAAAAAGTACCAGTGGCTTGAGGTAAAAAAGATAAATAATAATAATCCTCCCACCAGAAAAACTGCATAGAATAGACAAAGGGATTTGAAGTCACATAGATATTATTCAAATCTGGCTCTGGTGGTTCTGAGATGATGTTACCAAGGTAAGTGAATGCCAGTTGAATTAGGACTATTTAGATTTGGTCATTTGGGGTCTCAATGACAGTTGGTCTATTTACCAGTAAGGAATTCCTCTGAAGTCAGTTTTCTGTCACCATGTAAGAATAATCATCTCTAGGAGGCCACAAATCTGCAGACTTTTTTTTAAGCAAACAAACAATTCCAGTCAAACCTCAGGATGCCTGGTCTGCCAAGAGCCTACATGCTTCCATAGCTGCAGAGCGTAGGTTTCAGAGACGGGCTCCAGACGCTGACTTGACCGTGGCACAGCGGGGTGGTGTGGAGGCCTGGAGGACAGCAGCTCACACGCGCGGGCCTGGGTCTCTGACTCATCCCTTGTGTGAACTCAGTGTCCTGGGCACAGTGAGGAGCCTGAATCAGCTGGCGGACCCCTGCCCCCAGTGAGGAGAGCTCCCCACACGGGCTGGGGAGTGCCTCCATGCCCGAGACCAGGGAGCAAGGGACCCAGTGCATCTCCAGTCCTCTTCTGTAAAGCAGCTATCAGGACTCTAAAATATTTAGCGCTAGATGATTTTTTTTTTTCCATTTGCTTCCTTTAATACTAATTGATACTCTTTATAAAACGCAGTGGGCCACGGCTGTCTGGCCATCTGTCGTTGGTAGAAATGTATTGTTGCTTTGGGCAGTAAGTTGTTGTGGAGCCCAGAAGGCCTGGCCTTCGGGTCTCTCCTCTGCTCTTCCCCAGCTGGCCCTTGGGCCAGTCAGTCCCCAGGGTCTGTGTCACAAAGCGGTCAGGAAGATAAAGCCTGCGTCCTGGTTGTTGTGAGGTTCCAGACCTATGTCATACGTAGGTGTCTTCATAAATGAACCTGGTGTGCCTTGTGAAAACGTCTGTGCAGCCGAGGAAGCATAGCCTGTGTGCTGGGTCAGGGCCCACACAGCCCACTGTGCCCCGTGGGCCCTCTGCTCCTGTTGTCCTAACACAACTCTCACCTCTTCGCCTGTGAAGGGTTTTCAGGCTTGGATAATAAATAGATCATTTGCTTGCCCGGCCCCCGGGTCTCTCCAATCTCTCTGCCTCCTTTCTCTCCATCTACCAATGACCGTGACTGCACGTGAACACAGTGGGGTGCACTGGGAAGAATGGGCCTCACCTTCCGGCTCCCATCTGCCCATTACAAATTCCTGGGACCTTCGAGGAGCCTCGGTCTCTCCATTTATAGAGCAAGGCTAATACCTGCCTCGGGGCTGTTTTCAGTGTTAGAATCAGCCCGTGTCAGTATTGCCACTCACAGAGCCGACACATCATGCCCTTATCTTCCTTCTCTCTGCCAGCCCTGAACAAAGCACAGCTATTCCTCCATCCATGCTGGTTCTTAAAACCACTGCTGGCTCTTTCTCCTGGACAGTGTTGGTCGGACTTCCTCCCAAAGGGGTTGCGTTGCCTTGGTCGGCTTCCCGTCCTGTCCACTTTAGAACCCGTTGCCTTTTGCCCTGTGGCCCCACACCAGGGCAGGAGCTCCTGCTGTATCCCCCGGATGATCAGATTCCTGTTGACGTTAACACTCTACTTGACCTGCTTGTGGATTTTGACTCCATGGGATCTCCTCCCTTGGGCTCTGGGGCTTCCCAGACTGATTGTCCTCCCAAGTCTCCTGCTGCCTCCGATCAAGTCCACGGCCTCTGCCTCCTGGGCCCGCCTCTGAAACCCAGTGGCTGGCTTTCCATTCTTGGTGCTGTTGTTATTCTCCAGCCTCACCCAGGACCTGAACTGTCCGACCATCGATGGCCCATCAGTGTGCAGCTCCAGATGTGGCCGTACCTGAGACCCTAGACTTCATTCTCTGAGAATTAGATCTGATCATGTCCCACTCCTGATGAGAGACTTCGCCAGCTTCCTGTCTTCCCCAAATACCATACCTTCTACAGGCCCGTTCAGCATGGACCCAGGGCCCTTGACAGATGGCCCATCCTAGTCACCTACTCCAGTCTTAGGCCTGTGCATCGAGCCTCATCAGATACCCTCCTGTCCTGAAACGTGCTGGGCTCTCACACACATGCTTTCCCTCTGCCTGGGAGGCGGCACCTCCTCTCGTCACAGATCTTAAAGGTTACTTCCTCCTGGAGCCTTCAGAGGTAGCCCTGGCCCTTTGGTCTTCTGCCCCCAGAATAATGGCACTCCTGTGTCTCCCCCACTGACCATGAGATCCTCAGGAGCAGAGTCTGCATCTGCAGCGTGTTTCGATCCCAAGTATGTGGCACATGGTGGACATGCGAGAATATTCGTTGAGTGAGCCAGCAGATCAGTCATTGGAAAGGAGACAATAACCCACAGTGAAGAGGTCTTACTGTTTAGCTGATCCTGGTCACATGAGACTCTCCCACCAGTTCCTTACTTAGCATTCAAGTACTTATTTCATGACCCCCAGAACCCAGGGGGCAGCATCCCTGAGCTCTGTCCCTGGGAATGAGGGACTCTCATTTCCTTCTCGGCCCCCTACATCCTTAGTCCCCTCTGTTTCCCCTCGTCTCCCTTCCTCCCACATAGGCTGTGAGTCTGGAGTCCCAGTGGCCTCACCCTCTTCAGGTAGATTAACTGAGTAACACTGAGGAAGATTAACTCCTGGCTGGTGGGTGTCTCACCCCTCCTTAGGCTACAGGTCTCTCCTGCCTCAGCCTGACTGGCCTCACAAAGGCCGCCTTTCATTACCTCAGCCTCCTTAGACGTCAGGCTCCAGGAAAGAGCTGAGGACGGAAAGTTTTGTTTTGTTTTTTTTTTACAATTGAATGACGGGTGTTATCAAAAGACAACTGCCCCATAGAGTCCACAGCAAATAACCCCTTACTGAGCACTGATGCCACGTGGGGCGCCGTGTCTCCTCAGTTTCATTTCCCAGAGCAGATTTCACTTATTAAAGCCTGAATGGTGTTTTTGTTAGTAAGTATTAGGTTGGCCCTGCCTTGGTGGTCTGACCTGTTTGGGTATGTCAGGACTCTATTTACCTATTGGGGAAATTGTTGAAGCCCCCCCCCCAGATCAAAGACACTAAGTAGAATAGTCAGGCCTGAAAGAACTCTGACATCTGCCGCAGCAGAGACCTGACTTTAATGCTCTGTAAGCCCAGAAGAGAACAAAAGGCCAGAGTACCCCAAGAACCGGCAACTTGGCTTCCCTTTGGTCCCGAGGATGCCCCCAGCTTCTAGGCCGGAGGTTGGTTAGCACTTCACTCCCTCTACCTACAATCCACAGAAGCTGCCTGCTTCCTGAGGGGTGGGGGCAGAAAGGGAAAATGTGGGAACTACTCCAAGCAACTTGGGAATTTGAGGGGCAAGAGCTGTATAAATCCAGAGTACCGACGCTACTTATCCAGGAGCTGCAGAGACAACTCAGTGGAAGGAAGACGACAGCTTCATGCTACAGAACATGCACCTCTGGCTTGAGAATGATTACAAGTCCCAGGGGGACTTGAAAAGTTTAAGTTTGAGGAGAAACCCTTGAAGGTAGAAGACATGAAAAGTAGAGTATTGAGTATATATCAAGTGTGTTGTGGAAGGCTATTTTCAGAGAGACAGAAACAGCCTTGCTGGTGTTAAAAGGAGAACCACAGGCCCAAAGTGGAGTCTCTCATGCTCGGGCCATATCACCAAGCAGGCTCAGTACTTCACCTGATGGTACTTTCAGCCTCCCCTGGGAACGTAGTCTTAACTGATCAGTCAGCAGTTTTCTGGCTGGGACCCTCTCCATCTCCCAGAGCAAGAGGAGGCAGTCCACCTAATAAGACCCTCTTGTCTCCAGAGGAAGGTGGCCTTTCCCACAATTATCCTTTTTTCTGTTTATGACTTCCCCGTCCTCTTAAAACCTTAACACTTTGCTGGAGCCCTTTGGAGCTCCCCTCTATTTGCTGGATGGGACACTGCCTGGTTCCTGAATCACTTCAAAGCCAACTAGATCTTCGCATTTACTCAGTTGAATTGTGTTTCCAACACTGAAAGCGGATTGCATGACTAAAATAGGAAATTTGGTTTAAGTTGTGTCTCTTCGTTGTAAGGTAGTGTGGAAACATCTTCAGCGTATGGTTTCCATACCATTCATTTTTTAACGAGGAAGATGGGAAATCCATTTGTAAGCTGGTTGGAAAAGTTGATCTTCATATAAATTTATGTTTGATAAATAAAAGATAAATTTTATTTTCTCATACCATATCTTTTATACATAAGCACACATCTTTTTTTTTCCCTAGTGCCAGATGCTGAGACCAATTACTATGAGTTCTGGTCTCCAATCCCTTCCCTGCTTCCCCCCAAAGAACACACATGCACACAGTGGGGACTTCCCTCCACATTACTGGTTGGATTTCCCGCAGACTGGCCAGTGAACCCCTTCTTAACCGTCTCAGCATTTGTGTAATTCATTTGACACACCTGGTTCACACCCACCTGCCCACTTCTGCAGTGTGGGATCCAAACTGTAGGCCACTCCCTTACCCTTCCCCTCCTGTGGGAGCCTCTCACGAGCTCAGGATGTTGGCTGCCTGGTTCCAGAGTCATCATCATATTTGATTTAGGGTGTTTTCACATCTAACCACTGGGCTTAGATGGTCCACCTAGATATTTGTGATTGGCGCCTTGGGCACTTCTCTGCCTTCCTGGCAGGTTCGTTCCTGCATCTGAAAGGGGGAAGATGGCTTGAGGACAAAACTAGCCCTGACCTGCAAACCAAACTAGACCAAAGGACAGCGCATCAGCGGTGACCTGCCAGAAAGGTTTTATCTTCCAGTTTTGTCAAATGCTCTTTTCGCCGCATTCTCCTTAAGCAGCACCAAAGTGGGACCCTAGCAGATAGACATTAGAGCCACTTGCCTTTCCTTCCTGAGGCTGATAGGAACTGAGTGGCCTGGGTCAATAACGTTGCTCCCACTCACGTTTTTTCATCTTGAGTATTCCCAGTCCAGACAATAATACAAACAGTGTCTCGTAGACATTCTATAACTTCAACCTTATTTATCATATTTGGTGCAATTCCTGGAATTAGGTACAGACCCCACTGCACAAGCCAGTCAGCTCGCTGCTTATGGAAGCCCACCCTGCCTCTAGGAAAGAGAAGTGCCCCACACAGATCTGAAAGGTAGTTATGCGAATCCACATAGAAATTCATCTGGGGACTCTCGTCACATGTAATAATTTTCTCCTATAACTGGAATGATTCCTTTGCTAGTGTGGATTTTTAATCATTTTCATTAGGCTATTTCCTCAGAGCTGAAACCACAGTTTTTTATTTGTGGGAGATCCAAGAGCAAAGCTGTCACTGCTATTAAATTTTTATTGGACTTGCTCAATCTTTTCTAAATTTCACAACTTGACTGTCACCTGAGGAGAAGGACTAGGAGCTCGTTGTTACAGATAGATGTTATAATTAAATTTAAGGAGCACAGCCGTGTTCTTCACCTGTGACACTTGGTCCTGCTCCTGCAGCCAGCACACACGAATTTGCATGCAATAATTTGTATATTTTTCAGATGTGAACATTTTGTTTTTACTATAGCACAGGATTGTATAGGCCTGGTTTTTAAAAGTGAGAATGGCTAAATTAAAAAGGGAAGGGTTTTGTTATATAACTAAAGAGAAAGTATATATGTAGGGAAAGTGACTGAAGTATACAATGAACTAGAAGATTTTAAAAATTAGCTCACAGTGATACCATGCGAAATACATCTGGACTATTCATAGCAAAGAGATTAAGAGCCCAGGTTTGCACCTGACTCACAGCCTTTACAGTGTCACTTACTAGCTACATTCCCTTAATCTTTTTTTTTTTTAAGTTTTGTTATTATTATTATCTAGCAATCTCTACACCCAGCATGGGGCTCGAACCCACAACCCCAAGATCAAGAGCCATACACTCTTCCTGAGCCAGCCAGGCACCCCATATTCCCTCAGTCTCTTAACCTCTGTCTTGGTGGTTTCATTTGTTAAAATGAGCAGAATAATAGCCCTACCTTGTAGGGTTTTCTAAGAGTTAGATGATGTATGTAAAGTGCTCAGTAAATGGTAAACAGTTAATAAATGGTGGTGGCTTTCAATACTAATAATGTTGAAAATTTTAAAAAAAATTTTTTTAAATCCTAGACAATGAAAGGACTACCACGTAATTCATCACCCTCCTCAAATTCACTCAGACCATTTAGAAGAAAATAGTGTCTTCTCTCATAAAAATAACATTTGTTCATTAGTTGAAGATTTTTATTTATTTGAGAGAGAGCAAGCACGAGCTGGGAGGGAGGAGCAGAGAGTGAGAGAGAAGCAGACTCCCCGCTGGGCAGGGTGCCTGCTGCAGAACTTGATCCCAGGACCCTGAGATCACGACCTGAGCAGAAGGCAGACACTTCACCAAATGAGCCACCCACGCGCCCCCCCCCCATTATTTTCTAAGTATATAGAATAATTTTTAAAACCCAAAGAACAAGGACACCTGGGTGGCTCAGTGGTTGAGCGTCCACCTTTGGCCCAGGGCATGATCCTCGGGTCCTGGGATCCAGTCCTACATCAGGCTCCCTGCAGGGAGCCTGCTTCTCCCTCTGCCTGTGTGTCTGCTTCTCTCTGTGTCTCTCACGAATAAATAAAATCTTAAAAAAAAAAAAAAAAAAAACCAAAGAACAAAAGTTTAAATGCCTACAAGCCTTTCATCCGGAGAGGAACACTTCGCATTTTAGTATGTCCTGTATTTTGTCTATAAGCCTATGTTAACATTTTTAATCTTACCATTTTTCCTATCACTTGAATCAAATGTTTCGTTATTAAATATTCACCTATAACATCATTTTAGAGAAGAGGAGCAGAAACTCTTCTCTGCCCCAAACTGGTCTTAACTACCGTGTCTCCTCTCAGCGTTTTCTCTCTGGTGGATTCAGCAGGTCAGTAGACAATGGGTCTTTCACCAGCGCCAGTGTGTAGCGATCTGAGGACAAGGTGTTAGGGGATGAGCCAGAGTGAAAGTCTTTGAATGTTTCTAGCCGTATTGGCCCCCGATTGTGTTGAAAGCCTCAGCAATAAACACAGGAGTGCAGCATTACTTTTGCTTCCCACCGGCTCAGCATTACAACGTGATGATGGCACGTGGCAGCCCCCGTGGGACCAGCCCCACGCACCCGGATGCAGGCAGCAGGAGGGTGGCTGGGAGAGGGAACTAGCCCCGGGGCCCAGGGAGCAACGGGCGAAATTATCCAAGTGGCCGTGATGAAACGTGGTGACCTGTTCCCAGCATGCTGGGGAGAGTGGCAAGCCCATCAGTTATCGGGAGACATGCGAGCACTTTCTTTTTTTGTATTTAATGGAGGGTTTTCTGTGACTGAAGGACCTACCTTTGCAAAACCCTTAAGGAGATTAAAACATATCAGGCGTGAGCAAAGGTTTGCACTTTGAAACAGAGACGTGACGAATCTTTTGAAGATACACTTACTCCTTCTGATTTCCTTTATGACTGAATTGATGCCGATTTCAGACAGGCAGCTCTAGGATCTGAATTTCAGTCATCTCCAAAGAAAGGCTGGTTCTTGGGATTTCCTAAGCCTCCCCCACGGGGACGGTTCTGGGGAGGACAAGGGAAAATTCTACCACAGGGATTCACTGACGTCTGTCCTTCGATGATCATATTCAAACAATACCCCCCAGATTCTGGATGGATATTTAAGCCTATGCAAACAAGGGAAAATGAACTAAGATCATCAACGATTGATAGAATAAGGTTCATAAGAGACTTCCAAAAAACTTAATGCAGGAAAAAAGATTTTATATCATTATCTTAAAAAAATACTTTAACTAATGGTACTAAAATCTGTACCGTGAACCAACGAGGAAGAAAGTTGAGACTATTATGCATTACTGGAGTTTTTAAATTGCATTACTGTATTCAGGGAAATGAATGTGCTCCCTGAACCTAATGAGATTTGTGTTTTATGTTTGTAACCAGCAGAGGTAGCTGACGGTGATGAAAGACTGGACAGCATTTCTCTACCACCAACAGGTAAAACACATTTACCTTTTCATCACCCGCTGGAAAATACAGCGCATGAAAATATTTGCATTGAAAATGTTTGAAACGTCAGAGACGCAGACGCTTGAGCAAATGGCTTCTGGCCCAGACCCTTGTAATCAGAGGTTCTCAGGGCCCTGTGTTCAGAGATATTTTTACATGGAGTATGAAAAGCTCCATTTTTCTCACATGGTCTCATATCCTCAAGAACCTCAGAGCAGCAAGTCCTAAGAACTTAGTGTCACAACATCATGCTTCCCAAAACCCGTAGACCTTAAAAGTACTTTAACATGAAATGCTATTTCTTCCTAGAAAAAGGACCACCAGGTTTTTTATAAAATTGACATACATTCTGTCCTCATCCATCTCTCCCAAAAGGGTTTTGAGAGGCAGGAGGTCACTGCTCCTCCTTTAACAGGCACCCAGTGAAAACTGAGTGATAGAGTAAGCCTGTCCCTCTAGCCTGGGTGCACATTCCCCGTCCTAGAAACAGATCAGCTGAGTAGAGCGTTTCACTGCAACATCTGCTGCAGTGCGAAGCCACAGACCACCATCCGACTTCGTAGTATTTGACTCTGACCTTGGCCTCCTGCCTCTGTGTCGTTTCCTACCCGAGAGCCCCAGGGACAGGGTCCGATCCCTGAGCCATGTGATGATCAGGACTCTTTAACGACCACCCTCAAAAGACTACCTGGAGACTTCTCTGCCCACAAACCTCAGACACCTCCCCCGCAAAAAAAACCTCTAAGTGAAAAAAGCTCAACTCCAGATGTAGGGATGATAAGTTTTTCCATAAAATCTCGCAAATAGGGCAGCCCGGGTGGCTCAGTGGTTTAGCACCGCTTTCAGCCCAGGGCGTGATCCTGGAAACCTGGTATCAAGTCCCACGTCGGGCTCGTTGCATGGAGCCTGCTTCTCCCTCTGCCTGTGTGTCTGCCTCCCTCTCTCTGTCTCGTTTCTCATGAATAAATAAATAAAATCTTTAAAAAAAAAAAAAAACCCTGGCAAATAGAAGAGGAGGAGCTAATCTTTGTAGGAGCTCCTCCAGGTCAGGTGTTCACTGGTAGCGCCTGTCCGGGGATGGCAAGGAAAGCAGAGTTTGCAGGTGTAGGATAGACGCAGGTCAGGACCGCAAGAAAGCTCACCCATGTAAGTGATGCACGGGCTTTCCCGGTCACCACGTAGCTAGGCAACAGATCGATGGTCAAATAAATGAACTGAGGCGCATAGCGTGAAAACAGCCTGCTTACATCAAGTTCTTCCTGCATACAGCCATTATAGGAGAGGGAGTTCTCTGCTTGTTTGGCTATGTTTCCACATTTATGAATTAAGATAATTGAAATGCATGATCTCTACTGTTCCTTCCCATCTTGTCCTTGTCCATCATGACGACTCCTATTAGCCTTGTTCTTATCACACCTGGCCCACTCCCAGTAGACGCATGAAATATTACTACCAGTAATGAAATGGCGCATTTCAGGAGGCAGTTTGGAAGAATCCCAGCTGTTTGGTTGTGCCTTCCAGCTTTCTTCCCCACCTATGCTGCCCTGAGGTCCATGAGCTGCCCCCTTCCTCACGGTCATCCACACACTTTGGGCTTCATAATTATTAGCAGTGCTGCTATCCTTATTTGAAAACCATTCCCCTTGAAATGATACCTTTGCATTTTCCGTCTGAAGATGGAGGCAGAGAGATGCTTCAGATGAGGGAGTTGAACACAGGCTGATAGAACCATCTCGTGGAACTAAAGAATTTCAAGGAATCTGAGAAAAGAAGGAACGTTAGAGATCATCTAGTCCCTTCCCTTCTTTTTATCCAGTCCTTTTATTTTACAGGTAAAAAAGCCTGAGGCCCAGAAACACTAAATGACTTTCTCAAGGTCTCACAGCTGGTTGGTGGCCCGGCCCGAGCCCCGGCCTCTCGACTTCCAGCCATTATACTGCATAGCTTTCTCACATCTAAGCCAAAGCCAGCTTTCCTCTGCATGTTTCTTAAAAGACCCTAAGAGTCGATGGATGTACTAATCCCTTTAGGATTCCATTCCACTGTGTGTCTTCACAATTAGAATGGCTGTCGTAAGTCTGCCTGAAGTCCTCTGCAGTTGAAACTCACTCATTGGGAGTCCTCAAACCTTGCCCAAGGCCGCAAGGTCCTGCCAGAGACAGTAGTGGTAGGCCACCCTGCAGGTGTCTTCACTAGACTACCCACACTTGATACAAATGACTAAAGAGCACGACCAATAATACTGTTGATCCTGTAGCAAAGGGGGAAAGAAGTTGGCAGATTGGTGCTTAAATTTCACAGTGTTGAAATGAGATTGTCTTGGTGAGACTAGCGAGTCTCAATCGCCTCTAAAGTAAAATCTGGGGTCGGGGCGGCATCTGTGAAGACAGCACTACACCAACCCTCCCTCCCCGCGTGGGCCCCAGGACACTGCCCCAGAGGGGAAGTGTGCCTTTCCTGCACACCTCGCTTCACCCCTGCCTTTAAGACTCCCTCATCAGACCTTCCTTATCTCTTTTATCTCAGCTGGCAACCGTGTGGCTCCTTTTGAGAGATTAAGCAACACCTTTTATTACCGTTTGAAGGTCTTTATCCTTCTTCCAAATTCTGCTATGCCGGGAGGGGCAGGAAGAGGGTGTAAATCCTTTAAGTGTGTCCATGAACCAGAATCAACCAAGTCAGGGTTACAGGCAGGCAGCCCAAGGATATGTATGTGTCTCAGTCCACTACATGGAAGCAACCTTCTGCTTGTCTGGTTTTAACCACAACGTGTGCCGCTTTTATAGTGGAAGAACACATTTTCCTCATTTCTTTTCCCTCACCACCCTGTCAGTAAGCCATAAGCGTGCTGGAGCAGCTCCCAGGATTCAGCACTGTCAGGTTTTGTGAACAAACGCCCACCCTCGGGGAGCCCTGGTCCCGTGTGAGGCGGCTGCGGGTGCAGACAACGCACTGTGATAACCCCGAGAAACCACCCAGGACTGGGGAACACTCTGTGCCAGGTAGAAAAAAAAAAAAAAAAAAGGACAGAGAAAGTAAAATCAAAACAGTGCTTTCTAAAATTTAGAAAGGAGGTAGCACAGAGCTCACTGGGGCCTAGCCATTTTTGTCATACATCAGCAATCTTTTACATACTTCTAAACAATTAACAAAAGTAAAGGAAGAAACTATAAATTAATGTTACCACTCAGAGACAACTATTATTGAATATTCCCCCCTCCCGATTTTTCTATTTATTTTATTTACTTACACAGTGAAGGTCAAATACATAATATTTTGTTTCCTAAGGGGTTTTTTTCCTTTTTTTTTTTTTGACCTAACCAGCATTTTCCACTTTCCACAAGTCTTCATACACATTATTTTAATAGCTGCATCATGTTCTCTTTTACAGGTAAACCGTATTTTATTTAGCCATATTCTATTCCTGGACAATATGTGGACCTAACTCCAATAGTAACACACAGTCATGGACTTTCCTGTAAAAATAATCATTACAGATTTCCAGTGGCCAAAATTGCTCACTCAGCACAACTAAAGCCTTGGCCAAAAAATTAGTGATTTAAATGCGAAACAGATACTTCATCAGCGAGGTTCTCCACCGACCCAGCATACTTGGCTTCTAACCCCGTCCCAGAAAAGTGTGCAGTTCTCTTCTAGAGAAGTGGCCCCCTCTTCATTGTCTTGTCTCTGTTGTAGGTAATATATTTGACACCAGGAGAGGAAACACGGAAGACACAGAGCCAGATTTCACTGCCTAGACTCCCCTTGTAGTGACATTGTTCATTAGTACATGTAACTCTGCCGTTTGAATTCCCTCAGAGATCCACGTAGCGTTTCAGGTTACTGCAAAGTGTGGGTGTTCTGTGAAGCTTTCCTGTCATATCTGAATAGTTTTCATAGACTTTGTCACATGTGATCATCAAGCCTCCAGTTTGGTATGAGGTCTTTAGAAATCGTTTTTAGAGTTGACTCATTCATTACCTTCTAAAAGTCCAGCGTATGACCATTGCGTTCATTGTTCATTAAAAAGCAGTTCTTTTTTTCTTCATAAGCTCAATGTGAACATTACAGAGATTAGAAGCATTTTTATTTTAATGTGCACTGCTTAGATGCTGTATAAAGGAGGATAGCTCTTTCCAGCGCTGAGGGAGCAGTTGGGAAGGCCAGCATTAATTAGGCCTTCAGCAGCTTAGAAGACGAAAAAGTTGTTGTGGGAGACAGGATAGCTCTGACCTATTAGACGAAATCATTTGTGACATCAGTTCCTCCAAAGATAGCCATTTGTAACTGAATAAGTGCGAAGGATCTACGAATTCTTGAGAAAGAAAAACTTTTCACAAAGATTGTGTCAACCCAGTGACAAAATAACTAATTAAAAAGTGAGAAACTCAAAGTAACCGGTGACCCATATGATACCTAACAACTGTTTCCACAGATGGTTTTAAACTGTGGGGTCCAGGGTTTTGGCATGGTGTGGCAACCAGCCACAAACGTACATAATATTATATACTTTATTTGGTTCCTAGTACACTCGCCCTCCACTTCCTATGAAACCGACATATGAAAATATGGGATTATACTAAAGAGATAGCTTGCCATGTGGGTATTGTTTTACAGAAATCTTTACCTCCAGATTCCCTTCTCCAAAAAGATGGTGAACTTAAAAATACCATTTTACTTAGAAACATTGCACGTAGCCCTCATTCACTGTAGAAAGCAAATTACCATGAAATCTCGGGCACTTGACCCAAAGCCAAAAATTGGCTGGAAAGAAATTGGGACCGTAGAAATACCAAACCAGAGGGGGAAAATATTGTTGTGCTGACCATTACACACCCTTCCCTAGCACTTGCTTTAACTAAGTCATGGAGGATTAGAGCTCAAAGTTCTTGTAGAGGCACCCTGTCCAAGGTACCTGTGCCATCTCGCACTGAACGGCTCAGCCTGAGCTGGGAGGGGAGCTCCGGGGCAATCCTGTGTTCCACTGAAGACCAGCTCATCAACCGAAGACAGTACATAGGCATCCCTGAAATGTGACAAAGCCGGTTCTAGGTGTGGCTTGTGGAATCAATCTAACTGCTAGACAGCTACATCTCATATCTGTGCATCTTTTATTTGTCTTATTTCTGAAGCTACAAGGAAGGTTCAGAGAAAGTGTTCCCATCACATCCTATAGTTACTGGCCTTTTACATTTTTAGGCCAGTTAGTAATCCCTTCCCTGAAACTGGTCCCATTGGTCATCATCCGGTGGCCTGATGAAGTCCTACAAACCAGGGCTTTTGTTGTTCTGCAACGTATGTTTTAAAATTTGTCTTCTGCCCCTCAGAAGGAAATATTTCTCAAGGGAAGGGAAAAGATTAATTAGTGACCTTTCAACTCTATTACAGTAAGATGGGTATGTTGCTACTAAAAGGTAGAAATATTTACCTTACAACTGCGGGATCTGTTAAATATGCATCACGAACCTTCGAAAGCACTTCCTTCCAAGACTGGGTGACAGCTTGGATTTTTCAATACTTGAGGAAGGGTGGGGATTGCTCAACTCACGAGTACGTGCAATGCATCCACAAATTGGAAATACATATCACAGAACTGCAACAGTGAAATCATATTTTGTACATTAAAATTGTATTTGTGTTTACTTACTGTGACTACTGTTCAGACTTTATTCAGAAATCCTTTTTATAGGCTTTCTTAGTAAAAAAAAAAAAGTATTCCATATCTATGGATAATGTCTCAATCTTCTGTATATATGTTTTATTAATATGTAAATATTTAGATTTTTTAAAATGACTATGTTCTTTAAAACACTTTCAACACAAGGCTAGTTGTGAAATGGTGTATAACATTGTGTTGTGCTATCAATTCCCAAGATGCTCTTTATGTCCGTTCCAGAAGAACACAATAAATTACTTTAATTGAACGTGCCTGTTCTGTGCCTGTGTGCCAGTCCTCCCGTGTTTATGAAGAGGAGTCAGTGCTAATCATTAATTAAAAGGTATTTATTAATACTCGGGTGATCTTACACAGAAAGCCCTATCTCCTTAGGAAGCTAATTTTAAAAAATAAACAAACTAGATTGCCACCCGAAAGAGCGTCTTCAAATACAGAAAGTAGGCTCTGCATGGCAGTCAGACGAATGGCAGGAGCCGGTCCCACTGTAACACTTGAGCATTAAGTACTGATAGGCTTGAAGCCTAATTTTAAATGAATTAGGTAGCTTTATAATCTTCACTTAAAAGGTTAAGCCCTGCTTCTATGGAAACAACACATCAGAAGGACAAATCAATCTTCTTTAATGCAAAGTGGCTGGTAAGACATAATTGCTTTATTCTCCTCTCTGAACGTAGGAGGGCGCCACTCCTCACTGGGCCCCGCCCCCTCCCCCCTCCCCGGCCCTCCCAACCCCCCAACCCCCCCAGCCTGGAGTACCCCCAGGCCGGTCTGTCCATTCTCTCCTGGCCTCTTCGAGGTCTGATTGTGGGTCCTCGCTTCACAGGGCCCTGAGCTACTCTGCAGCTGCCAGCAGCGGTGGGCGTGAGGTGGTGGGTGGGGAGCAGCTGCCACAGAAGCCAGCAGCTGGATTGCTGGTGTGAAAGTGCAGGGTGAGGTGCTTGCAAAAATAAGAACACCCAGCTGGAGCCCCTCGCGTACCCGCACCTCCTGGAAGCCTGACACCAGCCTGCCCCAACTGCCACAATGCCCCTAGAGCTTCATGCAGCTCTTGGGCCATGGAACTATCTGGAAGGGGGCCCACATCATGTTATTTGGCCCAAGACCCTAGGATGCCCTCCCCCCCTGCACGTTTACGAGTCACTGGCCTAAAGCAGGAAGTCCTGTTGAGAAGCTGTTGGAGGGGGGCACTTGGATGTCTCAGTGGTTGAGCATCTGCCTTTGGCTCAGGTCGTGATCCCGGAGTCCCACATTGGGCTTCTTGTAGGGAGCCTGCCTCTCTCTCTCTGCATCTCTCGTAAATAAATAAAATCTTTAAAAAAATAAAATTAAGCTGTTGGAGGGACGCCTGGGTGGCTCAGTGGCTGAGTACCTGCATTAGGCTCAGGGTGTAGTCCTGGGGTCCTGGAATCGAGGCCCGTATCAGGCCCTCCACAGGGAGCCTGCTTCTCCCTCTGCCTGTGTCTTTGCCTCTGTCTCTCCTGAATAAATAAATAAAATCTTTAAAAAAAAAAAAAAAAAAAAGAAAAAGAAAAAAAAGCTGTTGGAATAGCGAGAGATACATCGAGCTGCCTTGAGCACACAACCCCATGTGCTCAAGTATAAGAAAGAGAAGGAGCGGGACTCCGTGTCTCCCTAGCTGGGGGCGAGAGGGAAGAGCAGCCCTAGGAAGGAGACTGGCTCTGGCGGGGGAACCTCCTTGCCATTATGCTCCCTGGGGAGGAGCCATTGGGAAAAGAATGATGGACAGGTTCAGGTGCTGATGTTACCCCATTCATTCATCCATTCATTCAACACACGTGTGCTGAACACTTGGGCGTGCCCGGTGCTGCTCTAGCGGCCAGTAGAGCAGTGAGCCAAAGTCCCCCTGTGTGGCATGGGGCCCACCCAGCCCATCAGTCACAAAGTGTGAGGAAACACCAGCACGTAAGACACTGTGTGTTCCTGAGCTGGAGAAGAGGTGAGCTCTGCCCCCAGACTGGAGGCGACCAAGTCCTGAAGCACCATTCATGCAGCACAATTCAAGTCTCCACGAAAACTCAGCAGAGAGCGAACCCTCACCGGTGGCTCACAAGCAGCCACCAGTCCCCATCGGGTCACGGGCTGAGTCCCTTCTTGTCACCCACCACCCTCTGACACTGTCTTGCCAAACGACGTGGTGGGTTTACTGTCTACTTTGCACTGGCATCTAAGCCTCATGAGGTCAGGGACCTTCTCAGTAAGCCTTTAGGGTTCCAGGCCCTGGTGAAGACATTTTCAGAATATCCTCTCCCTGAGACAGAGTGGACAGTGACAGATGAGGGGTCGGTACCGCATTCTCCTTCCTTCTGTCCCATAGTCTTAGATCATGTGCCCTTCCTTTTGTCCCTGCATGGACACTCTTCATCAACAAGGGAGAAATTGTGTCAGTAGATCCACATGAGACGTGCTGGGTGTGGCCCATGAGAATTTGGTAACTCAGATGATTCAGAGCAACACTTTGAATTTACACAAATCAACTCCATCTGTACTTTGTAACCTCAACAGTATGCAACTGATCATCCTCCTAAAATATATATGTATATGCATATATATAAAAGATATGTTTCATATACATATACAAATGTATATGTATCTCTATACAAATATATATGTGTTTTTGTTTCTATTATCAGTGAAATTAAAAGAATATGAAGGAGCCATTTTGAAAAAAAGCCAAAGAACAGTCTGAAAATGAAGCCCAGGTGGGATAATCTGCAGGATGCTGTGCTTTACACATACAGATAGTCCAAAGAGACTTGATACTTAAGGGCCTTTTAATTGCGTGGGGTTGGGGTGGGTTTTTTGTCATTTTTATCTGTTAATGCTGAGAAATTGAGGGACATTTTAAACCTAAAGTTATAAAACTAAGCTACTTTAGATAATTCCTTTAAAATACTTTCCAAAAATGAAGCTGATGTGAGCATGTGAAATGGAGGAGCTGGTCAGCAACTGGCTCTCTTGACTTCTAGTTGTTCATACTCTCCACCACGCTGCCATCACAGATTCAAAAAGTGGAGGGCCCTTGATGTGAATATGGAGTGAAAATCAATTTTACCAAAGGAAATTGAGCGTCCTAAATTGGTTCAATGAAGTGGTAGGCCAATTGCATATTCTGGTAGAAAAACTTTCTGCTCGACTCTAGCAACGGGGAGAAAAAGAATACATTATAATAGATGGCACTTACTCTATATATTACAGAATTAAGGATCCTCCAAAAGTGATGTATTTCTAACCACTGGAAATATGAAGCGACTCAGTTAACAGTCCCCGTGCTAACCCCATGCCCCCTTGTGTGTAACACCGCATGGTCAGGGGAAATAGTTCACAGTGTGAAGCAATGCCACCTCCTTCTGCTCCTCTTCCCGATTCTCCCTGTGACACAGACCTACAGCTGTGGGCAGCCTTGACTCCCATCATGAAGACTTTGCTTCTCTGGTTTGTGCTACGCGCTGTTCAAGTACATCTGCCCTACTCACTCCATCATGTCGGGGCTCCTTGGGAGCAATAACCACAGCTCACCTTTCCCTTACTTAATGCTCATAGGACTGGCTCACCAGTCATGGTGGAGGGGGCGTATTTCAACATCGGGCTGACTTCTGGACACCGGCTCCTGCCCATATTAAGCAATAGGAGCCCAAATGCACCTTGATCGTGCCTAAGCTAGCATTAGAACATATAACTTTAGAAGACTGAACAAACTCTCAACGACCAAGAAACGACTTCTGATTGGAAAGCACCCAGTGGCTTTGGAGGTGGGGAGGAGGAGGTGGTGTAAGTTGACAAAATTAGTCTGAATTCATTGGGCAGATTGAATGCAGGAGAAGAGCCAAGAAATGCTTTAGAAACTGTGAGTGAGACTTACTCTTCTCCCCTCATACCCTCATTTAAACATATTATAAAACTACAGAAATCGAAGCTGTGGTTTGGGTATAAGAATAGATCAATAAAATAGACTGAGAATTTAAGGAAAACCTTGTCTATATAGGTTGTCTATATAGACATATAGACATAAAGGTATTGCCATAACAAGAGACCTAAATATAAAGTGGTTCAAATGGATACAGATTTTTTTTTCCTTCTAACTCCTAATAGCCCGGGTATGAATGGGTGGTCCATATAGTGTTGGTAGGTAGCTCTGTTCCATGAGGTCATCCAGAAACCTAGTCATAGCTTATTGTTCTGCGACCCCCAGGAGGATGTCCACATCCATGTGGCCAAAGCTGTCTCACAAGCCTAAGTCTACATTTGAGCCTCTGGGAAGGTAGGAAAAATTTAGTGGAGGGAACAATATCCTTATGAAAACATGATCTTGGGCAGCCTGGGTGGCTCAGCGGTTTAGTGCCACCTTTGGCCCAGGGCCTGATCCTGGAGTCCAGGGATCGAGTCCCACGTCGGGCTCCCTGCATGGAGCCTGCTTCTCCCTCTGCCTGTGTCTCTGCCTCTCTCTCTCTCTCTCTCCTCTGTGTATTCTCATGAATAAATAAATAAAATCTTAAAAAAAAAAAAGAAAAGAAAACATGATCTTGGGGTTGCATATATCACTTCTGCTACAGCAAAGGAGGGGCTGGGAAATATATCTCCAGCTGCATGGCTATGTGCCTAGCTAAAATTTGTATTCTTTTACTACCAGGGGTGGGAGAATGGATACTGGGGACAACTCGTCAGTCCGGCAAGTGCCATTTTAATTGCCAGGAAAGGAAAAATGATTCGGGAAACAGCACTGAGGACAACTGGCTAGCCATTTGTAAGAACAAAATTCACTCAAAATGGATCACAGACCTAAATGTAAAAGTGTTAACTATAAAACTCGTAGAAGGAAACAGAGAGGTAGATCTTCACACTCTTGGGTCAGGCGATGGTTTCCTAGATAAGGACGCCAAAAGCACAAGTGACAGAAGAAAGAGAGATAAACGGGACATCCTAGAAATGAAACACTTTCGTGCTTCAAAGAAAGTCAAAAGACAACTCACAGAAGGGATGAACAGATTTGCAAAGCGTCTATCTGATAAAGAATTTGTATCTTGGCTATATAAAGAACTTTTACAACTCAAAAATAAAAAGATAACCCAATTTAAAAATGGGCAAGAGATTCCAACAGACTTTTTCTTCAAAGATATATAAATGGCCAATAAGCTGATAAGCATATGAAAAGATGCTCAACACCACAGTCATTAGGGAAATGCAAATCAAAACCACGAGATACCGCTTCACACCCACAAAGGCTGGAATCAAATGACAACAGAGTCGCCTAGGAATGTGGAGAAATTGGAACCTTACACGTTGCTGGTGGAAATGTAAAATGGTGCAGGCTCTTTGGAAAACAGATTGGCAGCTCCTGAACAAGTTAAACGTAGACTTACCATAAGACCTAACAGTTACACTCCTAGGAATAGACCCAAGAGAACCAAAAACGTGTACATGAAGACTTATCCATGAACATTCAGTACATAGTATGTGACTTTTATGGATGTGAATTCTATCTCAATTGAGAAGTCATGAAAACTACAAATAAAGTTAGACCCTCCTACCTTACTCTATATGTGCTAGTTGATTCCAGGTATTTCAAGGATTTAAGCAAAACAAATAAAAACACTAGGAAATTTTAAATTCATATTTACAGAAGCTTGAGGAAAGAATTTTCCAAACATGAAGAAATTATCAAGTAAAAATGAATTCATTAACAAATTTTACATACTTTCAAAATTTTACCAAAAAAATTTAAGATTTTTTTTAAGATTTTATTCATCCATTTGAGAGAGAAAGAAAAAGAGAGGGAGAGCACAAACACAGGGAGGGTCAGAGGAAAAGAGAAGCAAATTTCCCACTGAGCGCAGAGCCAGAGGAGATCACTACCCTAGTGAACATCAGGGGGGAACCCACTAAACCACCCAGGCGCCCCTTAAAGATTTTAAGTAATCTCTACACACAACATGGGGATCGAACTTACAACCCCAAGATCAAGAGTCTTATGCCCCACTGACTGAGCCAGTCCGGTGCCCCAAAATTTTATGAAATTTAATAGCAAATGACGAAATGAGAAAAATGTTTGCAGAATAAATGGTCTTTGAGAGTATACTTATTTAAAACAATAAAAAAATTATTAGTACAAGCCCAATTCATAAATCAAATGGCCAACAAATACTAAAGTGCTAAAATCCAACCAAGAAATACAAATTAAAATAGTACTATGAAATATCTTGATTATTCCTTCAACTGGCAGAAATTGAAAAGTAACACTAGTGTTTCTTGCAATGAAAGAAACTTAGCACTGATAGGCATGTCAATTAGTGTTTCTGGGGGCGGTTAGGCAATGTAAATCAAATTTGCTTTAAACCTTTGACCCAGCAATTCTAAAAATTCAGGAATTTTTCTGAAAGCAGTAAAGATTTACCCAAAGATCAAGCCACAAAGTCACAGGGTGTTTATCACACATAGTTAAAATAATAAAACCAACCAGCAAACAATGTACAATATCCAACAACACTTCAAATTCCAAAAGAAAGAAAAAAAAATTCCAATACCTCAAGATGGGATACTAGGCATCCATTTTTAGTGGCATACACAGAGATCCACAATCAATTAATTGAAAAGAAAAAGAAAAAAGAAAAAACAGGTCACAGAACAATAGATACTGCAGGATTTATTTTTTTTTAAATGCACAAAAATCATAGAAAATAGTCTCAGAAAACATACACCAAGCCGTTGATGACAGTTATCTCTGGACGGTGAGATTATAAGTACTTCAAAAGTTTCTTCCTGTTGTTTACCTAAATTAGTATTTCTGTAGAGGACATGCTGCTTTTGCAATGAGAAGGGCAATCAGGGCAGCCTGCTTCTCTCTCTGCCTGTGTCTCTCAGAAATAAATAAATAAAATTTGTTTTAAAAAAAAGAAGGGCAACCAAAGATTTTTCCAGTAATGTAGAAAATTTCAGGACACGTGAGTGGCTCAGTGGTTGAGCACCTGCCTTCAGCTGAGGGCATGATCCTGGTCCAGAGATCGAGTCCTGCATCAGGCTCCCTGCAAGGAGCCTGTTTCTCCCCTCTCCCTCTGTCTATCTCTCTACCTCTCTTTGTGTGTCTATCATGAATGAGTGAATGAATGTGTGAATGAATGAAAAAATAAAGTCTTGGGGATCCCTGGGTGGCGCAGCGGTTTGGCGCCTGCCTTTGGCCCAGGGCGCGATCCTGGAGACCCGGGATCGAATCCCACATCAGGCTCCCGGTGCATGGAGCCTGCTTCTCCCTCTGCCTGTGTCTCTGCCTCTCTCTCTCTCTCTCTCTGTGACTATCATAAATAAATACAAAATTTAAAAAAAATAAATAAATAAATAAAGTCTTAAAAAATAATAATAATAAAGAAAATTTAGGTGTGAAGAAACATTCGTGATATATTTACTGTTAGATAGTATGTTAGGCCTGATTGTACTTCTAATTTCCAAAACACATTTCTTTTCGTAAAGTTAGAACTCATGGTACTTGTGACTACACGCACAAACTGCAGCATGTCCAAAAACATACCAACAGCCACCTACGGCTTTAAAAAGATAAAGATGATGTTTTACTGCCAACCTAGTGCATTTTGTGAAAGAGAGAGGTCTAGGAAGAAAGGGCTCAGTGGTCTGCATATCTGTGACTATGTAACACCTGCTGCTTGGATACTGTTAGAAATACCTGAAAATATCAGTGTAACCTCTTGTAATACAGACTTCTGAAATGTCACATTTCAGTGACACTGAAATGTCACATTTCAGCTCCAGTGAAAACACCACCTTGCTACTCCAATAATATGTACATTGCACCTACTTACAAGACTCTGGAGGTTCATGCTTTACTTTGAAAGGGCAAAAAAAAAAAAAAAAAAAAAAAACGTTACGCAGCCTAACAGGAAGAGGATATCCTCTCCACAGCTTGAAGGGAAACTGGAGATGATGCTTTATAAAAAATGTATTAGCTGCAAGACAAGCAGCAGCCCATCTGAGGTAGACGTGCATTTGACACATCGGTTCAAAAAACAATACCGTCCGTCAGGGCCTTTGGGATCTGCAGAGTGACTACCTCAGAAAAAGAAAACACAGACTGGGGTTGCTGCAGCAAATGAGGCCAAAAATCTAGACAGTTCAGGCCATGAGGGTCTGTTCGCTCACTGGCCTCTTACTCATCTGTGCAATGTTGCACCTACACTCGTCTGTGCAATGTTGCACACCTTCACTCGTCTGTGCGACGTTGCACACCTACACTCATCTGTGCAATGTTGCACACCTACAGATGTGTGGCTCACGTGTAGTGCAAATGCAGGAGATGGGACTGTGGTCCCCATTTAACGGGCGGGGACAAATGAGGTACTCTGTCTCAGCTCCCAGGACCGAGAGGACTGGCCTAAGTCAAGATGTGAAACCAAGGGTGTGCCTCGACTCCCCACATTCTGGTGAGAGAAGAACCCCGGTGAGATGGGCTTGTAGGAGGTGCCTTCCCAGGCCCTGCACACCTCAGTTTGCAGGAGAGCACTGAGCCGGCCCAGAGCCCTCTTCACGAGGCCTCCTGTGAGCCTCCACATCTTACCTGTCTTACCCATAGGAATGCAGTTCGTCTCCAGTGGGGGGTCTGGGGTCATGTCCCCAGTCGCATGCCCACAGCTGAGGAGGAGGAGTTGCAAAGAGCTGAAATCCCTTGTCGTCACACAGCTGGAGGAACGTGACCAAGCGAGGATTCAGGCGCAGGCCTTCTCTGGAGGCCGGGCTTCTACCCCCTACACTTTAGGATGCACCTCTGTGGCACCGTGTGGGAGCACCTGGGGGGCTCAGCGGTTGAGCATCTGCCTTCAGCTCAGGGTGCCATCCCAGGGTCCCGGGATCGAGTTCCGCATCGGGTCCCTGCATGGAGCCTGCTTCTCCCTCTGCCTGTGTCTCTGCCTCTCTCTGGGTCTCTCATGAATGAACAAAAATAAAATCTTTTTTTAATAAAATCTTTTTAAAAAAAATAAAGTGTTCTGCTTGAAGCATTTTTGTTTGAAATATCCCCCACATACTGCTAGAAACAGACCGAGAAGTCACCAGTGTCACCTGGAACTTGGTGGAGCTGAAGAATCTCCCAGAGCTGACCCAGGAGCCTGGGGTGGGGCCCGGTGTGTTTTCACACCCTGTAGGTCCTCCTGACACACATTGAAGTTTGGGAGCCAGGGGCCCAGAACACTTGGGAGGTATAGCAGCCCCCCACCCACCCGGAGCCGTGGAGGGGATCACCTGTAACTTGTGACCAGTGAGAACAAGGTGTGAATTCACTACCTTAATGGAATAGAGCAGATTCAAAGCTTTCCCTGTGATAGCATCCCTGCCCTTTACATCCTGACTGGAGAGAAGTGGGTGGCATTAGAGAAGCAACTGGAAATGCCATAATCTCCAGGGACCCCCACCCCATGGAGTCAGAGTGCTGTGGGGAAAAGTTGAAGCTCAGCCCCTCACATTTGGGCTGCTGGCACTGAAAACACTGAAAACTCCAGAGGGCAGGGAACAGAGCAGAGGCCAACACCAAACTCACCTCCATGGGCCTCCCTTCCCTCCCTGTGCTTGGTTCCCCCAAGCACTCTGCCTTCCAGAATGACCTGATGCCACCAGCATCATGGGCCAGGACGTCCGGCAACACCAGCTTGAGAAGGTATCAAAACCACCAAGTCCCAAAAGACAGTAAGCAAACCAACAACTGTTGACTGTACATCTACTGTAGCTCCACCAGGAAAAGAGATGAAAAGAACCTATATGGGGGCGCCTGGGTGGCTCAGTTAATTAAGCATCTGCCTCCGGCTCAGGTCATGATCCCGGGGTCCTGGGATCAAGCCCCACATCAGGCTCCCTGCTTTGCGGGGAGTCTGTTTCTCCCTCTGCCCATGCTTGTGTTCTCTCTCTCCCTCTAAAATAAATTAATAAAATCTTTTAAGAAATAATAAAAGTAAAAACCTATATACAGTCACCACTTTCAAAGTGTCAGTGAGGAGACAAAATGTAAACCCACCATGGTTATGGAGACAATACGAGCTCCCAACTGTAGAAACAGATTTCACAAGGCACCACACGGTCTTTGGCCAAAAGGAGGTTCCAATCCACAAAATTAGGAATTCCAAGGGTAGGGATGCTGTTCGAAATCTTTGTGAAGGAAGAGGGGCCCGAGCTGAGTCTCAGGGGGAAGAGAATGTGTGCAGGGCCAGAGGAGGGGTGGCAGTCACACCAGCCAAGGGGCCAGCACCAGAAGGCTCCGGTGTGAAAAAAGGCAGCATTCGTGGAGCTCACAAATCTGTTTTGTGGGAGAACGCAAGTCTGGCAAACATTGGAAGTACATGTAGACACGTGGGGGAGGAAGCCTAGAGCCAAATGGTCAAAATCCTTGGAATCAACATCTATGGTATAGGCCATGCTTTCCCAATGTGTGTGTTTCTCAGAACATTCTCGCTGTAGAATTTTAATAGATGTAAGGGGACCCAACGGGTTCTGGTGCCAATTCCAATGAGGTGCTTCAACAAGCAGTTCTCAGGACACCAGCTGCATGTCCTACAATTCATCAGTCCTGACACCATCTATCCGGACGTAACATCAGATTCCACAGAGCAAGAGCTCAGCCCTACGGACTGCTCCTTGCCCCTCCCCACTCACCCCCGCTTCAGACGCCAGTCACAAACACAGGTCGTTCGTTCTCTGTCCTTCTGACGACCCGGCTATAAATCAGAGGGTCCCATGACTCCCTCCTCACATTCGATTAATTTGCTTGAGTGGCTCACAGAACTCAGAATCATTTTACTTACGAGATGACCGATCTATTATATAAAAGGATCCATCGCAGGAACGGCCAGATGTGGGGAAAGCATGCGGAGCTTCCCTGAGACTTTCAACCTGAAAGTTCTCTGAATTATCTCCTTTTGGGTTTTCACGGAGGCTTCATTGCACAGGTTTGACTGCTTAAATCACTGGCCACTGAACTCAATCACCAGCTCCTCTCCCTTCACCGAAAGTGGGGGTGGGGGAGGCACAGGACTGGTTCTCCTGCCAACCAGCCCTAACTTTAGGGTGAGGTTCACAAGTCACCTCCTTAACATCACAAACAACACCTTCACTGCTCTCATCGTTTAAGAAATTCCAAGGGTTTGGGGAATTTTGCACCAGAAACAAAACCAAATAGGTATCTCTTATCATAAAGCACAGCATCGCCGGATCAAACGGTTTTGCAATTGCCTCGGCCTTACACATTTGCACAGTCTCACAGGAGGGATCTTACCTGCAGGACCTCTTGAATTCTGAATCTTTAAGAGAGAGTTGGAGGCAGCGTTTCCCAGGCTTACTTCCATATGGAACCCCTTTTTGGGGACAAGTACTCCACGTGAGAAACTCAGTTTGTAGATTCCTGGACATAAGCCTGTTCCTGCCGTGCTCTCCTTAGGAGCTTGTTTAAGAATACGGCCTCGGGGGCACCTGAGTGGCTCAGTCGGTAAGGAGGCCAAGTCTTGGTTTCAGCTCAGGTCAGGTCCTGATCTCAGGGTCCTGGGATTAAGCCCCGCATCAGGCTCTGCACTCAGCACAGTCTGCTTAAGTTTCTCTCTCCCTCTGTCCCTCCCCACCTGCTGCTCATGCGTACTCTCTCTCAAATAAATCTTTAAAAAAAAGAATTGGTCTCAGATGCCACCTGTGGAGGCCCTCTGATGCAGAATCACCGCCCCAGGTGAGTCCAATGTACAATCAAGCTTGGGCAATCAAGCTTGGGCAATGTACAATCAAGCTTGGGCTTCCACTGTTGCAGCTGAATAAGGTGCCAGTGGTGATGGAGGGAGAGAGGTGGGGGGAAGGTGAAGGGATAAGGAACAAAACCCCATGTCTTGGATATGGAGGTGCTGAGGGGGAGGGGTCACCGAGGCGAGGAGGGGGTGCTGATGGGTATGTGGGGACACTGAGGGGGCACGGAGGTACACAGGGTCAGGAACAGAACAGGGGTGGGAAGGAAACCCTCCCTTTATGGTCTGACCAACCTCACAGCCCTGCAGGGGCTCCTGGTGCAGGAGGCATCTTCCAAAATACCAGCCCCGTTGTCCTTATAATCCCACCGGGCAGGGGGTGAGATGATCTCCGGCTTTCTCTGGTTTCAGGCTAGGCAAAGTGGACAGGTGTTTGGGTGTTTTTCGTTGCCCTGTCCCATCCCATATCCAGCCCCTGTTTTCACTCTTGAGAAACACTAAGGGGCCTTGTCCGACCTCCCCTGAGGCAAAGGGGCAAAAATCTGCACCAGGCCACAGCAGAGGCCTGGCCACGCTGGGATGCCCTGCGTCCTGCCCCCCTTCCCCATCTGGTTCACCACGCGTCCCTCCCTCCCTGCATTCCTTATTCTGTCTAAATTAGCCAGGGCAGGTCTCCATAACTTCCGAGAAGCCTGATTGGAATGAGAAAGGTTAAGTGTGGGCATGAACTCCACTCTCAAGCTTCAGCATTCAGCTCATCTTGCACCGTGCCAGACCGTGGCACTGAGAAGTATAATGAGTTCGATTTTTGTCCTGCAATAATGTCAGTGATGAATACCCGAGTGGGAATTTCCAGTAGGCATTTGGAGATGCAGGACTGGTATAGGGGATAAAAAGTCAGGGTAGAAATATGGATTTAGGAATCCGTTCCGTTGAAATCATAGGTGTTCATGAAATACCTTCTAACACAGGGCAAGCTGTGGCAGCAAGCAGCAGATGACCCAAGGAGTGCAGCATAGTTTGAAAAGTCCTCCTGAAGAAGAGCTTTGGGAAGAGAAGAACACAGCAAGAAACGTGGAAAGGCCAGATATTTGGGGACATCCAGGGGTAGAAGTCACCGATATGCAGAGGCGATTTCCTAATATAGAACAGTAATATAAAAATAAAACTGTCGGCAGTACATGCTGTATGACCCCGTTTTATTTTATTTTTTAAATATTTTTTAAGTATCTGCGGGAGTCTGAAGGATCTACATCAAAACGTTTGCAGTGATTATCTCTGGATGCCGCAATTTTTTTCTTACTTTGCACATCAAACATTCATCGATTTTTTTCCCCCGGAAATAATTCATAGACCCTAAAACTAACCATATCAAAGTATACAATTCAGTAGTTTTTAGTATATTCACAAAGTTGAACAACCGTCGTCACTACCTAATTCCAGAAACCCTGCACCCATTAGCGGTCATACCCGTTACTGCTCTGTGACCCAACCTGGGCAACCACTGATTACTTTCTGGTCTCTCTGGATTTGCCCATTCTGGGTGGTTCACAGAAATGGAATCATCCACAGGGACTAGCCTTATCAAAGTGGTCATTCCAGAATGCATGCAGAGGGTGAGTTCCTATGTTATACCCCAACACTAACAATATTATATTAAAATAATCAGAAGAGGGGCTCCTGGCAGGCTCAGTCGTTAAGAGCATGCAATGTGGGTAGAGGGCTTCTCCCTCTGCCTCTGTCTCTCATGAATAAATATATAAAATTAAAAAAAAAAGAGTATGCAATGCTTCATCTTGGGGTTGTGTGTTCAAGCCCCACACAGGGCATAGAGATTGCTTTAAAAATAAATAATTATCTTTTTTTTAAAGATTTTATTTATTTATTCATGAGAGACACACAGAGAGAGGCAGAGACATAGGCAGAGGGAGAAGCAGGCTCCATGCAGGGAGCCCAACGTGGGACTCGATCCCGGGACTCCAGGATCACGCCCTGGGCCTAAGGCAGCGCTGAACCGCCGAGCCACCCCGGCTGCCCCCATAATTGTCTTTAAAAAGCAGAAGAGAAAATACAATTTGCAAGTGGTAAAAATAAGCTTCTAAGTCAACATTTTTTAAAAAATGGAATCATACAAAGGGTGTCTTTTGTGACACCTGGCTTCCTTGACTTAGCACAATGTACTTATGGTCTATCCCCCTGTTGTAGCACGTTGCAGTGTAGCATTGCTCCTTTTTGCCAAATAATACCCCACCACATTTTCTTTATCCACTCATTAGCTGATAGATACCTGAGCTGTTTCCACCTTTTGGCTACCGTGAATAATGCTGCAATGAACATTTGTAAACACTTTTTGCATAGACCCATATTGGCGATTCCCTTGGGTATATATACAGCCAGGAGTGCAGCTGCTGAGCCATTTAGCCACTCTGTGCTTAATGCAAAGAACCCCCAGTTTTCCAAAGGCTCTGACCATTTAACACCCCACCAGCACCACGTGAGGGTTCTGGTGTCTCCTCGGGCTTGCTAACACTCGCTAACATCCCTTCTTAGAACTGACAGCGCACATGTGCGAAGGAGACCCGAGACCTACTTTCTTTTTGTTTTTCCCAACAAATTTAATCCTTTCTGTAATTTTTCTGCGGATGAAATATCAACAAGAAAAGATTCTCTATAATAATAATGATACAGGGGCTGGCATTTATTAGATTCCTAATCCTGGGAGGGCTCATGTAGAACCGCCTGCATGTATTATCCTTTTGAATATTTACAGAAAACCCTGAGTTTGGAACCTACTGGAGAGATGAAGAACGTGAGGCACAGAAGTGAAGTGGCTTGATGAACATTCTAACGCTGCCCCACAGCTGAAATCCTTAACCATTCACTGTGACATCTAAAACCCTGCCTCTCCCTTCAGACTAGACACCTGAAGAACAGTTTCAATAAGCCACCTTGTGTCATCTACATATTTTTCCACTGGAGAAAAAAAAAAAAAAAAAAGAAAGAAAACCTCTCAAGATGATTTTTCACAAGTCAGTCAAGTACAATTCATCATACTCTGAATGCTAACAAATTCTAGGGCTACAAAACCTATGGCATATGTATAAATAATTTGACTCAGCGGCGTAAACATTAATTCAATGCTTTTTTAAAAAAATGAACAACCTTGTTTCCCTGAGTTGTTGTGATACGTCTTCTCTCCTTCTGGATTTTTTATTGGCTCATTGGTGCCAATAGGAACGGGTTCCAAAACTGATTAGCCTTGAGAAAGACTTTTGTAATCAAATAAATCCAAAGTAAGGCGTGCTTTCAATTTTGTTTAGAGGGCAGATTTTTTCCCCCCAGCTCTGCTTTGTTTCCCAGCGAAAGCTTGCTATCTTTGGGTTCTAAAACTCGTCCACTTCTGTGATTTCAGGACAGGAGAACGAATTCTGTTTGTAACTGGCCAATTTCAGCTCCTGAGAAAGACTGTGGAGGAAGTGGTATGTGAATAAGATCTGAATAAAGCATATTATTAGATCTCAAAGAGAATCAATAGAATCTAATGTAGTTTTCCTTGCATCGCATCAATAAAGCAACATTGTTAGGAAGGCATTAGAGTCTTGTCTTCTCTTGTTGCTTTGAGAGCTTGTCTTTTTTTGTTGTGGTGGGTGATTTGCCCCTGGGTCGTCTGTCCCAAGGACTGCCTTGTTTGGTTTTGTGATGCATCATCCCTGCAACCATAACCGAAGCCTCGGAACACCTAGGGAGATAAGTAGATGTTATTTTTATTATCTGTGCTTTATAAATAAATTTTAACCTGGAAAGATTACATGACATAAGTCACACAGTCAGCGGCGTGGGACGCAATCTGCTTACAATCAGGCTGGACTGGGGGGGATCGCAGGTTCGCCCCTTATTTCACAGCTGGAGGGATTTATTTTCTCATGGCTCTGGTGGTTAGAAATCTGACATCAAGGTATGGGCAAGGGTTGGTTCCTGCTGATGCCATGAGGGGAGGGTCTGTGAGAAAATAAATTTCTGTTGTTTTGACCACCCGTCCTGCGGGGCTTGGTTAGAGCATCCTGAGCCAACTAATACCAGGGCTGTTGCTGCCACTTTACTGTTGATGAATTAGAGACCCCTGGTCTCCTGACAGACAGCCCAGTATCCCAGGATCATGCCTGTGGGGTTTACTGTGCCAGAGCCCAGAAAGCACAGACATGCCCGCTGTTGGGTGCTTACAAGTCCCAGATTAGCTTAGACACCAGGGAGGGACTGTTTCAACCCACAGCTTCACTCTCCTCTTTGGTCAGCAATTTTTTAAAGAAAGGTTTTATATGTTTATTCATGAGAGACACAGAGAGAGGCAGAGACACAGGCAGAGGGAGAAGCAAGCCCCCTGTGGGGAGCCCGATGCAGGATTCGATCCAGGAACCCCAGGATCACACCCTAAGCCAAAGGCAGATGCGCAACCACTGATCCACCTAGGTGCCCAGCATTTTTTTTTTAAGATTTTATTTTTAAGTAATCTCTATACCCAATTCAGAGCTCAAGTTCACAGCCCCCAGATCAAGAGTCGCATGCTCCACCAACTGAACCACCCAGGCGCCCCTGGTCAGCAAATCTTAATGAAATATTTGAAATGTGGTCAACTTGTCGGAGGTTGAGTTGACATCCTACCTCTCTCTCCCCAGTCCTCTTGCCAGGAGAGTTGCCCCTGAGAAATCCTCACTCATGTTGGGATTTCCAGAGGTTTCGCCCACCCAAGCCACCTCTGTTCTGACATCCAGGGCTTTGGGGAAAGAGGATCCCCTCTGTTCTTGCAAAGCAGGCTGCTCTGTCCCCTGGGGAGGAGTTCTGCTTCTTCACTGGGACCCCAACTTGAGTCTTTGTCTCTGTCATTGGTACAGTCCCACTGATGTGGGGCTGTCGGAGTGATTTCCGTGGGGCTCTAGGCAGCACCACTCACAGGGGGGCCTGCACAGGGGGCCTGGTTCCTGAGTGGCTTGGTGACCGCTCCACCGGGAGGCAGACACAGAGGTTGACAGTGAGCCTTCGGTAGCATCCATACCAGTTTAACAGCAATGCTATGTCAGTGGAATCTCATAATAAAAAAAGATGTGAGCTTGTATTTCATGTCGTTTTTATTTATTTTTTATTTTTTTAAAATTTTTAAAATAAAGATTTTATTTATTCATTCATGAGAGACACAGAGAGAGAGAGAGAGAGGCAGAGGGAGAAGCAGGCTCCATGCAGGGAGCCCGCTGTGGGACTCGATCCCGGGACTCCAGGATCACGCCCTGGGCCAAAGGCAGGTACTAAACTGCTGAGGCACCCAGGGATGCCCTTCATGTCTTTTTTATACAATAATTTCATCTTTCTCATCACACATCACACGGCTTTGCCACGGACCGTTTGAGCAGCTCAGCATGACCACCTGAGGAGACACAAAGATAATAATAGAGAAGCGCACAGACTGAGCCTTAAAGCCCAAAGCCCCAACCTTCATCTTGATGGTACTTGGAGGCAGGGCCCCTGGGAGCAAATTAGCTTTGGATGAAGTCAGGAGGTCGGGGGTTCCCAAGATGGGATTCGTGTCCCGAAAAAAGGAAGAGACCAGAGCTCTTGGTCTTGCAGGAAGAAGGTGGCCTGCAAGCCCGGGAGACCCTCGCCAGGAACCGCATCAGCCAGCACTCAGATCCGCCTGACGCTTGCAGCCTCCAGAGCCTTGAACAGCCAATGTCTGTTGTTGGACCCCTGTCTGCGGTGTCTGTTGTGATGGCCTGAACAGACAGAGACCAGGCTCCCCTCCTGACAGCCCAAGGAGCTGTGGCCCAGGCCGCCTCCTGCTGTCTGCTCTCCCTCCACTGGGGGCCTGTCTTCCCCCCGGGTCTTTATCAAAATTGGCCTGGGTTCCCATCCCCTGGCATGACAAAGCCAACCCCTGGGACACAGACCTGCCTGTACTGTGTTAGAAGGCAGGTCCCGGGGGTGCCTGGGTGGCTCAGTCAATTAAGCACCTGCCTTCAGCTCAGGTCAGGATCCCAGGGTCCTGGAATCAAGCCCCACATTGGGCTCCCTCTCCCTCTGCTGCTCCCCCTGCTTATGCTCTCTGCTCTCTCTCTCTCTCTCTGTCCAATAAATAAATAAAATCTTAAAAAAAAAAAAAATGAAGCAAATTCCAGGACACATCATACCCCAGTTCTTTCCTGTTGCCTGATGGGGCAGCCACGCCACACCCTCATGCCCCTTGTGTGTGCCACCCCACAGGTTTCTCCCTCAAGAAGGAAAAGCTGGTGGTTCTCAGTCCCTTCCCTCCTGCAAAGCTGGTCTCACCTCGAGGCAAGGCTCACCTACTCCTTCCTTAGCAATTTAAAGCTTCCTTGGGCAGCCCGGGTGGCTCAGCGGTTTAGCGCCACCTTCGGCCCAGGGCCTGATCCTGGAGACCCGGGATCGAGTCCCGAGTCGGGCTCCCTGCATGGAGCCTGCTTCTCTCTCTCTCTGTCTCTCTCTCTCTCTCTCTCTCTGTGTCATGAATAAATAAATAAAATCTTAAAAAAATAAAGCTTCCTTAAAACTCCATACAGCAAGAGTTTCCTCCTCTCTGATATGAATGGTAAATTCCAACTTTCTACGTTAATAAAATAAATTTACACCAAGAAAGATGCCATTTTTTAGATAATGCAATCAATCTGCACATGACTTACTTTTCTTGTTGTTTTGGAAAAAAAGACCCAGATGCCTCAGTTGATGAATGGCCATCCCAAGCCTTCACAACAAGCCTAAGCCTGTAGCCTCAGTCATTCATTTCTCAATTATCTTGGGAGAAGTAGGTCAGGGATGAAAGCAGGCCCAGGAGGCCGGGAGGTGTAGTAGGACAACAGGAAATGGCCCTGCCCTGAACCCAAGTGACCTTGGGCATGAAGCCCCCTGCACCAGGCCCCCCACAGGGTTTGGGGTGCTGTGACCTCATACTTCTTTTTTTTTAGGATTTTATTTATTCATGAGAGACACAGAGAAAGAGGCAGAGACATACACAGAGGGAGAAGCAGGCTCCACGCAGGGAGCCCGATGCAGGACTCGATCCCAGGACCCCAGGATCACAACCTGAGCCAAAGGCAGACGCTCAACCGCTGAGCCCCCAGGCGCCCCTGACCCCTGACTTCTTGGTGCAGTTGCCATCCACGGGGCCCCTCCGTCCTTTAGAGAAGAACCGGGGGAGCCGCCCCGAGGCCTGGAGGGCGCCCTCCTCCACTGCGGCCCTCTGCAGGCCGCCCGGCCACAGCAAAGAGCCAGAAGCTGAGCAGCAGCAGCGGGAGTCGGGGTAAGCGGTGGGTTCGGCCTCCTGGAGTTTGCTAGACCTTGTCCGTGCAGCTACTCCCGGGGACCGAGCTGCGCTTGGCTTCTCTTTCCTGCCCGCCAGCAGCCCTGCTCCTCCGTCAGCCCCCTTCCCTCCCGCCCGCGGCAGCCCGCAGCCCCTCCTGGCTCTCCTGTCCCCCCACCCCACCCCTGTGCCCGGCCTCGGACTTACACAGTGAGCACGTTCGTCCAGCACCCACAGCACTGTTGATTCATCGGCTTCTGAACAAAAATCAGCAGATCTGCGGAGCTCAATATAATTTTCCCCCACCTCCCGTATCTGCCCAGGGCCCTTGTCATCAGAAAAGTGGCCTGCAGGGGGTGGCTAGTGCAGGTGCGTGGTGCAGGTACTTCACCTCCCGTGAGCCTGGCAAGCCCTGCGAGGCTGATGGGAGTTTTTATCTTCATAAACATGGGAAGTGGGGCACCGGGTGGCTCAGCGGTTGAGCATCTGCCTTCAGCTCAGGTTGTGATCCTGGAGTCCCGGGATCGAGTCCTGGATCGGGCTCCCTGCATGGAGCCTGCTTCTCCCTCCGCCTGTGTCTGCCTCTCTCTCTGGGTCTCTCATGAAGAAATAAATAAAATCTATAAACAAACAAACATGGGAAGTGAGGCACACTCAGATACCTGGAGCAAAGTGGAAACCTGGGGGCAGCTGGTCTTAAGAGACCCGGCGGTGGGCCAACTCAGAGCCAGTGCAGAGCTGGAGAGAGGCAGAGGCGGGCTCAGCCCCGATCCCGCTCCTGTGTGGTGCTGCAGCCCCTCTCCCCCACCAGGCACCCCGCTCTGGCCCCCGCCCTTCCCCCTCTGTGGCGAGGGCTCTAGGATGCCCTGGCACTTAGGGAAGTGGGGACCTGGAATGGGAGGAGGAAAGCAGTAGGCCCAGAGCCTCTGCCACGCCCAGTGGATGCGGAGGGGACAGACCATGAGAACCCGGGGTCCTTCTGCCTGTGGAAAGTGTGTCGGGTGTTAGCCTGGACGGGGCCAGGTTGGCCCAGGGATTTGGGTCTGGATACTTGGGGTGAGGACAGTGACCAGTCAGTCTGCCCCAGATGCCAGCAGGGCCCAGGGAAGGATCACTGAGCCACCCTCAGCTAGCTGCTGCTTTTGCATTCGCTCCCTCGCTGCTGTCTTGACATTGGCCCAGAGGACAACATCCAGGGCTTCTGGGGTCCCTTGCCTGCTTTTAGGCTGCGGAGGAGCAAGGCATTCAGAAACCCGTGACCAGGCCTCTCTGCGCTCGAGGCTTTTAATCTCCTTAATTGAAATTGATTGGCCTCTTGGGAGGTAGCTCTGCATTGGCCCTGAGCTGCAGCATGTGATCAACTTTTGCTTCTTTCTTTTAAAGACCCATTGACACACCAGGGCATCTAATCTTATCCCTGAATCCCGGGCCCCTTTCCAGATGAGGAGCAAAACCAGAAACAAGCACTGACAAAAACAGCTCAGGAAATGAAAGCGCCTGATAAAAATAAGGGGAGAATATTCTTGTCCCATTGTGGCTTAGCATGATACAAAAGGCCAGTCAAAACCCCATTAACCAAGGAAAGATGTAATCACATGGGGAGGGAGCCATGGGGGAGGGGGGGCTTCTGAAGCTCACAAAATAAACAGAGTGGGCTACAGCGTATCTAAGAACCAGCTGCAAAATAGATAAAACGGGAAGAAAAGTGCAAACCCTTCTTAAGTTAAAGGAAAACCAAACATTGAGATAATTGAGCATTCAGATTTGCGTTCATCCAAAAGCACAACGGTCACCCCAAAGTGGCTGGAGCTGGTTGACAAACCGGTTTGGCAGGTCATATCTCTTGGCCAAGCCCTCTGATAGGGTCCCTTACTTACCAGACCGATCACATATCCTGGAAATATCCCTCTGGGGGCTCCTCTGTGCCTCCTGGGGGTCATTTCACCAAATGGACACTGGGCTTCAAAGCAGATATGTTAGGGAGGCTTGGGCCACCTTGTGGCTGCCAAGACCTGGGCTCTGTCCCTGCAGCAGTGGCATGGGGCAACATCGGAGGGCAAGAAGTGCCTGGGAGGTGAGGAAGCACAGCAGTGATCAGTAATCATTACGAGTGACCAACTCATTCTAAGTACATCTTGCTGCCTGGCCATCTAAAGATCTAGTTGGGGGCGCCTGGGTGGCTCAGTCGGTTGAGTGTCAGACTCGTGGTTTGGGCTCAGGTCCTGATCTCACAGGTGGTGGAATCGAGCCCCACACTGGGTTCCGCACTCAGTGGGGGAAGTGCTTGAAGATTCTCTCCTTCTATTTCTCCCCCTACTCACAAGCCTGCTCTCTCTCTCAAATAAATAAATAAATCTCTCTTTTTTTTTAAGATTTTATTTATTTATTCAAGAGAGACACAGAGAGAGAGTCAGAAACATAGGCAGAGGGAGAAGCAGGCTCCATCCAGGGAGCCCGATACAGGACTCGATCCCAGGACCCCAGGATCACAACCTGAGCCGAAGGCAGATGCTCAACCACTGAGCCGCCCAGGCATCCCAAATAAATATATCTTAAAAAAAATAATAATAAATAAAGATCAAGTTGAAGGGGATCAAGATATTCCATTCCAAGATATGCTACCTTGTCGTGAGGATTATTTTAAGCTGAAGGCATCTGAGAATCAACAAAATGCAGGAAGAGTTCCCTTCCCTCCTCTTTTCTGCCTAAAAGCAGAACATAAATTTCCCTTTGTGAAGGTGTCCCTGTCTCCCACACTAGAAAGAGAGGGACTCAAAAAAAATTTAAAGTTAAAATTTAAAAAAAAGGAAGAGAGGGACTCTTATCATGGAGATGAGGCTGCATTAATAGATTTTACTTAAAAAAAAAAAAAAAACCTTAATTTTCCCATCCATATCTTCATCACCTCCTTAAAGCCCAAACCTCCTTTCCTTTGATAAAAATGACACAGAAGCCCCAAGGTCAAATCTAACCACCTCTTTTCAGTGAACTCCTGTGCAAGAAAGATATTAATAAAATTTGTATGCCATTTCTCCTATTTGTCTGTCTTTTTTTGTTGGTTAAATTTGCAGGCCCCCAGGCACTGAACCTAAGAGGACAGAAGAAAAGCTTTTCTTCCTTAATGATATCAAGACATCCAGATTTTAAAAAGCATCAAGAATCTAGCTTTTTTTGCTGGAGAAGCTCCATTTTCAAATAAATTCAAGTCGAAAATGGTCCTTGGTCTCCACTCTCCCTAGCAGCAGGAATGTGACATGAGGGTGAAGGAAAGAGTGAGCTCTATAAAAATGAAAGCTGTATCTGTCCCAGTCATCATGGAACTAGTATCCAATGGTGCCTAACACATGGCAAGCACTCAACGCATCAATGGATGAATGGATATTGGATCAAATATCCAAAATAGGATTGGAGCAAATGCATAGTGTGAAGATAAAACCAAACTTTATCAAACAGTCTCTCATAAAATAATACCAAGATAATCTGCTGATAAGGCAAAGCTCTTGGCATTAAGAGAGGTCACTTCTTGATGGGTTTTTTTAAGATTTTATTTTTTTTTAAGATTTTATTTATTCATGGGAGAGAGAGAGAGGCAGAGACACAGGCAGAAGGAGAAGCAGGCTCCATGCAGCAAGCCTGACGTGGGACTCGATCCCGGGTCTCCAGGATCAGGCCCTGTGCTGAAGGCGGTGCTAAACCGCTGAGCCACCCAGGCTGCCCTAAAGATTTTATTTTTAAGTAATCTCTACACGCAAAGTAGGGCTCAAACGTACAACCCCAAGATCAAGAGCGGTATGCTCCATCGACTGAGCCAGGCAGGTGCCCTCTTGATGGGAGTTTTAACAGTGCCTCCAAGTGGGGCTGGTGAGGTCAGGTTATTCATCATTTATGGTGAGTGTTTCAGTGTGGAGTGGGTTAGGATTGATGAAGTTTCATGATATAAAAGCTCAGGATTGTGGGCACAGCAAGGTGGGTTAATAGTCATTTAACGCTATTTTTTGAGGTGATGCACTTGGTTTTTTTTAAGATTTTATTTATTTATTCATGAGAGACACACAGAGAAGCAGAGACATAGGCAGAGGGAGAAGCAGGTTCCCTGTTGGGAGTCTGAGGGACTCGATCCCAGGACCCCGGGATCACGACCTGAGTCAAAGACAGATGCTCAATCACTGAGCCACCCAGGTGCCCCAAAGTGGGGCAGTTTTAAGTGGGCTTTGGTAAGTTCTTAAAACAATAGTTATTTGCAACTTTTATCTTCAGCAAGTGTTTCTGTCATAGGAAAGTCGTATTGGTAAAGACAGTAGAATTAAATCATGTTTAGGGACGACTGCTTGGTAGCAGCCACATTGCTGCAGATGTAAGTAAGCGAAGCGGGAGCTGGTGGCTTCAGTCCTCAAGCTAAAGACCTGACATGAACCATTCTCCTTCCAGAGTGTGACATAAACAGACAAGTAGACCACGTTTGTCCACAGGCTCTGGGATAGGCGTGGTGGCTCATTTCTGGCTAGAGAGGGCTGGTAACATGCTGAGCCATCCAAAGGAGAGGTAATTTGGGTGATTCAATTTTGATAACCTCTGAAAATAGCCCTGAGATGGGGCACCCGGGTGGCACAGCAGTTTAGGGCCTGCCTTCAGCCCAGGTCGTGATCCTGGAGTCCCAGGATCAAGTCCTACATCGGGCTCCCTGCGTGGAGCCTGCTTCGCCCTCTGCCTGTGTCTCTGCCTCTCTCTCTCTCTGGGTCTCTCTTAAATTAAATTAAATTAAATTAAATTAAATTAAATATAAAATGGCTGGGCACCCTGGGTGGCTCAGCGATTTAGCACCACCTTTGGCCCAGGGCATGATCCTGGAGACCCCAGATCAAGTCCCACGTCAGGCTCCCTGCATGGAGCCTGCTTCTCCCTCTGCCTGTGTCTGTGCCTCTCTCTCTCTGTGTCTCTCATGAATGAATAAATAAAATCTTAAAAATAAATACATAATTAATTAGTTAATAAAATGGCAAATTTTACTACTCAAGTGTGCATCATTAGATAAATGGATAAACAAGTAAGATGGATCTATCATACCTCATGGACTATTACTCAGCCATGAAAAAGAATGCAATCTCGCCCTTTGTAACAGCATGGATGGAACTAGAGAGTATGATGCTAAGTGAAATAAGTCAGAGAAAGACAAGGACCATATGATTTCACTCATATATGGAATTTTAAAACCAGAATAAATGAGCAAAGAAAAAAAAGACAAACAAAAAACGAGACCCTTAACTACAGAGAACAAATTGGTAGTTGCCAGAGGACAGGTGGAAGGGGACAATGGATGAAACAGATGATGGGCAGCCAGGGTGGCTCAGCGGTTTAGCACCGCCTTCAGCCCAGGGCGTGATCCTGGAGACCCAGGATTGAGTCCCGCGTCGGGCTCCCAGCAGGGAGCCTGCTTCTCCTTCTGCCTGTGTCTCTGCCTCTCTCTCTCTGTCTCTCATGAATAAATAAATAAAATCTTAAAAAAAAAAAAAGAAACAGATGATGGGGATGAAGAAAGGCACTTGTGATGAGTAGCGAGTGATGTATGGAAGTGTTGAATCACTGTATTGAATACCTGAACCTGACATAACACTGGATGTTAATTATACTGGAATTTTTTTAAAATGTCAAATTTTATGATATGTTTTACTTTTAATTATGGTACAATACTATGTTATACATATTTGGCCACAATAGAAAAAAAAAACATTTTTTTAAGATTAATTTTTTTTGAGAGAGACACAGAGAGAGCATGATCAGGGGAAGGGACAGAGGAAGAAGGAGAAGCAGGCTTCCCGCTGAGCAGGGAGCCCAACGTGGGGCTCAATCCCAGGACCCTGAGATCATGACCTGAGCTGAAGGCAGACGCTTAACCAACTGAGCACCCCCTGTACCCCTACAATAGAAAATTATTGGGACATCTGGCTGGTTCAGTTGGAGGAGCCTGTGACTCCTTATTTTGGGGTCATGAGTTTGAGCCTCACACTGGGGATAGAGATTTTAAAATCTTATAAAATATATATGTATATTAAATAAGAAAATTAAGAATTTCAATACGGCATCAACAGAGCATTAATCAAGGCAGGGCCCTTCTGTGCCTGGGGTTCTAGGTGAAGCCAGCCCTCCCTAAGAAGACAGAGCCCCTCAGATTTAGGTGGCATGTCACGTCCTAGAGACTAAGGGTGTTCCATCTGGGCCACTGCAGACCTGCTGATACTACCCAGCATCCAGAATCCACTCCGTGCTCAACAAGGATGGCAAAAGTCAGGAGCCGTCACCTTCCCACTGCCGCCCCTGCTCCCCCTGACCTTCTAAAGATCAAGTCCAAGATCCAGTGTCAAAGCTCAGGAGATTTTGCGGCATCAGCCCTGGAGGTGACAGTGTCTCCGGGGTGTTTTCCTCCCCACCAGTTATGTTACGTTGGCCCCCTGCCATTGTTCACAGGGCAGACTTACGTGGCCAGGGGAGCAGAGGGAGCAGTGATCTACCTCGCGTCCCTGGCTAGGACGAGGCGAGCAGTCACCCACCACACTTCCTCGCCTGGCATTCGCTGAGCACACCCCCTCCCCTTTCTTCTGTTTCCCCCCTTGCTGCAAACTTGTCTCCCTTTCTTCTCCGGGCCCTCCGTCCCCTCCCTGGCATGCTTGGGTGGCTGCTAGGTGGGGCCTAGCGCAGTCCTCACGCAGGGCGTAGAGGGGACAGAGATGGGGCGGACGACCAGCCAAGGAGGATTGCTGGCCCTGTCGCCCAGTCCAATCAGAGTCCACAAACAGCATATGTTAGGGGCTGATGAGAGGTTGGGGGGTGAGAAAAAGGTGAGCCAGGCATGGCTCTGCCCCAAGAAACCTAATGAAAGACAGATGGCTCGCCACCTTTGCCACACATACCTTAGATTATAAGCCCTTGATCTGGGGTTTACTGGGCGGAAAGAATGCCCTTCTTTTGAGCCAAACCAAACACGATGAGCACCAACGAGGTGAGCCTTCGGAGCCCTGGAGCATCTCTTCTAACACCTGCTCCGTGGTGGCCTTAAGCTCCCCTGCCTCCGAGCGGCCACTCGACAGGAGGGTGAGGACTCTGCTCCCTGGCAGTGGACAGGCCTTACACAAGACATTTCACATCGAGGTCACGAAGAGTTCTCTGGCTCCGACCCTGCCTACCACTGTAGGGTGACCCAGCCGCCACAGGGCCTCTCGTCCTTTCTGGGACTTCCCATGGGTATCTGTGTGTCCTCTCTCAGCCGGGCGGCACACAGGACTTTCTCCAGCTCTGCTTCCCTGGGAGCAGAGGTGCCACCCCAGACCCCGTTCAGGTGGCTACAGTCGAGCAGGGGCTGCCTGCCAATGCCCAGCACGGCAGTGCCACCACCTGCTTATACCCTCTCTCCCTCAGGGAAGGAGGGCCCTGAGGCATCAGCACCTCCTCCCTCCAATGTTGGGCCGCTGTGTGGCTGTCCGGGCACCCTAAATTCCTTGGGGATTGTCCAGGAGGATGATGTGTGCCCTTGCTGTGCTAACAACTGCACTTTAGAAGTACCTGGGGAGCTCAGGTGTGGAGCATCTGACTCTTCTTTTTTTTTTTTTTTAAGAATTTATTTATTTATTTATTCATTCATTCATTCATGAGAGACACAGAGAGAGAGAGGGAGAGACACCGGCAGAGGAAGAAACAGGCTCCATGCAGGGAGCCCGACGTGGACTCAATCCTGGGTCTCCAGGATCAGGCCCTGGGCTAACACTTAACTGCTGAGCCACCCAGGGATCCCTTGCATCTGACTCTTGATTCTGGCTCAGGTCATGAACTCAGGGTCATGAGATGGGTCCCGTCATCAGGCTCTGCACTCAGTGCCTCTCCCCACCCCCTCTCTAAAAAGGAATAAAGAAAATCTTCAAAATACATACAGACATACCTACTGCCCTTCAGGGTTGGGGCTGGGACTAGGATCTGCCCCACCAGCCCTGCAGGCAAACCCAGATGAGGCCTGAATCCTGGAGATTTAAAGTTTGGCTGGCAATTCTCGACCTACTAGAGGTGTAGGGCCCCAGGATGTCACAACAGGGAAAAAACCTATATGTTTTAAGTCCTTCTCCTCTTCCTCTGAGAAAATACCTAAGTTTTAGCATCAGAGGGATGAAGCTGGTTTGGGAGACTGGAGCATAAAACTATACCATGTTTCATTACCTTCACTGGGGATTTTAGAGTCAAACCTCTCATCTCTCAACCATATTTTGCATAGAAGTGTGTGTGTGTGTGTGTGTGTGTGTATATATATTTTTTTTTAATAATCAAAATACACTACCTTTGGAAAACATTCTGAAAGAGCACCCCCATGGAGGAGGTCCTTCACTGCCATACCACGCTTTCACTTTCTCACCCACCATCACAAGAGCCTTCCTTTGTTGTGCCCAAGATTGCAAATCCGAGAAACCACCAAGGAGCCAACCCCGATGCAAGCACACGAGGGTTTATTTGCAAGCTTGAGCCTGGGCCCAAGTATACCGGACACAGAGGAGCAGGGACTTGGACCCCGAAGTGGGTTACAGCTGGGTTTTTTATGGACTGGTCTAGGGGATTTTCAGAAGGGGTGGAGGAATTTCTCAAGTTCTGTTTACATTCTGATATGGGGCTTTCAAGGGCATTGAGCTCTGTTCTCATTCTAATAGGGGACTTTCTATCACGGAGGTGGGCTCTGTTGTCTTTCTGATATGGGATTCCCTGCTGAGGACATTCTGCAGTTTTGTTTTTTTTTAAGATTTTATTTATTTATTCACAATAGACAAAGAGAGAGGGGCAGAGACCCAGGCAGAGGGAGAAGCAGGCTCCATGCCTGAGCCTGACACGGGACTCGATCCCGGGACTTCAGGATCGCTCCCTGGGCCAAAGGCAGGCACTAAACCGCTGAGCCACCCAGGGATCTCCACACTCTACAGTTTTTCCTGTAAAGTTCAGCTCTTATTCACAAGAGCCTAAGATGGCTGTACTTGTGCTAATGCTAAACTTTAGGTAGAATGGCCTTAATTTTTCTCGGCCTCCACACCTTTACAAAAATGTACCCTTTCTTTCTTTAAAGAAAAGATTTATTTATTCATCACACACACACACAGAAAAGGAAAGAGGAAGAGACATAGGCAGGGGGAAAAAGCAGGCTCCCTGTGGGGAGCCCAATGTGGGATTCGGTCCCAGGCCCCGGGATCATGCCCTGAGCCGAAGGCAGACACTCAAGGTGTCCCTCAAATATGTACCCTTAATAAATAATAAGAGCTAGCATTCACTGAACATGTTCCATGTGCCAGGCATGCTCACATGCTCTCATTTGATCCTCACAACAACCCTAATAGAGAAGTGTTATTATTATACTCTCTACTTTACAAATGAGGCACATGTTCAGGGAAATTAAACAACTTCCCAAATATCACTTATTTCCCTATAAGCTGTCAGGGTCCCACAGCACGGTTTTAATTCAGAAGAACCACTGGGCAGGCTTCAAACACAGTAATAATAAGAACCAATATCTAATAAGTACCTACTGCATGCCAGATGCTTTAGATCTCTTCTTTCATTTGACCACTTGGCGCAAGATGCCTTTATCCCCATTTTACAAATGAGAATCCTGAGGCTCAGAGACTGAGCAATATCCTGACCCTATGAGGGAGTCATTGACAATTTGGGCTCAGGAGTCCCATGGCCTGGGTTCAAATCTTAACTCCCCTAATGACGTGCTGTGTGACCTCAGGAAAGTTATTTAATCTCTCTAAACCCTCATTTCCCCATCTGTACAATAAAACAGTGATAGCACTTATCTCATAGGATTACTACAGGTCACCACATGTCAGTGCTTGACACCGTCTACAACAAAGTCAAAGTCAGTAAAGGCAAGCTACAATTATTACTCCAAGGCCCAGGCTTGGAGTAATTTTTTTTCCCCTCCAGACTGCTCCATCTCCCAATCTTCACTGAGAGGTAAGAATACATTACACATTAAAATAAACAAGTTTCTTTTACTGCAATGATGCAAAATGCTTAGGTAAAGGAAGAGAACAACGGTTCAAACTCATCTGTTTGACAGCTCTCCCTGAATATTCTCAGGGAAGTGAAGCCAATGAAATGAAGGCCCAAGAAAAGCAAGGCTCATGGTGAGTATGATGTATATTTACACTTTTTTTTTCCTTTTTCTTCTCCATTTTTTCCTTCCCTTCCTCATCAGGCTCTGAAAGGTAAATTCATCTTTTTTTTTTTTTTTTTTTTTAAGATTTCATTGATTTAGGGATCCCTGGGTGGCGCAGAGGTTTAGCGCCTGCCTTTGGCCCAGGGCGCGATCCTGGAGACCTGGGATCAAAATCCCATGTCGGGCTCCCGGTGCATGGAGCCTGCTTCTCCCTCTGCCTATGTCTCTGCCTCTCTCTCTCCCTCTGTGTGTGTGTGACTATCATAAATAAATAAAAATTAAAAAAAAAAAAGTTAAAAAAAAAAAAAAAGATTTCATTGATTTAGAAAGGGCATGCAAATGGGGGGAGGGGCAGAGGAGAGAGAATTTCAATCAGACTGCACTGAGTGTGAAGTCAACGCTGGGCTTGAACTCATGACCGGATCGCCACCTGAGCCAAAATCAAGAGTCCAAAGCTCAGCCAACTGAGCCACCCACATGCCCCAAATTCATCTTTTTGACCTTGGAAGGACAAATTCGCTCTAAAGACTCACACTCATGGTGGCTTCATAGGGAGAAGGGTCTAGAAGTCAAAGTCTAAAGATACTGGAGTGGATTTCTTGCCCAACTTCCTACTATGTGACCAGGCCTAAATTCGCTAAACCCTGAACTCCAATTTTGTCATCTGTGAAACATCAAGAACACGAGGAACAAATGAATGTGTGTTAAGATGTGAGATGCATTGCAGACTGTAGATCACAGCGCAAGGGGGAGGCCGCGTGCCTTTCGTCAGCTGGCAGGAACTCTTGGGTCTCGGTGCTCCCAGCCATCATGCTCAGGAGAGGTAATTGTAGGCTTCCAGAACATCCTCCCTAAGACGCTGCCTAGAATTCGGCCCTCCTTGGGCGGGCTGGGGTTGGGGGGAGGTGTTGGGAGACTGCTTGCTCTAAGATGCTCCCTGCTGAACAAGCTTTTAGTAGCGGTGCCATGTAAAGGAGGGAACTAAATGTGGGATGGGAGAGGAAGAGGCTCGGGGGGAGAACCCAACAGCCCGCTACACCGGGTGGGGGCGGATTCCAGGCCAAGCTGGGTACCACACCAAGTCTGAAACACACTTCTCAGGCTGGGGAACCTGACCCTACTTTAGGGAGACTGGAGAGTTCTTTGGGAGAGGATCAGTGGCAACATTCATTGCTTGATGCATAATCCCCCAACTTCGGTGAAGGGTGAAGGCCAAAAAAGGGACACACATTGCTCTCAAAATGCCCCCAATAAGCCTGCTCCAGAGCAACAGGCAGGGCTGAAGAGCAGAAAAACAGATCACTTAGCACTTCCCCATGGGCACTAGAGGCTCTGCCAACAGAGCCACCACAGATGGCAAATCAGCTGGGATGTTTGGGGTCCCCCATAACAGCACCCGTGTACGCGACAGTGGGCAGGTACAGAAGAGTGGGCCGCAGGGGCTGCTCTCTTCCAGCCTGTATGGGAGGGATGGTGCTGGCAGGACAGGCCCGAGGGTCCCCTGGTGCCCGAGGACGACCCGGGGGTGCGAGACGAGGCTGCGGCGCTCCAGGTGGCTGCAGTGTCCCCTGGTGTCACTGCCAGCATCTTCCCCACAAGCATCTTTGCCACCTGCTCGGCCGTAAAAGACAAACTAGCAAAAAAATCAAAGAGGGACCTTCATTAAAAAAGCACATAATGAAACATGAACAACATACAACAAAATTAAAAAGACTATATTACAAAATACAAAAATCTTTGAATACATTTCACATGTGTGTAGATTCATGCCCACCCTGCACAAATAAGTGATTTGATTTTGTGGTTTGTATTAAGCACTTGTCTTCAAAATCTTTCCTTCACAGTATTATTCTCTCTCTCTCTCTCTCTTCTGTTTGTCAATTCATTTCCTGGTTTGTCAGATACTTTTTCTTGTTTTGCTAAAATGTCTTTCTCTGTTAAGAGAGGTCTGGGTTTCCAAATACTACGATGCATGATTTGCACCTGAGTTTTGTATTGCGTTGTGAAAGCCTCTGCATTTTTTAAAATTTATTTTTATTTTTATTTTTTTAAGCCTCTGCATTTTGAAAGCCTCTACACTGTTGTTTGTTCTTGGCATATTGTCACATGTCCATTGGTAAATGGTCCAAAGTTCTTTGGGAAATGTGGGTTCAAAACTTTGCAGCACTGTATCGAGCATTATGAGGGCTAAGATTTATATACAATAAAAATGGGAGTACTGTGTCAATGAAGAAATAAAACCAGTTGATGAAACCAATTAATTGGGATGCCTGGGTGGCTCAGTGGTTGAGTGTCTGCTTTTAGCTCAGGGTGTGATCCCGAGGTCCAGGGATCGAGTCCTGCATCGAGGAGCCTGCTTCTCCCTCTGCCTGTGTCTCCGCCTCTTTCTGTCTCTCATGAATAAATAAATAAAATATTAAAAAACAACAACAACAACAACAAATTGTCAAACCAAATAGTCAAACAGCTATTTTTCTATCTCAAGAAAATTGCCTTATGCTCAATTAGTTACACAGCAAAACTGCATGCAACAAAGATGCCTATGTAGGAACCACCTAGAACCAAAGGCCTCCCCACACCATACCTTGCCAAAAAGTCTCCTCCAAAAGTGCTCCTCACAAATTGCTTCCCTTCGAACACTCAGGAACCCAAGTAGTCCATGAAAATGTTCGCCCACCCAGCTGTCAGCCTGGCCATGAAGTACGTTAGACTCAGGTCCTGGAACTTTTCAGAACTCTTGTTCTGAAAGGCACCTAAGAGGAAAAGGCAGTCCACACAATCTCTTCATTTACACAAATGTCAGCCAATCACAGAATGAACACACCCCTGACCCGAATCAGATTAAGGCAAAACCAAGTGAGCGAATCTTACCGGCCCATCTGTGCGAATGGCTGCTAGCAGGCCAAAGTTTTTAAACACCCTGGACCAGTTTTCATAGCCCGTCTGTTACTGCATGATCATTGTCGTAGCCTTGAGCACCCACAGGGAACTGCACAAAATTAAGGCTTGGGATTATAAATTAACCCATACTGCACAGCAATAGAGCTCTTCTTTTTTTTTTTTTTTTTTTAAAGATTGTATTTATTTATTCATGGGAGACGCAGAGAGAAAGGTAAAGACACAGGCAGAGGGAGACGCAGGCTCCCTGCGGGGAGCCCGACATGGGACTCCATCCCGGGACCCCAGGATCATGCCCTGGGCAGAAAGCAGATGCTCAACCGCTGAGCCATGCAGGTGGCCCTACAGAGCTGTTCTCAAAACACTGGGTGATAAAGGGTGTTCAATGTCCAGAATTGAAGTGCTTGGGATAGGTCCCAGCTGCCTGAATTTCTGAAGTCTGGAAAGCAATACCTTCTCCCTTTTTGCTCTCCCAGCCCACCCAACAGCTTTAAGACTTAATTCTCTGCATCAAATCCCTCTTTGGGGGCACCTGAGTGGCTCAGTCAGTTAAGCAGCTGCCTTGGGCTCAGGTCATGATCCCAGGGAACCCCATGACTCCCTAATCAGTGAAGTGTCTGTCTCTCCCTCTGCCCCTACACCCACCTGTTCTCTCTCTCTCTCTCTCAAATAAATAAACAAAATCTTTAAAAAAAATTAATGAATCCCTCTTTCCTTGAAATACCTAAAGTGATTTCTGGTTTTCCAGGCACCTACTGATGAACCTTTGGGGGTTTTTTTTCTTTTGTACATCTTTCCTTCTGGATATTTGTGTTGATACCCAAGTTTTCATGTTTGGCTCCCTGTCCTTTGTCCTTGGAGTTCTTTGACAAGATCTTCCTGTTTTTAATTCTGCGGTTGCCAGTGTTTCTTCCTACCACCCTCTCAACATGGGCAAAATTGGATGCTTGCCCCTAATCGAGCTCCCTGTTACATTCAACTGCAAAATGACGATGATGTTTAAAGCACTGAGCAGACCCAGCCCCTTCCTCTGGGAACATCTCCAGGTTCCAGGGAACCTTTTGTTCCACTGGGTCATTAACAAAAAAGGTCTGCCCCAGCAGGACTCTGCCCCTGTTGTTGGGAGCTATGCATAACTAATGAAGAGGAAAATTGGGAGCGAAATGGCCTGATCAGTCTCAACATGTTTCTAATAACTTCTACATCTTCCGATCTTCATTTCCCTGCATATCTTCTTTCCTTCCTAAATGAATACTCCAAATCCTCTTCAGCCCACTAACATTTTCCAGTCTATATTTTTTCTCCCTTTCTTCCCCATCTTATGGTACTTTATTTTTGTTAGAGGATTACTTCAGCTTCTCAGTCACACTGTACACATTTTAAAAATATATTTTTAAAGATTTTATTTGAGAAAGAGAGCATGAGCAGGGGAGGGGCACAGGGAGAGGGAGGGGAGAAGCAGACTCTCCGCTGAGCAGGGAGCCCAACATGGGACTCAATCCAAGGATCCTGAGATCATGACCTAAGACAAAGGCAGATGCTTAACCCACTGAGCCACCCAGGTGCCCCTGCACACATTGTAAATACCAGTTGCCTTGGTCTCTAGTTATGGGCCTTAAGATGTCACAGATGTCCAGTAACCTGGACGATTTACAAGTAGACTTTATACTTTGTAGTAGTGAAAGTACCCCCAAGTGACAGGTACTAAATTTGTTTCCAATATAAGGTAGTTATGCTTCCGTAATTCTTTTTTTTTTTTGCTTCCATAATTCTTTTTTTTTATAATAAATTTATTTTTTATTGGTGTTCAATTTGCCAACATACAGAATAACACCCAGTGTTCATCCCATCAAGTGCCCCCCTCAGTACCTGTTACCCATTCACCCCCACCCCCCGCCCACCTCCCCTTCCACCACCCCTAGTTCATTTCCCAGAGTTAGGAGTCTTTATGATCTGTCTCCTTTTCTGATATTTCCCACACATTTCTTCTCCCTTCCCTTATATTCCCTTTCACTATTATTTATATTCCCCAAATGAATGAGAATGCTTCCATAATTCTTGAAGGAGTGTATTACTTGTCCAGAATCACAGAGATTATAGGAGGCAGAGCTGGGATTTGAACCCAGATCTCTCTGATGCCACAGCTGCTGGCATCATTCAGAGGTGGAACCCAGAAAGCCTTCCCAGAGGAGGAGTGAATGCCAACAAACTGTAGAAAAGCCAAGACAAACATAAACAAAAGCACTCTTTTGAATTCCAGCAGAAGTCTATCTCTACTCTGTCAGCATGAGGTACCTCTGGGATGAAGAATTCATTCGAGTGTTTCTTAGCAACTAGAAGCATTACCATGAAAACTCCAGTTCGGAAGTGTCTTCCAGAGTTCCTTTCTCCCGAGTCCCACACATAGGTGGGATACAGTCATAGGAACAAGGAAAACGGGGCAGGATGCACAGACAAGAAGAAGGGAGGGTTGACAGGAGGTAAGGAGACAATTAGTTTCACTTTTTTTTTTTTTTAGTTTCACTTCTATACACTTGTGTTTTACTTGTTATAACAAGCATATATTGTTTTGCCATTTGAGAAACATCAAATAAAAAAAAGTTTAAGAGCAGGCCGCCTGGGTGGTTCAGTGGTTCAGCATCTGCCTTCCGCTCAGGGCATGATCCTGGGGTCCAGGATCTCTGTGTCTCTCATGAATAAATAAATAAAATCTTAAAAAAAAAGAAAAAGGAAAAAAAAGAAAGTCTAAGAGCTTGCAGCAAATACTATGCATTCATCAAACCCCAGTTTATTTTCCCCCTCCTGCGTACACAAGATAACTACACTTCCCAACGTGCTTATGTCACCGGGTTCTCACCGAAGGGCTGTGGGCAGGAGTGATATATGCCATTTCCACACCATAATATCTCCTGTGACATCATCCACACTCACTCTTCCTCTTTCATGGCAAACATTGAGGACAGGATTAAGATGACACTATGTCAAGACAAACGGAGCCTAGACTCCTGAAGCAGTTATTGCAGGAAAGCCACTGGGCCTCCAACAAACAGGGACCTAAGCTACAAGCCACTAAGGACACAGTCCTTTTGTTTCTGCAGCGCTCCCTGCCTATCCTGACTACTAGGTGGCCCATACACACCAGGGCTTTTCAGTGACCCTCAGAAGTTCTGAGAGAGGGGATCCCTGGGTGGCTCAGTGGTTTAGCACCTGCCTTCAGCCCAGGGTGTGATCCTGGAGACCCAGGATTGAGTCCCACATCGGGCTCCCTGCATGGAGCCTGCTTCTCCCTCTGCCTGTGTCTCTGCCTCTCTCTCTGTGTCTCTCATGAATAAATGAAAATAAAATAAAGTTCTGAGAGAGCCTCTTGGCTACTTCACACACGAAAAAAACCTTGCAGTGTTTTTGCTAACTGGGTTTTTCCATCCTAAGGGTGTATGGGGACATATTGCAGGGTATAGCTCCTTTCCCTTCCTCTCCCTCTGAATCGCCTTCCCCATTCTCATTTTGTTGTGGTGGGTTTGTTCCAAAGGGAAATAAATCAAGGCCTTATCAGAAAGGAAATAGTACCTGCACTTTACATTCTTGTTTAAATAAGGCCTGAAAGGGAAGGAAATTTTATGACAGTTTCTTCTCCTCAGGGACCATTCTGCATTTTACTACTCTAATATTTACTTATTGTTGTAGTAAAGCCTTAGATAAACCGTCAGGGGCTGAGCTATTCCAGACAGACAAGTGTTTCAAAGAACTAAAGTTTATATATTTAGGCAATAAAAGGCTGTTGACTTTTAAATGTTTGAGGAAAATATTTATGAAGCATATTAAATGAAGGTTGGAGACATGCTGTCCCCTCTCTGGGTGATTTGGGGTGGACCCAAGTTTCTTGAATGCTCCATGCTCCCTTGGGGGACTTGAACATGCTATTACCTCTGCCTGGAATCATCTCTCCCTTCTTTTGCCTACGTAGCTTCTCCTCATCTGTTGGATGCCAGCTCAAAGACCAGTCCCCTCAGGCACAATTGTCTAAATTTCCTAAAACTCATCAAACGGTTCACTTAAAACAGGTGAATTTTCTGGTATGTAAATTATACCTCACTAAAGCTATTTTTAAAAAGGCAACAACAATAACAATACAACAAATAAATTTTAGAAAATGCAACAACACTGTCAAGGAGGCAAAGCGCCCTCCCCCCACTTTAATGTGCACATAGTGACTTTGTTCCAAAGACTAGAGTATGGAAACGGAAAGAAGGAAGGAAGTATCACCACACCAGAGAAACCTGACAAGAACTACACCCGCCAAGTAACCAAGGTCAATATTGGCGATGATAAGTCATGTTGAAAGTATGTACCCTTGATGCAATGTGGTGAATGTGGCCCTTTACCCCTGTGGTCTTCCTCCCAGACACCATAAACTGCAGTCTAACCATGAGAAAAATTCTAGTAGAGATGCATCCTACAATATAACTGGCCAGTAGTCCTCAATACTGTCAAGGTTATCAAAAACAAAGAAAAATCCAATAAATATTCACAACCAAGAGGAGCCTAAAGGAGATACGACAACTAAATGTGATGTGAGGGAAGCCTGGATGGTTCAGTCAGTTGAGCATCTGCCTTCGGCTCATGATCGTGGGGTCCTGGGACTGAGCCCCACGTCAGGCTCCCTGCTCAGCAGGGAATCTGCTTCTCCTTCTCCCTCTGCCCGTCCCCCTAATCATTCTCTCTCTCTCTCCAAAATAAATAGTTACCAAAAAGTTAAATAAGTAAATAAAAATAAATGTGATATCCTGGATGGGCTCCTGAGAGAGAAAAAGAACATTAGGTACAAACTAAGGAAATATGAATTAAGTATGTACTTTAGTTAATAATAATATATCAATATTGGTTCACTACATGTGACAAATGTACCACAGTCATTGGTGATGTAAATTATAGGGGGAACTGGATATGAAATATCTGGGACTCTCTGTACTGTCTTGATAATTTCTCTATAAATCTAAAACTGTTCTTAAAAAATAAAGGTAATTTAATTCACATTAAAAAAAATTTCCCCAGGGATGCTTGGGTGGCTCAGTGGTTGAGCATTTGCCTTGGGCTCAGGTGGTGATCCTGGGATCAAGTCCTGCATCAGGCTCCCCCATGAGGAGCCTGCTTCTCCCTCTGCCTGTGTCTCTGCCTCTCTCTTTGTGTCTCTCATGAAGAAATAAGTCTTAAAAATCTTAAAAAAAAAAAAAAAAAGGAAGGAAATCTTGCCATTTGCAATGACATGGATGGAGCTAGAGTATTATGGTAAGCAAAATAAGTCAGACAGAGAAAGACAAATACTATATGATTTCACTCTCAAGTGGGATTTAAGAAACAAGACAAACAAAGGACAACAGAGACAAACCAGTGTTACCAGAAGGGAGGGATGGGCGAAACAGGTGATGGGGATGCAGCGTATGCTCACCATCATGAGCCCCGGGTGTCGCATGGAAGCGTCAAATCACTATCCTGCACACCTGAACCTAATATTACACTGGCTGTTGACTATATTCTAATTTTAAAAAGGGAAAGCAGAGGAAGAACTAGAAAAACATGAAAATGACCTAATGAGTACACAGGCACAAGTAAGAGAGCAGATTTAAAGTGAAGTGAATTCATTCATTCATTCGGCAAGTATGTACTGAGCACCCACTCTGTGGTGGGTTCCATTCTAGGTGTTAGGGATATAGCACCCAACAAAACCATGGAAACGACTGCCCCAAAGAGCTATCAGAGCCTGGTGGGTGTTTACAAAGCAACTTAAACCAGAGAGAGAGTGACTGAGTGGCTGTTGTACATTGGTTGATCAAAGTAGGCCTCTTTAAGAAGGTGACATTAAATTGATACCTGAAGGGCAAGAAAGCACCAGGGGCAATGATCTACAAAGAGAGACAAACTAGGGCCCCAAGGCTACAAGGAAGTGTTCTCAAGAATATGGAGTTTGTCCCCTGACCCCCACCTCCAGGGAACATTTGGCCATGTCAAGACTTTTGGGTAGTCACAACACAGTGGTAGGGAGCAAAGCTACTACCTCTAGTAGTTAGAGGCCAGGGATGCAAGTAAACATCCTACAGTTTGCATAGGACAAACCCTCATGCAAAGAATTTTCCAAATTGTCAAGGGTGCCAAGGTTGAGAAACCCTGGCCTGAGGCCGTCACAGGCTTGGCATCTTCAAGGTGTAGAAAGCAGGACACCACGCCTGGAGAAGAACAAAAGAGAGAACAGAGCTATGAAGTAAGCCAAGGAAGTAGGTAGAAGCAGGCAGTATGAGCCCTTGTATGCCAAGACAAGGAGTTGCCATCTTGTTCTAAGTATGGGGAGGAGCCCATGGATGTTCTAAAACTGGACAGTAAACATGGACCAATTTATTTGTGGAAGTAATTACTCAGGCTCTTATGTGGAATGTGGTGGCAGGGGCCAATGTGAGTAAAGGAGACCAGCTGGGGGGGTTGATAGAAGAAGTAGTGGCTTGGATGTGGATCATGGCAGCAGAGACAGAGAAGCAGAGGGCTAAGATTTATTTTAGAGGTAGAACTTACAGGTCCTGGTGACACAGTGAATGTGGAGGGTGAGGGCAACAGGAATCAAGGATTCACTGAAGGAGGAGCCAGCTACACGGGCACTTGACCAGTGCAAGAGCCATCCCAACCTTGGGCTGGCAGTGACCTCGGTGGAGGTCTCTCTGCCACCCTGGATCCAGATACTGAGCACAACCCAGACCGGAGGCTGCTAGCCCGGCCAGGAGGCCCACCCACTGTGGGAGGGGGCAACAGACCTGTGGGAAGAGGGAATGGGCTTCCTGCTTCGCTGGAGCTCCATGTCTTCATTTTGCCCTGGGTCTGGCAAATCATGAAGCTGGCCCTGCTTGAGGGTTTCCAGCTTGTGCAACTAGAGGCTTCATTACTACCAAAATAGGGAAGAGGAGGGGGTGGGGTCAAAGGTTCCACCTGGGACTTGCTGAATCTCAAGACGCCTGTGAGACATCTCACTGACAAGATCAAGTAGGCGATTGTGTGTATCTTTCTACAGCTCAGGAAAGTCATAAAGCTGTAGGCATAAAGCTGGAATTTGTCAGCCCGTGGTATATAAGACACGAGAATGATGGTGCAACTGCTATGAAAAACAGCATGGTGGGCCCTCATAAAAATTAAACCCAGAACTACCACATGACTCAATGATTCCGTTTCTGGGTATACACCCAAGGGAAGTCAAAGTAGGAACTCAAACAGATGTTTGTACACCTGTGTATACAGCAGCATCGCTCACAGCAGCCAAAAGGTGGAAACAACCCAAGTGTCCATCAATAGCTGAATGGATAAACAAAATGTGGTCTATATGTATACAATGGGATCTCATTTGGCCTTAAAAAGGAAAGAAATTGGGGCACCTGGGTGGCTCAGTCAGTTAAGCAGCTGCAGGGTCCTGGGATCGAGCCCTGGGTTGGGAATCTGCCCACCTCTCCTTTCCCTCTGTCCATCCCCTTGCCATGCACATGGTCTCTCATGAGCTCACTCTCTCGCTCTCTCTCTCGCTCCTCTCTCTCTCAAATAAATAAATAAAATCTTTTTTTAAAAAAAAAAAGGAAGGAAATTCTGGCACTTGCTACAACATGGGTGAACTTTGAAGACATTAGGCTAAGCAAAATGAGCCAGTCACAACAGGACAAGTATTGTATGATTCCACTTATGTGAGGAACCTACAATAGTCGAATTCATACGATGGTAGTTACCAGAGGCTGGAGAGAAGGAGGAATGGGAAGTTAGTATTTAATGGGACAGAGATTCCATTTGGGAAGATGAAAAAGTTCAGGAGATGGATGGTGGTGGTGGCTGTATGACAGTGTGAATGCACATAATGCCACTGAACTGTACACTTACAAATGTTTAAAATGGTAAATTTTATATTCTGTGTATTTCATCACAATAAAAAAGAATTTATGTATTATTATTTATTGAGTGTTTCCTATATGCCCAGCACTATTCTAAGTCCTTTCATTGTTTAAAACTCATATAACCCTCATAACAATCTTTTTAAAAATGATTTTATTCGGGGTGCCTGGATGACTCAGTGCTTGAGCATCTGCTCGGGGCATGATCCTGGGTCCTGGATCGAGTCCCACGTCGGGCTCCCTGCAAGGAGCCTGCTTCTCCCTCTGCCTGTGTCTCTGCCTCTCTGTCTCTCATTAATAAGTAAATAAATTCTTTTTTAAAAATAAGTAAAATAAAATGATTTTATTCATTTATTTGAGAGAGAGAGAGAGCTTGAGCTGGTGGGGTAAGGGGAGTAGGGGCAGTGGGGAGAAGCAGGCTCCCCACTGAGCCCAGAGCTCCAAGCCCAACAAGGTGCTCTACCACAGGACCCTGAGATCATGACCAGAGCCAAAGTCAGACACTCAACCAGCGGAGCCACCCAGGCCCCCCAATGCCCATAATAATCTTAAAAGTAGACACTACATATAGGCAGTCATCTCTTGGACATCAGCCTTAGCAACATATTTATGGATCTGTCTCCTCAGGCAAGAGAAACAAAAGCAAAAAATATACCACTGGGACTACACTGAAATAAAAAGCTTTTGCAACAGCAAAGGAAATCATTAACAAAACCAAAAAGCAACCTAGTGAATGGGCAAAGATATTTGCAAATGATATAGCCGGTAAGAGGTTAGCATTCAAAATATAAAGAACTAACACAATTCAACACCAAAAATCAAACAACTGATTTAAAAATGGGCAGTGGGGGCACCTGGGTGCCTCAGTCATTAAGCGTCCAACTCTTGGTTTCAGCTCAGGTCATGATCTCGAGGTCATGAGATTGAGCCCTGTGGCAGGCTCCACACTCAGCACAGAGTCTGCTTGAGATTTTCTCCCTCTACCCTTCCCCCCCTCTTTCTCTCTAAAATAAATAAACATATGTTTAAAAATAAATACATTTAAAAATCAAAATTGAAAATGTGCTGTGGATTTGAATAGACATTTTTCCAAGTAAGATATCCAGATGGGGGCAGCGCTGATGGCCCAGCAGTTTGGCTCCGCCTTCGGCCCAGGGCATGATCCTGGGGACCTGGGATCGAGTCCCACGTCGGGCTCCCTGCATGGAGCCTGCTTCTCCCTCTGCCTGTGTCTCTGCCTCTCTCTCTCTGTCTTGAATAAATAAATAAAGTCTTAAAAGAAAAAGATATCCAGCTGGCCAGCAGACACATGAAAAGATGCTGAACATCACCCATCATGAGGGAAATGCAAATCAAAACCACAACGAGGTATCACTTCACACCTGTCAGAATGAGTAGTACCAAAAAGACAAGAAATAACAAGTGTTGGTGAGAAAAGGGAACCCTCGTACACTGTTGGTGAGCGTGTGATTGTTGCAGTATTATCTACAGCAGCCAAGATACGGAAGCAACCCAAGTGCCCATCGACAGATAAATGGATAAAGACGTGTGTATACACAATGGGATATTACTCAGCCATAGAAAGAACCCTGCCGGGACGCCTGGGTGGCTCACTGGTTAAGTGCATCTGCCTTTGGCTCAGGGCGTGATCCTGAGGTTCTGGGATCGAGTCCCACATCAGGCTCCCTACATGGAGCCTGCTTCTCCCTCTGCCTGTGTCTCTGCCTCTCTTTCTGTGTCTCTCATGAATAAATAAATAAAATCTTAAAACAAAAAAACAATCTTGCCATTTGTGACAAAATGGCTGGACCTAGAGGGTACCATGCTGAATGAAATATGTCAAAGAAAAACAAATACTATTTGATTTCACTTTTATGTGGAATTTTTTTTATCTTTTTTTTATTTATTTTTTTATTTATGATAGTCACAGAGAGAGAGAGAGAGGCAGAGACACAGGCAGAGGGAGAAGCAGGCTCCATGCACTGGGAGCCCGACGTGGGATTCGATCCCGGGTCTCCAGGATCGCGCCCTGGGCCAAAGGCAGGCGCTAAACCGCTGCACCACCCAGGGATCCCCTTATGTGGAATTTAAAAACAAAAACGACAACAGGCAGACTCATAAAGACTCATAAATACAGAGAACAATAAAAAAAAGAAAAAGAAAAGAAAGTAGGTACAATATTATCAACCTCATTTTACAACCAAGAAAACCAATGACCAGAGTCATTAAGTAACAGGCCTACGCTCACACAGCTGCCAACTGGCCGGGCTCAGATTTGGATGCAGGGAGTCTGGTACCAGAGCTCAAACATTTCTTTTCTTTTCTTTTTTTTTAAAGACTTCTTTATTTATTTTAGAGAAAGAGAGCCCGAGTGTGTGTGTGTGTGTGAGTTGGGGAAGGGGGCGGGGGAAAGGGAGAGAGAATCCTCAAGCTGACTCCCCACTGAGCAAGGAGCCCGATGCGAGGCTCGATCCCAGGACCCCAAGACTGCGACCTGTGTTGGAATCAAGAGTTGGCCGCTTAACCGACTGAGCCACCCAGGTGCACCACCACCACTCCTGCCGCGAACATTCTTTTAAACCTACTGTACTACCTATCAACAGAGATTACGTCATGCACTAGAAGAACACATTTCACAATAAAAAGAAACAAAAAGAAAAATTGTAAATTGAAGGCTGAATTGATAGCTCACAAGCAGCCAGGTCCTGGCCTTCCACTGTATTTAGACGTGACTTCCCAGCACAGGGCTGGGCTGCAGAGACATGAGAAGTCCACCACCGAAGGCAGGGAGGGTACAATTATGGGTGACAAATAATTTCGTCACCTTTGCAAAAATTGCTCTATGATCAGAGACATCCCCTGGAAGTACTGCCAAGGGGGCATCCTGCTGGGTGTGAGAAGTCAGGATGGCCCACCGCCGGCCCACGGGGCCGGGACGGGCAGCGCCCCAACCCCAGGACAGGTGGACCGGGGCGGGGTGGGCAGGGGGAGGCTCGCCGTTCCTTGGCATTCAAGAGAAGTGGTTACTGTGCTATTTTGGGGTCGCTCTGCTGTGTTATCAATTAAACTTCTCAGCCCGAAGTCATGCCAAAGCCATCGAAACTCCAGGCCCGCAGCTGGGGCAATGCTGTGGGGGCACCAAGGAGGCCAGAAGTTCTTATTTACGAAGCAAAGCGAGAGCCCGGCTGGCAGATGGGAAGGTGCAAAGCACTCATGTGGATCCCATTTAGAGACCAGAATTCCCTCGCTCAGAAACACATCCCAAGCCGTGAGGGATCCACAGGCCACCTCTGGCTCGGGGCAGGCTGAGTGGATGAGAATCACGGCCTGGTGACAAGGATGCAAAACCCTTCCCTTGCTCAAGGAAAGGGCCAAGAGGCCTGAGGGGTGTCGGGAGGGCAGAAGGCAGCAGAACCTCTCATTGTGAATGACCTGGGAGTAGGGGGGAGGCCCAGCCAGGGTCAGGCCCGCCCCAGCACCGAGAAGCCATACTCTTTCCTGACCCCCTGTTGGGGATGAGCCCCACCCGCCTTGTCCCCAAGTCCGAATCCAACTGGATCAATCACCACTGCCTTGGACATTGCCATTGACCTTACCTTTGGGGCCCCCTTCCCTTCTGTGGTGGGAAGGCCTGTGGCCCCGGTTACGGAAGCCGGGGCGGATGTTCTGGGTGGGCGAGTGCGAGGCCTCTCCCGGTGAGTGAGGTGGGTGACCCTGGTCAGGGGAACGGGAACCGGAGCCCCGAAGGAGGAAATCCAAGGAGGGCAGCCCAAGTTCTAGTTTCAAAACCAGGCCGCACCTTCTTGCTTCACTGTCCCTAAGCAAGGAGCTTTAGGCGCACACCTTCACCCACCGCGCACCCCGCACCCCGGCCGCACCCTTCTTCCTACCTCGAACTACCCCATAACGACCTCTGCCCTGAGGTGTTCGGGATCCGCAAAAATGGACACGCACACATTTCAATGTGTGTATTACATGGTTTGCTAGAGCTTCCATAACAGCGTAGCACGGACTGGAGAGCCTACACCACAGAAATGGTCTTCTCACAGTTCCGGAGAGGCTGGAAGTCCCAGATCGAGACACCGGCAGATTTGGTGACTGGTGAGGGCCCACCTCCTGGCTCTCTGGCTCCTCACACAGTGGCAGTGGCAACGGAGCTCTCTGGGGTCTCTCCTACAAGGGCTCCAATCCCATGTGTGACAGCACCATGACCTACTCACCTCCCAAAGGTGCCACTGTGGAGGCCGAGAAAAATCAAGGCCATTCCACCTCAGGTTTAGCATTAGCACAAGTACAGCCATCTTCGGCCCCTGTGAATAAGAGCTGAACTTTACAGGAAAAACTGCAGAATGTCCTTGGCCGGGAATCCCATATCAGAAAGACAACAGAGCCCACGCCCATGGTAGAAAGTCCCGAACAGAGCTCAATGCTCTTGAAGGCCCCATATCAGAATGTAAACAGAACTTGAGAAATTCCTCCACCCCTTCTGAAGGTCCCCTAGACCAGCCCATAAAACTAAGCTGGAACCCACCTCAGGGTCCAAGTCCCTGCTCCGCTGTGTCGAGTATACTTGGACCCAAGCTCGAGCTTGCTACTAAACCGTCGTGCACTTGCATCGGTGCCAGCTCCTTGGTGGTTTCTCGGATTCACAATCTTGGGCACAACACCACCTCCTTTTTTTTTTTTTAAGATTTTTTTTTAAGGTTTTATTTATTTATTCATGAGAGACACAGAGAGAGAGAGAGAGGCAGAGACACAGGCAGAGGGAGAAGCAGGCTCCATGCAGGGAGCCTGATGTGGGACTGGATCCCTAGACTCCAGGATGATGCCCTGGGCCGAAGGCAGACACTCAACTGCTGAGCCACCCAGGCATTCTTGGTGCCACCTCCTAATTGCAATATTTTGGAGGTTAGGATTTAACGTATTTTCAGAGGACACAAACTTTAGATCCATAGCAGTGTCTGTGTCCTCATTTCTTCCTATAAGGACACCAGATCCACACAAATGACCTGATTTTACCTAAATCACCTCATTTTTTTTTTTTAAGACTTATTCACTTGAGAGAGAGAGAGCGAGAGAGAGCACATGTACAGACAGGCAGAAGGAGAAAGAGAATCTCTTTTTTTTAATTTTTAAAAAACATTTTATTTATTCATGTCTGACATAGCGAGAGAGGCAGAGACACAGGCAGAGGGAGAAGCAGGCTCCATGCAAGGAGCCTGATGTGCGACGATCCCAGGACCCCGGGATCATGATCTGAGCTAAAGGCAGATGCTCAACCGCTGAGCCACCCAGGTGCCCCGGGAGAGAGGGAATCTCAAGCAGACTCCCTGCTGAGTGTGGAGCCGGGTGCAGGGCTTGATTCCAGGACCCCCAGGTTCGTGACCTGAGCTGAAATCAAGAGTTGAAGGCTTAACTGACTTCAACTTCACCAGTGCCCCTAAGTCACCTCTATGAAGGCCTATCTCCAAAGACAGTCATACTCTAAGGAATTGGGGGTTAGAATATCAACATATGAATCTGGGGTGACACAATCCAGCCCATAACGGTGGGTAATGACCTTGGAGGCTCTGCAGCCCGCAGCATTAGCACAAGTCTGATCAATAACACTTTGTTTGGGGCGCCTGGGTGGCTCAGAGGTTGAGCATCTGCCTTTACCTCAGATCATGATCCTGGGATCCCGGGATTGAGTCCTGCTTCGGGCTCCCTGCATGGAGCCTGCTTCTCCCTCTGCCTGTGTCTCTGCCTCTCCGTCTCTCATGAAAAAATAAATAAAATCTTTTAAAAAAATAACACTTTGTTTAACTTATTGGAAATAGTTTAATTTTTAGCAAGGAAGGTAGAGAAACTATTGTCTTATTATTTTCATTTCTTCTTCCACTGCTTGTAAATGAGATGTCAAAAATGACACCTACAGTAGTTCAAATCTCAGTATTTGTTAGTTATGGTTTTCTCCTAATTTTTAAAAATACTTTCGCTCAGGGATCCCTGGGTGGCTCAGTGGTTTAGCGCCTGCCTTTGGCCCAGGGCGCAATCCTGGAGACCCGGGATCGAGTCCCTCGTCAGGCTCCCAGCATGGAGCCTGCTTCTCCCTCCTCCTGTCTCTGCCCCTCTCTCTATGTCTATCATAAATAAATAAATCTTAAAAAAAATAAAATAAAATACTTTGGCTCTATGATCCATCCCCAAGCAAAGCAGATATCAGAAAACAACCCCACATGTTACTGTCACCTGTAGTAATGAGCAAGACGGTGAGCAAGGGAATCCAGCCTCCATGGGCATTGTTGATGGCCGTCACCCATAATCCCACCACGCAGAAAAGGCTCGTGGTAGCATGCTGTATTCCCTTCCTGTTATTATTCCATCCATCAATATTTCATATTGGTGAGAGTATCCTTTACATTGAAATCAAAGTCTTGCTTTTTTCTGTTAGGTTTTATCATACCCTTTTCCAAACACCATTAAAAGGGATCCATTGATGGGGCACCTGGGTGGCTCAGTCAGTGAGATGCCCGACTCTTGATCTCAGGATGTGAGTTCAAGCCCCTTGTTGGGCTCCATGATGGGTGCAGAGTCTACTTTAAAAAAATTTTTTTTAATAATAATTAAAAAGGATCTGTTAACATGCGGAATGGTTGCATAATATTGCATGGTGTTTCATGCCACAATTGACTCAAACATTTCCAGTCATTGGACATTTAGATTGTTTCCAGTTTGGTTTTTTTTTTTTTTATGTTTCCAGTTTTTAACAATTACAAATAATGCTGACAAACACCTTTCATCTTTGGCATACACCCTTGCCTGCATTTCTGATCATTTCCCTCGGCTACATTCCTATAAGTGGAATTACTGTGTCCAAACATGCACACATTTGCTTTTAAGGCTTTTGGAACACAGGGAAACAGCCATCTTTCCAAGTCTGTGACTTCGTGGGTCAGGGTAAAATTTGTTGGACCCTCCCCTGATGCTAATCCAACACTTGGGCCTACATTCTTACCAGAGCTATCTTCATCCTCTGCCCACCTTTCCACCCAAGCACAATTAGGACTTCCCATAATTACAGGGTGTTGTGATAGATACAGGGCATCAAGAGGCAAAACAGCTGCTAGTAGGGAAAAGGTGAGGAGAGGCACAGAAATGCTGGCATTTACGAAGCACTTTTCCTCCAAAGGACTTAAAGGTTTTCAGAGATATGGTCTCATTAATCGTCACAGCTCTGTGATTTCTCTTTCTGATACAGACCCAAACAGAAACTGTATTTGTCGGTGCATATTTGTGCATCCCCGTGCTCCTGGTTTTTGATATTCCCTAAAATGGCTTTTATATTTGGGACATCTGATTCATGCACAGGACGGACACTCCCAAACTGAGTCTATTTATCTCTTACCCTTAAAACTCTTGGGATGGAGGAAGGAAGGACATTTAGTGCCATTTTAAGGACGAACAGAGAAGCTAAGTAACCCAGCACAGGGCATTTTGCCAAAGTGGAGAATTCAGGGCAGAAGCCCTAAGTGAAAGCTGCACACCAGACAGGTTGCTGTCTTTCAAAGCTGCTTGCTCTCACCTTCTTGCAAAAATACATTCACAACTTCTGACCTTGTAGACATTTTTTGAAAGAAATTGTGATAGAGTAATGGCTCCCCCAAAGATGTTCACATCCTATCGTCAAGATCTACCATCAAAAGGATCCCTATAAGAGGGAAGCAAAACTTCTATGCATCAAAGGTACCATCAAGAGAGTGAAAAGACAACCCAAGAATGAGAGAAACGATGTGCAAATCAAATGTGTGATAAGGGATTAATATCCAGAATATGTAAAGGACTCTTACAACTCAACAACAAAAAGACGAACAACTCAATTAGCACAGGGCCAAAAGACTCGAATAGACATTTCTCCAAAGAAGATATACAGATGTGTCGGCAAATTGAACACCAATAAAAAATAAATTTATTATAAAAAAAAAGATATACAGATGTCCAACAAGCACATGAAAGGATGCATCTAATCACTAGTTATTAGGGAAATACACAACCATAAGGAGATATCACTTCACGCCCACTAGGGTAACTGGAATCAAAAAGGCAGACAATACCAAGTGTTAAGCAAGGATTGGAAGAATTAGAACCCTGCACATTGCTGGCGGGAATGTTAAATGACGTAGTTACTAGGGAAAACAGTTGGGCAGCTCCTCAAAACTCTAAGCATGGGAGCACCCGACTAGTTCAGTCTGTGGAGCACGCAGCTCTTGACCTCAGCATCCTGAATTCAAGCCCCATGTTGGATGTGGAGCCTACTTAAAAAAAAAAAAAAAAAAAAAACACCTAAACATAGAATTTTCACATAATCCCAGAATTCCACTCCTAGGTATGTACCCAAATGAATGAAAAGCAGGAACTCAAACAGATACTTCTACTCCAGTATTCATAGCGGCATTAATCATAAGAGCTAAAACATGGAAATAACCCAGGGTCCATCAATAGATGAGCAGATAAAAAAAAATAGATGAGCAGATAAACAAATGTCGTATGTATACATATGTATATATGCATATATAAGGGAATATCATTCAGCTATAAAGGGAATGACATTCTAGAACACACTACAACTTGGATGACTCTTGAAGAACTTACACTAGGTGAAATAACCAAACACAAAAGACAAATACCGCAGGACTCCATCTACATGGAATGTGTAGAATGGCAAATTCATAGAGGCAGCAAGTAGATTTGGAGTCCCCATCTGCCGAGGGGAGGAAAGGACGGGGGTTATTCTACTTGTGTGATGAAGGGTTCACAAATCATGGTGGTGGCCATACTACCCTGTGAATGTACTTCATGCCACGGCATCATACACTTCAAAAAATGGCTAAATGACCAATTTTATGTTACATATATTAAATGACAATGGAGATAAAGGAGACAAGAGAGTCAAAATCAGAAAAAAAAGGGATGCGAGGACAGAGGTTCTGTGGTGGAGGAAGGGGCCAGTAGCCAAGGAATGCAGGCAGCCTGGAGAAACAGATTCTCCTCTGCAGCTTCTGGAAGGAAAGCAGCCATGCCTAGACATCTAGATTTCAGCCCCCTAAGACTCCTTTCAAACTTTTGACCTCCAGCGCTCTAAGAGATCAAATCTGTGTTGTTTTAAGCCACCAGGTTTGTGGCAGTTTGAGCTATTTGTTACAGCAGCAACAGGAAACAAATACAGGGACGTAAGACCTTATTCCTATATTATAGTTCACGAATCATGATACACTAATTCACTTTGTAGTTGATCCATGTGACTTTTTTAAAAGATTTTATTTATTTAAGAGAGAGAGAGAGCATGAGCAGGGGAGGAACAGAGAGGGAAGGACAAGCAGACTCCATGCTGAGCAGGGAGTCTGATAAGGAGCTTGATCCCAAGACCCTGAGATCCTGACCTGAGCTGAAGGCAGATGCTTCACCAACTGAGCCGCCTTGGTGCCCTGATCCACATGACTTTTAAAGTTCCTCAGCAAAGAACACTAGAGTTTGGGTCTAGCACCGATAGCCGGCAGGAGGGGCCACTGCGTGCTTGATCGGCATGGGATCGGTCAGTGGAGTGAGTCCTCGTATGAAAAAGGTAGGTTGTGGAGTGGATTCAGTTAATGATATCCCAAAGAAAAATTCATTCATGTTTGAAGTGTATAATTTGTGGAAATTATACCTGCATTTAGGGCCCACATTCCTGTGTCCACTGCCTCCCGCATCTTGCCCTTCTCCTGGCACAGGACCCTGCCTCCTACCACACTGTTCCCCAGAGGGCCAGAACCAGGCCTCAGTAAGCTCGGCATCCGCAGCACAGAATTTACATTTTCATCCTTATATCCAATCAGGGAATGAAAGGCTTTCTATTTGATAATCTACCAGGTGGGGAGATAATGTGCTGAAGGGTATCTTGAAAGATCGGAAGAACCAGGATGCCCAGAGGACGTCTACATCCCAACAAGTGACACGTTGAGATCTAATAGCATTAACTTCCAAGAACCCACAGAACTTTACAACTCTCTGGCCCCAGCATCTCTCTCCGACGTCTCATATTATGGTATTTCTCTTAAAACACCAGCCTAAAAAATAAATAAATAAATAAAAATAAAAATAAATTAAAAAAAAAATAAAAAACACCAGCCTACAGCTGGTTTCAATTCCTCAGATTCTCCATGCTGAATTCCAACGTGGCCTCTTATCCACTTGCCATCTTCACATGACTTGGCTCTGTGAACTCCTTAACTGCTAAGCAGGTTACAGACAGGTGCCCCGGGCTCAGTTCCCTGAGCTCCGAGCCAGGGGCTGCCTATGTCCCTCCGGTGGTGGCACTGGGTGGGTACAAGGGTTCTGCTGGCGGGGACTGTCAACCACAATGCTCACCGAGCCTTGAGGCTGGGCCACAGTGGTCCGTGGTGGAGGCTGTGGATTCGGATGATCCCAGAGGTGCTCTTTCTTTATGGTGAGGATAGACACATAATAACCGAGGAAGAGTGTAAACCAGGTGGGACCCCAGCTTCCCAAGGCATGATTTCCCACTCTGCCAAATCACAATCCCAAGAACTACCAAGATCAGCCTTGGGTTTCTTGCACTCTGCCTACAGGTGAAGGTAAAGAAAGAGAAAGGCATAGATCCACCCGCCCTTTCTCTCCTGCTTTTCCCATGAAGTTCACTCTTCGCAGTCAGAGGACCAGCAAACAACAAACCAAAGAGACTTTTGCCAAAAAAAGAACTAGGTAGAAAGTGAACAGGAGTCTAAAACCTGTCATTGCAACTTAACAGAACACTTCCCCATCACTTTCATTTTTTTCTAATTAAATGGGTGGGGTGCATGTTTACTGCAAATAATTTGGAAAATGGAGAAAAATACAAAAAAAACCCACAAATCATCTGTAATCTGGCCATTTTGAGATAACCACCCTCCCTTCTCTAGCACCCTCTATACTCTATTACCCTGTATAGTTCACCATCCTGTAATATTATTATTATTACTACTACACCACTGCTTATTCTCCGGCTACGTCAATTGAATGTAGAGTCCACGAAGACAGGGCATTTGTCTCTCCGAGGTAGGGTTGAGCAGACTGGACACAATAGGTCAAGGGCATGAAGGCATTAAGGAGTTATGTGCAAAATCAAGGCATCTGAGTGAGTGGTTGAGTCTCCAGCTCACTCCATTCCTCATCCTTAAGTTTGCCTTGCCCTAAAAAATTTGCCAGCATCGGGGCAACTGGATAGCTCAGTTGGTTGAGTGTCTGACTCTTGATTTCAACTCAGGTTATGATCTTGGAGTCCTGGGATGGCCCCACATTGGGCTCCATCCTCAGCGTGAAGTATCCTTGTCTCTCTCCCTCCCCCTCTGCTCCTCCCTCTGCTTGAGGGCTCTCTCTACCCACCTCTCTCAAATAAATAAATAAATAAATAAATAAATAAATAAATAAATAAATTTTTAAAATTTGTTTGACAGCATCAGCATCTGAAGTGACCTATTCCAACACGCCTTCATTTTACATCAACATTTTCCTGACTGTCCATCCAAACTGTCACCTTTATTCTCAGAAACCAGCATCCTCCTGTCTTCCCAGGGCACCTTCATCCAGGTGCTCATGCTCTTAATGGTGCCCCTTCCATCATCCTCAGGGTTCCACTCCACCATTTGTCTTCTCTCTGCTCATATCTTCAGTCTTTCCAAACACATTAATTGCTTCCCCTCTTTTTATGATTGTCCCGAAACTACCCAATCCTAAAAATGACCCTCCTTCCCACTCCCCTACCCATCCTACCTCTTGCCTTCTCTTCACACTGATCTGATTGAAAGAGTAGTTTACACCTGTTTTCTCCATTTCCTACCCACCCACTCCTTCCTTAACCTCCTGTAACCTAGTTTCCCCCTCAACCCCAAGGTCTCCAATGACCTTTTAGTTGCTGTCTGAAAGCCTTCACTCAGCTCATCCTTCCCAACCTCTCCATCTCCCTAACCTCCTACACAGTCAACTGCCATTGTCCATGGTACAACGACCGCAAACACCATCTCCCTGACGCTCCTTCCTCCCCTCTCTGTCCCGTCACCCCAGACATCCCACACACCAATGACAACTTAGTCTTTCCAAGGTACAACTGTGTTAGGCAAGATTAATTTAATTCCTTTCTACGGTGACCCCAGGAAATTAGAAAAAAAGTGTTGAGCATACCGGGTCAAGTCTTTAGCAAGACATGAAATAGTCTCTCATCCTTGGAGAGGAGGTTGAGAAGCGCGGGCTAAAACATCTCATGGGAGCTTTTCAGCAGAAGACCTTTCACAGATGCAGAGAAAGCAGGTCCAGAGTGGTGGCTCGCTGGCTTCACCCCCCAGAACTGCAGTAAAGCGGCCACCGCACTGCCACTGTCATTAGTTTCTGTGGATCTGAACACACCAAGTGCTAAGGAATGTCCTGCACACCTACCAAACTTGTTGCCTCTCCTCTCCTGTGCCTTCTCAATGTGCCTCTAGTGCAGCGGGGGCCATGGTAAGGCATGGGTGGGGGGGCTTCCTTCTGGTTTGGGGTTTCCAGCCCCAAACCGCACCTGGGAGAAGACACCCATCTGCAAGGACCCACGAAGGTCTCCAGTGCCCAGGACCTCCCTTGTCGGCTCTTGTTCTCCTAACTCAATCTTTCCTGTGCAGCACCTCATCCTCTGAGTGCTGCAAAGCCCCCCTCCAACCCCTCTTCTTCTGCTGGAGTGCAGTCACTAGGCATAAGGTCTCGTAGGACAGGATTCCTGTGCTTCGTCTGAATATCTTGTGGGAAGGGCCTGGTTTCCAGGGAGAAGGGCACCCACCACTCAGGGTCCATCATACCTTCTCCTACCTCCAGTCCAATGGCATTCCTAGTGTCTCACTGTCATGTGGCCACAAATGCAGTCACCGCAGCCCCCCTTCCCGCTCCGCTACATCTTGCTGGCCTGTTACAGATCTTAACTTGACTCACCTGCCACATTCTGTTTCTACTAACCAACCCCCCGGTTCCCCTTCTCCAGAGCAACACATTTCTCCCGCTCGGTCCTATCCAACGAGATCATTAAGGATTTTCAGTGCAGGTAACACTCATCTATCTTGGCAAAGGGTACCCATTAAGATGTAAATGAGCAAGGAGAAATCTATGACTTATTTGAAAGTTATAAACGTCTGACCTCTGTTCATCATTGGTGGGAATGCATGTGGGGACAGGGAGTTTTAACCCCTCTTGATCACTTTGAACTTACGAACAAACGGATCATGGGCAGCTTGTTTGTAAGTAGAGGCGTGTCGGTAGGATTAAGTGGATCAGTAACAGGTTGAACAACTTTACTTAGAGATATGGGCTGGTAGTCCCACGTCAATCTAAAACAGGGTCTTGGGCAGCCGGGGTGGCTCAGCGGTTTAGCACTGCCTTCGGCCCATGGCGTGATGCTGGAAACCCGGGATCCAGTCCCGCGTCGGGCTCCCCGCATGGAGCCTGCTTCTCCCTCTGCTGTGTCTTTGCCTCTCTCTCTGATAAATAAATAAAATTTAAAATAAAACAGGGTCTTTAGTGTTTGATTAGTCTCCACTTCTACCCTGTTCGAGCCTCTCCAATTGTGAAGGGATGAGAAAATCAGGGTTAAAGATTGTGTTTAAGAATCGGGGTTTTGGTGACACTGGGTGGCTCAGTGGTTGAGCATCTACCTTAGACTCAGGTTGTGATCCTGGGATCCCAGGATGGAGTCCCACATCGGGTTCCTTGTGGGGAACCTGCTTCTCCCTCTGCCTGTGTGTCTACCCCTCCCTCTATGTCTCTTATGAATAAATAAATAAAATCTTAAAAAAAAAAAAAAGATTGCTTTGGCTATTCAGGATCTTAAAAAAAAAAGAAGAAGAAGAAGAAGAATCAGGGCTCTGTCAGTTAAGCATCTGCCTTTGGCTCAGGTGGGGATCCCAGGGTCTTGGGCTCCCTGCTCAGTGGGGAGTCATTTGTCCCTCCTCCTCGGCCCCTCCCCCCACTCGTGTTCTCTCTCATTCTCACTTTCTCAAAGAAATAAATAAAATCTTTAAAACACACACACACACACACACACAGTGGGAGATACAGACCTCAGTAAAATCAGGCAACCCAGAGGAACCTGCTGATACCCAGCAATCCACCGAAAGAGACTCGGTGATCATTTTGACCATTTCATGACCTTTCACGATCATCCCAAACAATAAGAGGAAACTTAATCATCATAAAGCAACCTGAGTTTTTGTGCAGGGCCCAAGAGCCAGTAGAGAGTGCAAAAGGTTGCAGCTTAGCAGGAGTGTGTGTGGGAATGGCGTAGGAGTTGAAATCAGTATTATATTCCGGTTAATGACGCTGCTCACCGCAGAGTCTGCTCAGGTTTCTCTTTCCCTCTCCCTCTCCCTCGTCCCTCCCCACTATGAATAAATAAATCTTAAAAAAAAAAAAAGAGGTACACTGATGGATTTTTTTTTTAAGATTTTATTAATTGGGATGCCTGGGGCTGCTCAGAGGTTGAGCGCCTGCCTTCGGCTCAGGTCGTCATCCCAGGGTCCTGGGATCGAGTCCCGCATCGGGCTCCCTGCATGGAGCCTGCTTCTCCCTCTGCCTGTGTCTCTGCTTCTCTCTGTGTGTCTCTCAGGAATAAATAAAGAAAATATTTTTTTAAAAACTTTTTTAAATTAAAAAACGATTTTATTTATGAGAGCAAGAGAGAGAGAGCGACTCAGGCAGGAGAAGCAGGCTCCCACAGGGAGCCTGATGCAGGACTTGATCCCAGGACCCGGGGACCATACCCTGAGCTGCAGGTAGACACTCAACCACTGAGACACCCAGGTGCCCCTCGACTGCACTTCTCACATCTCCTTTCTGGAACCAGCAGCAGCCTGCTGCCCCAGCCTGCTCCTAGGACTCTGGCCACACCGCCGTGTGGAAGTAACACGGGCGACAGCCTGCAAGCTCCCACTTCACTGTTGCCTGCACAACCATCCTGTCACGTGGGCTATGCCCCTGTGCTGTTGATAAACACACAGCAGTGTAAGGAAATTGAATAATATCCCCAAGGTCCCAACACCACTGAGTGTGGAGCCAGGATTCAAATTCCAGCCCTTCTGACTCGGCCCGGACGCCCTTCCTGCAGACACTACAGAGCATCTTCTTATTTTGCACTGAAACTAACAGAAGTCTTATGTTTTCTTTAAAGCACTGCCCTTATTCAAATTTCTTTTTTAAAAAAATCACTCCATTAAGGGATCCCTGGGTGGCTCAGCGATTTAACGCCTGCCTTCGGCACAGGGCATGATCCTGGGGACTGGGGATCGAGTCTGGTGTTGGGCTCCCTGCATGGAGCCTGCTTCTCCCTTTGCCTGTGTCTCTGCCTCTCTCTCTCTGTCTCTCATGAATAAATAAATAAAATCTTTTTTTAAAAACTCCATTAAAAAATTCACATTTGGACACCCTGAGACAGGAATGCAAACTCTCTTGCACACAGATGAGACATGTCGCCTTTACAAAACTTCCTCATCAAAACTCCTCTTTCTCTGATTCACATTGTGAATCACCACTGCCATATAAAACTAAGGATGGAGGGGAGCCTGGGGGCTCAGTTGGTTGAATGTCCAACTCTTGGTTTTGGCTCAGGTCATGATCTCAGAGTTGTTAGATCGAGCCCCATGTCGGCTTGGAGCTCAGCCAGGAGTCTGCTTGAGGGTCTCTTTCTCTCTCTCTCTTCCCCTCTCACTATGCCCCTCCCCTCACCCAGGAGCATACTCTCTCTCTCTTAAATGAATAAATAAATCTTAAAAAAACACACACACACACAAATCTAAGGATGGAAAAACATTCATTAATTGCTTCAGGATGCATTTGCCATCATACTCCCAAGAGTCTTCTTTTCTCCTCTTCTGTTCCCAGACTTTCTCCCCATTTCTGTTTCTAAAGGTTTTCTTTTAAACGCTGCCAAGACTTTGAGGGGATCCATTCACTTTTGTTCGTTCCCTCCAACAGCTTCCCTGGCACAGTCTTCCATCTTTGGACTCTGAAGAAGCCCACAGAGTGATGGCAGATTGGGAAGTACTGCTCCTTCCCTTAGACCACAGCATCCTCAAATTTTCCTAAAGGATGATACGTTTATGTCCTTCCCTAGCTCTTCTCTGCCATGACCTTACATGGAGAACATACATTCACCTTTAATTACTCAAAAAAATTAGTGGGCACTGTGGTGGCTCAATCAGTTAAGTGTCTGCCTTTGGCTCAGGTCATGATCTCGGGGTCCTGGGATCGAGTCCTGTGTCCGGCTCCCTGCTCAGCGGGCAGTCTGCTTCTCCCTCTCCCTCTGCAGCCCCACTGCTCACTCTCTCTCTCCCAAATAACTAAATATTTTTTTACAAATTAGTAAACAATTCAAGGGGTGCAAAGGGTGAACCTGCCTGCCCTGGTCACTCAGTCTCCTACACACAGGCTACCACTGTCACCGGTTTCTTGCAGCTCAGGGACTGTGGATATCATTTGCCAATTCAAACAAGAAAGGTCTGTGTGAGTGGTTTACTTTACCCTGTCGTTTTAAGCTACTTACAAGAAAATCCAAACATTCAGCTCAGCACACTTGAATTGCTATTCAACCTTCCACCTCCACCGAAATGACATGTCCTTCTGGAAGCCTTTCCTGTTCTATCTAGCCTGTATCGGGTGATCCCCTTTCATGCCCAGGACACCAGGTACTTACCCTATCGTCTATCCTGTGTATCAGAGCGGAAGTAGCCTGTGTGTCTGCTTCTTACTGGGGACAGAGGCCAGCAGAGTACCTGGCACACAGACTGCCTTCAGGAAATATGTGCTGAAACAAAGTATTATCTGAATATCTACGTATATTCTGAATGATGCACTAATCCTGGGAATGGAAAGGTAAATAAAGCATAATATCGATCCTAAACTTCCTGGCATCTTCATATAATTTACAAAAAAAAAAAAAAGAGAGAGAGAGAAGAAGAAGAAGAAGAAGAAGAAGAAGAAGAAGAAGAAGAAGAAGAAGAAGAAGGAGATCCACTTCTATTCGTCCAACTCTGAATGTAGGTTCACTTGGCAACACAAACAGCATTTCTCATTTGCATAATCTGTCCCTCCTCTTAGTGTTACAAAATGTCCCAGAGTCTCCCTTTATTGTAAAAATGTGGCCTCCGATTCCCGTTAACCTGCATTGGCCTAAGTGGCAAAGGCTGAAGGTTTTACCTCGTGTTGTTCGCAGATAAGGTCTTGAGAGACTCAGAAGCAGCAGCATGGATGGACGCTCCGAGGGTCCAGGCAGAAAAGTGGGAGAGAAGCTCAGCGAGGTGCCACCCGGGTTGTCCACCAGCCACCAGGCCTCGGGCAGACTGGAAAAGAGCACTGAGCCTCTCCTATGTGACAGGGACAGACAGAGACCAACGGGGACCACAGCTCTCCACGCCGTCACCCCGGGGGTTTGCAGAAGCATTCACTGAGCTACGGAATGCAAGTGTCCCTATACTATGTGACACGTGAGAGGGCTCAGTCCTGCTGGGAGGAGTAGTCATTCCTGTGCTGTGATGCCACTTTTGATACTCATCATTTTAAAAGGATTTTAAAACTTAAAGCTCTCTTGACCATGAAATCTTGCTTACGTAAAATGGAGTGCATGCTGTGCAATGGCCTTGAGCCCAAATCACCTTATCCCAACAGAATGTTTCTCATGCCCAAAATGACAAGGTTGGGCTAGAAGGTCTACAGACTCCCAAGAGACAAAGCAAGCACATGTGATGGCTGACCTTGGTTGGATTCTTATCAAAAAAAAAAAAAAAAAGGAAAAACAACTGAAACTATTCTTGGCATTGCTGATATGATGGCTCATTAGCTACTATGGAATTATTACCAGTTTTCTTAGGGGATGGTGGTTTGGTGGGCATGGAGGGGAATGTCCTTACTCTGCGGAAAAACATACCGAAGCATCATGATGTCTGCACATGTTTCAGAGAAAGAATATCTGAGTGTATGTGAAAGAGAGATTGAGGGAAAGAGAGTATATAGACTGTTTTTTTTAAAAAAAAAAAAAACCACCCAGGGGCACCTGGGTGGCTCACTCGGTTAAGCATCTGCCTTCAGCTCAGGTCATGATCCTGGGGTCTGTGGAGGCCAAGAAAAATTAAGGCCAATCCACCTCAAGTTTAGCATTAGCACAAGTACAGCCATCTTCGGCCCCTGTGAATAAGAGCTGAACTTTACAGGAAAAACTGCAGAATGTCCTTGGCAGGGAATCCCATATCAGAAAGACAACAGAGCCCACCCCCGTGGTAGAAAGTCCCATATTAGAATGAGAACAGAGCTCAATGCCCTTGAAAGCCCCATATCAGAATGTAAACAGAACTTGAGAAATTCCTCCACCCCTTCTGAAAATCCCCTAGACCAGCCTATAAAAAACCCAGCTGTAACCCACTTCGGCGTCCAAGTCCCTGCTCCGCTGTGTCGGGTATACTTGGACCCAGGCTCGAGCTTGCTAATAAACCCTCGTGTGCTTGCATCGGTGTCGGCTCCTTGGTGGTTTCTCGGATTCGCAATCTTGGGCACAACAGGTCCTGGGATGGAGCCTGCCGCCCGCCCACATCCAGCTCCCTGCTCAGTGGGGAGCCTGCTTCTTCCTCTCCCTGTGCCCCTCTCCCTCTTCCGCCCTGCTCTCTCTTGCTTGCTCTCTCTCCCTCTTGGATAAATAAATATATATTTTAAAAATTATCTCTGAATTCCCTTTTGGCTATCATTTCAAATTTCTAAGAATGCCTCAAAACCTTATGACCAAATATTGAAAATTATTATTTTTTTAAATCAACAGTAAGTCTAGCTGAACAAAAAACACATTCTTCATCTTCCTTCTTACCTTTCAAGCTCTAATCTCGGCCTTTAAAGTCTAAATATTGGGGCAGCCAGGGTGGCTCAGCGGTTTAGCGCCGCCTTTGGCCCAGGGCACCATCCCAGAGTCCCCGGATCGAGTCCCACATCGGGGTCCCTGCATGGAGCCTGCTTCTCCCTCTGCCTGTGTCTCTGCCTCTCTGTCTCTGTGTCTCTCATGAATAAATAAATAAAATCTTTAAAAAAATAAAATAAAGTCTAAATATTGTGTCCCGTCTGCTTCATCTTAAGAAAGCCTTGAAACTTGAGCATACTAAAAATTGTATCTTTACAAAATTCTTTTCATCCGTTTTTATTTATCCTAATTTTTATCTGCATTGTGACTCTCTGCCCTTCCCTCCACGGGCCTTCCTGCTTCAGGCTTTGATTAGGACCTGCCTGGCCTTCTGCTTTAGATTTTATTCTTGAACTTGTGTGTTTGTCTCCATTTGATCTTTCACATTCAACATTTACACAAATTTCCCTTTTTCTTCCTCGCCGTCAATATTTTCCTGCTGATTTGTGTCTCCTGTTCTGGGCAGTAATTCGGCTCTCTGATTTGCCCTGCCCACACCCCACTTACTACCTCTCCATCTTTTTCACTATCTCCTAGTCGCCTAGACTCCGTGAGGGGGGGGGGGGTCCTGCAGGGTGGGGGCTGCCAGGAGCGCAGAGCTACCTCTGCGGCTTCCTTTGTTCCATGCGGCTCTGAGCGCCTTCTCTCATCAGCCACGGTTTTATGTAAAACGGAAGTGTGTGTGTGCGTGTGTGTACACACACTTCTGTGCACGTGCACTTGCATATACATGCCGTGTGCACATGCATGCACGTACACATAGAGCACTGACACACTTGGAACACACACGGGAAGGCCATGGCAGAGAGAATTTGCTCTCCCAGAGTAGGAAAATGGAGCCTGCCTGGAAATCGTCCTCCACCGTCCTCTCCAACCTCGTCGTCTTTTTTTTTTTTTTTTTTTAAGGAGCTAATTTGGTTGAGGAAGCGCTTTGGGAGAAGCAAGGCCGGCCCACCTCCACCCGCGGACCCGAGGTTGCCTCGCTCCCAGCACCCAGCACCCTGCACCCCGGACCCGCTGTGAGCCAGCCCATCGCCCCCCCGCCCCGCCCATCTCCCCTCTCTGCCCGCCCCGCCTATCTCCCCACTCTGCCCCGCCCCTGCCTTGCCCATCATCCCTCTGCCCCGCCCCCGCCCCGCCCATCTCCCCCTCTGCCCCGCCCCGCCCACCTCCCCTGTGTCCCGCCCCGCCCACCTCCCCTCACCCACCCGCCCCTCCAATCTCCCCTCTGCCCCGCCCCCACCCGCTCGCCCCGCCCATCTCCCCCTCTCCCGCCCACCTCCCCTCACCCACCCGCCCTTCGAATCTCCCCTCTGCCCCGCCCCCTCCCGCTCGCCCCACCCATCTCCCCGCCTCTGCCCCGCCCATCAACCTCTCTGCCCCGCCCACCTCCCCTCCCCCACCCGCCCCTCCAATCACCCCTCTGCCCCGCCCCCTCCCGCTCGCCCCGCCCACCTCCCCCCCTCCCGCCCCGCCCCGCCCCCTCGCCCCGGCCACGCCCAGGGCTTCCTGTCGTCCCACCTTCTCTCGGGTTCACAGAACCGTTGAGCGATAATCCTCTTCTATTTTCCTGAACTTCTGAACTCCTCCGGAGTCTGACCTCCGGGCTTTGGCCGCCGGCCTTGGATTCCTTTATCTGCCCTTGGCCTGGCCGCGACTTCTGCGCGCGGCGCGTGAGAACAGCCAGTTTGCCCGGATTCTCGCCGCTGACCACAAGGACGCGCCACGCTGCATTTTTCTTTTTTCCCTCCCCCTTTTGCTCCTTCCTTTCCAGCTGACCAAACTTTTCCTATTCGTGTGTGTGTGTGTGTGTGTGTGTGTTATTCCTGATCCAGTGCTCTTTTTTTTTTTTCCTTTCTGCACTGTGTCCTCCGTGGTGTGAGCCACCTCGGGAGGTGGGGAGGCCGGGGAGGTGGGGGAACACGACCCCTACGGGCTGACCCCGGAGCAAACGGGCCCATCTCCGAGATGGTCAGAGGTGGTCAGAGGTGGTCAGAGGTGGTCAGAGGTGGCATCTCAGCATCTCAGCACCGGGCCGGGGCCGCGGACCTCCCGCAGCCTGCACGGCCGGCCTGGTCAGCTTCAGGCTCTGCAGCGACGGGTAACCTCGCTCTGCTCTGCCCTGGGAAGGATGGTCCCAGCATCTCCCTGCTGGCATCGCAGTGGCTTCGGAGCCACACTAAAATAGCAACCTTTGGTAACCATGTTATTTCTCATTTAATCTTTTTTTTTTTTTTTTTTTAAGATTTTATTTATTAGTTCATGACAGAGAGAGGCAGAGACACAGGCAGAGGGAAAAGCAGGCTCCATGCAGGGAGCCCGATGCGGGACTCAATCCTGGCTCTCCAGGATCACACCCTGGGCCAAAGACGGCACTAAACCGCTGGGCCACCAGGGCTACCCTTATTTCTCATTTAAGACGTAAAACACAATTTGTTTCTTGTCCTGCCTGCTACTGCGCAATTGAGATATTAAATCAGAGGCCCCCACTAAGATCCCTAAATATCTCTTTAAGCTTTTCTTATTTGGGGCACCTGGGTACCTCCGTGGTTGAGCGCCTGCCTTCGGCCCAGGGCGTGGTCCTGGAGTCCCGGGATTGAGTCCCACATCGGGCTCCCTGCATGGAGCCTGCTTCTCCACCTTCCTGTGTCTCTGCCTCTCTCTCTCTGTGTGTCTCTCATGAATAAATAAATAAAATCTTTTAAAATAAACAAAGTTTTCTTATTCGAGTTGAGTTGACACACAGTGTTGCATTCGTTTCAGGTGAACAAGGCAGTGATTCATCTTCTCTATACGATGCCCAGATATTTTTTAAGATGTGTCATGTACTGTCCTTCTCCCGAGGCTTAATAACACACTTACTCTGGGAAACTAAAATTTCACCCACATGTCTTTGGGGATTACAGTCAAGAGACTTTGTCATCTACATTCACTAAACAAAATTCCTGCCTTGGAATATTTTTCTGATGAGATACATCCTTTCTAAAGGACCAGATAGTCCACTCTTTTCAAATCAGTCAATAGTTTGCATTAAGATTCTTTTACATTGGGGATCCCTGGGTGGCGCAGCGGCTTGGCGCCTGCCTTTGGCCCAGGGCGCGATCCTGGAGACCCGGGATCGAATCCCACATCGGGCTCCCGGTGCATGGAGCCTGCTTCTCCCTCTGCCTGTGTCTCTGCGCCTCTCTCTCTCTCTGTGACTATCATAAATAAATAAAAATTTAAAAAAAAATTTATCAAAGTGAGACAGTCATTTAAAAAAAAAAAAGATTCTTTTACATTGGTGAGCTTCCTTGCGTCTTACGGAAAATGAAAGAAACTAACAAAGTTACCACTTTGTGCTTCTGATGATTTTCAGGAAACTTCTCAGCAAACACGTTTTCGGTTCTTCTTCCAAGCCCCACCTCACCATCTGCCTGTTTCTACTCCCTTTTGCAATCTGAGTCTGTGACTAAAACTCCTTAGAAAAAAGCTGTTCCCTGCTAATTCCTGTTAACATGTCCTCAGCCAATGAGTCAACAGGTATTTACTAAACAACTCTAGTGGACAGCCATCAGAAAAATAGCTTTGGCAAATTCTTACAATACCGAGGCATTGAATCAAGCTGTGAGGAGGCACAGTGGCAAAATGCAGAGCACCCCTCAGGGTTGTCCATCCATGTTGTAAGGTACATGGTATAAGGGAGGAAAAACTTCTTCTACACTCTGAAGTTCGTTCATGAGGGCCTGCAAATTAAACCACCAAAAGACATATTAACAGGAGAAAAGGCACACAATATTTATTAATATTCTTTCATGGGAATTCACAGAAAGAAGCAAAACTCAAAGAGGTGGTTAGACTTGGAGGCGTATATACCATTTTAACAAAGGAAAGGGGGTTTGGGCTTCAAAGGATGATAAATTATAGGGAAGTGACTAGGATATATATGGGGGAACAGATGGAAGATAAGTGTTACTTTAGTAACATCTGATTATACAGACTCATCTCAGTGCTGACTCTCTGTCTCCAGTGGTAAGTTGCTCTCCTCTTCCTGGTACAAGAGGAAATTTATGCTCTGCTTTTAGGCAGATAAGGGGAGGCCAGAGAACCCTTCCTGCATCTGTTGATCCACAATTGCCATCAGTCCAAAATAGTCCTTATTCCAAAGTAGCATATTTTGGAGTGGGATATCCTGATTCTTCAATGGCATCACCAGTATGTGCAACCAATGCTGACATTTTTCTGTTGGCACCTTATAGTGGGAAGTGTTGTTCTTTTTTTTAAGATTTTATTTATTCATTCATGATAGACACACAGAGAGAGAGAGAGAGAGAGAGAGAGGCAGAGACACAGGCAGAGGGAGAAGCAGGCCCCATGCCGGGAGCCCGATGCGGGACTCGATCCCAGGACTCTAGGACCGTGCCCTGGGCCAAAGGCAGGCACTAAACCACTGAGCCACCCAGGGATCCCCTGTTTTTTTTTTTTTAATTGAAGTATAATTAACATGTAATATTAAATTAGTTTCAAGTGTACAATAGAGTGGTTCAACAATTATATACATTATAGAATGCTCACCACAATAGTGTATCATGCCATCACAACAGCTAGTATCAAAAAGAAAAGAAATAACAAGTGTTGGAGAGGATGTTGGGAAAAGGAAACCACCGTACACTCTTGGTGGGAATGTAAATAGGGGTGACCACCAGGATCAACAATGTGAAGTTTCCTCAAAAAACTAAAGATAGCTCAGGTGCTGGTCTGGCTCACTCGGTAGTGTGTAGGACTCTCAATCTTGGGGTTGAGAGTTCAAGCCCCACAATAGGGGTAGAGTTTACTAAATAAATAAATAAATAAATAAACGGAGCATAAGGGGAAAAAAAAGAAACAAAACAAAACCTTGAAGATACCTGGGTGGCTCAGTGGTTGAGCATCTGCCTTTGGCTCAGGTTGTGATCCTGGGGTATCTGGGATCGAGTCCCACATCGGGCTCCCCAAAGGGAGTCTGTTTCTCCCTCTGCCTATATCTCTGCCTCTCTGTGTGTGTGTCTCACATGTGTCACATGAGAGACACATTTTATTTATTTATTTATTTTTAAATAAATAAAATTTAAAAAAAAAGAAAACCCTAAAGATAGAAGTACCATCCTACCCAGTAATTTTACTGCTGGGTGCCCACCTCAAGAAAATGAAAACACTAATTCAGAAAGATATAGGTTCTCTTTGGTTTACTGCAGCTTTATTTACAATACCCAAGATATGAAATCAAACCAAGTTTTCATCGATAGATGAATGGATAAAGATGCGACATATATATACATATATCTAAATATATAATGGAGTATCACTCAGCCACTAAAAAGAATAAAATCTTGTCATTTGCGACAATCTGGACAGACTTACGGGGTATTATGCTAGGTGAAATAAGCCAGATTAGGAAAGACAAATAGTCTTTGATTTCACTTATAAGGGAGAAGTGCTTTTTGATTATTAGTCATATTTTTCAGTTGAGTAAACCATGGCTTTGAGAGTTCATCCCTTTGTTTCTCTGACCTGACCTCCAAAGGACTCCATTCGACTACCTTGTGTAGTTCTACATCTCCACTTTCTTCCCTTCGCACTTCATTCACGTAGCTGCCACTGCTTTAAAAAAATCTACTCTGCTCCTTCCCTTCCTACTGAGGGTCCCTTGGTTTCTCCCATTACCCCTGAGAAAGAGTAAAAGAAACCGAAGAAGAGGGCACCTGGGTGGCTCAGTTGGTGAAGCGTCTGCCTTGGCCTCAGGCCATGATCCTAGGGTCCTGGGATGGAACCCCGAGTTGGGCTCCCTGCTCAGCAGGGAGTCTGTTTATCCCTCTCTCTGCTCACTGTTCGTGCTCACTCTCTCTGTCTCTCATTTTTTTCATGAGAGACACACAGAGAGAGGCAGACATACAGGCAGAGGGAGAAACAGACTCCCTGTGGGGAGCCCAATGCAGGACTTGATCCCAGGACCCCAGGATCACAACCTGAACCCAAGGCAGACACTCAACCATTGAGCCACCCAGCCACCCCAAATAAATAAATTAAATCTTAAAAAGAAAAGAAATGAAAGAAGAGACCCAAAGGTAGCTCAACTCTTGCCCCCGGCGTCCAGAACCTGTAACCTTGGCTCTCCAGATGCCCATGTCTGGGGGTTCAATCACAAGCTAGCTTTTGTGACTACTTCCTGTGTGAGGTCTCAAGGGTCCCTCTGAATCTAAACCCCCGTCCTCACTGCCTGGGGGGGCGCTCCTGATGACGGTTCAGCTGACTTGTCACATACACTGGAGGTTTTCCCCAAATGTCTCTAGATGCAGAAATCTGAGCACTTCTGGGCAGAAGTAAACTAAGGACCCACGGAATCACATATTTTTGGAGTTGGAAAGGCCCCAGAGCAGAGCATTTTTCCCCACTGTGACGCCGGCCTTGGGGGGGTTCTACTGATGAGGGCAGCAGGGAGGTTGGCCCTTCACGACAGTGGTCCATGGCATGCCGCAGACAGGAATCAAATCCATTCAGAGGCTTTAATCATATTTGTCTATTCTCTTCTGCCAATAATCCCTGATAGTGCCCAGATGTCATGATGTTATTTGAGTGGAATTAAACTGGACCGGCTTCCATTATCTGATTAATTAGAGTCGGCTTCGACTACAGTGACTAATAGGTCCAATCCTGTTAGTGCAACATTCTGCCCAACGGGCTGTGGTTACATAACATGGCGAAGGGCTGGTAGAGACGGTTGGTCTCTCTGTTTCTGGAAAAGTAAGTAATGAATTTTAATTTTGCTTAAAAATATATATGTATTAGCAGGGCAACTCAACAGAGTTGAGTTCAGCCATGAAAAGGAATGAAGAACATCCCACCACATGGATGACCCTCAAAACATTATGCCAAGTGAAAAGAAGTCAGATACAAAAGGTCCCATACTGTATGACTCCACTTATAGGAAACGCTCAGAATAGGGGACTCCACAGAGAGGGTCAGCAGATGGATGGTTCCCAGGGGCTGGGAGGAGGGGGGAATGGGGAGTGACTGCTTATTTAAGTGGTGGAATTTCTTTTGAGGGTGATAAAAATGTTTTGGAATTAGACAGAGGTAGTGTATGCACAGCACTGAGAATGTCCTGAATGCTACTGAATTGTTTACTTTAAAATGGTTAGCTGGGGCAGCCCGGTGGCTCAGTGGTTTAGCGCCCCCAGGGCGTGATCCTGGAGACCCGGGATCGAGTCCCACGGCGGGCTCCCTGCATGGAGCCTGCTTCTCCCTCTGCCTGTGTCTGTGCCCGTCTCTCTGTGTCTCTCATGAGTAAATAAATAAAATCTTTAAAAATAAAATAAAATGGTTAGCTGTATGTTACATGAATTTTACTTGGATTAAAACACACAGAGAGAGGGGTCCCTGGCTGGTTCAGTCGGTGGAGCATGCAACTCTGGATCTTGGTCTTGAATGTGAGCCCCACATTGGGTGTAGAGATTACTTAAAAATAAAATATTAAAAAAGAGAGAGAGACACACACACACAGGCCCAGAGAGAAGGAGCAAGAGCCAATCTCCAGGTTGCATGGATCACATTTGGCCAGCAATCCACATGCCCAAAGTTAGAGGTCTACACCCATACCTGTACACCTTATTGATGAGGGGGATGAGCAGCAGAGAGTGTATATCTGTCAGGGTCATACAGTTGAGCTTAGAACCCTGGCTTCCCCATGTCAGGGCTTTCCCTTTCCACTACTTTTACCAAGAGAATAACTATTTCAGGGGATCCCTAGGTGGCTCAGCGGTTTAGAGCCTACCTTCGGCCCAGGGCACGATCCTGGGGTCCCACGTCGGGCTCCCTGCATGGAGCCTGCTTCTCCCTCTGCCTGTGTCTCTGCCTCTCTCTAGGTCTCTTGTGAATAAATGAATGGAGTCTTTAAAAAAAAGAGAGAGAGAGAATAATTGTTTCAGTCCTTGAGATCATGGCTTCAGTAACCACTTACTGAGCGCCTACTACATGCCAGACACTGCAACTCAGTTCACTTGAGATCACAGGTAGCTTAACCAGCCCTTGTCTCCCCGGCGTAGAGTTATCTCGTTGGTCCCCTGCTAACAACCAGTTCTAATTTTCATCTGTAATTTTGTGTTAGTTCTCTAATAGGTCCAAGTGGCTTAGAATTTGAAAGTGTTGCTGTATCATTTAAAAGTGTTTTATGTGTGTGTGTTTTTAAAATAATCAGAAGACTACTGAGAGTAAATACATATTTGGGGCACCTGAGTGGCCCAATCAGATAGATACGCATCTGCCTTGGGCTCAGGTCATGATCTCAGGGTCCTGGAATTGAGCCCCACATCGGCTTCCTCAGCCTCTCCATCTACCCTTCCCCCCACCCCACTCATGCTCTTTCTCTCTCTCTCAAATAAATAAATAAATAAAATCTTTTAAAAAAATACTTATGGGGACTCCTGGGTGGCACAGGGGTTGAGGGTCTGTCTTTGGCTCAGGGCGTGATCTTGGAATCCCGGGATCGAGTCCCACTTGGGGCTCCCTGCATGGAGCCTGCTTCTCTCTCTGCTTGTGTCTCTGTCTCTCTCTGTGTCTCTCAAGAATAAATAAATAAAATATTTTAAAAATAAATACATACATACATATGTACATACAGTGCAGTATATAAATTTTTTCTCCCTTACAATTTTCTTAATATCACTTTCTGTTCTCTAGCTTGCTTTATTGTAAGAATATAGCATATAACACATATAGGATACAAAATACATATTGATCAACTGTGTATGATATTGGTAAGGCTTCCGATGAACCGTAGACTGTTAGTAGTTAAGTTTTGAGGGAGTCATGGGACGTCTGGGTGACTCAGTGGTTGAGCGTCTGCTTTTGGCCCAAGGTGTGACCCTGGGGTCCTGGGACTTGGTTCCCCCACAGGGAGCCTGCTTCTCCCTCTGCCTATGTTTCTGCCTTTCTCTGTATGTCTCTCATGATAAATAAACAAAATCTAAAAAAAAAAAAAAAAAAAAAAAGCTAAGATCTAAAAGGTAAGTACACTGAAAGAGGTGACGTAGCTTAAAAATAATCCTAAACATAAGCAACCAAGTAAAATAGATAATTCAGGCTTCCTCAAAATTTAAAACTCCTGTGCTTCAAAGGAGCCATCGGGGAAGCAAAAAGAAAATTCACGGGATGGGAAAAAGTATTTGCAAATCTTGTACCTGATATGGGTCTAATATTCAGAATACACAAATCACTCTGAACACCGAGAAGGCAAATAACCCAGCTGAGAACTGAGCAAAGGGGTTTGAAGAGATGTTTCTCCCAAGAAGATAGGCAATGCAATAAACACATAAAAAGACATTCAACATCATCAGTTACTATGGAAATGCAAATAACAACCCGGAGAGCCCACTGCCTGCTCCTGAGGACACCAGCAGCCCAAAGATGATAACCAGTGTGGGTGGGGAGTGAGGATGCAGAGAATGGAGCCTGCTCCTCCGTTGTTGGGGGAAATGTAAAATGCAGTGGGCCCTTCGGAGAAAGATTCCTCAAAAAGTTAAACGTGGTGTTACCATAGGACCCAGAAATTCCATCCCAAACCGTATAACCAAGAGAGATGAAAAAGTAGGTCCACGCAGCAACGTGTACAGAAAGACATGCTCACAGCAGCAAGGAGGGTGACAGTTAATGGGTACGAGGTTTCTTTCTGGGGTAACAAAAATATTCTGGAACTACATAGGGGTGATGGTGGTACGATCTTGCAATATACTAAAAAAGCACTTTAGGGGCGCCCGGGTGTCTCAGGTCATGATCTGGGGGCCCTGGGATCCAGCCCCCCATCAGGCTCCTTCTCCCTCTGCCCCTCCCTCTGCTCATGCTCTCTCTCCTGCCCCCTCTCAAATAAATTTTTTTTAAAAGATTTCATTTATTTATTCATGAGAGACACAGAGAGAGAGGGGGGCAGAGACACAGGCAGAGGGAGAAGCAGGCCCCATGCAGGAGCCCGATGTGGGACTCGATCCCCGGTCTCCAGGATCACGCCCTGGGCAGAAGGCAGATGCTCAACCACTGAGCCACCTGGGCGTCCCTCTCTCAAATAAATTAATAAAATCTTGTTTATAAAAAAAAGCACTTTAAAGAATTGAATTTTTAGGATACATGTATAATATCTAAAAACAACAACCCCCAAACCTAAGGCATAAATGACCCTTCTCAGCTTCTGAGAGCAAAGCTAGCTGAGAAGGAAGGGGTGAGGCTGGAACAGCAGGCCCCGGGAGTCCCGGGCAGGCGGCCCCAGGAGCATGGGGGGCACCCACCCTGACCTACCTACCCTCCCTCTTTCTCTGCAGGTCATTTTTTCAGCTCCCACAGTAGAAAGAAAGTAACTTCACCCGCAGGAGGGAAAGTAACCCCACCAACACTCTTGGCTGTGGAAGTTGTTTCAGACACCAAAAAACACACAAGTGACTTTCAGAAAGTGCAATCAACAAAATATGTATGTATTTTTCTCCACAGCAAAGGAAGGGAAAGGATAATGAGAAATCCTGGCTTCAGGAAGTGCTTACTTGCCAAAAGAATTATCGAAAGCATGTGGTCCCCGCTCAGTTCCCTGGATCTACGCACAAGTCACAAGACGACAGAGCGAAGCTGTGCGTGTTTACATGAAACAGGTTCCTCCGAGCCTGGCAGATGTTTGCTGCCTTCCAAGAGGGGCAATCGGAGAGCAGGTTTGGTTTCGGGGCGCTGCCCACTCGAGGAAGTAACTCAGCAAGTTACTTAAGGAGCATCCTGGGGGGGGGGTCACTTGGGTGGCTGGTCGAGCACCTGCCTTTGGCTCAGGTAGTGACCCCGCAGGGAGCCTGCTTCTCCCTCTGTCTGTGTCTCTGCCTCTCTCTGTGTGTCTCTCATGGATAAATAAGTAAAATGTAAAAAATAATAATAATAAATTAAATAAATAAAAATTCTTTTTTAAAAAAAGAGCATCCTAAAAAAATTTTTTTAAATAATAAAAATAAAAAAGGAGCATCCTCGGGAGATTTGCTGGCTTGGATCAGGTGTCTGAACCTGAGCAAAATAATGACACACCTTCTTTCCTAACAAAAGGAGATGCCCCTTTAGTAACCCTAGAGGAGGCCTCGGCTCTTAGATTGTTAACAGACCGTGGAACCTGCGAAGTACTTGAGGGGAAAAGCAAACAGCCTCTGGCTGGGCTCCGAGGTAGGTGTGGGCATTCTGCAAAAGGCCTGGGCTGCTCGTTCCACGGCCATTATCCTCCCGACAGCCACCAGAGCCAGCACAGAAAGTTCTAGAGAAGCCCTGCTGACTTGAGTTCATGATGCAATTATGTGGCACCTGCTGAAGAACCACACCCATCAGTAGGGGGGATCCTAAAGCGTTTCTCCAGAGGCTCCTGAGAGCAAGTAGCAGAGCAGGTCGTGGAGGGGGAGGGGACACCGAATACTTCAGGTCTGTCACTTTTTCTGTCTCTGGGAATCCGGCCCAAAGGTGAGACAAAGGTGGAGGCCGGTCGGGGCAGGGAGTGAAGAGTGTCTGCACGCGGACACAGCAAAAAGTTTGGGAACCAGAAAATTGGGATGAGACGGGGAGCCACGATGATCTGGTGCTGAAGAGCTTGACGAGTAGTTGCTGATACTCTACAGGATTTGCAGATTTAAAGGAAAAAAAATCGCCCAACGCCTCACGGCCTCAACCTGTAGACACCCAGAAGCAGCGAGGCAGGAGCTGAAACTAGAAGCCAGGGGCTCCTGGGTGGCTCAGCGGCTGGGAGGCTGCCCCGGGCTCAGGGCAGTCCCGGGATCGAGTCCCCGCAGGGAGCCTGCTTCTCCCTCTGCCTGTGTCTCTGCCTCTCTGTGTGTCCCCCCTTTAATGAATAAATAAAATCAAAGAAAGAAAGAAAGAAAGAAAGAAAGAAAGAAAGAAAGAAAGAAAGAAAGAAAGAAAGAAGAAAGAAAGAAAGAAGAAAGAAAGAAAGAAAGAAAGAAAGAAAGAAAGAAAGAAAGAAAGAAAGAAAGAAAGAAAAGGAAGAAAAGGAAGAAAAGGAAGAAAAGGAAGGAAGGAAGGAAGGAAGGGGCTAGAAGCCAAAGCAGCAAACACATAGGAGACTATCCTGCCTCCTGGCCTCCAACAGGAGCGCCTCGGCCCGTCTCCACCTGGGGCATCATGAGAAGGGCAGTGGCAAGGGTCTCTCATCTTAGTTTAAGTCATTGTCATTTAGCACTCCCCCCTCCCCCCCCAGGCTCTCTTCCAAGATCTTGGCCTTTCAGTTAACCTGAATGTGTCTTCGATTCTTTTTCCATCACCTTTCCCTGTAACCTCCTGGTGGTGTGTCTGCTTTCCGTGGGGTTCCCTCCAGGCCTGGGTCCTCTGAGCCCCAGATGTCCAGCACGGCAGCCCCAGGCCACGCACAGCCACCGAGCCTCCGGGACTAAGACGTAGCTAATCCACAGGGAGGTGTGCTCTCGGTGTGAAATACACCCCCCGTGTCAAAGATGAAGATGATAGATAGATGATAGATAGATAGATAGATAGATAGATAGATAGATAGATAGATAAAGAGATAGATGATAGTTTTTTTTTAAGATTTTATTTATTCGAGAAACAGAGAGAGAGGCAGAGACACAGGCAGAGGGAGAAGCAGGCCCCATGCAGGGAGCCCTACGTGGGACTCAATCCTGGGTCTCCAGGATCAGGCCCTGGGCTGAAGGCGGTGCTAAACCGCTGAGCCACCTGGGCTGCCTGACACTTATATTTTTAAGATATTGGTGACGCTTTGAAATGATACTATTTTGAGTATATTGGGTTTGATAAAATATATTATTAAAGTTAATTTAATCTGTTCCTTTTTCCTCTTTTATTTTTATTAAGATTGATTGATTTTTAGAGAGAGAGAGAGAGCATGGGGGGAAGATGCAGAGGCAGAGAGAGAGAGAAAGAGAATCTCAAGCAGGCCCCATGCTAGGCATGAAGCCCGATGTGGGGCTTGATCCCAGGACCCAGAGATCATGACCTGAGCTGAAATCAAGAGTTGGATGCTCAATCGACTGAGCCACCCAGGCGCCCCTCTTTTTACTTTTATAACGTGGCTTGCTAGAAAATCTAAAACTGCATCTGTGGCTCGTATTCTGTTTCTGCGGGACACAGCTACTATGAGCTATGAGCACACTGCAGAGCATTACGAATCTGTAAGAGACCGTAGCAGGCAGGGTCTCCAAACCATAGGCGAGCGCAAAACCGTTCCCCACGTAACATCTTGTTCTTGTTATATATTTATTCTCTTTTGTGCTTTTCCACTTTTTCATTCCTAATAGGTGGAAGTTTGCTGAGATGCTTAGTTTAGTTTGGTTACATCTGCATGCGAGGGACCCACCAGGCCCCTTCCCTTAACTTTACATTGTAGGCCCACTGTGAAGTACAGACCGGTTTCCATTTGCAGAAATGAGAACAAGACTCCTTTGCAAAAAGCTTTGAGATTTTCAGATTGCAGGGCCAAGGCCCGGCACCCCCCACATCCCTGAATGTTTGAGGATGTCTGGCCACGACTTAATTCCTATCGTTTTCAGGATACAGAGAAGGGAACACAGGCAGCTCCTCCTCCCCCCAAGGGGCCGACCTCACTCCAGCAAGGAGCATCCTGACACAGAACATGAGGTTGTGCTGCCTCCTGCTGGCCATAGTGGGACACTGCACAAACCCACAGGTAGGAAAACTGAAATTCAGTGCTTCGTTAATAGACTCCCTCTAAAGGGGGAAAAAATATCTTTTAAATATATCTGCAGTCCCCAGACTGAAAAGCACAATTCTAACTCATGCAGATGAAGAAGCTCAAACAGCAACCGAGACTTAAATTCTAGAAGGTGCCTTCAGTTTCCGTGGGAGACTCTGCAAGGCAGAGCTCAGGATCGTGCACCTTGCATGCTTCCCACGGTAAGTCTTGCAGTAATGATGACCTTTTGTCACGGCGTCTCTGTACTTAATTTTGGTGCTGTTTATTGCTCTGTTCTTACAGAAACATACTCTTGCCCTGGCTCTGTGAAATAGAACTTATTTCTCTTCTTTGCCCCTAAGCCTTTCTGGCACCCCCAACCCCAGGTTAGGGGAGGAGGTCTGTGCCTGGTCTCAGCGTGTCCTCATTCACAGCATCCGGTATCCCCTCCTCCCCAGACTCTGCCCACCTCCACCCCTGCACCTCTTCCCAAGCTGACTCAGCCTCTCTGTCCTCCCGGCGACCCCACCGCCTGTCCTTAGCTCCGTCGCCTTATTTGTAGGTTGCCTCTCTCACCCTCTAGACCTCAAGCAATTTGAGGACAGACCATGTCTTAGGTATTTCTGAATGATACACATATTTATATCACTGGAATTTAAAAATATGCTCAGCATTATTAAAGGCTTCAACTTGACTAAGATGTTTGAATCAAAGGTTTTCTGACCTAATAAGACATATTCCTAAACTGGAATACCAGATAGAATGTGAAAGATAAATGACAGTTACAGAAGCTGATCAAACCCTCTACTAGGCGAACACAAAGGAAGAAGCAATTGCCTCCAGCTAGGGAAGGAGGAAATGGCATTTGAGACTGATCTGAAATGATAAGCTATGTCTGTGGGGATGGGGTGGGGGTGGGGATGGAGTTGTCACATGTGGAAACTCTTCCAGAAAGAAGAAATACAAATAAAATAAAATACAAGCCTCTGGGACAGGAAAGCGCGAGTATCTTCTATGAGGAAGGACTGCTGTCTTTCCAGAGACAAAGGAGATTTTGGGGGAGACAGAAGGGCAGATGGGGCCAGGTTCCTGAGGGTCTTAAAAGCCAAGCTAAGGAGGCTAGTAGGATATTTTGGCCAGGCAGGGACTGGTGCTGGGGGTGGTGTTCAGAGAGGGTCTGTGGGCTGGTGGAGCACAGAAGCCCCTGGACCCAGGTGTCCAGCAGCATTCTACTTTTCCATGGGAGCTGTAGCACTTCTGGGAAACTCCTGGGTGTTCTCCTCGCCTCAGAGATGGTGGAAGCAGGCAGCAACCTCTTCATTCTAGAAGAACAAGGGTTCTCCAAGTGTGCCCAAGCGCCACAATCACCTGGAGGGCTCACTGAAGCACAGACTATTGGGCCCCACCTCCGAAGCACCTGAGTTGGGGGGCAGCCCCCAAATTTGCATTTCCAATAACTTTCCAGGTGAGACCAGCCTTTGAAAGCCATTGTCCAAGAACATCTCTCGGAGGAAAATGCTAAGTGTAGAACCCAATGCCTGTTCAAAACGAAGTACCCAGCTCGCAGCAAAGTGCCTGAGACATAAAAGGCCTTTCAGAAATAGAGATAAGATCTGTTAATAAACAACTGCCCCGGAGGATAGCAGGATAGATAGAGCCCCATTTTATGTGCGTTCATGGGAGGAAGGATTTGCTTCTATCTTCAGACAGAACAATACAGAGACTAGTGCAATAGACCTTCATTTTGTATACACATTTTCATGACTTTCCTTAGATTTGTTTAATGAAATAAAATGTTACGTATAGAGTCCAAGCGTAGTCACCAACTCAGGCTTTCTCCTCCTCTCTCCCTCCCAGAAGCCAGCCCGTCTTAGATCTGATATGATCCTTTCTTCAAGTGTTTGTGATGCATACACATATTCGGTAAGCATGTAGTAGTAGTTGATCTTTTTAAATGTCATGAATGCATCCCACAATGCATTTCATGGTGCACTTGTTCTGTTCATTATGTTTTTTTTTATTGTGGTAAAATATACATAACATAAAATTTACTTCTTAAACTATTTTTAAGCATACAGTTCAATGGCTTTAACTACTCATTTATGTTGATCCCATTAGAATTGTCTTAATAATTTATTTTTTTTTGTTTTAATAATTTAAACTGCTATATAATATTCCATGATCCAATATGCAACATCTATTTTTCCACCCCCATTTTGACAGAAGTTTTTAAAAAGATTTATATTTTTTATTTTAGAGAGACACAGAGAGACAGAGAGAGTGTACGAGGAGAGGGGCAGAGGGAGAAGGACCGAGAAACTCAGGCAGACTCTGTGCTGAGTGAGGAGCCCGAGGTGGGGCTCGATCTCATGACCTGAGATCACGACCGAAGTCGAAACCAAGAGTCAGCAGCTCAACCACCGACTGGGCCGTCAGGCACCCCCCCTTTAGATAGAAATTTAAATTATTCCCAATTTTTGGTTCTTATAAATACCCTTGTATAGGTCTCTTTGTGCATATACCCACTCGCTAGAGGATTTAATGAGTCAGAAGATACATGCACCTTCCGACTTTACTACAGAGCATCCAATTCTCTCCAAAATGGCTTCACTAATTTCTGTTCCTGCCATCAGCATCAGACAGCACCAAGTCCCCCACATTCCTGACCTCACGTGATCTTGCTAATTTTTGCCAATCTAGTAGCTATACAAGGGTATCTTGTTTTAATTTGCATTCTGCTGATTACTTGGTGAAGTTGCGCATCTTCTCGTGTATTAGCAACTTAGATGTCCTCTTTTGTGAATTCCGCATTCAGATCTTTATCATTTCTCTTCTGTCAGATTTTTTTCCTTATTGATTTGTGTGAGTTCTTCACATATTCTGGAAGGTGTTCCTTCGTTGATTACGAGTTACAAATATTTATTTCCAGTCTGTGACTAGTCTTTCACTTGGTTTAAGTATTTTTTCTTTATTATACAGATGTTTTAAATATTAATATAGCCAAACTTACTGATATTTTTCTTTATTATATGTGCTTTTTGTCTCATTTAAAAAAACTCCTTCTTGGGGTGCCTGGGCTGGCTCAGTCTGTAGAGCATGAAACTCTTGATCTCTGGGTTGTGAGTTCAAGATCCACACTGGGCATAGAGATTACTTAAAAATAAAATAAAATAAAAAAAGACAGAAATCCTTCTTGCTCAGGAAACATAAACTCTGATATTTCCTTTTATAAGTGAAAAGATTTACTTTTCTGGGATGCCTGGGTGGCTCAGCAGTCAAGCGTCTGCCTTTGGCTCAGGTCATGATCCCAGGGTCCCGGGATTGAGTCCCACATCAGGCTTCATGCATGGAGCCTGCTTTTCCCTCTGCCTATGTCTCTACCTCTCTCTCTGTGTCTCTCATGAATAAATAAATAAAATATATATTTTTTAAAGATTCACTTTTCCTCAATAAATCTTGTAATTACCTTGCAACTTGCACCATTATATTGCATTGGTTTTGTGTATGTGAAAAGCATTAATTTGATAAATACATACATTTCCATTATACCACTCCTACTTAGAATTTTTGGCATTTTTAAGCTTTCAAGTTAAAGCTCAAGCAACGGAAGACACCCTGGCCTCTATGCTCTCGACTTCTGCAGGCCTCTGGTATTCACCTGCCCCATTTCAAGAGTGAGGATGAGTATCTGGCACTGAGCAACGAGTCATAATAACTGGGCTTGCTTTGTGGGACATATAAGCACCTTGGACATGTCCAGGAAGTTCGGAAAGCGAGGCGCTGCAAAAGACAGGGCTTCCAGGGATCCCTGGGTGGCGCAGCGGTTTGGCGCCTGCCTTTGGCCCAGGGCGCGATCCTGGAGACCCTGGATCGAATCCCATGTCGGGCTCCCGGTGCATGGAGCCTGCTTCTCCTTCTGCCTGTGTCTCTGCCTCTCTCTCTCTCTCTCTCTCTGTGTGTGTGACTATCATAAATAAATAAAAATTAAAAAAAAAAAAAAAAAAAGACAGGGCTTCCTTAGCTGAGCGGGGTCTCAGCATCTTGACACTGAGGGTAACAGTGGGGCTGATGAGGACGTCACCACTGGCCAAGCAGGGCTACTTGCATTAAAAGATGTAGGCCTGCCTCCCCAGGCAGTGGGGGGGCCCTCTAGGTTTTCAGGCTGGGGGGTGGCATTACCTGTGCTATAGGATGGAACTGGGGAGATGTGTTACAGGGTTGGGACAAGAGAATGGAAGCGGCTAGAGACTTAGCGGCTCTCACAAAATACCATAGACTGTGGGCTGAAACAACAAACATTTTCTCCCAGTTCTAGAGGCTGGGAAGTCCAACATCAAGATGCCAGCAGATAGAAGCCACCCTTGTCAGGTGTAGACATTTGCTGTGTCTTTCCGAGGCAGAGAGAGTAAGAGGGCTCTGGTCTCTTTCCCTTCTTTTATTTTTAGTTAGTTTAGTTGTTTTTTTAAGAATTTATTTATTTGTTTGTTTATTTATTTATTTAACAGAGATAGAGTCTGAAAGCCCAAGTAGGGGAGCAGCAGAGACAGAGGGAGCAGGCTCAGTAGGGAGTCCGATGTGGGGCTCGATCCCAGGACCCAGGGATCATGACCAGAAGCCTAATCAGCTGAGCCTCCCAGGGCCCTGGTCTCTTCTGCTTCTTCTAAGGGCACTGATCACATCATGGGGCCCCACCTTCATGACCTCATCTCAACCAAATTGAAGCCCTCCCAAAGGCCCCACTTCCCACCACCACAGGAGGGAGCATCTTGGAAGGTAACAAAGATCCAGTCCAGAGACCACTGCAAGCCATTTAGGCAAATGAAACATGAATTTACGAAGAATCAGTGGAGAAGGACAAAAGTGAATGGATTCGAACAATATTCCGAGAAGTACGGATCCAGGGGAAGCCAGACTGAGCAGAGGAAATCACCACCAACAAAACCTCACGGGTGCACCTCCCCATCAAATGAATCACAGAATCTCCAGGCCAAAAAGGTCCTCAGTGCTTTTCTAGTACAACCACCCACGTGTGGCAGACGCTTGCCAAGCATCAAAATGGAAACATTCCCACTCCCTCTGGTGAAAGAGCAGGATACCACGAAGGAAATTTGAGCGGAGGAGGGCCAAACCTGAACACCATCCAAAACCAGACACGCTCCCTATATTCCAGATGTGGGTGCTCTGAAGGGAGTTAAAATAAAAACAACAGTTGCCTCTGCCATTATTTCTTTACTATTTTTTTAAAAGACTTTATTTATTTATTTATGAGAGGCAGAGACACAGGCGGAGGGAGAAGCAGGCTCCACGCAGGGAGCCCAACGTGGGACTCGATCCCGGGACCCCAGGATCATGCCCTGGGCTGAAGGCGGCACTAAACCACTGAGCCACCCGGGCTGTCCAATTTTTTTACTATTTTTCATCTTGGATCCTAAGTTCAAGTCTGGAGGCCCCAAGGCCACGTCCATTCCTGAGCACATGCCCAGCACGTCGCTAACACAGAGTGCCCGGTAAGGACAGTCACCGTCGGGGTAGGAGGAACTCAGTTTGTAAGTATTTTCCCAAGTGACCTTTGGCCAGAGGAGATAATTAGGGAAGATGGTGCATTTGGGGACAAAGGGTAAAAGTCTACCCTGGATGGAGCATTGTGAACAAAGACTGTGAATGAATAGCCTGCTCTCCTGCTTGAGGAACAGTGACTTCTGGTTAATTTAGGTGTTAGCTCTGGGCCCCACTTGAATTGAACCAATTCCGAGAATAGGAGACAGACAGGAAGCCTGGGACGTGTATCCACACACTCGGGCCTTCTCCACCTCGCTCTTCCTCTCTCTCCCTTCCTCTCCTGCGCCCAGCACATATGAAGGAGAATCTGGCTTCTGACAACCATCACTCATTACAATACGATCCTGAGCAGAGGAGAGAAGAGAGCCAGTGACATGTGATGCAGAAAAATGGGAAGAGATGTGCCCAAACCCAGGTAATCAAGATTCTTCTTTCCTTATGTTGCGGAATCCCTGCTGGACAGGAGGCTGGATGTGATAGAAGTGGTTGGGATAGGTTACCTGATAAGAAAGCAGGAGCAGGGTCTTTTTTTTTTTTTTTTTCCTTAAAAGATCTCTACACCCAACACGGGGCTTGAACTCATGACCCCAAGAACAAGAGTGGCATGCTTCACCAACTGAGCCAGCCAGGCGTCCCCAGAGCAGCTTTTCTTAAAAGAGAGAATTGAGGGAGCCTGGGTGGCTCAGTGGGTTAAGCATCTGCCTTTGGCTCGGGTCATGATCTCAGGGTCCGGGGATCGAACCTCACATGGGACTCCCTGCTCAGTGGGGAAGCCTGCTTCTCCTTCTGCTGCTCCTCCTGCTTGTGCTCTCTGGCTCGCTCTCTCTCTGTCAAATAAATAAATGAAATCTTTATAAAATTTTTGAAAAGAGAGAATTGAATGTTTGAGGAAAGAACTGGATAAACAATCAAGAGGGTACATCTGGGACTCAAGATTTAGGAGGGGGGTGGTCTACGCATTTTTTGAAATTAGATGCAAAACTTCACTCATTTTAAGCAGTGGAGACAGGAAAAGAGAAGGGTGGACCATGCAATAAAAGAAAATAAGCCGTTCCCCACCCCACCCCAGTGTTGTCTTTCATGCATAAGAAAAAGGGAAAACTCAATAATTTTGTAGCCTTAGATAATCTCAGGGTGCAAACAATGAAATCTTCACTTTACAGCACCGAATTAGTCCTCTGTGCTTGAGAGAAACAGTATTTGCCAGGGAAACAACCATGGCCTAGTGGGATCTTAGGGAATGTGGCTACATTTTGGGGGGTGTAGAGGCAGAATTTTGAAAACTGCCTCTCTGTGTGTGTGTCTCTCATGAATAAATAAATAAAATCTTTAAAAAATGGTACCTACTTCATTGGGTTGTTACAGGACTGAATGAATAAATACATGCAGAGCTCTAAGAAGAAGGCTGGCGGCACACGGCTTCTGTTTGACTGATTAAAGATTTTATGTATTTATTTGAGAGAGAGAATATGCAGCGGAGAGGGGCTGAAGGAAAGAGGGAGAGAGAGAAACAGAGAGGCAGACTCCCTGTTGAGCAGGGATCCTCATGCAGTGTTGGATCCCAGGCCCCCAGGATCGTGACCGAAGAAGACGCTTATCTGACCCAGGTTGTTTTAAAGATTTTATTTATTTATTTATTTATTTATTTATTTATTTATTTATTTATTTATTATTTATTTATTCATTCATTCATTCATTCGTTCGTTCGTTCATTTGAGAAAGAGGGAGAGCACAAGCATGAGTAGGGGGAGGAGCAGAGGGAGAGGGACATGCGGATTCCCGCTGAGCACCGAGACCCGGTGGCCCAGCAGTTTAGCGGTTTAGCGCCACCTTCAGCCCAGGGCCTGACCCTGGAGACCCGGAATGTGTCCCATGTCAGGCTCCCTGCATGGAGCCTGCTTCTCCCTCTGCCTGTGTCTGTCTGTCTCTCTCTCTCTCTCTGTGTCTCTAATAAATAAACAAAATCTTTTAAAAAAAAAGTCTGAAAAGTATCTGACATTTCCTTGAACAATGCTATCACTTTAAAGGGGCCACTGTTGGCTTTAAAATTTTCTTGATTCAGGTGCCTGAGTGGCACAGTTGGCTGAGTCAGAATTCGGCTGGGGTCAGGATCTCAGGGCCATGGGATGGAGCCCCGTGTTGGGCTCTGTGCTCAGAGCAGAGTCAGATTCTCTCTCCACCCTTCCTTTCTGTGCTCTCTCTCTCTAAAATAAATAAAGGGGGGCCTGGGTGGCTCAGTCAGTTGAGCATCCAACTCTTGGTTACAGCTTAGGTCATGATCTCAGGGTCATGAGATCGAGCCCATGTTGAATTCCACAATCACCACGGGGACTGCTTGAGAGTCTCTCTCTCTCTCCCTCTCAAATAAATAAAATTTAAAGTAACAAACACAAATATAAAAACTAAAATTTCCTTGACTCATTTTTTTGTCCTAAAGAATCATGCCCACGAAATGACAGGTTTTATGTTAGTTATATCTTTCCAATGTGTCTTAAAACAAACACATAATTATGAAAATAAAATGTTTCTTGCATGTACCACCTAAAATCATGCACACACACCCCTAAATGGGCACCGTCCTTGGAGAAACAGAGCCAGAAGTAGTGTAAACCACCTAGAGGTTTTAGGCAGGGAAAGAACATGGTCAGGATTGCCTTTGATAAATACCACTCCAGTGGTAGAAAATAAATGTTGCATATTGGATCGTGGAATATTATATAGCGGCTAAAATGCTGAAAACAATTCTGACTGGAAAAACATGAAGGACTGTAGTTAATGTCGTTGAACTGTACACTTAAAAATGGTTTAAGTAGTAAATTTTATATTATACATATATCTTACCACAATAAAACCCCCCATAATGAACAGTAAGTGCACCATGAAATGCATTGTGTGACGTATTCATGACATTTAAAAACATTAAATACTACTACTACACACTTACTGAATGGAAACAAGTGAAAATTGTAACAAAGAGGCCATAAGTTAGCACACTTCTGTAATAGTCAAAGTGAGAGATGAGAAAATGAATCAAGACAGGACCATGGGAGCAGAAGGGAGGGGAGGGCTGGGTGCATATAGCACCAAGGAGGTGAAAATGCTGGATGATAGTGAAGACAGTGAAGACTGGAAAAGGAAGGGGGGATTGAGGAGAGCCACTGGGGTAACGGCCATGGATAGCTGTCCATTCACCAAGATTGTAAATAAGGAGGAGAGTCGATAACATAGTGAAGGGAGTGGGGGTGGGGGTCGGGGTTGGAAGGGAATGATTACTTCAGTCCAGACCTGTTCTGTCCAGGAGAAACACCTGGTCAGGGACGCCTGGGTAGCTCAGTGGTTGAGCATCTGCCTTCAGCTCAGGGCATGATCCTGGGGTCCTGGGATCGAGTCCCACGCTGGGCTCCTTGTAGGGAGCCTACTTCTCCCTCTGCCTCTGCCTCTGTCTCTACCTCTCTCACACACAAATAAATAAATAAAATCTTTTTTTTTTAAATAAAATCTTTAAAAAAAAAAGAAACACCTGGTCAGCCCCCCCACACCACTTTCAGTGGCCAAGTGGCCAAGTTAAAACAAGTAGAAAGTAACATATGAAATTAATATTTTATATAATCCAGCATATCTGAATTATTAGATTTCAAAATGGACTGATATAAAAACCATTGAGATATTTTACACTCTTTTTCCTGTTTTAGGTCTTCGAATTCTGTTTTTTTTTTTTTTTTTTTTTTTTACACACCGAGAGACCCTCTCAATCCAGACATGCCAAGCGCTCAGTATTCCACCACGACAGGTGGCTGCAGTAGGGGACAGATGGCACAAGAAGGACATCAGGACAAACCTGATGAACATCGCATGGGGTGTGAATGGGAGTGAAGGATGGTGGAGGGGAGGCATCAAAAAAGAATAATATGACTGGCTGGCTCAGTCAAAAGTGCATGCAAGTCTTGCTCTCGGGGTTGTGAGTTCGAGCCCCACGTTGGGTGGAGAGATTACTTAAACAAATTAAAAAAAAAAAAAACTAAACTAAAAAAAAAAAAAAAAAAGATGATGAAATAGCCAAAGAGGTTAGGAGGAGAATGAGGGAAGAGCTAACATGAACCCACCCAGAGAATTTTAAGAAGAGAAGGAATATGGGCTTCACGGCCTCAGATGCTGCAGGGAGGTCCTCAGGACCAGGCCCATGGACTCCAGACTTAGCCCCACTTTGAATCCTGGCTCGACTACTTACTGCTGGGTGCTGTGACAGGGGCTGTAGATGCCAGCCCACCTTGGAGGTCCCCTGTAGTTTCAAGGACAGCATCCTGCCATGCACAGCATGCCCCCTTGGTCACCAGCCCACGCCTGACAGCAGGGCTGCTTTTTCCAGGAGGAAATTCTGCGTCTCCTCCTGTCCAGGGTGGGGGAGGCACAGGGGGTTCCCTGCCCCCAGGGACAAGTCTTAGCCAGTGAGGGATGAGAGTCTCTGGAGAAACGTCTCAGCCTCCCAGTCTGCAGGCGGTGTGATTTCGATGGTGTATTTGTTTTCTATCATTGCCCTGACCCAGGACCTATTACTACTTTGTGAGCACAGACACTTTTGTGATCGGACAGTTCTGTGGGGTTTTTTGTTGTTGTTGTTGTTGTTGTTGTTGTTAAACCAGACCTCTTTCAAATAAACTGAAAGATATCTCCATCTGCAAGGCCAGCTTGCAATTCATCAACAAGCACCAAGTTACAGATTTTGTTTAAGAAGTATGTTCAAAGGCCCATGCTTCTGAGGGGCAGGACCCGGGGCATAATGAAAGCAGACTTTTAAAGGGTCTCCCCTTACAGGGAGCAGTGAGTCCAGCAGGGAGATGGGGCCTCAGAGGAACTCCATGAACGGTCCTGCTCCTACCAGCAGGTGATGAGCCTCCAGCAAACACAGATCACCAACAGTGTGGAAGAGAGGGAGTTTGACAGGGACCTCACTGGGCAAAGGGCAAAGGATCTACCTGCAGGGGGCATTCCTTTCTGGAGGCTCTAGAGGACACACTGTGTCCTTGCCCTTGCTAGATGCCGGAGGCTCCTGATTCCCCTGTTTTGTGGCTTCTTCCTCCCTCATAGCTGACAACACTGGGCTGAACCCTTGTCACACTGCCTTGCCTCTAGGTCCCTCTTTTGGTTCTCTCTCCCACGTTTAAGCACCCTGTAATGACACTGTGCCACCCAGGTAATCCAGGATAACCTCCTTAAGGTCAAACATAGTTCCCTCTACCACCTGAATTCCTCTTTACCCTTTTTTAAAAAAAGATTTTTTATTTATCTATTCAGGAGAGACACAGACAAAGAGAGGCAGAGGCACAGGCAGAGGGGGAAGCAGGCTCCATGCAGGGAGCCCGATGTGGGACTCAATCCTAGGACCCCAGGATCACACCCTGCACCGAAGGCAGTGCTAAACCCTGAGCCACCAGGGCTGCCCGAATTCCTCTTTACCCTTAACAAAACATGTTCACACGTCCTAGGGATGGGGACGCAGGCAGCTGTGGGGTCAGGGGCATTAGTCTGCCTTCCAGAAAGGGGTTCCTGACAGTTTCCCAGCTAGATGCCAACAGGGCAGAGGCCACGGTGGTGACCCACTCACTTCTCTTGGGCTCTCCCTTCCCTGACTCATTTTGCCCGAGTCTTGCCTTGTGCTTCCTGAGAGCACCTCCCAAATAAACTCCCCTCCCCCAGATCCTCATCTTGAGATCTGATGCCTCAGAGGAACCTAAAGTAAGGTCGTGATCTTGGGCAAGTTAATCAATCTGAGCACTAGCTTCCTCCCATGAAAGCAAAATCTATCATAGTACCTAGCTCACGAGGCTGCTGGGGGAATTCTAGGGGTCTGTGTTCATAAAAGGGTCTATGTGGCAGGGTGCACAGTTAGTTAGCTACTGTTGGAGGGGAGGTGCTGGTGCACAGGGAGGGGCCAGCCTTGGACAGAGATAGTTCTCCCTCGGAGACCCTGATGGTCAGAGGGGTGGGGTGGGGTAGGGTGGGGGCAGGGTGGGAAAGCTGGAGGGTTTCCTCTGAGGGCATCCCTTTGCTTCTGAGCTGCCTCTGCTTCTGAGGGCAGTACAGTGTGGTACAGACTTTTGGGGACAATAATGAACATTCCCAAGAGCATAATTAAGGACTTCTGAGCTGTTGGGAAAGCCCAGTGGGCATTGGAGACCATATACTCGTCAAGGCACAATCTCTGAGCTCTGCATAGGGAAGATGGTGGGGGGAAGGGACAGAAGGCTGGACGTCTCAGGGTGGATGTGGTCAAAGGGCAGTGCGGGAGGCCAGGCTGTGGGGTGTACTGAAGGCTCCAGGCTAGATGGAAGGGGAAGGGGCCATTGTGAGAGATTGGTGACCCCCATATAGTGGAAGGGCAGGTGGCCAGGTGTACAGCAATGAGGGGACTACGGGATCAGAGGTAGGATGTTGGTGCTTAATATTCCCAGGGAAGGGACAGTTTATAGTGCAGACACGAGAACAGGTGGCTGAAGTGGTTTAGCTTTGAGGGGTCTATTAGACTTGAGGTGTCCATCACCTACCAGGTCTTAGCCGTGACCAGACAGTCCTCCCACCTGCCATGATGACAAATCAGGGACTGCTTCTGAACGGGCATGACTCGGGCAGGACTCAGGCAACATAGGGGAGTGACTACCCCAGTGGTGGTGATGCTGGAAGGCGAAAACCCTGAGTGAGAGTCAGGACAGAAGGCAAGTAATGTCACTGAGGCTGCTTTCGAGCTCGCAGAATGTGGGAGGTGGAACAGGCTGCCTCCTGTCCCTCTGGGTGTCTGAGAAAGCAGAATTCTTGAGGACAGCGTCTCCCCCGCGCCCAGCATCAGCATCACCAGAGGAGCCCAGTTAAAAGCATGGATTCTGGGGATCCCTGGGTGGTTCAGCAGTGTGGTGTCTGCCTTCGGCCCAGGGCATGATCCCAGGGTCCTGGGATCAAGTTCCACATCGGGCTCCCTGCATGGGGCCTGCTTCTCCCGCTGCCTGTGTCTCTGCCTCTCTCTTGGTGTCTCTCATGAATAAATAAATAAAATATTAAAAAAATAAATAAAAGCATGGATTCTTAGTACTCCTCCCAACATATACCTCCAACCGGTTCTGTTAGTTTCCTGCAGCTGTGGTGACAAATACCACAAAGCTGGGCGGCGTGATGCAGAATACAGAAATGTGTCCTCTCCCAGTTCTGGAGACCAGAAGTCCAGGTCAAGGTGTTGGCAGGGCCATGCTCTCTCTGATGACTCTTGTGAAGGGTCTTCCCTGCTTCTGGGGGTCAGAAGCAATCCTTGGGAATCCTGTGTCTCAGTCCCTGAATCTCCCAGTTCTCATAAATTATTGGATTTAGGGCTCAGCCTCATCTACCATGACCTCCTCTTAACTTGATGACACTCGCAAAGACTCTTCCAAATATGGCCATGTTCACAGGTGCGGAGGGCTAGGACTTGAACACATCCCTGGCTGGGGACACAATTATTCTAGAAAAAAACAGTTTATGACATGCGTTGAACAGGTGAGGGTAGACTATGTTCAGGACCATTGCAAGAGAATTTTGCAGTGAGGGGTGAGAGAGCTTGGGCTCAACTCTGATTAGAGCATGGGCAAGAGGGAATTTATAGCCAAGGAGCAGGGGTGGGGATCCCCGGGTGGAATTTACTAAGAGGAAATAACAGGGGTGGGGGCGATTCTGGCTAAACTGACCTAACAGGATTCTTGCTAAAAAGGCAGGCCAGGGTGTTCAGACATCACCTGGGGGATGGTGAGGGGTGGGGAACCTGATCAGATATATTGGGGGGAGTGGGATTTCGCTTAAAACTGGATTTTACAAGGAAGCATGTAGATGGGCCTAGAAGTTTCCAGAACCTGACTAAAGTTTGGTTAAGCAACGGATCTTTCTCACAATTCAACCCATTATGCCAGCTAAATACAATCTTTGGAGCAGGGCTGGAAAATACGTATTTTTAAACAAGGGTCCACGAGGTAAAGTAAGCCGGAAGAACCATTTTTTAGTTGGAGCCCGTAGGACCTGAAAACTCCGGGAAGACGGCTCCACTGCCAAAGACTTCAGAAGAAGGCTGGTGGGAGAAAAGCTGACCGGGGGAAGCACGGAGAGGCATGCATTTAGGGCAAAGAACGAGGGTGGAGAGATCCAGTGGATCCTCTGGCCCCAAGGTTGGAGCCGGAGTCCGTATGAATGAAGGCATCCCCGGCTTAGCCAAGAGTCTACAGCCTCTGCCCAGAAGAATTTGGCTCTAGCTGTTGTGGAGCTGCCCGGGGGTGGGGCGCCTGGGGGGTGCTGGGGGAGGAAGGAGCAGGTTTTGAGGATGCTGGCCTCCCACAGACTCTGCAGGGAGCAGCCTCCCGCTAGCCCTGCCATTCCACTGGCAAAGCCTCGCCAGCCTCTGTCCAAGGTCTCCTTCACTTTCATCCAGAACTCTCCTTTCCGGTTAATCCCACCACTTTCCGAGGCTTTAAATTCCATTTACATGCTGATGGCCCCACATTTGCATCTCAAACTCAGACCCCACCACCTCCCCCCTCCTCGGTGCCAGCTCCTGTTTGACCAATTGCAATCTGGCTAGGCCATCAGGCAGGTGCCTGAAATTTAACATCTCCAAAGCTGAACTCACCCCTAAACTTGTTTGACCTCCCATAGTTTCTTTTTTTTTAATTAATTAATTAATTAATTATGATAGTCACACAGAGAGAGAGAGAGGCAGAGACACAGGCAGAGGGAGAAGCAGGCTCCATGCACCGGGAGCCCGATGTGGGAATTCGATCCCGGGTCTCCAGGATTGCGCCCTGGGCCAAAGGCAGGCGCTAATCCGCTGCGCCACCCAGGGATCCCCGACCTCCCATAGTCTCTAATTCAGTTAGCATTACTACCCACCCAGCCCCCCAAAACTAGAAATCTGGGGGTCGTCTTCATGCTTCTTCCTCCAACCACACACTAAATGCCCTCAACTGCGTGCTTGACCTCCTAATTAGAGATTCGGCCTCTTTTTCCCCTCCGGGAGAGGGCATCCTCCCAGATGTGGTACAGCCTTTCTTACAAGCTCACCTTGTGAAAAACAAATCTGACAAAACTCTGCAGACGACGGCAGCAATACCAAACTCCCCAGCGTGACACATCATCTTCAGGAGGGCCCTGCTTACCTAGCCTGGAAACCCCAAACTCTTTTTTTTTTTTTCTAGTTGTGACTTTTTTTTTTTTTTTTTTTTTTTTTTGCTAAACCAAACCAAACCAAACCAAAAAAAAACCCTCGCAAACAAAACCAAAACCCCACAACAACTTACAAAGCGAATCTCAAAAGAGAGAGGGCACGAGGAATAAAGATGCTGCGTCCTCTTTCCCGGATTCCGGAGGTCTGGAGGGTTGCCTGGGGACCGTGTGTACAGGCATCTTCCCAGGTGATTCAGGGGCAGATCCAGGTTTGCCAAACCCCACGTTTGTGCCATCCTTACAAAAGTCCAACAACTCACGTTACAGAATCCAGGCTACTTTGTTGTTTTCCTAATGCACTGTAGAGGTAGCTAGAAAAGAAAACACACACACACACACACACACACACACACACGCCAAGACAAGGGCGGAAAAGCCTGCATCAGCCAGCCTGCGAGGTGACATCACTTCTGCAGCCTCACCGAGATGAAAACCCTGAGGAATCGTGCAGCAGGAATTTGTAAGAGCGAGGAGCGGGCATCTGCCCAGCCTGCCACGCTGATGCGCAGCAGAAGCACCTTTGGGGGGGGGGGGGGGACGGGGACACCAAAGTCGCTCCTGCCCCCCACCCCGATCCATTGAGAAAATGCCCAACCACCCCAGAAAAGTTTGGTCGGCATTCCCGCACGCCCCTTGCTTTTGCGGGAAGCCCTCCAGGACTCGGTGTTGGGAAGCGTCTGCCTGTACTTTCATCAGCGACGCTTCGGGGAGTGGAAAACCCGGAGAAAGCACTTTGACCGGCGGAAGCTCCCGGAGCAGCGTTCATTCAAACGCGCGCTCTCGGGCCGCCCTGCTCACTGGGACTTGCGAGGCGCAAACCGTGTAACCGAGGACCCCCTGAGCTCGCCCTCCCCGCCAGGCTCGCTGAGCGTTCAGCAAACTTTGCAGGAGGAGGACGTCTGCGGGCCCACCGGGGCTCACGTTAGCTCCCGGGCCGGCCCAGACAATAGAGAGCCGACCGGAGTCCCTATGAGCCCCACGCGCCGTGTAGGTCGTGTGCTTTTTTTTTTTTTTTTTTTTTTTTTTTTTTTTTTTTTTAAATCTCTCCTCTAGCAGAGGCGGCTCTGGCTCTGCTCCTGCCCCTCCTCTAACCGTCTGCACGGTCATTGTCTCCCAGTGCGACACGACGGCGGCGCCCGGGGAGCAGGTACAACGTCCCGCAGGGTGCAAGCGCGGTGGAGCCCGGCCAGCTTTTGGGGGAAAAGCATTCCCGGCCCCTTCCGGCGGGTCCAGGGAAAGTAGGTGGCCCGGGCGCCAAAGGCTGCTGCCAATGCAAGTCGCAACTTTTGAAATCAATCCTTTTTTTTTTTTTTTTTTTTTGCATCATGCAACGGATGCCACCGCCGCTCGGGTTTGCAACCCCCCACCCCTCCCCCGAGACCAATCATTGCCGCGCTCGGGCCTGCACAGCGCCCCCGCCCCCTTCCCGGGCCGCACGCAGCCACCGAGCCGCTCCGGCCGCGGCCCGCCGCCTCTTAAAGGGCGGTAGGCGGCCCTTAAAGGCCCCTCGCGCGCGCGGCGCACGGCGGCCCGGTACCCGGCAGGGGCCCGGCGAGGCAGGCCGAGCCCCCGCGGCGCCCAGGCGCGGCCCGGGCCCTCGGGCCCTCCCGCCCCCCGCCGCCGCCGCCGCCGCCGCCGCCGCCGCCGCCGCCGCCGGGAGCGGCATTTTTATTCAGGCGACGCTTAAGGGAGCCCGGCCGCGCCCGGTGCATTGTGGGAGCGCCGGAGTCCCGTTTTCGGGAGGAGGAGGAGGGCGCCAAGCGAACCGGTAAGCGCCCGGCTCGGGGAGGGGGGGCGCGACGCCAGGCTTAAAGGGGCACATTCGTCCGCGGGCCCGCGGCGGCCGTGCGGATCCCCCTCCGGGCCGCCCGGGCCCGCCGGGAGCCGCGCACGGCCGGCGCTCCCCAGCGCTGCCTGCAGAGGGGCCGAGCCAGGGCTTGGTGGGGCCGCTTTAAAAAAGAAGCACCGCCCGCGCCGCCGCCGCCGCCGCCGCCGCCGCGCGCGGAGCCGGGGAAGGAGGGAGGGAGCAGAGGGCGGGGGAGGAGTGGAGGGGGAGGGCGGCGGCGGCGACGCAGGGGTTAATTTTTTCGCCCGCCGACATTTTTGCGCGGCGGCCCGCGCGCGCGGCGGGAGAGCCCAGGCCGGTGCCCGGGGCGCGGCGCGCGGCACCTCGGGGCCCTCCCCGCCCCCCCCTCCCCCCCGGCCCGCGGGCGCCGCCTGGCCCTGGGCGCCCCGGGCCGGGATCCCGCCGCCGGGACAGCGGGAGGGCGGGCATGGCCGGGCCGGCGGCGCCGCACAAAGAGCCGCGGCCCCGCGCGCCTTCCGGGGCGGCCCCCGCGCCCTGAGCCGCCCCGCGCGCCCGCCGCATGGACCGCGCTCGGCCCCCGCGCCCGCCTGCAGCGCTGCCCTTTGTTCGCGTGCGGGGCCCGCGCGGCCGGGGGCCGGGGGCAGGGAGGTAGGTGCCGGGCCCCGCGCCGGGCTCCCCGAGCTCCGCCCGCCCGGCGCGCCCGCCTTTGCGGGGGGGGGGGGGGGGATCAGGTGGCCGAGAAGGAAAGGGTTAACCGCCTTTAAATATTCATATCATTGTTTTAAAGGCGTCAACAGGCGGCTTCTGGCTAGCAGTGCACTCCCTCTTATGCAGACTTACTCCCCCCCTCGCCATTAATAACCATTTTCCCCAAGCATCCCCCCCCGGACCCCCAGGTCTCTCACATTCACCCTCCAGAAACTAACTTTTGCAAGATTTCGGGTGTGTGTGTGTGTGTGTGTGTGAGATGGGTGTCCCTCGTTCCGTTTAGTATTTTAATGACTCCTAAGTGCTTTTTTTTTATTATTTTAAATTTATTTTTTTGACTTAAGGTGTTTTTAGACTTTTTTTTTTTTCCTCCCCCTCTTAAAAATCTGGGAAAATAGAAATTAGGTTGAAAAGGAAGTTAGCTTCCCCAAGTTCCCCGCCTCTTTCTGGAGGAGGGTGGCGGTGGTTTAGGGTTGGAAGTAGGAAAATAACTGGATGCCTCGTGAGTTGGATTCCCCCCCCCCCCCCGCCCCTGGTAGGAGTGAGGCGGTGTTAAATGCGAGGCGTTTTGTGAGCAAAGGACTGTTTTGTTCCAAACTCTTCCAAGTCAAAGTGCTGTTGGACTCTTCCTTAACTCTAAAATGGCTTCAGAATTCCCCTCTGGGTAATTTGCTTTGCTCTCCTGACACCCTTCTTTCCGACAGGTTGTTTTCTTGAAATGTTGGAAGCTTTACTCCTGCACGGTTGTAGGTTTCAAGCCAAAATGATTGCTCACCCCAAACATGCTTTTTTGTAAAGACGATTTGGATTACTGCCCAAAGTCTGGCTTTGTGAGATTTATTTTATTTTATTTGTTTATTGTGCGTGTGTGTGTGTGTGTGTGCATGCATGTGTGTGTGTGTGTGGTTTATTTTAAATGAGTGATGTCTTTCCCAGGAGATCAGAAACTCTATAAATGGGAATTATGTTCTTAATCATAAATTTTATAGGGGAAACTGACTCTAAAACTTGGGGTGTTTGTAATTCTATGCCCAATAAAATACCATTCTGGAGGTTTGTAAACCCTGGGAGCACATGTAAGATTCTGGTGTAACCTCCCAGACTTCGGATTTAGAAGAGTTCACCCTAGAAACTTCCACAGTATCAAGTACCATGACTGCTAGTGATTTAAGTGCAGTTTAATTTCTCATTTTAGTTCTGCAGTGAAACCGTAATGAGCAGGAGCAAGCATATTTTGTCAATGATGTGTGTGTACTGGTTTGTTGGGCGGGATGTTTGCTTTCTAGGAAAGAGCACTGCATTAAAACATTAAGAGAACTTTCCACTGCTGTCTTGGAGAGGATTAACCTTGCTGCGTTAAACAGCCTTTCCACTTTTCAACTTGTGTTGTTCAGTGAGGCTTCCTTAGTTTTGGATCATGTTGTACTTTTGGCTCAAAGTGAAAACCTGCTTTTCTAAAGTTGAATTGAGCATCATGAAGAATTCCATCAGATGCATTTCCATCAACATCCTTTTGATGTTGCAGAGTGTCTGGTGGGCATTTTATTTTTCTGTTTGAGACAGCAGAAGATATTAAAAGGTTTTCCAGAAAAGTCCCTTTAGCTGGGACTTCTAATTTCAAAGCCATAGTGTTTCTAGGCTGACAGATGAAGTGACTGGAAGTTTTTTCACAATGCTGGCCGCCAGAAGAACCTTTGGGACTTGCTGCTGAAAATGGCCTTGTGTCTTGTGCCAGCTGGCCCATGGTACCTTCTTCAGGGGAGGTGTCCTGTCCCCCTCAGAGCCACAGTGACAGCAACACAGACGTCAGATCTTCTGTAGAAGAAGATGTCTGTGGTGGTACAGTCCATGTTTAAAATGATCGTTCCGGCTTTTGCATCACCGTAAGGAACTTTTGTGGCCTCTGATCACTGCCAGATCCCTGGGGTCCGGTTGATTTCAGCTCTTTTCACACTTACTTGTCACTGTCCTGTATATCCACCTGAGGCTTAGCAAGTACTGGTGAGGATTCTTTTAATGATGTCTTTGTGTTTGGGTGATACCTAGGTGGATCCGTAAAGAAACCAGCCGGCTAGGAGAGGGAGGGGAGGAGCCCAGCTGTGAGGTGTGTGTTCCCAAGAACCATGTCTACGCGGGAGTCCTTTAACCCGGAAAGTTATGAATTGGACAAGAGCTTCCGGCTAACCAGATTCACTGAACTGAAGGGCACCGGCTGCAAAGTGCCCCAAGATGTCCTGCAGAAATTGCTGGAATCCTTACAAGAGAATCACTTCCAAGAAGATGAGCAGTTTCTGGGAGCAGTTATGCCAAGGCTTGGTATGTGAACCATTATTTCTTTTATACTTCCCCAAGGAAGAGCATCTTGGCTGCAGTTGTAGTCAAGGAGTCAAAAGCCAAATTTCCATCCTCCCATGGTGCCTTTTTTAAAAAGGCTCATTTCTACGAGGATTCAAAGAGCACAGCCACAGTAACTATCTGATTATTGTAACTTATTTGGAGGAAGTACTTGGAAAGCATCAAGAAACGGGCTCTAGCCATTTTTAAACTGTAAGTGTGCAACTGAGACAATTCTATTACAGTAAGAGTGTTTTTCGCTAAATTGAATTTTGTAGTTAGCTGAGGATTAAGCAGAAACTCCTTGATTTCTGTCTTAAAATTTTCCTTAAAGTGCTTGCATTCTCTTCCTTCGCCTTAGGAGAGGTGGTGCTTCCCTGTCACTGTGTGGTGCTGTGAGGGCAGTGACTGGGTTGCGGGGGAGCTCAGAGGTTCCTCTGCAATAAGCATTGTTTGATGAGCTCGGGTGGGGAAGAAGGAGAAGCCTGGACTAAGTCTGCCTGACCCTGGGACATCATCTGGAATTGAGAGTGTTTTTTTTTTTTTTTTTCTTTACTAAATTCCTGATGCTTTCATGGTTTGCCTCTTCCCAAACACAGAGCTCAGAAATTCTAGGCTACCGGGATACTGTTTATTAGCTCTCCTTGTTTGGTGCATTAAGGACGTGGCATGAGACGGTGATCACTTTGCCTTTTGAATGTTTGGCGTGTAGTCTAGGAATTTGAATGTTTGGTAGTCCTGCTGTGTGACCTGATCAGCTTTCTTAATCCATTTTTCACCATTTTATTGTGCAGTTCTGTCTTACAACCCAGGACACTCCTTCTCTGATATATAAAGCAAATATAAAAGCAGAGCTGATGGGGCACCTGGGTGGCTAAGTCGGTTAAGCGTCTGTCTTCAGCTCAGGTCATTATCTCGGGGTCCTGGGCTGGAGTCCCACAGCAGCTCTCTGCTCAGTGGGGGGCCTGCTGCTCCCTCTCTCTGTCAAATAAAACCTTTAAAAAATAAAAATAACGAAAGCAGAGCTGCTTTGGTTGGGAGAGAGGAAGCTGCATGCACTCTAAGGGTCTGCAGGGCTGACTCCCAGGAGTTCAGTTTGCAAACCAGCCTCATCTAGCTGATGCCGGAGCATGGAGAAATACCAGCTGAATGAGTTGGATTAGATACTGGCTTGTCAAGAAATAAGAACTAATGAGAAAGCTGTCAGAGAACTTTGTCAAGAGAAATAAGCTGCCAAATGGGCAAAAACAAATGGCAATAAAAACTTATGGATAGGGCAGCCCCGGTGGTGCAGCGGTTTAACACCGCCTGCAGCCTAGGGCGTGATCCTGGAGACCCTGGATCGAGTCCCATGTCAGGCTCTCTGCATGGAGCCTGCTTCTCCCTCTGCCTGTGTCGCTGCCCCCCTCCCCCCCCCCCGTGTGTGTGTGTCTCTATGAATAAATAAATAAAAACATCTTTTAAAAAAAAATGGAAAAATGGATCAGGTGCTTGGGTGGCTCAGGTGGCTAAGCATCTGCCTTCGGCTCAGGTCATGATCCCAGGGTCCTGGGATCAAGCCCCGCATCAGCTCCCTGCTCAGAGGGGAGTCTGCTTCTCCCTCTCCCTCTGCCCATCCCCTCACCACCTTGTTCATGCTTGTTCTGTCACTCTCTCAAATAAATAAAATCTTTAAAAAAATATATCATAAATTAAAAAAAATAAACTTATGGATACAGTAGTAATTCCTTTTTAGAACTTCCTGTCAACCTTACTGAGCATGCCAGGCACTGTTAAGCACTTTGAGAATGAGTCAGGTCAGTCACTCCTTCCCTCCACCCCGTGATGCTCAGGAAGGCCGAGCAACCCATGTCATTTGGTGAGCAGGACCTGGAATCCATGCTTGCTGACTCCTCTAACCACCAGACTGTCTGTCATCTGATTTCTAAGTCCAACATGTTTGAAGTGAGAAGCGGGGCGGCTATAAGCTACAGCCTAGCAGTGGTGGAGGAGACAGATGTCCACAGCAAGGGCAGAGGCAGGAGAAAGTTGCTTGCTATGAGAACACTGTAGCAAAGAAGCCTAGTCTCCTAGGGCTTTTGAGAAGTAATTGGAAGCCATGACCCTTTGCCAGAAAAATGCGCACTCACAAAATTGAGCATTCATGGCATTCTCCAGGGTGGATGGATCCCAGCTAACCAGCAAAAGGAAGCACAGTAGGAAAACCTTGTCCAGAAATGGTAACATCTGGATAGCCAAAGCTTTGCTTGGGAATCAGATCTAGATTCATGTTCTGGCACAGTCACCAAGTGTTAATCTGAGCCACAGTTTCCCAATCTATAAAATGAAATGACAATACTTACTTTTTGGAAGTACCAGAAATGATCTGTGTATGTATATGTACCACGTGTATCTTTACCCAAACAGACACGTAATAATAGATGGATGCCAGTGTGTCTGTTTTTAAGTTATTTTTCTAAAAGAGTGTCCGCTTTCCTGGATTGTAAGATGGTGACAGTTGTTAAATGTACTGATTTATTAGATGTATTCTTACTAAAGAATTAAGTATTTCTTGCCTGGGACTAAAGAGCTATCAAGTATTGATCACTGCCGGCGGTGGTGGTAGGTTAGTGTGAGCATGTGGATTCTTTTTCTTGATGGTTTCAGGCTTGCTGAAAACCCAGAATTTCCCACCACCCACTCGTAATTAAATACACTGCTCTGTCTGGTATTTGAGGCTTCCTCCACCCTGTGGTATTTTCATCTGTTACCACCTGCCCTTTCCCTGGACAGTCCCTCTCCCAACTTGATCCTCTGGTTTTTCAAGGCCAGTGGCCCATCTCAGATATGCCCTGCCCTCTCCCCCCCAGTCACTGTGGACCGGTGCTACACAAAGAAATACCATGTGAGCCATACGTGTAATTTCAAATGTCCTAATCTTTTTTTTTAAGCATCAGGTGAAATTAATTCTAATATATTTAACCCCACTTAAACACATAATTGCTTAAAATATTACTGATGAAATGTTGGCTTTTTGGTATACATGCTCGAGTCATCAGTTAAAAAGCTCTGTTGATACATATAAATAGAAACTAAATCCTTCACAAATGAAATTTATTTAATTCAAATTTAGGAGTAACCAAAGTAAAAACTTTTTTTTTTTTTTTTTTTAAGATTTTGTTTGAGAGAGGGGGAGAGAGGGTGAGAGAGGGTAAGAACTTGAGTGGGAGGAGGGGCAGAGGGAGAAGCAGACTTCCCGCTGAACAAAGGTGATGGCGATAAATGGTGGGGCTCCATCCCAGGATCCTGAGATCATGACCTGAGCCATCCAGGGGCCCCGATTAGAAACATTTAAAGCTAACATTCAGCAACTATGTTCAGTCTCTCTTTCCATGGTCCTGTAGTTTACACATGAAAACCCCAAAGAAAACTACATTTCAACTCTTTCCTAAAGCAAACAGTAACATTCTCAGAATGACCTGTTGGGATTATCAATTTAGAGAGACTCAGTATGAGTAAAGTTGTGGTTCTTGCCCTCTTTCCCCTTAAGCGCTCAAACACAGCCCTCAGGTGAAGTTTCTGGGAGGTGTGCACATATAGTCATTGAGATGAATTATCACAGGTGTTTCCACTTAATGCACATGAACACTCACAACCTGGGCAGTGTGCTCCATTGTCACAAATCTGTGAAACATGCCATCCGGACCCTCCCTTGCCATCTCTAGTAGCAGAAAATAAGCCCGCCTTTGCAAAGTCTAATTCATTCATTCATTCATTCATTCATTCATTCATTCATTCATTCATTCAGAGAGAGAGGCGCAGAGATACAGGCAGAGGGAGAAGCAGGCTCCATGCAGGGAGCCCGACATGGGACTCGATCCTGGGACTCTAGGATCACACCCCAGGCAGCAGGCAGCGCTAAACCGCTGCACCACCGGGGCTGCCCTTATGATTATTATTTTTTTTTATTAAACTCGATTTTTAGTTTTGTGATACTAATAATGGATCAAAAGCTGGGAAAATAAGGTCCCCCTATGACTCGGCCTCTAGTGGGTATTTTGCGGTTGTGGTACTGAGGCTAGTTGTACCATAGCAGTTTTACTCAAGCAGACTATGAAAGGTACTCAAGTATTCATTTCACTGTGACTCAGATATGACTGATTTGTTTGTTGCATTTGGAATTCTGAATTAAGAAGGTCCCATTGACTTATTTCCTTTGGTATTTTATCTTGATTTTTTCCTCTGCCTTTAGCTCTTGGGCTGCGAAGTTGAAATCCTCATAAGGGGACTGGAGGGCATCCTTTCGAGAGAAGTGTAGGGAAAGTGCTCAGTATTCAACTTAGGCCAGTCTAAATTTGAAAATAACTACATTACAGGTGATTCCCAAAGAAATGTTGCCTCTAGTAGCTTAGTTTGGGCTACTTTTAAACTGGACTCAGTAAAAGGGAATTATTTCTAATTAGATCATCTGTTGTCCATATTTCTAAGCATTTAGAAATAATTTTTAATAAATTGAAATATTTCCGGGATCCTTGGGTGGCCCAGCGGTTTAGCACCTGCCTTCGGCCCAGGGTGTGATCCTGAGGACCCGGGACTCAAGTCCCCACATTGGGCTCCCTGCATGGAGCCTGCTTCTCCCTCTGCCTGTGTCTCTGCCTCTCTCTCTGTGTCTCTCATGAATAAATATATAAAATCTTTAAAAAAATAATAATAAAGGTAAATTGAAATATTTCCTACAGGCTTATTTAGCAAAATATTTTCCCTCTTTATAGTGTAAGTTAATAAAGGTGACATTTACAAGTTTTCCACAAGAGGAATAGAATGGAATTTTAAAGTCTCTTCTTAAACACATTTGGGAACCTATATAACAGCTCACGTAGGCACCACGGTGTATGTACATGCTTGATTGGAAATGGTGAATACCTGTTTCAATTTTGTCTTTTTCTTTTCTTTCTTTCTGTTTTAAGGTATACCTGACATGGGGCTTGAACTCCCAACCCCGAGATCAAGAGTCACACACTCCTCTGAGTGAGCCAGCCAGGCAGCCCCCCTCCTCCCCTTCTCTCTCTTTGTCGTTTTCATTTTTGACTAAAATAGAGAAGTAATTATAACATTTTTTATATGTGTAAAAGATTTTATAGATTTTCTGTTGGGAGGGATCCCTGGGTGGCTCAGCGGTTTGGCGCCTGCCTTTGGCCCACGGCGCAATCCTGGAGTCCTGGGATCGCGTCCCACATCGGGCTTCCGGCATGGAGCCTGCTTCTCCCTCCTCCTGTGTCTCTCTGCCTCTCTCTCTCTCTCTCTCTATGTCTATCATAAATAAATAAATAAATAAATAAATAAATAAATAAATAAATAAATAAATAAATAAATCTTAAAAAAAAAAAGATTTTCTGTTGGGGAAAATAATGCCTAAAGATCTACTCGAAAAGTAACTGTAGATAAGACAACTCAAGTTCTGTTGTTGCTTTCTTAGCTTTAAAGAAATTCTCTGTGGTGTCAGCCACGTGGTATGCTAATACAAAGGAACAATTTCCATTGGAGGCATCAGTAAAGCTTAAAAACTGTACCATATTGAAGTTGAATCTTCATGACTAACAAATTTTATTCTCACTTTCCATCTTAAGCTAGTTATGTTTCACGTTTATTTCAGTTACGCTTCTTGATAGGAAACACATTGGTTTATTGGCAGGGTGCAGTGTTCCATACGTGTCGTGCATAAGACTGTTCCTATCCGGAGCACGGATGGTATGAAATGAAGGGCTTTTCCTTTGATTTTTGGATGCTGATGACTTTCATCTTTGCAGGCATTGGAATGGATACTTGCGTCATTCCTTTGAGGCATGGCGGTCTTTCTTTGGTTCAAACCACGGATTACATTTACCCCATCGTTGATGACCCTTACATGATGGTGAGTTTGACGCTGGTGGGTGTTTACGTCTGGAATTGCTCGTGGGTTGGGGCTTTTGTTACATGCCAGTGGTTCCCATCCCACTACTGCCCTTGCAGCCTTTGGGTCTGGCCCCGCTTATACTTGGTATGGTTCCGTGTGTGTGTGGAAGGCAGTTGAGGCAGGCGTGGGAAGCCCCCTGCTGCCCTAGTATCTGAGTGTGTGTCTGTGAGAACACCTGTTGTGTCCTCAGCATGTCTTTTGTGACATGCTTATAGTCTTCTTTCGTTTGTTCTCTGACACTGGTAAGCTCCACATGCCTGCATCTCAGGCAGCAGGACTGATGCTAGAAGTTTCCTTCCAGAAATACAGTTCAGCCTCTTAACCACAGTTAAAACTTCTGGATGGTTTATTCCAATTCTGGTCAATACCCACCTCAGTGTGTTAGGTGCCACCGTGTGGAATATGTACTTGAACTGCTGCATTTTAGTTCCTAGCTACTGATCGTGGCCTGCCAAATCTATTTCCCACTTGCTTAGTGCATGGTTATACCAGCAACCCCATCGTCTACCTGACTTTAACTCCCTGCCCTACCAGACAAAGAGCTGACGAAGTGACCGGGGACATCCTGCTCTTAGGAGATGGGCTGACGTGTGTGCCAGGGCACTGGACTTGAGCTACACGCGTGGGGACAGCTATGTGCAGGGAGGAGGAAAGTCACTTCTCAGGCGCCAGTGACAGGCATACACTTGACTAGAAACCCGTCTGGCCTCTGCACTCGCTGTGTTCCATCCCCAGGACCAGCACTCCTGAGAGGCTGAGGCATGCCACACCCAGGCCCCCACCTGACCCGGGGGCATAGGGGGCTAGTTCCAGAGCTCAGTCTTTAGCCAGCATCTCTTCAAAGCATCAGAGAGGATAGAACGTCGCTGCAGCCCCAAGCAGTGGTGGGCACCTCCAAGTTGCCAAACCCCAGTCACCCCTGCTGTTGATGCTTCTGAGCTCACTGCCAGTCTGCTAGGAAGTCGTAAAAAAAAAAAAAACCTTGAACAGTGAGCCAGCTGCTGAAATGATCACACTTGGGAGCTTGATTATCCTTATGTCAGAAGAACAATTTGTTATCTTCTCCTTTGCAGTCTAGAAATGACAACTTACATTTATTATTTATTTATTTATTTATTTATTTATTGATTGATTTATTGATTGGATCGGGGTTGGGGGAGGGCAGAGGGAGAGAGAGAGAGAGAGAATCTCAAGCAGGCTCTGTGTCCAGCACAAACAGAGCCCAACACGGAACTCTACCTTTTGACCCTGAGATCATCACCTGATGATGATGATGATGACTCTTGAAATTAAGAGTCTGATGCTCAACAGACTCAGCTACCCAGGTGTCCCTGTTTTGTTTTGTTTTAAGATTTTATTTTTGAATAATCTCGATACCCAACCTGGGGCTCGAACTTACAACCTCAAGATCAAGAGTCACTTGCTCCATCCACTGAGCCAGCCATGGGTCCCCGACAACTTGTATATCTCCGATTTAAAAAAATCTGTATTACCTTTTTTTTTTTTTTTTTTAAGTTTATGAGAGACAGAGAGAGAGAGAGGCAGAGACAGAGGGATAAGCAGGCTCCTCGAAGGGAGCCTGATGTGGGACTCCATTCCCGGACCCAGGATCACGCCCTGAGCTGAAGGCAGACGCTCAACTGCTAAGCCACCCAGGCGTCCCTGTTACCATATTTCTATTGAATTAAAGTTCTTTACTAAATAATAGTTTACTGGACATGCTTTTTATGTGCTTTAGAAAACAGTCTGACTTCAGGCCTGGATGTTTTTTCTCTTCTATTTTTTAGTTTCTCAAGCAAGATGTTTTTCCTGTTTATCTTCTATAGCCTTGAAAAGAAACTACCAAAATTTCTCCATCCCTATGTTATAAAAAACGTCTTCTCTCTAACCAACAAGGTGAACATATTTTTAGAGTCTGTTTAGGATACGTCACTGTTTCCAAGTTTGCTTTAGGACACTTGTTTTCCAACCTTTCCATTGCAGACCCATCTGCTCCAGCCTGCCGCCCCAGCATCTGCCCCCAATCCCCATTTCCCATCTAAATGAATTGCGGGCTTCTCCTGGTATTTAGAATGGGAAGCAACACGGAAATTATTTGTTCTGCACAAAAAAGAAGAGGCGGTCATGGGAATGTCAGAAAGTGGGAAGGAGTGGCCTAGTGATTAAGAAAAGGACACAAAACGGGGACCATGTCCCTGGAAAGTCCCCGAGTTCTCCTGGGAGGTGCTCTATAGGCCCTCACGGAAAGTCCCCCAGTTGTCATTTCTCACCCCTCCCCTCTCTTCCAGGGCAGGATAGCATGTGCCAACGTCCTCAGTGACCTCTACGCCATGGGGGTCACGGAATGTGACAATATGCTGATGCTCCTTGGGATCAGTAATAAAATGACTGACAGGGTAAGTAGTCTGTTGTCTTGATGGCATCACTTGCCTGGGTAGCCCTTTGTCCCCTATCTGTAACGTGAGGCACCCAGGCTGCGTGGCTCTCCTGCTCTGTCGGGCTCCCCGTTTATTTCTTGGCAGCTGTCCATAAATTAAAATAGAGAGTCTGGCCTCTTGTTTTCGTTTCTACCACCTGCTTCCCTTCCTCTCTTCCAGGTAGACTGAAGCCAAGACAGGCATGTTGGTTTGCTTTAATAAAGTCGAGGCCGCAGTACTAGCACGTCCCCCAGGCCCACCGTGGTCCAGGCCCAGCCTTACAGATGCAGGCCCAGGGCACTTAGGGCATTCAGGGCGGGCGCCTGCCTCTGCCTGCTGCTTCGGTCACTGCTGGAGGCGGTGCAGCGGTGGGGAGGGGGGTCAGTGTGTTCACGTGCTCACACAGCAGTGTCCGTGGCCTCGCTGCCGGTACCTGCCGTTTGACAGAGATGATTTCCCCTTAGATTGTTTTTGAAAGGTATCTGTTCTCATGCCTCAGAAAGAGTTTCACTGTGCCTCATAGAAACGAGTTTTCCGCCGGCCCTTTTGTGCTCCCACAGAGTGTGCTTGGGTCTTGGGTCCCTTACAGCCTCTGCAGGAGGCATGTGGATGCATGCAAAGCTAGTCTTAGAATTCTGAAGGACCACTTCAAGAGCTGGCTTTCAGATTCAGGGCCCACTTGGGTGTCCAGCCATATTCGAGTTTTTAGTTCTGTGTTGTCTGGGTTTCATTCACATTGTAACCTAGAGCGACTTCCAGCTTCTGATAAAATGGCTACAATGTAAACTGTTCCTCCTCCTTTCTCTGCCCTGGCTGTCAACCTCAAGACTCCCTTTAAGGATTGTAGATTATAAGTGTATATAATGCTTTATTATATACACTTATAAGTGTAGATTCTTTATTATTATAAGTGTAGATTCTTTTCTCTAGGTGTGGAACTGAATTATGTTGACTTTTAATTTGTGTTCTTTTAAACCCTAGGAGAGGGATAAAGTGATGCCCCTAATTATACAGGGTTTTAAAGATGCAGCAGAGGAGGCGGGAACGTCTGTGACTGGTGGCCAAACGGTGTTAAACCCCTGGATTGTTCTAGGAGGAGTGGCTACTACTGTCTGCCAGCCCAATGAATTCATCATGTAAGTTGATTTTGTTTCACATCACCTGGCCTGATTCTCCCTTTCTTCTTAATTTTTTGGTAGAGAATTATTGACATATAAATTCGCATCCCGTCAATGGTCTTTGGTATTTTTACAGAGTTACATGCCCATCACCAGAGTTGATTTTAGAACATTTCGTCACCCCAGCCGAAGACCCATCCCCTTCACTGTCACTCCACGTTACCTGTGCTCCATTCTGCCTTCTTTCATGTCACATGATACTAGCATAATATATTTAAGGTCCGTTTTGTAGTACTTTATGCCTGTTTGTTTTTTAATTTTGAGGTGAGGTTTTTCCACCCCCCCCCCCCGAAGTACAATTCATATAACACAATTTCACATCATCATAAAATACAACTTTTTAAAAAAATGTTTATTTATTTGAGGGGCACCTGGGTGGCTCAGTAGGTTGTCTGCCTTCAGCTCAAGTCATGATCCCCCAGGGTCCTGGGATTGAGCCCTGCATCAGGCTCCCTGCTCAGCAGGGAGTCTGCTTCTCCCTCTCCCTCTGTGTGCTCCTCTCTCTCTCAAATAAATAAACCTTTAAAAAATAAAATATTTATTTATTTGAGGCGGGGAGGCTGCGGGGGGAAGGAGAGGGACAAGCAGACACACAAAGAATGCAGAGCCTGATGTAGGACCTGAGCCAAAACCAGAGTCAGATACTTAATGGACTATGCCAGGACCCCCATGAAATTCAGCTTGTTAAAATATACACTCCACTGGCTGTTGATAGTCACAAGGTTGTGCAACTGTCACTCCATCATCCTTGTCCAATTCCAGAACATTTTGATCGCCTCAAAAAGAAACCCTGTATTTATAAGCAGTCACTCCCAATTCCCTCCCCCACCCACTGCCTTATGCTCTGGAAACCACTAATCTACTTTTCTGTCTTGTGAATTTGCCCATTTTATTGTATTTTGTTTATTTGAGAGAGAGAGAGCATGGAATCAATCATATGATATATCAGTATTTTGTGTCTGGCGTTCAGTTAGCGTGCTGTTTTCAGACCCCATGTTAGAGTGTATGTTGGTGTTTCTTTTTTTTTTTTTTTTTTTTTTTATGTTGGTGTTTCATGCCATTTTATGGCTAAATGATGTTCATGGTATGATAGACCACTGTGTGTTCACAGTTGATGGTCCTTTGGGTTGTTTCCACCTATTAAAATGGTGCTGCTATGAACTTATGTGTGCAAGTTTTTGTGGACCTAAATTCCATTTCCCATGGTTATATACCTAAGAATTATCGAGTTGTGTGGTAACTTTATCTTGAGCAACCATCACACTGGTTCCCAAAGCAGTGGCACCATTTTTACATTTGAAACAGCAGCATTGGGAACACCTGGGTGGCTCAGTGGTTGAACATCTGCCTTTGGCTCAGGGTGTGATCCTGGGGTCCTGGGATCAAGTCCTGTGAGGAGCCTGCTTCTCCCTCTGCCCTCTCTCTTTGTGTCTCTGATAAATAAAATCTTAAAAAAAACAAAAACAAAAACATGGGCAACCTGGGTGGCTCAGTGGTTTTGGGCTGCCTTCAGCCCAGACTGTGATCCTGGAGACCCAGGATCAAGTCCCATGTCAGGCTCCCTGCATGGAGCCTGCTTCTCCCTTTCTCCCTCTGCCTGTGTCTCTGCTTGCCCCCCCCCTCCCCCCCGCCCCGGTCTGGTCTCTCATGAATAAATAAATAATCTTTAAAAAAAAAAAAAAAAAACAGCAACATAGTAGAATGGCAGCGTCCACATCCTTGCTAGTACTTGTTCTGTTATCTTCATGTTTGGTAATAGCCATCCTAGTAGGTATAAGGTGTGAAATTGGCATTTCCCTGGTAGGTAATAACATGAGTGTCTTTACTTTCCAGCCATTTCCCGGATCTTTGGGAGTCTCTCTCTTTTTTTTTTTTTTTGAAAGATTCTCTCTTAATACAAGTTATTAACTTTACATGTTTGATGTCTTCTTAAGAAGATGTTCAGTTTTCTGAAGGAACTAGAAACTCCATTTGTTTTCCTTTATTTTTTTTTTTAAGATTTTATTTTTTAGAGAGCGTGAGTATAGGAAGAGGGAGAAGCAGACTCCCTGCTGAGCAGGGTGCCTGATGCGGGACCCAATCCCAGAACCCTGGGATAATGACCTAAGCCAAAGGGAGATGCTTAACTGACTGAGCCACCCAGGTGCCCCTGATTTTTTTTTTTTTTTTTTTTTTTTTGGTGCCCCTGATTTTTTGTTTGTTTGTTTAATTTGTTTTTGTGGATAAGTACTAACAGAAAGTGTTCATATGATTCAGTATTAAAAAAATACAGAAAGATCTACAATGCAGAGTCCCTTCCTCATTCCTCATAACCAGTTTTCCTTCCTGGATGAGGCAACTGCTTTTACCAATTTTTAGTCCATTTATTATTGATATTTAGATTACTCAATAGTTTTGACATTACAAATAGTGCTTTAATGTGTAACTACATACATAGATCATTGTGGGTATGTGTATCTCTTGGTAAGAAATTCTTCAAAATAGAATTGCTAAGTCAAATATATATGTAGAGTAATTATGATAGATCTCTCCAGACTGCCCTTCATGGAGGCTCTGCCAACAGTGAATGGGACATCCTAACCAACACAGCATGGTAACAGATCTCTTGTTCTTTGCCAGTCTGCCTGCTGGCTTTAAACCTTACTCCTTCGTGAATAAAGTTGAGCCTATTTTTCATATATTCATATATGTCTTTTGCCCATTTTTTAATTGATGAGAGAACTCCTTTTAGAGGTGCTATCTGATAGCTTTCATGTTAAAGGTCTTGCATTTTACTTAAATCAGAAAGTTTTGTTTTCCTATGTTTTATGTTGGTAGTTCTCAAACCTCCACACAGAGGACAAGAGATCCTGGAGTCCATCTCCCTCACAGATTTCAGCTTTTCAGTAGAAAAAGAACTTAGCAGTTGCAAAAATTTGAGAGGAGAAAATAATAAAACAAGCTTCAATAGATTTTTTTTTTTTTTTTTGGACAACAGCATGTATATTTAGTTTGTAAAACATGAATGAGCCTCCACAGGTGGTTATATTTCATTAAATAGTGCCTATAAACTTAAAAATAATGCAGTAGTTTTATTGCATGTAACTTGATGGTAATTTTTGTGGGTGGCACATGACCTGTGATGGTGCAAGAATATACCGGTGTTAAGTTGTGGCTGAGTCAGAATCAAAGACATTTATGGGGGCGCTTGGATGGCTCAACAGGTTAAGCGTCTGCCTGCAGTTCAGGTCATGATGCCAGGGTCCTGGGATTGAGCTCCGTGTCAGGCTCCCTGCTCAGGAGAGAGTCTGCTTCTGTCTCTCCTTCTGTGTGCTCCTCTCTCTCTCAAATACATACATAAAATCTTACTCGATGGTAGGGGGAGGCAATGGGGGATCCTGGGGTAGAGCCCCACATCGAGCTCCCTGCTGCTCCCCTCTCCCCCCTGCTCATGCTCTCTCTCTCAAATGAAATGAATAAATAAAATCTTTTTTTAAAAAAAAAAAGACATTTATGTTTTCAGGTCTAGTTTTTGGAAAATCAGTTTCCTACATACTGTTACCAAATTAACATTTTTCAAAGGTAGTGAATACAAATGTCACAGGATGAGCTGAGGAGCTAGTTACTGATTGTAAGTCTGGTCCCCTGGCTTTGTAATCGATGTGGGTCAGTGTTGGAGGATGGAGTGGCAGGGTGGACAGTTTGACCCCAGGCGGGGAAGACCCCCACGAGCAACTAGTAGGATGTGGTATGAGCATTTGGCATGGTGGGGGGAGGGATCGGTCTTTGTGGTTTTAGTGTTGGCCTTTTATCTTTAAGACAGATAGCAACCAGGGAGTCTGTCTGGGTGGCAGGTAGGAAACGTAATGTTGGTCAGTTTGAGTTTGAGAACTTTGCTGAAATCACCACAACGTTAGACCCACAGATTGGAGCCTCGTCCCCCCGCGTCTCTCCCTCCTCTAGGATGGTGGAACCACCTCAGTTGCCCCAGAGCCATGGAGAGGGGGGTGGGTCCTGAGAATTACACAGGAGCAGGGCTGAGCCAGGGCCCGAGGAGGCTTTTGCCTTTGAAGACAAAGTGATTTGCTTCTTCCTCCATTCTTGGGGGCTTGGGGTGGGGGGGGGCTGCAGGTAATTGGCAGACTCTTCAGTTCTTTGAGCATTGCTGCTGTCCTGGCGGTGGTTTGTTTAAATGTGTTTTGCAGATGTGCATACATTTTTACCAGCCTTTCTGGTTCTACTGAGAGTGAGTTTATATCCCTGATTACACTGACTAGAGTCTACTGCCTTGTTCTCTCCTTCAGGCCAGATAATGCAGTCCCGGGGGATGTGCTGGTGCTGACGAAGCCCCTGGGGACGCAGGTGGCTGTGGCTGTGCACCAGTGGCTGGACATTGTGAGTGAAGCGCTGCCTGCCGGGGACTGGGTGTGGACGGGGATAGCACGTTTTCCGAGCCCTGGTAGTTTTTTTGTTGGTGGGTTTGGGGAGCAGGGCATTTGCTCTGCACATCAGGTCAGCTGAGTATCTCCGTCTGCTCCTGCCAGAGTACACATGCTCGAGAAGATGTGTCTGCTCCAGAGCAAGCACTGCTTCTCATCCAGAAGTCAGCCCTTCCCCTTGCACCTGTTTGCACACATTCCAGATCTAGATCATCTACACATCTGCACTCTGTCTTCCACAAATGAGCCCCTTTAGTTCCGCTTCCAGGGAGGGTTGTATCAGCTATGTCCTTCAGAAATTGTAGAGAGATTGTCTGTCTTCTTTTTTAAAAAAAAAAAAAATATTTATTCACGAGAGACATGCATACAGAGAGGCAGAGACATAGGCAGAGGGAGAAGCAGGCTCCATGTGGGGAGCCCGACCTGGGACTCGATCCCAGGACCCCAGAAGCCTTCCCTGGGCCGAAGGGAGGCGCTCAACCGCTGAGCCACTCAGGCGTCCCTGTCTTTTATTAAATCAAGGTTCCACATATTGAGTGCTCTAGCGCTCATATCTTAAGTATCACTAAAAAAAAAAAAAAATCATAGAATATATGGAAAGTGTAGTGTTTGGGGGTATAAATATGGGCAGGGTTGTTGACACTTTAAATTTTTATTCACTAGGTTTTTGGCGGTTTTGTTTGGTTGTCTTTTTAAACTAATTAGTAACTGCAACATTTTGTTATCTATCCCATGGAGAAAGCATCTAGAATATGAAGATAGTTATCCTGAGTCACTGTATCACTGAGCTGTGATCACACTTCATTTAGGGTTTTTCTCCTTGCCATAACAATACAATAATTAATACAGTTGTGGCCTAGTCTCACATATCTTGGTGCTTTTAATTTCTGCCACTGTCATCTGAACCACCATTACTGAGAAACAGTCGAAAAGGAGTAACAACTTTATGTTATTTATCAACCAGATACATCTTACTTGATACAGAGAGTAGATGGGACGCCTGGGTGGCCCAGCAGTTGAGCACCTGCCTTCCGCCCAGGGTGTGATCCTGGGGTCCCGGGATCGAGTCCCACATTGGGCTCCCCACATGCAGCCTGCTTCTCCCTCTGCCTGTGTCTCTCATGAATAAACTCACTCTTAAAAAAAAAAAGTTACAGCAGAGCAGAGAAAATCCCTAAGCCACATCCTTGAGTTATTTTTCCCTTCTATCTGGTGATGAGGGGAGATTTCCCAACAGGTAGACTCACCCATAAATCAGATTGCAAGGCCTTCACGGCTAGTAATCCACAGTGGCTCTCTAAGCAACTGCCAGGGTCTGAGTAACCTAGCCAGGTTGACAAAGGAGCCTCCAAGATGAGAGGTTTGGGATCCTTCTCCCTACCCCCAACCTGACACCACCTTTACTTTTTCTTTTCTTTTCTTTTTTTTTTTTAATGCTCAGAATTGAAAAAAGCAAGGCACAAAGATTACCTAACAGCATAAGACCCTTTCATAAAGGTCAGAAGCAACCAAAGAGCATATTGTTTTGGCATCTGTGTGTATGAGAATATTCTCTCTTGTATGGCAGGAGTTGGACGAGTATAAAATTCAGAATAGTTGTTAGCTCTGGGGGAGATACAGAGAGGTGTGGGTTAAGGGGGAAGCACATGGATGGACTTGAGTTACTGCGTTGGGTGGTAGGTTACTGGGTATTATTTAAAAAAAAAAAAGAATGCCTGGATGACCATATCGTGATGCTACAGTCTTTGAAAATCAGACTGAGGACAAAGGGAAACCTCTTTTCACCTGACCTTTGTGACCTCCTCTGGTCACCCAGGGCTGTCGGGGTGCATGCAATCAAACTGTTTACATCCATCAAGATGGCTCAGTGCAGAAAAGTAAAAGTATAATTGTGTGAAAATGCAAGCCTCAGCTTGTGAGGGGAGATGAGAGCATAGGACAGTGTGATCTGTGCCCCGCGGTGGGGAGGTGGGGAGAAGCCTCACTGCATGCACGCTGCGGCCCTGCGTCCTGCTGGGTTTACATGGCCAGGAAACTGTAGTATGTGGCCAGGACCGCAGAAGAGGGGGGGTTGAAAATAGAAAAATTGCATGGTTCAGCGTCTAACGAGGCACCTGAAACATTAGTCACAGGAAGAGAAAGTTAGAAAACTTCACTTTATGTACAAAATTAGATCAATGAAACCCCCAGAAGATGACCCCTCCCCCCAAAATACGCTCTTTTTCTTTGAGTGGTTAGAAGATGAATCACATTTTTCCCCCTCTTTTCCTCCTAATCTCTGTTCCTGTTACTAGCCTGAAAAATGGAATAAGATCAAGCTAGTGGTCACCCAAGAAGATGTAGAGTTGGCGTACCAGGAGGCGATGATGAACATGGCCAGGCTCAACAGAACAGGTATCGGGGCAGGAGGGCTCATCTCTGGCAGGGATCGGCTAGATGGGAAACATTTTAGGCTTTGCGGGCCACATACAGTCTTGGCTGCCTTGCCCCCTGTCCCCTGGCACCAATTTGTTAAACATGTTAAAACAAACCAAAAAAACCCACACTCTTGGCTGGAGAAACAGGCCAGGGGCCAGATTCGGCCAGTGCGGGAGAACCTCTTCTATTGGTGCCTGGCTTGGGGCCCTTAGTCACTAGTGGGAGTCCAGGTACACTGTGTGTTCCTGTCAGAATTGTGTCTTAAATGTGACTTGCAAAAAAGAAAACGAAGACTATGAATTAGGGGAAACATGTTAGATGAGGTCGTGAGGTCATGACCGCTCTTCTACAGCACGCTTTCAGCTATGTCCCTGGGGTCCCAGGGCACTGTGGCTCTCCCTGTGGTGTAGATTCCCTCACAGTGACAACGGTGCCAGGCATAGAGAAGCAGCAGAGACTATGGACAGATACATGAATTCAGTTTCAACTCACAGAGTTGAGGTTATATTTTCTTTCTGTTCCTTCCAGTCCTACATTTCTGGGATAATAGGCAGTATTGAATTCCTTTGTGCCCCAATAAAAATGGGAAAGAAATTTGTATAATGTGTTTTCAAAAGTCTTTAACATATCAATTCAAGGTGTTTGCATTGTTTACTTATAATTCCCACGTTTGTGTGCATAAATGAGTAATGGCATTATATCATCATTTTTTCTTTATATTTCATTTCTTGTCTAGCTTTATTTGTTTTTTAAAGATTTTGTTTATTTATTCATAACAGACACAGAGAGAGGCAGAGACACAGGCAGAGAGAAGCACACTCCCTGTGGGAAGCCCGATGCAGGACTTGATCCCAGGACCCTGGGATCACAACCCAAGCTGAAGGCAGTTGCTCAACCACTGAGCCACCCAGGCATCCCCTTGTCTAGCTTCTTAATACGGATAAAAAATAGTAATAATAAAATAGTGGCTACCAATTATCTGGTAATTACCGTGATAGGAACTCAACCTGCTTTCCTGTTTAATTCTTAGGACAGCCTTGAAGGTAGCTGCTGGTATCCTCAGTTCACAGAGAAGTAACTTGCTCAGGGTCACAGAGCATGTCAGTGGGAACCTGGGATTTGAAAACTGCTGTTTACAACGCTTTGAAGTATCACAGTCTGTTCTTTCTGAACAGCTAAGTAAGAGATTGAGGCTGTTCCACAGTCTGTATGATAATTGAGCAAATACTTTAGTATGACACGAAGTTTCAAAGGCAGGTTAAAATGAAACCGGAAAGTTCAAGAACCATAGTTATCTTCTAGAAAGCAGCATTGCATGCCAAGGTAATTACTTGATATAGTTCAAACATCTTCTACTCTCTCCCTTTTTTTTGGCTTTCTTATGTATGTAGAAAATATCAGTCCTATTAAATAATTAAGAAGGAAGCTTGGGGCACCCAGGTGACTCAGCCAGTTAAGCATCTGCCTTTGGCTCAGGTCAGAATCCCAGGGTCCATCCCAGGATGGTGGGATGGTGCCCTTTGTTGTAGGGCTCCCTGCTCAGCGGGGAGTCTGCTTCTCCCTCTCCCTCTGCTATTCCTCCTGCTTGTGCTCTCTCTCAGATAAAAAAATATAAAATGAAATGAAATGAAAAAAGAGAAGAAACTTTATCCAGTTTTACCACCCAAAACCGCTTCTGTTAGAGTATATTTGTTTTCTTTCAGAATTTTTTTCCTGTTATTGGTTAGTGGTTTACTGTTGTTTTATTATTCGTGTTTTCAACTAGTGATTATCATACATTTATTTGTATTTGGAATCTGCTTATATTCACTTAATATGACTGAATTCTTTTTTACACATTATATAGCCCTAGTATACTTAATTTTTAATGCCTGGATGGTCCATTAGAGAGCTGTAAGATAAGAATTCGTCTTTTGCCCACTCCTGAATAGTTTTTTGGGTGATCACATTTCACATTTTTCCATAGTTTGTTTTTTGCATTCCAGGAATATTTCGTTGGCTGTATTCCACGTCACACTTTGTCCTTAGATGCTTCATCACTTAGCTCCAGGGCTTTTTCTTTGCGTTTCTCTACTCCTGTGCCACTCACACTGTTTAAGGAGTCCTTTCCCCTTTTTTGGTTCTTCAAATAAAATCGTTTCATAGTAAGAAAGGGACTTGTAATGGTTTAATTTTATTTGTATGAATTTTCAGTTTGCTTGTGTTTGAGCATGTAAGATTCTGCGTCCTTACTTTTGTATACTGCTGGTCATGACAATGTGGCAGCTTATGGAGGAGTATTTGATCATATCTAGCAAAATTACGTGTGCATTTATTTTGACCTCGCAGTCCTACTTCTGTGACTCTGCCTCAAAGCTCCACTTGTCAAAATAGGAAATGGCATGTATACAAGACTCTGCATTAAAGCCCTGGTTATAACTGCAAAAGGAGGAGACAATCCAAATGTCCATCAGTAGGTGTCTAGTGTACGTGCACACTGGAATGCTATATAGCCACTAAAAAGGAATGCAAGGTCTTTATTCCCAGATGCTCTAAGATAGGATCAAATAAAAAAGGGACAGAAACGCGTATACGATGTGCTGCATTTAGTGTGTTTATGTGTGAGTAGTATGCATTGTATACTTTTAAAAAGAAACCATGGGGGGATCCCTGGGTGGCTCAGTGGTTTAGTGCCTGCCTTCAGCCCAGGGCCTGATCCTGGAGTCCGGGGATCAAGTCCCACATCAGGCTTCTTGCATGGAGCCTGCTTCTCCCTCTGCCTGTGCCTTTGGCGCTCTCTCTCTGTGTCTATGCATGAATAAATAAATAAAATCTTAAAAAAAAAAAAAAAAAGAAACCATGGAAAATCATTAATAAAAATAATTACATGTAAGAGGAAATTAGGGCGGAAGTAGACCTCTTTGAAGTTTGCCTTCAAAATGAATGTTTTCTGTAGTTAAAAAATTATATTAAAAATCGTATAGCTCACAAATCTAAACCAAATATTTTAAAAAGCTGCCAAAACCACATGGGGAAGAATTATTTCAAATTACTTTGAACCTGATACTTTCTTTCTTTCTTCTTTTTTTTTTTTTTTTTTTAAGAACTTATTTACTTATTCATCAGAGACACAGTGAGAAGCAGAGACAGGAGAAGCAGGCTCCATGTGAGGAGCCTGATATGGGACTCGATCCTGGAACTCCGGGATCACACCTTGTGCCAAAGGCAGATGCTCAACCGCTGAGCCACCCGGGCATCCCAAACCTGATATTTTCAATGTGTATCCTCAGGACAAAAACCCACAAAGATATCTCATTGTATTCAGTGGGCTTTGTTTGTGAGATTATCGGGCTAGTATGATAAAGCAAGTAAGTTAATATAGTTTGGAACAAAGATTTTAAGAATAAAAAGAAGTAAAAAATAAATAGAAAGAAAAAAAAAAAAAGTAAGCCCAAAAAAGCCAAGTTAATAACTGCAATCTTTACTTTGGAATTATTAGTATGAACTCAAGATTTTTCCCCCCCTAAAAATGTTTTTTTCCAAGCCTGTTGAAAATAGTAGGGAATCCCTGGGTGGCTCAGCAGTTTAGCACCGCCTTCAGCCCAGGGTGGATCCTGGACACCCGGGTTTGAGTCCCACATCGGGCTCCCTGCATGGAGCCTGCTTCTCCCTCTGCCTGTGTCTCTGCCTCTCTCTTTCTCCTCTGTGTCTTTCATGAATAAATCTTTTTTTTTAAAAAAAGGCATAGTAGAAGCAGCAATAACCCACTAGTAATGAACTCCTGGTGCCCAGATTCTGATCTGAAAATTAACATTTCCCATGAAAAAGTGCCAGGTCTCCTTTGCGAAATGGGTGATTCCAACTCTGTGAAAGGAAGTACAGAAGATAAGCCTGGGACCTCCTATGCCAGAGGGTAATAGAGGTATCCACGAATGGGTAATGTCACAGCACCAGAACTTGAGGAGGCTCCCACCAAATGGGGCAGGAACATTTTGAACATCAAGAAGAGTGACTGAAGCCAGATGAAGCATACCAAGTATCTGTCAGTGAGACCATAACGATAATTAAAACTTTTTGGCTACCTTTGGAGGTTGCTAGAGCACTAATGTATTCTGAAAATAAATTAATTAGGAATCAGTCACACATTTCACCTCTCTTGTACAGACTGTATTTCAGGAAATCTAAATAAGTTGTTTTTAAAATTCCTTAGAATAGTCCCTTCTAATAAATGCAAGAAGAATAATGGAATCACACACTTGACATTTTGCTGCCCGCTTGATTTAACAAGCCTCAATAACAAGCATCCATGGTTTCTAAAACCATTAGGTGAAAGGTTCATGTGGAAGTGATAAGTGCCCCTGGTCCCCACCAATGAAGTACTCTTGCCAGAAAAACTGAACTTGAATCTATCTCATCAAGCCATGGATCTGTCTGCGAGGATGGGCAGTATGTAAGGTAGCAGGACATGTCACCATGAAGGAAGATGGCAAAATCCAGAACACAGGAACTTTTACAGAAAAGATGACTGTTTCTATAACAAATGCACGCCCCATAGTGGAGAAGAAGGAGAAACTCTTAAAAATTCAGAGGTTTAAGAGACCTCTGTTAAAGTATTAATTGCATTGGAATGATAGTAGTATTGTGGTTAACAAGTTATTTTTATCTTTTAGAGTTCCATATTGAAATATTTACAGATGAAGTAGTCTGACTAGGGTTTGCTTCAGTGTTACCTTCCCCACCCCATCCACATCCCCCAACAAGTAGGCAGGAATAGATGAGGTCCTAGCAGAAAGATGGCAGTAGTTGAAGCTGGGTTTTGTTGAGTATACAGGAGTTCATTGTAGTGTACTATTTTTCTCTGCTTCGGTGTTTCATTAAAATGTCCATAGGAAAAATTACCAACGGTAATTCCCTATGTAGGGACCAAATGGTGATGTATACCTAAAAATGGAATGCCTCTTACTAGGATTCAGTGTGTCCTCTTGTATCCTCTGGTCATCTCAGCTCACCCAGCGTGGCACCAGGAAAAGCTTCTTAAGTGCAGATCTTGGCTTATATTAAATGTCGCAGGCTACACCACTGCCCTGGGTACAGAGACGATAATAGAATGATGTCTAGTGGGATCCCTGGGTGGCGCAGCTGTTTAGCGCCTGCCTTTGGCCCAGGGCGCGATCCTGGAGACCCGGGATCGAATCCCATGTCAGGCTCCCGGTGCATGGAGCCTGCTTCTCCCTCTGCCTATGTCTCCGCCTCTTTCTCCCTCTCTGTGTGTGTGACTATCATAAATAAATAAAAATTAAAAAAAAAAATAGAGTGATGTCTAGTTGCTTAACCACCGTAATGGATGAGAAATGTCTGTTCTTCTCTCTGCCTTAGTTGTTGAGAATGCACGCAAGTGTAAAAGAGATATTGGTCTAAAAAGAGAAAATGTGCCCCCAAAACACATCCCCTCTGGAATACACTGGTAAACATAGGGTGTATTTCATTTCATGAGAAAGAGGTGTTTAAATTTTTTTTTTTTTTAAGATTTTATTTATTCATGAGAGAGAGAGAGAGAGAGGGGCAGAGGGAGAAGCAGGCTCCGCACAGGGAGCCTGATGTGGGACTCAATCCTGGATCCCCAGGATCACGCCCTGGGCTGAAAGCAGGGCTAAACCGCTGGGCCACCCGGGCTGCCCAAGGTGTTTACTTTTTTAAAAATTAGACTTTCACTCCTCCCCACAATGAAATACTTCAGGATGAATCTAACAAAGCATGTCCATGCTCCACATGAGGAAAACTGTAACACGATGACAGAAGTCAAATAAAATGTAAATAAATGGAGAAGAGTTCCAGGTACAGAGGTCGAAAGACTCAATATTGTCAAGATGTCGGTACTTCCCAACTTGATGTATGGATTCAGGGCAGTCCCATTCAGGATCCTAGCCCATGATTTTGTGGATATTGACAAGCAGGTTTTGAGTTTAAACATAGAGGCAAAAGACCCAGAACAGCCAGCTGTGTTGAAGGAGAGCCGTTGGAGGACTGACTACCAGCTTCAGAACAGTGTAAGCTACAGTCCTTGCCACAGGAATAATACGTGTATCGGTGGGACCACAACACAGTCCAAAAGTGTACCCACATACTTACACTTTGATCTTTGACAAAAGAGCAAGAACAATGCAGTGGAGAACGGCTCGTCCTCTCAGTAAGTGTTGCTGGAACAACTGGACATTCACAGGCAAAAATTCAGAATGGATCGCGATAAATGTTCAATTCCTAGAAGGTAACGTTGGAGAGAACTAGGTGACCTTGGGTTTGGTGATGACTGTTTAGATACAATATGGAAAGCAATGATCTATTAAAGGAAAACTAGACAAGTTGGACTTTATTTTAAAAAAATGCTCTGTGAAAGATGCTAAGAATGAAGAGATAGGCCATAGACTGGGACAAAGTCCTTATAAAACACATACTAATACGATCCAGCGGTCATACTCCTTGGTATTTACTAAACTGAATGTGACGACTTCTGTCCACCCAAAAACTTGTACCCGGATCTCTTCACAGCTTTACCCGTATCTGCCAAGACTTGGAAGCAACCAAGAAGTCTCTCAGTAGGTGAATGGATAAGTAAACAGGTCCACCCAGGCAAAGGAATATTAGTCAGTTCTACAAAGAAACGAGTTATAAATGACCCAGAGGACACTTAAAAGCATATTTGAGGGAAAGAAGCCAATCTGACAAGATCAAATGCTCTACGATTCCAATTCTGATAATCCAGAAGAGGCAGTACTGTGGAGACAGTAAAAATATCAGTGGTTGCCAGGAGTTGGGGAGAGGGGTGGAATGAAAGGGGGAGCACAGGACTTTTAGTGCAGCGAACAGAGTGTAGGATACTCTAGGGATGGATACCTGTCACTCCTCAACTGCCTACAGACTGTACAACAAGACTAGTGTGTATGTAAAGTAAGAACTTCACTTACCTATAATGTATCCGTAATGGCTCATCACTTGTAACAAATGTACCACCTAATGCTGGATATTAATAGCAGGAGAAGGGGCGGGGGAGTTATTAGGGACCTGGAGTTCTTCCCATTCAATTCTCTTCAAACCTAAAACTACACTGAGAACTTTTTTGTAGTTGTTAAAATTTAACCTGTGCAGAACAAGTCAGTTCAGTTGTACTGAGAGTGCCTTGAATTTAGGTCCATATTAAAAAGCCTTGTTCTTTGATTTTAGGATGACTTAGACCGTTTTACTTTGTGTTGAGATAGTGATTCGTCTGGACAGACTTTTTTCTACTTTACTGGAAAAGTACTATTGATTGAAGCTACTGATCGTTCTAAATGGTTCCAGTAGAGTAAGAAATCAACTTTCAGGGACGCCTGGGTGGCTCAGCAGTTGAGCGTTTCCCTTTGACTCAAGGTGTGATCCTGGGGTCTTGGGATCAAGTTCTGCATCTGGCTCCCTATGGGGAGCCTGCTTCTCCCTCTGTCTGTGTCTCTGCCTCTACCTCTGTCTCTCATGAATAAATAAATAAAATCTTTAAAAAAAAATCAACTTTCAGAATGTTATTCTGGTTTGGGTTTTTTGGTTTTTGTTTTTGTTTTTAGAAATTACATTTTCATTATTCCAGTGTGCCATCTCCTTGATAGATTGGGAATTCTGAGAACAATGTGTATTTTAAAATTTTGAGTTGAGGAAAGGTGTTTCTTTCCTCCATCTTCACTTATGTCACTAGGTAATAAATGGCTCCTCTGTGTTCTCCTAGCTGCAGGACTCATGCACACGTTCAATGCCCACGCTGCCACCGACATCACGGGCTTTGGGATTTTGGGGCACGCACAGAACCTAGCCAAGCAGCAGAGGAACGAGGTGTCCTTCGTGATTCACAACCTCCCTGTCCTGGCCAAGATGGCTGCTGTGAGCAAGGCCTGTGGAAACATGTTTGGCCTCATGCATGGGACCTGCCCAGAGACATCAGGTACGAGGACCCTGGGCCCAGGTCTGAGGAGTAAAGTAGCCAGGCTAACCTGACAAGGAAGAAGCCAAGTACACGAGCACGACCCCACTGTGCGTGAGGTCAGTGCTGCCAGAAACCTTGGCCTTCTTAACACCAATGTCCTTAGCTCCCCTGGGTGCTGTGGGTCACCTGACTCCCGCCAGTCTGTGTGTGATCCAGCGACCTCCAACTCAGCATTTGTTTGGCGATAGGACAGGATGGAGGGAGAATATGGGAAAAATGAGTCCTTACTCACGGGACACTTAGCATTTGAATTAACTGTGATCCCTCTAGGGTACATTGATCATGCTATATATTTTCCTTGCAGAAAATGTCCAAAATTGCCATTGTAAGAATGAGATAGAATATCATGTCTCCAGAGTTCCCCTTACCTGGACTCTTGGCTTCCACTCTGGATAGCCTTCCTCTTTTTTCAATCTTTTGTATTTCTCTTTTCTAACATCTTTATTTCCCAACCCCGATCACAGAGTGAAATCATCTGGAGATTTAAATATCTGTGCCAAGACCTGACCTGTGTCAGGAATCCTGATTGAGCCAGTCTGGGATGGGTCTGGTCAGCAGCAATTGTAGCGGTGCCCCAGGGGGTTCTGGGAGGCAGCCAGAGGCGAGGAGCACAGAGCCCTGCCCACGCTCCAGCTCTCTAGAAGGGCCCGCTGTTCTCTAATAGGCCTCCCAGGGCCTCTGTAGAGGACTCTTCAGTGTCCTGTCTCTGTAACAACAACAAACCAAATCCATTTTTTAGAAAGAGGGTTCCAAGAGGACAGACAACTCCTGTGTTGGTTCAGTGTAGGGCTAGAACAGTGCCTGCCAGGTGGTGGGCCTAGAATCCAGGTTGAATGAACTAACAGGTATTAATAACAAATCCCTTTATTCAAAGTTGAGAAGTTTTTACTTTTTGGTAAAAGTATGAATACAAAAAAAAAAGTATGAATACATATTTTTTCCTGATGCGTTATTTCTACTTAGAAATCCATACACTTTTCTGTCTTTGCTACTGATGTGATGAAGGCTTTTCCTTTTTTTTTTTTGATGAGGGCCTTTCCAACATGTTTCAGCTTTTTCTGTTTTGAAGATTACAGAGCCACTGACCGGACCTAGATATTGAGGCATACACTCCTTCATGATCTTAATTTTTAAGTTAAAAAATAAGAATACAAAAGTCTTTTGTGTAAGAGGATTCTATGTAGAAAATCAAGTCAGGAAAAATTCTCTTACGGTTTAAATATTTCTTTCAATGAAGCTGCGCCTGAGTGGCTCATTCGGTTAAGCATCTACCTTAGGCTCAGGTTATGATCCCAGGGTCCTGGGATCAAGCCCCGCATTGTGAGCTCCTTGCACAAGAGGGGGTGCTGCCTCTCCCTGTGGCTCTCCCCCCTGCAAATAGTGAAATCTTTAAAAAAATTGTTTTTCTTTCAGTGTAACAAGAAGATAGTAGCTAGCATATGTATATTACACTGTGCGTGAGGTCAGTGCTGCCAGAAACCTTGGCCTTTTTTTTTTTTTTTTTTTTTTTTTAAACCTTGGCCTTCTTAACACCAATGTCCTTAGCCCCCCTGGGTGCTGTGGGTCACCTGACTCCCGCCAGTCTGTGTTTGATCCAGTGACCTCCAACTCAGCATTTGTTTGGCGATAGGACAGGACGGAGGGAGAATATGGGAAACTACGCCACTCAGAACATATATATATATATAAAAAGATTTATTTATTCATTCAGAGAGAGCGAGAGAGAGGCAGAGACACAGGCAGAGGGAGAAGCAGGTTCCATGCAGGAAGGCTGATCCCGGGTCTCCAGGATCACACCCCGGACTGCAGGCGGCGCTACACCACTGCGCCACTGGGGCTGCCCAGCTAGCACATATATTATTAGGATACCTCACTCCTGCACAGTTTTCAGTGTTTCGCAGCCTGGTAATTCCCACACTTGAAAGTTGGTTGTATGTGTTCTTTAATGTAGTAGTTCAACCAAAGTCAATAATTGCCAGACATATCATCTGTGGGATGTTAGTGGATAGGAAAGGGCAGTCCCTGTGTAGAGACAGAAATGGGTTGTGGGCCAGTGGGCCAATCGACCGCCTGGGTGGACGTGCCCTGGAAAACTGGTGGCAAAGGGAACTGCTGGCATGGCATCACTGCCGACCGTGATCCTTTCTCTCTGTTTTTCCCTTTGTCAGGAGGCCTCCTCATCTGTTTACCACGAGAGCAAGCCGCCCGGTTCTGTGCAGAGATCAAGTCTCCCAAATATGGGGAGGGCCATCAGGCATGGATTATTGGGATCGTGGAGAAAGGCAACCGCACCGCCAGAATCATAGACAAGCCCCGGATCATCGAAGTTGCACCGCAGGTGGCCACTCAGAACGTGAACCCCACCCCGGGTGCCACCTCTTAATCTAGACCCAAGTAGCTATCTGGTTTTGTTTTTAAATAGAGCTATTTCTTTTTTCATCATTTCAATTAAAGACGATACACGACAACAAAAATCTCATTGTGTCTACACATCTGGTGACCTTAGGTCGATTTGTGAGTGGATGCAATTAATAAAATAAAATCCATTGCCTTTTTTTCCTGTTACATTAACTGAAGATGCACCTAATCTTGAGGCAGCTTCTGAGTTGAGAATTATATTGTTATCCAATACTGTTGATTCATTTTGAATCTTTAGACACTTATCTCTTGCCGCGTAGGCTCTTTCTAAAGGTGCTCCCCCGTGGCACAGACATTACCGGTCGTGGTGTCAGAGAGCAGTTGGTGTCTGTTCATTTCGTGCGTATTTATCATTATCAGTCTGGTCTTTTTTTAAGTGTCTTGGATGATATTCTGGAAAGATGGAAGTGGTAAGTGACACAGTGATATCCCCATAGTGAGAGGGTCATATGGTTCCTTCCAGCCTTTGCTTTGTAAAGCCCAGTCTTCTCAATTCGAGAGCATCTCTTCTGACCCAGGACACTTTCCCAGGAGAGCATTCAGTTAAACAAGGCAAGTGCTTAACTCTGCATGGAAAGCACTTGGAAGACAAAAAAGAAATTTAATTTCTTTTTTGGTAGCCTTCCTAATATTTACAATAATACCATTTAACTGTTTCCTTTATCGACAGCAAGAAAGGATACTTTTTGCCATGTAATTAGATGTTCTATAGTAAGACAAGGAATTGGCCTTCCGGAAGGGGGTTCATGTATGATACTCATTTACAATTCAATATATAATTAACTACACAAATAATTTTTAAATATAATCAATAATAAAGACTGTTCTGTGGATGGTAGTGTTTAATACATTTTATATTTTGTATAGTGATTTCAGGCCTTTTGTTTTCTTAAAATCAGCAGTTATTTAGCCGAATTTTTAGCATTATTTTGTCCTTGGCGCCAGTACTTTGTGCACGCTTTTTGTGATCTGTGTTAAAAATCCGCATTGCCAACATCACAGCTCGAACTTAAACTTGTTATTCAAATAAATATTTAATTTTTTTTATTGCTCTTGTATAATCAGATGCCCCCTTTAGTATTATTTTAGAAGTGTTGGGAGGGTTTTGGCTAAAAGTACAATTTATTGGGGAAAACTAGATTTTAGTTTTATAAAACTTTTAAGTCTTTCATGGGACCTATATTTTCTTGAATTAAATTTTGTAGTTCTAGAACAAATAGGTGATCTAAAAAGGTGTTTATCCGTGTTACTTAAGAACAGAGGCTTCCTTCTGTTGTAACCCACAAAAGCGAGAGGGACTGTGGTCATTAAGCACAAGCGCTGACTCCTCGAGTGTCCGCCTGAGAGAAACAGCACCTGGCCCAGGAGCCTCCCAACGCCTCCTGCCTCCAGGCACCAAAGCCTGGACATCAGAGCCTGCCTGTCCTCCCCAAAGGAAGCGCCCCTTGGAGATGAAGCCCCAGAAGAGGCTCGGCTTGGATGCACCCTCCACGAGGAGCCAGAGGGCAGCCTTTCTGCAAGTGGGATTGGAACTCAAGCCATAAGTACGCTGTGCGGGACCTGACAGGCTGCTACGGAACTGACAGTAATTGGACATTTTATAGGGATTTATACACATGTTGGTCCTCAAAAGCGACAAACCAGTGCTCTACAAAATAAAATGTGTTGGAAACCTCTGAGTAAGGTGAACATACTGTTGGGCTTTTTTTTTTTTTTTTCTTTTTTTTTGGTATACTGGTGATGACTAAATCTGAATTCTTTTGAATGTCCATCATGTCTTGAATGCTGCTGGCTTCTTCGGTGGCAGGTCTCCTGAGAGGCAGGGAGCTAAGCAGATGATGTCCCTGAGGAAATCATCTTCGTGAAGATGGATTTTGTAAAATGTTGGGTACATGCAGGTCTGTGTGATTCATGTGATCCCGAGGAGGAAGAACTGGTCTTTAAAGCAGGGTTTCCCAGAGAGCATTCCAGATCATCTGGGGGTGCTTGTCACGGGCACGGTCTCGGGTCTCGCCACAGACCCGCAGGATCCGAGTTCTGGGTGGCCCAGGGAGTCTGTCTTCCACCAGCATCCCAGGTGGCTCCGTGCACTGAAGTTGGGACCACAGATCTGAGGAGTGTCCCAGAGGGCCAGGAAGAGGCAAAGGAGGGAAGGAAAGTGCAGTTGCTCTGGCAGCACCACTCTGGGCCCAGCAAACACGCACCCACACCCAAGAATTTGGAGAGTTCCTTGAAGAATCAAGTGATTGAATATTTGACCTCTTAGCAAAATCTGTGTAGGAGATCTTCCAATTTGGTGAATACTTAATAAATAGACAATTATTTGGCTTCCTGATAGCATTTTAAAACTTCACATTGACCTTGGTATAGTGAGTTGTTTTCCTTAAATCCTATGATGTAGTGCATCCAAAAATACAGCTTGTTAAAATGCACGGGATTTTTATTGTACCCTGAAAGGGCAGGGCCCTGGTGAGGTAGGTTATTCCTTTGGGCAACAGGAATCACCTATCAAGGAATATCAAGGCTTAGCTTGTTATATTTGCACAGGCTGTGTTGAAGCTTTTACTGTAATTCTGTCTAGGAAGAGAAACTGAAATATTGTGTAAGCAATATGTACTTTTTGGCTAAATATTTTTGAAATAACTTAGTACGTTGTAGTCTCCAAGTTCTGCATGCCTTATGATGAATAAATGCGAGTGTTTTAAGTTGTTCTGATCTGAGATGTTTGAGCCAGCAGTTTTGGTCTGAATTTAGCGTTGCCTTTCAAAGAGTTATAACCGAATTCTAAGTTTTACAGTTTTATTCTGTAAAGAGAGACCAGAATAGCTATACTCTACTACCACTGCGATGCATTTCTTTATTTTCAGAAGTAATAAAGCAAGCATAGATAATGATGCTTCAGATACGTACCTGTGTTGTGTGTACATGTATGTGCGTACGTAGAGCGAGGTCTAGATTTCCCCAAACCTACCTCCTTGAGCTTCTCATTCCCTACACTCAGAGCAGCCTTTTGCTCTAGATAAGGTATTGGTTGCATAGATAATATACTTTTCAACAATAATTCGTACCTTCCTTATTAGAAGTCTTCATATGAACAATGCAACTGTTGAACATGCCAGTGTCCACAAGGTAAACCAACAGTTTCAAAAGCCAATTCTTGAACGTGGAGCATGGAAATACCATTTTTGCCTTTGGTTGAGTCTCCATGTCTTAAACCTAAACATGGCTCAACCCAGTGACCTATGGTTTTACTTGGCCTTCATCAAGTGAAGCCATCAGTGGGACAGGGTACTCCTGGATATCTAGACAGGTTCAAGAGGTGCTGGAATCCACACCTGCCAGTTGCTTTGGATAGGTGAGTGAACATTGGGTGAATAGGTGAATAGGTCTTGGACTATTCTCTAGGGTCTCCTGTATTTCCTTTTTTTTTTTTTTTTTTAAGATTTTATTTATTCATGAGAGACAGGCAGAGACACCGGCAGGGGGAGAAGCTGACTCCATGCAGGGAGCCCGACATGGGACTCAATCCCGGGACTCCAGTATCACACCCTGGGCCGAAGGTGGCGCTAAACCGCTGAGCCATCCGGGCTGCCCTGTATTTCCTATTTTTAAGTTCTTAAATATTTGATCTCTGACTCCATACACACGGGATGTTTTCAGATTGGTTTCAGATGGTATCTGATTGCCCTTCCAAGTCCTGTTGCCTGTGGAGGGAGTTTCATGGTTGGGAGGAGTGCATATAATGAAGCCTGCCAACACTTGGTGGAAGGAAATAGAAAATTCACTCTACTAGTGATGTGGTTGCAGAACAGCCAATGTATTTTTTATTCTGTATTTCAAGAACATAAGCATATGCACCTACAAGTTCATGGAGATCTATGAAACGGTAAGTTAATTATCAAGTCTTGTATTTTGCCTAGTTCTTAGAATTGTATACAGTTGGTTTCTAGAACATGGCCCCACTTTGGTCCATTTTGGATAATTAAGAAAATTATAGCAGTCAAACCCTGTACCTGTGCTCCCTGTATCTTACCTTGTCCATCCCTAGAAGCCTTACCTCCCACTCCCTTTCACCCACTTTGCCCCTCGCCTCACCCTCTCCCCTCCGGCAACTGTCAGTTCTCTGTATTTATGAGTCTGTTTCTGCTTTTTCTTTGTGTTGGAGATTCTACATACAAGTGATATCATATGGTATGTCTTTCTCTGACTTAGAATACCTTCTAGGTCCATCCATGAACCGTGTTTAAGTTTTAAATAAAACGCTAGATTCTATTTCTAGCACGTTAAGAAACAAAGGAATCAGATATACATCTATAAAGATTTCTCAAATATTAGAATAAGACCGTTAACGTGGACATTTTTATCTTTTTAAAGATTTTATTTATTTATTCATGAGAGAGACAGAGAGGCAGAGACACAGGCAGAGGGAGAAGCAGGCTCCATGTAGGGAGCCTGACGTGGAACTCAATCCCGGGTCTCCAGAATCACACCCCTGAGGGCGGCACTAAACCACTGGGCCACTGGGGCTGCCCAACATGGACATTTTTAAAGTTATAAAGGGGTGCCTGGGTCACTCCGCCAGGTGGGCATCCGGCTCTTGGTTTCCATTTGGGTCATGATCTCAGGGTCATGGGGTTGAGCCCCACATTGGGCTCTATATACTAGGTGGGGAGTCTCTTTGAAGATTCTCTCCCTTTGCCCCTCCCTGCTCCTGTGTGTGGGTACATGAGAGCTCTGTCTCTATCAAACAGATGAATAAATCTTAAAAAAATTAAAAGTCATAAAATTAAATAGCCATCATCCACCTTAGCCAGTCAAATCGATCTAGTAACTCCACTTCCATTACGTTTGTGGGGTGCTTAAAATGCGGGTGACATTTATTTCTGATGCCCAACTTTTTACTTCGAAAGATTTTAAAAATTAGCAAAGTAGTACAATGGATACTTCTAGAAATGTTAAGTTGTTGATATTCCACAACGCCTGCCTTCTCTCTGTCTATAATGTATGCACACAGCCATTCCTTTGTTGTTTTGGTAGAGCCACTCTCATAAATGAATTGCGGACATTGTGACACTGAAACAGCAGGTGCAGGACCTCCACAGGTGATCAGATGATTTCAGGTGATCAGAGTGCCTTGAATCTAGCCATAGCATTTTCGTGGCACTTTTTATAGGATGAAAGAACTAACAGTATAAAATAATTGAAGTGAGCAAAACTAAGAGAAATACCAAATGAGAGGTGGAACTTAAAAAAAAAAAAAAAACTGGCATAGGGACACCACCCTGGTGCCCTGGTTGGGCATCTGACTCTTGATTTTGGTTCAGCTCATGGTTTTAGAGTCAGGCTCTACGCTCAGTGGGAAGTCTGCTTCTCTCCTCCTCCTCCCCCTGCTTGTGCTCTCAGTCTTTCTCAATCTAAAATAAATAGATCTTTAAAAAAAATTGGCGTGTACTTATATATAGTCATATATATGGTTGTGCAACATGTTTATTCTCAGTTAATAGATCCTGGACATAATTTCCTATCATAGTTTCCAATCATAGATCAGAAATATCCCCATTCATGTTAACCCGAATATAGTTTTCCTTGGTATACTCAGTCACTGAAATACAGACAATTTTTGAAGATACTCCTGTGTCCAGTCCATTCACCTTAAGTTTTGTTGAATGCTAATCCTCGGAATGTTGAAAACCTAGATATTGTACGTCCATACCCTAGCTAATAAAATTTGAAGAGTTTTCTAAGTTTTATTATTTAAGTAATCTCCCCGCCCCATGTGGGGCTCGAGCTCATGAGCCTGAGATCAGGAGTGGCATGCTCCTCTGACTGAGCCAGTCAAGTGCCCCAAGATTTGAAGATTTTTTAAAGTACTTTATTCATTCATGAGAGACACAGAGAGAGAGAGGCAGAGACAGAGGCAGAGGGAGAGGCTCATCGCAGGAGCCCGATGTGGGACTCGATTCCTGGACCTAGGATCCCAACCTGAGCCGAAGGCAGACACTCAACTGCTGAGTCACTCAGGCGTCCCTGGTTTTTGTTTTTTAAAAGATTTTATTTATTTGACACAGAGAGCAAGAGTGCGCACACAAGTAGGTAGAGCAGCAGGCAGAGGGAAAGGGAAAGGGAAACTCCGCTGATCAGGGAGTCTGATGTGGGGCTCAATCCTAGGACCCCAGGATCATGACCTGAGCCAAAGGCAGATGCTTAACCCACTGAGCCACCCTGTACCCTAGCAGCATGTTTATACGCTGATGGCAGGGGGAGATCCAACAAGGTGGAGAAGATGAGAGTCTTTTGAACAAGATTCTGGAAGAATCAAGACAGGAGATAGAGGTTACTGCACAAGGGGAGGGCTGGCTTTTGTTGAGAGTGCTGAACTATCTATCCTACAGTAGCTGAGAAAGCCAAGTATGGGCCTAGTTGCAGGTAGATGGCCAATGTGCTGGTTTCTGTTTGGTACATGAATGAATTTGATTAACTTTAAAACTTGGTACTAAATTACCTGGCTATGATCATCTATTCTTCTCAAGAAGGATTGGCATTTTTGAATCTGGGACTGATTGCAATTTCTCATTCATATCATGAAATTGATTTGGGGTGCCTGGCTGGCTCAGTTGATGGAGCATGCAATGCTTGGTCTCGGGGTTGTGACTTTGAGCTATGTGTGTGGAGACTACTTAAAAATAAAATCTTTTTAAAAATTGTCTTAAGGGTGCACAACTCTTGAGCAATTAAATTCAAGGTTCTTAGATCATGCTATTTTTTTTCTTAGCTGGTCAAATATGGTCATTATTAAGAAATCTTTTTTTCAAGATTTTATTTATTTATTCATGAGAGACACTGAGAGAGAAACAGAGACATAGGCAGAGGGAGAAGCAGGCTCCTCTCAGGAAGCCCGATGTGGGACTCAATCTCAAGCACATTGCTCCAACATTACTAAGAAATGAATAATTACCAAATGCTGAAGGAGAAAGAAATGATCATTCTTGCGATCATGCTTATGTTTCAGTGTGTTCTATTTCAATTGTTCTAAAACATTTTTATTTTAATAGCACAGTTATTAAAGATGCCTACTTAGGGAATTTCCAAATAATCCAAATTGCTATTTTTAAAAACTAGGAGGGACGCCTGGGTGGCTCAGGGGTTGAGCGTCTGCCTTCTGCCCAGGGCCTGATCCTGGAGTTTCAGGATCAAGTCCCATGTCGGGCTCCCTATATGGAGCCTGCTTCTGCCTCTGCCTCTGCCTGTCTCTGCCTCTCTCTATGTCATGAATAAAAAAAAATAAAATTCTTAAAAAAAATAAAAATGTAATAATTGTGTATTGTTTAAAAAAAAAAAAAAAAAAAAACTAGGAACGTTCATCAAGTTACCTAAGGAGAAATTATAGTTCTAATTCCCCATGGGATCTTAAATGAAAAATTTTAAACCCAGCATCCTCTGATTTAAAAAAGGCGATAATACTTGGAAGCATTCAAAGATTTCCTTCATCTTTTATAACTATAAACTTAAACAGATCCATTGTAAAACACCTTAGGGTAGAGAGGGCAGGGATTTTCACACACTTGTAAAACGGGGGTATTTTGGGGGAACATTAAAACTACAGGTGTAGGTAGTTTCGTCTCACTGTCTTTTCCAATGGTCTGGAAGGCCAGGAACGGTTCAGGGCCTGTGTAGATAAGGGTCTTGACCCCCATATAATTTGCTTTGCCCTGAACTCAAGTTATATTTTCTCCTTCCTAGCAGTACCCACTTTCCACCACACGAGGGCAATAAGGACTCACCTAGTCACCCAGGCCCAGTCCAGGAGCAGCACCTTTTTGGAATCAGAAAGATGGAGATTCTCTTTCCTATACCTGCCAAGGGCCAGATACTTCATTTTTAACTATGATACACAGAAGTGCCTCTCCTGAAAACCCTTGGCAATCCAATCAACGAGTTCAGGATTGGGGGCCTGCCTGTGATGATCAATCTGTGAGAGATGAGGTTAAGAGCTACTGAGGGAAGGATCAGGACATTGCTGTCAATCAAACAGATTTGAGAGTCTGGGTAAGGAGGAATCATGTAAAAATAATAGAGAACCCGAAGGTGAGGTTGAAGGCAAGCCTTGCTCTGGATGCTGACGATTCTCTACCCTGCCTCAGATGAAATAGGCAGCAGCTAACAATTCTGAGTCCTGGCTTGCTTTTCTCCGTGAGGATGGCAGTTCACCACGTTATATAGGCACAGCACTTGAGGGACACCGGGCTGGCTCAGCGGTTGAGCATCTGCCTTCAGCTCAGGGTGTGATCCGAGGTCCAGGGTTTGAGTCCCACAGTGGGCTCCCTGTGAGGAGCCTGCATCTCCCTCTGCCTCTCTCATGTAAAAATAAAAAAAATAATAATAATAATTAAAAAAAAGACATCAGTTAAGAAGTCATAACATGTTTAGGGGTGCCTGAGTGGCTCAGTTGGTTAAGTGTCTGAATCTTTTTTTAAAATATTTTATTTATTTATTCATGAGAGACATACACAGAGAGAGGCAGAGACACAGGCAGAGGGAGAAGCAGGCTCCATGCAGGGAGCCCGACGTGGGACTTGATCCCAGGTCTCCAGGATCACAACTGGGGCACAAGGCGGCACTAAACCGCTGAGCCACCCAGGCTGCTCTGAATCTTTTAAATTAATTAATTAATTAATTAATTAATTAATTAATTAATTAATTTTAAAGCATCGGAATCTTGATTTCAGCTCAGGTCATGATCTCAGGCTCTGCACTCAGCTTAGAGGCCGCCTGTCCTCCTCCTCTGCTCCTCCCCCCTGCTTTCTCTCTCTCTCTCTCTCTCTCTCAAATTAATAAATAAAATCTTTTTAAACAAATGATAACATGCTTCTAAAGTGAGACATTCGTGATGTAACTCTTTAAGACAACGAAACAATGAGAAAAATAAGGAAGAAAAAAACCAATGAGATGCTATGTCGATCATCTGCAGAGACTGGATGGAAAAATTATTACAGAAACAATTTCTAGTTCTTATAGTCATTATGGAAAATAGTATGGAAGGGGAAGAGAAAGGGAAGGGGAAGGGGAGGGGGGAAGGGGAAGGGGAGGGGGGAAGGGAAAGGAAGAAAGGGGCACATGGTGGATCATAGATTGATGTTGTGCTGTTGAGTTCGATCCCCAGGTTGGGAGAAGAGGTTACTTAAAAAATAAACTTAAAAAAAAAAAAGAAAAACAAAAATCATTTCTATTTTTTTTTCATTTCTATTTTTAAAAGAAAATTTAAAATAATACTAGACTGTGGATCACACTAGCTTCACAGAATCATTCTTTCAGGGACTTTTTTTTCTCCTGAATGAGAAGCCAATATGTTTCGGCAACCTCAGACTGGATCCCCAAATTCCTCTTTGGATCAGCACCTTACTTGTATGGGTGAACGACCACGTGAATTGTCAGAGCATCTGCACAGGGAGGGAGGGGCACAGTCACGTGGGATTAAACAGACTGAAAGTCCCAGTTGGGAGCATGGGTCATGTGTTGGCTCATTTCTCCCTGGACGACCTTCACCGGGTTAGAAGCCCTTGAAAAGCACTTGCTCTGCTCTGGGAGGCAGTGAGGATCTCTGCGATCTCGAGGAGCAGGGTGTGCGGGCATCCATCCTCTCCGCCCGGGGCGCCCAGTGCGTGGACCCAGGAGGCCCGGGGCATCTCCGCACCACGCAGAATCCGGGCGCTCCACGCCCTCCTCCAGACCGACGTCCGCTCGTCGCCCCGCCCGCCGCCCGGAACGAGGCCGAGGCCGAGGCCGACGCCCGAGACCCTGCTGAGCCGTCTCCTGTCGCGGCCATGAACCAGCGCCAGGCAGCCGCCCGCCTGCGCGTCGTGCTGGGACACCTCGGCCAGACCTCCGCCAGGACCGGCGTATCCTTTGGGCTGCGGGAGCTCGGGCTGCAGGAGGGGTGGCCTCCAGGGTCCCCTGGGTCGGCGCCCGCGTCCCCGTGATGGTCCCGCCTGTTCCGGGCGCCCGGGGCGGGGGGCAGGGCGGCAGGCAGCAGGGGGCATCCGGCCGCCGGGAGGGCGCGGGCAGTGCGGGCCCCGGGGCTGATGCGCGCCCCCAGCCCCCGGCGTCCGCGCCGTCCCGGGCCCGGGGCCCCGCGCTGCGGGCGGAGAGCAGGCGGCGTGCGCGCAGCTCCCCGGGCCTCTGGCCGCGGCCGCCCGGAGCCCGGGAAAGGCGAAGCACGGGCCCGGCACCGCGCGCGGAGCTGCCCGGGGCGGCCGGGCGGGCGGGCGGGCGGGCGGCAGCGGGACCCTCGGGCCGGGCCGGCCCCCTCCGCGGGGGAGCCCGCTCTGGCCGCGGCCCCGGCGCTCCCCTCCTGCCCGGGACCTGCGTGCGCCGCCCGCCGCCCGCCGCGCCCAGGGGCCCGCGCTCTCCGCGGCCTCGGCCTTCACGAGGGCAGCTCGCAGGCGCCGTGGGCGCCACTGCTGTGGCATCCAGGACACGTCGCTGCAGGACAGGGACACCAAGTTGCCGGATAGAACCGGGTCTCCTGATCCCTCTGGGGGCCACTTCGGGGAGCCTGGGAAACGCTGCGCGCGATTTTCCCTTAAGCCGCGGGACTCGTCTCTGTCCTGCTGTGGGCAGGGTCCTGAAACCTTTCCTACAAATGAGACTGGCTGTTGTAGGATTGCTCTGAGTTCCAAGCCGCGATGCAGCGGTAAACGAAAGTCCAGCCGCCCTCCCACAAGGCTGATGAGGTGATCTCATCCGACGGGCCAGAAAGCAGAAACCCAGGCCAGGGGAGAGGCACACTCTTGACCGAAGCCATTTAACTAAAGCGGTGTGTTCCCGGGACGGGCACCGTCAACAGCAGCTGGAAACTTGCTAGAAAGGCAGATTCCAGGCTCATCTCTGACCCTGGACTCCAAACACCTGGGAGTGGGGCCCAGCCATCTGTTTTCACTTGTTTCGGATACATGCCCAACAGTGAGAAGCACCAACATACTGGGACTAGGGATAACTGGGTCCAGTCTGGTACTGCTGTTAACATTTGATATCATGGGCCCCTGGGTGGCTCAGTCCACGAGGCATCTGATTCTTGGATTCTAGCTCAGCTCTTGATCTCAGGGTTATGAGTTCAGGCCCTACACTCGGCTCTATGCTGGGCAATCAGCCTACTTAAGAAAGAAAGAAAGAAAAATCTGATATTCTGATCCTGCTGGTTCTTGCTTTTTTTTCATCTATGTTTCCTAGAACAGCACTATCCAATCAACTTTCTTTGATGCTGGAAATGTCCTACACCAGCATTGTCCAGTACATGTGGCCATTGAGCACTTGAAATATGGCCAGGGCAGGCTTCATTTTCATTCTCTTTATATTAAATAGACAGACGTGGCCGGAGGTTCTGGTATCGGACAGCTCTGCCAAGATGTTCAATGAATGTGTATGTGGTTAGTGCTCAGAGAGGATCCTGGAAATCCTGTGGCAGTTTCTTCCCAGCCTTAACTGGTCTTAAAGAGATGTGGATTCTGGCACAAAGCAGGGATTTTTTTTTTAAGGCATAAACCATAAGGCTTTTTTAAAATGCAGATATGCATTGAGAAGAAAATAAATATGACTTATAATTCCACCACTCACAGATCATTATCAGTCAGCTTTTTGGTGTGTTTCTTTTCTATGAATTTACATAATTATAGTCATACTGAATGTACAGCTTTTTGCATCTATTTTTTTCATGTTTACTAATATTATGTAGTAAACACCAGAAACATTTGGCTTTATATAATACCCATTTCCACACCATTAAAACATTTTTTAGAGAAAAGCAACTACCACCACCAAAACACACAGTGGTAGGAAGAATTTTGGACTGGAATATTGCTTTCTGGCCACATCTTGCTAGCAGCTGACAAAGGTCATTATCCTCTCTGCCTCAGGGAGAACAAACATTGGCTGGCAGTTCTGTGTCCCTGGCTGTTTCTCTCCTTGACAGTAATACTGTCCCCAGTTACATAAAGACATGACAAAAATAACATGTTTATGAGTAGTGACATTCTGACAGTCACTCCTTAAGCTAAAGAAACAAACAAAAAAATTAAAAGGAAAAAAGGAGGGACACCTGGGTGGCTCAGAGGTTGAGTGCCTCCCTTTGGCCCAGGACGTGATCCTGGAGTCCCAGGATCGAGTCTGGCATCGGGGTCCCTGCATGGAGCCTGCTTCTCCCTCTGCCTGTGTCTCTGCCTCTCTCTCTTGTTTCTCTCATGAATAAATAAATAAAAATCTTTAAAAAAAAAAAAAGAAAACTAGAAAGAATTTCTAGAGTTCCTGGCTCTTTAGGATATTTAAAATTATACTTGATTGTATGGATCACACTTTTCCTGCAGCCAGTGTCTATTTAATAGATATTTTTTAGGGGATCCCTGGGTGGCGCAGCGGTTTGGCGCCTGCCTTTGGCCCAGGGCACGATCCTGGAGACCCGGGATCGAATCCCACATCAGGCTCCCGGTGCATGGAGCCTGCTTCTCCCTCTGCCTGTGTCTCTGCCTCTCTCTCTCTCTCTGTGACTATCATAAAAAAAAAAAAAAAAAAGATATTTTTTAAAAGCCAGCTAAACTGTTTCTCATATTTGCACTGCATTACCAATAAATTCAATAACTCTTGTGAGAAGCACGTTTCTTCTCACTTCTATTTTCTTTTTAAAAAGTTTTATTTATTTGCTTATTTATTTATTTATTCATTCATTTATTTATCCATGAATGACACACAGAGACATAAGCAGAAGAAGATGCAGGTATCCTGATGCAGGACTCGATCCCAGGACCCAAGCCAAAGGCACAACCACTGAGCCACCCAGGTGCTCCTCTCCTCACCTTTAGACATGAACCTTACAATGTTTATTTGTTCAGTTTAGTGGAAGGAATAGTCACATAGAATAGGGAAATCTATGAAGGAAACAGTGATGGCTCAAGTGTGGGCTCAGCCATTCTCTGCTGGGTGACCTTGGACCAGTTACTGAGCCCAGGGGTCCAGGCCACCTGCTCTGGGCAGCTGGAATGCTGATAAAGGTCTTGGGGCTTCCAGCCCCTCCTCAGGACTTTGTGAATTGAAATGATGGAAGCAAGGGCGCATACCTGTCATCAGCTCTGTGTGTCTTCCCGGATGAGGGCTAATCCAGGGCCAACTGTGGGTTCCAGAAAATGCTGACTCTGAAATTTAATTTTATTTTCCTTAATTCATATCGTAGGTAGCTTACTCCACTTCGGGAGCTGTGTCTCCAAACAGCTTCCATCCTCCACAATTCCAGTAAGTAGATCCAATTGTCATTAAAAACCATAAGATATATATATATATATATATATATATATATATATATATATATATACAGCTTTTTCTAGTGGGAATTAAGATATAAAATACAACATATCATGTTGCCTGGTGAATTTATTACACAGGGGGTGCGGCACCTGGGTGGCTCAGTGGGTTAAGTGTCCAACTCTTGATTTCTGCTCAGGTCATGGTCTCGGGATGGTGGGATGGAGCCCCATGGAGGGCTCTGTGCTCAGCAGGGAGTCTGCTTGCCCCTTTCCCTCTGCTCCTCACCCTGTCCCACCTGTCCTCCCTTCCTCCATCCCTAAAGAGAATAAATAAAATTAAAAAAAATATTCATTATAGAAATCTTCTGTTGCCAGGACTTGTTCTAATTAAACCCAGGGAAAATGTTGAAGACCTTGACTTTAAATTTTTTTAAAGATTTTTTATTTATTTATTCATGAGACACAGAGAGAGAGAGAGGCAGAGACACAGGCAGAGGGAGAAGCAGGCTCCATGCAGGGAGCCTGATGCGGGACTCAATCCAGCGTCTCCAGGATCACGCCCCAAGCCAAAGGCAGATTCTCAGTCACTAAGCCACCCAGGCATCCCATAAAATAAAATTTGAAATATAAAATCTATTGGATTTGTTTCCCACCAAAAAGCCATAACATATTCCTTACAGAACAAATTAGAAAATCAGAGAAATAAAAGGAATTTTAAAAAATCATCCACAATTCCACTACATAAAGGCAATCAAATAATGTGTTTTTTTTATAATTTCTTTTCATTTTTTTCAAGTAGTGTCTTAGTTTTGCATAAATATAACTATATTTTACTATTATAAGCACTGTCCATGCTATTAAGTTCATTTTTTTTTAAAGATTTATTTAATTAAGAGAGAGAAAGCACGAGGGATAGCGACTGAGAGGAGGGACAGAGGGAGAGAATCTCAAGTAGACTCCCCACTGAGCCCGTAGCACCTCGTGGGGCTCAATCTCAGGACCCGTGAAATCATGACCTGATGGGAAATTACCAGTTGGCACTTAACTGGCTAAGCCACCCCAGGGTATATGCTCTTCACTTTTTTTTTTTTTTTTAATTTTTAATTTTAATTTTTATTTTTTATGATAGTCACAGAGAGAGAGAGAGACAGAGACAGAGACACAGGCACAGGGAGAAGCAGGCTCCATGCACTGGGAGCCCGATGTGGGATTCGATCCCGGGTCTCCAGGATCGCGCCCTGGGCCAAAGGCAGGCGCCAAACCGCTGCGCCACCCAGGGATCCCTGCTCTTCACTTTAATGCCTGAGTACTACCTATCCCGTTGAACAGATATAAGTAATTAATTATTCTTCTGTTTTTTTTTGACAGTAGTTAATGTTTTGGATTTAAACCTTTTTTTTTTTTTTTAAAGATTGTATTTATTTATTCTTGAGAGACACAGAGAGAGAAGCAGAGACATAGGCAGAGGGAGAAGCAGACTCTCTGTAGGGTGCCTGATGCAGGACTTGATCCCAGGACCCCAGGATCACGACCTGAGCCAAACAAAGACAGATGCTCAACCACTGAGCCACCCAGGTGCCCCTAAACGTTTTTTAAATAAATGTTCAGAAAAAAATAAAAATAATAAATAAATAAATAAATAAATAAATAAATAAATGTTCAGATTAGAGGTGCCTGGCTGGCTCAGTTTGAAGAGCATGTGACCCCTGATCTCGGGGTCATGAGTTAGAAGTCCATGATGGGTATAGAGAATACTAAAAAAAATAAACAAACTTAAAAAAAAAAAACCCTATGACTTTTTTTTTTTAAGATTTATTTATTTATTTATTTATTTATTTATTTATTTATGATAGACACACAGAGGGAGGCAGAGACATAGGCAGAGGGAGAAGCAGGCTCCATGCCAGGAGCCCGAGGCGGGACTGGATCCCAGGACTCCAGGATCACGCCTTGGGCTAAAGGCAGGCGCCAAACTGCTGAGCCACACAGGGATCCCTGACCTTTTTTTTTTTTTTTTTTTTTTTAATTTATTTATGATAGTCACAGAGAGAGAAAGAGAGGCAGAGAGAAGCAGGCTCCATGCACCGGGAGCCCCACGTGGGATTCGATCCCGGGTCTCCAGGATTGCGCCCTAGGCCAAAGGCAGGCGCCAAACCGCTGCGCCACCCAGGGATCCCTCACATTATTTTCTTAAAGTAAATAAAAAATACAAATGCTGGGTGGATGAGTAGTAGAAACATTTCTCAGGATCTTGATACAGAGTGTTGGGTTGTGATTTTTCGGTTGGACTTATTTGAAATTTATCTTTTCTTTAGGTATACTCAGCATAATGCTGTTCTAAGCCTAGAACAGAGAAAATTTTATGAAGAAAATGGGTTTCTTGTCATTAAAAGTTTGGTGTCTGATGCTGACATTCAACGCTTTAGGTACAGTAACCTTTCGTTATTTTACAGAAATATGTTGTATGTTTGCAATGGGAACATGGGTAAGAGTAGCGTGTGCATGTTCAGATATTTTTCAGGGACTGGTTCCTTGGGAAGTGGTTGGGAACATAAAGGGCTGGCTTTAATCTTAGCCCTTCTACTAAATGTTATGTGCCCTGGGGCAACTTACTTTCCATGCCTCTCCTTTCTCATCTGTAAAATGGGGATAGTAGTACTGAGCCCTAGTGTTGTTGTGAGGACTGAATAAAGTAAAAGACGCACAGAGTGCTTCCAACCGGGCCTGGGCCATGGAATGGAGGAGAGAAGTATTTGCCATTGTTACTCAGATGCAACCAAATCACAGATTTTCCCCACTATTTTCTTAGGCTAAGGAAGCTGTGAGTTCTCACAGTGAATTCTGGCCTCACAGTGAGGAGGCAGGGGCTTGTGAGCTGGCCATTTCCTCCTCCCCATGCTCAGAGCTGCTCAGCCTGGCCTGGAGGTCAACTTGGTGCAGAGACACCATCTCCTCAATCTTTGTGGATCTTTCCACAGAACTGGCCAGGCAGGTGCCTGGAGCCTGCAGTAATGACATCATCTGCCGATTTCATTTCCTAGGGACCAGTTTGAAAGGATCTGCAGAGGGGAGGTGAAACCAGAACAAATGATGATAATGAGAGATGTGTCCATTGCAAAATCAGAATATATTCCAAGTGAAAGGATGATTTCAAAGATCCAAGACTTCCAAGAAGACAAGGAACTCTTCAGATACTGCACTCTCCCTGAGGTTGGAGAACCTTCCTGTGTTTTCTTTGTTTTTAGGTTAACAGGCTAATCATGATGAGCCTCCAGGGTTCCCAGCTTTTGTGTAACACGGGAACAAACTGGTTGTCACTGTGTGTTGTCCACTTATAATAGATCTGACATCTTCCCATGTGACTTATATATTATCACTTGTGTATCTATATCTATATCATACTTGCAAACTTCTGCATAGCATCCCATTGTATCAATGTACCACAGTTTATGAACCATTTATTTCAAATGCTTTTAGTTTTATTTTTATTATTTTTTAAAGATTTTACTTATTTATTCATGAGAGACATAGAGAGAGAGGCAGAGACATAGGCAGAGGGAGAAGCAGACTCCTCACACAGAGCCCGATGCCGGATCTGATACCTGGACTGTGATCACACCTTGAGCCAAAGGCAGAGGCTCAACCGCTGAGTCACCCTAGTGTCCTGGTTGTGTGTGGAGATTACTTAAAATTTAAAAAATTCTTTAAACAAATGATAAAAAGAAAAGAATATTTTCCTGCCTGTACAGAGAAGACTGTACAGGCAGGCCACCTATCATGTCCAGCCCCTTGCGTTGGGGACAAAGGGGGACATGGCCCCTGAATCATCTATTCTTCCCAACCTCAAGTCTTGCAACGGAAATGGAACTTGTGAGCATCGATCAAGGAAGAAAAGCTTGAAGTTAGAGGCAACTTGCATTAGATGAATCACGATGAGGCCTCCAGGGTTCCCACTGTTCTCAAATGTGCACCATGCACGTGCTGGTTCATGCAATGATTTTTAGGAGGTGGGGATGATATAGTAGTTGGGTATTTATTTCAGTGTGTATTGGAAAAAGTAACCAGCGCATCTTACCTATGACTTCAGGAATATTATTAATCAGGATAAGACATGATTTAATTTAGGGAAATTATTGGCTAATATTGGGTAGTTCTGTCACATATGCTAGAAATGGTAAAATGGCTCTTGAGTCACTGAAGTTTAGAAAATACTGGTAGGAGATGCTGGGATGGCCTGGCTGGGTGGAGCATGTGAGTCATGAGCTCAAGCCCCACGTTGGGATAGAGATTATTTTAAAAAAAGTGATGCCTGGGTGACTCAGCAGTTGAGTGTCTGCCTTTGGCTCAGGGCACGGTCCCGGAGTCCCGGGATCAGATCCTGCTTTGGGCTCCCTGCATGGAGCCTGCTCCTCCCTCTTCCTATGTCTCTGCCTCTCTCTGTAAATAAATAAAATCTTAAAAAACAAACAAACAAACAAACAAAAAAACAGGAAAAGAAAATACTTGCCTAAGGGAATCCTAAAAGTTTATACCCTTTACAAAAAAAAACAAGTATGAGGCCTAACTCCTAGGATTTTAGTACCATTCGAGTGTTTCATGTTCAAGTTGCCAATATTCCTTATACATGAGATAAAATAGTGAGGAAAGCAGTAGAAGAGGCCTCATTTTTAGAGTCAGACAGAATTGGAGATGGAATATCATCCATTTCAATTGGCTCTGCCAACTTGGGCAATTTATCTGCAAGCTAATGATTCTTTAAAGCATCATTAATTCCAGGGGGCAGAGCAGCCCAGGTGGCTTGGCAGTTTGGCACCGCCTTCGGCCCAGGGTGTGGTCCCAGGGTCCCGGGATTGAGTCCCTCATCGGGCTCCATGGAGCCTGCTTCTCCCTCTGCCTGTGTCTCTGCCTCTGTGTGTGAGTGTGTGTGTGTCTCTCATGAATAAATGAATGACATCTTTTAAAAAAAAATTCCAGGGGCATTACTTTTCAGGGATCGTTGTGAGACGTAAGTGGCTGACACATTAAGCCCCTGGCAGGTGGTAGGCATGCAAAGCTGAGTGCTTTCCTCCCTAGTGGGTTAGGTGTAAGGAGGGAGCACACCCGCTGCCAGACCCCAGTCCAAATTCAGCAAACACACACATACCTCCCATCCCCCCACGCCCCCCACGAGCTCTCATTGCACCTTGCTGTCAAGCACCAGTGCCCATGTTATTATTTAACATCCTTCCAACAGAATATAGATGCCATGGGAGGAGGGACCTGCTCATCTCACTCCCCTGCTGCGTGTCCTTTTCTATCACTGTCTGGTTTGTAGCCCTCAGTGAAGAGCTGTGGAAAGGGAGGTGGCCTGACTGTGAAGTGTCCCCCTGTTGCTGTTCTTTTGTCTCCTGGGCTCTGCATGGCAGTTACACGTGTGTTGGGGCCTCTCATCCCTTCATTTTTTTTCTTTCTTTTTTTTTCTTTTAAGATTTTATTTATTTATTCATGATGCGCGCACACACACACAAAGGCAGAGACATAGGCTGAGGGAGAAGCAGATTCTTTGCAGGGAGCCCAATGGGGGATTTGATCCCAGGACCCCAGCATCACACCCTGAGCTGAAGGTAGGCGCTCAATCTGTGAGCCAGCCAGGTGCCCCTGACGGTCCCTTCTTATGAAGAATCTCCATGAGGGAAAGAGAAAGGTGTCCTCTCCCTGGGCATCTATGGACAGTTTCAGTTGAAAGAAGGGTATTCCTGTCCTTCCCAGTCGAAAGCTGAGAGAAACTCATCCCATTCTCATAGAAAAAGTGATTCAGTTTCCAACTGGCTTGAAAGAGCCTGCTTAATTGAGTGTTGCAGATTTCCAGTGCTGACTTTTTCATTCTTTGTTTGCAATGTTGTGACATACCAACAGTTTTTTAAAAATATGTATTCTTGGTAGGGAGGGGCAGAGGGAGAGAAACACAAGTAGACTCACCACTGAACAATTAGTCCAACCTAGCCCATGATATTATGACCCTGGGATCATGACCTGAGCTGAAATCAGGAGTCGGATGCTTAACCAGCTGAGTCACCCAGGGACTTCTACCAAGTGTTTTGTTATACATTGACATCCTGGCTCTTGTACAGATAACTGTACTTTATACCATGGGCCTATTTATTTGATTTCTCATGAAACTTTTTTCTTCTTTTCTCTTAGATTCTGAAATATGTGGAGTGCTTCACTGGACCCAATATTATGGCCATGCATACAATGCTGATAAACAAACCACCAGATTCCGGTAAAGGGCTCTTATTTCAAAGAGGAAAAAAAAAACCCAGGAAGTTTCAAACGTTCCAACTATAGCTGTGTGTATAACTGCTAAACTTTGGGTTTTTTTTTTAAGATTTATTTATTTATTCATGATAGACACACAGATAGAGGCAGAGACACAGGAGGAGGGAGAAGCAGGCTCCATGCCGGGAACCCGATGCGGGACCCGATCCCGGGACTCCAGGACCCCGCCCTGGGCCAAAGGCAGGCGCTAAACCACTGAGCCACCCAGGGATCCCCAACTGTTAAACTTTGATAAATAAATATTTATATACTTTTATTCATGTCTCAAAACAGCACACATAATAGTGAAGTAGAATAGTTATTTCAGATATATTTTTTAAAGATTTTATTTATTTATTCATGAGAGAGAGAGAGGGATCCCTGGGTGGCTCAGTGGTTTGGTGCCTGCCTTTGGCCCAGGGCGTGATCCTGGAGTCCCGGGATCGAGTCCCACGTTGGGCTCCCTGCATGGAGCCTGCTTCTCCCCCTGCCCGTGTCTCTGCCTCTCTCTCTCTCTCTCTCTCTCTCTCTCTCTGTGTCTATCATGAATAAATAAATAAATCTTTTTTTTTTTTTTTTTTTTTTAAAGAAAGGCAGAGAGAGAAGCAGGCTCTATGCAGGGAACCCAACATGATATTATAATAGCAACCATCAGTTGCTATTATTATAACCATTACCTCTAAGCTTTGTTAACCATTCTCACCTATGATAGCATGAATTCTGCTTTCCTGATTGAAGACATTATTATTACTAACAAAATTAAAACTATATTTATAAATCACAAACTACAGTTGCTTTTAAAAATTCCTTGTGCTTGCTCAAATGTAGCTCCTAAGATCTCATTACCAAAGAAAGTGATTTGAGAGTTAAAACCCAGGAATGTGTACTTTAAAAAGATTTTGTGAAGCCCAATGTGAGACTTGAACTCATGACCCTGAGATCAAGCCTTGAGCTGAAATCAAGAGTCAAATGCCTAACTGACTGAGCCAACCAGGTGCACCAAGGAATCTGCATTTTTTAAAAAAGATTTTACTTATTTATTCATGAGAGACACAGAGAGAGAGAGAGAGAGAGAGAAAGACAGAGACAGAGACACAGGCAGAGGGAGATGCAGGGAGCCTGATGTGGGATTCGATAGTGGGACTCCAGGATCACACCCTGGGTGCGAGGGCAGGCGCCAAACCGCTGAGCCACCCAGGGATCCCCGGAATCTGCACTTTTGAAGCCACCCCAGCTCTTGGGCCATGCTGAGAAATTCTGCTCTACCTGTAATAAACTGATCCTTCAAAATTCTTTATCCTTTCCCACTTTTTCTGGAGAAAAAGAGCCAGGAGAACTTTATTTGACAGGCCTGTAGCTTAATTAACATCACCAAATCTTTCCTACTCTGGATGTCTTGTTTAGAGACGTCGGGTTGGGGATGGGGGAGCACCAGATTCAGAGTGGAAAATAGGGAGAAACATAAAAATGGCTGAGAGATCTCTGACTCTCCACAGTGATTGTATGCCAAGTGCATCTCATTCTGTGATGTACTTTTTGGAGACCTTTTATTAATTTAGTTAACTGATATTTTTTGTATCAGCCACTTAGAAGGCTGACTGGGAACCAACAATTTGGTTACTCTCTTCAATTACTCAAACTTTTTTTTTTTTTTTTTGAATACTAGGTTCTATGCCCAAACCACAATTACAAAGGAATAAAACACAAAAGAATTCATGACATGAAAAAAAAAAAAAAAGGATTCATGACATGTATGAATTGCTAGTGAATGCTGTGTGTCAGTACGTCCTCGGCTCCCAGGAACCCAGAAAAAAAGTAGAGGATCTGGAGTCGCCCTGTGGATTTGATATTCAAATTTGATGCTTAGCTCTCTGGACTGATTTTCTGTAATGTTGTTTCACTTCTTTGGGTTTTGTAGGTTTTGCAGGCAAAAGAGATGAAATCTGAGATGCGAGTGTGTGTTAACAGCAGGATCTGTTTCAGGCAAGAAGACATCCCGCCATCCCTTGCATCAGGATCTGCTCTACTTCCCCTTCAGGCCCAGCAATAAAATTGTCTGTGCTTGGACAGCCATGGAGCACATCGACAGGAACAATGGCTGCCTGTGTGTGCTTCCAGGCACACACAAAGGCCCTCTGAAGCCACACGATTATCCCCAATGGGAGGTATGTCTCGTTAGAGGAGGAATCTTACCTTTTTATGTCGTTGTTTTCTTTTAAGATTTTATTTATTTGTTTGAGAGAGAAAGAGCACAAGCACGTGGGAGAGGAGTCGGGGAGAGACAGAGGGGAAGGGGAAGGGGCAAGCAGACTCTGCTGAGTCAGATAAGTGGCTTGAACTTCGCACCCTGAGATCATGACTGGAGTTGGCATCAAGACTTGGACCCCCAACTGACTGAAACATCCAGGCGCCCCTAGAGGAGAAATCTTAACCAGAATATATGTATTTTTAAAGTATAATCGCCATTTATTTTTTTTCTGGAGAACACTTTTTCTTCAGTTGTTAAGGACCTAGCTCCTTGAGAGTAAGGCTGGAGGACAGAGAGGCTTGGATGGAGGTTTAATGAGACAAGAAGGATACGGAAAATTACAATGAAGCAGATCTGGACTCAAAACAGAGCCACACAGGGGCACCTAGTGGCTCAGTGGTTGAGCATCTCCCTTTGGATCAGGGCGTGACCCTGGAGTCCTGGAATCGAGTTCCGCATCGGACACCCGCAGGGAGTCTGCTTCTCCCTTTGCCTGTGTCTCTGCCTCTCTCATGAATAAATAAAATATTAAACACACACACACACAATAAAATTAACATGTTGGGGAAAAAAAGGACTTAGCTCCTTACGTGGGCTTCGGTGAAGGTTGTAGGACAGCACCTGCAGGTCTAAATTGGGGTGGGGGTGTTTGGTCCTTCCATGCTTCACAAGAGCGATTCCTGACTACCTGCAGTGAATGGCACAACTCATACAATAATGTACTTTCACATACAGCTTGGGAAGCACATAGGCCTCCACTATGTTCAGAAGAATGAACTTCTTAATGACCTTGTCCTTGGGCACACAATGGGCGCAGTTGGTGTAGCAGATAGGCTGCATGTGGCCACGGCCTTTTTTGGCACGACCATTATTTGTTCTTTTCTTAGCCATCTTGGGCACGGGACCAAGAGCCAGAATATTTTTTGTTTTGATTTCAATCAGTATCCATAAAGAGCTTTAACATTGAGATGGCATTTCCTTCGTAATAAAACATCGTTATAGGATTTGGAATTAGAATCAAGGAAGATTCAAGGATGTCAGGTAAAATAACCATTTTTCCTTCATGAAGTGTTGGAAAGCTGATCAGTGTAGGGAGCTTTGGTAGGTGCTGTATAGGATCTGAGATTATCAAGCCTAATTGCAGAAGTAAGACAAACACTTGCAATACCACAATCCAACGTCAAGTGCCAAGTACTTGTTACGCACCCTTCATGAATGCATTATATAACAGGAAGTTAGTACTTGACTCTGGGGAAGCATGAGTAGTATTCCATTGCATGACTGTTGCATGGTGTATGGATAGAGCTAGTGATGTTGGAAGAGTACAGAAAGCTTTTGAGCCCATGAATGGTGAGATCAAATTCGTTCTTCAAGAATGATAATCTAGAGGCCTAGAGAAGAATATACTGGAGGTGAGAGTCCAGAGGCAGAGAAACCAGAGAGGAGGTGATAAGTGTTTTAGGTATGAGACAATAAGGTCTTGAAACCCCATAATGATGGTCAGAATGGGAAGAGCATGGGTTGTTAAGGCAGGAAGAATGAATGTGGTTTGTAGGAAATAAAGAATATGGCTTTCAGGCCTCTGTCTCATTAGTTAGATTCTTGCACTGAAGATTAGTGCCAAAGAAAATATTGGAGTCTGGATTCTGATATAAAATCTGAAACTAAAAAAAAAAAAAAAAGTCTGAAACTATAAGATTCATCAATTAAATTGAGGTTTAGGGAAAGTTTGATGCGGACAACAGAAGTGGGCTGTGGCTGACTTAAGGCAAGGGGAGTGTTTTGGAGGGTAGCAGGTATCTGCTGAGTCCATGGAAAGGCTGGCTAGCTCGGATGAACAGGAAAGTGGAGGTCACGTTCAGTGGGAACTGAACCTGGTGGGAGCAACTGAACCTTGACCATAACCAGTGCCTTCCATCCTCTGCTCAGATCCAAAGTGACCACAGAGGAAGGTCAGATTGACTTAGATCATGTATCCACCCTGGCCAGGAGAGAAGTGCACTGGATCAAAGCCCCAGTGAAGTCCAGCAGGAAAGCAGTCCTTTCCCCAGGAGAATGTGGCATAACCTCAGGAAGAGGAATGTGATGCCGTCCTCCCCCCATAACCATTACTTAATGTAATAACTGATTTTGAAATAGTTATTTAAAAAAACACAATGTTTTCCTTTTTTTTTTTTTTTTTTAAAGAACTTATTTATTCATGAGAGACGCACAGAGAGAGAGACAGAGGCAGAGACACAGGCAGAGGAAGAAGCACGCTCCATGCAGGGAGCCCAATGTGGAACTCGATCCTGGAACTCCAGGACCACGCCTTGGGCCAAAGGCAGGCGCTAAACCGCTGGGCCATCGAGGGATCCCCAAAGTTTTTCTTCTTAATTATGGATGTGACATCAGTGCTTTCTGAGCTGAGAAAAATAGAGATTTACTCTCTGCTGGTTTGGGAGAACAGTTTGCTTCTTAGAGGTACTCTTGAGTTATAGAAGAATGGTTCAGGCAAAGTTCTAGGTGAGGAGAATATCATACTGGGAAAGACAGGTAACTTAGGCTTGCTCATTTAACCCTTTTTGGTGGAAATCTTAGTCAAATATATTCCTTTTTGAGTCTGCCTAGAAGAATGCACTATTCCAGACTTCTTGCAGTTTCTGGTTATTCTAAGAGCCTCTCTCTTGCAAAGGGCCATTGTGTAATCTAGGAAGACTGAAGATTTCAGGAGAAAACCAAGTGCATTACAGCAGCACTATTACCACCAATGCCTGCCTGAGAGTAATCCGGCTTTTATAAAATAAAGTGTCAGATGTAATTTTTTCCATTCCCAGAGGGCCGTCATCTTTCCTCTGGGCTCCTCTGGGCTCACGTTGGTATCATACTGGGAAAGAGAGGATCCCTGGGTGGCTCAGTGATTTAGTGCCTGCCTTTGGACTAAGCAGGGCCTGACCCTGGGGTCCCGGGATCGAGACCCACATCGGGCTCCCTACATGGAGCCTGCTTCTTCCTCTGCCTGGGTCTCTGCCTCTCTCTGTGTCTCTCATGATTAAATAAGTAAAATCTTTACAAAAATATATCATCCTGGGAAACGATGATTATACATTCAGGCTTGAAAGGCGACTTCCATGTTAACTACAAAATGCAACGTTGATCTAGATCCTCATTTATAATTCAGTTATGAAGGGTAAGAAGAAATTTCAGCATCTTCCTTTGCCTCCCTAAATCCATGATTTTAATATCATAATGTGACTTTCACAGCCACACATCTGAGAAGCTTTTGTATATTTGCAGTACCTGTTAAGAATCTATTTATCTTTTTCTCTTGGAAGAACTTAGGAAACCTTTGCTTTTCCTAATGAGTCATTGATAAAATTTTTAGTCATTGAGTTCCTCAAATACAGAGTTGGGTTCTCTTATGTGTTCTAGGGGGGCGTGAACTTAATGTTCTATGGGATCCAGGACTATGATGAAAAAACCCCCCGCATGCACCTTGTGATGGAGAAGGGAGACACCGTTTTCTTTCATCCTTTGCTCATCCACGGATCAGGCTGGAACAGAACTCAAGGATACCGCAAGGTATGCATTACATCACCGTGCTTTCCAAAGACGAATAGGTTAGAAGCAAAAATGTCAAGATATGTGAAACTTTATGAGATTTGTGATGTTTAACTAAACTGCTCTTGCTCTGGGGCAGCACCGGTGGCACAGCTGTTTAGCGCCGCCTGCAGCCTGGGGTGTGATCCTGGAGTCCCAGGATCGAGTTCCACGTCAGGCTCCCTGCATGGAGCCTGCTTCTCCCTCTGCCTGTGTGTCTGCCTCTCTCTCTCTCTCTCTCTCTCTCTCTCTCTCTCTCAATAAATAAATAAATAAATAAATAAATAAATAAATCTTAAAAAAAATAAAAATAAACTGCTCTTGCTCTGGTTTATTTACCAGGGAATATATTTGATACCTCATGCTTTTTTGCTAAGTTATCAGTAGGAGGCCATGAGACCTCAGTTTCCCAATCCTACTGATCCTGAATTAGGAACATTCATAGAATTGCTTCAGAGAAAGAACATACTTGGTAGCCCACAGCCTGTGCTTTTGGAGACAGAAACAATGGCTGATGTACTAAAATCTTAAAATGGGAAATGGATAAAGGAACCATTTATGACGGCAGTTTATAATAGCTTTGATATTGAATTGGCTGCCCAGAAATAAGATTTAGCAGTGATTCATGTTTTTTGCCCCTTAGCTATGAATATATTAAAAACCTATTGATTTCATTGCTTACATTAAGATTTGACAAATTTCCCATATTCCCAGATTTCTCTCTTCTCAAATATTTAGCAGATCTCACAGCACTGTGGACTGACATTACCCACATTACATGGCTCTTATTACGATATATTGGGGTTTTTTGGGGTTGAGTGAAGCGTGCCAGTTTGTCACACCAACACACCAATTGTCTCCCTAGGTGCAGGGTAGGCTACCAGGTTTCATCTTCCGTTCATTCATATTTCCACCAGGTCAACAGGGCCAGGATGAGGGTGAGGCAAGAAAGCCCTCTCCTCCAGGGAAAATATAACGGGGTTAGGAGGATGGTGCTAAAAAACCTCAACAATCAAGTTAAATGATAGTTTAAGGCAGTATTTAGAAAATCAAAATCAATGCAAAAAATATCTGTGATGAACACAATGCCAAAAATTTTTTAATGCCAAAATTTTAAATACTTATATTTAAATACTTATAGTTTAAATACTTATATTTATACTTTAAATACTTATATTAGTTTCTTAGATCAGACTCCCCACCAGCATGACCCTCAGAACTGTACAAGCAGGGGTACAGCCACAAGGACATAAATAATGTGAATGTTTTCGGGATTCATGAATTTGGGCCTTTTATCATGTATCCTTGGTGTCAAAATTCAATTTGATATGAAAATGGAATTTTATGTGTATGTGTGTGTAAAAACAGGATGCTAAGACAAATAGTCTGAAAGTCTGTATGAGTTAGAAAATTATATTACTTTTTTTTTTGAAAGATTTTATTTATTTATTCATGAGAGACACAGAGAGAGAGAGAGAAGCTTAGACACAGGCAGAGGGACAAGCAGGCTCCATGCAGGGAGCCTGATGTGGGACTTGATCCCAGGTCTCCAGGATCACGCCCTGGGCTGAAGGCGGGGGCGCTGAACCGCTGAGCCACCCAGGGATCCCCTTATATTACTATCTATATGATCAGGATTATAAACTGTGTAGGATAACTACATACCGAAAGATCTCATGTCAAAACCTGAAAATATAGTATACAGTGATTCCTGTATGAAACTAAAAGGTAAATAATAAGAAAACCAAGTAATGTGAATGATAATATCCTAACTTTGCAATTTTCAACTACTTTATTTGAAAAAAGATGGACCCTTACAAAAAAAGACTTAAAAACACATATAGGTAATGTACTTATCCCCTCTGGCCTCAGGTGTCACTACTCCTTGGTGTGTGTGGGGGCTTCCATGGGAAATGGAGTTTGTGACTCCACTGTCTAGAAATTTCATGTTGTGAGCAAAGCAGGCAGCTCTTCTGAGAAGTGAGGTCACCTCAAGAGAACTAACATGCGACTAGGAAAGTGAGTTTTAAGTTTATCTGCTGATAACCTTTTTAAGAATGGGGAGAACCAAGTAACCTCCTCTTACCTTCAGAAGGAAACAAGATGAGTGCCGTATATGAATGCTATTGGACTTCAAATGTTCTTTTGATTTGACAGGAGTGGGTGTGTATATTATTTTCCTTCGCAAGGTATTTTGTGTGTTTTTTTCTTGATCTTTAGACATTAAAATAACAAAGCACCACAAACTCAGCTGAGTAACTAACTTCTGTGACTAAGAAGAGGATGAAGAACCCTGGAACCCATTCCTGTTTAGGACTCGAGGACATGCACTCGCTAGATAAATCACATGTTAAAAATTAAAGTCCTCTTACTCTTGTCATTATGTTCTCTGCCCATTTTGAAAACAAGTATCCCAGGGAGTTTAAAACCTCTTGGAATTTCTCAGTCAGCCTTTAGCTGTACCTGGGGGGAGATAAGATATTGAACCCCAAAGAGACTAATCCAAGACACGATGGAACATTCTGGAAATCAAATGCTAGTGAACTAGCTGATGTTCTAAAAGAAGTCTTTCTGTTTGGTTGTTGCTGTTAACAGATATTTTTCTCCCCCAATATTAATCATTTCACCCTGTACAGGCAATTTCCTGCCATTTCGCCAGTGCTGACTGCCACTACATCGATGTGAAAGGCACCAGTCAAGATGTCACTGAGAGGGATATTGTAGGGATTGGACATAAATTATATGGAATTCCGAAAGACACCAGCCTGAAGGTATGTTTGGGTGAGATGACAGGTTAAACTTCTTTTCTCCTTCAGATACTTGATAATTCTCATATCTGGTTTACTTTTAAAGGATATTATTTATTCACTTGAGGGAGAGAGAGAATATGAATGTGGGGGGTAAGGACCGAGGGGAGGGTGAAGCAGAGTCTACTCTGAGCAGGGAGCCTATTGATGAGCATAATTCCAGGACCTTGAGAAAAAAGGGTAGACCCTTAATTGAGTCACCCAGGCACTCTAGCTACCTGGTTTAATTTGGAAGCATAATGTGCATTGTTTAGAGCACCGTGCAGAAGCCTTGCTGAGATCCACTGAGAATTTCAGCTAATACTTGCTTCCCCCACGTGGGGCACCTGAGCATCCCAGACTTCTTTATGTCTTTTGGCCGCCCTGTGCTGTGTAGGCTATCCTGTTCCAGGACCGGCAGGTAGGAAAGGAAACAGATCTGGAGGAGAGCAAGTGAGCAACAAAAGCCACCTTCTGAATGCACATAAGGAAAGTTAAAGGTTTGGGATGTTACCCATAGGCCTCCCTTAATTTCTCTACAACAGAGTATTTACATATATGCAGATCCAATAACTGTCCCAGAAGCAATTCTCAAGCAGGTTTCTGGGTGGGTCAGTTAGCATCTGGGGTTCCACGGAGCTGATGGCAGAAACCACTGATGCTTATCAAGAGGGGACATGAGACATTATTTCATATGCTTTGCTACTTAATACACAACACTTGTAAAGTAGTTGCGTGTAGCTAGTGGGCATTCAGTGCTGCTGATGATCCCCAGACAAATTACAGTCAAGCCAAAGAAATAGACATATTTGCCTGGTAGACAAAGACATTTTAGCCTCCGAACCAAGAGGCTGATCCTATGTTTCAATTTGCAGGAATCACCAATATATGTTTTCCTAGGGGGTGACAGGACCTCCACGTAGACTGAATGTAATGATAACTCGGCCCCTCTAGTACTGTGAAGAGTACCGCACACCAGCACTACGCTACTGGGCCACTGGGAATCACCTTCTGAAAGTCATTCCCAGCTGAAGAATCTTACTTCCCCCTTGGCCCCTTCTCCCTTTAGAACCTATGAATCTATCCCATATCAGAAGAGGCTCTCATTTCACATTTGCCGATGGTGGGAAGTCTTGTCCTTCTCTCTTTGCCCAGTTTTTATTTTTTATTTTATTTTATTTTTTTAAAAGATTTATTTATGTATTTGTTCATGAGAGAGAGAGAGAGGCAGAGACACAGGCAGAGGGAGAAGCAGGCTCCATGCACCGGAAGCCCGATGTGGGACTCGATCCTGGGTCTCCAGGATCGCGCCCTGGGCCAAAGGCAGGTGCTAAACCGCTGCGCCACCCAGGGATCCCCTACCCAGTTTTTAAAACGCTTTTTTGAAGGCATCCTATTTTGTCAAGTGGGGCTTCCGGGCTACACACTGATTCTTGCAGCAGGAAAAAAAAGCATATATTGGTTGGCAGATTGTCAGGGTTGTAAATGAATGAACTGCCTCCAGTATTTATTTCAATTATTTGAGAGAGAGAGAGAGAGAACGTGAGCAGGAGGTGGGGGTACGGGCAGAAGGAGAGGGAGGGAATCTCCAGCAGATTCCCCACTGAGCCAGGACCCCAACACGGAGTCCATCCCACCACCCTGAGATGAGTTGGGCTCTTAACTGACTGAGCAACCCAGGTGCCCCTCCCTCCCCGCTCTTAAGGAAAAAATGAAAAGTCCAAGAGGCTACCAGAAGTGATGCAGGTGACAGAGCTACATTTCAGAGTCAGGTTGAATTCTGAAATTAAGCATTCCACCAGACCTTGCTGCCTGTCAAAAATAAACAAGAAACCAGAAAGCTTGTTGAATCAAAAGTCTGTTGTTTGATTAAGAATAAAGCAGTAATACCAAATCAACCCAATACCAAATCATGACCTGATTTTCACTGAGGAGCAGATCACTCTAGATGAGGCAGCGAGTGGCTAAAGGAAACCCAGACAAGGAGTACAGGTCTTCTTGACCAAACAGCATGCTAAGCCTGTTGTGGACACCTGTAGTCAACAGGAGCACCAATTGGCACAGGCTGACTGGCGTCTGGCTCTCTCAGTTTGTTCAATGCGATTTTATTTTATTTTGCTTTATTTTATTTTAAAGATTTTATTTATTTATTCATGAGAGACACAGAGAGGTGGAGACATAGAGAGAGATGCACGGTCCCTTTGGGGTACCTGATGAGGGACTTCATCCCATTCCCAGGATCATTACCTGAGACAAAGGCAGATGCTAAACCACTGGGCACCTTGGCACCCCTGTTCAACATGATTTTAGATCGTAAAATCTAAATTAGATTGTACTGACAAGTAAATTATTGGGAGTCTTAGAATATGGTTTATTTACTGATTGGATCATTGTGGAGAATTTTTCTATTTAACTATTGGTAGATGCTAGAAATCTACCTTGTCTTATGCTGAGCACATTCCCAGTGTTCCACGGACTCACTGTATTTGGCTTTATTTCCAGGAGGTGTCTAGATATCGAGCCCGGCTGGTGAAAGGAAGAAGGATCAACCTTTGAAGTAGCTGCCTCCTGGAGCTCTTTGAGACAAAAACCAAAAGGAATCAAGATGCCTGTGGAACATGTTTTATTAATGAGCTGTCCTAATCTTTCCTGTCACTTGTTATGAAGATCACAACGCACTTACAGGGAACTTTATGGGATTTGGTTAGCTCTGGGTGAGGGGCTGTTGCTTTAATGGATGAACAGGTGTAACAGTGGCCTATTACTGTCGTCAGGAATACTACTTTGCACCTAATAAAGGTCACTGATGTCTAATTTAAGTGTGTTCAGTTACTTTCATTCAGTTAGCTCTTTGCCCAAGCAAGAAGGAATGCTTTGAAACTCAGGGTCTGCTGACTTTTTTGCATCCCTCTTCTGGAAATCCCACCACCCACTGATTTCATGGCATGAGAGACTTCTCAGATCTAGAACACTATCCTCTACACATACGTTTAATGAACGGTATTGTGGAGTGAGGACAAAGGTGGATGCTCATGCTCTGACACAGGAGTCCTTGCATGACTTCTCCAACCCAGCCAGCCTCCTTAAAAAAACACAGGATCTTTCCAAATCCCTTTCTCTCTTGCTGAAGAAGGAAGACAAAGGTGACTCCCACTGCTAGTTTTTATTGAGTTAGGCAGCTGAAAACCCTCAGCATTTATGAATGAAACCTAAACTCTCTCAAGGTACAGAGAAATTGTTAGTTTTGATTTCTAATGGGCACAAACTGGGGAAATTTGTTTTATTTCATTTTAAGAGTATTTATTTATGTTACGGAGAGAAAGCACAGGCAGCAGCGATTTGGAGGGGCAGAGGGGAGGGAGAAGCAGACTCCCTGCTGGGCAGGGAACCTGAGGCGGGGGGCTCAACCCCAGGACTCTTAAATCAGGACCTGAGCCTAAGGCAGAGATGCTTAACCCACTGAGCCACCCAGGTGCTCCTCTCCTCACCTTCAGACATGAACCTTACAATGTTTATTTGTTCAGTTTAGTGGAAGGATAGTCACATAGAATAAACTAGGGAAATCTATGAAGGAAACAGTGATGGCTCAAGTGTGGGCTCAGCCATTCTCTGCTGGGTGACCTTGGACCAGTTACTGAGCCCAGGGGTCCAGGCCACCTGCTCTGGGCAGCAGGAATGCTGATAAAGGTCTTGGGGCTTCCAGCCCCTCCTCAGGACTTTGTGAAATGAAATGATGGAAGCAAGGGCGCATACCTGTCATCAGCTCTGTGTGTCTTCCCGGATGAGGGCTAATCCAGGGCCAACTGTGGGTTCCAGAAAATGCTGACTCTGAAATTTAATTTTATTTGCCTTAATTCATATAGTAGGTAGCTTACCCCCACTTCGGGGGCTGTGTCTCCAAACAGCTTCCATCCTCCACAATTCCAGTAAGTAGATCTAATGGTCGTTAAATACCATACGATATATATACAGCTTTTTCTAGTGGGAATTAAGATATAAAATACAACATATCATGTTGCCTGGTGAATTTATTACACATGGGGTGCGGTGCCTGGGTGGCTCAGTGGGTTAAGTGTCTGACTCTTGATTTCTGCTCAGGTCATGGTCTCAGGATGGTGGGATGGAGCCCCATGGAGGGCTCTGTACTCAGCAGGGAGTCTGCTTGCCCCTTTCCCTCAGGTCCTCACCCTGCCCTGCCTGTACTCCCTTCCTCCCTCTCTAAAGAGAATAAATAAAATTAAAAATATAATTCATGGGGCAGCCCGGGTGGCTCAGCGGTTTAGCACCTGCCTTCAGTCCAGGGCCTGATCCTGGAGACCTGGGATTGAGTCCCGCGTCTGGCTCCCTGCATGGAGCCTGCTTCTTCTGCCTGTGTGTGTGTGTGTCTCTCTCTCGAATACATAAATAAATAAATAAATAAATAAATACATACATACATACATACATACATACATACATACATACATATTTTTAAAAATATAATTCATTATAGAAATCCTCTGTTGCCAGGACTTGTTCTAATTAAACCTAGGGAAAATGTTGAAGACCTAATTTTTATATGTATTTTAACATTCAAAAAGGCAAAAAATATCTGAAATGTATAATCTGATTAAATTTTTTAAAGATTATTTATTTTTTTATTCATGAGAGAGACAGAGACACAGAGAGGCAGAGACACAGGCAGAGGGAGAAGCAGGCTCCATGCAGGGAGCCTGATTCGGGACTGAATCCTGGAACTCCAGGATCATGCCCTTGGCGGAAGGCAGGTGCTAAGCACTGAGCCACTCAGGGATCCCCTAACCCGGTTATTTCACATTCAGGCATGTTACACCTCATTGAAGTTAGCCCTTAGTGTGTGGTCATACTGCTCTATTAGGTAGTATCTTTGGTTTATCTTAAATTACCTTTGTAGGAGAAGACATGATATCCATGGAATATTATCATAGAGCCACAATTCTGATGTAAATTATTGGATGGGATGCTCTGAGTTGTGCATATGCTATACACTGACTTGGGATTTTTCAACTTTGATTTCTTCTGAGAATGTATGATTTAATATAAAACATAAAATCTGTTATATTTAAAATAAAATTAAAATATAAAATCTACTGGATTTGATTCCCACCTAAAAAAACCATACATATTCCTTACAAAACAAATTACAAAATCAGAGAAATAAAAGGAATTTTAAAAAATCATTCATAATTCCATTACATAAGGCAATCACTTAAAAAAAGTGTTTTTAAAAAAATTTCTCTTCATTTTTTTCAGATAGTATCTTGGTTTCATGCAAATCTAAGTATATTTTACTATTATAAGCACTATCCATGCTATTAAGTCCTTCATTTTTTAAAACGATTTATTTAATTAAGAGAGAGAAAGCATGAGTGGTAGCGAGTGAGAGGAACAGAGGGAGAGAATCCCAAGCAGATTCCCCACTGAGGCCATAGTAAGCCATGGGCTCAATCTCAGGACCCATGAGATCATGACCTGATGTGAAATTACCAGTTTGCACCTAACCGACTAAGCCACCCCAGGGCACATGCTCTTCACTTTTAAAGCCCGAGTCCTATCTATCCCATTGAGTGGACATAAGTAATTAATTATTCTTCTATTTTTTGGTGACAGTAGTTAATGTTTTGGATTTAGACCTTTTCTAAATACATGTTGAGTTTAGGGGTTCCTGGCTTGCTCAGTCAGAAGAGCACATGACTCTTGATCTTGGGGTTATGAGTTCGAACTCCATATGGGATATGGATATAGGGATTACTTTTAAAAAAATGAACAAACTTAAAAGAAACCATTAGACATTAAATAAAAAGGTTCAGATATTTTCTTAGAGTAAATAAAAAATAGAAATGCCGGATGCAAGAGTAGTAGAAACATTTCTCAGGTTCTTGATACATAGTGTTGGGTTGTGATTTTTCAGTTGGACTTATTTGAAAGTTTTCTTTCCTTTAGGTATACTCAGGATAATGATGTCCTAAGCCTAGAGGTCAACTTGGTGCAGAGACACCATCTCCTCAATCTTTGTGGATCTTTCCACAGAACAGGCCAGGCAGGTGCCTAGAGCCTGCAGTAATGACATCATCTGCCAATTTCATTTCCTAGGGACCAGTTTGAAAGGATCTGCAGAGGGGAGGTGAAACCAAAACAAATGATAATAATGAGAGATGTGTCCATTGCAAAATCAGAATATATTCCAAGTGAAAGGATGATTTCAAAGATCCAAGGCTTCCAAGAAGACAAGGAACTCTTCAGATACTGCACTCTCCCTGAGGTTGGAGAACCTTCCTGTGTTTTCTTTGTTTTTAGGTTAACAGCCCACCGACATGCCTGCCCCAGGAATTGCTGCTTTTCCTTTATCTGAGCCCCTCTCTGGTGGCTGTAGAGCAGTGGTTCTCAGTTGGAAGAGCACATCTGGTGGTGCCTGGAGCCCTGTCAGGTTGCCACAAGGTTTGGTCTGTAGAGCCTGGGCATGCCGCTAATGGAGCCCAGGGAGCCTATAATGCACAGAACAGCCCCTCCCCCCAATTAATGAATTATCCGGCCCCAAATGTCAATACTGGCCAGGTGGAGATACCCTGCTCTGGCGCTTGGTAATTAACCTGGTGGAGAAGGGCGGGAATTCTGCAGTCGAGAGGGGGAGCCTCTCTCACACTGAATATGGGCATATCAACAGGAGTCACATTGCAGATCCCACTCACTATACATCCATTTATTGTTGCTTTTGTTTCTGTGAATCTGGTAATAGAGGTTTAAGTAGGTCTTTAGAGTTAAACTTGTCTAAAAATTATCATTCTTTAAGCATAAATCATGTTTATAAAGTTATCCACATAATATAGAACATGTAAAGTGAAGTCTCCCAACGTTCAGCCACACTCATTGCCAAGCTTTTAGGTGTATTCAACTAGAATTCTTTCATGGCCATGAAAATGCATACGTAACCCCCCACGTTTTGTGTAACACGGGAACAAACTGGTTGTCATCAAGTCTTGTCCACTTATAATAGATCTCAGATATCTTTCCATATCGGTTACATATTATCACTTATGTATCTATATCTATATCATACTTGCAAATTTCTGCATAAATATATGACAGTTTATGGATAATTTATTTAGAATGGTTTTAGATTTTTTATTGTTTTTTAAAGATTTTATTTTTTCATGAGACACAGAGACAGGCAGAGACATAGGCAGATTGAGAATAAGCTACCTGTGGGAAGCCTGATGTAAGACTTGATTCCAGGACCCCAGGACCATGACCTGAGTCAAAGACAGACACTCAACACTGAGCCACTCATGTGTCCCTTGACACATGGCACACTTTTTTTTAAGGGGCATTTTGCATATAGAACATTTTGGAAATTATAACCCCAAGTGCTATTAGATAATTTGACTTAATGGGAACCTGGCTGCTTTAGTTGGTAGAGCATGGGGGATTTTTTAGTTTTTAAGAGGTATGCACTTTTTTCTTTTAAGATTTATGTATTTATTTTAGGCATGAGAAGGGGACGGGGCACAGGGAGAGGTAGAGGGAGAATCCTCAGGCAGACTCCCTGCTGAGTGCAGAGGACGACACAGTGCTGGATCCTTAGACCAAGATCATAACCTGAGCCCCAACCCAGAGGTGGACATTTAACCAAGTGAGATACTCAGGATATTCATGAGATATTCATGAGAGACGCAGAGAGAGAGGCAGAGACAGAGGCAGAGGCAGGCTCTTCACATGGAGCCTGCGCAGGACTTGATCTCTGGACTGGGATCATGCCCTGAGCCAAAGGCAGATGCTCAATCGCTGAGCCACCCCGGTGTCCCAGTTGCATGTGGAGATTATTTAAAATTTAAAAAAAAAATACTTAAATAAATAATTAAAAAAAGGAAGAAAATTGTCCTCATGAGAAAAGACTGTACAGGCAGGCCACCTATCATGTCCAGCCCCTTGGGTTGGGGACAAAGGGGGACATGGCCCCTGAATCATCTATTCTTCCCAACCTCAAGTCTTGCAATAGAAATGGAACTTGTGAGCATCGATCAAGGAGGAAAAGCTTGAAGTTAGAGGTAACTTGTGTTAGATGAATCACGATGAGGCCTCCAGGGTTCCCACCTTTTGTGTAACACGGGAACAAACTGGTTGTCACTGTGTTTTGTCCACTTATAATAGACCTCAGACATCTTCCCATATGACTTACATATTATCACGTGTATCTATATCTATATCATACTTGCAAACTTCTGCATAGCATCCCATTGTATCAATGTACCACAGTTTATGAACCATTTATTTCAAATGCTTTTAGTTTTATTTTTATTATTTTTTAAAGATTTTATTTATTTATTCATGAGAGACACAGAGAGAGAGGCAGAGACATAGGCAGAGGGAGAAGCAGACTCCTCACACAGAGCCCGATGCCGGACTTGTTACCTGGACTGTGATCACACCCTGAGCCAAAGGCAGAGGCTCAACCCTAAGCCACCCAAGAGTCCCGGTTGTGTGTGGATATTACTTAAAATTTAAAAAAATCTTTAAACAAATGTTAAAAAAAAAGAAAGAATATTTTCCTCATGAGAGAAGACTGTACAGGCAGGCCACCTATCATGTCCAGCCCCTTGGGTTGGGGACAAAGGGGGACAAGGTCCCTGAATCATCTATTCTTCCCAACCTCAAGTCTTGCAATGGAAATGGAACTTGTGAGCATCAATCAAGGAGGAAAAGCTTGAAGTTAGAGGCAACTTGTGTTGCCTGAGGCCCTGGGTACCCGGAGGCCTCCAGGGTTCCCACTGTTCTCAAGTGTGCACCATGCACCTACTGGTTCATGCAATGACTTTTAGGAGATGGGTACGATATAGTAGTTGGGTATTTATTTCAATATGTATTGGAAAAAGTAGCTGGTGCATCAAACCTATGACTTCAGGAATATTATTAATCAGGATAAGACATGAGTTAATTTAGGAAAATTATTGACTAATATTGGGCAGTTAGCAACATATGCTAGAAATGGTAAAATGTCTCTTGAGTCACTGAAGTTTAGAAAATACTGGTAGGAGATGCTGGGCAGGCATGGCCCGATGGAGCATGTGAGTCTTGATCTCAGAGTCGTGGGCTCAAGCGATAGAGATTACTTAAAACCAGGAAACAGGAAAGGAAAGTATATGAAGAAATATATTTGAGGAATATATTCTTCAAAGAAAATATCACAAGAAAATATAAAAGATGACACCCTTTATAAAAAAAAAAAACAAATATGAGCCCCGACTCCTAGGATTTGGGACCATTTCGAGTGTTTCATGCTCAAATTGCCAATATGGCTTATACGGGAGATCAAGTAGTGAGAAAGCAGTAGAAGAGGCTTCATTTTTTGAAGTCAGACAGAACTGGAGATGGAATACCGTCCTTTTCGTTGAAATTGCTCTGCCACCTTGGGCACTTTATTATCTGCAGGATAATGATCATTTAAAGGATCTTTAATTCCTGGGGGCATTACTTTTCAGGGATTGTTGTGAGACTTAAGTGGCTGACACATAAAGCGCCTGGCAGGTGGTAGGCATGCAAAGCTGAGTGCTTTCCTCCCTAGTGGGTTAGATGTAGGAGGGAGCACACCCGCTGCCAGACCTTTGGCCAAATTCAGCCTCCCCACCCCGCCTCTGCTTCCTCATACTCTGTAACTGCACCTTGCTGTCAAGCACCAGTGCCCATGTCATTATTTAACATCCTTCCAACAGAATATAGATGCCATGGGAGGAGGGACCTGTTCATCTCACTCCCTGCTGCGTGTCCTTTTCTATCACTGTCTGGTTTGTAGCCCTCAGTGAAGAGCTGTGGAAAGGGAGGTGGCCTGACTGTGAAGTGTCCCCCTGTTGCTGTTCTCTTGTCCCCTGGGCTCTGCATGGCAGCTGCACGTTATTGGGGCCTCTCATGGTCCTTTCATTTATTATTCTCTTTAATGATTCTACTTATTTGAGAGAGAAAGTGAGTGAGATCAAGAGAGATCATGAGTGGCAGGGAGGGGCAGAGGGAGAGGGAGAAGCTGACACCTCTCTGAGCAGGGAGCTGGACATGGGGATCATGACCTGAACTGAAGGCAGATGCTTAACTGACTGAGCTGCAATGGTGTCCCCCTACCACCTTTTTAAAAAGTGACTTCTACACTCTAGGAGTAGCTTGCAGTCACGACCCCGAGATCAACAGGTTCATGTTCTAGTGATTGAGCCAGCCAGGTGCCCCTCGTGGTCCCTTCTTATGAAGAGTCTCCGTGAGGGGAAGAGGAAGGTGCCTTCTCCCTGGGCATCTATGGACAGTGTCAGGTGAAAGGAGGGTATTCCTGCCCTTCCCAGTTGAAAGCTGAGAGAAACTCTTCGCATTCTCATAGAAAATGGGGTTTGGTTTCCAACTGGCTTTAAAAGCCTGTTTAAGGGCAGCCCCGGTGGCCCAGCAGTTTAGCGCTGCCTTTGGCCCAGGGTGTGATCCTGGAGACCTGGAATCGAGTCCCAAGTCGGGCTCTTGGCATGGAGCCTGCTTCTCCCTCTGCCTGTGTCTCTGCATCTCTCTCTTTCTCTGTATCTCTCATGAATAAATAAAATCTTAAAAAAAAAAAACCACTTTTTAATTCAGAGTGTTGCAGATTTCCAGTGCTGACTTTTTCATTCTTTGTTTGCAACTTTGGGAAATACCAACTTTTTTTTTTCTTTAAATAATTGTTTGATAGAGAGGGAGAGGCAGAAGGAGAAAACCTGAAGTAGACCCATTACTGAGCTAGGACCCCAAGGCAGACCTGTATCCTATGACCCTGAGAACATGATCTGAGCTGAAATCAGGAGATGGATGCTTAAGCAACAGACTCACCCAGGCACTTCTACCAAGTGTTTTGTATAACTATGTGCATTTTGACTCTCGTACAAATAAGTGTACATTGTACTACGTGGTTGTTTATTTGATTTCTCATGCAACTCTTTACTCTTAGATTCTGAAATATGTGGTGTGCTTCACTGGACCCAATATTATGGCCATGCATGCAATGCTTATAAACAAACCTCCAGATTCTGGTAAAGTGCTTTTATTTCTTAAAGTAGAAGCCAAAAACAAAAAACAAAAAACAAAAAAACACAAAAACCCAAAACAAAACTAAACAAAAAAACAGAAGGGAAAAGTAAGAAAAAGTTTCAAGGATTCAAACTATAGCTTTGTGCATAACTGCTGAACTTTGAAAAACAAATGTGGGGATGCCTGGGTGGCTCAGTGGTTGAGGGTCTGCCTTTGGCTCAGGTCGTGATCCTGGGGTCCTGGGATCGAGTTTTGCATCAGGCTCCTCACAGGGAGCCTGCTTCTCCCTCTGCCTGTGTCTGTGACTCTCATGAATAAGTAAGATCTTTAAAAACATAAAATAAGGGCAGCCCGGGTGACTCAGCGGTTTGGCTCCGCCTGCAGCCCAGGGTGTGATCCTGGAGACCCGAAATCAAGTCCCACATCAGGCTCCCTGCATGAAGCCTGCTTCTCCCTCTGCCTGTGTATCTGCCTCTCTCTCACTCTCTGTGTCTCTCATGAATAAATAAATAAAATCTTAAAAAAAACCCAAATGTGTATAAAATGTGTATATACCTTTAAGTCTTAAAACAGTATGTATCATAAGAATTGTGAAGTAGAGTTTCATCGTGAAGAGGATTTCAGATGTCAACTCTATGGTTATTTTTTCTTATTTTTAAAGATTTTATTAATTTTTTTGAGAGGGAGAGACATCATAGAGGAAGGGAGAGAAGCAGATTCCCTGCTAAGCAGAACCCTATGCAGGGCTTGATCCGAGGGCCCTGAGATCCTGAGCTGAGAAGAAGGCAAATGCTTAACCCACTGAGCCACCCAGGAGCCCTTAGAGGCCTTTTATTAATTTAGTTAGCTGATATTTTTTGCATCAGCCACTTAGAAGGCTAACAGGGAACCTCAAATTTGGTTGCTCTCTTCAATTACTCAAACTTGTTTTTTCTTGAATACTAGATTCTATGCCCAAACCACAATTACAAAGGAATAAAATGCAATAGAGTTCATGACGTGTATGAATTGCTAGTGAATGTTGTGTGTCAGTAAGTCCTCGGCTCCCAGAAACCCAGAAAAAAAATAGAGGATCTGGAGTTGTCCTGTGGATTTGATATTCAAATTTGATGCTTATCTCTCTGGACTGATTCTCAATAATGTTTCACTTCTTTGGGTTTTGTGGGAATAGTCATTGCTGTGGTTTTGCAGGCAAAAGAGATGAAATCTGAGATGCAAGTGTGTATTAACAGCAGGTTCTGTTTCAGGCAAGAAGACATCCCGCCATCCCTTGCACCAGGATCTGCACTACTTCCCCTTCAGGCCCAGCAATAAAATTGTCTGTGCTTGGACAGCCATGGAGCACATCGACAGGAACAATGGCTGTCTGTGTGTGTTCCCAGGCACACACAAAGGCTATCTGAAGCCACACAATTATCCCCAATGGGAGGTATGTCTGCGTAGAGGAGGCATCATTTTTTTGTTGTTGTTTTTTGTTTTTTGTTTTTTTTAGGTTAGCTTTTTTTTGTATTTTTTTATAGGGTTCGATTTTTCAACCTATAGTATAATACCCAGTGCTCATCCTGTCAACTGCCCCCCTCGATGCCTGTCACCCAGTCACCCCATCGCCCTGCCTGCCTCCCCTTCCACTACCCATTGTTCCTTTCCCAGAGTTAGGGGTCTCATGTTCTAGCTCAGAGGAAGAATCTGTTTTTTGTTTGTTTTTGTCGTTGTTTTCTTTTAAGATTTTATTTATTTATTTGAGAGAGAGAGAAAGAGCACAAGCAATGGGAGAGGAGGGGAGGAGAGAGACAAAGGGGAAGGGAGAGGGACAAGCAGACTCTGCTGAGCACGAGTCAGATATGTGGCTTGAACTTCACACCCTGAGATCATGACCTGGGTTGGCATCAAGACTTGGACGCCCAACTGACTGAGCCACCCAGGCACCCCTAGAGGAGAAATCTTAACCAGAATATTGTTTGTTTTGATTTCACATCACTCTCCCTAAAGAGCTTTAACAATCAGATGGCATTTCCTTCCTTACAAAACATCATTATAGGATTTACAATTAGGGTCAGGGAAGATTCAAGGATGTCAGGTAAAATAACCATTTTTCCATCAAGAAGTGTTGGAAAGCTGACCAGTGTGGGGCACTTTGGTAGGTACTATATAGGATATGAAATTATCAAGCCCAATTGCACAGGTAAGATGTCAACACTTGCAACACCACATGCATGTGTAAAGTGCCAACTACTTCTTACCCACTGATTGATGGCTCTTGGCATAAAGAAGAGAGAGGAATCATCTCTTTACTGCTAGAGAGACCAATGAAGACTCTGGGGAAGCATGAGTAGTATTCCATTGCATGACTGTTACATGGTGTATGGAATTGAGCTAGTTGAGGATGGAAGAGTATAGAAGGCTTTTGAGCCCATGAATGGTGAGATCAAATTGATCCTTCAATAATGATAATCTAGAGGCTTAGAGCAGGATATACTGGAGGTAGGGCTCCAGAGGCAGAGAAACCAGAGAGGAGATGATAAGTGTTTTAGGTATCAGACAATATGGTCTTGAAATCCCATAATGATGGTCAGAAAGAGAAGAGCACGGGTTGTTAACGCAGGAAGAATGAATGTGGTCTGTAGGAAGTAAAGAATATGGCTTTCGGGACTTCTGTCTCAATTAGATTCTTGCACTGAGGATTAGTGCCAAGGAAAATACTGGGGTCTGGATTCTGATATAATTGAAACTGTGAGATTCACAAATTCAGTTGAGTTTTGGGGAAAGTTTGGTGCAGGCAACAGAAGTGGGCTGTGGCTGACTTAAGCCAAACGAAGTGTTTTGGAGGGTGGCAGGCACCTGCTGAGTCCATGGAAAGGCTGGCTAGCTCTGATGAGCAGGAGAGTGGGGGTTATGTTCAGTGGGAACACTCGGGGTGGGGCACCTGGTGGGGTCAACTGAACTGTGATCATGACCAGTGCCTTCCATCTTCTGCTCAGATTCAAAGTGACCACAGTGGGCGGTTAGATTGACTTAGCTTAGGTCACGTATCAACCCTGGCCAGGAGAGAAGTGCACTGGATGAAAACCACAACTGAGTCCAGCAGGAAAGCAGTCCTTTCCCCAGAAGAATGTGGCACAGTCTCAGGAAGGGAAATGTGATGCCGTCCTTCCACCATAACTATTACTTAATGAAATAACTGACTTGGGAAATAGTTATAAAAAACAGAATGTTTTAATTTACTGTTTTTCTTTCCTTACTCTGCATGTGACATCAGTGCTTTCTGAGCTGAGAAAAATTGAGATTTTCTCTCTGCTGGTTTGGGAGAACAATTAGCTTCTTATAGGTACTCCTGAGTTATAGAAGAATGGTTCAGGCAAAGTTCTAGGTGAGGAGAATATCATCCTGGGAAAGAATGATTATACATTCAGGCTTGAAAGGTGATCTCCCATGTTAACTGCAACATGCAACGTTGATCTAGATCCTCAATATAATACAGTTATGAAGGGTGAGAAGAAATTTCAGCATCTTCCTTTGCCTCCCTAAATCCATGATTTTAATATCACAATGTGACTTTCACAGCCACACATCTGAGAAGCTTTTGTATATTTGCAGTACCTGTTAAGAATCTATTTATCTTTCTCTTGGAAGAACTTAGGAAATCTACTTTTTAGTCATTGGGTTCCTCAAATGCAGAGTTGGGTTCTCTTATGTGTTCTAGGGGGGCGTGAACTTAATGTTCTATGGGATCCAGGACTATGATGAAAACAGCCCCCGCGTGCACCTCGTGATGGAGAAAGGAGACACCGTTTTCTTTCATCCTTTGCTCATCCACGGATCTGGCTGGAACAGAACTCAAGGATACCGCAAGGTATGCATTACATCACCGTGCTTTCCAAAGACGAATAGGTTAGAAGCAAAAATGTCAAGATATGTGAAACTTTATGAGATTTGTGATGTTTAACTAAACTGCTCTTGCTCTGGTTTATTTACCAGGAAATATATTTGATACTTCATTCTTTTTTGCTAAGTTATCAGTAGGAGGCCATGTGACCTCCGGTTCCCAATCCTACTGATCGTGAATTAGGAACATTCATAGAGTTGCTTGGTAGCCCACAGCCTGTGCTTTTGGAGACAGAAAGAATGGATGATGTACTAAAATCTTAAAATGGGAAATGGATATAGGAACCATTTATGACGGCAGTTTATAATAGCTTTGATATTGAATTGGCTGCCCAGAAATAAGATTTAGCAGTGAGCCATGTTTTTTGCCCCTTAGCTATGAATATATTAAAAACCTATTGATTTCATTGCTTGCATTAAAATTTGACAAAATTTCCCATATTCCCAGATTTCTCTCTTCTCAAAAATTCAGCAGCTCTGACAGTACTGTGGACTGACATTATTCCACATTACATGGCTCTTATTACGATATATAGGGGGTTTTTGGGGTTGAGTGAAGCGTGCCAGTTTGTCACACCAACACCCATTGTCTCCCTAGGTGCAGGGTTAGCTACCATGTTTCATCTTCCATTCATTCATATTTCCACCAGGTCAACAGGGCCAGGATGAGGGTGAGGCAAGAAAGCCCTCTCCTCCAGGGAAAATTTAGCAGGGGTCGGGGGATGGTGCAAAACACCTCAACAATCAAGTTAAATGATAGTTTAAGGCAGTATTTAGAAAATCAAAATCAATGCAAAAAATACCTTGATGAACACAATGCCAAAATTTTAAATAAAGACTAGATCAGACTCCCCACCAACATGATCCTCAGAACTGTACAAGCAGGGGTACAGCCACAATGACATAAATAATATGAATGTTCATGAAATTCATGAATTTGGCCATTTATCATGTGTCCTTGGTGTCAAAATTCAACTTGATATAAAAAATGGAATTTTATGTATATGCATCTGTATCAAAACAGCAAGCTAAGACAAATAGTCTTAAAGTCTGTATGAGTTAGAGAATTATATTACTTCCTATATGATCAGGGTTATAAACTTAGTAGGATAACAACATACTGAAAGATCTCATGTCAAAACCTGAAAATATAGTATAAAGTGATTACTGTATGAAACTAAAAGGTAAATGATAAGAAACCAAGTAATGTGATTGATAATATCCTAACTTTGTAATTTTTCAATAGTTTTTGAACTACTTTATTTGGGAAAAGATGAACCCCTACAAAAAGACTTAAAAATGCATATATGGTAATGTACTTATCCCCTTGGATGTCACTTTTTCTTGGTGTGGTTTGGGGGCTTCCATGGGAAATGGGGGTCCCTGTGTGGCTCAGCGGTTGAGCGTCTGCCTTGGCTCAGGGGGGTGATCCCAGTCCGGGGATCCAGTCCTACATCGGGCTGCTTGCATGGAGCCTGCTTCTCCATTGCCTGTGTCTCTGCTCCCCTCTGTGTCTCTCGTGAACAAATTTAAAATATATATATATATATAAAAAAAATTAAAAAAAAAAAAGGAAATGGAATTTGTGACTCCACTGTCTACAAATCTCATGTTGTAAGCAAAGCAGACAGCCCTTCTGAGAGGTGAGGTCATCTCAAGAGAAGAGAACTAACATGCGACTAGGAAAGTGAGTTTTAAGTTTATCTGCTGATAACCTTTTCAAGAATGGGAACAACAGGGCAGCCCCGGTGGCCCAGCGGTTTAGCGTGGCGAGCAGCCTGGGGTGTGGTCCTGGAGACCCAGGATCGAGTCCCATATTGGGCTTCCTGCAGGGAGCCTGCTTCTCCCTCTGCCTGTGTCTCTGCCTCTCTCTTCGCTCTCTCTGGATGAATAAATAAGTAAATCTTAAAAAAAAAAAAGAATGGGGAGAACCAAGTAACCTCCTTTCCCTTAAGAAGGAAACAAGATGTGTACCTTATGTGAATGATCTTGGACTTCAAATGTCCTTTTGATTTGAAAGGGGTGGGTGTGTATATTATTTTCCTTTGCAAGGTATTTTTAATGTTGATTTCCCTGATCTTTAGACATTAAAAAAACAAAGCACCACAAACTCAGCTGAGTAACTAACTTCTGTGACTAAGAAGAGGATGAAGAACCCTGGAACCCATTCCTGTTTAGGACTGGAGGATATGCACTAGCTAGATAAATCACATGTTAAAAAGTTTAAAGTCCTCTTCCTCTTGTCATTATGTTCTCAGCCCATTTTGAAAACAAGTATCCCAGGGAGCTTAAAACCTCTTGGAATTTCTCAGTCAGCCTTTAGCTGTACCTAGGGGGAGAAAAGACTCCAACCCCAAAGAGGCTAATCCAAGACACGATGGAACATTCTAGAAATCAAATGCTAGTGAAATAGCTGATGTTCTAAAAGAAGACTTTCTGTTTGGTTGTTGCTGTTAACAGATTTTTTTCTCCCCCAATATTAATCATTTCACCCTGCACAGGCAATTTCCTGCCATTTCGCCAGTGCTGACTGCCACTACATCGATGTGAAAGGCACCAGTCAAGAAATCGTTGAGAGGGAAGTTATGGAGTTAGTACACAGATTATACGGAATTCCAAAAGATACCAGCTTGCAGGTACGTTTGTATGAGATGAAAGATTTATAAGACTATTTTCTTCAATGCATGACAATACTCATATCTATTTTTTTAAAGATATTCTTTATTTATTTGAGAAAGAAAGAGAGAGGGAGAGAGAGCATGAGCAGTGGGGAGAGAAAGAGGGAGAGGAAGAAGTAGACTTCCTGCTGAGCAGGGAGCCTGATGTTGGGATCAATCCAGGATCCTGAGATCATGAACTAAGTGGAACATAGAGGCTTAACCAGCTGAGCCACCCGGCAACTCTGTTATCCCTGATTTAATTTGGAAGCATAATGTGCATTGTTTAGAGCACCGTGCAGAAGCCTTGCTGAGATCCACTGAGAATTTCAGCTAATACTTGCTTCCCCCACGTGGGGCACCTGAGCATCCCAGACTTCTTTATGTCTTTTGGCCGCCCTGTGCTGTGTAGGCTATCCTGTTCCAGGACAGGCAGGTAGGAAAGGAAACAGCAGATCTGGAGGAGAGCAAGTGAGCAACAAAAGCCACCTTCTGAATGCACATAAGGAAAGTTAAAGGTTTGGGATGTTACCCATAGGCCTCCCTTAATTTCTCTACAACAGAGTATTTACATATATGCAGATCCAATAACTGTCCCAGAAGCAATTCTCAAGCAGGTTTCTGGGTGGGTCAGTTAGCATCTGGGGTTCCACGGAGCTGATGGCAGAAACCACTGATGCTTATCAAGAGGGGACATGAGACATTATTTCATATGCTTTGCTACTTAATACACAACACTTGTAAAGTAGTTGCGTGTAGCTAGTGGGCATTCAGTGCTGCCGATGATCCCCAGACAAATTACAGTCAAGCCAAAGAAATAAACATATTTGCCTGGTAGACAAAGACATTTTAGCCTCCGAACCAAGAGGCTGATCCTATGTTTCAATTTGCAGGAATCACCAATATATGTTTTCCTAGGGGGTGACAGGACCTCCACGTAGACTGAATGTAATGATAACTCGGCCCCTCTAGTACTGCGAAGAGTACCGCACACCAGCACTACGCTACTGGGCCACTGGGAATCACCTTCTGAAAGTCATTCCCAGCTGAAGAATCTTACTTCCCCCTTGGCCCCTTCTCCCTTTAGAACCTATGAATCTACCCCATATCAGAAAAGACTCTCATTTCTCATTTGCCGATGGTGGGAAGTCTTGTCCTTCTCTCTTTGCCCAGTTTTTAAAACGCTTTTATGAAGGCATCCTATTTTGTGAAGTGGGGCTTCCGGGCAACACACTGATTCTTGCAGCAGAAAACAAAAGCATATATTGTGTTGGCAGTTTGTCAGGGTTGTAAATGAATGAACTGCCGCCAGTATTTATTTCAATTATTTGAGAGAGAGAGAGAGAGAGAGAGAGAGGAGAGAGAGAGAGAACGTGAGCAGGAGGTGGGGGTATGGGCAGAAGGAGAGGGAGGGAATCTCCAGCAGATTCCCCACTGAGCCAGGACCCCAACACAGAGTCCATCCCAGAACCCTGAGATGAGTTGGACTCTGACTGAGCAACCCAGGTGCCCCAAGAAAGTTTGTTGACTCAAAAGTCTCAGTTGTTTGATGAAGAACAAAGCAATAATACCAAATCACCCCAATACCAAATCATGACCTGATTTTCACTGAGGAGCAGATCACTCTAGATGAGGCAGCGAGTGGCTAAAGGAAAGCCAGACAAGGAGTACAGGTCTTCTTGACCAAACAGCATGCTAAGCCTGTTGTGGACACCTGTAGTCAACAGGAGCACCAATTGGCACAGGCTGACTGGCCTGACTGGCGTCTGGCTCTCTCAGTTTGTTCAACATGATTTCAGATGTTGACAAGTAAATTATTGGGAGTCTTAAAAAATGGTTTATTTACTGATAGGACCACTGTGAGAGTTTTTCCACTTAACTATTCGTAGATGCTAGAAATCTACTTTTTTCTTATGCTGAACACATTCCCAGTGTTCCGTGGACTCCTTGTGGTTGGCTTTATTTCCAGGATGTCTTTAGACTGGGAGGACAGCTGGTGAAAGGAAGAAGGACCAACCTTTGAAGTGGCCGTCTGCTGGAGCTCTTTGAGAGGAAACCAAAAGGAATCAAGATGCCTATGGAACCTGTTTTATTAATGAGCTGTCCTAATCTTTCCTGTCACTTGTTATGAGATCACAACGCACTTACAGGGAACTTTATGGGATCTGGTTAGCTCTGGGTGAGGGGCTGTTGCTTTAATGGATGAACAGGTGTAACAGTGGCATATTACTATTGTCAGGAATACTACTTTGCACCTAATAAAGGTCACTGATGTCTAATTTAAGTGTGTTCAGTTACTTTCATCCAGTTAGCTCTTTGCCCAAGCAAGAAGGAAAGCTTTGAAACTCAGGGTCTGCTGACTTTTTCGCATCCCTCTTCTGGAAATCCCACCACCCACTGATTTCATGGCATGAGAGACTTCTCAGATCTAGAACACTGTCCTCTACACACACGTTTAATGAAGGGCATTGTGGAGTGAGGACAAGGGTGGATGTTCATGCTCTGACACATGTCCTTGTGTCCTTGAGTCCTTGCATGACTCTTCCAACCCAGCCAGCTTGCTTAAAGAAAAGCCAGAATTTTTCCAAATCTTTCTCTGTTGCTGAAGAAGGAAGACAAAGGTGACTTCCTCTGCTAGTTAGGCAGCTGGAAACCCTCAGCATTTATGAATGAAACCTAAACTCTCTCAAGGTACAGGGAAATTGTTAGTTTCGATTTCTAATGGGCAGGAACTGGGGAAATTTTTTTTTTTTTCATTTAAAGATTATTTATTTATGTTAGAGCACAAGGAGCAGCAGGTTGGAGGGGCAGAGGGAGTGGGAGAAGCAGACTGCCCGCTGGGCAGGGAACCCGATGGGGGCTCAACCCCAGGACCTGAGCCTAAGGCAGAGATGTTTAACCCACTGAGCCACCCAGGTGCCCCATGGGGACTTCCTTGTAATACAGAGCTGTGTTTCTACACCAGCTGAGGGTAGCAAAGACACATACTACTGATTATTAAGCATACCAGTTAGAATTTAGATCAGGAATAACAAGGAGTCCTTTTCTTTCAATCTGCTAAGCAGAAGTTGTTCTAAATGGACGTTCACCTTTTTTGTTGGTTTCTTTGAGGACGCTTTCTTTCCTTCTCTTTCTTTCCTTGTGAGAGAGCTCAGAGGGAGAGGGAGAAGCAGACTCTTTGCCTAATGAGGGCTCGATCCCCAGGAACCTAGATCATGAGATGAGCCAAAGGTAGATGCTTAACCTACTGAGCACCCAGGTGCAGGAGGACACACAGTTTAAGTTCACATCTGGCTGGAAACTGGAGAAGGTAAGACTATCCCTGACAGGGTTTAAGGAAATTGGATTATGGAAGAATTGTACATAAAATGTACATAAGGAATACGGTGTAATCAGCATGTATGGAGCACTGTTCTAGCAAAAACATTTTTTAACTCTTCAAATTTCAAATACATTTGAAAAAATAAACTTCAATAGGAAAGCAGACAGCACAGTTTATGTCCCTTAGGCATTTCTCGTTGCCAACTAGTCTCTCAGGAAACAATTCATTTCCCATTTGTTCTGTGTCCCTGGTGTCCATTAATTCATTTCCCAAACATCCAAGCATCCATTCCTATTCAGCGCAATAGGACTAGATGTCAAAGAAAGACAACAAGTGGAGGAGTTAGGACGGCTCCTTTTGTCTGTGTGGACCCACCTGGGAGAGGTGGGCAGGAGGATCAGCTGTAGAATGGAGAGCTGGGACGGGATTACCACCGGATCTTGGCAGAATGAGGAGCAGCCTGGTTTCCCAGTGGCTGTAAAGGGGAGGGATTTATCCTGGGCTAACCTTTTATTTCCCCAGAGACTCACTTCAAAGGGCTATAGGAGGTATTCCAAGTGCAGACCAAAACAAATAGAAAGGGTCCCTTTCGTTGATGATTGGCACTGACAGCCTCAGAAAAACAGACCTTGGCTCCTGGTATCTGCTTGGAGTTCCTGCTTTGTGAGCCACAGACTGAAGCAGTTTGAAAAGCTTCTTTTTTTTTTTTTTAATTTTTATTTATTTATGATAGTTACACAGAGAGAGAGAGAGGCGCAGAGACATAGGCAGAGGGAGAAGCAGGCTCCATGCACCGGGAGCCCGACGTGGGATTCGATCCTGGGTCTCCAGGATCGCGCCCTGAGCCAAAGGCAGGCGCCAAACCGCTGCACCACCCAGGGATCCCGAAAAGCTTCTGATTGAATCAACAAAGGGTGGTAACCTTTCCCAAAGCCAATCCTAGTAATATGGCTGCATGGTTCAAACCAAATCCACCTGTGCAAGACCTTTTCCTACTAACCCCGGGCAGGCCGGCAACTCAGCTCCCGTACCCATCCTGTATGCACAGCATAGCCCACCACTAGGCCCTTGACTTTTCCGGAAGGGATGATGTTCTTTTTTTTTCATGTTAAGACCCTGCCTTCCTGGGATCCCTGGGTGGCGCAGCGGTTTGGCGCCTGCCTTTGGCTCAGGGCGCGATCCTGGAGACCTGGGATCGAATCCCACATCGGGCTCCCGGTGCATGGAGCCTGCTTCTCCCTCTGCCTGTGTCTCTGCCTCTCTCTCTCTCTGTGTGTGACTATCATAAATAAATAAAAAAATTAAAAAAAAAAAAAAAAAAGACCCTGCCTTCCCAAATAGAGAGGGTAGGCTCTTTGACAGCCCTGTCTATTCCTTTGCCCCTCCTGTCCCCCGTGACCACTTCCAGCACACTCACACTCGAGGCACGTACTATTTATGGCTTGTTCAATGTGAACACCAAACTTCTCATTTTTGTAGCTGTCCCTCCTACATAAGAGAGTGTCTTCTTGGAAATGTAGACACTTTACCTGCACGGTACCCATTATGGTTCCCAGACATGTTTTTTTCTGAATGTTTCAACCACTTCTCCTTTTTTTGAAATATATTTTACTTATTTACTCATGAGACTTACACACACACACACAGAGGCAGAGACATAGATAGAGGGAGAAGCAGGCTCCCTCTGGGGAGCCTGTTGCAGGACCGAATCCCAGGACTCTGGGTGGGATCATGCCCTGAGCCCAAGGCATATGCTCAACCACTGAGCCACCCAGGTGTCCCAGTTCCAACCACCTCAAATTCCAGGGCTCTCTTCACCAAACCTCTCCCCTATAGGTGGTGGTATGGGGGGGCGGGGCACTGGAAAAGTGGTGACTGTGGCTGAGTTTTTGCTCACTCATCAGAACTCTAGAAAATGTTTCCGTTGAATTCAACATTTTGTAAGTTTTATTTTTATATTCTTTATTTTTTAAGTTTTATTCATTTTTAAAAATGTAATCTCTATACCCAGTTTGGTCCTTGAACTCATGAATCTGCCATCAAGAATCAGATGCTCTACCAACTGAGCCAGCTAGGCACCCCCAGTTTTGTTTTTTGTTTGTTTGTTTTTGGCCATGGGTGGATCCTGCACAGGGAGGGGCAGAGGGTGATGGAGAAGCAGACACATCACAGGGTGGGGAACCTAGAGTACAGCTCAATCCCAGGACCCCGAGATCATGACCTGAGCAGAAGACAGAGGCTTAAGTAAATGAGCATGCCCCCAGGTGTCCCCAATAGCCCCTAGGTTCAGTATTCTTAAAGAATTTTTTAAATGGTAGCAAAATGCACATAACACAATTTACCATCATCATCATTTTTAGGCCTCTAATTCAGTGGCATTAAGTACAATCTAATCGTTGTGCAACCATCACCGTCATCCATCTCTAGGACTCTTTGGCTTGAAAAACTGAAACTCTGTCCTCATTAAACACTAACTCCCCATTCCCTCTCCCCCAGGTCCTGGCACCCACCATTCTACTTTCCATCCCTATGAATTTGACTACAATGATAACTCAGACAGGGGGTGGTCCTACAGTATTTGTCATTCTGTGACTGGCTTATGTCACTTAGCATAATGTCCTCAGAGTTGATATATGTAGTAGGTGATGTGTGAAAATTTCCTTCTTTTTGAGCGCTGAGTAATATTATATTGTATGGATATACCCAGTTTTGCTTATCCATTCATCAGTCTGTTGACATGTGGTTTGCTTCCATCTTTCATCAAATGTGAAAATTGCTATGAACATGGTGTACAAATATCTCTTAGACACATTGCTTTCTTTTATTCCAGATACATATATTTATATGTATATTTTTAATATTTATTTATTCATGAGAGACAGAGAGAGGGAGGGAGAGACAATAGGCAGAGGGAGAAGTGGGTACCCTACTGAGAGTCTGAGAGAGACTTGATTCCAGAACTTTGGGATTATGAACTGAGCCAACGGCAGACACTCACCGATTGAACCATGCAAGCGCCCAAAGATACATATTTTTAAGTAGGCTCCATGCAAGGCATGGAGGCACTCACAACCCTGAGATCAAGTCCTGAACTGAGATCAGGAATCAGACACTTAAGTGACCGAGCCACCCAGGCGCCCCTGGAGAACTTGCTGTCAATTTTTTGGTATATATACCCAGAAATGGGGTTGATGGATCATATGGTTTTTCTATTTTTAATTTTTTGAGGAACCCTCATACTGTTTTTCAATAGTGGCTGCACCATTTTGCATTCTTGCCAACATTACATGAAAGTTCTAATTTCTCTACATCCCCGCCAGTACTTGTTATTCTATTTTTGTGTGTTTATTTTTCTGGTTTTCTTGGCAGTATTCATCCTCACAGAGGTGAGATGGTGTTGTGTTAGATATTTTTAACTAAGGTAAAAATCTTGGCTCGTACTTCCAAGGACAACTGGATGCTAACTATGCCTTCACAATGACTCAGGGACAAACCGATTGTGAGGATAGCTAGGTTTAAGCTAGAGGGTTAGACAAGTTTAAAAAAATGAGCTGGTGTTAAGAAGGGGGGTGATGATGTTACAAAGCTGTTTTCTATGTTTATTGTTTATAAGGACCATGTAATAAAGCAGGCACGCTTTCTGATTGACTCTACAGAGGAAAGCCTTGCAAATGAAGCCCTAGCATAATGATTCTGGGCTTCCCCTCCCTGAACACAGATGGTCCTCCTGGAAGCTTTGGAGGAGGGGGATTTCACAGGAACGTGGAAGGTTTTGGGACTCTGGCTCTGCCACTTCCTAAAAGTTAACATCCCGAGCCTGTTTCCTTACTGTAAGGTAGCAACACATATGTCTGACCTCTAGGGTGACAGTAGAGGATAAACAGGATAATATACTGTGGGGGCATGCAGCACTGTTCAGATTCTTTTCAGGAATAAAGAATTGGGGCCCCTGGGTGGCTCAGTCTGTTGAGTGTCCGACTTTTGATTTCAGCTCAGGTCATGATCTCTGAGTTGTGAGATCATGCGCCACGTTGGGCTCTGCACCTGAACTCTGGGCCTGGAGCCTGCTTAAGACTCTCTACCCCTCTCCTTCTCCCTACCGCCTGCTCTCAACAGCTGATATGTGTGTGCACTTTCGCTCCCTAAAAACAAAAAAGAAAAGAAAAAAGAATATTATCTCTAGCTTTGAAAGGGCTGTCAGCAGATGTTCTTTCTGTCAGCCCTCTAGGGAGGGCCTCAGCTGCAGAGCTGCCTTGGTCTAGGTCATGTCCCTGCCCTGTGTCCACTGGCTGGTACAGCGTTAGAGCTGGTACTGCGTAGGGGGTATGAAAGCTGACACTTCTCAGCCCAACTCAAGGCAACTCTAAAGGGCCATTCCATTTCAGAATGTCTCTTGGCCAAGGGTGTCTCTAAGCTGTGCCTGCATTAGATGGTCCAAATCCTTTTAATTTTTGACTATGTAAAAGGAAAGCAACATATAAGTGGTTATTAGAATTTGCATTCCTTTCATAATAATGAGATTGAGGATTTGTCCCATCTTTATAGGCTTTCTGTGACTGACCAGCTAAATGCTGGTTTCTTCTTAGTTCTAGGTACACCTTCTTCTATAAAAGTTGTAGAAAAGATTTCACATAGCCATACATGACTCAAATGTTTTGAGAGATTAGCCTATTTTTTCTTTCTCATTCACTGCATGCCTGACTCCATGTTGTTATTCCCTGCCTCAGGGATTTTAACAGAAGCAGAATGTGATGTCCAGTCCTGAACCCACTGAGAGGTGCTGATATATGTCCTGGTAGGTAGGGAGGAAGGAGGGTGGGGACGAGGGTTTGGGCAGGGGTGATGTCTGAAGTATGTAACGAGGGCACCATTAATTAGATATCATGCAGACAGGAATGTGGCACATCTTGACAGTTTGTGAAGTTCCTGAGAAGTGGGTAATTCATCAGGCTTACTGGAACCACTCCAGGAAAATGGCCAGGCTCCGGAAGGCTCTCAAGGCAGGCTGTTCCCTGTGGCAGGTTGGGGCCTGGGTCTCACTTGCTGTCTCAGTCCTTGTCTACTATTTCCAGAGCAGCATTCCCTCTGCTTCCCATCCCTGGTTATCTCAACTCGGAGTAACTTACACCCAGGCCCCTTTCCCCAATGTAGGTGGGTACAAGATACATCATCCAGAGAAAAAGATCAATAAGGAATTGATGGTTTTCAATTAAACCAGAACCACCTAATACGTACATGTAGAACATTCCACCCCAAAGCAGCGGTGTACATATTATTCTCACATGTACATGGGACATTCTCTACAACAGAGCACACAAAGGACACAGGACAATTAGGAAAATGTAACTATCTCAAGCATCTTTTCCAACCACAGTGGTATGAAAATAAAAATTAATCACACAAAGATCCCCCAAAATGTGGAAATTAAGCAACATGCTCAACAAGTCATCAAAGAAATCGAAGGAGGAAAAATACCTAGAGACAAATGAAAACAGAAATACAATACAGCAAAATTTGTAAGCTGCAGCAAAATGATTCTAAGAGGGAAGGTAATAGCAATACAGGCCTACCTCAAAAAGCAGGAAATACCTCCAATAAACAATAAAATTTTACACCTAAAGGAATTATAAAGAGAAGGAAACAATAATTCAGAGCAGAAATAAATGAAAAAGATGAAAATGATAATAGAAAAGATCAATGAGGGGATCCCTGGGTGGCTCAGCGGTTTAGCGCCTGCCTTTGGCCCAGGGTGCGATCCTGGAGTCCCGGGATCGAGTCCCGCGTTGGGCTCCCGGCATGGAGCCTGCTTCTCCCTCTCCCTCTGCCTGTGTCTCTGCCTCTCTCTCTCTATGTCTATCATAAATAAATAAAATCTTTGAAATAAAAAAAATCAATGAAATTAATAACTGATCATTTGAAAAGATAAAATGGGTAAACCTTTAGTTGGAATAACTGAGAAAAAAAAGAGAAAAATATAAATAATCAAAATCGGAAATGAAAGAGGACATTAGTTTTAGTTATGACTGTTTAGATACAATACCGAAGGCAATGATCCTCAGAGAAAAAATTGACAAGTTGGAATTTATACCAAAAAAAATCTCTACTCTGTGAAAGATGCTAAGAATGAAGAGACAGGCCACAGACTGGGACAAAGTCCTTATAAGACCTATACTAGGGCAGCCCCGGTGGCGCAGTGGTTTAGCGAAGCATGCAGCCTGGGGCGTGATCCTGGAGACCCTGGATGGAGTCCCCCGTCGGGCTCTCTGCATGGAGCCTGCTTCTCCCTCTGCCTGTGTCTCTGCCTCTCTCTCTCTCTCTCTGCATCTCTATGAATAAATAAATAAAATCTTAAAAAAAAAAAACCCACATACTAATACGATCCAGCGGTCCTGCTCCTTGGTATTTACCGAACTGAATGTGACAACTTCTGTCCACCCAAAAACTTGTACCCGGATCTCTTCACAGCTTTACCCATATCTGTCAAGACTTGGAAGCAACCAAGAAGTCTCTCAGCAGGTGAATGGATAAGTAAACAGGTCCACCCAGGCAAAGGAATATTAGTCAGTTCTACAAAGAAATGAGCGATCAAGCCATAAATGACATGGAGGACCCTTAAAAGCATATTTCTGAGTGAAAAAAGCCAATCTGACAAGATCAAATGCTCTAGGATCCCAATTCTGATAATCTGGAAAACGCAGTACTGTGGAGAGAGTAAAAAGATCAGTGGTTGCCAGTTTTTAACTTTTGGTAAAGTATGAATAGCTACTTTTCCAGATGTGTTATTTCTACTTACTAATCCATACACTTTTCTGTCTTTGAAGGCTTTGGTAACAGGTTTCAGCTTTTTCTGTTTTGAAGATTACAGAGCCACTGACAGCATCTAGATATTTAGGGATACACTCTTTCATGATCTTGATTTTAAGTTAAAAAATATACAAGAAGTCTTGTGTAAAAGGAGGACTCCATGTAGAAAATCAAATCAAAGAGGAAAAGTTCTTGTTTGGTTTTAAAGATTTCTTTCAGTGAAGGTGTGACTCGGTGGATCAGTTGGTTAAATGTCTGCCTTCGGCTCAGATCATGATCTCAGGATCCTGGGATCAGGCCCCCAGCTAGTCAGGCTCCCTGCTCAGCTGAGAGGGTGGGGCATGGGCTGCTTCTCCCTTTCCTTCTGTGTGCATGTTCTCTCTCTCTCTCTCTCTCTCTCTCTCTCTCTCTCTCCCTCCCTCTCAAATAAGTGAATAAATCTTAAAAGAAACTTTTTAAAGTCTTTTATGGGACCTATATTTTCTTGAATTAAATTTTGTAGTTCTAGAACAAATAGGCGATCTTAAAAGGTGTTTATCCGTGTTACTTAAGAACAGAGGCTTCCTTCTGTTGTAACCCACAAAAGCGAGAGGGACTGTGGTCATTAAGCACAAGCGCTGACTCCTCGAGTGTCCGCCTGAGAGAAACAGCACCTGGCCCAGGAGCCTCCCAACGCCTCCTGCCTCCAGGCACCAAAGCCTGGACATCAGAGCCTGCCTGTCCTCCCCAAAGGAAGCGCCCCCTTGGAGATGAAGCCCCAGAAGAGGCTCGGCTTGGATGCACCCTCCACGAGGAGCCAGAGGGCAGCCTTTCTGCAAGTGGGATTGGAACTCAAGCCATAAGTACGCTGTGCGGGACCCGACAGGCTGCTACGGAACTGACAGTAATTAGACATTTTATAGGGATTTATACACATGTTGGTCCTCAAAAGCGACAAACCAGTGCTCTACAAAATAAAATGTGTTGGAAACCTCTGAGTAAGGTGAACATACTGTTGGGCTTTTTTTTCTTTTTTTTTTTTGGTATACTGGTGATGACTAAATCTGAATTCTTTTGAATGTCCATCATGTCTTGAATGCTGCTGGCTTCTTCGGTGGCAGGTCTCCTGAGAGGCAGGGAGCTAAGCAGATGATGTCCCTGAGGAAATCATCTTCGTGAAGATTGGATTTTGTAAAATGCAGGTCTGTGTGATTCATGTGATCCCGAGGAGGAAGAACTGGTCTTTAAAGCAGGGTTTCCCAGAGTGCATTCCAGATCATCTGGGGGTGTTTGTCACGGATACGGTCTCGGGTCTCGCCACAGACCCGCAGGATCCGAGTTCTGGGTGGCCCAGGGAGTCTGTCTTCCACCAGCATCCCAGGTGGCTCCGTGCACTGAAGTTGGGACCACAGATCTGAGGAGTGTCCCAGAGGGCCAGGAAGAGGCAAAGGAGGGAAGGAAAGTGCAGTTGCTCTGGCAGCACCACTCTGGGCCCAGCAAACACGCACCCACGCCCAAGAATTTGGAGAGTTCCTTGAAGAATCAAGTGATTGAATATTTGACCTCTTAGCAAAATCTGTGTAGGAGATCTTCCAATTTGGTGAATACTTAATAAATAGACAATTATTTGGCTTCCTGATAGCATTTTAAAACTTCACATTGACCTTGGTATAGTGAGTTGTTTTCCTTAAATCCTATGATTTATCCAAAAATACAGCTTGTTGGGATCCCTGGGTGGCGCAGAGGTTTGGCGCCTGCCTTTGGCCCAGGGCGCGATCCTGGAGACCCGGGATCAAATCCCACATCGGGCTCCTGGTGCATGGAGCCTGCTTCTCCCTCTGCCTGTGTCTCTGCCTCTCTCTCTCTCTGTGTGTGACTATCATGAATAAATAAATTAAAAAAAAAACAAAAAACAAACAAAAAAACACACAAAAATACAGCTTGTTAAAATGCACGGCATTTTAAACTACAGTCTGAAAGGGCACGGCCCTGGTGAGGTAGGTTATTCCTGTGGGCAACAGGAATTACCTGTCAATATCAAGGCTCAGCTTGTTATATTTGCACAGGCTGTGTTGAAACTTGGAATTCTGCCTAGGAAGAGATACTGAAATACTTACTGTGTAAGCAATATGTACTTTTTGGCCAAATATTTTTAAAATAACTTAGTACGTTGTAGTCTGCAATTCTGCATGCCTTATGATGAATAAATGGGAGTGCTTTAAGTTGTTCTGATCTGAGATGTTTGAGCCAGCAGTTTTGGTCTGAATTTAGCGTTGCCTTTCAAGGAGTTATAACCGAATTCTAAGTTTTACAGTTTTATTCTGTAAAGAGAGACCAGAATAGCTATACTGTACTACTACTGCGATGCTTTTCTTTATTTTTAGAAGTAATAAAGCAAGCATAGATAATGATGCTTCAGATACATAAGTATCTTGTGTGTGCATGTATGTGGGTACACAGAGAGAGGTCTAGATTTCCCCCAACCTACCTCCTTGAGCTTCTCATCCCCCAAGCTCGGAGCACCCTTTTTCTCTAGACAAGGTATTGGTTGCATAGATAATATAATTTACTTTCAACAGTAATTTTGCACCTTTTCTCACTAGAGAGAATAGTGCATATGGGGGGCACCTGGGTGGCTCAGTTGGTTAGGCGTCCACCTTCAGCTCAGGTCATGATTCTGGAGTTCTAGGATTGACACCTGTATCAGGCTGTGCACTAAGCATGTACTCTGTTGTCGCACTGCTTCTGCTCCTAACCCCTACTTCCTTTATCTCTCTCTCAAATTGATGAATAAAATCTTAAGAAGAAACCAAAATGATGACATATTTCTAAGGTGAGACATTCCTGAAGTAACTCTTTAAGACAAAGAAACAATGAGAAAAATGAAGAAGAAAAAAGAAACAATGAGATGCTATGTCAATCATCTGCAGAGACTGGATGAAAAGATATTCTAGAAAGAATTTCTAGTTCTTACAGTCATTATGGAAAGCAGTATGGAAGTTCCTCAAAAAATTTGAACTAGAACTACCATATGAGGGGCGCCTGGGTGGTTCCGTGGTTGAGCGTCTGCCTTTGGCTCAGGTGGTGATCCCGGGGCCTGGGATCAAGTCCCACATTGGGCTCCCCGCAGGGAGCCTGTTTCCACCTCTGCCTAGGTCTCTGTCTCTTCCTCTCTCTCTCTCTCTCTCTCTCTCTCTCTCTGTGTCTCTCTTATTTAAAAAAAAATAAAAATAAAAAAAGAACTGCCATATGATCCAGTAATCCCACTTCTGGGTATCTATCCAAAGGAACTGAAATTAGATCTCAAAGAGATATCTGCACTCCCACCTCCACCTAGCACTATTCACAAGAGGCAAGATAAAGCAAACCTAAGTGGTGGTCAACAAGTGAAAAGGTAAAGAAAACAAGGTACACACATACAATGGAATATGATTCAGCATTAGTGAGGAAGGACATCCTACCATTTTGTGACAACAAGGATGCAGCTTGAGGGCACTAGGTTAAGTGAGATAGGCCAGTCACAGAGAGACAGGTACCTCCTTCTCCCACTTACCCAAGGAATTTAAGAGTCAAACTCACAGAAGCAGAGACAATGGTGGTTACCAGGGGTTAAAGAGAGGGGAGAATGGAGAGGTGACGGTTTAAGGCTACAAACTTTCAGTGAAGCTACATAAGTGGTTCGAGAAGTCTATAATACAGCATAGTGTCTACAGCTAGCAATGTTGCAATATATACTTAAAATTTGCTAAGACGTGGATCTTATCTTGTGTTCTTCCCACATACAAACAAAATAGTGAGGTGAAGAGTATGGGAGAAAATTTTGAGAAGGGATGGTGGTTATGACCTCGATGGTGGTGGCAGTATCATGCATACTTACCCCAAAGAAACTGAATTGTTGGAACGGAACGGAAAGAAAAGGAGGGGAAGGGAAGAGAAGGGAAGGCCTGGCTTGGTTGGTGGATCCTGAACTACTGATGTTGGGGTGGTCAGTTCGAGCCTCATGTTGAGTAGAAATTAGTTCAAATAAATGAATTTAAAAAGAGAGAGAGAAAGATAAAACTTCAGAGTTTTAGAAAATTTAAAATACTAGACTGTGGATCACACTAGCTTCAGAGTCATTCCTTCAGGGACTTTCTTTTTCTTGAATGAGAAGCCAATATGTTTCGGCAACCTCAGACTGGATCCCCAAATTCCTCTTTGGATCAGCACCTTACTTGTATGGGTGAACGACCACGTGAATTGTCAGAGCATCTGCACAGGGAGGGAGGGGCACAGTCACGTGGGATTAAACAGACTGAAAGTCCCGGTTGGGAGCATGGGTCATGTGTTGGCTCATTTCTCCCTGGACGACCTTCACCGGGTTAGAAGCCCTTGAAAGGATCTCTGCGATCTCGAGGAGCAGGGTGTGCGGGCATCCATCCTCTCCGCCCGGGGCGCCCAGTGCGTGGACCCAGGAGGCCCGGGGCATCTCCGCACGACGGAGAATCCGGGAGTTCGACGCCCTCCGCCTGGGCCACTACTGCTCCTCATCAGCCCCCACCCCCCCACGCCCAGCCCTGCAGCAGCTGTCAAGCCCTGCTGAGCCGTCTCCTGTCGCGGCCATGAACCAGCGCCAGGCAGCCGCCCGCCTGCGCGTCGTGCTGGGACACCTCGGCCAGACCTCCGCCAGGACCGGCGTATCCTTTGGGCTGCGGGAGCTCGGGCTGCAGGAGGGGTGGCCTCCAGGGTCCCCTGGGTCGGCGCCCGCGTCCCCGTGATGGTCCCGCCTGTTCCGGGCGCCCGGGGCGGGGGGCAGGGCGGCAGGCAGCAGGGGGCATCCGGCCGCCGGGAGGGCGCGGGCAGTGCGGGCCCCGGGGCTGATGCGCGCCCCCAGCCCCCGGCGTCCGCGCCGTCCCGGGCCCGGGGCCCCGCGCTGCGGGCGGAGAGCAGGCGGCGTGCGCGCAGCTCCCCGGGCCTCTGGCCGCGGCCGCCCGGAGCCCGGGAAAGGCGAAGCACGGGCCCGGCACCGCGCGCGGAGCTGCCCGGGGCGGCCGGGCGGGCGGGCGGGCGGGCGGCAGCGGGACCCTCGGGCCGGGCCGGCCCCCTCCGCGGGGGAGCCCGCTCTGGCCGCGGCCCCGGCGCTCCCCTCCTGCCCGGGACCTGCGTGCGCCGCCCGCCGCCCGCCGCGCCCAGGGGCCCGCGCTCTCCGCGGCCTCGGCCTTCACGAGGGCAGCTCGCAGGCGCCGTGGGCGCCACTGCTGTGGCATCCAGGACACGTCGCTGCAGGACAGGGACACCAAGTTGCCGGATAGAACCGGGTCTCCTGATCCCTCTGGGGGCCACTTCGGGGAGCCTGGGAAACGCTGCGCGCGATTTTCCCTTAAGCCGCGGGACTCGTCTCTGTCCTGCTGTGGGCAGGGTCCTGAAACCTTTCCTACAAATGAGACTGGCTGTTGTAGGATTGCTCTGAGTTCCAAGCCGCGATGCAGCGGTAAACGAAAGTCCAGCCGCCCTCCCACAAGGCTGATGAGGTGATCTCATCCGACGGGCCAGAAAGCAGAAACCCAGGCCAGGGGAGAGGCACACTCTTGACCGAAGCCATTTAACTAAAGCGGTGTGTTCCCGGGACGGGCACCGTCAACAGCAGCTGGAAACTTGCTAGAAAGGCAGATTCCAGGCTCATCTCTGACCCTGGACTCCAAACACCTGGGAGTGGGGCCCAGCCATCTGTTTTCACTTGTTTCGGATACATGCCCAACAGTGAGAAGCACCAACATACTGGGACTAGGGATAACTGGGTCCAGTCTGGTACTGCTGTTAACATTTGATATCATGGGCCCCTGGGTGGCTCAGTCCACGAGGCATCTGATTCTTGGATTCTAGCTCAGCTCTTGATCTCAGGGTTATGAGTTCAGGCCCTACACTCGGCTCTATGCTGGGCAATCAGCCTACTTAAGAAAGAAAGAAAGAAAAATCTGATATTCTGATCCTGCTGGTTCTTGCTTTTTTTTCATCTATGTTTCCTAGAACAGCACTATCCAATCAACTTTCTTTGATGCTGGAAATGTCCTACACCAGCATTGTCCAGTACATGTGGCCATTGAGCACTTGAAATATGGCCAGGGCAGGCTTCATTTTCATTCTCTTTATATTAAATAGACAGACGTGGCCGGAGGTTCTGGTATCGGACAGCTCTGCCAAGATGTTCAATGAATGTGTATGTGGTTAGTGCTTAGAGAGGATCCTGGAAATCCTGTGGCAGTTTCTTCCCAGCCTTAACTGGTCTTAAAGAGATGTGGATTCTGGCACAAAGCAGGGATTTTTTTTTTTAAGGCATAAACCATAAGGCTTTTTTAAAATGCAGATATGCATTGAGAAGAAAATAAATATGACTTATAATTCCACCACTCACAGATCATTATCAGTCAGCTTTTTGGTGTGTTTCTTTTCTATGAATTTACATAATTATAGTCATACTGAATGTACAGCTTTTTGCATCTATTTTTTTCATGTTTACTAATATTATGTAGTAAACACCAGAAACATTTGGCTTTATATAATACCCATTTCCACACCATTAAAACATTTTTTAGAGAAAAGCAACTACCACCACCAAAACACACAGTGGTAGGAAGAATTTTGGACTGGAATATTGCTTTCTGGCCACATCTTGCTAGCAGCTGACAAAGGTCATTATCCTCTCTGCCTCAGGGAGAACAAACATTGGCTGGCAGTTCTGTGTCCCTGGCTGTTTCTCTCCTTGACAGTAATACTGTCCCCAGTTACATAAAGACATGACAAAAATAACATGTTTATGAGTAGTGACATTCTGACAGTCACTCCTTAAGCTAAAGAAACAAACAAAAAAATTAAAAGGAAAAAAGGAGGGACACCTGGGTGGCTCAGAGGTTGAGTGCCTCCCTTTGGCCCAGGACGTGATCCTGGAGTCCCAGGATCGAGTCTGGCATCGGGGTCCCTGCATGGAGCCTGCTTCTCCCTCTGCCTGTGTCTCTGCCTCTCTCTCTTGTTTCTCTCATGAATAAATAAATAAAAATCTTTAAAAAAAAAAAAAAGAAAACTAGAAAGAATTTCTAGAGTTCCTGGCTCTTTAGGATATTTAAAATTATACTTGATTGTATGGATCACATTTTTCCTGCAGCCAGTGTCTATTTAATAGATATTTTTTAGGGGATCCCTGGGTGGCGCAGCGGTTTGGCGCCTGCCTTTGGCCCAGGGCACGATCCTGGAGACCCGGGATCGAATCCCACATCAGGCTCCCGGTGCATGGAGCCTGCTTCTCCCTCTGCCTGTGTCTCTGCCTCTCTCTCTCTCTCTGTGACTATCATAAAAAAAAAAAAAAAAAAAAAAGATATTTTTTAAAAGCCAGCTAAACTGTTTCTCATATTTGCACTGCATTACCAATAAATTCAATAACTCTTGTGAGAAGCACGTTTCTTCTCACTTCTATTTTCTTTTTAAAAAGTTTTATTTGTTTGCTTATTTATTTATTTATTTATTTATTTATTCATTCATTTATTTATCCATGAATGACACACAGAGACATAAGCAGAAGAAGATGCAGGTATCCTGATGCGGGACTCGATCCCAGGACCCAAGCCGAAGGCACAACCACTGAGCCACCCAGGTGCTCCTCTCCTCACCTTTAGACATGAACCTTACAATGTTTATTTGTTCAGCAGTTTAGTGGAAGGAATAGTCACATAGAATAGGGAAATCTATGAAGGAAACAGTGATGGCTCAAGTGTGGGCTCAGCCATTCTCTGCTGGGTGACCTTGGACCAGTTACTGAGCCCAGGGGTCCAGGCCACCTGCTCTGGGCAGCTGGAATGCTGATAAAGGTCTTGGGGTTTCCAGCCCCTCCTCAGGACTTTGTGAATTGAAATGATGGAAGCAAGGGCGCATACCTGTCATCAGTTCTGTGTGTCTTCCCGGATGAGGGCTAATCCAGGGCCAACTGTGGGTTCCAGAAAATGCTGACTCTGAAATTTAATTTTATTTGCCTTAATTCATATTGTAGGTAGCTTACCCCACTTCGGGAGCTGTGTCTCCAAACAGCTTCCATCCTCCACAATTCCAGTAAGTAGATCTAATGGTTATTAAAAACCATATGATTGAGATATACACACACACACACACACACACAGCTTTTTCTAGTGGGAATTAAGATATAAAATACAACATATCATGTTGCCTGGTGAATTTATTACACAGGGGGTGGGGCCCCTGGGTGGCTCCGTGGGTTAAGTGTCTGACTCTTGATTTCTGCTCAGGTCACGGTCTCAGGATGGTGGGATGGAGCCCCATGGAGGGCTCTGTGCTCAGCAGGGAGTCTGCTTGCCCCTTTCTCTCTGCTCCTCACCCTGCCCTGCCTATCCTCCCTCCCTAAAGAGAATAAATAAAATTAAAAATATTATTCATTATAGAAATCCTCTGTTGCCAGGACTTGTTCTATTTAAACCTAGGGAAAATGTTAAAGACCTTGACTTTAATACTTATATGTATTTTAACATCCAGAAAGGCAAAAGATATCAGAAGTTAATAGTCTGATTATTTCAAATTCAGGCATGTTACGTCTCATTGAAGTTAGCCTATAGTTTGTGGCCATACTGCTCTATCAGCTGGTATCTTTGGCTTATCTTAAATTACCTTTCTCGTGGAAGACTTGATAATCATGGAATATTATCACAGAGCCACAATTCTGATCTAGAATAATGGATGGGGTGCTCTGAGCTGTGCATATGCTATGCACTGAGTTTGCTTTTTGCCACTTTGATTTCTTCTGAGTATGTATGATTTAATATAAAATGTAAAATGTGTTATATGTAAAATAAAATTTAAAATATAAGATCTATTGGATTGTTTCCCACCTGAAAACTCATAATATTCCTGACAAATTACAAATTACAAAATCAGAGAAATAAAAGGAATTGAAAAAAAAAACCACCCACAATTCCATTACATAAAGGCAATCACTTAAAACATGTGGTTCTTTTTTTATTTTTCATTTTTTTCCAAGTAGTGTCTTGGTTTTGCACAAATCTAACTATACTTTATATTATAATCACTGTTCATGCTCTTAAATTCTTCATTTTTTTTTAAAAGTTTTTTAATTAAGAGAAAGCAAGAGGGATAGTGAGTGAGGGGAGGGACAGAGGGAAAGATTCTGAAGTGGACTTCCCCTTAGCAGGTAGGAATCATGGGGCCCTATCTCAGGACCCTTAAGATCATGACCTGACAGGAAATTACCTGGGGCACATGCTCTTCACATTTAATTCCTGAGTCCTACCTATCCCATTGACTAGATATAAGTCATTAATTGTTTTTCTATTTTTTGGTGACAGTAGTTAATGTTTTGGATTTAAAACTTTTTAAAATAAATGTTCACATTAGGGATTCCTAGCTGGCTCACTCAGAAGAAAGAGCACATGACTCTTGCTTCGGGATTGATTATGAGTTGGCTCCATGATAATTTGAAAGTTTTCTTTCTTTTAGGTATACTCGGGATAATGATGTCCTAAGCCTAGAACAGAGAAAATTTTATGAAGAAAATGGGTTTCTTGTCATTAAAAATTTGGTGTCTGACGCTGACATTCAACGCTTTAGGTACAGTAACCTTTCATTATTTTACAAAATATGTTGTATGTTTGCGTTGGGAACATGGGTAAGAGGAGAGTGTGTGTGTTCAGATATTTTTCAGGGATTGGTTCCTTGGGACGTGGTTGGGAACATGAGCTCTGGAACCAGTAAGGCTGGCTTTAATCTTAGCCCTTCTACTTAATCTTGTGTGCCTGGGGCAACTTACTTTCCATGCCTCTCCTTTCCCATCTGTAAATTGGGGAAAATAGGGGCAGCCCTGGTGGCTCCTCAGTTTAGCGCCACCTTCAGGCCAGGGCTTGATCCTGGACCCCCAGATCAAGTCCCATGTTGGGCTCCCTGCATGGAGCCTGCTTCTCCCTCTGCCTGTCTCTGCCTCTCTGTCTCTCTTTGTCATTCATGAATAAATAAATAAAATCTTTAAAAAAAAACCGGGGATAATAGTACTGAGCCCTAGTGTTGTTGTGAGGACTGAATAAAGTAAAAGACGCACAGAGTGCTTCCAACCGGGCCTGGCCCATGGAATGGAGGAGAGAAGTATTTGCCATTGTTACTCAGATGCAACCAAATCACAAATTTTCCCCCACTGTTTTCTTAGGCTAAGGAAGATGTGAGTTCTCACAGCGAATTCTGGCCTCACAGTGAGGAGGCAGGGGCTTGTGAGCTGGCCATTTCCTCACCCTATGCTCAGAGCTGCTCAGCCTGGCCTGGAGGTCAACTTGGTGCAGAGACACCATCTCCTCAATCTTTGTGGATCTTTCCACAGAACTGGCCAGGCAGGTGCCTGGAGCCTACAGTAATGACATCATCTGCCAATTTCATTTCCTAGGGACCAGTTTGAAAGGATCTGCAGAGGGGAGGTGAAACCAGAACAAATGATGATAATGAGAGATGTGTCCATTGCAAAATCAGAATATATTCCAAGTGAAAGGATGATTTCAAAGATCCAATACTTCGAAGACGACAAGGAACTCTTCAGATACTGCACTCTCCCTGAGGTTGGAGAACCTTCCTGTGTTTTCTTTGTTTTTAGGTTAACAGCCCACCGACATGCCTGCCTCAGGCATTGCTGCTTTTTCCTTTATCTGAGCCCCTCTCTGGTGGCTGTAGAGCAGTGGATCTCAGTTGGAGGAGCACATCTGGTGGCACCTGGAGCCCTGTCAGGTTGTCACAAGGTTTGGTCTGTAGAGCCTGGGCATGCCGCTAATGGAGCCCAGGGAGCCTATAATGCACAGAACAGCCCCTCCCCCCAATTAATGAATTATCCGGCCCCAAATGTCAATACTGGCCAGGTGGAGATACCCTGCTCTGGCGCTTGGTAATTAACCTGGTGGAGAAGGGCGGGAATTCTGCAGTGGAGAGGGGGAGCCTCTCTCACACTGAATATGGGCATATCAACAGGAGTCACATTGCAGATCCCACTCACTGTACATCCATTTATTGTTGCTTTTGTTTCTGTGAATCTGGTAGTAGAGGTTTAAGTAGGTCTTTAGAGTTAAACTTGTCTAAAAAATTATTCTTTAAGCATAAATCATATTTATAAAGTTATCCACATAATATAGAAAATGTAAAGTGAAGTCTCCCAACTTTCAGCCCCACTCACTGCCAAGCTTTTAGGTGTATTCAACTAGAATTCTTTCATGGTCATGAAAATGCATCCGTAACCCCCCACCTTTTGTGTTACACAGAACGTACTGGTTGTCACTGTGTTTTGTCCACTTATAATAGACCTCACACATCTTTCCATATCACTTACATATTATTACTGTTTCTTTTTTTTAACATTTTATCTATTTATTCATGAGACAGAGAGAGATGCAGACATTGACAGATGGAGAATAAGCCACCTGTGGGCAGCCTGATGTGAGACTTGATCCCAGGTCCCCAGGACCATGACCTGAGTTTTTTTTTTTTTAAGATTTTATCTATTTATTCATAGACACAGAGAGAGAGAGAGGCAGAGACACAGGCAGAGGGAGAAGCAGGCTCCATGCAGGGAGCCTGATGCGGGACTCGATCCCAGGTCCGCAGGATCACACCCCAGGCTGCAGGCGGCGCCAAACCGCTGCGCCACTAGGGCTGCCCCATGACCTGAGTTAAAGACAGATACTCAACATTGAGTCACCCATGTGTTCCTTGAATAGTTTTATGCGGCACTTTGCATATAGAACATTTTGGAAATTATAACCGCAAGAGCTATTAGATAATTTGACTCATGTGGGAACCTGGCTGGTTTAGTGGGGAGAGCTGCGACATTTTTTATTATTTAAGTGTATGCGCCTTTTTTTTTTTTTTAAGATTTACATATTTATTTAGGCAGGAGAACTGGAAGGGGGCAGAGGGAGAGGCAGAGAGAATCCTCAGGCAGACTCCCTGCTGAGTGCCTAGAAAGACACAGGGCTGGACCCTTATACCCTGAGATCATGATCTCAGCCCCATCCAGAGGTGGACATTTAACGGACTGATCCACCCAGATGACCTGAGCATGTGGCTCTTGATGTCTGGGTTTTGAGTTCGAACCCCAGGTTGGGTGTGATGATTGCTTAAAACTTAAAAAAAAAAAAAAAAAAAATCTGGGCAGCCCAGGTGGCTCAGTGGTTTAGCGCCAACTACAGTCCAGGGCGTGATCCTGGAGACCCAGGATGGAGTCCCATGTCGGGCTCCAAGCATGGAGCCTGCTTCTCCCTCTGCCTATGTCTCGCCTCTCTCTCTCTCTGTCTCTAATGAATAAATAAATAAATAAAATCTTCAACAAAAATCTTTAAACAAATAAAAAATAGACAGAAAATTTCCCTCCTGAGAGAAGACCGTATACACAGGCCACCTATGATGTCCAGCCCCCTTGAGCTGGGGACAAAAGGGGATGTTGCCTAACTGAACCATCCATTCTCCTCACTCTTAAATCCTGCTATGGCAATGGAACTTGTGAGCATTGATCAAAGAGGAAAAGCCTGAAGTTAGAAGCAACTTGTGTTACATGAATCCTGATGAGGCCTCCAGGGTTCCCACCATTCTCAAGTGTGCACCATGCACCTGCTGGTTCATGAAATGATTTTTTGGAGGTAGGGATGATTTAGTAGTTGGATATTTATTTCAATGTGTATTGGAAAAAGTAACCAGGGCATTAAACTTATCACTTCAAGAATACTATTAATCAGGATAAGACAAGAGCTAATTCAGGAAAATTATTATTTTTTAAAAGATTTATTTATTCATTCAGAGAGAGAGAGAAAGAGAGGCAGAGACACAGGCAGAGGGAGAAGCAGGCTCCATGCAGGGAGCCTGACGTGGGACGCGATCCCGGGTCTCCAGGATCACACCCCGGGCTGCAGGAGACGCTAAACCGCTGCGCCACCAGGGCTGCTATTCAGGAAAATTATTGACTAATATTGGGCAGTTAGCAACATATGCTAGACATTATAAAATGGCTCTTGAGTCACTGAAGTTTAGAAGTCGGGGGGAGGGGAGGGCGGAGGGAGAGAAACACAAGTAGACTTGCCACTGAGCAATTAGCCCAACCTAGCCCATGATTCTATGACCCTGGGATAATGACCTGAGCTGAAATCAGGAATCCGATGCTTAACCAGCTGAGTTACCCAGGAACTTCTACCAATTGTTTTGCATAACTATTGGCGTCCTGGCTTTTGTAATAAATAATTGTACTTTGTACCACGGGCCTGTTTATTTGATTTTTTGTGAAACTTTTTTTCCTGTTTTCTCTTAGATTCTGAAATATGTGGAGTGCTTCACTGGACCCAATATTATGGCCATGCATACAATGCTGATAAACAAACCGCCAGATTCTGGTAAAAGACTCATATTTCAAGGAGAAAAACAAACAAACAGGAAGTTTCAAGCATTCCAACTATAGCTGTGTGTAATACTGCTAAACTTTGATAAATAAATATTTATATACTTTCATTTACGTCTCAAAACAGCACACATCATAATAGTTGAGGTAGAATAGTTATTTCAGATATTAACTGGAGAGTTATTGTTGCTTTTTCAGAAGACAGGCTTGCTTCTAAAAAGTGCGATTAAATAAACATGACTGTTCATATACCATCGGTTGCTATTATTATAATCATCACCTGTAAGGTTTGTTAACCATTCTCACCTATGATAGGGTGAATTCTGCTTTTCTGATTGAAGATATTATGATTACTAACAAAATTAAAACTATATTTATGAATCACAAACTACAGTTGCTCTTAAAATTCCTTGTCCTTGCTGAAATGTAGCTCCTAAGATCTCATTACCACAGAAAGCGATTTGAAAGCTAAAACCCAGGAATGAGTATTTCTAAAAAAATTTTGTGTAGCTCACCCGGGACTTGAACTCATGAGCCTGAGATCAAGCCTTGAGCTGACATCAAAAGTCAGATATCTAACTGACTGAGCCACCTAGGTGCTCCAAGGAATCTGCATTTTTGAAGCCATCCCCAGCCATTGGACCATGCTGAGAAATTCTGCTCTACCTGTAATAAATTGATCCTTCAAGATCCTTTATCCTTCTCCACTTTTTCTGGAGAAAAAGAGCCAGGAGAACTTTATTTGACAGGCTTGTAGTTTAATTAACATCACCAAATCTTTCCTACCCTGGATGTCTTGTTTAGAGACGTCATAAAACATAAAACAAACATAAACATGGCTGAGGGAGCTGTGGTCCTCCATAGTGATGTACACCAAGTGCTTTTCGTTCTGTGATGTACTTTTTGGAAACCTTTTATTAATTTAGTTAATGATACTTTTTTTGCATCAGCCACTTACAAGGCTAACAGAGAACCTCCAATTTGGTTACTCTCTTCAAGTATTAAAACTTTTTTTTTTTTGGTACTCTGCTCTGTACCCAAACCACAATTACAAAGAAATAAAATACAATAGAGTTCATGACAATTCAGTGTATGAATTTCTAGTGAATGCTGTGTGTCAGTACGTCCTCGGCTCCCAGGAACCCAGAAAAAAAGTAGAGGATCTGGAGTTGCCCTTTGGATTTGATATTCGAATTTGATGCTTATCTCTCTGGACTGATTTTCTGTAATGTTGTTTCACTTCTTTGGGTTTTTCAGGAAGTCATTGTCGTGGTTTTGCAGGCAAAAGAGATGAAATCTGAGATGCGAGTGTGTGTTAACAGCAGGATCTGTTTCAGGCAAGAAGACATCCCGCCATCCCTTGCATCAGGATCTGCACTACTTCCCCTTCAGGCCCAACAATAAAATTGTCTGTGCTTGGACAGCCATGGAGCACATCGACAGGAACAATGGCTGCCTGTGTGTGCTTCCAGGCACACACAAAGGCCCTCTGAAGCCACACGATTATCCAAACTGGGAGGTATGTCTTGTTAGAGGAGGAATCTTTTTTGTTGTTGTTGTTATTATCTTTAAGATTTTATTTGGGAGAAGAGGGAAGGAGAGACAGAAGGGAAGGGGAAGGGACAAGCAGATTCTGCTGAGCATGAGTCAGATATATGCTTGAACTTCACACCCTGAGATCATGACCTGAGCTGGCTACAAGACTTGAACACCAAATTGACTGAGCCACCAGGACCTCTAGAGGCAAAAATCCTTTATTTTTTTTTTTAAGATTTTATTTATTTATTCAAGAGACACACAAGACAGAGAGGCAGAGACATAGGCAAAGAGAAGCAGGCTCCATGCAGGGAGACCACTGTGGGACTCAGTCCTAGGATTCCAGGATCATGCTCTGGGCCCAACATGGGCGCTCAAGCGCTGAGCCACCCACGTGTCCCAGGGAGAAATCTTAACCATAATATTTTTTGTTTTGATTCTACAACAGTATCCATAAAGAGCTTTAACAATGAGATGGCATTTCCTTCTTAAGAAAACATGGTTTTGGAATTAGGATCAGGGAACATTTGCAACACCATGTGCATGTGTCAAGTGCCGAGTACTTCTTACTCACTGATTGATGGCTCTTGGCATAAAGAAGAGAGAGGAATCATCTCTTTCTCTCTAGAGAGATCAACGAAGACCCTGAGGAAGCATGAGTAGTATTCCATTCATAACCATTGCATGGCTTATGGATTGAGCTAGTGCTGTTGGAAGAGTATAGAAAGCTTTTGAGCCCATAAATGGTGACATCAAATTGGTCCTTCAATAATGATAATCTAGAGGCCTAGAGAAGAATATACTGGAGGTGAGAGTCCAGAGGCAGAGAAACCAGAGAGGAGGTGATAAGTGTTTTAGGTATCAGACAATATGGTCTTGAAATCCCATAATGATGGTCAGAATGGGATAGAGCACGGGTTGTTAAGGCAGGAACAATGGATGTGATCTGTAGGAAGTAAAGAATATAGCTTTCAGGACTTCTGTCTCAATTAGATTCTTGCGCTGAGGATTAGTGCCAAGGAAAATACTGGGGGTCTGGATTCTGATATAATGGAAACTGTGAGATTCACAAATTCAGTTGAGTTTTGGGGAAACTTTGGTGCAGGCAACAGAAGTGGGCTGTGGCTGACTTAAGCCAAACGGAGTGTTTTGGAGGGTGGCAGGCACCTGCTGAGTCCATGGAAAGGCTGGCTAGCTCTGATGAGCGGGAAAGTGGGGGTTATATTCCGTGGGAACACTTAGGGTGGGGCACCTAGTGGGGTCAACTGAACTGTGATCATGACCAGTGCCTTCCATCCTCTGCTCAGATTCAAAGTGACCACAGTGGGAGGTTAGATTGACTTAGCTTAGGTCACATATCAACTCTGGCCAGGAGAGAAGTGCACTGTATGAAAACCACAACTGAGTCCAGCAGGAAAGCAGTCCTTTCCCCAGAAGAATGTGGCATAGTCTCAGGAAGGGAAATGTGATGCCGTCCTTCCACCATAACTATTACTTAATGAAATAACTGACTTGGGAAATAGTTATAAAAACAGGATCTTTGAATTTACTGTTTTTCTTTCCTTACTCTGGATGTGACACCAGTGCTTTCTGAGCTGAGAAAAATTGAGATTTTCTCTCTGCTGGTTTGGGAGAATAGTTAGCTTCTTAGAGGTACTCCTGAGTTATAGAAGAATGATTCAGGCAAAGTTCTAGGTGAGGAGAATATCATACTGGGAAAGAATGATTATACATTCAGGCTTGAAAGGTGATCTCCCATGTTAACTGCAACATGCAACGTTGATCTAGATCCTCAAATATAATACAGTTATGACGGGTATGTGGAAATTTCAGCATCTTCCTTTGCCTCCCTAAATCCATGATTTTAATATCACAATGTGACTTTCACAGCCACACATCTGAGAAGCTTTTGTATATTTGCAGTACCTTTTAAGAATCTATTTATCTTTCTCTTGGAAGAGCTTAGGAAACCTTTGCTTTTCCTAATGAGTCATTGATAAAATTTTTAGTCATTGGGTTCCTCAAATACAGAGTTGGGTTCTCTTATGCGTTCTAGGGGGGCGTGAACTTAATGTTCTATGGGATCCAGGACTATGATGAAAACAGCCCCTGCGTGCACCTTGTGATGAAGAAGGGAGACACCGTTTTCTTTCATCCTTTGCTCATCCACGGATCTGGCTGGAACAAAACTCAAGGATACCGCAAGGTATGCATTACATCACCGTGCTTTCCAAAGACGAATAGGTTAGAAGCAAAAATGTCAAGATATGTGAAACTTTATGAGATTTGTGATGTTTAACTAAACTGCTCTTGCTCTGGTTTATTTACCAGGAAATATATTTGATACCTCATACTTTTTTTGCTAAGTTATCAATAGGAGACGAGTGACCTCAGTTTCCCAATCCTACTGATCCTGAATTAGGAACATTCATAGAATTGCTTCAGAGAAAGAACATATTTGGTAGCCCACAGCCTGTGCTTTTGGAGACAGAAACAATGGCTGATGTACTAAAATCTTAAAATGGGAAATGGATATAGGAACCGTTTATGACGGCAGTATATAATAGCTTTGTTATTGAATTGGCTGCCCAGAAATAAGATTTAGCAGCAAGCCATGTTTTTCGCCCCTTAGCTATGAATATATTAAAAACCTATTGATTTCATTGCTTACATTAAGATTTGACAAAATTTCCCATATTCCCAGATTTCTCTCTTCTCAAAAATTCAGCAGCTCTGACAGCACTGTGGACTGACATTACCCACATTACATGGCTCTTATTACAATATATTAGGGGGTTTTGGGGTTGAGTGAAGCGTGCCAGTTTGTCACACCAACACCCGTTGTCTCCCTAGGTGCAGGGTAGGCTACCAGGTTTCATCTTCTATTCATTCATATTTCCACCAGGTCAACAGGGCCAGGATGAGGGTGAGGCAAGAAAGCCCTCTCCTCCAGGGAAAATATAACAGGGTTAGGAGGATGGTGCTAAAATACCTCAACAATCAAGTTAAATGATAGTTTAAGGCAGTATTTAGAAAATCAACATCAATGCAAAAAAATATCTTTGATGAACACAATGCCAAAATTTTAAATAAAGACTAGATCAGACTCCCCACCAGCATGACCCTCAGAAGTATACAAGCAGGCGGTACAGAAACAAGACATAAATAATGTGAGTGTTGTGAAATTCATGAATTTGGGCCTTATCATGTATCCTTGGTGTCAACATTCAACTTGAAATGAAAAATGGAAATTTAGGTATATGTGTATCAAAATAGGAAGCTAAGATAAATAGTTTGAAACTCTGTATGAGTTAGAAAATTGTATTACTTCCTATATGATCAGGATCATAAAGTAATATAGGATAGCTACATATTGAAAGATTTCATGTCGAATCCTTAGAAAATAGTATAAAATGATTACTGTAGGACCTAAAAGGTAAATAAGAAAACCAAGTAATGTGGTTGATAACATCCTAACACTGCAATTTTTTTCAATAGATTTTCAACTACCAATTTGGGAAAAGATGAACCTTACAAAAAGACTTCAAAACATGTATATAGTAATGTACTTATCGCCTCTGGCCTCAGGTGTCACTACTCCTTGGTGTAGTGTGGGGGCATCCATGGGAAATGATGTTTGTGATACCACTGTCTAGAAATCTCATGTTGAGGGCAGCCTTGGTGGCTCAGCAGTTTAGCGCAGCCTTCAGCCCATGGCTCAGCGGTTTAGCGCAGCCTTCAGCCCAGGACGTGATCCTGAAGTCCGCGGATCAAGTCCCACATCAGGCTCCCTCCATGGAGCCTGCCTCTCCCTCTGCCTGTGTCTCTGCTGCTCTCTCTCTATCTCTCTGTGTCTCTCATGAATAAATAAATAAAAATCTTAAAAAAAAAATCTCATGTTGCGAGCAAAACAGGCAGACCTGAGAAGCGAAGTCACCACAAGAGAGCTAACATGTGACGAGGAAAGTGAGTTTTAAGTTTATCTGCTGATAACCTTTTCAAGAATAGGGAGAACCAGGGCACCTGGGTGGCTCGGTGGTTGAGTGTTTGTCTTTGGCTCAGGTCATGATCCTAGGGGTCCTGGGATTGAGTCCAGCATCGGGCTCCCCAGGGGAGCCTGTTTCTCCCTCTGCCTGTGTCTCTGCCTCTCTCTCTGTGTCTCATGAATAAATAAAATCTTAAAAAAAAAAAAAAAAAAGAATGGGGAGAACTAAGTAACCTCCTCTTACCTTCAGAAGGAAACAAGATGAGTGCCGTATATGAATGCTATTGGACTTCAAATGTTCTTTTGATTTGACAGGAGTGGACGTGTATATTATTTTCCTTCGCAAGGTATTTTGTGTTTTTTTTTTTCTTGATCTTTAGACATTAAAATAACAAAGCACCACAAACTCAGCTGAGTAACTAACTTCTGTGACTAAGAAGAGGATGAAGAACCCTGGAACCCATTCCTGTGTAGGACTCGAGGACATGCACTCGCTAGATAAATCACATGTTTAAAGTCCTCTTACTCTTGTCATTATGTTCTCTGCCCATTTTGAAAACAGGTATCCCAGGGAGCTTAAAACCTCTTGGAAATTCTCAGTCAGCCTTTAGCTGTACCTAGGGGGAGAAAAGACTCCAACCCCAAAGAGACTAATCCAAGACACGATGGAACATTCTAGAAATCAAATGCTAGTGAAATAGCTGATGTTCTAAAAGAAGTCTTTCTGTTTGGTTGTTGCTGTTAACAGATTTTTTTCTCCCCCAATATTAATCATTTCACCCTGCACAGGCAATTTCCTGCCATTTCGCCAGTGCTGACTGCCACTACATCGATGTGAAAGGCACCAGTCAAGAAATCGTTGAGAGGGAAGTTATGGAGTTAGTACACAGATTATACGGAATTCCGAAAGATACCAGCTTGCAGGTACGTTTGTATGAGATGAAAGATTTATGAGTATTTTCTTCAATGCATGACAATACTCATATCTATTTTTTAAAAGATATTCTTTATTTATTTGAGAAAGAAAGAGAGAGGAAGAGAGAGCATGAGCAGTGGGGAGAGAAAGAGGGAGAGGAAGAAGTAGACTTCCTGCTGAGCAGGGAGCCTGATGTTGGGATCAATCCAGGATCCTGAGATCATGAACTAAGTGGAACATAGAGGCTTAACCAAATGGGCCACCAGGCAACTCTGTTATCCCTGATTTAATTTGGAAGCATAATGTGCATTGTTTAGAGCACCGTGCAGAAGCCTTGCTGAGATCCACTGAGAATTTCAGCTAATACTTGCTTCCCCAACATGGTGCACCTGAGCTTCCCAGGCTTCTTTATGTCTTTTGGCCGCCCTGTGCTGTGTAGGCTATCCTGTTCCAGAACAGGCAGGTAGGAAAGGAAACAGCAGATCTGGAGGAGAGCAAGTGAACGACAAAAGCCACCTTCTGAATGCACATAAGGAAAGTTAAAGGTTTGGGATGTTACCCATAGGCCTCCCTTAATTTCTCTACAACAGAGTATTTACATATATGCAGATCCAATAACTGTCCCAGAAGCAATTCTCAAGCAGGTTTCTGGGTGGGTCAGTTAGCATCTGGGGTTCCACGGAGCTGATGGCAGAAACCACTGATGCTTATCAAGAGGGGACATGAGACATTATTTCATATGCTTTGCTACTTAATACACAACACTTGTAAAGTAGTTGCGTGTAGCTAGTGGGCATTCAGTGCTGCCGATGATCCCCAGACAAATTACAGTCAAGCCAAAGAAATAAACATATTTGCCTGGTAGACAAAGACATTTTAGCCTCCGAACCAAGAAGCTGATCCTATGTTCCAATTTGCAGAAATCACCAATATATGTTTTCCTAGGGGGTGACAGGACCTCCACGTAGACTGAATGTAATGATAACTCGGCCCCTCTAGTACTGTGAAGAGTACCGCACACCAGCACTACGCTACTGGGCCACTGGGAATCACCTTCTGAAAGTCATTCCCAGCTGAAGAATCTTACTTCCCCCTTGGCCCCTTCTCCCTTTAGAACCTACGAATCCACCCCATATCAGAAGAGGCTCTCATTTCACATTTGCCGATGGTGGGAAGTCTTGTCCTTCTCTCTTTGCCCAGTTTTTAAAACGCTTTTATGAAGGCATCCTATTTTGTCAAGTGGGGCTTCCGGGTAACACACTGATTCTTGCAGCAGGAAAAAAAAGCATATGTTGTGTTAGCAATTTGTCGGGGTTGTAAATGAATGAACTGCCTCCAGTATTTATTTCAATTATTTGAGAGAGAGAGAGAGAGAGAGAGAGAGAGAACGTGAGCAGGAGGTGGGGGTACGGGCAGAAGGAGAGGGAGGGAATCTCCAGCAGATTCCCCACTGAGCCAGGACCCCAACATGAAGTCCATCCCACCACCCTGAGATGGGTTGGGCTCTTAACTGACTGAGCAACCCATGTGCCCCTCCCTCCCCACTCTTAAGGATAAAATGAAAAGTCCAAGAGGCTACCAGAAGTGATGCAGGTGACAGAGCTACATTTCAGAGTCAGGTTGAATTCTGAAATTAAGCATTCCACCAGACCTTGCTGTCTGCTCAAAAATAAACAAGAAACCAGAAAGCTTGTTGAATCAAAAGTCTCAGTTGTTTGATTAAGAATAAAGCAATAATACCAAATCAACCCAATACCAAATCATGACCTGATTTTCACTGAGGAGCAGATCACTCTAGATGAGGCAGCGAGTGGCTAAAGGAAAGCCAGACAAGGAGTGGGGTCTCCTTTACCAAAAGCCTGCCCAGCCTATTGAGGACACCTGTAGTCAACAGGAGCACCAATTAGCACAGGCTGGCCTCTGGCTCTCTCAGTTTGTTCAACACGATTTCAGATATTGACAAGTAAATTATTGGGAGTCTGAGAATATGGTTCATTTACTGATAGGACCACTGTGAGAGTTTTTCCATTTAACTATTGATAGATGCTAGAAATCTTCTTTGTCTGATGCCCAACAGATTCTCAGTGTTCCATGGACTCACTGTATTTGGCTTTATTTCCAGGAGGTGTCTAGATATCGAGCCCGGCTGGTGAAAGGACGAAGAATTAGCCTTTGAAGTAGCCGCCTGCTGGAGCTCTTTGAGAGAAAACCAAAAGGAATCAAGATGCCTACGGAACATGTTTTATTAATGAGCTGTCCTAATCTTTCCTGCCACTTGTTATGAAGATCACAACGCACTTACAGGGAACTTTATGGGATTTGGTTAGCTCTGGGTGAGGGGCTGTTGCTTTAATGGATGAACAGATGTAACACTGGCCTATTACTGTAGTCAGGAATACTACTTTGCACCTAATAAAGGTCACTGATGTCTAATTTAAGTGTGTTCAGTTACTTTCATTCAGTTAGCTCTTTGCCCAAGCAAGAAGGAATGCTTTAAACTAGGGTCTGCTGACTTTTTTGCATCCCTCTTCTGGAAATCCCACCACCAGATTTCATGGCATGAGAGACTTCTCAGATCTAGAACACTGTCCTCTACACACACGTTTAATGGAGGGCCTTGTGGAGAGAGGACGAGGGTAGATGCTCATGCTTTGACACAGGGGTCCCTTGCATGACTACTCCAACCCAGCCAGCCTCCTTAAAATAGACAGGATCTTTCCAAATCCCTTTCTCTGTTGCTGAACAAGGAAGACAAAAGTGACTCCCTCTGCTAGTTTTTATTGAGTTAGGCAGCTGGAAACCCTCAGCATTTATGAATGAAACCTAAACTCTCTCAAGGTACAGTGAAATTGTTACTTTCGATTTCTAATGGGCACGAACTGGGGAAATTTGTTTTATTTCATTTAAAGATTATTTATTTATTTATGTTAGAGAGAGAGAGAGAGAGAGAGCGGGCACAAGCAGCAGCAGGTGAGAGGGGCAGAGAGAGTGGGAGAAACAGACTCCCCGCTGGGCAGGGAACCTGACAGGGGGCTCAACCCCAGGACCCTTAGATCACGACCTGAGCCTAAGGCAGAAATGTTTAACCCACTGAGCCACCCAGGTGCCCCATGGGGACTTTCTTGTAATACAGAGCTGTGTTTCTACACCAACTGAGAGCAGCAAAGACACATACTACTGATTATTAAGCATACCAGTTAGAATTTAGATCAGGAAAAACAAGGAGTCCCCTTTTTTCAATCTGCTAAGCACAAGTTGTGTACATTGTGCACAAATGTACGTTCACCTTTTTTGTTGGTTTCTTTGTGAGGACACTTTTTTACTTCTTTCTCTTTCTCTCTCTCTTTCTTTCTTTGAGAGAGAGAGCTCAGAGGGAGAGGGAGAAGTAGACTCCTTGCCTAATGGGGGCTCGATCCCCAGGAACCTAGATCATGACTTGAGACAAGGGTAGATGCTTGTTACTGAGCATCCAGGCGCCAGGGGGCCACAGTTTAAGCTCATATCCAGCTGGAAACTGGAAAAGACAAGACAACCCCTGATAGGCTTTAAGGAAATTGGATTATGGAAGAATTGGTCATAAAATGTACATAAGGAATGCAGTGTAATCAGCATGTATGTAGCCCTGTTCTAGCAAAAACCTTTCGAACTCTTTTCAAATTTCAAATACTTATCAAAAAATAAACTTCAACGGGGAAGCAGACAGCAGGGGATCCCTGGGTGGCTCAGTGGTTTAGCACCTCCCTTCAGCCAAGGTTGTGATCCTGGAGTCCAGAGATTGATTCCCACAGCAGGCTCCCTGCATGGAGCCTGCTTCTCCCTCTGCCTGTTCTCTACCTCTCTCTCTCTCTCTATGTCTCTCATTAATAAATAAATGAAATCTTAAAAGAAAAAAAAAAAAAAAGGAAAGCAGACAGCACAGTTTATGTCCCTTAGGCATTTCTGGTTGCCAACTAGTCTCTCAGGAAACAATTTATTTCCCATTTGTTCTGTGTCCCTGGTGTTATTAATTCATTTCCCAAACATCCAAGCATCCATTCCTATTCAGCGCAATAGGACTAGATGTCAAAGAAAGACAACAAGTGGAGGAGTTAGAACGGCTCCTTTTGTCTGTGTGGACCCACCTGGGAGAGGTGGGCAGGAGGATCAGCTGTAGAATGGAGAGCTGGGACGGGATTACCACCGGATCTTGGCAGAATGAGGAGCAGCCTGGTTTCCCAGTGGCTGTAAAGGGGAGGGATTTATCCTGGGCTAACCTTTTATTTCCCCAGAGACTCACTTCAAAGGGCTATAGGAGGTACTCCAAGTGCAGACCAAAACAAATAGAAAGGGTCCCTTTCGTTGATGATTGGCACTGACAGCCTCAGAAAAACAGACCTTGGCTCCTGGTATCTGCTTGGAGACTGAAGCAGTTTGAAAAGCTTCTGATTGAATCAACAAAGGGTGGTAACCTTTCCCAAAGCCAATCCTAGTAATATGGCTGCATGGTTCAAACCAAATCCACCTGTGCAAGACCTTTTCCTACTAACCCTGGGCAGGCCTGCAGCTCAGCTTCCGTACCCATCCTGTATGTACAGCATAGCCCACCACTTGGCCTTGATACTTTTCCAGAAGGGTTGATTTTTTTTTCCCATGTTAAGATCCTGCCTTCCCAAATAGAGAGGGTAGGCCCCTAACCTCTACACCAAATGTGGGGTTTGAACTCACAAACCTGAGATCAAGAGTCTGCTCTCAGGGCACCTGGGTGGCTCTGCGGTTAGCAACTGCCTTTGGCCCAGGGCGTGATCCTGGAGTCCCAGAATTGAGTCCCACATTGGGCTCACTGCATGGAGCCTGCTTCTCCACCTTCCTGTGTCTCTGCCTCTCTCTCTCTCTCTCTCTCTCTGTCTCTGTGTATCTCATGAATAAGTAAATAAAATCTTATAAAAAAAAAAAAAAGAGTCTGCTCTCTACCAACTGAGCCACTTAGGCACCCCTAAATTTATTTTGCGTTGTTTTTCAAGAGATTATAAACGACGGCCTATGCACAAACCAGGGGTATAGCAGGGGAGATGGAGAAATATACCCCTGCCAGGCAGAGAACTGAAGTGGGGGTGGATAGGACCTTGAGATCATGACCTAGCAGAATGCAGATGGTTAACTGACTGAGCCCCCCAGTCACCTCTAGTTTTGATATTATTAAAGAATTTTAAAATGGTAATAAAATGCACAGAACATACAATTTATCGTCATCACCATTTTTAAGCCTCCAATTCAGTGGCATTAAGTACATTCTAATCGTTGTGCAACCATCACCATTATCCATCTCTAGGACTCTTCGTCTTGAAAAACTGAAACTTTGTCCCATTAAACACTAATGGGACACTTTGTCCCCATTCCCTTTCCTCCAGGTCCGGGCACCCACCATTCTATTTTCCATCTCTATGAATTTGACTACATGGATAACCCAGACAAGGGGGATCCTACAGTATTTGTTACTTTGTGACTGGCTTAGTCACCTTACATAATGGCCTCAGAGTTGATGTATGTTGTAGCTGATGTGTGAAAACTTCTTTCTTTTTGAAGTCTGAATAATATCTATGTATGCGGGACACCTGCATGGCTCAGCGGTTTAGTGCCTGCCTTTGGCCCAGGCCGTGATCCGGGAGTCTTGGGATCGAGTCCCACATTGGGCTATCTGCATGGGGCCTGCTTCTCTCTCTGGCTATGTCTTTGCCTCTGTCTCTGTCTCTCATGTATAAATAAATAAAATCTTTAAAAAAAAAAAAAAGAAGGGAGTGATGATGTTACAAAGCTGTTTTCTATGTTTATTGTTTATGATGATCATGCTAATAAAGCATGCAGGACTTGTGGTTGCCTTGCAAATGAAACCCTGGCACAATGATTCTGCTCCCCCCCCCACCCCGCCCCAAACACAGATGGTCCTCCTGGAGGCTTTGGAGGAGGGGAATTTCACAGGAACATGAAGGTTTTGATATTGGGGTGGAATGGCTCTGCCACTTCCTAGGAAGTTAATGTCCCTGAGCCTGTTTCCTTAATCTAAGGTAGCAACACATATGTCTGACCTCTAGGGTGACAGTAGAAGATAAACAGGAGAATATATGGTACGGGGCATGCAGCACTGCTTAGATTCTTTTCAGGAATAAAGAATTGGGGCCCCTAGGTGGCTCAGTCCGTTGAGTGTCGGACTCTTGATTTCAGCTCAGGTCACGATCTCAGGGTCATGAGATCAAGCCCTACATCAGGTTCTGCACCTGTGCTCTGGGCCTGGAGCCTGCTTAAGACTCTCTCCCCCTCTCCTTCTCCCTACCACCCCCTCTCAACAGCTGATATGTGTGTGCGCTTTCTCTCCCTAACAAACAAACAACAACAACAAAAAACAACAAAACAAAAGAAAAAAATATATATCTCTAGTCTTGGAAGGGCTGTCAGCAGATGTTCTTCAGGTGTCGGCCCTCAAGAGAGGGCCTCAGCTCCAGAGCTGCCTTGGCCAATGTCAAGTGGCCAAGGCAGCTCTGGTACTGTTACAGTGGCTGGTACAGTGTTACAGCTGGTACTATTTAGGGGGTGTCAAGGCTGACACTTCTCAGCCCAACTCAAGGCAACTCTAATGGGCTGTCCCATTTCAGAATGTCTCTCGGCTCAGGGTGTCTCTTTCTCTAAGTTGTGCCTGCATTAGATGGTCCAAATCCTTTTAATTTTTGACTATGTAAGAGGAAAATGACATGTAAGTGATTATTAGAATTTGCATTCCTTTAAAAAAAAAAATAAGGGGGAGTCCGGATGGTGCAGCGGTTTAGCACCGCCTTTAGCTCAGGGCACGGTCCTGGAGACCAGGGATCAAGTCCCACATCGGGCTCCCTGTATGGAGTCTGCTTCTCCCTCTGCCTGTGTCTCTGCCTCTCTCTCTCTCTCTCTCTCTCTCTCTCTCTCTCTGTGTCTCATGAATAAATAAATAAAATCTCAAAAAAAAAAGAATTTGCATTCCTTTGATAATAATGAGATTGAGGAAATTTTTAAGGATGGGAACAAGATAACAATGCCCACTCTTGCCACTTTTATTTAACATAGTACTTGAATTCCTAGCCACAGCAATTAGACAAGAAAAAGAAATAAAAGGCAGTTAGGTTGGAAAGGAAGAAATAAACTGCCAATATTTGCAAATGACATGATATGTATAGATAGAAAACCCTAAGGAAATCATCAAAGAATTATTAGAACAAAATAAATTCAGTAAACTTGCAGGATACAAAATCAATATACAGAAATTTGTGGTGTTTCCATACACTAATAATGAAACATTTGAATTAAGAAAACAATCCCACTTATAACTACATCTAAGACAATAAAATACCTAGGCATAAATTTAACGAAAGAGGTGAAAACTGAACACTAACATCTATAAAGCACTGATGAAAGAAACTGAACACACAAATAAATGGAAAGATAGTATGTGCTCATGGATAAGAAGAATTAATATTGTTAAAATGTCCACACTACCCAAAGCAATATACAGATTCAGTCCAATACTTACCAAAATTCCAATGGCATATTTCACAGAATAGAAATAATAACTCTAAAACTTGTATGGAATCACAAAAGATCCTTATGCACCAAAGCAATCCTAAGGACAAAGAAGAAAGCTGGAGGGTATCACCCTTCTTGATTTCAAACTATATCACAAAACTATTGTAATCAAAATAGTATGGTATTGGTAGAAACATCAACACACAGATAAACGGAAACATTGAGAGCCCAGAAAAAACCTACAGATGTATGAACAATTAATCTTTGACAAAGGAGCCAAGAACATAAAATGGAGAAAAGACAGTCTCTTGAGCAAATGGTGTTTTCATGCAAAAGAACGAAACTGGACCACTGTCTGACACCACACACACAAATTAACTCAAAGTGGATTAAAGACTTGAATGTAAGACCTGAAACTGTAACATTCCTAGGAGAAAACAAAGGCAGTAAACTCCTTGATGTGTGCCTTAGTGGCATCTTTGTGGGTATGACTCCAAAGGCAAGGGAAACAGAAGCAAAAATAAACAAATGGGACTACGAAACCAAAAAGCTTCTGCCCAGCAAAGAAATCCACCATCAAAATGAAAAGGCAATGAAATGGGTGAAGACATGTGCAAGTCATATAAATGGTAAGAGATTAATACCCAAAATATATAAGAAACTCCTACAACTCAACAACTTAAAGACAAACAACCGGCTTAAAAAATGGATAGGAGACCTGAATAGACATTTCTCCAAAGACGACAGATGGCTAAAAGGCATTTGAAAATATGCTTGACATCACTAATCATAAGGGAAATAAATCAGAACCACAATGAGGTATCATCACCTGTTAGAATGGCTATTACAAAAAAGACAAGTGTTGGAGAGGATGAGGAAGAAAGGGAACCGTTATGCACTGTTGGAGGGAATGTAAATTGGTGTGGCCACTGTGGAAAACACTATGGAGACTCCTTAAGAAAATTAAGGACAGGGCAGCCCAGGTGGCTCAGAGGTTTAGCGCCACCTTCAGCCCAGGGCCTGATCCTGGAGACCTGGGATCCAGTCCCATGTCGGGCTCCTTGCAGGGAGCCTGCTTCTCCCTCTGCCTGTGTATCTGCCTCTCTCTCTCTCTGTGTCTCTTATGAATAAATAAAATCTTAAAAAAAAAAAAAAGAAAAAAGAAAATTAAGGACATAACAACAGGACCCACCAATTCCACTTCTCAATATTTATCCAAATAACACAAAAACATTTAATTCAATAATGTTTTACCTTTATGTTCACTACAGCATTTTGTATAATAGCCAAGGAAACAACCTAAGTGTTCAGAAGCAGATAAATGGATCAAGAAGATCTGGTATATTTATATAATAGAATATTACTCAGCCACAAAAAAGAATGAAATCTTACCATTTATGACAACATGGGTTGAATGTAAGAGTATTATGTTAAGTAAAATAAGTTAGAGAAAGAAAAATATAGCATTTCACTCCTCTGTAAAATCTAAAAAAACAAACAAACAAACAAACAAAAAACCCCAAACCCAACAAACTCAAAGAATCAAACTCAAAGATGTAGAGAACAGACTACTAGTTGCCAGAGGAGAAGGAGGTGGTGGGTAGGCAAATGATGTGAAGGAAGCCAACCGCATGATGATGTTTGGTAACTAAACTGTAATGGTGATCACACTGTGGTATATACAGATGTTGAATTATAAAGCTCTACACTGGGAACTTACACACACACACACACACACCTATATACATAGATATATATGTATATAAATGAACAGAGGGCATGGCACGCCTGGGTGGCTCAGTGGGTTAAGCATCTGCCTTTATCTTGGTATTGGTACAAACATAAACACACAGATAAATGGAACACATTGAGAGGTCTTGGGTCATGATCTCAGGATCCTGAGATTGAGCCCTGTGTCGGGCTCCCTGCTCAGTGAGGAGTCTGCTTCTCCATCTCCCTCTGCCCCTCCCCCTGCTCCTGCTCGCGCTCTCTCTCTTAAATAAATAAATAAATAAAATCTTTTTTTTTTTTTTAAAGAGATTTATTTATTCATTCAGAGAGAGAGAGAGAGACAGGCAGAGACACAGGCAAGGGAGAAGCGGGCTCCATGCAGGGAGCCCGATGCAGGACTCAATCTCAGGTCTCCAGGATCATGCCCTGGGCTGCAGGCGGCGCTAAACCGCTGCGCCACCGGGGCTGCCCAATAAATAAAATCTTTAAAAGATTGTGAGCAATCTAGGAACCGGACACTAAGAAACACAAACTTGGTTGATTTGGGGATTTCTGCCCTAGGTTGGGAGTTGGGTGATCCTTTTTCTGTCAAGAGCCAGAGAGTAAATATTTTCTGCTTCATGGGCTATATTCTGCTGCAACTACTGAGCTCTGCTGTTACAGCAGGGTCAACAGGTAAATGAAGAGGTGTGGCTGTGATCCAATAAAACTCTGTTTGCAAGAACAGGCAGTCTGCCAGATTTGACCCCAGGGGGTCTGTTTGCCTGCCCTGCATTGGATGAATATGTCTATTTACGAATAGCAAACAATTGCCAGTGTGCCTTGGCAGAAAGCACCTGGCATTGTGAGAGCATTGCTTTAGTAGACCTCCCTGTTTTTTTGAGATTAACAGGAAGGTGCTGGAGAGCCCAGCCCCGCCCGGTGCAAAGCACAGCTTGCTTCCTTATGTGATGTGCAACTGTTTGGGTTTTTTTTTCTCCTCAATATGGCCAATTGTTCATGATCAACTCTGGCATACCATGTGAAGACTTGTTCCCTGACTCTTCTGGTATAACTTGTAGGCCAGAAAGGAGCTGCTCTGCAATGGGGTGGGAGATACACAGTACTGAAGGACTCTACTTAAGTGTACACATTAGTATCCATCAGAAATCTTGGTTGCAAACAACAGAAACTGACCCTAACCATGGGAGACAGGAATCAAATCATGTTAGCAGGCTCTCCAGGGCTTAGGGAACTGCTGTGTGGCTGGCAGGGGTAGGGGGTGGGGGTGCCAGGTGCCAGGTATGCAGTGGACAAGAGACCAGCACAGTGGCTATGAGTGATCTATGTGCCTCTGCCCCCTAGCCCTTGCAAACTTGGAGCCCCTGCTTTGGAGTCAAAGCCCTAGGGACAGGTTCTGGGGACAGAGTGTGAGTCACGTGCCATGACTGGCTGTTGCAGTGGTGGACACATAAGGAACATGGGCCTTTCTGGTTCTCTATTTTAGGATGTTACCACGTATCCTAAGACCACACTTTGTGGTGGGCTGGGGCTGCCGCAAAGCAAGATCCAGTTGCCAAAAGAAAGAATACGGACAAAGTGTCACCATCTGCTGTAACACCCACACACCTGGATATCACAGTCTTCCTGCACAGGAAAGGTAAAACCCCTTGTGAATGTGATGAAGGGAAGGGCTGTGTCCTAGGTGCCTGTCTCAGCCCTCATAGGACAGAGGCTCATCACCCATCACCTGGGAAGCACACTGGCCCACAGGAGCTCTGGCCTGGTGCAGCATTCCTTAGGCTGATGTGGGCATCCATTATGGGGTCACTGTCAGTACTTCAGTAGGTCACCTCTTCAATTTTCTTTTTGTGAGAGACTGAGAGCAAGTGTGTGGGGGAGGAGAGGCAGAGGGAGAGGGAGAGAGGGAGAACCTCAACCAGACTTCATGCCCACAGCCCAAAATGGGGCTCAATTCCATGACCCCGAGACCATGACCCGAGATGAAATCAAGAGTTGGATGCTCAACTGATTGTGCCACCCAGGTGTCCCTGTACCCTCAACTGCTAAATAATATGACAGACTAAAATGAAAAACAGAGAAGAAATGAGAGAGCACCACATAAAGTAAGGGAAAGCAATGCTTCTGTTTTGTAAAACTTTCTGTGTGTAAAACTTGGGTCACAATGCAAAATGGGTTTCCTACTCTTGACTGTGGTCACAAAGAATGGAAGCCCATGAGTCTTGTTCATGACACACACACTGTATTAGTGTGCTTGGACTGTTGTCACGAATATCCCAGATGAGCGGCTTAGTAACAGCCTTCTAGTTCTGGAGATCTCGGTGCAGTTAGGGCTGTTTCTTCTGAGCCTTTCTCCTTGCCTTATAGCTGGCCATCTTCCCTGTGTTTTCACACGGTCTTCCTTCCACACATCTTGTGTCCTGATAGCTTCTTACAAGGACACCAGTCACACTGCATTAGGGCCCATCTCAATGACCTTATTTATTGCTACCTGCCTCTTTAATGATCCCATCTATAAGTACAGTCACATTCTGAGTTACTGGGGGTTAGGAATTTTAGGAAACACAACTCAACCCACAACACACACCTTAAAGCTTTCAAGCAGCTGATGAAGCTTCAGGAGCTTCAGCTTTGCTTGTTTTCTTTGGTACCCCACTTCCAAACACGATTATAGTTTTAATATATGTCTTTATTTTTCCAGCGTCCAGATTCCTTTGTTTCTCGGTAGAATTGGTATGGCTTGGTATAATTTACACCTCTTATAGTTTAGAGAGAGCAGATCTTTGTTAGTGGCCTGAGACAATTTCAAAAATTACAGCAAGGATGGTTTGGAGATACTTCTAGCAGAATGAAGGACTAGGGACCAACAGGATAGAGTAACTTGTCTCCCTAAGTCACTGATTTCTGTCTTATTTCCAGATCAAAATGACTCAACATGGCTTCTATGAGAATAAATGTGGCTCGCAGTGTCTTTAACTCCCAGAGTACATTTTACTGTGCATTTACTAATATGTTATTATGATGGAGCTTAAAATCTTTTTGTATGCATTTCATTCTTTGGACAAGCAGAATAGCGGTGGAAAGATGATGAGCTTGGAGGTCAGACAAATCTGCATTTAATTCCTGGCTCTACTGCTAATGAGCTGCGTGGCCTTGGGTAAATCACTTAACCTCTCTGGGCCTTACAGTGTTCATTTGAAAACTGGAAGTGATAAGGCCTGTCTTTCAAAGTAAAGCCATCCAGTTTGTGGGTGGAATATCAAAAGAGATCATATAGTACAGCAGGCACTGAATAAATACTAGTTGTGGTTATGTACGAATCCTCACAAGTGTGAAGTAGGGAGGAAGGATATATGTTGCTCCATTTTATGGTAATATGCTCCCTGAAAAGGAGTTTGGTTGGGCAAGAGAGGAGACTGGTAAATCCAAGAGTTCTGATTCCCAGTCTAGGCATTTCCTACCACACCACATTCAGAACCCCTGTTGATGCTCCTTACCCATAATTCCAAAGAAAACCATGGGCTGTGGTTTATTTTCTTTCGTGAAGCGTGGAGGATATGCAATGCGAAATGTCTATGTTAGCCCCAGTTCCTTAAACATCATGGGTGGAGGCAAAAGTGGAGATCCCAAGTCTTTACTGGGGAATGCAGTGGCCCAGGGACCAGAAAGAGGATGTGCGGCAGGAAAGAGGAGGAAGTGAGTGGCACGTGGCCAGTGTGTCACAACAGAACAGCCTGTTCTTTATCCTAGGGCCACACAGAGGCTTCCTGGAGTCCCTGATGCAGGAAAAAGAGTGAGTCAGCAGTTGAGCAATTTAGCTTTAGTCTTTCCCTTCTCCCTCCTGGGTTGTGTTTCTGGCTCTCCAGGTATTTGCTGGGGAATTCAGCTTCTGAGGTTCCTGTGTGGTGCATCTGTACCATGTTCAGTTATGTTTGAACAATACCAATCTCTCCTTTTAACTAGTAAAAGCAATGGCAGCTACTACCTATATTATGCCTTACTATGCGCTGGGCAGTGCTGTGAGCCTGGAATTTGTAGTATTGTTTAAAAAAAAAAAGAGAGATTTAGGGGATCCCTGGGTGGCTCAGCGGTTTGGTGCCTGCCTTTGGCCCAGGGCGCGATCCTGGAGTCCTGGGGTTGAGTCCCACGTTGGGCTCCCGGCATGGAGCCTGCTTCTCCCTCCTCCTGTGTCTCTGCCTCTCTCTCTCTCTATGTCTATCATAAATAAATAAATAAATCTTAAAAAAAGAGAGATTTACTTATTTGAGAGAGAGCAAGAGCGCATGGAGGGAGAGACAGAGAGAGAGATAAAGAGAGAGAATCCTAAGCAGGCTCCACACCTAGGGCAGAGCCTGATGCAGGGCTCAATCTCACAACCCTGCGAGATCAGGACCTGAGCTGAAATCAGGAGTCTGGCACTTAACTGACTGAGCTACCCAAGTTCCCCATCCTGATGCTTTCAGTTCTTGCAACAACTCTACAGTCTAAATACAATCATTATCCCCATTTTACAAAAGAGACAACTCAGGCACAGAAAGGTTAAGTAACTTGCCTAAGGTCATACAGCTAGCAAGTGGTAGGATTTAAACCCCAGCAATCGGGCTGTGGAGTCCTTACCACTTCATCATTGGACCAATGCATTAAAAGATCATCTACACATTTTTGGCGATTGATTTTATTTCGTATAATGTTAAGAACTTCAAAATTTTCCAAAATGTCAGCTATACTACAATTCAACTTATATTTCTTTAAGTAACAATGGCAGACAGTAAGAATAATCTTTAATATAGATATTGATCGTGTTTATGGTAGTTGGTATTGTAAAGGGATTCTACTGTATGCACAGAAACTGTGTCTAGCAATCCACTGATAAACAACAGTGGGCAGATGAATAGTTTATAGAATCAGAATACACAAGACGTAACAGAGAGAGTCTTAAGGATCATATAGTCCAATCCTCTGATTTCATTCATTCATTCAATTATCAACACTCTGGGCACAGGCATACATGGAGTGTGAAGCACATAAAGATGATTAGGACACGCTTTCTGACTTCAATGAACTCACCTCTGGGCTATGAGAAAACCCTGAGCTCAAGGCGGGGAGGGGGGGCCCTCTCTGGGCTGATACATGTGTCTGCAATTTATTGACTGTTAACCAAGAAAGGAGAATTAAAAACCTCTAACAATACTTTACCTTAAAATGTCTATAATCGTTTAATTTCTATAAAGAGAATGTATTCATATAGTACTGCAATTAAAAATTGTTTTTAAAAGTTCATGATAATGACTGTTGGTGCTAAAAACCAACAATGTATTTCACTAGGCTAATAAGCTAAGGGGCTTGAAGTCGTTTTTGTTTTTTGGTCCTGCAGAAAATAGCAGATACTATGACAGAAACAAGTCATTAAGTCCAAAGTGTTTTTAGGTTGGGCATGTGTGTTTAGCTGAGTAAACCTTGGTTGCAGGGATTAGTTTGAGCACAATGGGGTTTTTATGATAAGGATCCTGGGCCATGCCATGACATTTAGAGAGTTGGGCTGCAGCTTCCGGGCAGGAACATAGTACTTCAGGGAATCCAAGTCTCCTTTCTCCCAGCTGCTTTGTCCTCTCTCCCCATGATCAGCTTCTCCTGAGCCCCAGCTGATGCCAGATAAGAGCTTTCATCAACAGGGCTGAGTTTATGTCTCTCCTGTCCAACGGAGCAGTCAGATGGTGAAAATATCAATTTAAATTCCACATTCCTGGGACGCCTGAATGGTTCAGTGGTGGAGTGTCTGCCTTCGGCTCAGGGCGGTGATCCTGGGATACTGGGATTGAGTCCCACTTCAGGCTCCCTGCCTGGAGCCTGCTTCTCCCTCTGTGTTTCTGCCTCTCTCTCTGTGTGTCTCTCATGAATAAATAAAATCTTTTTTTATAAATAAAATCTTAAAAAAAAATCCAGATTCCTTGTCATCCCTACCAAAATACCAACAGCATTTTTCATAGAACTCGAACCATCCTAAAATTTATATGGAATCACAAAAGACCTCAAGTAGCTAAGCAATTTTGAAAAAATAAAACTGGAGGTATCACAATTCCAGACTTCAAGTTATATTACAAAGCTGTAATGATCAAAACAGTATGGAACTGGCAACAAGAAAAGACACATGGATCAATGCAACAAAATAGAAAACCCAGAAATAAACCCACAGTTACACGGTCAATTAATCTTCAATAAAGAAGGAAAGAATTTCCAAAGGGAAAAACTCTCTTCAACAAATGGTGCTGGGAAAACTGATCAGTTATGTGCAAAAGAAAGAAACTGGACCACTGCCTTACACCATATCCAAAAGTAAATTTGAAATGGATTAAAGACCTAAATGTGAGATAAGAAACCATTAAAATCTTAGAAGAGAGCATAGGCAGTCATTTCTCTGACATCAGCCATAGCAACACTTTTCTAGGCACATCTCCTGAAGCAAGGGAAATAAAAGCAAAAATAAAGTATTGTGACTACATTAAAATAAAACATTTTTGCACAACGAAGGAAACAATCAACAAAACTAAAAAGCAACCTATGGAATGGGTATATTTGCAAATGACGTACCTGACCAAGGGTTAGTATCCAAAATATATGAAGAACTAATACAACTCAACACCTCCAAAACAAATAATCCAATTTAAAAATGGGCAGAAGGGATCCCTGGGTGGCGCAGCGGTTTGGCGCCTGCCTTTGGCCCAGGGCGCGATCCTGGAGACCCGGGATTGAATCCCACGTCGGGCTCCTGGTGCATGGAGCCTGCTTCTCCCTCTGCCTATATCTCTGCCTCTCTCTCTCTCTCTCTCTCTCTCTGTGACTATCATAAATAAATAAAAATTAAAAATAATAATAATAAAAATAAAAATGGGCAGAATAAATGAACAAACATTTCTCTAAAGACACATGGCCAACAGACAAATGAAAAAAAGATTCTCAACATCACTCATCATCAGGGAAATGCAAATCAAAACTGTAATGAGATGTCACCTCACACCTCTCAGAATGGCTAAAATAAAAAAATACAAGAGACAAGGATTGATGAGGATCTAGAGAAAAAGGAACACTCATGTACTGTAGGTGGGAATGCAAACTGGTGCAGCCCTCTGGAAAACAGTATGGAAGTTTCTCAAAAAGTTAATAATAAAACTACTCTATGATCCAGTAATCACAGTACTGGGCATTTACCCAAAAAATACAAAAACTCTAATTCAAAAGGATACATATACCCCTATGTTTATAGCAACATTATTTATGGTAGCCAAATTATGGAAAGAGCCCCAGTGTCCACCGATTGATGAATGGATAAAGGAGAAGTGGTATACTTACACAAGGGAATATTACCCAACCATAAAAAAGAATGAAATCTTGTCATTTATAATAAATGGATAGAGCTAGAGGGTATAATGCTAAGTGAAGTACATCAGGAAAAGACAAATACCATATATGAATCTCACTCATATGTGGAATTTAAGAAACAAACAAGCAATGGAAAAAAAAGACAAACCAAGAAACAGACTCTTAACTCTAGAGAATAGACTGTTTGCTTATCAGGGGGTGGGGTGGGGTGGGGAAGATGGGGAAAATAGGTGAAGGGGATTAAGGAATGCACTTGTTGTGGTGAGTACCAGCAGATGTATGGAATTGTTGTATTATACACCTGAAACTAACATAACACTGTGTTTACTGGATTTTTAAAAATATTTTATTTATTCATGAGCGACACAGAAAGAGGCAGAGACATTGGCAGAGGGAGAAGCAGGCTCCCTGTGGGGAGGCCAATGCAGGATTCGATCCCAGGACTCTGGCATCACGACTCAGGCCAAAGGCAGATGTTCAACCACTGAGCCACCCAGGTGCCCCAACTCTACTGGAATTAAAATAAAAAATAAAAATAAAATAAAATAAAATAAATTCCAGGAATTCCTAGGAAAGAAGCTCACTGGCTCATTTTAGATCAGGTGCCCTGCCCTGATCCAATTATTTTTTAGCATTGTCAGCTTCTCCCTTAAGTAAGGCTAGTATAGCTAGTACCCAATCAAGTGTCTCGGGCTGTGGGGGATGAAGCTTGAGGAACAAGAGGTATGGGTTAGGTGAGGCAAAGGCAGGGAAAAAAGCTGACCAGACAATGTAGCTGTGGCTAGAACAGTCTATATACTAGGCAACACATCTCTATTAAAAATGCACTGATCTAGGGGCACCCAGCTGGCTCAGTCGGAAGAGCATTCAACTCTTGATCTTGGGGTTGTGAGTTTGAGGACCACATTAGGTATAGGGATTACTAAATAAATAAATAAATAAAAAGAAAGAAAGAAATTTTAATAAAGAAAGAAACTTGCATTAAACAAATGCACTGGGGCAGCCTGGGTGGCTCAGCGGTTTAGCACCACCTTCAGCCCTGGGCGTGATCCTGGAGACCCGGGATCGAGTCCCATGTCAGGCTCCCTGCATGGAGCCTGCTTCTCCCTCTGCCTGTGTCTCTGCCTCTCTCTCTCTGTGTGTCTCTCATGAATAAATAAATAAAATTTTTTAAAAAGAAGACTTATTCTTAGAAAGAAATTATAAAACAAAACAGAAAAATGCACTGATCCAATCCAGCAGTTCCATTTTTTATAGATATCTAAAAGAACTGAAAACAAAGTCTCCAAGAGATCTCTGTATGCCTATGTCCACAGCAGCATTACTTAGAGTAGCTAAAAGGCAAAAGCAACTGGGTTCATCAAGGGATGAACGGATAAACCCAATGTGTAAACATACAGTGGAATATTATTCAGCCTTAGAAAGGAAATCCTGACTCATGCTACAGCATGAATGCATCATGAGGACATTATGCCAAAGAAAATGTGCCAGTCACAAGGACAAGTATCATATGATTCCATCTATATGAGGCAGCTAGAGCAGTCATATTCACAGAGAGAGCAGAATGGCAGCAGCCAGGGGCTGGAGGCAGGAAGGATGGGGAGTTAGTGTTTAATGGGGACAGTTTCAGTTTGGGAAAATGAAAAGAGACCTGCATGTGATGGGTGTAGACTTGGCGGAGTCGAATGGTTAAGACTTTCATGGTACCTTTTACTTAATGGTAATGGTAACTTTTCCGTTATATGTATTTTACCAAAGTCTTAAAAAATAAAACAGAAAACTTTTAATACTGAAAAAAGAAAACACACCCAAATTTCCTAAGATACTAGAAAGGAATATATATACACCAAACCCTAATAACCTCAGGAAAAAGGTTTCTCCTCGCTTAGAAAGACTTCAAATGGGGCACCTGGATGAAGTCCTGGCCACGCAAGGGTGGGTGCCCCTGCATTAACCGCCCACAGCTCTGAGCCTGAGCAGAGTCAGGCACTCAGGGCAGCACAGATCCTGGGGGCTTTGTGATTCAGTCCTAGAGGTGTGGCTAACCCTCTGAAAAAACACTTTTCTCCTCAGCAGGTGCCTTGGAGACTCCCCTCCTGGCCAGCATTTCCCAGTCTGTGGGCATTTCCCAGACCTCCCACAGAGCCAAAGAAGCCCAAAACAAAATCACAACAGTCCTCAGCTTTTCTTAGAGATTTCCTTAAAGATGCCCCTCAGATAGGCCAGAGGTAAAATCCCAGCTCTACTACTGACTCACTGTGAGCGTCACTCAACATCTTAGACCTCAGTTTCTTCATTTATATGATGAAGCCTCTGGGGTGGTCTTGAAAATGAAATAAGGGTGTTGGCTACTTTTTTTCCTGTTCTTATTGTTTGTTGAGAAGTCTATTCAGACTTCAATTTAGCAAAGATCTTAAAAATGAAGTCCAGGGCCGCCTGGGTGGCTCATCGGTTTAGCGCCGCCTTCAACCCAGGGCGTCATCCTGGAGACCCGGGAGTCCCACGTTGGGCTCCCTGCATGGAGTCTGCTTCTCCCTCTCCCTCTCCCTCTCCCTCTGCCTCTGTGTGTGTGTGTGTGTGTGTGTGTGTGTGTGTGTGTGTGTGTCTTATGAATAAATAAATAAAACCTTAAAAAAAAATGAAGTCCATGATGGGATGCCTGGGTGGCTCAGCAGTTGAGCCTCTGCCTTCGGCTCAGGACGTGATCCTGGGAGTTTGGGGATCGATCCCAGGAGTCTGGGGATTGATTCCCACATTGGGCTCCCTGCAGCAAGCCTGCTTCTCCCTCTGCCGATGTCTCTGCCTTTCTCTGTGTCTCTCATGAATAAATAAATACAATCTTAAAAAGAAAAAGAAGTTCATGTTATCACTAAAAACAAAGAAAACCACCCCCAAATCAGTAACAACTGTAAGTAGGATGTTGCTAGAATCAGGCAGGGAAGAGGGATGTCCCAGACCAGCTTCAGTGAGGGTGACCCATGGGCCCCTAATCCTGTGTTGGTCCCTCTTTGCTCAGATGGGACCAGAAAACAAAAACAAAAGGAAAAACACTCACATCAGCCAGAGCTTGGGAGACCCTCAGATTGTTTCCATTCGCTCATTATTTTTTTTTAAAACACCGGGTTATGTATATAATAGGTGATAATCTGCTTATTATTAGAAACATTTTGCCTCATTAAATGCAGGTGACTTGAAAGGGATGTGGGAAATTGGGGCAGGATGAGTGGAAATGAAATAATTAGAGGATTGGATGCTAGGACTTACAAGATGGCAAAGACAGCTTTAGAAGAGATCTTAGGCTGACCACGCTTTTGAGTGATGTGAAAAATTTACTTATGTTCCCACCACAGTTCTGACTCAGCCCTCAGAACTGCACTCCAAACAGTTTCACAGACTCCTCCAGTCGCATAACAAACTCCCTTTCACACACCCTTACACAGAAGACTTCCCTCACACAAGCCCACATTCACCCGCTTGTTGACACACTTGCACTGTCCACACAGACACCCTTTCATGCTATTTCCTCAATGGAGAAACCCAGATGCCAGCCAACACGTGCGTCTGTTGCTGCATCTCCAGCTTTCTTCCAAGTTGTCCACAGAAATCCCCTGCAACAAATATATATATATGGGTGACCATGCCATGCTGGGCACTGTCGTGACCCCTGGGAGCCCCAGGACTGAGGAAGAGGTGGTCTTTGCTCCCAGGAAACTCCGGGTCTACTGGAGAAGGGTTGTTGGTGGTGGGGGGGGTGGCAGGGAAACTGTCTAAAAATCTAAATGCTTGGGGTGAGGCTGGTCCTAAAACTGAGGTAAGAACAAGGAAAAGGGATGGAGAAGGGGACAGTGAGAAGTGGGGCCACAAAGTAGAGAAAGTGTCAGGACGGTCAGGTGTTGAAGAGAAGGGGATGCTTGAGAACAATCTTAGAAAATTAAAAAGATTTTGCCAGATGGGGAAGGAGGAGAGGATGCTCACCGGAGAGGGTCTGAAGAAAGGGAGAATCAATCCCCAGGGTATGGCTAGGGTTGAGACATGCTAGAGTGCAGAGGGGGAGACAGCGGGAAGATGGGGACCAGGAAGATGGGGACCAGGAGGTAAAATGGGACAGATGATGAAAAATGCTTTTTTGCTGTGCAAAGTAATTTGGAATTTATTCAATATTCAGTGATGAGTCACTCAGGATGCTTTTGGTGGCAAGTAACAGAAAAAGTTGATTCTGGAGGCAACCAGTAACAAAATGGATTAACTCATATAACTGGAAGCCCAGAGTAAGGGTATGATATGCTCAGTGTCATCAAAGACCCAGGTTATTCTCACCCATTTCCAATTCTGTCCTCATCATGCTGCTCACAATCACAAAGTGGCTGCAGTGGCCTCAGGCACTGCATCCTCACACAGCATTCAGAGGTGGAAAAGAATTTGTTCTTTTTTGAGTCTCTCTCTTTTTTTTTTAATTAAAGGGTTTTTTTTTTTTTTTTTTTTTTTTTTTTGTAAGTAATCTCTACATCATACAACGCAGGACTCAAACTCACAACCTCCAGATGGAGCTGCATGCTATTCTGACTGAGCCAGTTAGGTGCCCCTCTTTAGAATCCTGAACCAGAATCACCCCCAATCCAGTGAGCTTCCTCTCACCCCTCAAGTTCATATGCCCTTTCTCAAATCAGTCATTTGCAAGAGGATTACTTGATTGGCCTGACGAATCAAGAGCCATCCCCTGGGGCTGGAGATGGAAGTCCATGGGCCCCAGAAGCCCACAACTGACAGAGGACTGGACAAAATCTTAGCTCTGTTGGCAAAGGCTTGTGGTGTGATGCAATCAAATTTGCAATGTAGATCAGTGACTCCACAATCTTAGTTTGCAGGATAAGTAAGAGAGAAATGAGAGTAGAAGCAGGAAAACCAGTGGTAGAGGTGACAGCCTCAATCAGGGCAAATGCATTCAGGGAAAAAGGGACTAGAGTGGATGGCAACATAGAAGAGATGGAAGAAGGGAGAAGTGGACGATGAGGGAGGAGGAGGAGCCCAGGTAACCCCTCGTGCCTCAGGGCACATTACTGTGCCAAATTCACCAAAGAGACCTCCGCAAAGCCACTTTGGGACTCTCCAAAAGAAGTGCTTTCCAAACCCTTAGAGATCCCTCTGAGCATGGGTGCCCATGCTGACCAGAAGTGTGTGGTTCCTTTTGCCATGAACTCACCTTCCTCTTTTGAATCTTTTAACCCACGGGCTGTTCCTTCTCAGCGCCCCCCTGCTGGTTCCTCTTCAGTCCCTCACCTCTAACTCTGTGCCTGCCTTAGGCTTTTTAGGCCAGAGAACTTCAGACGGTGGTGACTGGGGTCTAGCTAGGTGTATGGGCCACAGACCCTTTTAAGAGGATCCAGACTGAAGTCCTCTATTTCCATACATTTTGTTCCCAAAGATGTTCTGCCCAAGAATGTACTTGGATGGAGGTGCAGGTTCTCCTTTCCACCTTTTTTTTTTTTTTTAAATAAAGATTTACTTATTTATTCATGAGAGACACAGAGAGGCACAGACATAGGCAGAGGGAGATCAGGTTTCCCACAGGGAGCCTGATGCAGGACTCAATCCCAGGACCCTGGGATCACACCCTGAGCAAAAAGGCAAAGGCTCAACTTCTGGGCCATCCAGGAGTCCCCTCCTTTCTACTTCTAACAAAAGACCTTCCGATATCTTTCTGATTTCATTGCTCCAGGGAGTAACACCCTCCAGAACTATCTGCTTCTGAGGAACTTCTGGTGAGAGTAAAGCAAAAAGAATGTCAGAGAGAAAAGCTGTAGGCAAGGGGACTGATTTCATTGCAGAGTGAGGCTCTGTGATTTATCTATTTGTCTTAGAAGCAGAATTCAGAAGATGGTTGTCCCAGGAAGTGCATTAGGCAGATTTATTTAATCTAAGAAAAAGCCAAACTTTTGATTACTTTTGACGACCCCTCCCCACTGCAGACGAGGACTGGTCTGACTTTATAATGGGGCAACACACTGTTCTTTGCAACCTGCTTAGGTGGCATGTCCCCTGAAGCAATGAACAAAATATGCAGCTCCCAGTGTTCGATAAAATTAACAGAAGGCATGCTAGTGATGAAATTTTTGTTAAAATATTTTATTAGCAAAGAAGAATTTAATAATAAATAATTTTAGAAGTCTTTATAAAGTTCTTCTTATTCTATTTTTCAGAATCTAGGAGAACGAATGACTCTAATGACAGGTTACAAATCCTCTTCAAACTCTATTGGTTTCCAATTCCTTGCTTTCATCAAAATTCAAAGAAGGTCTAATAGACCTGTCAGCTGGTATAGGTCTTTGTAAATAATATTTGATGATAGATCACTATGTGATTTTTGGCTTGTAATTCAGAAGACTTTAAAAGAATTGGGTGACAGCTTTGATACTAAAAATCCTTGCTTTATGTATTTACAAGAGAAACTTTCATCAGTTCTTCTGTCAATAAAAATGAAAAAATAGGAAAAACTGTTGCTAAATCTTGTCCCAATCTAGCAATAAGAGCCACCCATATGTATATAATCTAATTTGCAATGACACTCATTTCTTTTTTTTTTTTTTTTTTTTAAAGATTTTATTTATTTATTCATGATAGTCACAGAGAGAGAGAGAGAGGCAGAGACACAGGCAGAGGGAGAAGCAGGCTCCATGCACCGGGAGCCCGACGTGGGATTCGATCCCGGGTCTCCAGGATCGCGCCCTGGGCCAAAGGCAGGCGCCAAACCGCTGCGCCACCCAGGGATCCCGCAATGACACTCATTTCACAAAGAAGTGTTAAATGACTAACATCTACAAGTCATCATTTGTTGTTTCTAATTTAATAAGTAGTAAATATGTTGTTTGATCAGTTATGCACGAATATTAACTGTAATGACAACTCTCAATCCAGAAGAAAAAATTATAACACTAGGGATTATGGTGTCAGGAAAAAAAACCCAAACAACAAAACACTGACAAAGGAGAATGACAGGGTGATAAATGAATGACTTACAAGCTTAAAGACATTATTGCATTAGGAAAATATTTGTGAAGAAGTGGAATGGAAAGGCTCTAGGGTCTTACCATTTGCCATTTCAGCCAATCGATTGGAAATAAGAGTTCAAGGAGAAAGAGGAAAATATGTCAAATTTCCAACTGTTAAAGAAGAGCCTGTTCATGCCTTTATTTCTAAAGAAAATGAATGATAGTGGCTATAAAATCACTACTGTATTTGGATTCCCTTTGATACATTTATTTTTTTAATTTTTTAAAAAGATTTTATTTATTTATTTATTCATGAGACAGAGAGAGAGACAGAGAGAGAGAGAGAGTGAGAGAGAGAGAGAGAGGCAAAGACACAGGCAGAGGGAGTAGCAGCCTCCATGCCCGGAGCCTGATATGGGATTCCATCAGGGTCTCCAGGACCATACCTTGGGCTGAGGGCAGCGCTCAACCGCTGAGCCACCCGGGCTGTCCTCCCTTTGGTACATTTAAAAGAGCAATATGGAACTTTACTTAAAAATATGAATGCCTATAAAATGCCTAAAATCACTTGTAATTATTTAAACTTATAAGCAAACTGCAGCTGCCACCTTAAAAGGCATGAGGAGAATCCTAGTTCTTAAAAAACAAAATTTGTTTTTAAGTAGGCTCTATGTCCAACATAAGGCTCGAATCCACCACCCTGAGATCAAGAATCAATTGCTCTGCTGACTAAGCCAGCCAGGAACCCCTTAAAGTTTTTTTTAGACCTTGACGTTGCTAAAATGTGACACTCAACAACTGCAGGAATCAAAGTGAACCCAGATTTTTAGCGACATATACCAAACACTGGCCATACAGCCAGTCTCCATAAATTTCAAAGGACTGAAATCATACATATAGATTCTCTGATCATACAATTTATTGAAAGAGTTATCTGGAAAATTCCCAACTATTTGGAAATTAAACAACATACTTTTAAATAATGAACGGGTCAAAGGTGTCACAGGGGAGCTCAGAAAACATTTAGAAACCAATGACAAAAACACAACATATCAAAATCTGTGATATGTGACTAGAGAGTGGTGCTGACAGAGAACTCTATGACTTTAAATGTTTATATTAGAAAAGAAGAAAGAGGGCAGCCTGGGTGGCTCAGCTGCTTAGTGCCGCCTTCAGCCCAGGGCATGATCCTGGAGACCTGGGATCGAGTCCCACGTCAGGCTCCCTGCATGGAGCCTGCTTCTCCCTCTGCCTGTGTCTCTGCCTCTCTCTCTCTTTCTGTGTGTCTCTCATGAATAAATAAAATCTTTAAAAAAAAGAAAAGAAGAAAGAAGAAAAGAAATAAGATTATTAGATTTAAGCTTTCCTCTTAAGGAGCTAGCAAAAAATAAGACAGAAAAATAAGAAAAAAGAAATAATAAAGAGTGTAAGTCAATTAAATAGAAAATGAACAAACAATGGGGGGGGGGGGATCAGTGACAACAAAAGCTGGTTCTTTGAAAAGATCAATAAAATCAATAAACACCAAGCAAGACTGATAAAGAGAAAAGATGAAAATGTGAGTTTCCAATTTTAGGAATGAAAGAGGGGACATCAATACACAGCACAGAAATGGGACTAGGTTAAGAACAGGAAAAAAAAAAAAGAACAGGATATTATGTCCAGCTTTCTTCCAATTAATTTGGCAGCTTGCATCAAATAGAAGATCTGAATAGCTATATATCTGCATATCTATATCTGTTAAAAAAAACTGAAGCTGTAATTTAAAACTTCCCACAAAACTCCAGGCTCAGAGAAAACTGTGAGCTCCAATGGCTTCACTGGTGAATTTATCAAACATTTCAAGAGATAATATGAATCTTACACACATTTTTGAGAAAGGAGAGGAGAACACTCCCTAACTCCTTCAAGGAGGCCAGCATTCCCTTGACACTGAAATCAGTAAAAGATATTACAAAGTAACTACGACCAATAGCCTAAAACACAGATCCAAGAACTGTAAATAAAATACGAGCACAGTACAATTCTGCAGTAAATAATAAAGATAATCCAGTAGCATTAAGTAGGGTTTACCCCAGGAATACAGGGTGTGTGGGTTTCACATTTGAAAGTCAATCATTGTAATTCATCACATGAAGGTAATAAGAGAAAACCTGTATATTATCTGAGTAGATGTAGTAAAAGCAATTGACAAAACCCAGGAACATTAACAACAAGAAGCCCAGCACGCTAGAAGTAGAAGGAAACAATCTCATTCTGATAAAGGACACCTGCAGAAAACCAACTGCTGACACCACGCTTAGTGAGGACAAACTATACTTTCCTCGAGATGGTATTCTTCCACTTTTATGCAGCCTCTCATCATAGACTTTAGCCACTGCCCTAAAGGAATGTAAAGCATACAGATTTGAAAGAGAGAAGGAAAACTCTTATTCACAAATAACATGACTGTGTACATAGAAAATCCTTAAGGACCTACAAAAGCCTAATATAAAAAAAGGGAATTTATCAAGATTGCAGGAGAAAAGGTCAATACACAAAAATATATAGCATATGCATATATTAACAGCAAACAATTAAAAAATAAAAAATTTAGATTCCATAAAAACCCCCATAAAATACCTAGGAATAAATTCAACAAAAGCTGTGCAGGGCCTCTATACAGAACAGTAATAAGACATTGCTGACAGGCATTAAAGGGGATTAAAATAAATGGAATGAGACATTATGCCCCTTGATTGGAAGACCAATATTGTTAAGCTTGCAATTGTCCCCAAAGTAATCCACCTAAAGTGCTTCTAAAATGTATATGAAGTAGAGAAGAATGAAGAATAGCAAAAGAAGGAACACAGTTGGAGGTCTTAGGCCATGTGCCTTTAAGACATAAAAAGCTGCAGAACTGAAGACAATTGGTATTGACATCAGGGGAGGCAAACAGATCAATGGAACAGAATAATCACACTGATACATGGTTAGCTGATTTTTGACAGACACAGCAAAGCAATTCTATGGAGAAAGAAAAAATTTTCATCAGATGGTGCTGGAACAATTGGATATCCAAAATGAGAAGAGACAAATGCTGACTCCTATATCATACCATACACAAAAATCAGTTCAAGGTGAATTATACACTTTTTTTAAAAAGCTTTTTATTTATTTATGAGAGACAGAGGCACAGACATAGGCAGAGGGAGAAGCTCCCTGCTGAGCAGAGAGCCTGATGTCGCGCTGGATCCCAGGACTCCAGGATCACGACCTGAGCCAAAGGCAGGTGCTTAACCAATTAAGCCATCCAGGCACCCCAATTATACAAAACTTGTGTAAGAAATTAGAGAAGACCTTTGAAACCTTGTACAAAGTACTTAAAAATACATTAAAAATTTTATATCTGACAAAATATCATATCAAGAACATAAACAGGGGATCCCTGGGTGGCGCAGCGTTTTGGCGCCTGCCTTTGGCCCAGGGTGCAATCCTGGAGACCCGGGATCGAATTCCCACATCGGGCTCCCGGTGCATGGAGCCTGCTTCTCCCTCTGCCTGTGTCTCTGCCTCTCTCTCTCTCTCTGTATGACTATCATAAAAAAAAAAAAATTTTAAAAAAAGAACATAAACAATCTATAATAAAAAGACAAACCGATTAAAAAAAAAAAAAAAAAAAGAGCAGACCTGAACAGGAACTCTACAAAGGAACACATACAAATGGCCAGTAAAAACATGAAAAAAAGCTCAACATCCTCAGTCATCAGCAAAATGCAAACTGAAACTATAGCATAATATAGTTTTAATAACAATCACTCAATGGGCTAAATTAAAAGCAGTAACATCACCAAATGTTGGTGAAGATGTAGAGCAACTGGAACTCATATACATTGGTGGCTCCTCACACTCTAGATTTTGAGTCATAAAGGTGATGTTTTAACCTCCACCTTCTGTTTTGTTCTTTAATTTGTCTAGGACCCCAGTGAGAAAAAGAGGGCCTCAGCAATCTTATCTCTGAAATGGTGATAGTCCCCTCACCACGGCATTGAGGGTTGTTCTGAGAATCAAATGTAGTAATTCTGGCCTTGGGACAACCCAGACACTCTACAAGATCATACATAAGCTTCCTCTTACCTTTTCCTTGAATAGCTCTTTCCATGCTTGGAAGATTCTGTCCCCTTACCCTCTTTATGCCACATGACAGCCAGTCTCTGCCTCTCTCACTCCCCAGCTATTTCTATAAAGATGAGAGCCTCAAGGATCAGCCTCCCTCCAGCCCATGTCTCCAGGAGCTGCTTCTCTACCTGTCCATCTCTAGCTGCCTTCCCTGGAATCAACTGTGCTAAAAAGTGCCAGTGGCAAAGATCTGGGGCAGGGGACTTCGTTTTCTTTTTCAATTTTAACCATTTTACCAGCATGGACAATTCATGCTGTTAACACACTGTACGATCTTATAGTAGCCCCTTCCCTTGTTTTACTTCAGTGAAAACAATAAACAGATCGAAACAAAATTAAGAGCCAGGCTCCTGAGCTAGGTAGAAGGAAGCCAGCCAGCCTTCCTTGGAGGCTGTCTGGCAGCAGAGAGCTGGGGCAGGAGCCTGCCCTGGCAACAATGGCCACAGCTTGCCATTTGCCCTGAGTTCCCAGAGATGTTGGGAGAATCGATAACATGAAGGATAGTGTGCATGTAAGGAGATGTCAAGGGCTGCTGTTTCTAGGACAGGTTTATTATATGTTCAAGGCTTTGTTTATATGCAAATGAATGATTTTTGAGCTTCCATGCCCTAAATTGGGCTGTTTTTCAAAAGGGTGCTTATCAGAGTCTAACTAGGTCATATGATGAGATGCCATTTTTCCTGATATTCTCGCTGGTCAGAACAGATGGCCTCAAATTCAGAATCTTTCCAATCTGGTCCAAAGTTGGACATAGGAGGGACATGATTCTCTTCTCCTACTCTCTATCCTGAAGCATACTGTATTCATCCTTCAGAGACTTGCGTATTTCTTTACACTGGCACTCTGTTAAAAGCTTTCCTGCTTACACTGACCACTCTCTTTTCTGGACAATTCTATATCCCTATCAATGACTTTGGTGCTCATAGCTTATTATGTTGTCATTAAAAAAAACCCACAACTGTTTCCAGTTAATAATCTGTCAATTGGCCAGTATATTATTTGAGGACAGTGACCCAAATATGTAATACTTATTATGTTTTTTTTAAGATTTTATTTTTAAGTGAGCTCTACACTCAAAATGGAGCTAAAACTCAATCCTGAAATTAAGACTCACATGCTCTACTGACTGAGTGAGCCAGGTGCTCCAAATTAAGCTTTTTCTTGGAAAGGGAATTGATTAATGACAAATACCATTCTAGCTATGGACTCTCTTGCCGTAAAGTAATTGATTCAGATCTTCCCAAAATGGACCCTGAATATTAACAGGTATACCATCAATTAAGATGGTATGGTCAACTAAATTTGGAGGCATGCTGGGATTTTCCAGCTGCAGGACTTGTTAGAGCCTTTAATATGCTTCTGCATTGTGAATCTGGTAGAGAGGAGAGGGATAGTCTAGTAGTTCCCAAATTTATTTGACTCTGGTACCCTTTTGTCTTCAAGCATTTTGCTGTGCTAGTGTGTCCAAAATTTAGGGAAGCTACATCCTAATATATTCCCCATTGCTAGGGTACAACTGGGAAGTCACATAAGATGACACTTTCTCCTTCCAAGTAAGATGCATTCTGACATTTACTAGGAGGAAGAAGGCCAGGGATCTTACCTGCCATTTTCTAGTCCCTCTGGTTTCTCAGACTTCCAATGCAGGACTTACCAAACAGAGTCCCCACAGAGCCTTGCCTTCAAAGCCATCCCCATGAGGATGGCAAGGCAGGGACCAGTGTGCCTGTTTTCCTCTGGCACAGCTCACCTCTACATAGGCTTCCTGACGTGACTCAGTTCCTTTCCTCCCTGGGTCTGCCTCAAGATGTGTCAAGCCGCCAGAACTGTGAAGAACTCAGAATACAAGCCATACATTCACCAGATTCCTGGACAGACAGAAACCCTAGTCAGCTTGGCCCACATTTCTTATCCCACAGACCTCACTTGTATGTTCTTCCACAGACCTTGCCAATGCATCCATCCTTTCCCTTCCGTTCTCCTAGATAGCCCATCCGGAGACCAGAAAGCTGCTCTCGGCTTCATCTCCAGAGAGAGAGAGTGTCTGTTCAGAGAACTGAATGACTCCTGGCACCAGCTCAGGCCCAAGTTATCAATAATGCCTCTGTCCCTGCAAAGATGTGCCAGACCCTTCCCTCCGGGCACTCCTTGGCTGGGGGAGGCACTATACCAGCATGAACAAAGAGTAAGCATCTGTAGTCTCTGTGAAGTGCTGGAGGCACTACAATGGCCACAGGCAGGAAGGAATTTAGGGGAGAGAAGTCTGTTGGGTGTTGAAGGGGCTCAGACAGAAAGCTGAGCTGATCTAGAAAGGTCAGTAAAGTTATTTTACAAACAGCACGTTGGCTTCTTGTGATTATAAATGATTGCACGACACTGTACAAAACTTGAAAAAAAAAAAACTCAAAAAACTAAAGAAAATCAAGACCACTCCTATTATAAGTTTTTTTCCAACACAGACACAGACACAGACACACACACTTTAATAAAAAATTAGAGGGGCACCTGGGTGGCTCAGTCAGTTGAACATCTGATTTTGGCTCAGGTCATGATCTCAGGGTTCGAGCCCCTGGGTTCGAGCCCCACATTGGGCTCCCCGCTCAGCAGGAAGTCTGCATTTCCCTCTCACTCTGCCCCTCTCCCTGCTTGTGCTCTCTCTCAAATAAATAAAATCTAAAATTGGATGAGTATGTGAATGTGTATCCCTACATAAGTATAATATATATATATATATATATATATATATATATATATATATATATATATATATACTTGTACCAGTGGTTTTCAGCCTTAGCTGTTCATCATAACCACCTCCAATGATTGTAAAAGATATCAGTGCTCAGACCTCACATAAACTGAACAAAAGCCTTACAGGTTGGGGTGATGGATATGCTAATTAGCTTAATTGTGATGATTATTCCACAATGTACACATCAAAACATCAGTTGTACAGTTTAAATGCATATAACTTCCATTTGTCAATTATACCTAAATAAAGTTGGAAAAAATAAAATACAGAGATTTTTAATCAGCATGTACTGATTACACATTCATGTGCACACACACACAGATGTTGACATCCAGGCACTGTGTATTTTTACAGCACCACGGAGACCTGAATGTGCAAATGTGAGGTCCACATCTCTAGACCCTTCAGAGTAAAGTGAATGTACCTCCATCCATCTCAAGAATGAGAACATTAGAGACCCCCATCTGATGACAATGGCAGAATCCAGAAATTCAGTCTCTTCCCCAATGTACATCAGGGGTCTTGAGGGCAGCAGCAAAGCCTGCCTTGGCTGTATCTTGGGAATCTGGTCTTGGGATGGTGGGTTTGTAGTAGATGTGGGATTTTTTTTTTTTAATTATTTATTCATGAGAGACACAGAGAGAGAGGCAGAGACACAGGCAGAGGGAGAAGCAGGCTCCATGCAGGGAGCCCGACGTGGGACTCGATCCTGGAACTTCAGGATCACACCCTGGGCCAAAGGCAGGTGCTAAACCGCTGAGCTGCCTTTTTTTTTTTTTTTTTTTTTTATTTATGATAGTCACACATTGAGAGGGAGAGAGAGAGGCGGAGACATAGGCAGAGAGAGAAGCAGGCTCCATGCACCGGGAGCCCGATGTGGGATTCAATCCCGGGTCTCCAGGATCGCGCCCTGGGCCAAAGGCAGGCGCTAAACCGCTGCACCACCCAGGGATCCCCCCCCCCTTTTTTTTTTTTTAAGATTTTATTTATTTGAGAGAAAGAATGAGAGAGAATGAGCAGGGGGAGGACCAGGGGGAGGGGGAGAAGCAGACTCCCCGCTGAGCACGGAGCTGATGTGGGGCTTGATCCCATGACGCTGAGATGCTAAAAGCAGATGCTAAACTGACCAAGCCACCCAAGAGCCCTGGCACGGAATTTATGATGGTGGTTGGGGGTAGTACTTCATATGGAAAATAGAACAGAGGTGTTCTTCACTGCTCCTGAGAGGTAGACAAAACACAAGGCAAGTTCAGAGGAACAGTGGATGATCAGAAAGCCCTAAATTCAGAGTGACAGGAAATATGCTTAGCTGGCATAGGTCAGACAGTGATCAATCAGAATCAAGGTGAGCTGTGGGAGCACAGCAGGGTTCTGCAAGTTCCCTGCTGGGCCAAGCATCACCCCTTTTGAGAATGGATTGTGGAAAGCATGGGTTATGGAGAAGAGCCTGGAGCACTTGGGGCAGAAGAGGGCTTTGGGAAGATGGCTCAAGAAAGTGGCTATTTATCCACTAATAAGAAAGTATTTTAATATTTTAAGAATATTGTAGCCAACACAGTGCTTGCCTGCTGAATGAAGATCAACCCAGATACGAGTGATCTCCTGGCAGTACTCTATGCAGCTGTAGAATATTTCGTGGCTTTTTCTGAAGGGGACAATTCTTGTCAGACTTAGTTCCACAGGGCGACCACTAGAGACCATTTTTATAGGAGCTAATAAAATTCTGTCACAAAAAAAAAAAAAAAAAAAAAAAAAAATTCTGTCACACATGAGGAGAAAAGCTATAAATAAGCTCCATGACACTCTAGGAGAGAAATAAATGTATTTCACAGGAAAATAACCAATAAGAAAGGTTTTAGAAATGTTGTCCTGACTCACGAAGCTCTCATTGTCCACACCCCACTGTGTCAACACCATTAGCTCCAGGAACATCAAACCAGGTGTGACATTTTTTGTAAATGTCACCCTCTTGCCCAAAAAACAAGCCTTCACATTCACATCTAAGGTTTTCTAACTGCTCCTGCAACCTGAGGAGGTGGCAGAAAAAATTGTTCATCTATATTTGCTACGGGGATTCCTGAGGAAGTTGAGTTCTGGGGATCTCCTTGTTCCCAGGGTCATGAGTTCCTTTTTTTTTTTTAAGATTTTATTTATTTATTCATGAGAGAGACAGAGAGAGAGGCAGAGGGAGAAGCAGGCTCTTCGCAGGTAGCCCAATGCGGGACTCGATCCCAGGACTCCAGGATCATGCCCTGAGCTGAAGGCAGACCCTCAACTGCTAAGCCACCCAGGTGTCCCATGAGTCCCTCTTTTGGTATAATCCTTAACTCACCCTACCAAATGGGCAGGGGGAATGAGCTTAGGAACATAATTAGTCCATTGAAAATGAAATAACATGAAAGAACATAATATATTCTTCTTTTTTTTAAAGACCCATTTATTTATAGAGAGAAGAGAAGGAGAAAGACAGTGTGTGAGTAGGGGGAGGGGCAAAAGGAGAGGGAGAAGGGGAAGCAGACTCCCTGCTGAGTGTGGAGCTGACAAGGAGGTCAGTCTCACAAACTTGAGATCATGATCTGAGACAAAATCAAGAGTTGGAAGTCCAACTGACTGAGCTACCCAGGAGCCCCAGAGCATAATATATTCTTAATATTAGGTGCTGAAAATGGGATTTACATATTTGTTTTGGGAGAACATTTACCATGGGCCATAGCATCTAGTGATCTCATTTGGCTGGGTACACTGTCCCCAAGGGCCATTTCGACTTACATGAGTCATGCCCATAGGCCCTGGTGGATCAGGTGATATGCTGAATCAATGACTTTTTCAGAGTTAAGATTGTAAAAGACAAAGTTAAAAAGGCAAGGTAGATTTTATTCAGGGATATTGCAATAGTGTAGTGACACTAAACTCAATTCCACTGAAGGACCTGGTGAGTTTTTAAGAGGTGGGGTCAGGGGAATCTCAGGCCACCTGCATTTGTTACCTGCCCTTCACAATTGGAGCGAGGTGCCCACCAAAGCCAAGTGTCTACCCTCCCACAGAGACTGGGAGATAGGGATGCTATCTCCTGTGATATTTTCATCTCAAAAAGAAGGTCTCCAGGTCCCTGAGAAAGATATTCCTGGACTGTAAGACCAGCAAAAGACTGGAAGAAGATCTGCATAGATTTCAGAGGGGCAGAAAAAGAATTTATAAATTGCAAGTTTTCTAAAGTAAATGCTCTAAGAAAAGGGAGGTCAGGGGCCTGCCATCAGGAAGAAACCTGTCTAAACTTTAGTCAAATGGAGGAAAATGTTAAAGTCAACTTGGCTACTCTCTAAGGCAATCTATAAATGCACCACAGAATTTGTTCCTGTTTGCTTGAGAACAATCCTGAACCCATGGATACATTAACTTGGAAATTTTGAGTCTCTGTGTGGGTTTATGAATAGCCCACTGAAATAAGCTTATAAATGTTTCCTGTTAATGCCCTCACCCAAGACTATTTTCATTGAATAAGTCAACAAATATTTATGAAGTACCTATTCTGTGCTGGACATCATTTTAGTAGAGCAACATGGAAACTTCTCTTCAAAGAGACTTCATAAGCAAGAAAGATGAAAGAAAGATGAGTAAATGAAGATATAAAATATGTGAGAGTCCCTCAAAAGTTAAATATGAAGGAACCATGTGATCTAACAATTCTGCTCCTAGGCATCTACCCCACAGAAATAAAAATGTATGTCCACCCACAACTGTGCACAGGAATGTTCGTAACAGCCTTATTTATGATAGTCAAAAGGTAGAAACCACCAAATGCCCATTAAATGAAGAATGGATAAATAAAATATGGCATATCTGTACACAGATTTTTCTGTAGCAGGGAGAAATGAGATACTGACATGTGCTACAACATAAACGAACCTTGAACACAGTATTTGAAGTGAAAGAAGCCAGTCACAATGGACCACACACTGTATGATCCTATTTGGACAAAATGCCCAGAACAGGGAAATCCGGAGACACAAAGCAGATTAGTGGTTGCTTTGGGCTTTGGGGGTTGGAGAAAATGAGGAGAGACTGGTAATGGGTATGGGGGTTCTTTTTGGCGTGGTTAAGTGTCCTAAAATGGACGGTGGTGATGATTTAGTATAGTCACAATATTATGGTTGTGAGAAAATGAGAAGAGCACTAGATTTGCTATTAGGAGATCTGGTTAGAACACAAGTGTCAGATACTTGACTTGTCAAATGCGTGTCCTTTGAACTTTCTCTTGTGTTCTCTGCCTCATTGAATGGTCTTGCCATCCATCTGCCTGGTTCCCCAAACCAGATACACAGGAGCCATCTGAATGCACATCTCCCAGCCTCTCGCTGCCCTTAGCTAATCAGTGGAGCCCTATCAATTCTTTCTTCAGTCTTTTGAAATGTTTTGTCTTCTCCATTCCTGATCCTCCTGCCTTTTTCCTGACATCATGTCCCACCTGGTCTACTGTGAAAGCCTTCTCTAAGTCCTAGAGTTTAATACCTCCCACCTTCCACATCACTGGGAGGGCAGTATTCCTAAAAATCCCCTTGTGTCCCTACTCTGCTCAAAATCATTCAGTGGTTCATGACTGTGTCATGACAGCAAACACATATCCAATGCCCCATGTGTGCCAGGCACCATCCTGACTTTGGGTACATTAACTCTAATCCTCACATCAGTATGTGGCAGAGGAGGGGATTAGGCATGAAGAGGTAAATGATCTACCCAAGGCCTGTGTGCTGGCCAAGCCTGGAGCTGGAGTTGAATCCAGGGAGCCTGGTCAGGGTCTGTGCTTGTAACCCACACACTAGGCTGCCTCACGACGATGGAGACCAAACTCTTTCCTGTGACCTCAGCCCTGTCTAACCCCTGCTCCCCAAAGGCTCCGGGGCTCTGGAAATACTGAACTGTCTGCATTTCTTTGAAATGGCCTCACTTAACCTTGCCACCTCGGGTATGGCCAAAAAGTTCACTGATGAGACAACTGGGGGACATGACTCCCATGGGTACCCTCCATCTCCCCACACTTTCAGGTAGGTGTGGGCTGTGCTCTAGGTTTAGTGATGGTCACCATTAAGAAAACTCTATAAACAATGTCCAAAGTGCAACTCTTCAGCTAGTAAGAGAGTTGAGGATCGTTCATAATAAAGGAGAATGTCAAGAACATACCTCCAAAGGGACTGTACCCTGATGGCTACACAGAGCTATGATCCCATTAGCGTTCTCACTTCTAGGAACTCACTTCCTTCCCTACATGGAGTGTACCTTTGTCTCCTTCCAGAGACACATGCTCAACTGTGGGCTCTTCACACACTGTGCACTGCTCTCTCTTTGCAGTGAAAGGCGAACTGGCACTCTTCCCTCAAAGTCCTGAAAGGGCGCTGGGACCCCAGCACAGGAGTCTATGTTTTGCTTGACAGTGAACATCAGCTGGGGGATACTTCAAGGTGAGGGGTACTCTGGTTACTGTCGTAACAGCCTATATGTCCATGTGATAGTCACCTGAGGGGGTCTTCCAGGCTTTCTGGTCCCTCCTTGCCTGACATTTCAGGCAATCTCCCACTGAAACCCGGTTCCCCCCACAGGCTTCAGCCTCCAGGACTAGAGTCCCCACCTTCCCTGAAGCAGATGCCAGGATCTCTTTGGAAGTCTTTGGAATTCTGATTCTTGGGCTGGGAATACCAACAGCAACTCTTTGGGTGCAGAATCTTGGAAAGGCCACTTCAAAACTGTCTCGGCTAGAGCCTCATGACAGGCTCTGCTTCTGTGAAGGTCTGCATGATGCCAAAAACATCTCCAGTGCTCCAGAAGGAGCAGCCAATGGAAGTCACAACTGAGACCCCTCCTACTCCCCCCCACCCCTCCCCACCCCTGCCAGGGGCATCCAGGTCTCCTGCCTCCCTCCCTCCTGGCATGCCTGGCACAGAAGTGAGGATCTGGCGGCCGGCTTCAAGTCCTGTAGAACCCTCTCTGCCCTGAGGTTCCCTAACGGAGTCTCAGCCCCCGGCAAAGATGGCCTGGAGACAGCTGCTCCTTGCCTCCGGTCTCTTGGCTGCTGTGCTCCTGACCAGTGAGTATGAGGGGGAGGCTCCAGGATGGATTGGTGTTAGATGAGGCTTCTCAGCTGGCCCAGATCGGGTGTGTGTGTGTGTGTGCTTACTGTAGTACCTGGGGTGTGTGTGTTATGTGTGTGTATAACACAACATAACATAGAAAGAACAGCTTGCCTGGTGGTTTCCTGGGGAGACTGCTCTGCAGCTAGGATGTGAGGGACCCAGGGCCCCACAATGGGGCCTGGCAAGTCTCAGTGTTCAGGAAGGACTGTCCCAGCCCAGCTGTGGGTGAGGTGGGCAAAGGCTCCTCTTGGGGTGCTGCAGCCCTCAATACTGTGCTTTCCCACAGTGCTGCAGGAGGGGACTGGTGCATCAGTGGGTACCCAGCAGGTGGCAGAACAAGAGGCCCAGGAAGGTGAGTGCAAGGGTCACGGAAGGGTGCAAAGCAGGTGGGCCAGCCACTGTAGTAGCCCTGGCGAACTTGCGTCGGTCATGACTGGCCTCTCTCGGGTTTCAGATGCGGAACAGAAGATTTTCATGCAGGAATCAGATGCCTCAAATTTCCTCAAGAAGCGTGACAAGCGGTCCCCCAAATCCCGAGATGAGGCCAATGGTAAGGATGCTGGAGATCTGCACCTAACCCCCACCTCCCATTCCTTTCTCACAGTCAGCTGGGCTCTGGGGACTGCAAAGGGAGCCCAGAGGGAGGGTTCCACATAGACTATTGGGTATCAAAGTGACAGCGGCTCTGAATTAGAAATTCCACATTTCCTCAACTGCAGGTCACATCTTGGTACTGCCCCATCAGGGTAAGGAACACACAAAGAGACAGTGCAACATTGAATGCACCTGATAGGGATGAGACTCTTCCCAATTCCAGAAAGTTTAAATGTTAAGAATTATGTTCTAGTCAAGAGGGAATGCAGTATCTGGGTGTGTGCTTTCTGGGTGTGTGCTTTCTGGGGGTATCGGGCAGTGCCCCCCATGCAAGAGCAACAAATGGCACTATAGTAGAGAGAGGGCACACAGGACCGGGAGCTCGGACTGTGGGCTTGGTGACAGCTGTGCTAAGTGGCCTTGGCCACTTCCTCCCCTTGGCCCCAAGTTTCTTTATTTATAAGCTCCTGAAATTGTGGTATTCAGCCAGCAGTGGTTGTGGGGTTTTTTGTTTTTGTAATTTTTCATTTCCAATGCATTTGGAAGACTTTTGAGCTTGGAAGCGTGTCTCCTTCTCAGTCTGAAGTAGGCCCTGGTGTCCCCTGCCTGGCAAGGACCCTCATTTCCATGACCTGCTGACCCTGGAAGGCATCTGAGTTTTCTGCCCTTGGACTAGATTCTTCCAAGGACTCTGAGCTCTGTCTCTGAGGCTGTGGCTTGATTCATTACTTGTGCACGTGTCTGAATAAACTCTTTGTGTCCCTCGGCACACTCAGAAAGCTTTACAAGCTCCGTCAAAAATAACAAGACTGTTTTCAAATAATGAAAAAGGCTTGGAGATGAAATTCCTTTCCCACCCCCTCCAACTGGATAAGAATGAACCACACTGGGAAAATCTCCAGGCCTCTCACAACTTGAGATTTAGAAGTTAGCAAACATCGAATACTGGAAGGGCTGTGACGAAGGCCGGGCAGTTTGTGATGGAGATCAGAGAAGCGGCCTCCTGGCAGACTTCCAGTGGGGAACAGGTGTGAATTTGGGAGAGGCGAATAGTTTCCATTCTCCTAAGCTGATTCAAAACCATGAGGAGTGTGATGAAGCCATGGGGTCCTCTCCTCAAACAGAAGCTCTGTGTGTCAGTTGTGGGTGGGTGGAGGGTGGGGTGGGGCCAGGACAGCCTAGTGAAGACATAGGACACACCTGAGTTCACCTGCTGTCACCCAGTCAACTCCTGTGCAGGGGCAGGAGAACAGAGCCCAGTTATGTCTCAGGCTGGGTAACAGGCAGGTAACATTGATAGAATGCAATCTGGAACCAGGAAACAGGCATCTGACATCTCTAATCTTCTGGATAAAGATGCGAGACGTTCCTCTGGGATGAGAGGAGACGCTGAGAATACAATGCAGAACCTGAGAAGGGATGTACACAGTGCACAGGATGCATGGTGTTAACATGGCATTCTGACCCAGGACTTAAATTGTCCGTAGCCATCGCTGAGTCCAGAGTCCAATCTGCTGCTCCTCCAGAAAGGCAACTTGGGAAGACCACTTCTTTTGAAGTACAAAGGAATGGAAAATGCTTGGTTAGGAACTGGTGATGGCTCATTAAGCACCTGCTTCCTACACTCCAGACCCCCTTGTCTGCCATCCCCAGTGGCTTTCTGGTGCCTGGAGCATGGGCACCTGGGGCTCTGCTCGTCCCAAGCGATGCCCTGACCAGCTGTGTAACTTTGATTAGGTCATTGCCTCTCTCTGAGCCTCAATTCCCTCTTGAGAAATGTATGGATGTGGGGCAAGCTGGTGGTGGTGGTGGGGAGGTGGATGCATGGGGGAGGACTGGAGTACCAATTCCTTCGCCAGTCTCAAGAGTCCTACAACTATGTGGGTAAAGGGGCAAGTGTGGGAAAAACATGGGATTTCCCTGAGGAATCTGCAGTGAGACCAATTCACAGGTAACTGGACTTTTACTCTGAGTTAAAATAACATAATATAAATAACTAGTATTTATTTATGTATTACTCTAAGCCCCTTAACTTTCAAAGATTTCAGATGGTTTATGGTATTATCATTTCACAAAGAAATACTGTGTTGTTTGTGCCAGCACCACTGTAATGTGGGGTGGGGCAGGAAACCAATGGCTTCCTCAATTTCTTGGCTTCTGTCACCACTTTGCCCCGGACTTCCTATTCCACAGCCAAACTGGTGGGGACAACAGCGCCTCAGTCTCCCCTCTTTGATGTGGTCATACCAGAAGAGTAGAGTTGTCCTTGAGGGGCCAGTTCCTCTGGCATCAGACATGGCCTTCCTGCTGTTGTGGATTTGTTCAGTTGAAGCCCAGTTAAAAACAATTCTGAGACTAAGAGAGCTTTCAGTAATTTCGTTCAGACAACTAGAGCTCTCACATGGAAAGAGGTCAAGATTTAAGGGTAGAAATGGATGAACCTGGAAACTATTATACATAAAAAAAAAAAGCCTCCAATCTAGAAAGATTTATTTTCAGGCTAAATTAAAGCAGAGACAGCTGCACCTGCTGGACAAGCTGCAGTGATTCAGGTGGGGGTTCCCGCTGGGGCTCAAGGTACGGTTGGGTGACAGTTTTCAGTTATCATTGTGGGTATTTCTTCTGACCATAGAGGTGTACCCTCCTCCCCTCCAATTTTATCATCTCAAACTAATATTTCTCATAAAAAGTTTATAGCCAGGGAACCTGTGTGGCTCAGTTAGATGTCAGACTCTTGGCTTTCAGCTCAAGTCAAGAGATCGAACCCTGCGTCGGGCTCTACAATTGAGATTCTCTCTCCTGCTCCTCCCTGTTCTCTCAAACAAAATCTTAAAAAAAACAAAAACAAAAACAAAACACGTTAACGGTCACCTTTACTAGAATGCATTGCCTTACAAAATAAGCAGTTGGTCTCTTCCTCATCAGGAAGTTTACCTGGTCACCTTATATTCTGTACCAGTTACCTACTGCTGTGTGCCAATGGGCCCCTAAATTTAGCAGCTTAAAACCACATTTACGGACTCCTAGTCGCTGGCATCAGCAGTCCAGATATGCCTTAGCTGGGGGCCTCAGGGTCAGCGTCCCTCCCAGGCTACAGTCATCTCAAGGCCTGACTGCAAGATCTGCCTTCAAGCAAGCCTCTACGCCTTGCTGGCTACCCGTCAAGGCCACCAGTTCCTTGCCTTGAGTGGGCCTTTCCAGAAGATCACTTGCATGGCAGCTGGCTTCCCTCAGAGCAAGGGACTCCCAAGAAGGAAGCCACATTCCATCATGTCTGCCATCTTCTGTTCATTAGCAGAGTCAATAAGGCCAGCCCACATAAAGGGAGGTAACTGCCTAAGGGCACAAATATCAAGGATCCTCCAGATTGCCCTACCTAATTTTATCATCCCTACCATCATTGTGCCCTGCATACGTTTCTATCACAGTAGCCATAATGCTGGGCATGACTTATTTTTGTATCTTTCTCCTTAACCAGACGATAGGCCTCTAAAATAGAGGAACAGAATCTTTCTTGCCTTTTTAATCTGTGCCTGGCACACATTTTGGCTGGAACAAGTGCTCAAAGATGGACTTGAAGATATTAATGTGAAATTAACTTTATTTTTTAAGATTTCATTTATTTGAGAGAGAAGGAGTGCATGAGAGAGTGAGAGAGTGAGCACGAGAGAGAGAGAGAGAGAGAGAGAGAGAGAGAGAGAACGAGTAGGGGGAGGGGTAGAGGAAGAGGGAGAAGCAGGCTCCTCACTGAACGGGACTCTATCCCAGAACCCTGAGATTATGACCTAAGCTGAAGGTAGACCCATAACCAACTGAGCCCCCCAGATGTTCCAATGTGAAATTTACTTTAAGTTGGTTATTCCCTCCTAGAATTCTTTATTATTATTATTTTTTTAAGACTTCATTTATTTATTCACAAGAGACACAGAGACACAGGCAGAGAGAGAAGCAAGCTGCCTGTGTGGAGCCTGATGCGGGACTCGATTCCAGGATCCTGAGCCAAAGGCAGATGCTCAACCACTGAGCCACCCAGGCGCCCCTAGAATTCATTTCTCATCACTGGATTTCTAGTTTCTAACTGGCCCAGTATACTTAAATGCACCATTTTTTTAATGAGGGAAGTGAAATTGATTTTCTCATTTGCAAAACGCAGTGCTTGGACGAGGTGAGTTCCTGGGTCCTTCACGTTTTAAAGTCTGTCTCAGGAGTAAATCATCTTCTTGAAGGTTAAAGTTTCTCAGACAAAATGATTTGTGTTCCCCTAAATGTGTACAACTGCCCCCATTCTTGAAGGCAATTCTCACTTCTTGCGCTTTCCCAGCGGAAAACAGGCAGAAACTGCGGGCTGATGAGCTGCGGAGAGAGTACCATGAAGAACAAAGGAATGAGTTTGAGAACTTCGTAGAGGAACAAAATGACGGTAAGAACTCTAGCACCAGCATCTTCAAGGAAGTGGGTCTTTGGGGGAAAATCAAAAGTTGCCTCCACTTCTCCCTATATTGTAATTGAAGGCGGGAGGGGTAGGAGAGGCTCCTTCCTCAGTTCACTCTATTGGAGTCTCGAAGGAAGAAAGTCACACAAATGGCTCCCGAACTTGAGAAGGCATGAAGAGGGAGGAAACACCTGGATTTCCACAGGCTCGGGGAATTTCTGGCTGATTGTATTTTCTCATTCTCCTTGGGGGATCACGACGGAGGCCTATGTTCTCTGTCTTGGCACCTACACTGGTGACTTAGCTCTGGTTACATGTGGATTGGAAAGATCTCAAACTCACTTTCCACCTCCCTGGATTCACATCAACGTGATGGCTCTAGGAACTACTCATTCTGGCCTTTGTTCACCTAATCACTCTAATAATCAGTGTCTTACCTGACTCGTGCAACCAAACCAGGAAACCTGACCTCAGAAACAACTCACCCACAATGTTGGGCACGCTGTAAGTTTTATATGCTTTGCTTGTGCCCTTATGCGACTGGTCTTTCCTAAGCCTGGGCCTTTGCCTCAGAGTCTCTTGCCAGGCAAACAGCACACATCATTCCCTGCCTCAGCCCTTGGGCAGACAGGACTCCTCCCTCTCTTAGGAAATGCTTATTTCACCAAGTCTTCCGTGGGGCAGCTGGGTGTAGGCAGAGGAAGGTTCTGTCTTTGAACCAGTCTCCCTCCCAAGGCATGGGACGGGACTTTGCATCTATTAAGTGTTCCCAAGTGTCACCCAGAGCAGAACCCCATAGAAATATCGAATAGGGTTGAGGCTAGTAGTCCAGGGTATGTATTTATGTTTATTTCTATTTGGGTCTTTCCTAACACTTCAAGATGGAAATGTTCCCAAGCAAGCTCCTTAATGCCCATGAGCTTGGAGAAAAGGCTCCAGTTTAGGTGACCTTTGCTAGAGAGTTGATTTTCATTCTTATGTCATAAGCCTCCTGGCTTGTATGCTCTTGTGGATTTGGGGGGTAACTCTCTCCAAGGGCATCTCTTAGAAACAGGATACAATCACTAGGTACCCAAGGGCTGCAGGCCCCATGCCCACTGCCTCACAAGTGGCACTGGAGCTCTGCAAACAGGTGCTGGGCTTGGATCCTACCAAATCAAGCTTTCTTGGGAACATCCTGGAAAAAACCCCAGGCTGTTGTAACTCAGGGGCAAATATTTCTGTTGGACATTTATTTACCTTTGTGAACAACTTAAGGTGAAGCATTTAAAAAATGAGAATATGGCCAGCAAAAATTCCTTCAGGGTTTTTTGGTTCTTTTAAGTCATCTATTTTGGGCATTTGTAAATGTTTCAGGTCCAAATCCCTAGCATCTGGGTGGAGAATATTCACTGTTTTTGTTCACAATGAACAAAACCTTGGGGTAAGGGATCAGGCAATTGAGGGATGACCAGCCCTCTACCAAAGGCAGAGGAGACTGCATTTAGGGGCCTCAGGACTTACCCACAAAGATGAAGACTCCACAGGCCAGGCTGTGGGTCTAAGGGCACTGTAGTGACAGAGCTGTTGTCACTGGTTGAACACCTGCTCTGACGGAGGCTATTTGGAACTACCCAACCCTTATAACCAGCTTCTTGGGTCTTAAAATTTCTGTGCTTTTGTTTTAAAAACTCAGGCTCAGAAAGTGTGCCTGAATATCCAACCTGCCATAGCTAGTCAGGGATTTGAAACAAGGTATGTTTGCCAGCCTAGAAATGTTCTTATAAATGAAGGATAATCACATGTGTGGAGGTCTTGGGGGAACCTTCTTCGATCCAGGAATTGGTCCCTGCAGATGGACAGAGTGAGGGGAGTAAGGAGAGTGTGCCCCACCCCCACTCCCTAGTCTCCCCAGAGCTGGATAAAAGGAGGCAAAAAGATGGAGCAGGTCCAGCCGACCTGAGAGTAAATGACATGAAATGCATCTCAATTTTCCTCCTCTTCCCTCACGTATGTCCCAGAAAACTGCTGCATGGTAGCCAGGTTGGTGAAATCCTGACCCTGGGGTAGTGCTGAGGCCCCCACATACTCCTGTCAGGACACTGGTTTTTCAGTTGGCTATCATGATCTGACAGTGTCACTTATTCTCAGAATAACTGGCAGCAGTTGCAGGTTTGTCCCCACCCCTTAAAAGCAAAAGCTGAGGGATGACCATGGCTAAACAAAAGGACTAGGATTTCCAAAGGAGGAAGTTTAGGCACGTGATCTGGACCAGAGTGACCTTCCTGAGAGCCTGAGCACTCCATCTCAAAAGCCCATCCGTCCATCCAGGACACGGGACCTGTTCTGGGAATGTTGTGGCTCGGGTTGCTTCTCTACTCAAAATCACCAGTTTTATGAGCCAAAGATGCCATTAGGCCTTTGAGTTCTGCCTCTGGAAGTGCCAGGATAAATTGTGTTGAGCTCCTACCTCTAAGGTCTGTGTGGGAGCCAAAGTCTGCTTCCACCTTCAGAGCAAGAAGCTTGGGTCAGCCCATCTGAGATTGGTTGCATGACACCTGGCTTGGCTAAAGCTGCTCAGCTGCAAGTGGTCCCCTATACAAAAGCCATGCTGTTAGCACCTTTGCCAGAGACGCCTTCAATTTGTCTAAATGAAATGGTGTATGAAGAAATTGGCATGATCTGGAGAAAAAAAAAAATCAACTTCTATGTCAAAATCAGCTTCTTAAGATCGGCAAAGAGTAGCTATGATCTATCTGGCCTGAGAAAGGTCTGATGGGCTTTCACAAAGCCCAGCTGGGGCCTGACTCTAAGCTCTGGGCTACTAAGTCCCAAAAGGGATTTCTAAGATCAAGGGTAGCACTGACTCTTAGCTCACATAGGAAGGAAACATACCCAGTGGTAATAAGGGGTCCTTCTTCTTGAGGGCATCTGATTCTCATGGGTGTCTAAGGACCATGGGGACACCCATTTTCTCCAAACCCTGATGCCACCGGGCCACCCTGTTCACCCAATGCCCCAGAGAATGAGGTTCTCAAGTACCAAAGTCAGGTTCACAGGCTTTTTGGTGGTGAAGCCCACACTTAAAAAAGTAAGAGGTGGGATCCCTGGGTGGCGCAGCGGTTTGGCGCCTGCCTTTGGCCCAGGGCGCGATTCTGGAGACCCCGGATCGAATCCCACGTCGGGCTCCCGGTGCATGGAGCCTGCTTCTCCCTCTGCCTGTGTCTCTGCCTCTCTCTCTCTCTCTCTGTGACTATCATAAATAAATAAAAATTAAAAAAAAAAAAAAAAGTAAGAGGTAGGCAAGGACAACTTTTGGGGTTCTGAATCTTTAGTATTATCTTTTTTCTGTTAAAACTTATCCTTCCAACATTTTCCACAAACACTGAAAAATTGTGGCAAAGAAATCTACATAAAATTTGCCATCATAACCATGTTCAAGTGTGCAAGTCAGTGGCATTTGGTACGTTCACACGGTTATGCAACTAGCAACACTTAGGGATTTCTAGAACCCCTTTCATCACTTCAAAGACCAACTCTGTACCCATTATAATACAGTTAGTTCCTCCTTCCCCCCAGTCTCTGCTAACCTCTAATACATTTTGGTCTCTACCAATCTGTCTGTTCTAGGTATTTCATAGAAGTGGAATCACACAGTATGGGTCTTTTGGCATGTTTCACTGATTGCATTTCAAGATTCACTCATGTTGTAGCATGTTATTAGAACTTCATTCCTTTTTATGATTGAATAATACATACGTGTGTGTGTGTGTGTGTGTGTGTATAGCTTCTTGTTTATCCATTCATTTGTCTCTATTTTCACTTCTCTTAGTTATATACCTAGGAGTGGAATTGTGAGGTTATGTGGTAATGCTGTTGAACTTTTGAGGAGCCTTATGGTTGCCTTTTTACACACTGAGGGACTTGTATGCTTGTGCCTTAGTGGTCCCTACCAACAACGGGCAGTGTGGACTTGGCCATCAGGATAGCCTAATTTGACAATTGAACGAAGTTGTAATTCAGAGAACTGATTAAAGGCAGCAAAATCAAGACTTTCTTACTCATTAAATAAGACTCTTTTACTCACTAAAAACTCCCTTCTGTTCTTTTAGCCTTTTACTTTGAAAATTTTCAAATGGCAATGTAGTTCAAAGAATCCCCATATAACCATCACTCAGAATCAACGATTATCAAATTTCCCTCCACTTCATCCACCCCATTTTCTCATTAGTTTTTTTTTTAATATTTTTTTTCTTTATTTATTTATGATAGTCACAGAGAGAGAGAGAGAGAGAGAGAGAGAGGCAGAGACACAGGCAGAGGGAGAAGCAGGCTCCGTGCACTGGGAGCCCGACGTGGGATTCGATCCCGGGTCTCCAGGATCGTGCCCTGGGCCAAAGGCAGGCGCCAAACCACTGCGCCACCCAGGGATCCCTTCTCATTAGTTTTTAAAACATAATTTTCTTTTTAAAGCCTGAGGAAAAAAAATTACTTATTTTATTACTTATTAGTTATAAGTAAGTAAAAAATTACTTATAACGTCATCACTTGAAGTTGATAGTTCTTTCCGTGATTTAGTTTTTCAACCGTAAAGCCGGTCATCTCTTTTCCATGCTGTTTTGTCCTCTTTGCACTTTGTTTCTTAGCTACCTCTCCCTGCTTTGCTGGCTGTGTAGGGGAAAGAGCACAGAATTGGGAAATAGTTCTTGATCTTGGCTCTCCTGGCTACCAGCTCTTTCTCCTGCCTGGCTTGGTCCCCAAAATGGGGCTTTTGGACTTTCTGTTCTGTGAGGTCTTTCAAGCTCAGATTGTTCTGTCACCAGTACACCCAGGCACAGTGTGTTCATGTCATCACAGGGTAGGCAGTTTGGGTTGATGACTGCTTGGTGGTTCTCCTCAGACCAGAGTCCTCTCCATACTAACACAATGACTTTACCTCTGCTCCCCAGAACAGGAAGAGAGAAGCCGGGAAGCTATTGAGCAGTGGCGCCAGTGGCATTATGATGGCCTGTACCCATCGTATCTCTATAATCGCCACCACATCTGACATCTTTATTGACCAAGACGATGGAGACTGAGATTCACATACCTACCCCACGTGTTTGAACAACGCTTCCACACAAACAGGCCTCTTTGGAGGGTCTCAACTTGGGGCTTGGTGTGGTAAACACACAAGCCTTTTGCTCTGATTAAGATGCCCCGGCTTTTGCTTCTTTGCATCTGTGGGGCTAGCACCAAACTAACAGTGACTTCCCCTTACTTGGCCATTGTCTCCCACAGTAAGATTCCTGTCCTGTAGAACAATGAAAAGGATCACAGTAAAAAGAAAAGATGACATGTTTGCTTACAGCTTAGAAATAAATGTGCTCAGTTGACCCTGAGTATTATCTTCTGAAAACTCATCAAACCGAGCCATGCCAACTTGTCTCCCCTAGTGACAAGTTACTCTGACTTAGGCATTGAAAGCCTGAACTCAAGGAGTATGGCTCAGGATTCTTCTCAGTCTGTGTCACCAAGTCACATAAGCATAACAGAAATGTTCACACAATTGTTTAGATTAAGACCATTCTCTGGGAGTTACTGGGCCCAGATGCTTCCCCATGTCTCTGACATGTTGAGGTTCAACTGCGGTTCCTTAACAGCATCAAATCAGAAGCCAGGGTTACAGCAAGGCCAACTGTAACCAAAACAATAAAGCAGAAGAAATTTAGGCTTGGTGTTAGGTACTTCAGTTTCCCTCCTACTGCCTGCACACCTTAGCTTAAGGCTGCTATAACACTGCATAACAAACCCAGTGGCTTCACACAGTAAAAAATGTATTCTCTTACAGTTCTGGAGGCTAGAAGTCCAAATTCAAGGCGTCAGCACAGACACATGCCCCCTCTCTCTCTCTAGGGGAGGATCCTGCCTTGCCTCCTGCAGCTTCTGGTGGCTGCAGGACTCCTTGGGTGTTGGCAGCGTCACTCCAATCTCCACGTCTGTTGTCACAGGACCTTTCCCTTTGTGTCTTCACATCTCTTCCCTCTGTATTTCTCTCTCTCTTCTCAATATCATTTCAAAGTGAACTCTACACCCAACATAGGCCTCGAACTCACAAATTCGAGATCAAGAGTTGCATGCTCTACCTTTTTGTAAGGACAGCAGTCATACTGAATAAAGGGGTGGGGGAGGACACAACCAGCTTCTTACAGTGATCCTTTCTTCTCTCCAAACCACTTTGCTTCCAGCCCCAGACTCACCAACTATCCTACTTTACCCTTGCTCTCAACTACCCTCAGCAATTCTACACTAAGAATGCAGAACAATCAAGAACAATTATAGCAGGCACCTCTGTGGGGTCATAGTATATTAGAAAATACAGAGGACTCTAAATGAAGCATTCTCTCTCAGCCATCTCCCTGCCCCTACCCCCGGTTCCTTTGCTTCCCCTGAGACTTGGGTCCCTGGCCAGCCAGTCCACCCTGCTTCTGAGGTTGGGATCTCAGGGCAGTGTAGAGGGACTTTGCTTTAAGGAAAAGCCGCTCAGCTGTGGTAAAATACTTCTTCACCAGGGATGGGATGATTGATCAGAGCAGGACATTTTGTACCAAATGCATGTATTTTAAAGTAATCTTTATTTAAAAAAAAAAAAAAGATTTTATTTATTTGAGACAGGGGAGAGAGCATAGAGGTAGAGGGAGAAGCAAACTCCCCACTAAGTAGAGTCCAATGGGCTCGATCCCAGGACCCTGAGATCATGACCTGAGCCAAAGGCAGAATACTGAGCCACCCAGGTGTCCCTAAGTAATCTTTTAAAAGGCTGATAAAACCTAGCAATTAAGCAAACATGCATATCCAAAAATCACTTCATCTATAGTTAGCACTCTATTTTCTCTCACAAATTCCAAGCAGGAGCTGAACTGGCCTCAGGGAGGTAACAGTGGCACAGGGCACACTCTATCATTAAACGCTGTCACCTGGGCAGGTGGAATGGAGGGGCCCTTCTCTTCTCAGGAGTCCTGGGATTCATACTTTGGAGATTCAGGCTTGGGGCACAAGTCCCTGCACAAAAGCCAAAGCAGTGCCCAATTTTTCAGTGGCATGACGCACTTGTGTTGAATGTGCCTTAACCATGATGACTAGTAGCTGAGCCTCTGGAATACTCTGATTATGCTCCACAGTGCGTATGCTAAAGCTGTGCTACCAACATATGCCTTCGCTGTCTGTGGGTATCTAAATTGGATCAAACTAGAATGCTTCCAAAAGGGAACCAGGAGAATAAGGAAAACTTCCCTCAGAATTGGAGATGCAGAGAGAGGCAGAGGGAGAAGCAGCTCCCTGCCGGGAGTCCAATGTGGGACTCGATCCCAGGACTGACATCACGACCTGAGCCGAAGGCAGACACTCAACCACTGAGCCACCCAGAAGTCCCTGAAAGCTCCCTCTTTCTAACAAGATCTAACAAGAGTTAGACCACGTAGCCCATTATTATATTGTCACAGGCATGTTCCTTGCTTCTTTCCATAAACAAGGAGATCATCATCGAATCAGGTCCTTTTACCATAAACCTTCTCACGGTGCAGCTGGTATGGCTCTCTGCAGCGTAAGCACACTTCTTTGGGAGGCAAGGGGTAGGGGGTGCTCAGGTAATTGTCTGGGCTCCTAAGTTATCTCTCAATAAACCCATTTTGTATTTTCATCACATGGCCCGAGTGTGTGTGTGTGTGGGTGTGTGTGGGGTGTTTGTGTGTGTCTTTGCTCCCTTTGCATGTGGTGAAAATGCCACTTTACTTACCCATGCCTCTATTAATAAGACAAACCTCTGGAAATGAAATGATGGGTCAGGACTTATACACGTTAAACTGGATAAATCAGGTTTCTCTTTGAAGACATTCTATGCGCTGTCACTGTACACATCTGCCAATCCTTTCCTATACCAAGCCGACTGAGAATATTGGGGGAAAGGCTAGGAAGGGGGAACTCTTTCAGGATATGCAATCCATGGTGTTTCCTCAGACAGCAAACATCCCCTTCAGGTCTAGCCTCCAAATCACACCCATGTATAGCAGCCATACATTTCTACCAACAACCCCAAAGCCTCAATGGAAGGACCAGCAGCCTTAAATGAGAAACTCTGCAGATGGCTCAATATTTTATTATTATTTTTACTTATTACCTGATGAGACAAATTACTTGAGAAGGGAGAGTTCGAAGTTTCAAAACATAAATCTCAACAGAAAGGAATGGAGTTTGCCTGCTGTTAGCCACCTCCCATCTCTGATCTCAACTGGAGACATTCATCAGCTTGTGTAGAAAAAAAAGGTCAGAGAGGTTCCTCTCTGAACTGTTGGGCAGGAGATGCATGCGTGGGCTCCCATCTGCTTCCTACTGCACCCCTGACTGGCAGACCAGATCCCTGCCTCTGTCTTGCTCTAGCGCGTGGGGCTCCTCATTGTAGTGCCTAATCACACACCTAGATGAGAAATTCTCGCTGAGAGGCATGTAGGAGCAACACATCCCTGTCCTTAGCTGGGTTACTAAATGAGAAGACCTGGTGAGTCAACCAACTAGGGCTGGTAGTTGGGCACAAGCACTGCAAGCTGAGCTGACGGCTCGCTCTGATCCCGAGGCCAGTCCACAGGCTGCTTGCTGGGTCAGGGGTACAGGTGAAAGTACCTTGTACTTTACATCAACCACATGGAACTGAAACAGTCTTCTTGATTGGCCAGATCCAGTCTCTGAGCCGTTCGGTTGGTAACCCTAATTGACAAGGGGGAATGTGTGTGTTTACACATCCAAGTTATGTAAACAAAAAGAAAAAGCAAAGCACTGCTCTCCACCTTAGCCATGAAAATGGAGGAGCCACATTTTGCGTCCTACTGGTGATAGCACATCTAAATGCCTTCTGGTAAAAGGTCCAGCAACTAGGCAGAGGGCAGCTGATGGATTCAGACCCACACCAGCAGGAAGGAATGCTCAGGCCATACTGATGTCAAGAATCCAGGACAGTGGGGTTGAATAACCAATTTAAGACAATAAAACGGTCTTTGCCTCTTCAATGGCTATGCTTGGCACGTTGGCCCTTGATAAAGAACTCTGGCAAAAAAAAAAAAAAAAAGCAATCTATTACCTCGTTTTACCCCCATCCTTAACAAGGACCCCATTATACCTCAGTATTTTCAAATTCCACCCAGAATTCCTTCACTGAAAACCAATCAGTCATTTTTCCTGGGTAGGGACAAACATGCCAAAGGTAACACGAGCGGGAATCTGGGCACCCACATTTACTAGGAAATCAGTAATGAAGCAATTTATACTTTATTAGGGACTGGCCTTGTCAAAAGTGTGGCCTTTTGGACTCCTCTGTTCTTTCATTACTCTCCCCTAGTCCTATAGGGATTCCAGGTAAGTGGTTAAAAACAAATTTGTTGAAGGATGAATTGGCAAAAACTCATTATTTTTATTTATTTATTTTATTACTTTTTAAGATTTTATCGATTTTTAAGTAACCTTTATACTCAATGTGGGGCTTAAACTCACAACTACAAGGCCAAGAGTTGCATGCTCCACTGAGGCAAGTCTGGTGCCTTCAAAACTCATTATTTTAAATGTTTTTTAAGAGAAAGAGAGCGTGTGCAAGGGGGAGAGACGGGGGGAGGGACAGAGGGAGAGGGAGAATCCTAAGCAGGCTCCATGCCCAGCACAGAGCCTAAGGAGGCAGGCTTGATCTCACAACCCTGAGATCATGACCTGAGCTGAAATCATGAGTCAATATGTAACTGACCGAGCCACCCAGGCGCCCCAGTACAACTCCTTTAGAAAAATATTTTGGCAGTTTCTTTCTTTCCTTTTTTAAAAATATTTTATTTATTCATTTGAGGGGCAGAGGGAAAGGGCACAGGGAGAAGGAGAAGCAGATTCCCCACTGAGCAGGGAGCCTGATGCAGGGCTTGATCCCAGGACCCCAGGACCATGACCTGAGCTGAAGTCAGATGCTTAACCAATTGAACCACCCTGGTTTAGCAGTTTTTTAAAAAAAGCTAAACATATACTTACCATTTGACCTGGAAATCTCATCCCTAGATATTTAACCTAAGAGACAAAAACACATAACCAAAGAAAGACTTCTACCTGAATATTGGTAGAGGCTTTATTCATAATGGCCCCAAACTGGAAATACTCTTAACTCAAATGTCTATCAATAGGTGAATAAATAAATTGTGGGGCATATCCATCCAGCAAAATACTCAGCAATAAAAAAACAATGAATTACTGATCCATGCACCTACACGGATACATTTTGAAATACACTGAATGAAGGAAGCCAAATACAAGGGGGTGTTCTGCAGGATTCTATTTAAGTGAGGCTCAAAAGGCAGGTTGAAACTTCAGGGATAGAAAGCGGATCTGTGATGGGGGTGGAAAACAGGGAAATTGCAAAACCTGCTGATGGGATGGAAATGTCCTACATCTTGCTTGTGGTGGTGCTTACCTGGATGTCTGTATTCATCAAAACTTAATGAATCATACACTTAAAATGTGTGCCTTTACTATGTGAAATTTAGGCCTTACTAAAGCTGATTAAGAAAAAGACCAGTATTTGCTTGCTTCGGCAGCACAGATACTAAAACTGGAAAGAAAGATACCAAAAGAGAAGTCTTGGCTCAAGCAATATTACCACAGCCTTTGTTCCAATCGGAGTTTGAACTCACATTTTCGAATCCCTTAAATCAATTTCCTAATTCTGCAAAAAGGAGACACACTCAATCTGGTCTTGTTTTGGAAAAAAATCATACAGTCGCTTATTATTCGTGGATTCCCTTAATTGCTAAAATTTATTAGTAACCCCAAAATCATTACTTGTGGGGTCTTTCTGGTCATCTATGTATGTGCAGAGGAATGAAAAATGAGTTACCCAATGTACACACTCCCAGCTGGTGTCAAACTGACATTCTTGCTCATTTCAGCCCTGATACTGTAAGCAAATGTCCTTTTTTGTCATGTTTTTCACATTTTTGTGCTTTTTGTGGATGATCTTGCTGTTCAAAATGGCCCTGAGCATAATGGTTTAAGTGTTATCTAGTGTTCTTCAGTAGAGGAAGGTTGTGTGGTGTGCCATGTGGAGAAGATATATGTGCTAAGATCAGCTTCATTCAGTCATGATTTACAGTGCTGCTTTCTGTGAGCTCCACATTAGTGTATCAACAATATTTATTTAAAATGGTGTCTAAACAGAAACACACTTAAAACAAGGTTACAAAATGTAAGACAAAATGTAAGTCTGTGTGGTCTAACCTGTGTAGGGCACAGCAGGGCTCATTCTCATTTTGATCTATACAGTTTGGCGTTGTGTCTATACTGTCAACATTTTTTTTTTTTTAAGGTTTATTTGACTGGAAGGTGAGCAAGAGGGAGAGTGAGAGAAGGAGAAAAAGCATCCTTAAGCAGACTCCCAGCCCGGTGTGGAGCCTGATTCCGGCCTTGATCCTAGGACCCCAAGATCATGACCTGAGCCAAAATCAAGAGCCAGGGACAGCCCCGGTGGCGCAGCGGTTTAGCGCCACCTGCAGCCCGGGGTGTGATCCTGGAGACCGGGGATCAAGTTCTACATCAGGCTTCCTGCATGGAGCCTGCTTCTCCCTCTGCCTGTGTCTGCCTCTCTGTCTCTCTCTGAATAAATTAAAAAAAAAAAAAAAAAATCTTTGGGCAGCGCTGGTGGCTCAGCGGTTTAGCACTGCCTTCAGTCCAGGGCGGGATCCTGGGGACCTGGGATCAAGTTCCACGTTGGGCTCCCTGAATGGAGCCTGCTTCTCCCTCTGCCTGTGTCTGTGCCTCTCTCTCTGTGTGTCTCATGAATAAATAAATAAAATATATTAAAAAAACAACAACAAAAACCCAAAATCCAAGAGCCAGCAGCTTAACCAAGTCACCCAGGTGCCCCTCAGCTTCTTTTAAATTTTAAAACTTTCACAACTTTTCCACAAACTGCTATTAAATCAACCTATTTCTTCCATTTTGTATCTATTATTTTCTTTAGATATATCACTGTTTTTTTCAATATTGGTGAATATAGAATTTCATTTTTTGAGCCATCCATCCTTGAGAGCTGTATTGTTTCCAAACATCTACCCATGGGATCAGATGTCTATTTTACCTGTCAAGGACAGCTCTGATGTGCTCCTATGAGTGACACACTTAGGCAAACAGATTTACTCTCCTGACTTTTAAAAATCCACGTTCTGGGATCCCTGGGTGGCGCAGTGGTTTGGCGTCTGCCTTTGGCCCAGGGCACGATCCTGGAGACCCGGGATCGAATCCCACGTCGGGCTCCCGGTGCATGGAGCCTGCTTCTCCCTCTGCCTGTGTCTCTGCCTCTCTCTCTCTGTGTGTGACTATCATAAATAAATAAATAAATAAAAATTAAAAAAAAAAAAAAAGCAAACTTTAAAAATCCACGTTCTCAGGCACATTTAAATTTTTTTTTTTTTATTTATGATAGTCACAGAGAGAGAGAGAGAGAGAGAGGCAGAAAAATAGGCAGAGGGAGAAGCAGGCTCCATGCCCCGGGAGCCCGACGTGGGATTCGATCCCGGGTCTCCAGGATCGCACCCTGGGCCAAAGGCAGGCGCCAAACCGCTGCATCACCCAGGGATCCCCTCAGGCACATTTAATCTGCTATACACATCAAGCTTCACTTGCATCCTCATTCATTTTACGTAAAAATCCAGTTCATGTTATCTCTTCCTGTCAACTTTGCTAAAAAGTTTTTGTTTGCTAATTTAGATCACTGTGTACTTCCTCTGTTTGGATGGACTATGATCACATAATAAACCCTACATTGCCAATGACAGGGTAAGGAAAAATTAAACACATGTTTGGACTTATATAAAAGCATTTAATACATTGATAAACAGAATAGTATTAAAAGACTGATCTCACTGATGAATCATAATTTCAATCCAAACAAGTAAGTTCCCCTTCTGGCCCTCCGCCCCTTCTCATCGTTGAGTACTCTATGAGACCTCCAATGAAAGCCCTCCAACATCTAGAGTAACTGAGAATTTGATGATTTTTTAAAATTATTATAGTACCTTATAATACTTATTTATGATATACAAGTGAACGGGGAGACTCTTATGGCGCCCTTGGGTCCAACAGGAATGTGTACGTTTCTTTCATATGAATGGGATTGCTGGTGTTCAAGTCCTTGTCAGGCACTTCTTCACATACATTGCTCTAATTTAAGTTTATGGCATAAACTAACTGAGCCATTAAAAATATCACAGTTTCAAGTGCCTTTGGTCCTTATTAAGAATCAAACACTTTATTCTTTTCTTCATTAGTTAAAAATTAAAACAAACAGCTCCTGGGGAAGTGAAATACTCCTAAAAATATACCTTTTACAATATAACCCTAGGAGGAATGCAAAGGGTCAGACACAGCACCTTCTACTCCTATTGAGCAGAATTTGATGAAATCTAAGGCATGTACAATGTGTTCTGGCTCTTGAAAACAAACATTTCCCACAATGAGCTCCTGTAAGCATTATGCCTTACCATAATACCATCATGGGGGAAACCTGATCTATTTCTAGATAGAATTTAAAATCCCAATATAATAATCTTACCAATTTACTCGATCTTTGGATGGTATCAGCATTCACTTGGAAAAGCAGGTTGCCCAGGTGTAGGAATCTCCTAAACAGCATTTTTTTGGGTGCTACTTTGAACAAGGTTTGACCTACAATTCTTGATGTGTATGATAAAATATATCTGCAAATCTCAAACTCCCTGTCTTTCAGAGATGTTTCTGTTTTTCTTTTTTTCAAGATTTTATTTATTATTCATAAGTGACATAGAGAAGCAGAGATATAGGCAGAGGGAGAAGCAGGCTCCCTGCAGGGAGACTGATGCAGGACTCGATTCCAGGACCCCGGGATCATGACCTGAGCCAAAGGCAGAAGACACTCAATCACTGAGCCACCCAGGTGCCGTTTTTGTTTTTCATTGTTCACACCTTCTTAAACTCTGCATTCATTTTGGTTAGAGGTTTTGAAGTTTCTTTAAGCCACATTTAAACAAAGCTGTGTACTTTAGAATGATGAGATTTTAGGTGTTTCTATTAAAGAGCCCCACAATATTGTAAAGGCACAAACCATATAAATATGAATTAAATGCCACATGAGGCAGTGAATTATTATATTTGAAAAGCAAAAGAAAGGTAAGAATGGAATTGAGAGAAGGAATCTGGCTTTGATGTCAATATATCAAGATTATATCAAGGTTGATGAATATAATTATCCATATGGGAAAAGTTGTATTATTTGCAGAATTTGAGTGCTGAAAAGTACACTTCAACATCATTTACTCCAAGCCTCCTCATTTTCTAGGTAAGAAAACAGAAGCCTAGAAGTCACACAACCTATCCAGGGTGAGCTAAATTAATTCTTTTACTTTTGTTTGCCCATATAAATACGAGAACTTTACTCTGATCAAGAAGCAACGCTACACATTATATAACCCAAGACATACAGCAACACAGCTCTCAATTTACCTTTCAGTTTCTGAGCAAAAAATCTGCACAAATGCAGCCATCAGTAGCAAGAACATGGGAGAAAACAGTAATTTGATTCATCACTTAAAGATCATTGTTATTTTCTGTTTTGTTGCTTTGATACCAAATTTAAGTAGGCAAAACATGTAGGTTTAACAAGTACTTGTTTGGACTGTGTCAATCAGGAATATGAGCAATACGGAGCCAATACCCTTGCTTTTCCAGAGCCGTAAGAAACAATGTAGGTCGTGGGTACCTGTTTGAAGTCAGGGCTATTTAAGGCTATTCAGAAATTTGGCATGTTCTTCTCCTCTTGGTAATAGGGTTTCTCCTCCTATCTTTGGGCCCGTTTTTTCCTAGAAAAATGAAAATAGTTTAGTGAGAAATGGATCAACATTATTTGCACAGATCACTAAAATTGGTTACCTTGCAAATGACCTACCTTCAGCATTCCATCTCGTTCCCACTTGAAGAGGCCACAGTTACTGAAACAGAACAGATGAGATTCACTCAATGGTGAAGTATGGGCTGATATTTAAAAACAACTGGGTTCACTGCACTTACAGGAAGAGAACCTGCCATCCAAACAAAAGATGAGGTAACACTCATATTACAGGTTACGTTCTAACGCTACTGAAAATACAGAGTCCAATGATTTGAGAGATAGTCTTCAGATCTTTTATAAAAAGCTAGATACTTCAAAGATGGAATATGAAATCATAGTGTAACAGGGTATGCACATGGCAGGTGATAAACACAAGAGTGGCTTCTACTGATGGGCATCAGAAAGAGACACAGAATATGAAGCTAGCCCTCTGATGCCATGTAGTTTTGGCTTCCCCCGTTCCCCTTTTCTGGAACTAAAAGCTTGTGATAAGAGAAGTTGAATCTTCCTTCTGATCTGCCCAATCCTTCCTCCCTTTTCAAACTTAAAGATGTTTACTCTCTTATTGTTCAGAGGGCCTAGAGACTTTTGTTCGAGTCCAACCCTGAGAAGAGATATGGCTACTACACAGAAAGCTTATTTTTCCACAACGTTCACTCTGCTGAAATAAAGCTACCTGCTTTTGTACATAAAGTTTTATTTGAACACAGCCATGTCCGTTTGTTTTTGTATTACCTACATTGCTTTTGAGGTCTAACACCAAGCTGGGTAGTCATGAAACAGACCACCTGGTTTATGAAGCATAATATATTTGCTATCTGGGCTTTGACAGAAAAAGTTTGCCTTGTTCTGTTTTAGATCAAGAATTGACAAGAAAAAGTCTAGAAAAGCAGTTGTGACAAAAATAATAGCACTGCCTGCAGGATGAAAAAGCATCTTGCTCTTCCCTTTGTGAATTGTACTTATTACTTATTCATGGAATTTTTCTGATACTCAATTTTATAGAAGCTCTTGCTGTTAAAATATTTCGGAGAAGTATCAATATACAAAAAAAAGGTATCAATATACAGAGAGATACTTTGAAAAATTATAATCCAGATTGTAACAATTACACAAACCAACTCCTGACAAGGTAATGAACTAGCATGGGGTCTGGAGCTCCTCAATCCCAATCAGCCCTGGAGAAACTTGGAAGTGAAGTATGAGTTCCAGGAAGTAAACAAAACACAAAATACAAGCAAGTAGGAGGTGACACTATCCTGGAGGGACATTCTTGGGAAGTCTAAGGAGATCTTGAAATTGCCTAAGACTCATTATCATATTTGATCCTTTAAGAATAAGTCAATAAAGTAAAAAAAAAAAAAAGTAAAAATCAATCTCCTATATTTGAAAATTAAACAGTATTACTCTTAGATGAAACAGGAAGTCATCAAAGGCATTAAAAAATACTTAAAAAATTTTTATTTAGGTAAACTCTATACCCAATGTGAGGCCTGAACTCACAACCCCGAGGTTGCAAGCTCCTCTGACTGAGCCAGCCAGGTCCCCCAAGAAATACTTTTTAACTATAGGCCAAATGTAATGGGAAACACTGAAGCAGGACTCCTTAGAGGGAAACATGTAGCTTTAAACACATTGACGAGGGAACAAGAAAAGTTAAAAACTAGTAAGCGGAGTATAAGCAATTAGCTGAAGTTGTCAAAAGGATACAGAGAAAACCCAAAGAAACAAGGAGGACAGAAAGATAAAGACAGAAATCAGTAAAACAGAAAGAAAATCAATAAATATGAAGAAAGCTAAAAGATGGTTTTCTGAAAAGAGAAACAGAATAACAAGACTTATGTCAAAGCTGATCATAAACAAGAGAAGAGATATAATAGCACAAAACATAGAAAGTGCCTATTAATAAAAAGGGGTAAGAGTTTAAAAACAATGAAAATTTATTAGGAACCACCATATGTTAATATATTTGAAAACCTAAATAAAATGAATTAAAAAAAAAAAAGCTGAAGCTGAAATTGGCAGAAGAGACCATGAAATTGAAATGGTAATCAAGCTACTCCTGGACCCCAAACCCAGGCCTGGAACTAAATAATTTTACAGTTGAAAACACGTCTAACTCACTTACAAATATACAAGTGGACCCTTGAAGAAGATGAGAGAGAATAGGGGTACTGGCCTCTGTGCAGTTGAAAATCCGCATGTATCTTTGGACTCCCCCCACAACTTAACTACTAATAGCCTACTGCTGACCAAAGCCTTATTGATAATGGTCAATTAACACATATTTCTACAATAAAGTCAGCTAGAGAAAAGAACATGTTATTAAGAAAATCCTGGGCAGCCCGGGTGGCTCAGTGGTTTAGCATCACCTTCAGCCCAGGGCATGATCCTGGAGTCCCGGGATCGAGTCCCATGTTGGGCTCCCTGCATGGAGCCTGCTTCTCCCTCCTCCTGTGTCTCTGCCTCTCTCTCTCTCTCTCTCCCTGCATGGAGCCTGCTTCTCCCTCTGCTTCTCTCTCTCTCTCTGTATGTCTCTCATGAATAAATAAATAAATAATCTTTAAAAAGAAAGAAAAAAGAAAGAAAATCCTAAGAGAAAATACATTTAGGTACTATACCATAGTTATTGAAAAAAATCTGCATATAAGTGGAGCTAGGCAATTGAAACCTTCATAAAATATTAGCTAATTGAATATAACTGCATACTAAAATAAGAAATCCTTGACATAACCCCCAAACCACTAATAATCCAATCAAAATGGGCAGAAGATATGCATAGACCTTTTTCTAATGACACACAGTTGACCAACAGACACATGAAAAGATGCTCAACATCACTGATTATTAGGGAAATGCAATTCAAAACCACGAGATATCACCTCACACCTGTCAGAATGGCTAGAATCAAAAAGACAAGAAATAACAAGTGTTGGTGAGGATATGGTGCTCTGCACACTGCTGCAGCCACTGTGGAAAACAGTATGGAGGTTCCTAAAAAATAAAATACAGACCTACCCTATGATCTAGTAATCCCACTACTGGATTTACCCAAAGAAAATGAAAACACTAATTTGAAAAGGTATGTGCAGCCCTGTTTACTGCAGCATTATTTACTAATCAAATTATGGAAACTTATACCTACCTACTCACACACATACAATGCAGTATTACTCAGCCATAGAGAGGACTAAGATTGTACCGTTTACAACAACATGGATGGATTCAGAGGGCATAATGGTAAGTAAAATAAGTCAGAGAAAATTTAAGAAACAAAACAAATGAGGGATCCCTGGGTGGCGCAGCGGTTTAGCGCCTGCCTTTGGCCCAGGGCGTGATCCTGGAGACCCGGGATCGAATCCCACATCGGGCTCCCGGGGCATGGAGCCTGCTTCTCCCTCTGCCTGTGTCTCTGCCTCTCTCTCTCTCTTTCTCTCTGTGACTATCATAAATAAATAAACATTAAAAAAAAAAAAAGAAACAAAACAAATGGACAAAGAAAAAAAGAGACAAAAAAACAGACTCTTAAATACAGAGAACTGGTGAGATGAGTGGAATGGATAAATAGAATTTCAGATTAAAAAAAAACATCAGGTAGGTTTTTTTTTAAATGCTAACTTTAAAAAAAAACAAACCTTTAAGATTTATTTATTTATTTATGATAGAGAGAGAGAGAGAGAGCAGAGACACGGGAGGAGGGAGAAGCAGGCTCCATGCCGGGAGCCCGACGTGGGACTCGATCCTGGGACTCCAGGATGGCGCCCTGGGCTAAAGGCAGGCGCTAAACCACTGAGCCACCCAGGGATCCCCTCAGGTAGGGTTTACGCAAAGAATGAAAGGATACTTCTGAAGGTGATGTGATCATCAAAAGGGGAGCTATTCCTTTTTCTTCTCCCCTTTGATTTACAAGTAATTGGACAACTTAAAAAAAAAAAATGTACTTGACCACAGCATACCAGGTTATCAGGGGTGAACTGGAGCAGGAAAAACAGAAGGAGGGGAGTGGTCATAGAGATGGCAGGTCAGCAACACCCTTCTGGTAGGAGGTAGAGAGTGAAGGTGCTAAGTGGGGGTCTGCCACCATCCTGCAGCTTCTTCAGCTGGAGATACTGCAGGGAAGTGTCTCCTCCTGCCTGCCCAGGGATTCAGGCCCATGGACTTCTGGGCTCACTCAAAGTCCAGAGTGCTAAGTACATACCTCCCCTTAGTTGGCCACAGCCCCCCACTCTATTTTTATTTACTTTTTTAGTGCACTCTGCCAAGAGAAACCAAAAAACACATGCTATGGTGCCACCTTCTGGAAAACAAAAGAAAGGCTCCTAATTACCAAGGGGTTGAATGTTCAGAATCAAAGTGAACAAAACTTTGCCTAAGTAAGAAAAGGGCTCATTACATCAAATGTGATGGCAGAGACACTCTTCCTCAGACACCATGACAAATCACAGTAATTTAGTATTAAAAATAAAAACAATAACAACCCGACAATTTTCCAGCAAAAGAGTCCAAAGAACATTCTGATCTGATAAAGATTTGAAAGAGCTTTTATGAAGAAATTCAGCAAGCTACAAGGAAACTTAGAAAGACCTTGGAAATAAAATTAATGAACAGAAGAACTTCACAGAAGAAATTCTAAAAAAGAACTAAACAAATTCTGGAGTGGAAGAACTAAGTAAGATGGAGAATGTAAAAGAATGCATTGGAAATACAGCAAATCAGATGGAAAAGAGAATGTGTGAGCCAGAAGACCGAAACCTAAAAATTTATGATGCAGATGGGAGAGGTGAGAGAACGAATGTTTTAAAAAAGAAATGAAGTCCTCTGAGATTCCATGTAGAAAATAGATTTCACTGGAAAAGCTCAAGTAAGAATGATGGGTATTCCAGGAGGAGAAGAGAGGAGGACATGAACAGAGTTTTTAAATGAAATAATAGTTGAGAATGCCTTAAACCTGGACAAAGTCTATGAAGCTAGTTGAACACCTTCTTATCTCAATTCAAGAAGATCTCTCCAAGAAAACTGTATCAAAACTGTCAAAAGTCAATGATAGAGAAAAAAATTTAAAGGCAACAGGGGGTGGGGTGGGGTGGGGTGGAGGTAGAAACCTACAAAGGATTAGGCTCTCAGATTTCTCAGCAGAAACTCTACAGGCCAGGAAAGAGTGGAATGACATGAAAAATATTCAAAGATTAAAAACTGCCAGCCAAGAATACTCTATTCTGCAAAATTATCCTAAATTTAGGTAGGAAGGAGAAATCAGGACTTTCCTAGACAGACAAAAACTGAAAAGTCCATCACCACTAGACCTGCCTCATAATAAGAAACACAGAAAGGAGCTCTTCAAGCTGAAACAGACAGAAATACATGAAACTCTGATTAAAGTGATAAATGGTCAGAATCAGAAAATTAATTTTTTCTGGAATATTGTATTAAACTCTTAATTATGGTATAAAGGTTAAAGCAAAAGAGCATTAAAAAGAACTATGGCTACTCCTTGGTGATGACATCACAGCACAAAGGAAATAATTTATGACATAAAATATCAAAGGAAGAGAAAAAGGACATAAGCTTTATAGGTGAAGATAAATTGCTGACAGCAGAGAAAGGAGTATTTTACTGAAGAGATGTTTTATGGAAACCTCATGGTCACCACAAAGCAAAGATCTAGAGCAGAGACGCAAAACATAAAAGACGAGAGACTAAGCAAATCACCATGGAAAACTACTAACTTAAAAAGCAAGCAGAAATGGGAAAAGGAAACAATGCGGAGACCAAAAAATCAGAAGAAGAAGAAGAAGAAGAAAAAAAGAGTAGTAAATCCTGACCTATCAATAATCATCCAAGAGTTAAATGGATTGAATCCATCAGTCAAAAGGCACAGAATGGCTAGATGGAAAGAAAGCGACCCAATCATATGCTGCCTACAGGGGTCACATCTCAGCTCTAACAACACACAGGCGCAAAGTGAAAGGATGGAATACGTTATCTCTGGCAAATGGAATCCAAAAGAAGGCAAATAGAGCCATCCTTACATCAGACAAAAATAGACTTCAAGCTGAAAAGAGACAAAAAGGTCATTATGTCATGATAAAGGGGTCAATCAATACATCAGGAAGACAGAATGATTGTAAATCTGTATGCTCCAACATCCGAGCACCGAGACATATTAACAAATACCAACAGATCTTAGGGGGAGAAACAGATAACAATACAGTAATAGTAGGGGACTTCAGTACCCCAGTATCATGATGGATAGATTGCCCAGAAAGAAAATCAACAAGGAAACATGGAAATTGGTGTACACTTTAAAACAAATGGACTTCACAGACATATACAGAACACCCATCCAACAGCAGTGAACATGCACTCTTCTCAAGTGCAGGTAGCATATCCAGAGTAGATCACAGGACAGGCACAATACTAATCTTAGCAATTAAGAAACCTTAAATCATACAGCTGTGTTCTCTAACCACAATGGTATGAAAGTAGAAATCAACAAGAGGAAAGTGAGAAGATCTACAAATATGTTGAAATTTAACAACACATATCTAAGCAGTCACTGGGTTAAAATAAAAAATTATCTTGAAACAAATGAAAATGGAAATACAGCAAATCAAATATTGTGGGATGCAGCAAAAGAAGTTCTAAAAGGAAAGTTTACAGCAGTGAATGCATATATTAACAAATTAGACACATCTCAAATAATCTAATTTTATACCTCAAGGAACCAGGAAAAACAAAAAACCAACTAAGCCCAAATTTAGCAGAAGGAAGGAAATAATAAAGATCAAAATTCTCGATAAAACATTAGTGAATCAAATTCAAGAACACATTAAAAGGATTATACACTATGACCAAGTAGGACTTATCCCTGTGATGCAAGGATGGTTCAACATACACAAATCAACAAATTTATTTTTCTTTCAAGTCAACAAATTTAATCCATCACAATGAAAGATAAAAATTACACAATCATCTTGATAGATACAGAGAAAGCATTTCACAAAATACAACACCCTTTCATAATAAAAACCTTAACAGATTGGGTATAGGAGGAACATACCTCAACATAATAAAAGTCACATATGACAAACTCAGAACATTATATACTCAAGGGGATAAAATAAAAGCATATCCTGTAAGATCTGGAACAAGACAAGGATGCACACTCTCACCATTCCTATTCAGTACAGTACTGGAAATCTTTGCTAGAGCTAGAGCAATTAGGTAAGACAAAGAAATAAAAAGTATCCAAATTGGAAAGGAACAAGTAAAATTGTCACTATTTGCTGATGACATATCTTATATGTAGAAAATCCCAGAGTCAGTCCCCAAAAAAAAACACTGGAGTTAATTAACAATATCAGTAGAGCAGCAGGATAAAAAATCAACACACAGGGCAGCCCCAGTGGCTCAGCGGTTTAGCGCTGTCTTTGGCCCAGGGGCAGATCCCAGAGACCCGGGATTGAGTCCCACATCCAGCTCCCTGCATGGAGCCTGCTTCTCCCCCTTCCCGTGTCTCTGCCTCTCTCTGTCATGAATAAATAAATAAAATTAAAAAAAAAAAAAAGATAAATAAATAAATAAAAAAAAATAAACACACAGAGATCAATTGCCTTCCTTTACACTCAGGATATACTCAAAAACAATAAAAGGCTTAGTAACAAATTTAACCAAGGAAGTGAATGGAAATCTACGAGACTTTCCTGAAAGAAACTGAAGACACAAATGAATGGGAAGACAACCCACAGTTCATTGATCTGAAAAAATTAATATTGTTATAATGGCCAAACTACCCAAAAGAATCTGCAGACATTCAATGTAATCCCTATCAAAATACTAAAGGCATTCTTCAAAGAGAGAGACAGAAGAACAAATGAACGCAAACTCTAAAAATTGTGCAGACCCAGGGAAGATCCTCAATAGTCAAAGTAATGCTGAGAAAAAAGAACAAAGCTGGAGACATCATGCTTCCAGATTTCACATTATACTACAAAGCTATCGTAATAAAAACAGTATGATATCGGCACAAAAATAGATATATTGACCAGTAAAACAGAAGGCCCAGATTTAAATCCCAGTATATATGGTCAACTAATATTTCAACTGCTATTCAACATAGGAGCCAAGAATATCCAATGGGGAAAGGACAGTCTCTTCAACCAGCAGTGCTGGGAAAATTGGAGAAACACAGTCAGAACAAGGAAATTGGACCATTATCTCACATCCCTCACAAAAATTAACTTGAAATGGATGGAACACTTAAATGTAAGATCTGAAACTATAAAACTCTTAAAAGAAAATGTAGGGGAAAAGCTCATCAACATTGGTTTTGGCACTGATTTTTTGAACACGATGCCAAAAGCTCAAGCAACAAAAGCAAAAAATCAACAAATGGGACCACATCAAAACTCAAAAGCTTCTGCATAGCAAAATTAACAAGTAACAGAATGAGGGCAGCCCCGGTGGCGCAGCGGTTTAGCACCGCCTGCAGCCCAGGGCGTGATCCTGGAGACCTGGGATCGAGTCCCGCGTCGGGCTCCCTGCATGGAGCCTGCTTCTCCCTCTGCCTGTGTCTCTGCCTCTCTTTCTCTCCCTGCATCTCTATGAATAAATAAATAAATAAATAAATAAAATCTTAAAACAAAACAAAACAAAACAAAAAAAAACAAGTAACAGAATGAAAAAACAACCTATAGAACAGGAGAAAATGTTTGCCAGTCATCTATCAGATGAGGGGTTAATATGCAAAATACATATAGAAATCAGTCAGTAACAACACACTGATAAGCTAAAGGATAAGATCATAAAATGAAAAAAAGATATCTACTCACAATCTTGGTAAACTGGAAATAACAAGAACTTTCCTTAAGTTGGTAAAGGCTACACTTGGAGGAGAAATCTGTGAAGGATATATTCACTTAAAGATAAAGAAATGAAAGCCCATTATCATCACTATTATTTAACAAAGTATTGGAGGTCTGGCCAACCCTATTGGGAAAGACAAAGAAATAGAGGGTATTAAGGATGAGAACAAGACAGGTAAAACTGCCTGTTTGTGGATGATGAACTACATAGAGAAATTAACAGACAAATTACTAGTTTAATAAGAGTTTAATAAGCTTGCCAGAGGCAAGATCAACATATAAAAAATTTGATAACATTTCTCTACACCAATAAGCAACAACAAAATACTAAAAAATAAGTTGCCATTCACAGCATCAACAAAAACGAGATTCATCTAAGAATTAATAATATTCAACATCTGAAGTGGAGATAATTCTAAAAATTAATAAAAGCCAGAGGATTAGATGAATAAATGGAAAGATACTTCATGATCTTAAAAAGGGATGACTTCATATATAAAGACATTATTAGTCCCCACAAAAGACATTATTATTAGTTTCCACAAAATTGTTTTATTCACTTAAATGTGATCCTAATTCTACTTCTGAGTGGGATAGACCTTAGACAAGTGCTTTGAGAACAACTAGAAAAACTGAATGGAATAGATATCCTAAAGGGAATATCAACCAATGCTCCACCAATGCTCCCAAGGCAAAAGTGGCCACAGAAATTAGTTAGCTCATGGCTCTAAGATTATATCCTGGTTCTGATTCCCTAGTTCTTGTCCCAGCAACTCCAGGACATTCAGAGAAATGACTTCTGTCATCTATTCAACAAGCATTTGTCAGGACCCACCATGGGGTGGGCACTATACCAAGTATTGGGGATAAAGCAGTGACGAGGGAAGGGTCCCTTCTCTCCATGAGCTTTTAGAGATGACCCGGAGCTGTGAGAGGGATGGAAAGAAGGCCTGACCCTCAAAATGGACTGACCAATGTTCCAGTAGAATGGCATCATATGGGAACTGGAAAGAAGGTTAAAGAACACCAGGCAATCCTACCTGCAGTGCTTTTTGGGGAGCCTATCGAGGGAGATGCTTCTGTTTCCACAGGGACACTTGAAAAACCTCTTTATGCCGTCATGCCAGTGGTAGTCGTGCTGCTCACTGATGCAGGTCTCCAAAGGCTTCAAGTGGGTATAGGCGCACTGCATATAATCAATAGAAGGGTACACATTTGGTCAAGAGCTTTGAAGGAGAAACTGGCTGTTAGGAGGGTGTTCTGTTCCAGAGAACTTCTGTTTTCTTACCACCACCCAGGTAGCTATGAGCAGAGCTTATCTGTTTTCTTACCACCACCCAGGTAGCTATGAGCACCGCCTTATCTACTAGCTGTGGTGATGCCTATGATTTCTCAAGTCTTGCAGAATGATGCCACTTTTTCTTGTGTTTGCCACAATTTTGGGGCAGGAATGAAGTACAATAACCTTCTGTAACATCAAGACAAAAGCACTGGGAACCTCTCAATAGCTTCATTAGGTCTGTCCTAAATTCACTCCAGTTGCTTGGTTATAGGACACCGACAGTGGGGCCTATGCAGTAGCCCTTGCATTTCCTCTTAAAAAGCCTCAGAAAAGGATGTAAGCTTATAATTACTCCTCTTTCACAGGCAGCAAAATCAAATGGAGATGATAATAATTGACTTGTAATTCTGATCCTCAGAATGACTGAATAAAATAGGAACAAAAAGCAGCACCATACTAAGAGAACCTCCCCAGTACTTCTGAAGCCCTCCCCATGCCCCCTTCCAATCATAATCACTACCCTGCTTTCTAACAGCAGAGATTCATTTGTCTGGTTTTGTATTTGGCATAAATGGAATTGTATGAGACATTTAAATGAAAGGAAGGAAGGATATGAAGGGTGAACGTCGAAACAGGTAGGTGCTGGGACAGACCATATGGTTTCTGGTAACTTTTGGTTCTGGCAGCCTCATAAAAGTACAGAGCAGAGTGGTATGCCAGCTGTAGTAGGTAGAACAGATGCTCCCGCCCAAGACATACATACCCTACTCCCTAGAACCCATGAGCATTTTAGATAACGTGGCAAAGAGGGATTTTAAGATTGGGAAATGATCCTGGATTATCAGACGGGCCCAATGGAATCCTAAGGGCTCTTAAAAATGGAAGTGGAATACCATAGGGAGGCAGTCAGAGGATGTGATAAAAGGGCTGGGCCTGCCATGGCTGGCTCTGAAGATGGAGGAAGTGGCTGCAAGCCAAAGAATAATGAGTGGGATCCAGAAGCCTGGAAAGGCAAGTATATGGATTCTCCCCTAGAACCTCCAAAAGGAACACAGTCTTGGCTGACCTGGATTTTAATCCTGTGAGACCCACAGAGACTACAGAAGAGCAAAATAAAAAAGTTGTGTCTTTTAAAACAATCAAGGTGGTGGTTATTTGTTTGGGCAGCAATGGGAAACTAACACCAGCTATGTCCTTAGATTTGCCATTGTATCAGCATAAAATCTGTTAATCTGAAGTAAAACTGTTACTTATTCTGAACTTTCAAAGGCAGCCCTGCCTTTTGGGGTGACAGCTGGTTCAGGGCCATCCTCTAAATGTAAAGGAGAGGGGATCCCTGGATGGTTCAGCAGTTAAGCATCTGTCTTCGGCCCCAGGTGTGGTCCTGGAGTCCTGGGATTGAGTCGTACATCAGGCTCCCTGCATGGAGCCTGCTTCTCTCTCTGCCTGTGTCTCTGCCTCTCTCTGTGTCTCTCATGAATGGATAAATAAAATCTTAAATAAAAAAATAAAAAATAAATGTATGTATGTATGTATGTATGTACGTATGTATGTAAAGGAGAGTCAGAGGTTTGAAAAGGAATAAAGACAGAGAAAATTGTACTTGGTAAGCTAAGCCTCTTCCTCCTCTTATGTATGCTTACAAGGAAGATTAGCCAGGCAGTATAAAATGAGTGGTAATGAAAGGATACTGTTGCAAGAACTATTTTTTGGTCCTATTTGTCAATGTTGATGGACAAGGGTATTATCATTTTTCTAATGGATTTAGTGTAAAAATTCTGCAAACACTGAAAATAATGCAATTTACACTTTGCCTTGAGATTCAATTTAGCAAGTTAAGCCCTGAGTAGAAAGGAACAATAGTAGTTGGTCATAACATGTGATGCCAAAGAAAATCATACATGTCCCAGGAATGTGAACCACGGACTATGGATGTGCTAGAAACTTGAGAAGGACAGTTAAGAATAACTTGGATCCAACGTTCAAGGCTTGCCTGCAGAACCAGGAGCTGTGGTCAAATGAGAGAAGAATCTCACTGCCACTGCTCTGCCACCAGAGCTCAGAGACCAAGTCAGCTGGCAGCCAGGTCCTTGGCTGTCGTGAACCACTTGGTTTCCAGCCTAATTAAATGACCTGTGCAGGACTCCAGTCACAAGACATGGCCCCATATCCTATATATCTCCATGTTCTGCTGAGTCACAACAGCTCAGAATAGGGCCCAGGGTTAGAACCATCTCCTCCACTCACCGTCTTGCATGTCACTACTCGACATTTCACTTCTCTGATGCTTCTCATCTTTTCTTCCATTTGTTCTTTTTTCACCAATGGCTCAAAATAGCGTTCTTGCAGCTCAGCCTCAGCCTGGAAATGACAAGGCATACAAGAGACCTTGCACCAAATCCAACTTGTACTCAGGCACCAATTCAATAATAGTAAAAACCACCAGAGACAAGCTGTTATGAGGACACCTGATAAGAACTCAAAGAACTGCAAACCAAAAGATGATCATAAGTAGACATAAGCTCTTACTTTTTCCAAGAACTGGTTTGAAGGCACCTGGTGATTTTTAAAACACGAAATACAAACTTAAATACTAACCTTATTAACAGCGTCATCACATTGAGTGTGTGCACCAGAAGGGAATTATTTCTCCTGTGCCCGTATAGACTCAAGCTATGGAAGGTATTCAGTGCCTCTCCACTTATGACAGCCGAGTCTATTTGATACTATTTTCTAGACCGAGCACTTGGCAGGAGCCATCCTTGGGTGAGGGAAGAGATATTCAGAGCTCGGGAGTTAGTGCAGCTGCACAAGGCCCAAGGCTTCTGGTGGATGCAAAGACCAGGAGCTCAATTCTGCAACCTCTCAGGGATGGCCTCGGCACCTCTTCGGGCCAAGTTTCTGGTCTGGTAGAGTGGTAGGATACACAACTGTCTGATTAGTCAGTAGTTTTATCAAAAGCACAACATTCAGAGCAGAGCATTCAGAGTACTGGCACTAATGGAGACACCGTAAAAATTGGTGGGAGCCCTTGTTTTGTTATCCCAATGATTGCTACCCCTCCCTGCTACTCGCAGGGACCAGGGAAACTGCACCCGCAATGCACCAAACAGTCCCTTGATATGAAAGGATTCATTTGACTGTTTTAGAAGGCACCCATGTGGATGAAAAACCCCATTATAACTCTCAAAACTAACTGCTTTATATACGACCCTACAACATTTGTGCATCATTCAAATATACATTGAATATACCAAGAGCACACTAGGCAACTCGTGTGTATAGAGGGACAACCATAGTTTGGTGTGTTCAAAAGGTTCCCTGGAGTATTTATTGTTTAAAAAAAAAAAAATCACACTGTCAGAGAAACAGACCCATGGTATTTAAGTAACCAAAAAAACCCACACCTAAGAAGGCTTCATTTCTATTTGTCTTATTTACGTTTATAACCCAACCCTCTGACAACTTTCTTATTTCTTCTGGGATAGTTGTGCCTACATGTTTACGTAATCAAATATATATTTTTAATATAAATATTTCCTTTTCTCATTTTTACATTACACATAGGATATGGATACCCTTTTTTGGGAAAAGCTTATTTATTTATTTGAGAGAGACAGAGTGAGAGGGTAAGAGTGGAGGAGGGGAGCCAGAGGGAGAAGCAGATTCCCCGCTGAGCAGGGAGCCCAATTCGGTGCTCAATCCCAGCCTGGGATCATGACTTAAGCCAAAGGCAGATACTTAACCTACTGAGCCACTCAGGTACCCCTATACTGATATTCAAAAGAACAGCTATAGTGGCAAACCACTGAAAGATAAATTCAAAGCTATACCTAGAAAGCAACATTTTTATAACATCGATGTCTATTAAAATTAAGATAAATGATATTCTTCACAAGGACAGAGGCAAAGCTAAATTCTATCAAGAATGTTCCTGTTCCTTGAAGTCAACTCAGACAAAACTATGTCTTGGCTGAGGTCGAAGAAATAGATTCTTCTTAGTCCCATGACAAAGTGCGAGTCTGAAGGGCAGCACTATCATTTTTGACCTTTTTTTGGCTTTTACCTCTTTGAGTATTCCTGTGTGCTTTGATTTTGCTTTTAGAATTTTCTGAAATTCTTCAGATTCCAGGTAGGTAAGTTGTTCTCTCCTTTTTTTCCTGGCAGGCTCCAACTCATCTTCAGCTAGAGCAGAAAGGAAACAGTAGCCGTCACTGAGAAATTTCAGGAAGCCAAGGAGCCTCATGGACTCAGCTTCTTCCTGTTCTCTCCATCTCTGACAACAAGGCCCTTCAAATTTAATTTACCCCAATCGGTACCAGCAGAGAAAAACTCTTGAGGAGTGAGCTGACAAGTAGGCCCTAGCATATGGGGAATGGCAGATTTAACCACTGGATTAGAATCTCTTCCATTCTTAAGACAGGAACAGACTATGATGATAAGTAATGTCAAGAAAACTCCTTTTTACAAACCGATAATAAAATGTCACCGCCAACTTCATAGTTTTTAAAATAAAAATAGCAATTTGGAAACAAATTCTACTTCTTTCAAAGTAAATCTTTATACTAATATATCTCTGTACAAAGATCTAATAAGTAATCATTTTCTTATTTATTTTTAAGATTTTATTTATTTATTCATGAGAACACACAGAGAGGCAGAGACATAGGTAGAGGAAGAAGCAGCATCCCTGTGGGGAGCCGGATGTGGTACTCGATCCCTGGACCCCAGGATTATGTCCTGAGCTGAAGGGAGATGCTCAACCATGGAGCCACTCAGGCGTCCCAAGTAATCTTTTCCTTAAGCTTTTAGATTGTGTATAATTTCACTTCAACTTAATGTGATCATTGAAAATGGTGCCCCAGTGGCACTAGCGGTTTAGCTCCGCCTTCAGCCCAGGGTGTGATCCTGGAGACCGGGGATCGAGTCCCACATCAGGCTCCCTACATGGAGCCTGCTTCTTCCTCTACCTGTGTCTTTGCCTCTCTCTCTTTCTCTCGGTCTCAAATAAATAAATAAATAAATAAACTAATTAAAAAAAAAAAAAAAGGTCAATTCCAGTTGCAGAAATTCTATTTAGGTACTGTAATAGAGGCAAATTTAAGTAAAACAAAAACTTCTGGTATCAGGGATGCTGGTTATGGTTTAGAACATCTTACAGATGGCGGCGGGCTTCCCACTGCTAACTCTAAAACCCACAGTACCGGGATCCCTGGGTGGCGCAGCGGTTTAGCGCCTGCCTTTGGCCCAGGGCGCGATCCTGGAGACCCAGGATCAAATCCCACGTCAGGCTCCCGGTGCATGGAGCCTGCTTCTCCCTCTGCCTGTGTCTCTGCCTCTCTCTCTCTCTCACTGTGTGCCTATCATAAATAAATAAAAATTTAAAAAAATAAAAAATAAAAAATAAAAAAATAAAACCCACAGTACCTTCAGGAGAAAAGTTGTGGTTCTTTTCTACACGGTCCTTCACTCCTAGGACATCCTGGGGGTCCTTTTGCTTCTTTTTAATGCTGTTTGGGTCTGTTTTTGTCAGAATCTGGCCTTTTGCTCTTAATTTGGTTATAGCAGCTAACTAGAAAAAAGATAAAAAATCTTAATGAGACAGTTATCTAAAGCCCTGTACCCCTTTTCTAGTTATTAACGAGTGAATTCTATTCTCAAATATAAATTAGCAAAATATATCTTCTCTTTATAACATTACCCAGTTATTAAAATTTTAAAGTATGGGATCCCTGGGTGGCGCAGCGGTTTGGCGCTTGCCTTTGGCCCAGGGCGCGATCCTGGAGACCCGGGATCGAGTCCCAAGTTGGGCTCCCGGTGCATGGAGCCTGCTTCTCCCTCTGCCTGTGTCTCTGCCTCTCTCTCTCTCTGTGTGTGTGACTATCATAAATAAATAAAAATTAATAAAAAAAATTTTTTAAAAGTATGGAGACAGCTCTATAAGCTAATAAAGTTTCAGCTTACTTAAATACCAAGTTTAAAATCATTACACTAAAAAAAATAAAAATAAAAATAAATAAAATCATTACACTACAGCCTTCAGGACCCATAGAGGAACCACATAAACACTGTGGAAGTTTGTTTTACAATCAGACAGAATCAGGATAAGATTCTAGCTCTGCTACTTACTAGTTTGTAACCTTATGTAAATTACTTAATTTTTCAGCCTCAGGTTTTACATTTATAAAATGGAGATGATAGTGTTTAGTAGGCTGTGCAGATGAGAGAATGTGGGCAAAGCACGAATCTATACAGACTAAACAGCATGTGTGTATATACCACAAGCACATGTCCAATCGTTTTGTTTTACAGGGCTTTTTGTTTTTCTACACCTGTGGTGGGGCTTGGACTCATGACCCAAGATCACAGGTGCTCTTATCACTATCATTACTGCAGGTGCAGCTCTGGCTTATGACTAGCCTTTGCCCTTCAAGTGGTGATAGTGGCTAACTAGGACAAAGAGAAGACAGGCTCTTACTGGGGCTCGGGTTGACTCACGAAGTATTTGAAAAGTGGGGCTCTGAGCATGGCAATCAGAGCAACTTAGCTCCTGTGTAAGATTTCTTTCAAAGAAGGATTCTGTAAATCACCATTTTACAGTCTTGTGTTAATAATTCCCAGAATTTGCTTCCCTCAGGCCAGCCAGAGTTTAGAACATCTCCCTCAGCCTCACAAGGAACAGTGTTGAGAATGGGTAACGTTCTTGGATTGAACCAGTGGCATTATGTTGATGCCATTATCACTTGATATTCCTTTCACTCTAATTTTCATGATCAATAAATATCTATTACTCTCTTTCAACTCCAGCTATAGCCTACAGAATGCAAATTCAAATGTTAAAAAAAATTGATGCCACTCACCTTTTTGGCTTCTGCTAAAGCACTCAGTTTTGGTCTTGGTGGTGGTGACTCATCAAAAAAGAGAACGTCATCTCCTTCTGAGATGCCTCGCCCCAGCTTGGGCATCTGTGTGGCTGGTGCTCCTTCCAGGCTGGGCAACACAGCCGCCGTTTGCAGAGACTGGGAAGGGACCCGTTGAGAAGAGGGTGTCACGGCTGGGCTCTTGATCCCACTTGAGCTTTGGAGAAATCTTTAAAGAAATACATAGTCACAAAATATGCTGACTGGGACACTGTAGATAGGCCACCAGCTGGTAAGTAGTCACTAGTAAAATAGCTGCTCCTCCATGGTCAAGACCAGCACACACTGAGAATGTGCGGGCTTTCCTAACTCTGGTAACTGACTATTCATTGCATAAGCTCTTGTTGTTTTAGCAATTTAGAACTGATTTTTGCCAACTGGCTTTCTTGTGGGTGCCTCTCAACAGAACATAGCCCTGAAGGTGAGATGTGTGCTGTATTCCTAGCTCTCTGGTTAGCTGGGACCTTCAGAAACTCATGGAAGGTCTCATTTTAGTTTACTGGGAAGAGGTAACACACAGGATATATGTGAAAATCCTTCACAGAAAGACATAATTCATATGGTGACTTATTTTGTAAGCAGTCAAAAGGGCTAATGAAAAACAACAGGTGCCACAAATTATGTAGTCCAGAACTCTCATTTTACAGATGAAGGAATTGAGGGCCAAGATCCTACTGCTTGTAAGTGACAGGCTGATGACTAGTTCCAGAGATATTCCATCAGCACCTCAAACTCACCTGCCTGAATCCAAATCTATGCTCTGGATTTTTCCAAAGAATTTCCTGGTAGCTTAAAGTGGACTTTCCTATTTATTGAACCATCTACCTTTCAGTGGCCCAGATCTGGGGCAGCCTAACTGTTTTAACTAGGGCAGAACAGGTATGAATGAGTCCAAACCTGACTCCATCACCAACCAGCTCTCTGGCACTCAGTTACATCACTCATAAAACAAGGATAACAGCATCTCACAGACTATGGTAAGGACTAAAAGAGACACCGTTGATTTGATGTATAGCATGTGCTCCATACCTGTTAAGCATCTCTAAACTGATACTCTTATCACTATTCTGATAACTTGAGTTTAAGAATCTTTGATTCATTTACCTTCTGCACCATTTTCCACTTGTTTCTGCCTCTAAAATGACTCTCCACTTTCACTGCCTCACTTTTATCATTTATGTGAACAACTGTAAAATCTATTTACTGGCTTAGCCTGTACTTAAAAAAACTAACTGTGGTAGAACTAAAAAATGAGAGATAGAGGTCAACATGTGCTTTTCCCTTTCACAATACCCTTTTTAAGCGTTCCTTCTTTCCCTTCTAACCCGGGGTGTTGGGGTGTTAATTACTATAACTTGTACCACCTGGTCTCAAATTCACCAGCGTGAGTCAGAGATACAGAACCCGAAAGGCTGTGTTCTTAGGTTATGTTAAAATTGCTTTGGAACTTTCAAAGTTAAAAAGCTATCTAAGCATCTAAAAATTTAAAGCCACATTTTGGAAATCCATTAAGACGTTCTGAGGATCCCAGAGATAAACTATCTAAATAGGAAATATTAAACCCATTATTCTTACCGTTTTTGTATTTCTTCTGACCTCTTCTTCCTCATCTCCAGCATGTGCTGCTTCTGCTGCTTTAAGAGGGCTGATGCTGAGACAGACTGGAAAGCAGGTTTCGGGCTTCCTGTTATCCCTGAAACACAAGCCACAGACTGAGGGGCTCCGAAGGGCTGTGGGAACGCAGGCGTGGGCACAGGAGCAGGGGCAGGCTGACTCTACCTGGTAACTTGGCTTTGGCTAAATGTTGTTTTAAGTTTCTGGCTCCAAATGTAGGCAAGTCCATCAGTTCCTTGAATTCCTCAGAGCAAGACAAGCTCTTCTGGGGTATTCCTGGAATATACAAACATCAGCTTTAGAGGACTCAAAGTTCCAACAGTTTGAGATTATATGATGTTACTTTTAAAACTCTGCATTCAGGGGCAGCCTGGGTGGCTCAGCGGTTTAGCACCGCCTTCAGCCCAGGGCCTGATCCTGGAGACCCAGGATCGAGTCCCATGTCGGTCTCCCTGCCTGGAGCCTGCTTCTCCCTCTGCCTGTGTCTCTACCTCTCTCTCTCTCTGTCTCTCATGAATAAATAAATAATTAAAAAAATAAATAAATAAAAAATAAAACTCTGCATTCAGGGCAGCAGCCGGGGTGGCTCAGTGGTTTAGCGCCACCTTCAGCCCAGGGCATGATCCTGGAGACCCAGGATCGAGTCCCATGTCGGGCTCCCTGCATGGAGCCTGCTTTTCCCTCTGCCTGTGTCTCTGCCTCTTTTTCTGTGTCTCTCATGAATAAATAAAATCTTTTTAAAAAATAAAAAAAATAAAACTGCATTCACAACCCAGTCATTTGTAAATGAAGTACATGGAATGCCAAGAGAAAAAAAGAATCCTTAGCTTCTAACATCAAACTAATAGGACTCTGAAGGCATGACAAGCAGATCTTATTTCAAGTTATGATTAGAACACCAGTCTGTGGGATCATTTCATACACTATGTCTGGAACGTGCACTATGGGTAGGGTCTGTGCTAGGCCCTCACTACTGTTAGGAACAAAGCCCCAAGTGAAAAGGGCAGAGGTGTCATTCTTTGAGTAAGATCTGTTTTAACAAGAAGGTAACGATGGGTTTGGCCAGGAACCTTATACTACTGATTCTAATGCTGGACATTAAGAGTTAGACCAGATATATCAAAATTTAGGGAATCCCTGGGTGGCTCAGCGGTTTAGCGCCTGCCTTTGGCTCAGGGCGCGATCCTGGAGTCCCCAGATCGAGTTCCACGTTGGGCTCCCGGCGTGGAGCCTGCTTCTCCCTCCTCCTGTGTCTCTGCCTCTCTCTCTGTCTATCATGAATAAATAAGTAAAATCTTAAAAAAAAAAAAAAAAAAGAAAGAAAAAAATTTATACAGCATCTACGTAAAGACTCAGCTATGATTAAAAAGATGCTTTCCTTAAGATGCAGCCAAGCAAGCCTGATTGCTTCAGCTTAGGCCACATTACTCGGTAACTATAGTGATGACTGGGTATTTATAATTTAGGGCATGAACGACTGTGACCATTTTCAATCCTAAAGACTACATATTTAAGGTACAGAAAGAAATATAGTATTGAGAAACAAAGTTACCAAGTTTTTGTTGGGTTTCCTGAATGATCAAGTCTGTCCCCTTAACCACCAGATTAGTCAGAGTGGTTTGAATCTTCTTTTTAGGAGCAACAGCAGCCGCACTGAAATGACAAGAGTCACCCCCCCAAAGGACAGTCACTAAAATCTAATGCTCTGATGAAAGCACAGAAGTATTCATTTATTACAAACTGTCGAAGCTTCTCAAAGCACTATATAAGGAAACTTTCTTAATACCATAGTCCTACAATATAGGTGCTGATGCATCATGTCAGGCAACCTCCAAGTTTGGTGAAGGCCATTCTGGAAAAGCAATATGGCAAAAAAAAAAATAAAAAATATGCCACCACTTTGATCAAGCAGTCTGGAAATTTACCTTAAAAAATTAAGGACTAGGCAAAAACTTAGGATATTAATGGCGTAAAATATTGTTTTCAATGTTAAAAGTTAGAAATATCATTAATGTTTATCCACAAGGAACTATTTTATCACAGAGCCATGTAAAAAACAATGTAGCTGCTAAAGATAATGCCGTAAATGCATATTCGATAATGAAAGCAGTAATTATTTTATGGTGGGGGGACTGCAAAGTATAGATGCAGTATGATCTCATTTTGTATTACTGGAAACATATCTAGAAGGATATATAGCAAGGAATGATTATCTTACACCTAGTTTTTATTCTCTCCTTTTGGCTGAACTGTATATATACAGATACATCTTTATAACGTAGAACTGCTTTTTGTAGTTTGTGAAAATACAAGCATTATTTTAAATGTGCTTGATATGATAAATTAGGCAAGAGGTGAGAGTTCCCTTGCCCAATTTCTGTGAGCCTAGAAACAAAATGTTTTGTTCTCAACCAGTGGTAGCTCCTTTGTGACAGGTTCCCACTGGCCATGTCCTCAGATGTGCTTTCTATTCTACAGGGACAAGGCCATCGATCACATACTTCAAGGACTCTATGGAAGGCCTGACATGCCCAGGAGAGAGGCTACGAATGTCTGCCTCAGCAGCATCCCAATCCTATGTGAGGCTTCACTGCTATTACTTCACTGAGTTAAACATGGCCTCTAAGAGGTCTATCATTTCAATGTAGGAGTTGTGAGGGAAAGGACTTAGAGGATGCCAACACTAGGACTAGTGGACTTTTAGTGGCCGTATAATCAACCCTGACAAAGTTGCACTATTTACCTTAGAAGCCAAAGAAGTGTGGGCTCTATGTTAAAGACGATCATGACACAACTTACCTAATTTCCCTCCACCTCCTGTGTTTTCCTCTTTCCCTGGGAATAAAGGAGGTCCTTGTCTACCTTGTTCTGGGCAGTGAGTTTATGAAAGAGCAAACCTGTACAAGTCTTCTAGGACCATTACAGGGAAGTACAACCATTTGGTTGTTCTTATAAGGAGACAAGCAAGATCCCTGTCCTGAAAGAAGCCCCAGAGAATGTCTTACACTGAGGCCGCGTACGATGCAGAAGAAACCCCTCCATAGTAAAAACCATCCTGACATAGCCGTTCTTTTAGGCTGCTGCCTTTGCGGGCAAACTTCTTTGGAATTCGTCCTCCGGAGAAGGTGGACTGCAGGTCAGCTCGCCTGGCACTGAGCTTCTTATATTGAGCCTGGATGTGATATTGACAGTACTCACAGTCATTCTGTAAAAGGAAGAGTGGCTGCATCAGGATTATGGTGACATACCCGGGGACAGTGTCAATAAACACTTTCTTTTCTCCCAGCTTCATGGGGTGCTACTGAGTGTAGAGCCCCGCTACTGATCTCCAGGGCCATTCCTCAAGTGCAGCTATGCAGTGACTTCTCTGAAATTCCACTTGAGAGCTCTAGTTGGGTGAAAGAAAAAATGGTACTGTTCACCCCATAAGCCCTCGCTCTACCTTGACAATAAAAGAAGTCAGATACACTAGGCCCATCACCAGGGGATGGAGGAGCGGGATGGAGAGTGGTTACTTAATGGGTATAGGGTGTTTTTGTGGGGTAGTGAGGTTTTGAAAGTAGAGAGCTGGTGGTTGCACAAGAGGAAACATGCTGAATATATCACTCAAGTGTACATTTTAAAATGGTTAATTACAGGTTATGTGCATTTTACCTCAATACAAACTGATTTAAGAATAAAACAAATCAGGGGTGCCCAGATGGCTCAGTCAGTTAGGTGTTGACTCTTGATTTCGGCTCATGTCACGATTTCAGGGTTGTGAGATTAAGCCCCATGGTGGGCTCCACACTGAGCGTGGAGTCTGCTTAAGATTTTCTCTCTCCCTTTCCTCCTACTCCTACCACCTGCCCCCACCACCGTGCATACTCTCTCTCTTAAAAAAAAGAGAATAAAACTATCTTCACTTCAGTGAAAAAAAAAAAGGGGGAAACATGCTAACATTCTACTGGGTGAGGCCTTAGATGGGCAACAATAGGGTTTTAATGATCACACTGGTCTGTGGAGATCCATCAAGCACTTTCTTTTGAGACCTCTTTCTCCAACTATCTCCCTCCTGCTATTTCCTGCTCACTAGCTCATCTATTAGGAAGCAAGGAGGGAACTAAAAGGTGATGAAACCAAAACCCGCCATTTAATTTGTTCACAGAACTCTAAGTAGCACCACTTCACACCCACTAGAATGGCTGTCATCGGCAGCACATAGAAACAAGGGTTGGCTGGGAGGTGGAAAAAATGGAACCCTCCTCTCTGCTAGTGAGAATGTAAAAGCCACTTTGGAAACCAGTCTGGCAGTTTCTCAAAAGCCAAAACATGAGGTTACCAGGCAACCCAGAAATTCCAAGGAAACTAAAAACATCCATCCATCTATATAATAAGAATGCTGATAGCAGCACTATTGATGAAATGCCCAATGACTAATGAATAAACAAACTGCTGTACACATACAATGGAATATTATTTGACCATGAAAAAAATGAAATATTGATGCATGTGACAATGTGAACAAATCCCAGAAACATCGTGCTAAGTGAAAGAAATTAGACACAAAAGGTCACGTGTTGTACATTTCCATGACATGCAATGTCCAAAGGAGAAAAATCCATAAAGACAGAAAGCAGAGTAGTACTTACCAGGGGTTGGGGGAAGAAGGTAATGGGGGGTGACTGCTAAGGAGTATGGGGTTTCGTGGGGGTGAGGTGGGGTCTGAAATTACATAGTGGTGATAACTGCACACCTCAGCATTAAAACTACTGAACTGTACATAAAAGGGTGAATTGTATGGTACATGAGGATCTTAAGTTATGACTTATATTTTAAAAGGCTCTAAGAAAATACAAGTTGGACTTAAAGAAATGAAAATAAGGTTTTCAGTGCATTTCATCATTGTCTGATCTCTGGCACTGCTCAGAATTTAGGGCAAACTAAAAATCTGTCTTCCTTATACCTTCCAGTCAGTTGGCAATAAAAGATCACTTTCCTGAGAGATTAAATCCTTCTCTTGTCCTCAGTTTTTTAAACTGGCAGTTACTAACTACACACCGAATTTTCTTACTTTTGTGCTTTCTGTTATGTAGGAAACTCTGTTCCAAATTGACCATTACCACTATGCTATCTACAATCTAGTCACATTAGATCCCGTCCTCATCAGAAACTATCCCAACAGAGTTGAAACCAACCAAATTAACAGTCTGTGTACACGGCTGTCCATTCTTCTTCTTTGCTTTACAGGTTCCTAGGTCAAGAGCCTCACCCATGATTAAGATCTTCTGAGGATGATCAACAGACAAGCACACCTACAGAGAAGACACAGAATGGGAGTTAAAAGCTGACAAAGGTATGGCCTTTTATCAGCAAGAATGAGTAAGAGGCTGGCTGGTGGGAGTTAGCGAGGCTGTAGCAGTCTATAGGAATTAGAAGCCAGGACCCTATAGAGCAGCTTTAAGAACAGGAGTATAGGAGATATGCTCAATTCTCTACCTAGTATCCATTCTCTCCTGTCTCCTTTGTTTCTGCTGCAGAATTTGGATTTTATTTGCGTGGGCCAACGCTCAGCCTCAGGTGACGGATCCTGTTCATTTTCCCAGCATCCCTTGCAGGTAGTGATGGTCACAGGACTGCGTTCTGGCCAAGGAGACTGATTCAGGAGGTCCCAAAAAAGCAGACAGGGCAGGGCTGGGTCACTCCTGCCTTGAATGGTGGTACGAGGGCAATAGCTTCAAAGCCATGCAGTGACCAAGAGGAGAAGGCTGAGAGGCTCATAGACACTGGCCCTGACATCACTACATTGTCTATGTTGGGATTAATATGTAAGGATGGAAGATCTGTTGCTGTTCTCTGGTAAAAGGAAGAAAAGAAAATAATTTTGATTCTCACTCTCCCTTATTGTATTAATGATAACATATAGTAACAACAAAATGATACTTCTTGCTGGTTGGATGGAGAAAAGGTCTGTTGCTATTCACAATAGATCTCAGGCTATAGCAGCAGGAACCTCTGCTGCTGCTGAGAAGATGAAATCACTCTGGTTCTAAGTTGCAGTTATGGCTGTACAACTAATGGAATCAACTATAAAATCCTGCCTGCTTGATGCCGCCAATGGAGATCTATGAAGAAGATGTAAGGAGACCTGAGCAGAACAGTTTAAAACACTCTAGGAAACTTGGAACTAATGTGGAAAGATTTAATGAAAGCAATCGTTGTGAAACATTTAAGAGTAAACAGAAGTTCAGAATATTGGTGGGTGAGGAACAAACAAAAAGCTAGATTACTGGAGATATATAAAAGCATGACTCAGTTCTGGAGATGGACCAGTTTTTGACAGAATTTGGCTCAGCTGTAAAAACCAGAGAGAAAGAGAAAGAAAGATCATGGAAACAGATTCTTACCTCATCTGAACCATCCTTGGGCTTCATGGGGTTAGCATTGAGCAGACCTATGACAGTACCCTGTTCAGTCTTCCAGAGTTCTTTGTGAACTTCTCCAAATAAGAACAACGACACATACCGTGTCAGGTCACGGAGATCATTCAGTCGCCAGATACTAAATGTTTTCCCCTGGAATAAATATTTACCCCTCTTTTTAATAAATTTTGCACAATGGGCTATACTGTGTTTCAAGTCCTCTACTGTGGGAACATATACAAACATAAACCAGTCTTATTGTATAATCTTGAAAATGCCTGTTTGTTGTGAATTAATCCTACCTCTAGGCTTTAGTATTTACTACCTTTCTCATTTTAGAAATGAAATTAAGACAAGCCAGAAGCACACACGTTAGTGAAGTCTCTAATTCTCAGGTCTAAATCGTCAATGGGATAGCACCACCTTTCTAACTACACGCACACAATATTAAAAGGACCAGTCAAGTTGTGGCACTACCATTTAATGACTTATTGATATAAATTTAGTGGATCTGTTATTTATCACTGATTAATTATATTATTAATATTAATAAAAAGGTGTCAGCTCTGTGCTATTCAATCTTTGCCTAACTTACAAGAAAAACAAAAGCATATTTAAAGACAACTGGTTTATGTTTAACTGTAAAATTTCAGAAGTATTCTATATCTGAAGAAATGCAACTCAAAATGCTAACCACTTACATAAAAATGTCCACTTTCAGTTTTTTTTTTAAGGCAAAATAATCTGAATATTCAATCAAGCTATTTCACACAGGCATCCTGGAATGGGTGTGGTTATAGGTTATGCTGAGTTATTGACTGGATTCAAGTGTTTTAACTATGTTTCCATGGATGTGTACAACTCCTTTCTTGGGAGGGTTCAAATAAAATTTTACACCTATCATTTCAAATCATTACAGCCAGTGTCATTAGTCATTACCAGCCACAATACCAGTAGTGACACAATTAAGAACTTAAAAGAACCAGATGTGTTCACTTTCACTTTTAACAGTAAGAGGGCTAGAGCAGGACTTGCAGAACAATATAAGATTGACCAAGATCTCAATTAGAGAATGAAATCAGGATTGTGCATGAGTAAGCCTAGTATTTGAGAGCTGGAAGAGAATTCTGATATAAACAAAAGCCATTTCCTTCCTTTTACAAATATGGAAATGAAAGTACTTAAAGATTAAAGGTCAGGCTAAGTCCACATAGCAGGTTTACTGACTTCCCACACCACAAAGTCATCTTATTACCTCTCCGTCAACTGCAATTTTAAAATCTGTTAGATATTTTGTAATATGCACTGTGCTGGCACAGTCAGCAATTTCAGAACTTCTGAGGCTGACCTCTTCTTTCTAGAAAGGCTCTTTAGAGGATCCAGGTACTCGACCTCTCCCCCTCAAATGGGATGACAGTATCACAGGGGCAACCCTTGTGCCACCAAAACAATGACCAGTGAAATACGGCAGGAATAATACAGTGAAAAGCCCAAGGACCCTGTACAATCAGGTCTGTAAGTAGGACATTCTTTACGTATTTAACCTTCAGATAGCAATCCAACGATGGTGAGGCAATCTGTGAACTCACTGGCAGCTATTTCAAAATAAAAACTAATAGGCTTGGGGTAGAGAAATCAAGAACATGAATCCCCACGGTCAGCTTGTGATGGAGCAGCTAAGAAATCAGTAAGATGGCTTACACTATTACAACTCTGCGGAGTGATTTTCTTCAATATAACCCCAAAAGTCACCCAGTCTATTTCTTCTAGCTTCTCACTTGCCATCTTTTCCTTGAGCTGAGACAGTCTGATCAGTTTTCGGCCAATCATTTTCTTGTTCATCTCTGTGGAGGACACTCGAGGCCGCCTGGGTCAAGAAACCAGCAATGACCCCAAAAAAAAAAAAAAAAAAAAAAAAAAAAAGAAACCAGCAATGGTTAGATTATCATTCTAATAAAAGATTACTTAGCACTGTAGCAGGTTGGTTAGAAGAGACGTTACGGATAGAAATATTCTCTGAAGTACTTGTTCTCAGAGAGGCTTAGTTATATAGTATGGACAAGGGAAAGATTTTTATGGCAGATAAATAAAAATAATTTTTTAAAAGATTTTACTTATTTATTCATGAGAGAGACAGAGGCACAGACACAGACAGAGGGAGAAGCAGGATCCATTCCATGCAGGGAGCCTGACATGGGATTCGATCCCAGGTCTCCAGGACCACACCCTGGGCTGAAGGCAATGCTAAACTGCTGAGCCACCTAGGGTGCCCAAAGTAAGATAATTCTTAAGGCTAGTTTATCCTTACTTGGATAGAGAACTGGAGCTTATACAGAAAACAAGACTGTACACACTCTAAGTTCTTATAAATGATAACATATGTTATAATAGTCTTTTGAAAGTAATCTCTTTTGACTGTAATACAAAATGATGAATTGATATTAAAAATAAGATTTAAATTTCATCAATTCTGTAATAATTTCAGAGTCTACAATTTTTTTTTCTTAAAAAGATTTTATTTATTCATGAGACACAGAGAGAGAGAGGCAGAGAGACACAGGCAGAGGGAGAAGCAGGCTCCATGCAGGGAGCCCAATGTGGGACTTGATCCCGAGTCTCTAGGATCAGGCCCTGGGCTGAAGGTGGCGCTAAACTGCTAAGCCACCCGGGCTGCCCAGGGTCTTTAATTTCTAATTGGATTTTTTTAACCCAACATTTTCATATAACAATAAATAAAAGCTTATAATCTAGCTTCAGTTAATATTTTCTTAATCCTAATGACTGGCCAAACATTGGTGGATTTGCAAAAGCTATTTTTCTCTAGGGGAATATTAATACCTATTCTGTACTAGATCATATTATATATTCAAAAACAAAAGAAAAACCAGAATAAAGCATGCCTTTTGATTATTTCAAAGATCTTTAGAAATAAAAAGTCATAGAGCTAACTCTGAAGCAATGAAGAATATTCGGGAGAAAAACACTGATGTAGGTAGAGAAATCCTTTTTGTGGCTTGATTTCTGTGAATTAATAGATTACTATCACGTTACTGCCCTTTGGAGTATTTTCAGAGCCTGAGATCCAGGTACAACAATTACAAAGAGATTCAAACAATTGTGGTCCCCTAAATCTGTAGGCCACTCAGAAGCTTGGGCTGACTACTGCATGTACACTTTCATTAGCAACATCTCTCTGTGGGAAATTTCAACAGAGAACTGGTTACAGCAGGCACTATCATCTTGCTGGGGGTGGTTTACCTTAAGACAAAAAAACCCTGCAGTGAAAACCATAGCTCTTACTGTATCCCAGCCCACAGACTGTCTCAGATGTAATTAAGATACTGAATACTTTCTTCCAATTTTGGAGAGTATGGAGTCTTTACAATATGCTTTTACTTCATGGTGGCAGCTTATTCTCCCTCTGCTCAATATTATATAATTTAAGACCTTAGCAGTTTTAGTTTAGATTGACAAGGGTTAGGTGTTCTAAAGGGATTGCACTTAGCTACTCAGATGGACTATACTAAAAGCAATCTGGTCTCAGAGTAAGAATTACTGCTCTGCCCCGGGCTTTGACAGAATAGAGATACAATGGAGTAGTGATATGGAGCACAGAAGATTTGAAAAGCTTTTAACTCAAATGATCCTGGGACTTATTCCTATTTTAACTGAGTATCTTAATTTCCCCACAGTTATAACTGAAGCAAAGGACATAAGTTTGCCTTAAAAGTTATTAGAAAAAGAGCACAGGGTCCTTTTCTTAACATTAGTTACAAGAAGTCACTACTATTCTGGTTAAACTGGATACACCTTTATGGACTTAAAAATAATCTCTATCACAGTTTCTGATTAAATATACTATTATTTATTTGTCCATTTCCCTTTTACAGATACATCATCTTTTATTCATCACTCAAATAAGAAAAAGTCGCCTTTAGACATTTCACATGTGAAGTATACTGGATGTTATGGCTAGTCTTACTGCCAACGTTTGCCAAATTAAAGAGATGTTGGTGTTAAGTGGATCTGCTGTACAAACATGTCATTTCTAGAAGGTTCAATCCTTGGGAAGGAGGACAGGCATCTAGTGGGGCATGAGAACCAAGTGAGACGCCTTTACAGTTACTGACCTGAGCCTCAGGCCTGAGAAGGCTTCCACGGAGACTACTGTCTGAGCCGGTTCCCCAGAACTCCTAGGGGTCCCTGCATTTTGACCTCTGGCCATCCCACTAGGTTTGTTTCCAGGAGTAGTTCGGAGTGGTTGAGGGGATGTACTTGTCATTCTTGAAGAGGAGCTTTTGGGCTCTAGAAATTTAACATAAAAGTGAAAGGAAAAAAAAAATCATACTGATCCTTACAAAATTTGTTTATATAATATTGTTTTTTTTTAAATCAACATATGTAATAACCAAATCTTGAGAACAAAGGAAGCCCACAAGACCATTTCTGTACTACCCTCCAAATCTCTGCAGTGCAGTCCGAAAGAACTTCCTGTGACAAAGCGAAGGTTTTATACCGATGCGGTCTCATAGGGTGGCTACCAGCCACACGCACCGGGCACTTAAAATGGATGAATGTTTCTAAAGAAATCAATGTCTAATTTTACTGCATCCAATTAAAGCCTAATTAGCCACATATAGCAGGTGGTGGCTGTACTATAGTGCTGCTTTCAAACACAGTTCCTTTCTGCAATGACATTTCCTGAGTATTCCCCATACAGAGTGCTGTGGTATACTCCACAAGGGAGTAAGATCCATCTTCAGGGAGCAATGATTAGTGATTTGTGTGCAGACCAACCTCTACCTGAAGAAAACCTAAAGTCAGCTCTCGTTTCTGGTTTCATCTCATTCCATTGTTTCATTTGATTTTATTTGTGGTGATGGTGATCTAGGGGAACCAGGATATTTTATTGCCTTGCTTGCATTAAATATCCCTGTATTTTTCTTCTTCTAGAAGTGTTTGATAATGTTCCTGAAGGTCAGAAAATGTGAATGTTTTCCTTAAAAAATACCACTTTCTTATAAATAACACTGTTGTTTACCCTCAAAGAAACTTTGGGTCACTGCTTCCAAGCTAGGAGCTAGGACAATCCTAGAATTTTAGAATCTCTAGAAAGCATACCCATGCCCCACGCCTTAAAACTAAACTTTGGACACGACCTAATGAAATACCTTAGTAATGTCAAAGGTCCTAAAGGAAAGGATGCCATTCATAAGTGGATATGCAGAATATATATTTTATGTCAAATATAAATACAGAGAAGCTGCTATTCTCTGCGATTAGGTCATACGTCACTGCTATTCAAAAGGGCCTTTTTGAACATGAATGGTTAGGAATATGCTGCTTACTCTGAGCTTGTTATCCAGACCATTTTGTCTTAGATCTTCTGAAGAATTATTACCACCATTTGCAAACTGAGGCAATGCAACAAAATCAGTATGTAGGGCTTACATATTTTCTCCATTTTAATTGTGTGCTTATATGTGGGTTGAACTAGAATGATATGAGTGTACATTTCTACTCCAGACAAAGAAATCTTCTCCAAAGAATGGACCGTCTGCTTTAATACAACTTGGCTTCAAATAAAACTTAGCCATTTTGAAAGGAATCTGTGCCTTGAACTCACAAGCCCAAAGATTCAATCTCTAGACTGCACGAGAACTCAAGCCAGTAGTTATACTTACAATTCAACTACAGGACTACAGAGTTTAAGAAAACTTCAATTCATTGTTTTAGTGAATATCCACTTTGTACCTAAGGATTTTCTAAGCACTTTGAGATGTAGAAAAAGATTACAAAATACAGCAATGGCTCTCATTCCCAACAAACTTACTTTTCTCAATAGGCAGACAAGACAGAGCTCTGGCCCTCTCCCATTGGCAGAGATGACAGTGCTCCCTGCAGACCGATATGACAGTGAATTTCAAATAGAGCAAAAGTAGTGAAAAACCAGGGAGACCTTGAGTACTATACCTGCAGGTGAAACCTTTGGTGTCCGAGCCACTCGTTTGGTTTTTGGGAGAGCAGGGACATCAAGCTCTGCAGAAAAGCACGTCGACTCCAGAATTCTCTGAACTTTCTTCTCTTTAAGAGGTGGACGTGATGACTTATCTACTTTATTAAAAGAAAAGGAAATTCAGAAAGGGGCTCAAAGGCTATTTTACCAGCAGCTGGATGCAGAAGTAATGCTATAATTTCTTAATAATGGAATTGCATAGTATTCCTAGAATTAACAGTCTGATTACCAGATTTAGGTGGAAGGGGTGAACTTGTAGGCTGTTTAATTGTTGCTATTTCTAGTTGTTTTTGCAAACATTTCATCTGCTCTTGCAACTTCCTTAGTTCATCTAGAAAAGAAAAAAATATACTGATTTAAGATCCAGAATAGAAGAAATATTAATACGTGATAAACATGCTGGAATTATTTTTGGTGCCATTCCCCCACCTCGAAACTCTAAGGCAGTATATTCACATACTGAGAACTACCACCAACTTTTGTACCTCAAAGAGGCCCCTCAGAGAAAGAAACTTGGTATTTTCAGTAATCAAGCCTATAATACCTAAGCTGGTTAGGAACTGGTACTACTGACAAATATCATAGATCTATATCCCCAGTTAACAAGTTTTTCGGTGTCAGGGAATGATTATTATTTTATAAACTGAATACCATAATTAATATACAATAAATAAGGGCTCTTTTACCATAAGAAACATCCAACCACTGAATTTTATTAGAATTTCAAACTGTGTGAGCCGATGTCGCAAATAAGAAAAGGGCGCTCCTCAAAGCTTCTGTTCAGAAATGGATCCCTGCCCAAACAGACTGTGGAAGAGCCAGCAGTCTTGACCCTGGCTCCACATACAAATCTCTAAGTAAGATTATTTGGTAATAGGCACGAAAGATGTTGGAGCCATTGTGGGAAGGACCAATTATAGCTGGCTGACACTGAGACAGGGGGCCTCTACGTGCTGAAATGCCTGCCTTAAGTGTCTTATCTAAGTTCCACGCTTTTTTTTTTTTTTTTGCCAAGCCATTTATCTCCACCTGACTCAGCAGCTACTTTGATGAGAACCATCAGGCTCCACCTAGTCTATTTTGAAGAAATTAGAAAAGCTAGTAGTTAGGGCACCTTGCAACTCTTGATTAGTTTTCCCCTGACTGGGAGCAGGAGCGGGGGGGACTCTATTTTCAGGTGACTGCCGTGTGGGAATTTCTTCCTCATCTGTTAAGTCCCCCATATCTCCAAAGAGAGTGGCCAAATTTTCCTTTTGCACTGCAGTCTCTCCCAGTTCTCCATCAGTGGCCTCCTCTGAGTAAGATTCACCATCGTCATCCGCATCAAAGAGCTCATCATAGGCGTCGGGTTCACGATCCTCCTGGGTCAAGGGGTGACTTTCTTCTGGATTACAATCCAAGGCAGACTCATTCTCCTCCAGCAGTGCAGTGAGCAAAGATAAGTCATCTTCCTCCCCTGGGGAAAAAGGATCGAAAATAAACCTGAGAAAAAGTATCAATGGAAGTATCAAATGTGCTTTGGAGAAAAAGCACAGAGAATTAAAACATTCACCATTAATAAGGCAACTGAGGGGGATCCCTGGGTGGCGCAGCGGTTTAGCGCTTGCCTTTGGCCCAGGGCGCGATCCTGGAGCCCCGGGATCGAATCCCACGTCGGGCTCCCGGTGCATGGAGCCTGCTTCTCCCTCTGCCTATGCCTCTGCCTCTCTCTCTTCTCTCTGTGTGACTATCATAAATAAATAAAATTTAAAAAAAAATAAAATAAGAAAAATTAAAAAAAAAAAATAAGGCAACTGAGGGACGTCTGGGAAGCTCAGTGGTTGAGCATCTGCCTTTGGCTCAGGGAGTAATTCTGGTCCTGGGATCGAGTCCCACATCAGGCTCCCTGTGAGGAGCCTGCTTCTCCCTCTGTGTCTCTGCCTCTCTCTCTCTGTGTCTCATGAACAAATAAATAAAATCTTAAAAAAAAAAAAAAAAAAAAGGCAACTGAAATGACTCTGCTGTCTTGTGTTCATCTTTCCTCTTCCCAAGTGCTTAGTGGGCACCAGGCTAAGGTGGAAGGGGCAGGTATTTTTCATACTTTTTCATTTAACATTGCATATCTGATTGATCTAAATCAAAACAGACTTCTAGTTTACTTCTTTCAGTTGCTAGATGGCATTCCATAAGACTATCCCATTTTATTAACTCACATTCCAGTTAAGGACAGATGGGCTAGTTCCAACTTTCCCACCACAAACTAGGTGGCAACCAAAAATCTGCCTTGCCATACATGTGAGTTTCCTGAGAATACCTATCAGAACTGGAATTGCTGGACTGCTGGGTATGCATACTTTCCATCTTTCCCAGACACTGTCAAACTGCTCCCGAAGTGGCTATACTCTCACTAGCATTGTATGCAAGTACCATTTCTCCCTTACCCCTTCACTAATATCTTTCACTTCAAATTTCGTGCTAGTCTGATGGATGATTTTAAAAGGCATCTCATTGTTCTGATTTGCATTTCCAGAAATCTCACAAAGCAAAGAATTGTTTACTGTATTGGCCCTTTGGATTTCTTCTTTCTTGATTTGCTTATTTTCTGTGACCGTTTTTTCTATTTGGGCATTAATCCTTTATAAATCTGAGCCATTTTAAAGCAAAGACATCAAGGATATTTCATGCATCCTCTTCCCTTCAAAGACAAGGGCTGACGTCCAGAGAGGTCAAAGGCCTGTTCAGGGCCATGTGTGGTGAGACAGGTCAGCACAGGATCCTGGCTTAGGATGGAGATATCCAGGCTAGCAAACAGTATTCTTCCCACCACTCTGCACTCTCATCAGATGGAAAATGACCAGTAGCCAAACTTATGGCCTAGAATCTGATAAAAGGGTCTAAAGTTTGAAGTCAAAGGTTGCATAATAATTTGAATTGCTTACTCAACAAACACTCCATAATTGCAGGGTGCAGCAAGACAGAAGAGGCAGTCTGGCTCCCTGTGCAAGGGGTGAGACTGCCACATTGCCTCAAGACTGCCAAAAGACCCTCCTCTGTCTTGTTCCCAGCTGTGGAAGAGAGCACACCCTAAAAAGAGACCTTGGCTCACACCACTGGGAGCCCCAGGTGACAAATTTTACCAACTGGCCTCCATATCCTTCCTCAACCCCATTTTCTTTCAGGAGAGCACCAGAGATAATCCCGTGATACCTCCCATCCTGGTTTAACTCATGCACCACCAAAAATCCTGTCTTCTGCATGGTATGCTGACCCAATCTCCCTGCTTCCTCACTCTGCTATATATACTAGACCCTCTTCCTCTCAGCTCCTCAGGGACTTCAGCCTATAATCACCAGCTCTCTTCCCAACATCGCCCATTATTCCCTATCTTCTGGAGCATTCCTCTCAGCATACAAATTCATTCTAGCTTCTTCTCTCTTACAAACTACCTGGTATTTTCCTACTTGCTATCATCATGCTCTCTGTACTAGAATGGAGGCAGAAATGTTGTTCAAACGTGTATCCCTAGCACCAGTAAACACTTCGATTTCATCTATATGGGACCAAATTGTTAACACTGTGCCAACCAAATGAATGCTTATTAGATACAATGATTTCTTAGAAAACACATACCATTTGCCACTTATTTTCTTAACTGTCTCATAGCAAATAACTATGCTTTATATATATACATTAACTGCCCTGAAGATAATTTGATGATTTTAGGAAACAGGACATTATTAATCTACCAAAGGTATAATCAATGTCACATGTTATCATAGTGGAAGAGTTTCAACAACATTTGGTTCTACTTTTTTTGAAAAGGGGAGGGTAGGGATCCCTGGGTGGCGCAGCGGTTTAGCGCCTGCCTTTGGCCCAGGGTGCGATCCTGGAGACCCGGGATCGAGTCCCACATTGGGCTCCCGGTGCATGGAGCCTGCTTCTCCCTCTGCGTGACTATCATAAATAAATTAAAAAAGAAAGAAAGAAAGAAAAGGGCAGGTATAATAAACCTGGATTTAAAAACAAAATCCAGTTTCAGATAATGAGCTCAATCACACAACCAGAAAAAAAATGTGTTTTATTAGTCAGGGTCTCTCTGCAGCCAGTATCATCATTTTTGTGCTGCTCCCAGGCTAAGCTCTGCTAATTACAGTAGCATCTCTTTACTAGGTAAAATTTTGTACGTACCCTTACAAAGTAAGATTAGAAAGGACAAGAGTTTAATTCAGAGTTAGACTAAATCTACCTCAACAGATTTCAATACTAATTGTGAACTCTGAGGTCAGACTGCCTGGGTTCAAACCCCTGCTCTGGTAGTCTCATCTGTGACAAATTATACTAAACATCTGTCTTCCAGGATAAAAAATATGGCTGCTCAGAGGACTAAGACATTTAATATAAGCAGAGACCTTAGAACCAACTACCATTATCATAAAAGACAATCACCACTACCAGGAGAAAAAAATCCCACCTGATTAAAACGAGCAACATTCACTGACATGAGATCTTCTCTAAACCACTCAGACAATACTCAAGGGTGTGGTACTTTTGCTTTTTTGTAAGTAGAATAAATAACAAATCTACTGTGGACAAAAGGGTGGTTTTCAATGAAACAAACACAACTTACCATCCATGCCGCGAAGAGAACAGTTGTGATGGAGAACTTCGAAGGAGAATCAGGTGCCCAGGAAATGGCAATAATGTCGAATCTCGGCTATGCTACGAGATCAGCATGGGAAAAGTCACTCTTGATTGTTTGCTCTCTCACGAAGCATATGTAATAAACTTAGGATCTCAAAATCCTATGGGCTTGAAGCTCAGAACTCATCCAGAATCTGGCCATTTCTCATCCCCACCACCAACACCATTCCACTTTATCACGACTTCACACTGTGGTTATAGAAACTTGGTTGCAATATGGAGTCATTTGTAGGATACTAGATTATGTGGATGGGACAAATTGGGAACAAGTATTATTGAGGGTGGCTTAAATATTAGAGCTATCATCCCATTTTACTGTGACACATGTGACAGTTACCTTATCCACAGCAGTCTAGTGAGTGGTTTTATTTAGTTGCACCCTTGTCACATCAGGATTTCAATTCAGTACTACTTAGCAAAACCTACACTTGGCAGAGCTAAGTAAGGTAAGTTCATATACTTCTGTGCACTTGTCTTATTTCATTTAAGTGATTTTAAGAACTGTGAGGGGAAAAAAGGAAACTTTCTTCTACATTACTATTCAACTAATACGAGCTTCATAGCTAATCTTGGTCTGTCCAACGTCAAACATTCATTATGATGCTTCCTTTTTATTTACTCGACAAATATTTCTATGGAACTACTGTGTACACCACACTGTACTGTCTCCTGGGAAACCTGCTGGGTTGTAACCTTCCTGAGGGTAAGCAAACAGTCTCATTCATCCCTATGACCAAGCGTCTTTTTCCCCCCAGAGCCGTGTACTCTACGTCACCCTCACGTCCAGGACCACCCAACTGCTATGAGCCCATAGCGGCTGTCTCCAAAATATCGTTCAGTCTTTTGCCTGAATGACTGCATGAGCTTCTGGTATTGGTCTCTTGTCTCTCTATTACCTCTTCTCCACACAGTGGCCACAATAATCTTTTCTTTCCTTCATAATCTTCTAGGAACGTAAACCATGGTATTCCCTTAGTAAAGATTCCTTAGCCGGGGGCTGCCTGGGTGGCTCAGTTGGTTAAGCATCTGCCCAGCTCAGGTCCTGACTTCAGGGTCCTGGGGCTGAGCCGGGAGGGGGGCGGGGGTCTGTTTCTCCCTCTGCCTCTCCCTTTCTCCTCACTTTTGCACGCCCACTCTCTCAAATAAACAAAATCTTAAAAAAAAAAAAAAAAGATTCTGTAATGATTTTTGCCTTAGAACAAAATTTAAAAGTCTATGAAGAAATGGACACTCTCTCTCGCCACCTCTTGCTCCATCAGGCCAGCCTGCCCTCAGCTTCCTCCAAACACGGAGTGCTCCCTAGGCCTCGGGCTCTTGGGGAGAGGCTCCCCCGGCTCCTTCTCACCCCACAGGCTCCCACTTCTCTGAGCGTCCCCCCCAAGCCTCGCACCCTCTCCGCGACTTTACAGCACTTTCCACTGCGGTGTGCTCCTTACCCCATATTCTCTTTATTGCCTAAACTGCAGGGCGTAAGTGATGTTGGAGGCCTGCGCAAAACACACTTTCAGGGACTAGGAGCCAATCGTGAATTAAAAAAAAAAAAAAAAAAAAATGAACGAACAAAAACATTCATTTGTTCAATGCCTACATCGCAGGCACTCGGCAGGCATTTAAAAAGGTTCCTGTAGGAAAAAACCCAAACAGGGGTGCCTGAGCGGCTCAGGGGTCGAGCGCCGGCCTGCGGCCCAGGGCGTGACCCCGGGGGTCCCGGGACGGAGTTCCACAGGGAACACAGTTCCCTCAGGGAGCCTGCGTCTCTGCCTCTCTCTGTGTGTCTCTCAGGAATAAGTAAATAAAGCCTTAAAAACCAGGAATAAGTAAACAAAATCTTAAAAACCAACAACAAACCTGGCCCCTAAAGCAGAGAGAAGGCCCACCGCGCGGCACCCCCTCAGCCCGGGCGAGCGGCGCCCCCACCTTGCGGACGCTCCTCACGCGGCGCCCACCCGCCCGCGGCCCGCTCGCCCGCCCCGCGCCGGCGTCGCCCGCCTCACCGCCCGGGGCTCCGCGCCGCCCACCCTCCACTCCACGCTCTCCCGGGACCAGCCGTCGGAGACCAGCCACACGCCCACTGCCCCGCTTCTTACCCTCCTCCGCGCCGGCTCCCGCCCGGCAGCCAGACCCGCCAAAATTCCAACTTGGCCGCACCCCTCCCCTGACGCCAGACGCACGCTCACGTAAGGCCGCACTGATTGGCTACGTCAGCGATCTTGGCGTGAGCTACCCGGAAGAGATAGCGAAATGCCCGGCTGCGTAGAGCCATCTGATTGGCCCACGTGACGAGGGCCCCTCTTGGGTGGCGGCCGGGAAGTTTCCGGCCGGTGAAGCCGGGCGCCTTAGACGCAGTGTTCTGGCGCCCCCGAGCGTCCTGCAGGGCGTTTACACCGGAGGTCGGACGCAATTCCTCACGCTCTCTGGGGCAGTCCTTCTGAGCCTCCTTCTCGATTTTTTTTTTTGTATTTTTTTTATTGGAGTTCGATTTGCCAACATAAAGCATCACACCCAGTGCTCATCCCCTCAAGGACCCCCTCAGTGCCCGTCACCCAGTCACCCCCACCCCCGCCCCCACCCCCCGCCCCCCTCCCCTTCCACCACCCCCTGTTCATCTCCCAGAGTTAGGACATTTCCCACTCATTTTCTCTCCCTTCCCTTATATTCCCTTTCACTATTTTTTATATTCCCCAAATGATTGAGACCATATAATGTTTGTCCTTCTCTGACTTACTTCACTCAGCATCATACCCTCCAGTTCCATCCACGTCGAAGCAAATGGTGGGTATTCGTTGTTTCTAATGGCTGAGGAATATTCCATTGTATACATAAACCACATCTTCTTTATCCATTCATCTTTCGATGGACACCGAGGCTCCTTCCACAGTGTGGCTATTGTGGACATTGCTGCTAGAAACATTGGGGTGCAGGTGTCCCGGCGTTTCACTGCATCTGAATCTTTGGGGTAAATCCCCAACAGTGCAATTGCTGGGTCGTAGGGGAGATCTTTTTTTTTTTTTTTTAAAGATTTTATTTATTTATTCATGAGAGACAGAGAGAGAAAGGCAGAGACATGGGGGAGCCCGACGTGGGACTCGATCCCCGGTGTCCAGGATCACGCCCCGGGCTGAAGGCAGCACTAAACCGCTGCGCCGCCCAGGCTGCCCGAGTAGCTCTATTTTTAACCCTTTGAGGAGCCTCCACCCGGAGGGTGAGGCCTGAGGCCGGGGACTCTCCTACAGGGCGCACATTCCAGGCGTTTCTCCCGCCCATGCAAACGTCCTGTGGTTGGTGGATCCTAGAGGGATCTGAATAAGCTACTTGGTTATTTCACAGCCTCTTGTGTTCAGTGCAGATGGCTGGACCCGGGAACACAAATCTGGTTCACTTTTGATTGTGTGTGACCTTGGGGAAGCAACTTGTCCCTTTGGGATTCTGCTTCATCGTCTGTAAAATGAGACTTGAAGTCTAGATGACATTCTTTGATGCGGTAGAAATCGCTCTTGACCGAGGAATTTGTGACAGTACACAGACTTGCAGAATTGTAACTGGCGTCAGGTTAACTTGTTAGGAGACCATGTTTTTCACAGAGCTGCCTTTTCTTTTCTTTTTTTTTTTTAGTAAAATTCAGACTTTGTTAGGTATTTACATTCTAAAAATTGTGTTTGTACCTAATTCTGAGGACTGCCGTGTTTAAGTGCAGAATTAAAGTTAGCTTATTAAATAATTACATAATTTAACAGAATTTAAAGCAGAAGAGTTTTTGATGGAACAAATGACATTTAAAATTAACTTTTTAGTTAAAATTTTAGTTGACGTACAGTGCAATATTGGTTTCTGGAGTAGAATTCAGTGCTTCATCACTTACATACAACACCCAGTGCTCATCCCAAGTGCCCTCAATTTCCATCACCCATTTCGCCCCATCTCCCCTCCCTCCCTCCATCAACCCTCCATTGCTTCTATATCATTGAGTCTCTTATCGTTTGTTTCCCTCTTTTTTCTTTTTCCTCTTCCCACATGTTCGTCTGTTTTTCTTTCTTTTATTTTATGTATTTATTCATGAGAGACACAGAGAGAGAGAGGCAGAGACATAGGCAGAGGGAGAAGTAGGCTCCCTGCAGGAAGCCCGATGTGGGGACGTGATCCCAGGACTCCGGGATCAGGATTGGAGCCAAAGGTAGATGCTCAACTACTGAGCCACTCAGGTGGCCCCCATCTGTTTTTTTTTCTTAAATTCCACTTATGAGTGAGAGCATATTTTTGTCTTTCTCTGGGACTTGCAAATAACCATTTTAAGTCTTTTTTAAAATCCCCCCTCTTGCAGCCACTGTTCAGGCCCTGCATCGCCCCACTAGTTATTCCATGTAAGACTGTATCCATTGTGTTTGACTTTGTTTTCAGAAAAACTAAAATCAGCTTTAGGATGAAAATAAACAGTCTGGATACCATCTACATCGATTTTTTTCCCTGTGTCCTAATGGAGCATTAATGCTCCTTATTATCTGAGCTTATTATAGTGTCCCAGGAATGGGAATAATACCACTTTCGAGAGCGGCTAGTGTTGAGAAATTCACAGCAATGGAGGAACTATATAATCAAATTGAAGAAAATTAAATGTATCACCACATCTAATTGTAAAGGTTCATCACAGACTTACTGGCCATTATGCAGACATTCCTGGACTAATTCTGATTTGTTTCCCAAAGTTCTTTTCTTCAACTTGACTTTCCAGGTCTACTTTGCACCCAAATCCATGCAAGAAGTAGAAGATAGTACCGATCTAAGCTCTCAAGTTTCCCTCCAGTGAGGGATAGATTATTATTGGGGTGATTTTGAGAAAGAATTAGGAGAGTAGTTTCAGGACCCACTGATGGAAGGGAGAAAGGTAGGAAAACACCAAAGTTTAGGGTGGTTTTTGAGGCAATCCATTGATGTAGGGGACATAGGAAGCATAGAACAGGTTTAGGGGAGAAGACAGGCTTGGTTTTAGATTTCAGAACGAGGTATGAAAGATATTGCTTTAGAAAAACTTGATCTGCAGATGTGGGATTCAAAAGAGAGGTCCGTATTGAGTGGTTCTTATCTTTTTGGCATAGGTGATCTCGGACGCCTTTGAGGACAGAAGGAAAATGTTTTTTCTTCCTCAAGAAAAATGTACATTCCTACATTCAAGATTTTGTATACCTTCTGAGGGGACTCACGTATTTTCCCAAAGACACTTTGAGTTAAGAACCTGAAAGCCAGAAACCTGAGACATGTGAGCCAGCGACAGAAGCTGAACAGGAGCAGCTGGAGTGGTTAGGAAAGCAGTGCCACTCTTAGCCCTAGGTCTAGGCCTAAGCTTCATGTGGCCTTATGTTGATCCTCTTCTAGCTATGTCACTGTCCCTCCACAGGGTGAGGTGTCCCAGGGCCGATGGGATGCACTCATCCAAACCCTGGGCAGCCCCTGATAGCCAAAGCTCTAATCCTGGGACCCTGGGATTTTTTCTTACCCAATGGCTCTGAGTCTGCTTTGAGGCCTGGCGTGTCCTCTTCCCCTAGCTGTCCTTGAGGTCAGATCCCTCTGTTGTAGGGGTGGCTATTTGGTGGTGGGTGGGCTGTGGATAGAGTGGGAGTTAAAGGGAGCTTGAACAGCAGGGAGGGGTGGAGAGAGGCTGCCAAGTGCTACACAGAACTGAGTCCAGGTGAGAGGACAAGCAGGGTTTGCAGGGCTGGGGCCCAATTCTCAAGGTGCCATGCTTCTGTACGAAACTCCAAGGAGACTATGAGCTTTATTTCTAAACTTTAAAACTTTACACGTAGGATCTCTGCCTGTATCCTGGCCCCAGAGTTTTCCAGTGTAAGTGGTGAAGCTGCAGGAAAGAGATGGCCCAGGATGCTGAGGAAAGAGTGTGTTAAGAAGGAAATGGCAAATATCAATATGACATAGGAGGGCTTCTCCAGGGCTGGTCCCCGGAGGAGTAGCTACTGCAGCTCCTGGGAACTTGTGAGAAATCAAATGCTCATGCCTCACACCAGACCTACTGAATCAGAAACTGAGGGTTGGACCCAACATTCTGCATTCAGCCTTGTGGTCACTGCATCTTTTACAACAGTGGTTCTAAAGCTTTAGAGGACACCAGACAGGAAAGTCTGTCTGCTTTGGGAACAAAAGAACTGGCCGAAGAAAGTGACCTCTCACAGGAAAAGGAGAGGATGATGGCCCGGTTGGCAATACCTGGCGCCTCAAGAAATGGACTGGAGTGTCCAGAAGGAGCTTGCTGTGGACAGGAGCGAGATGGCCAGTTCATTCTGAGGTGACAGTGCAGATTTCAGCAGGTGCCTTTAAACTATGTGACGGAAGCTGGAGAATATGTCAGGGCTCCACGCGTGGGCCTGGCATGTGGTGAAGTGAGTGTACTTGAGCTCTCCAAAGCAGAGGCTGTAGAAGCAGAATGTCCTTGAGTATGTCTATCTAGTTAATGCACCAGGTGATTAAACCACTTCCTCCATCCAAGGCCTGGCAGGCAATGCTATTCAAAATCAGAAAGTCAGACCTTCTACTGAGAGTAATAGCCAGTTTCCAAAGCTCCTCCACCACCAACTCCTCCCTGCATGCATCTGTTTACATCTGCATTCATGTCTTCTTGCTATATGTGCAGAACTCTCTAGAGTCTTATCCCAAAACTTGAGTCTGTCTGAGGACAAAGATCCTGTCCTGAGAAAAACGTTATCCTTGCTCAGAGGCAACCTCTCTACTTAGAGAATGAGGGGAAATCCCATCGCCCTGATTTTACTAACAGAATATTGTCTCTGTTGTGCAAGGAAATATCTGTTGCTTTTTAATCAACCTAGAGGTTACTTTAAACAAGGAGGAATGTTCCTTCCTGTAGTTACCTCAACTGATATTTTCCAAAGGGAAGCCAATAAAACCAGTAGCCGTGCTGGTTTTAATTCATTCATAAGACTGTTCAACACATTTTTTCCACTTCTTCAACACATTTCTTCCTTTCTGGGTTATAAACCCAGCAAATAATAACACCACCACCACCACCACCACCACCACCACTACTACTATTACTACTACTACTACTAAAATATAATACATGTACATATATACAAAATAAATTTTACCCATAATTATGGCTCCATATATTTAAAAAGCCCAAACTGCTATCTAAATCCATCAACTTACAGAGAGTTTCTGAATGAATATTTTTTTGTGTATTTCACAGCTTTGCAAGTACTTAGCTAGAAAAAAAAAGCTACTCAGTGATGACTAACATGTTTGCAATGAGAACATAATGTTATTTCAGTAATTATTAAAATGATAAACTCTAAATCAAAGGATTCAAAAGACTACAATTATTTCTATTTTTTATTTGCTTTTAAGAGCAAAGCAGTTTTGGTACCTTTTGTTATTCCATTAAGAATGTTGGTTCATATACTTGATTTCTGTTATACTTAAAAGCTGCAACATCTTGCACTAGTATGGGACATTTGTTACAATGGATGAGCCAACACTGACACATTATTCTTAACTGAAGTCCACAGTTTACATTAGGATTCATACTTATACATTCAATTGATTTTGACAAATGTATCCACCATCACAGTATCATGCAGAATAGTTTCACTGCCCTAAAAATCTTGTGCTCTCACCTATTCATCCTTCCCTCCACCTAACCCCTGGCAATCCATGATCTTGTCTCCACAGTTACGACTTTTCCAGAGTGCCGTACAGTTCAAATCATACAGCATGCAGCCTTTTCAGATTGACTTCTTTCACTTAGCAATAGACATTTAAAGTTCCTCCATGTCTTTCTGCAGTTTGATGGCTTATTTCTTTTTAGCACTGAATAATATTCCACTGTATGGATGTACCATGGTTTATTTATGCATTTACTTATCGATGGACATTTTGGCTGCTTCCAAGTTTGTGCAATTATGAAATAAAGCTATTGTAAACATTCATGGGCAGGATTTGTGTGGACATAACTTTTCAATTAATTTGGATAGGTACCAAGGATTGTGCACTTAGTTTTACAAGAAACCCCTGGAGTCTTCCAAACCACCATTCTGCATTTCCACTAGCAATGAATGACAGTTTGTTATTTCATGATCCTCTCCAGCATTTGATGTGTTTTGAATTTTAGCCATTTTAGTAAGTGTGTGGTGGTATCTCATTGTTTAAATTTGCAATTCCCTAATAACATGTTGTCGAGCATCTTTTAATGTGTTTATTTACCAACTATATATCTTCTTTGGTGAGGTATCTGTTATCTTTTGCCCATTTTTAAATTGGGTTGCGTTCATGTTGCTGAGTTTTAAGAATTCCTTGTATATATTGATACCAGTCCTTCATCAGATAATGTTTTGTAAAGATTGACTTCCAGTCTGTGGCTTGAGTTTATTTTTGTAAAAGGTATAAGGTTTGTGTCTTGATTCGTTTGTTGTTGTTGTTGTTGTTTCGTTTTGTTTTTACGTGGGTATCCAATATCGCTCCTTAAAAATACTATCCTTTCTCCACTGAATTGCCTTTTCTCCTTTATCAAAGACCAGTTGACTATCTGGGTCTATTTCTGGGTGCTCTGTTCTGCTCTATTTATATATTTGTCTATTCTTTCATCAATATCACAATCTTGATTCTTGTAGCTTGAGAGTAAGTCTTGAAGGCAGGTAGTGTCTGTCCTTCAACTTTGTTCTCCTTCTATAATCTGTTGGCTATTCTGGGTCTTTTGTGTCTTCATATAAACTTTTAGAATCACTTTGTCAACAACCACAAAATAACTTCTTGGGATTGTAATTGACTCTGTAGATCAAGTTGATGATACTAAGTCTCCCTATACATGGATACGAAATATCACTTTATTTATTTAGCTCTTTGATTCCTTTAATTAGATCTTATATTTTATTAGATTTCTACTTTAGTATTTAATATTTTGGTACTAATGTGTTATTATTATTATTTTTAAAGATTTTATTTATTTATTCATAGACACACAGAGAGAGAGAGGCAGAGACACAGGCAGAGGGAGAAGCAGGCTCCATGCAGGGAGCCCGACGTGGGACTCGATCCCGGATCTCCAGGATCACACCCCAGGCTGCAGGCGGCGCCAAACCGCTGCGCCACAGGGGCTGCCCCTAATGTGTTGTTATTATTGTGTTTTTATTTTTATTTATTTTTATTTTTTTAAATTTTATTTATTTATTTATGATAGTCACACAGTGAGAGAGAGAGAGAGAGGCAGAGACATAGGCAGAGGGAGAAGCAGGCTCCATGCACCGGGAGCCCGATGTGGGATTCGATCCCGGGTCTCCAGGATCGCGCCCTGGGCCAAAGGCAGGCGCCAAACCGCTGCGCCACCCAGGGATCCCTATTATTGTGTTTTTAAAGTTCCAGTCATTCATTGCTGGTATACTGATACTGGTAATTTGTGTCTTCCATCTTCTTAATTAAGCTAGGTAGGTTTATTAATTTTGTTGATTTCAAAGAAACAGCTTTTTTTAATAATACATTTATTTTTTATTGGTGTTCAATTTGCCAACATACAGAATAACACCCAGTGCTCATCCTGTCAAGTGCCCCGCTCAGTGCCCATCACCCATTCACCCCCACCCCCTGCCCTCCTCCCCTTCTACCACCCCTAGTTCGAAGAAACAGCTTTCATTTTCATTGATTTTCTCTACTGATTTCCTGGTTTGAATTTCATTGATTTGTGTTTTAATTTTTATTATTTATTTTCTTATGTTTATTTTGTGTTTAATTTGCCATTCTTTTCCTAGGTTCTTAAAGTGGAAGCTTCAATTACCGATTTTAGATCTTTTCATTCAATGCTATATATCTGCTAAACATGGCTTTCACTTCAGCCACAAATTTTGTGTTATATTTCCAATTAGTTAAAATTTATTTAAATCTCTCGAGAATTCTTCTTTAGCCCACGTATTATTGACAAGTGTGTTAAATCTCCAAATGTTTGAGGGTTTCCAGGTATCTTTCTGGTTTTGATTTCTAGCTTAATTCCATTGTGGTATGAGAGCATATTATGTATGGCTTGCATTTTTAAAAAATTTGTTAAGCTGTATTTTATGGCTCAGAATGTGGTCTATCACGGTGAAATGTTCTTCATGAACTTAAGAAAAATGCATATTCTGCTATATTTAGAATATGAAGTATTCTGTAGATGTGAGATCCTGTTGATAGTGTTACTCAGTTCAACTATATCCTTACTTATTTTTTTTTTTTTTTTACTTTTTATCAGTTTGTTACTGATAGAGATTTTGAATTCTCTAACTGTATTACTGGATTCATCTATTTTTGCTTGCAATTCTATCAGTTTTTGCTTTATGTATATTGATGCTATGTTGTTAGGTGTATATACAGGAAGTACTGTTATGTTTCTTGGAGAATTGACCCTTTCGTCATTTTGTAATCTCTTTTTATCCCTGACAATTCTTCTTGCTTGGAAGTCTAGTATAGTTACTTTAGCTTTTTTATTTTTTTAAATTTTGTTTATTTATTCATGAGAGGCACAGAGAGAGAAGCAGAGACATAGGCTCCATGCAGGGAGCCCAATGTGGGACTCAATCCCGGGACTCCAGGATCACACCCTGGGCCAAAGGCAGCTTAACTGCTAAGCCACCCAGGCATCCGTAGCTTTCTTTTAATTAGTGCTAGTTTGCTATTTCTTTCTCCACCCTTTATTTTCAGTCTATGTGTCTTTAAAGTGGGTTTCTTACAGACAGCATATAGGTGAAGCTTGTTTTTTTTTTTTAATCCACTCTGACAATTTCTGTCTTTTAATTGGTATATTTAGACCAATGATATTTAAGCTATTGATATAATTGTATTAATATCTACTATAATTGTTACTGTTTTCTATCCATTGCCCTTGTTTTTCTTCTATTGTCTTTCATTCTATTTCTGGCTTTTCTGATTTTAACTCAACATTTTATGTTATTCCATTTTCTCTCCTCCCTTAGCATATCTCAGCATAAACTTCTTTAACATTTCTTTTCTCAGTGGTTGCACTGGAGTTTGCAATGTAAACAACCAATCCAAGTTCACTTTCATGGAACACTATACCACTTTATGTATAGCGCAAATACCCTGTAATAGAATATCCTGCTTGCCCTGTTTCCATCCCTTATAATATTGCTATTATTCACTTCATTGATCCATTAGCTATAATCACTAAATACATGTGGCTATTATTATTTTGAACCAACTGTTAATCTGTTCAATTAATAATATGGAAAACATGAGTTTGTCTTCATTTATTGTTTCTCTAATGATTTTCCTTTTTTTTTAAATGTAGATCTGAGTTTCTGACCCATGTAGCTTCCTTTTTTTTTTTTTTTTTAAAGATTTAATTTATTTATTCATGAAAGACACACAGAGAGAGAGGCAGAGACACAGGCAGAGGGAGAAGCAGGCTCCATGCAAGGAGCCTGACATGGGACTTGATCCTTGGTCTCCAGGATCACACCCCTGGCCAAAGCCGGTGCGCTAAACCACCGGGCCACTGGGGCTGCCTACCCATGTAGCTTCCATTTTCTCTGCAGAACTTTCAACATTTCTAACAAAGCAGGCCTACTGGCAACAAGTTCATCAGTTTTTATTTGTCTAGGAAAGCTATTTCTCCTTCGCTTTTGAAGAACAATTTCCATAAACACAGAGTTACATGTTGGTGATTTTTCTCTCTCAATACTTTAAATGTTTCACTCCCTTTCTTATTGCTCGCATAGTTTCTGAAGAGAAATCTGATGTATTTCGTATTCTTGCTCCTAAAGGTAAGTTTTCTTTCCTTCTGGCTTTTTCAAGATTTTCTTTTTGCCTTTGATTTTTTGCAGTTTGAATACAATATACCTAGGCGAAGATTTTTTGGTATTTAACATGCTTGGTGATCTCTGACCTTCCTTATCTGTAGTTTGGTATCTGTCATTAATTTTTAAAAATTCTCAGTCATAATTACTTGATACAATCTCTTTTTATTGTGATATTCTCATTGCACATATATTACATTAAAACACTGTCTCACAGTTCTTAGATATTCTATTTTCATTCTTTTTTTCTCTTTGCATTTAAATTTTGGAAGTTTCTATTGACATTGCTTCAAGCACACAGATTCTTTTCACGGGCATGTTCAGTCTTTTCATGAGCCCATGAAAGGCATTCCTTATTTCTGTTATAGCACCTTTGATTTCTAGTATATCTTTTAAATTTTTTCTTAGAATTTCCATGTGTCTGCTTGTATTACCCCTCTGTTCCTGCATGTTGTCACGTTTCCCACGAGAGCCCTTACAATACTAATCATAGTTGTTTTAAATTTCTAGTCTTATATTCATCATATCTGACGTTTGCTCTATCTTTCCAAACTGTGTTTTGTGTTTTAGTATGTAGCATAATTTCTTGTTGAAAAATGGAAATGATGTAGTAGGTAAAAGGAACTGAGGTAAATAAGTCTGTAGTGTGAGGTTTTATGTTTACCTGGTTAAGAGTTGGACTATGTTTACTGTCTGCTGCAGCTATGGGTATTATAGGCTAAAATTTCCTCTGGTGTCCTTGTTTTGTTCTGTTATCTTTGAGTTTCCCTATATACTTCTTCTTCAATACACCCAAAGATGAGCGGTTTCTCCAGTTGTAATCCCATTATTATACAAGCACCTTGTTGATGTGGTGGTAAGGTAGGTATGGGTGAGAAAAATTCCACAGTCCTACGATAAGCTCTCAGTCTTACTGAGCTTCTGCCTCTGGGCTGTGACCTTACAAGTGCTTCTCAGACTTTTTTTCTCCTCCTTGAGTGAGAGGAGTAAAGCTAGAGCGGGGCTGGAGTTGGGTATCTCCTTTCCTCCAGGTCAGTCAGGCTCTGATAATATCCCAGCAGGTTAGGGTCTGGTAAAACAGTTCCCCTTGAGGGAAGGCATTCCTAGAAGAACAGTGTGTGTGTGTGTGTGTATTAAATCAAGTTTGCCTAAGAGATATTATTATAACAAATCCAAACAGAGATCTTTTAATTTTCTTTTAAATGTTTTAGGATATAGACAAAGACATTGTTTACTTCTATGACTAGCCTAGTATTAGTTAATCTCAGTAAACTGTGGGTTTACAAAATACAGCAAATCCCTCTCTCTTTACCTCCTTAGCAAGAATAATTTCAAATTCAAACAACACACAGTTGTTTCTAGTAAAGGGATTTGCTCATATTCACAGAATTCGCAAAACAGATCTGAGTAAGTATTACGCTTATATGAAGCTGAATATGGGAAACATGTCTCATGAAATTGGCCAGTCATATACAAACAATATGAACGATTCAAAAGCAAAATTTTATTTTGCAATACCTAGTTTTGTGATTATGTATATACAGCTTAATCCAGGAAAATTTACAGTAAACAGTGCTTTTTAGAAATTAATAAACCATCTACTATATAAGCCTGTATACCTGTGGCACATGAAACCAGCAAACCTAATGTATGTACTTCATGTATGCCAGTGTAACTCGTCCTAACAATCAAGCAAAAGCCCACAGTGCTCATATGAAAAGAGCCATATCATAACTTTGGTATAATTACTGTGGCTGCAATAAAACCCCAACATACACACAACCCCAGACAGAGGTGTCTTAAATGGATGGAGAAAAATAACAATATAATTTATTTAAAAAATACTACAAAGGTCCTTTTCTTGATTAAATCTGTGATCATTTTCCTGCCTCCTGAAAAGATCCTCAAAGTTTATCTGTGAGGCCTCTTCCTTTGGTTACATTAACTCTGTCCCATGATGTCTCACACTCATTAGCTTCATGAACAGTTTAGCTCACATACACAGAACATTAAAAAAAAAAAAAAAAAGAAAAGAAAAGAAAAGAAAAGAAAAAAGAAATAATCTATTATCAGAAGAATCGTACGTTAAGGATTCTAAGGAAATCCACAGAAAATGTCTTATTTAGAACATTTTGATTTTCTTTCTCCTAAAACACAATGAGGCAAAATGTTTGAGTGAAAACAAATAATACAAAAGCACAACTCTTGGAGGAAAAAATCTGATATTTACCAACGGTTTGGGGGAAGTTACATTTGAACACTTAAATGATGCAGTCCATAACGTGGATCTGGAGTGTGTCTATATCGGGTAGAACTTCTCCACATTTGGGGCAGGAATGAATCGGAATATTACGCTGCTGCTGCCGCTGCCAGCTTCTATCCTCAGTTCCTGGGAATAAGCATTCAATGAAAAGCTATTCCATTTCTTTCACATTGCAAGTGACTTTGTTTGATTTTAATAATGGGTGATTAATGTTAACACCCATTAAGCTCTGCGACTGATACCTAGTGGGGAGTGAATAAAGGGTTTTTTTGTTGGGGGAGGGGAGGTCCTTATTAACTTAAGAAATCTATACACAGAGAAAAATCTCCCAAAATGGTACCTGCTTTCCTATTACTTTGTGATTTGGGCTCTAGTTCAGGTTGTAGGCATGTGAAAATATGTGGTTTCAGTTCTAGGGACAGGACAATATGTGTTCTAATGAAAACAAGAATATTTGAGGGAAGGAACAAGATAGATGAGGATATGAGCTGAAGAGAAGGTGGAGAAAACAGTGAGCAGCATGTGGGCAGGAAATCTCACAACAGTGCGAACCTTCTTGGAAGCAGAGACAATAATGACATTCATTTGGCCCATGGGTCTGAGTACCTGGGAGGTTGTAGAGAGGGATACAGAGACGGTGGGGACTTTGGGCGAGAAAAATGACAGCAGAGTGCAGGACGGAAGTGTCACACTGTGTCCTGTTAGTGGGTTAGCTGGACGACAGAGAAAGGTCCCCTGACGAGACCTGTTGCACTTGAGAGGAGTTTTAAGAATAAGTAAAGGCTGCTCAGGCAAAGTCAATGATGAGAAAGAACAAAACAACAGGTCATGTCATTTTGTCCAATTTTGGAAGTGGACTGAGGGTCAGGTCTAAATTAAATATGGGATGTCTGGGTGGCTCAACAGTGGAGCATCTGCCTTCAGCTCAGGGTGTGATTCTGGGGTCCAGGGTCAAGTCCTGCATCAAGCTCCCCACAGGGAGCCTGCTTCTTTCTCTGCCTATGTCTCTGCCTCTCTCTCTCTGTGTCTCATGAATAAAGAAATAAATTTTTCAAAAAAATAAAGAATGTTTGAGATAAGCCTTGACTCTAAGTAGGTCCTACGTGTGAAAACTGGAAATGACTTCCAGCTCCTGGGACATCTCCTTGGTCTGACCTTTCTGGACCAAAGCAAACCATTTTGGTCTCAAGACTTTCAGTTGGCCCACTGAAATGTTTGCTTTTGGAGGCTGACAGTGGAAGCAACCTTATACATAATTTTTGGCTTCTGAGCATATTATTTGAACTGAATAACATGTGAGACTATTGCAGACAGTGTGTGTTCAGCAAATTCCAGAAGCACCCTTGAATAGAAATACTGATCCCCAGACATGAGTTCTGAAAGCTGGGGACTTTCTCGTGGTATCATGATCCTAGATCATGGCTCAGCCAACTTTTTCCACTGTAGATGACAACTGGTCACTGATCAGCGACTGCTGATTCTTCATTTTTAAACTTTTTTGCTTCCATCTGTGCCTTTTTTTTTAGGTGCTGATCTAGGTTTCGACACTCAGACTTTGATTGTTGCTATTAGTCCATTAATGGGTTCTCTGTACCTCCTGGCTTTTTGCTATAAAAAAAACTTCTTCGGTTTTTGCTTTTTTTTTTTTTTTAAGATTTTTTATTTATTTATTCATGACAGAGAGAGAGAGAGAGGCAGAGACACAGGCAGAGGGAGAAGCAGGCTCCATGCAGGGAGCCCGACGTGGGACTCGATCCAGGGTCTCCAGGATCACACCCCGGGCTAAAGGTGGCACTAAACTGCTAAGCCATCGGGGCTGCCCAAGGTTTTTGCTGTTAACACATCACATTCCTCTCCGCCTTGGACCCCTCATTCTCATCCTGTGCTTATGTGAATCCTAGCTTCAAGTTCAAGCTTAAAGTCACACCTTTTCAAGGCCTTTCTCAGCTCCCCTGGTCCTCAGTCATCAACCTGTCCTCTGACCTCCAGCAGTATTATTTCTATTACTTAAATATTATCTTGTTTTATGAATCCATCCTTTTCTGTGCAGAGCCTGTCTCTCCAACTAGGCTATACGCTGCTGCAGGCCTGACCTTGCCTTGTACCTTTTAGTTCCCTTTTAGTTCTCAGCTGAGAGTCCTGGATCAGGGCAGATGCATTGACGGCCACAGAAGACCATAAATAAGGATAACTTATGGTGAAGATAAGGCACCTTTGTTATGAAGCTAAGAAAATAATAATAAAAAAATAAAAATTTTCATGCAGTCTCTATTTGGAATGTTGCTTTTTACAAGACAAAAAGCATGTAGGATTATCATGACTAAATCTGTACTCTGTGATGGTTTTTATTTTTTTATTTTATTATTTTTTTTTCTGTGATGGTTTTTAGTTTATAAATACAAGTCAAAGAGTGTTTGACTTTTTTTTTTTTAAACATAAATAGGCATGTGCCTTCTTTAATTATGACAAAAGAAAATCTTCCTCTAAGAAATTCAGGTGCAAGAGATTGTCTATTTGGACTCAAAACAATGTTGCAGGCACTTTTGATAAAAGAGGTATAGACGGGTGTTTCTGGGATACTTAAAATCGGATTAGAGAAAATGTCTGATGGTGCTCAGGTGGGTAGATGTAGTTCCAAAGAAGAGCACAGCTTCACCCTGTGACGCTAACCATGCCTGAGGCCAATGTTCACGTCTGTCTACCTGCTACTTCCACATACGCCCCATGAATACTGTGTTTATTTTCAACCTCAATTACTTTAACCTATTTCTTCCTGTAAAAGAACTTTGGTGGGGGAACAGGAAGAGAAGGGGGTAGGAGGAATACTAGGAGAAATTTCCTAAAGATTTAACAGTCGATGACACACACTAACATTGCTTCCTTGCTGCTCCCAACACTGTGATGGGAATTTGCCTTGGTAATCAGTTGGCATGTGGAAGGAACTCAGACTGGTCCACCATCAAAGAAAGGTTAAAATGCCAGTTTTATGTGAAATTTAGGATGGCATCTTAAACTAAGATTCATGTCAGTGGCCATGTGACTTTTTGTCTAGCTATGTCAGTCTTCGACCCCTTGGATTTTACGTTTTTTCAAATCTAGACTCCAGTAGTAGTAGAAATCTACTACTAGATTTCTCTAGTAGTAGAAAGACTACTACTTTCCTTTCACTGATGTACTATAACATAGGGATTTATTATATGTTACAGAACATTATGACTAATGTATTTAAACCATGTAATAAACACAGCATCATACTTTTAATGAGGGCCACGATCAATTTCACTTAGACAACTGAAGTCTGGATGTGATAAAAAACTAGATGACAACTTATTACATGATAGTACCATTTAGAGTCGGATAAGCCTAGGTTCCATGGCCAGTTCTGCCCCTAACTAACCTTTTGATCCTAGGTTATTTAATCTCATCTTCTGGAAGATTGTGATCATTTATAACTCATGGAATTTTGTGAGGATCACAAGAAATAATGTGTACGAAGTGATCAGCATGGTACTTGTGCACAGTAAACTCAGTAAATGCTCACATTATTATTGCATAATACTAGGTAATGGGTAAAGATACGAGTTCTGAGAGAGCTTAGTTAATATGGTACTTAGGAGCACATTTAGAACACAGAATTATAATATAAAACAGCAGACAAGTGCTACAACAGGAAGAGAGTACTTTGAAAATTTAGGAGGGAGAGGTCACATTCTGCTGGAATCATGGAGATAGTATTTGAAATGGGTTTTACAGATGGGGTAGGAGTTCACTGGAAAGAGACGGGAGGGAGACAGGGACGTGAGTGAGGGAAGGACGCTGCATAAGGAGGTATACTAGCCTTGTACAAGTTCAAGGAATAGGGAGTGATTTAGTTGGCTAACAACTGTAGGGAATTAGAGGGGGAAAGGTTAAAAGCTGGGCTATGCCAGGCCTTAACTGCCAGCATGAAGAAAGTATGGTGTCCAGATTCAGTTGGTAAGGTATGGAGAGCGGGGTACTGGGGAAGTAATACTGAAAGGCACGCTTTACTTTCGTAGTTTGAGCTGGAATTGTGCAGAATGTAGTGAAATTTGTCTTCAAGCATTCTCTTCATAGGATAGGTCTTCTCTGAGACCCTGAATACTTACAATCACACGCGACTCACCTCTCTGGACGAGGTAGGCCTGCTGGTCAGGGTCACTTGTTCTTGCCCCATGACGGCTCTGCATCTCCATCAAAGACTGCCTACTGGGATAAAAAGTAACACACAGTGATGTTCTAAAATCCTGACATATGGCAACATTAAGCAGGTATTCAACAGTATTGGAAAAAAAGAGTTGAAAAAAGATATAAGGTCCATAAAAAACAGATCTTAAGAATTAACTTGAGGTTTAAAAAAATTTTTTTTAAAGATTATTTATTGGGATGCCTGGGTGGCTCAGCAGTTGAGCATCTGCCTTTGGCTCAGGGTGTGATCCCCGTCCTGGGATCAAGTCCCACATTGGGCTCCCTGAGAGGGGGCCTGCTTCTCTCTCTCTGCTTGTGTCTCTGCCTCTCTCTGTGTGTCTCATGAATAAATAAATAAAATCTTAAAAAAAAAAAAAGACTATTTGAGAGAGAGAGAGCGCAAGCAAGCACACACAAGCTGGGGTAAGGGCAGAGGGAGAAACAGGCTCCCACTCAGCAGGGAGCCTAATGTTGGGCTCGATGCCAGGACCTTGAGACTATGACCTGAGCCAAAGGCAAATACTTAACCGACTGAGCCCCTTAACCAGGTGCCCCTTAACCTGAGTTTTTTTTTTTAAATATATATTTTTTAAGATTTTATTTATTTATTCATGAGACACACACACACAGAGAGAGAGAGAGAGAGAGAGAGAGAGAGAGAGGCACAGACACAGGCAGAGGGAGAAGCAGGCTCCATGCAGGGAGCCTGACCTGGGACTTGATCCCAGGTCTCCAGGATCATACTCCGGGACTGAAGGCGGCACTAAACCACTGAGCCACCCGGGCTGCCCTAACCTGAGTTTTTAAATGTTATTGGCACTAGGACATAGTTTAGTGAAAGATACTAACAATTAAGATTTTAAAAATCAACTAGTAAATGACCAAACTGTCAACTGATAAGGGAATGGATTAAAAAAAAGTGGCATATTTCTGAAACAAGACAGTATAGAGCAATTAAAGAAAATGAAATATATCTGCAAGTGTATAACACACACATACACACACACACACCCTCAGAGTTCAAAATCACAATGTTATTTATATAAAGCAAGCTGTAGAACAATACTTGGTGATCACTTTGTAGCTTAAGCATAGAGAAATTAATATTACCTTGTTTCAAGACATGACATAGATATTGTATTGATACTACATAAAAGCATAAAACGGATGGGTATGTTACTCCCCAAAATCCAGGCAGTATGGGGCAAGGAGAGAAACACTAATGAAGGGTGGTGAACAGAGGAGCCTCCAACTTCGCCTATGACACCCTTTTTTCTTTTGATAAAATACACATGATGCAAATAAATATATGTAACTGTCAACTCTGGATAGGATACATCATGGTGTCATTTTATTCCCTGTATTTTTCTATGTCTCTGTTCCAAATTTTTCTCAAAGTGAAAATTTATATTTTTTAAAGATTTTATTTATTTATTTCATGAGAGACAGAGAGAGAGGACAAGATACAGGCAGAGGGAGAAGCAGGCTCCCTGTGGCGAGCCTGATGCGGGACTCAATCCTAAGACCTGGGGATAAGGATCTGAGCCAAAGGCAGGTGCTCAACCACTGAGCAATCAAGGAGCCCCTCAAAATGGAAACTTAAAAGAAAGAAGTAATTTGAGCAATATTTCCTTTTAAAGCTTATTACAGAATTGTTTAAAGTGTTAAGACTGTATGTCACTGACAACGGCAGGATAGGACTTTGGAACACATGTGGTCATGTTTATACAGCACGTCCAAAAGCAAAGAACTTATCATGTTCCTACAAGATGCTGCCAAGCTTCCTAAGTTATGCTGAGTGTCAGGTACACAATCAAGTGAAGTGTACTCAGGGTGATTTCTACAGCTCATCTTAAGCACCACCTCTGACAGGCCACCTGTCCTCAGCCTGTGCCCTGGGCTCCAGGTGGGTGCCCTGAGCCTTCCCGAGCCTTACCTGCCTCCATCTTCAAAAGCATTATTCTCTTTCAGCAGGATTGCCAGCTGCAGCGCCAGCTGTTCCTTTTCTTCATGTATCTTCTCTCTTGCTGCTCTTTCAGCATGAAAGTCAGAACAGTAAACCTCCATCTGATAGAAGGTAAAAGAGGCAGAAGTCACCACCTAGGCAAATGTAGATTCACCCACCTGGTGATGGGGTGCAGACAGAGTGCTGCCTCATATGATATGCCTTGTAAGTAATGGGTGCACATATTCCTGCTGGAAACCAGTGTGGCGACTGAGACTTTCCAACCACCTTCAGAGAGGAGACAAGTCGCGCGCGCATGTGTGAGCATGTTAGACAATTAGAACCTGACAATGACACTGATATAGGTGGTTTAAATACCACATGTAACATTTGTTCAGCAAGATTCTCTGGCCTTTTAAAAAAATAATATTCAAGATTAGCTTAATAGCTTACTTACTCTGCCAGTTATATTTATAAAGGCTGGTCTTAAATTTAATTTTAAATAATAATAATAAATAGATACTATTTATTAAATTCCAAACATGTACAAGGTTCTATGTTGGGTGCCTGTATTCCTACCTCATTTCACTTTATCAAAAAATTCTACGTAGCAATGTGGAATTGCTATGCTCATTTCGCATTTACAAGTTTTTTTTTTTTTTTTTAAAAAGATGCTTTTTTTTTTTTTTTTATGATAGTCATACAGAGAGAGAGAGAGGCAGAGACACAGGCAGAGACACAGGCAGAGGGAGAAGCAGGCTCCATGCACCGGGAGCCCGACGTGGGATTCGATCCCGGGTCTCCAGGATCGCGCCCTGGGCCAAAGGCAGGCGCCAAACCGCTGCGCCACCCAGGGATCCCCGCATTTACAAGTTTAACAGCGCTCAATCTTGGGTAAATTAGGTAAGTGATTAAACCAGCACTTGAACCAAGATTGATGCCCACATTCTATGCCATTTCCCACAATGGTAGCCAGCCTCCAAGATGGCTCCAGTGATCCTCACCTTTATGTGGTCCCCTTCCACAATGAATAGAGCCAACCTGTGTAACCACTAGGATATTGCAGAAAGGATGGTGTGTGGCTTGTCTTGTTCTCTTCTGGGTCACTTGTTGTAGGGGAAGCTCACTGACATGTCATGAGGGTGTGCAAGCTGCCTGTGTACACCCTGGAGGCCCACAGGGTGAGGAACTCAGGCCTCCTGCCCACAGCCATGTGAGCGTGCCAGCTTGGAAACAGATCTTGAGTACAGCCTCATGAGGGGCTCTGGGCCAGAATCATCCTGCTAAGCTGCTCCTGGATGCCCAACCCACAGAAACTCGAAGATAACAAATGCTTGTTGTTGTTTCAGCTGCTAAATTGGAGGATAATTTCTTTCTTTTTTAAATATTTTATTTATTTATTTATTTATTTATTTATTTATTTATTTATTTATTATTTATTTATTTATTTATTTCACACACAGAGAGAGAGAGAGAGAGAGAGAGAGAGAGGCAGAGACATAGGCAGAGGGAGAAGCAGGCTCCATGAAGGGAGCCTGACATGGGACTCGATCCTGGGTCCCCAGGATCACGCCCTGTGCTGAAGGCGGTGCTAAACCACTGAGCCACCTGGGCTGCCCTGGAGGGTAATTTCTTATCTAGAAATATATAAATATTATGGCGTGATATGATTTCCTGTTACAAAATTCTAAAGTAAAAATGAACTCAATAGTGAAATGAACATTACTCTAACACCAGTTTTTAGCTTTCCAGATTTAAAATGAGTTTTTTCCCCCAAAATTTTATGGTTCTAGGATAAAAATGTTTATCTCTAAAAGTAAAATCAATAAAAATTTAAATATTCTATCACAGTTTTAGTTACCAACCTCCCCTCACTACAACCATGAAATAAAAAGGTCATTTTAAGGGACTTCCTGCCATCTGTGAATGGTCCAACATTTTATGCTATCATTGATGCATCATGGGGTTTTTTGAATCAGATCTCAATTTGAGTTATAGTCTTACTTCTTTCTCTGATTAGCTTTAAGCCAGTCAGACCTGGGTCGTTCTGTCCATTCCTATACATGCCTTGCAATGACAACAGTGGCTCATGTTACAGGTGCTCAAAAAGCAGTGGCTGAATGAGTGAGAGTACCTATCAAAACACAACCAATTGGGGATCCCTGGGTGGCGCAGCGGTTTGGCGCCTGCCTTTGGCCCAGGGCGCGATCCTGGAGACCCGGGATCGAATCCCACATCGGGCTCCCGGTGCATGGAGCCTGCTTCTCCCTCTGCCTGTGTCTCTGCCTCTCTCTCTCTCTCTCTCTCTCTCTCTCTCTGTGACTATCATGAATAAATAAATAAAATCTTTAAAAAAAAAAAAAACACAACCAATGTCAGAAGGACAAAGGATATGACAACAATACCATGAGGTACTCAAATAAATGAATTGCTATAAAGGGCTTGGGTTGAAATTCTGATAATACAGGTAAGGGTAAGGATGTCGATCAATGGGGAGTCTGTTGATAGGAGTGAAAACTGGTACAACGACTTCGGAAAACTGTTGGCGACATCTAGTAACACTGAGTAATATGAGTACTCCATGAACCAGCCATTCCACCACTAGCGAGATAGGCACCCAACAGAAATGAACGCACAAACCAAACAAAGAGACAGGCACTAGAATGTCAGAGCAACGATAATCATAATGCTCCAAATTGAAAATAAGCTAACTACCTATCAACCATAAGTGGATAAATTCATTGAACTATACCCTTAAAAATTTGGTGCACTTTCCACACATGATATACTTCAATAAAACTTTTTTTTAATATATTGGTGGGAATTATATAAAATCCAAAAATATATTTTAAACACGATTGCTTTTCCAAATGAGAATACGATCAAGGTTGGCCTTACTCAATTCATGTTTCAGACCACAGCTTACCTGAGCCCTAAGAACGGTCATGGTTTCCAGGTCCTCCTCCTGCTTGGTGATGGTCTGCTTCATCTCATCCATCTGAAGCTGCTTGGAAGCCAGGGCCTTCTCTGCCAGTTCCAGTTTTTCACTTAGTTCTTGCAGAATCACCTTATCCACTTTTTCTGACTGAAAGAGACAAGATTATTCTAGAAATGGCTGTGAAATAATCCAATCTATTTTTTTTAAGATTTATTTATTTGAGAGAGAGAGAGAGAGCCCATGTGGGCATAAGTGAGGTCAGGAAGGAACAGAGGAAGAGGGAGAGTCTCAATCAGGCTCCGTGCCGAGTGCAGATCCCAACATGAGGCTTTGATCTCACAATCCTAAGATCACGACCTGAACCAAAACCAAGAGTCGGTTGCTTAACCATCTATGCCCCCCCAGGGGCCCCTAATTTAACCTATTTTAGTAAAATATTAAATGAAGTTTAATTTCTTTAAGTGATTGGCTTCTAAACTGTTCTGTTAATTAGCAATCAATGATAACTTACTCAGAAAATTGTATTCATTTAACTTATAGCTTGCAAATTACATTTTCTTAGTTTAAAACAATTTAAAAAAACCCACTGAAATAAGGGAAATAATAACAAACCCTGATCTCAGTGAGGTTGTAACTTGCTGATACTGTCATCTTCCCCACTGATATTACTGTTACTTGGTGAAGTCAGAGGAAAAGAAGAAACATGTTTATATTAAAAATTGGTCACCTCACACCTGTCAGAATGACTAGTGTCAAAAAGACAAAAAAGAACAAGTGTTGGTGAGGATGTGGAGAAAAAGGAACCCTGCTGGGCTGTTGGTGGGAATGCAAAATGGTATACCCACGGTAGAAAACAGTACAGAGGTTCCTCAAAAAGTTAAAAATAGAGCTACCCTATGATCCAGCAATCCCACTTCTGGATATTTATCCAAAGAAAATGAAAATACTAATTAAAAAAGATATATCCATGCTTATTTTTACTACAGCATTATTTACAATACTAAGATATGGAAGCAGCCTCAATATCCATCGAATAGCTGAATGGATAAAGATGTGATCTATACATGTACGCACACATAGATGTATCATTCAGCCATAAAAAGACTGAAATCTTGCCATTTGTGACAACAGGGATGTACTTAGAGGTCCACCTATGCTAAGTGAGGTAAGTCAGAGAAACAGACAAATACCATATGATTTCACTTATATGTGGAATTTGAAAAACAAAACATATAGAAACAAACATAAATACAGAGAATAAACTAGTAGTTGCCAGAGGAGAGGGAGATATGGGAATGAAGGGGACCAAGAGGCACATAACTTCTAGTTATAAAATAAATAAGTCACGGGGATGTATAGTACAGCAGAGGGAATATAGCTGACCCTTGAACAACATAGGGGTTAGAGCCACTGACCCTCTGCAGAGTCGCAAATTCACAATGTAACTTTCGACTCCCCAGAAACTTAACTAGTAACAGACTATGGTTGACAGGAAACCTTACCAATAATTTAGTGGATTAACACATATGTATCATATACTGTATTCCTACAATAAAGTTAGCTAGAGAAAAGATGTTATTAAGAAAACAACAAAGAAGAAAAAGACACACTTATAGTTCTGTATTTTAAAAAATCTGCACATTAAGTGGACCCGTGCAAACCCTTTCTATTCAAGGATCAACTGTACAGTCAATACTATTGTAATAACTTTATATGCTCACAGATAGTAACTACAATCATGAGCATTTCATAATGTGTATAAACATCTGATCACTATGTTAGACAATGAAAACTAGTATGATATTGTAGGTCAACTGACTTCAATTAAATACAAATAAATAAATAATGAAAAAACTTACTAGCTTCTAGAAAGGAACAATATTCTATCAAAAAAAAAAAAAAAAAAAAAGAAGAACAACAAGGATGTCTGAATGACCCAGTCAATTAAGCATCTGTTTCGAATCAGGTTATAATCTAAATGGTTGTGGGATTGAGTTCTGCATCACTGAGCTCTGCCCTCAACAGGGAATCTGCTTGAAAGATTCTCTCCCTCTGACCCTCCTTCCGCTTGTGCACACACTCTCTCTCTCAAAAGAAATACAACTTTAAAAAAAAAAAAGAAAAATGAAGAGTACATTTATAAGCATATTAAACTCAAAGACCCCCTTCTACTAATTCAAAGCTTCCATGATCTTCACTTATTTATCCCAGCTTTATCCAAGTAAAACTGACAAATTAAATTGTAAGATATTTAAAGTGAACAGGGTGACAATTTGATATGCATATGTAGCATGAAAAGGTTGACCCCACCCGGTTAACTAAAATGCCTATCACACCTCACAAATCCACCCATGTTTAAACTGCTGCACCACACTGGCATTCTATTAATGTAAGTTGCAATCTGGTAAATCCAGGGTCTCCAGGTCACTGACAGCAGCAAGCTAGCCCTGTAACAGCTCCATGGAGACAACCCCTCCAGTGGCAGCCCACAATCTTGCTGCACCCTGTTCCTGTGGGAGCCCACACTGGTAGCTCTCCTACAAACCCACCCTGTTAGAAATGCTAAAGGCTGTGGCACCAGGGAGGCTCAGTTGGTTAAGTAGCCAACTCTTTGATTTCAGCTCAGGTCATAATCTCAGGGTTGTGGGATCGAGCCCTGAGTTGGGCTCTGTGCTCCGCAGGCAGTCTGCTTGAGATTCTCTCTCCCTCTCTCTCTGCCCAGGCTCACCATGCTCTCTCTCTCTCAAATAATAAATAAATGTTAAAAAAAAAAAGAAGTGCTAAAAACTTACTCCCTGACTGTAGGACATTAGCACGATCTTTGCACATGAAGCAAATTATACACAGGTGGACCATCAGAAGTTCTACGCACTTAGACACAAGAAATCAACTATAAAACTGAAGAACAACCTTTGAAAAACAGACTCAAGGATTAACACAACTGCTTTACATATAAAAATGTTTACAGCCTGTTTGTTATGGGGCCATGAAAATAATTTTTTTCTATGAGTACCTCTTTCCTTTTCAGTTCCTCGATTGTTTTCAATGAATTATTGTATTCTTGAAGAAGCTTGTTATGTGTCAACTGGAGAGTGGCTAACTTGGACCTATTCAAAAGAAATTAAGAAACTGAATATTGGGGGGAAATATGATAAAAACTTAGATTTGTTCTTCAATCTTCTTCCGAGCATTCAACTAGCAAAATCGTCTCTCCTACCTTTACCATCTCACCACCTGCTGACATTTTCTTACTCTCAAAGAAAATATTTAAAAAAAAATCTATAGGTTACAAGGAACTTTAATAATGTTGTTATAGCAGAACAAATTTGATCTCCTCAGAAAAGTCTCTTAGTACTCCTTCAATTACATAGAAAAGTTTAAAGTTTGTTGTTAAATCCTAATTCCAATCTTATAAAAGTACTATTCTATCTTCTCCTAGCAAGGGGTCATTCAGTCATGGGATACTCACTTCTCCTCTTCGGTTTTAGCTTGCTCCATTTTGATTTCTGATCGCATGCTTTCCACTTGTAGCTCCAACTTTTTGTTGTTATAAACAAGCTCTTGCTTTTCATTCAGCTCTGATGGGGTTGCAGAATTTTTCCTTTCAAGGGTCTGACATCTAAGAAATATCAAATTTTCATGAGGATAAACAACACTCCTTTATTTCTCAGTGGCTTTTAAATAAATCCCAAGATTATGTAGCAAACACAGAGAAATTTAGGATTGCATTTTTCTTTTTTTTTTTTTTTTAGGATTTTTCATTTTTCCATTTTTCAAGGATATAACGGCAAAAAAAAAATAAAATATTTTATCCTCCTTGCTTCTTTACCAGAAGCAAGTAGTATTTCTAAACCCTCATGACTAAACATTAAAAAAAAATACAGATTTTTTTTTTTGAAAAGAAATTTACACAATTTTGAACCCTTATGCTTAACATTAAAAAAAGTGCAGATCTAAGACCACACAAGCTATGGCCCGCTTGGAATAACTGTCTTCAGTAGTCACGCAAGTATATTTTTGTTGGTCAGATATAGTCCAAAATAGTAATTGGCTAAAGATGCTTTTCATATAGTGATCCATGGATATCTGCAATATTTTAAGAAGTCTGGGTTCCCTTAAGCACAAAGAATATGACTTCTGGCGAGGATTTAATAAGGGAAAAGGAAGCTCCCTAAGTTCAGAAAGAGAATTTCAATATAATAATAGCAAATATGAACTCATGGTTGCTATATGCAAGGCGTTAATGCCAAGCATGTTAAACATCTCAATACAATATTATGAAGTAGGGATAACAACACGCGTACGTTTTACAAATGATAAACTAGGCTCACAGAGGCTTAATATATAATTTGCCCAAGGTAATACCACAGATAAATTCCAGATCCATATGTCAACTAAGTCTGTTTGTCCAAAGTCCTTTAGCTGCTAGGCTGTGCCAGATTACCATAATACTGTAGCTCTAAGGCAACGTACACTCATGTGTTGTGCTGGATATATGTTTGCCAACTAATCCAAAAGAACAACATCAACTTAGCTTTTCTAAATTTCAAGTAATTTGCTACATCAAGAAAAACAAGCAAATGCAAAGGTCTCAGTTTAAATATTAGCCTTCATAATTGACTAAAAATGAATTTTGTCCTCAATAAATCTCACTCAAGTTCTTCCTTCTCTTTGGCAGTTTTCATTTATGTTTGCTTACATCAATATTGTCAGCTCACATAAGTCACAGAAAACTGGGCTTACTGCTTTTTTACAGGTCCTCACAGAGACTCTAGTACGCATAACAAACATCTCTGAACAGCAGAATCAGATTTCCCTGGGCCCCATCCCCCTATCCGCAAGTATTTCATATTTATAAATGAACCTGTACATTAATCTTGATGTTAGCATTTTCTGAATTCATATTTTAATTAGGTTTCTATTTTTCTTTGGGTAACATAGTAACAAAGCCTTATTTTTACACATAGTAATACATTTTGTAAAAATGTCCATTTTCTGAAGGGGAATAAAATTCATCTCTCATTCTTACTTCTCTTGAAGTCTCTTCTTCATTAACTCAGCCTCACTGAGTTTTGTATGTGCCTCTTGAAGCTCCTTAAATAGGGTTGTCACCTGACGGTTCAATGTCTCCACTTCACTGCCAACCTGTCATTCAAGAAATTCCAAACATGCACAAGTGATTCATATCAGAGATTAAATGACTCTCTTTGTGGGAAAATAGAGTGAACCATTAGTATCCAATGAAGACCGGTGATTAAATTTTGGACAATCAATGCCCTAAATATCTTACATGAAAAGAAATGTTTTAGATACAACTCTGTTCCCTTATATGTTTACATTTACTAATTACAGATAACATTTTACATTTCATAATATGTAATTTACATATATAATCACTAATACATCTGGCAATATTTATATATAAACTGTTTTTCTTACATAACTGATCAATTTGGATGCACTGTCATAACTGGTTATCTCTTGATCTCAGTGTTTGAAATGTTCTCTGGTCTCTCAAAGTAGGAGACTCAGCCCAGAGCATGGCATATAGTAGGCATGCAACATATATTTGCTGAATAAATGAACTGGCTAAAGTGAGCATCTTACATAAATGTCTTTCATGTGGATGACTGCGGCACTTAAAACCTCCTGGCTTCGTCAACCTTCCCTTAGCTTAAGACTGTGTGACAGGCTCCAATGCACATCTCTGAGTTGCCACAGAACACTGGCTACAGAAACATAAACCTTTTCATTCAAACTATTTCATTCAAACCAGTAGTAGGGTAGAATCAAGGTCTTTCAATTTTATCTCAAGTTTCTGGGTCATATTCTCAAGTGATCTCATTATAAAGTGGACAAAATTGCTTTCTTTGCTGGTGGATCTGTTCATTCACGAAGTTAGGAAAGAAAATCAGTCATGAAGAGTTTAGAGATAGGGTCGTCTGGGCAGCCTACCCAGTTGGTTGGGTATCTGACTTTTGATTTGGGCTGGGGTCCTAATCTCAGGGTGGTGAGATGGAGCCCTGTGTGGGCTCTGCCCTCTGAGGGCAGTCTGCTTGGGATTCTCTTTCTCCTTCTCCCTCTGTCCCTCCCCCTGACTCACGCACACTCTTGCTCTCTAAAATAAATAAATCTTAAAAAAAAAAGAAGAGAGGTATGATTCCCTACAATGACTGGGATAGGAACACATCTCACTACAATTTACTATGGATGAAATTCAAATCAGAACAAGGAAATATGAGAGAAACAGAATATATCCAACATTAAAATTATTTCTGTTTCTAAAGCTAATAACAGCACAAGACTTGACTTCAGATATGACTCTTATGTACAATGGCGGTGTGACAACAGCCTTAGAACTTAAGTACCCACAGTTTCTGGGCCTTTCTCCTCTTCTTTCTCTTTTTCTGTGCTCTCCTCTGTCTGGGTCTCAATCTCAGAACCACCACTGGCTTTCTTTTCAAAATATAAAACTCTGAAAAATACAGAATATGTTAAAGTTACTTTCTCTTTGGCTTTAAGAGGAATAACAATTGCAGAAACACTAAAAAGAACATTGTCTGAAATTTGGATAAAGGATCAAGGGCTTCAAAATCTCTCTACATTTACTCTATTAACCTTTCTGGGCTTAGCTTTTCATCCTAAAATTGGCTAGACAGGAGTTAAAGCATGAATTCATGCAGAGGCAAAAGATGGGCATAAATCATCACAAACACTGAAAAACACTGCCTCTTTCTGTGTATTCAGTAATACACAGAAATATTTTTAAAATCTGTCTTTGTGTGTATGTACCTGCATGCATGTGTGTTACATGAGTGTGTCCCTTTATAAGGATTCAGCAGAGAAAGGAAAAATAGACAAAAAGTACCAACATTCTTATACTGAATAATAACCACCTGAAGGCCAGCCCAACAGAAATGCAAATGAAAGAAGAGATTTCTAGTTAAAAACGGTGAACTGAATATATTTTTCTCCCACCTAGATGCCACCAAAATGACTTTTAAAAAGCCATATACAGGGGCACCTGGGTGACTCAGTGGTTGAGCATCTGCCCTTGGCTCAGGTCATGATCCCAGGGCCCAGGGGTTGAGTCCCCCATCTGGCTCCCTACAGGGAGCCTTCTGCTCCCTCTGCCTATGTCTCTGCCTCTCTCTCTGTCTCTCATGAATAAATAAATGAAATCTTAAAAAAAAAAAAAAAAGCCATAACATACAAGAACAAAGAGAAAGGGAGAGAAAATAACAGCAAGATTTAGGGGGCATGGCTATGAATGAATTGATTTGGCAGCCCAGTAAGGCTAGGTCTGAAGCCATAGCAGGGAAAGCCAAGATATAATCCAATTGACATTATGGTGACCCGAAGGCTCAGGAGTCAGTGACATCAGATTCCTCTGGACATGGGGACAAAGGTGGAGCCTGTTTAAGAGGGACTAGAAGGGGGCAGCCCCAGTGGCCCAGTGGTTTAGTGCTGCCTTCAGCCTGGGGTGTGATCCTGGAGACCCGGGATTGAGTCCCACATCAGGCTCCCTGCATGGAGCCTGCTTCCCCCTCTGCCTGTTTCTCTGCCTCTCTCTCTCTCTCTCTATCTATCTATCTCTCTGTATCTGTCATGAATAAATAAATAAAATCTTAAAAAAAAAAGAGAGGAACTAGAAAGGGTGCTCAGTCAGTTGGGCATCTGGGTAGCTCAGTCAGTTGGGCATCTGACTCTTGATGTCAGGGTGGTGAGTTGAGGCACCATGTTGGGCTCCAAGCTGGGTGTGGAGCCTACAATGAAAGAATATCACAAAATAAAAGGTTTCTGGGTTGAGATGTTAGAGATGAGAAGTGGGTTCTTCCATAAGGGGAACTGACACACAGTTACACACAGAACACTAAGACCTTCACCCACCTTTTTCTACTCATCTCAAGAACTTCAACATCTTCCAGGCAGGAGGCTGGAAGAGTCTCCTCTGTAGTATGTAACCAGGATAAGGGAAAAGATTTAAATTTTTTAAAGAAATAATTAATTAATTAATTTATTCATTCATTCATTTAAAGATTTTATTTATTTTTTCATGAGAGACACAGAGAGAAAGGCAGAGACACAGGCAGAGGGAGAGGTAGACTCTCTGTGGGGAGCCTGATGCGGGACTTGAACCCAGGATCCTGGGATCACGACTTGAGCCAAAGGCAGATGCTCAACCACAGAGCCACCCAAATGCCCCAAGATTTAAAATTCCTGATGTGGGGCTTCCCCAAGGAAACCTCCCAGCCAGATCTCCTTAGATGTGCTCAGCTTCTAACACCCTATAATTCTGCTAAATCTGGTCAAACAGCCAAGATTGCCAGACACTTAAGGAAAATATTAATATGAAACAGAAAAAGTAACTTACTGAAAATAGAAAATGCCAGTGGAGGGAAAAAGTCAAAATAGTATCACTAATATCCTTAGAGATAGGAGGAAACATTATAACCACAAAAAGTAGAACACAGTAAAAAGGAACATTCAAAGGTTCTCGCTTGCAAAAAACAGAAGATCAAAGTTGGTCAAATCTAGCAGAAGGGGAAAAAAGAGAGAGATAAAAGGAACAAGGAGCTAAGAAAATTAGAAGAGATCCAATTCAAAATACTAATAATGCCAGAAAGAGAGAACAAAGAAAACTGAGGGTAAGAGATTATCACTAAATTAATTCAAGATCATGTTTCAAGAACTGAAGGACATGAGTTTGCAGAACGAAAAGCCCAAGTGTGTCCAGAATAAACAGATGAAAAACGGGCTCAAACCAAAGCACATGAGAAGTCTCATTCCCAAAGATGAAGAACCAGGATGGCAGTGGGTCTCTCAGCATTAAGACCAGAAGCTGGGACACAATGAAGCAATGTTATTGAAACGTGGAGGTAAAATCTTATCCAATTACAGAATTTTATACCCAGCCAAACTATCCATGAAGTATAAAGGCAGGAGAGATTTTCAGATATACAGGTCTCAGAAAATATACTGCCCATATGTTCTTTTTCAGTAAGTTAGTGGAAATGTAGTGAACTGTGTTTGAAAAAAAAAACACAAAAAAACATTCAAAAAAGAGTAGGAAAGACAATGGATTCAGGAAACAGGTGATGGAACACAAGACAGTGAAGGAATTCCTTAGGGTGAAGGTAGAGGGAGATGCCAAGATGATACCATGTGGCAGGACCTAGAAAGCAAGTAGGTCAGACACCAGAGAGAATACCACTAGACTCCTAACATGTCTGAATGTAACTGAGCAATTTCTCCATTGGGGAAGAGCATGGAGAAACCATGCAAATTTTAAAGATGTAATTATGCATAGAAGTAAAAAAAAAAGTTCCATAAGAAAAGGAAAAGTGTTCAAGGCACAGAGTTCAACTGAGTACTCCCTGTGTGTGCCTAATAACGTAAACACTGGGTAGTTATCTAACTGAATTTCAATATAGCCAATTTTGGAAATGGAACAGGTAAGCTGGGTCCAGGAGCATCTGTGGTATGTGAGTTCAGCTAATTGTGTGTTACAATTCAGTAGGATTTAAGTCTGGTGCATGGAGGTAATTTAAGTCTGGTGCATGGAGGTAAGTATCAAAATAGCTAGAGCCATTGCAAAGTGCCAGACCTAGCTGGTGCACAGGCATTGTTTCAGGCTAAGGCAGGCTAACTGGTGCACAGGCACTGTTTCATTAAGACAGGCTTAAATGGGTTAAGAGCCAGCTGCGGCAGGGTTGATAGATGAGCCTTTTTCATGTCACTCAAGCATGACCTAGGGTTCTGATCTACATTTGAATGATCATTTATTTTACTTTCCTAGGGCAAATTTTCATCTTGGACTGACTGTCTCTGCTACCTCTTGATTCTCTTGCTATGCACTTTCCCCCTCTTTACTTGCTATCAGTTCAAATTTGTTTAGAAAATGCAAATTACATGAAATACTAACCCTGGAAAACAATGAGAAAAAAACCTCAATCTATGATCCCTTTTCCCCACAAGTCTCCTAAAAGTTATCAGAATAAATTTTATACTGTCTATACCCATTTGTTGTGATTCATGAAAATAGTTGAAGACTCACTTGTCTGAGAGAGAGACATGTTGGGTCTTAAAATACATTTTCATTGTATCCTATACAGCCTGGAAAGCAAGCCAAGTTGTCCAGGTATCAGGGGTTTAATTTCTTGGTTTCGGGCCTATCTCAGCAAGGGAGAAATCACCATTCTGGTACCCACCCAGAGAACATGAAGTCTTGTTAACTACTGTTGACTTGCCAGTTACCAAATACTGAGAGAAGGCTGGCTTACAGAGTAGAAATTTAATACTATTGAGAAAGGGACCCTTTACAGGTGCTTAAGGTGGGAGAATAAACAGAGCCATCTCAAAGGCATGCCTGACTTCCTAGTGCTATCTGAAGAGCTATAGCTGCAGAGAGAAGGCTATAATTATTCTGAAAGTAGGAATTACATACATCATATGAAGGAGGTATAATTAGCAAATTCCTAAGTTGACACTTTCATCATGAAAGCTAATAATGTTGTCTAAGTATGCATGAACTACTGGCTAAACTTGACTTCTGAGAATGGTGGATAGAACACAGGTGGAGTAAAGGTGCTCACAGAATACAAACATGATTACCTCCATGCACCAGACTTAAATTACCTCCATGCACCAGACTTAAATCCTACTGAATTGTAACACACAATTAGCTGAACTCACATACCACAGATGCTCCTGGACCCAGCTTACCTGTTCCATTTCCAAAATTGGCTATACTGAAATTCAGTTAGATAACTACCCAGTGTTTACGTTATTAGGCACACACAGGGAGTACTCAGTTGAACTCTGTGCCTTGAACACTTTTCCTTTTCTTATGGAACTTTTTTTTTTACTTCTATGCATAATTACATCTTTAAAATTTGCATGGTTTCTCCATGCTCTTCCCCAATGGAGAAATTGCTCAGTTACATTCAGACATGTTAGGAGTCTAGTGGTATTCTCTCTGGTGTCTGACCTACTTGCTTTCTAGGTCCTGCCACATGGTATCATCTTGGCATCTCCCTCTACCTTCATACAAACATGCCGATTATTCATAGGTAGTAATGGTCTTCTTCAAAGTGGAACATCTTCTCTTTAAAAACCAGTTGTGGTAATTAAGGTGTAAAAAGGGTGCTTTTATTTACCTTACCATCTATCTATGCATGTTACTATATTTCGGGATTTGTCTAAAAGATAGGATGAATATTTTGCTCTATTAGAATACATGGCCCTAGTCTCCTAGAAGTCAACCTTTGAAATTTTCTAAGGGACAACAGTAGGATATGATGTAAACCCCTAGGATTGAACAGCCAGCATGCCCTCTGTAGCTTTTGAAACAAGCTATCAAATAAGTTATTGGACCACTGCTGATGTGTCTTCCAGGTTAACCTCATCTGAATAAATAACTTATGTTTCATATTTTAGGAAAAGATCTTTTTATAGTTAAAAATTTTAACTGCTTCAGGTGCCTGGGTGGCTCAGTTAAACATCTGACTCTTGGTTTTGGCTCAAGTCATGATCTTGAGACACTCTCTCTCTTGCCCTATGCCCCCACCCCCAATAAAGAAATCTTAAAAAAAAATCTAAGTTGCTTCAGTTAGAAAGTGCTAATTCTTACAGTGCTATAATTTTAAGATTAACAAGCCATTTATAATGTCTGAGAGAATTAATTATGTCATAGTATATTTATGATTAAATGTTGCAATCACGGGAACCCTATTGCATAACCTTTCCCATGTCTTACATGGTTTAGCATTTTGCATTTCTTTTTTTTTTGCATTTTGCATTTCTAAAAAGTGCATTTGCACATAAGAATTCATTGACTTCACAACTCTATAACACAGATGAATTTTACTCCAAAGTAAGTGCATATGTGTATACACGTATACCACATTCTATTAGGCCAGTATTTCCCTTCTACCAAAACCAAAGACATCACAAGGCAAGAAAACTATGGATTGATACCCTTTATGAATAAAGATGTAAAAATCCTTAACAAAATTCTAGCAACCCAAACTAGCAACATATAGAAAGGATTATACATCATGACCAAATGGGATTTACCCATGAATGAAAGGCTGGTTTAACATATGAAAATCAATAAGTGAAATACATCATATTAATAGAAGTTTAAAAAACCCACGTAATCATCCCCATAGACATGGAAAAAGTGTTCCACAAAATTCAAAACCTGTCATGATAAAAAGTGCAACAAACTAGAAATTGATGGGAGCTTCTCAACCTGATAAAAGCATCTATGAAACCTTACAGCTAATATATACTTCGTAAAAGCACTTTCCCCCTAAGATCAGGAACAAAACAACCATGTTGTATTTAACATTTCTCCACTTGTATTTAACATTGTGTTAGAGGTTCTAGCCAGGGAAATCATGCAAGAAAAAGAAATACAAGGTACCCTTGTTGGTAAGAAAGAAGTAATACTTTCTCTTTGAGTATGATGTGACCTTATATAAAGAAAATGCAAAGGAATCCACTGAAAAAACTATTAGTGCTGATAAATGATTCTAGCAAGGTTTCAGGCTATAGGATCAATGTACAATATATAAAAAAGTTGTGATATTTCTATACACAAGCAAAGAATATTCCAAAAATGAAATTAAGGAAAAAAGTTGTGTATTTCTGTACACAAGCAAAGAATACTCCAAAAATGAAATTAAGGAAACAATTTCATGTATAACAGCACTAAAAAGGCTAGAATACATAGTAACTAATTTTGAAAAGTAGCTTAAGGCCTGTATACTGAAAATGACAAAACATCATTGAAATACATTACAGATGACCTAAATAAATCTATGCGTTATCTTCTATGGATCAATTGATTTCATATTATTAAGATGGCAATGCTCCCCAAACTGAACTCCAGATTCAATGCAATCCCTAACAAAATCTCAGCTGGTTCCCCCCACCCCCAGAAATTAGCAAACTTATCCTAAGATTTATACAGAAAAACAAGAAACCCAGGATAGCCAAAATGATCTTTCAAGGTTGGAGAACTCATACTTCCTGATTTCAAAATTTACTACAAAACAGTAGTAATTGAAATAGTGTAGTATTAGCAAAGGATAGACATATACATTAAAGGAATAAAATTGAAGGTTTAGATATTAATCTTTACATTTACGACCAACTGATTTCCACCAAGGGTGTCATGACAGTTCAGTGAGGGAAAGAATGGTCTTTTCAATAAATGGTATTAGTGCTGCTGGATATCCACAGACAAAAGAATGAAGTTGGACCCCTATCTCACATCATACACACAAACTCAAAATAGATCAGAGCCCTAAATGTAAGAGCTAAAATGAAAAAGCTCTTAAGAGAAAATATAGGAGTGAATCTTTGTGACCCTGGATTAGTCAATGGTTCATTAGAAAAAACACTAAAAGCACAAGTGACAAAAGAAAAATAGATAAGTGGACTACATCCAAAAAAACTTTTTGTGCTGTCAATGATAGCATCCAAGAGGTAAAGAGGCAATCCACAGAACGGGAGAAAGTATTTACAAGTCATATACCTCATAAAGGATTTGCATCTAGAATAGATAATGAACTCTTATGACTTAGTAATGAAAAGGAAATCCAACTTTTTTAAATAGGCAAGGGACTTCAATAGATATTTCTTTTCTTTTATAGATATTTCTTCATAGAAGATCTATAAGTGACCTACATGAAAAGATGCTCAACATTATCAGTCACTAGGAAAATGAAATCAGAATCGCAATGAGGTACCACTCTAACTCCATGAGGATGGCTATAATCAAGAAGACAATTACAAGGGTTAAGAAGGATGTAGAGGAAAGTAGGACCCTCATATGTTTCTGGTAGAAACATAAAGCGGCGCAGTCACTGTGGAAAACAGCTTGGTAGTTCCTCAAACTATCAAACACACAGTTGCCAATGACCCAGTAATCCCACTCCTGGGTAGATGCCCCCAGGGGATTAAAAAAAATGTCCACACAAAAAACTGCATGAATGTTCAGAAGTAATATTAAGTGGGAACCAAAATGTTCACAAAATGATGAATAAACAAGATGCTGACTAGTCACACAATGGTCTATTACTTTGCAATGAAAAAGGAACTGAAGAACTGATACAATGCTACAACATAGATGAACTCTGAACACATGACGCTAAATAAAGTCAACCACAAAAGACCACATATTAAATGGTTCCATTTATATGAAGTCTTGAGAAAAGGCAAATCTTGGAGACAGAGAACTGATTACTGGGAAGAATGAGGAATCAGTGCCAATAGGTCCTGGGTTTCTTATCTGGAGGAAAAAATGTTCCAAAATTATCATGTGGTAATGGCTGCAAACCTGTGAATATTCTATACACAAATGGATGGATTATTTGGTGTCTTAATTCTATTTCAACAAAACCGTTTAAAAAAAAAGCAATGTATGCATACTTTAGAGTTACCTATTTCATACCTTTCTTTGGCTTCCTTGAGTGCAGTTTTAAGCCTCTCCACCTTCTGGTTTTCCTCCCTTAGACAAAGCAGGAGCTGGCTCACAGTTAATTTCTCAAATTCCAAATAATTCCTTGCACCTTCTGTAGATTTGTTCCTACATCAAGAACAGTATAAAGATTAACAGGTTTTCATCAGAAAACACCAATGTCAAAGTGTCTAAGAATGTAACAGGAACCAACATAAAGGAACTTCTTTCCAGAACACTCTCCAAATAATTCTCATTTACAGACCAAACGCAGTTGGCCCTGTGACCACTGGGGCCATACTCCTCTGTGCTTTCCAAGAAAGGAGTGGGGGCTCTCGGGTAGGCTCACTTTGCATGCGCACGCTCACTTTCTCCAAATAGCCAGTGTGCCCATAACATTAGAACCCAGTACCCATGAGAATGGTGGAGCAGAGGTGGCCCTGGTTTCTTGTGCCCGGCCTTCCTACAGAAGAGGAAAGTCACACAAAGTCTACGAGCAGGCGTGCAGCCTGGCGACATGCGGACCACCAGCCTTTCTCTAACTTGATATTCTCAAGTTAGGAGAAGAAAATAGTGTTTGTTTTTGATTTCATGTAATTACAGCAGAGAAATATAGGCACTGTTGATAATGTACAATATTTTCCTTGTCTTTGAAATCTGATTACATCAAGAAGCTGTTGGATGATAAACAAAACCAGGACCACCGGTGCAGTAACTACACTTCCCGGGTGACTGCACCGATGCTCATGGCACCTACTCCAGTTCACACCTCTTATAAACAGCCGGGATTAAATCCCAGTTCCAGACTCTGAACTCCATACCCAGAAATCAATCTCTGCCTCCTTAATATATTTTCAAATGAGGTAAGGAAGCTGTTATTAAAACATAACTGTGGCTCAGGGCACCTGGTTGGCTCATTTGGAGGGGCGTGGGACTCTTGATCGTGAGTTCAAGCCCCACGCTAAGTGTAGAGATCACTTAAAAATAAAACCTTAGAGAAAAAAAAAACAAACCTGTGGCTTAAAAGAGGAAGTGGTTTTGGCAGGTTGATATAAATGACGAGGAAGTGGCTTGGAAATTTCAAACAGGGCTTTCTTCCTTCCCACCACTTCCAGGAAAGTCTTTCGATATTAAAAAAGCAATACAGGGGAAAAGCTGAGGAACTGCTAACTAAGCTAGGGAGTAACTTTCATTTATACCAACTGCCCTGTTTGATGATAGAATACTAACACTTATTTTCTCCCTGATGCAAGGGCTTGGGAGCATAAGTGGGGAAAAAAAAACTAGCCCATTTTCATGTTTTATAAGAACATTCGTCAAGTTATAGAAAAAAAGATACTAAAAGCCTTAGAAAAGATTCCTAGAGAAATTCTCTGGTAACTGTCTCTTTCAAATAGACTAATACAACAGTAACCTGCTTACATGGGATGAGTCAATAGCCTGCAATGGGGAGAGGCTCAAATGCCCAGCTCCTTTGCCATCTCTTCCTCCAAGCCCCTCTGCCATTTAAGATGTATGCTACGTAATATCTACTGGGAACAGGTCAACTTGAGACGCCACGGGTAAGACATCTGGCCACTGGGTAAGGCGGTGACTCAGAACACTCGCAGTCCTCACTAGAGATTACTCAGTATCGGTCACCTGGGCTTATCCTTGGGAATGAACAGGGAAGACAAAATGATAACATCCCACTTATCGAGCTGGACAGCCTGGTCCAGGTCAAATTGTGCTGATAAACAAATCAGGAAGCAGGAGTCTTTTGATGAAGGACAAGTTTGTCTTCACTTCTCATCTTATGGCAGATGAAATGCCTCTCAACAGAGTGGTGAGGGTTGTTAGCCCACAAAGGCATCACACATAGTGTTTATTCTCTGCCAGTTTGGGCTGCAACACCAAATCACATTCAAACCGACATTCTTAAAAGGCATAAATTAGTAAGAATCAACTTGTGCAGCCAAGATGTTTGACCTCCCAGTGGCGAGCTGCAAGTGACAAGACTGCCCGAGGGTGTCTCCGACGGCCCTAGCCCTTCTTCACATACGTGTCAACGGAATCAGTTCTCGTGGGACCAGGACTTGTCCTGATTTCTCTCACTGCCACATCTGCTTCTCCTTCCTGTAAAGGCAGAAATGAAAGTGCTTTAACATGATAATGTCTCCAAGACAAATTATGAAAGAGAAAAAGGCAAAAGATCAAGAATTTGATGACCTGCAACCCAAGGAACCTACCAACATTTAAATGCGAGATGTTTAACCAAGGTCAAGGAAATGGAATGGAAATCTACCCTTCTTCCCTCACCCTGCACACCCTGTCAGGATTATAAATATCTAGGCCAAGGTGTGAAGATTGGTGTCTCATCCAGAATAGTCAACCTGACCCCAAACACATGAAAGCTTATCTCCTCCCTCTCCTTGGCAGGTCCCTTCTCTCTCAAGTTAAGGTCATATAGAGCTAGTGACAACTCCACACGCCTTCCCTGTACAGGCCTTTAAAATGCAAAATGTCAGAACTTGCTGAAGCAATGCTGAAAAAGAGGCTGTTTTCTGTGGGCAAAGCTCCCAAAGCACAAAGTTGGCTCCTATCAGAAATGTGAACACATCGTGGGCCACTTAAGGAACAAGAAGTCTAAGACCAGTTAAATGATTTGAAAGACACTTATATTTTAATGAGCTAGCAGGAAAATCTTCCAAAAATGCACAAAGATGGTTCTAGATAATTCTGAATGTGTACATTCTTCCTAAATCTTGGGCAATGTTTTCTAGTTCACAGAAGCCAGGCAAGAAAAGCATGTTTACACTAAAAATAACTGTCAGTCATCAGATCAGTGAAGCAGCATATTATGCTAACTGTGCACCTCAAAGGAAGAAGCCTCATTTGGAAACTTCTCATCTGTTCTTTGGCCTCCTTGAATTTTGCCAGTTATTTGCAAAAGGTAAAAGCTATTTGATCAAACTTGTGTTTCATCATCTTTGGTTGTCTACAGAAGTGTGCTTTCCATCTGGTATTTCAATTCTCCTGATTTCAACTGCTTTGAAGACACCCAAAGATTTATTAGGGGGCATGGGGAGCCGAGGTATTAAGTGCCCTTTCCCCAGGCTGTTACTCTTTAGTGCAGCAAACGAACTGGAAGGCAAAGGAAGTCATACGCTAATAATTCCAACACACCCAGGAGTTTGGCTTTTTACAAGCTCCCCAGATATTATCTACAAGGTACATGCTTCTTTCTCAGAGGCGCTATCTCTTTTCCTATGTCAGATGTGCAGTTTGACAAAGCTAAAATGCCACAGTGTGTATCACAGAAGGTCTAATCCTTGTTTTTCTCCCTCACTATTCATGTAGCGACCATCACCTAGCTGCCCTGCTCTTCATTTAGCGGGACCACCCACACACCCAGACTCGGTCACAACAGATGCTACTCATGCGTTCAAGAATGGCCCAGCGCACACCACGTCACTGATCTCACTTCAGTTTTGGTTTCACCAAAATGTGTCAGATGCCGTGGGCTCCCAACTCTGCTCCCGGAGGTGCCCGGGCAGCTGCTGTCAGAAGCGGGGGCAAAGCCAAGGTGGACCCTCAATCACAACCCCAGCGGTTCTGCTCACTCTTTTCTCCACTTCTTGTTTTTAATAAACTGAGGTTCCTTGTAAGGCTGGTCTGAAAAAAGGGTTCTATTATTAACAAGTGTCTTAAAGGGCAGCCCCAGTGGTGCAGCGGTTTAGTGCTGCCTGCAGCCCAGGGTGTGATCCTGGAGACATGGGATCGAGTCCCACGTTAGGCTCCCTGCATAGAGCCTGCTTCTCCCTCTGCCTTTGTCTCTAAATCTCTCTCTCTCTCTGTGTCTCTCATGAATAAATAAATAAAATCTTAAATAAAAAATCTTTAAAAAAAACTGTCTAAAAGTCAGTTCACTGCACTTGCTCAGGATTCTGCTCATCTAAGTGCAATGCCAGACACAGCTGAGGACCTGGTCTGAAAAAGTTTATGTTTTCTGTTTTTTTTTTAAGATTTTATTTATTCATGAGAGAGAGAGAGAGAGAGAGAGAGAGAGGCAGAGACACAGGCAGAGGGAGAAGCAGGCTCCATGCAGGGAGCCCGATGTGGGACCCGATCCTGGGTCTCCAGGATCACGCCCTGGGCTGAAGGCGGCACCACCCGGGCTGCCCTCTTTTGTTTTTTAGGTCAGACATAAAATGTCTAATTTGCCAGGACCTATGGGAAGGAAAAAGAAACTATCTCTTTTGTCATAAAAGGTAATCAATTGTCTTCCATTTCAGCCATGATAAACCTCACGAGAATTATATTACACTATTTTTTTGGGAGACAGAGGGAGAGAGTGCTTATGTTTGCGCGTGAGCAGGGGTAAGGACAGAGGGGGCGAGAGAATGCCAAGCAGGCTCCACACTCCAAGCAGGATCTCATGACCCTGAGATCAGGACCTGAGCTGAAATCAGGAGTTGGATGGACATTTAACTGACTGAGCCACCCAGGTGCCCCAGGATTATGTGCTACTTAAAAACAAGAGCCAATTTATCTTGGCGATGTTGATGTTGAAACTTCTCCACTTTTTGGCTTCCATGTGTTGAAGAGACATAGAGTGTAATCTAGGTGTCTAGGTGAGGTTCTGTAATTTGCTTAAAACTGAATCAAAGCTGGGACACTCACAGCTATCCTGATTTCCACAAAGGAGTCTTCCGAGGGGCCGCCTGAGTTCAGCTTGAGCTGGAGTTCAGACACAATCCCCAGCAGATCGGCCTTTTCAGCTTGAAGATAGGCCACCTGGGTCTTCAGCTGTTCCACTTCCTGGTCTGCTTCTGCCTTGGGGGCTTTGAGGTCCCCAGCCGGGTCCTGGAAATGACAAAAAGAAAGTGAATCAAACTCACACCTGGCCATCACACTCAAGTGTCCCCACACCCACTGGCAAGGCAACAATGCCTTATGGTAGACAATTCTAGCCTTTTCTTGGAGATCTATATTGATACATCAATTCTAATGGAAAATTTTACATTATTTTATTATAGCCAAACAATAGAAAGTTAAAATAACCTCATGCCAAGAAAGAGAAGCTTCCTCAGCCCACAGAATAATCTGATAGGAAAATGACCAATCGGACTTTGTCAATGGTAGACTGTTAAACTGTAGTCCAAAATGTCAAAAAGGACAAAAAGCTACCAGAATCAACCTCTTGCCTTTTCTTCCTCTCCCACAGATGCAGACCCAACCCTACTCTCCCCATACTTATCATGGACAATCAGAAGCCAAAGGACCAAAATATTTCATTACTTGATACATGAATGGCAAAAGACCATGAAAAGTCCAAAATTCTCTCAGGCATGCAAGCTGGTGGCTATCATACTCTATGATGGTGTTTTTAGGTTGCTAAAAGTAACCCTGGGGAGAATAAGAAAACTGAACATTCAGAGGGTGCTACCAAAGGTAAAAAAATTAACTTTCAGCCTATATAAACATTGGTAAGTATTCATATTTTACTAACACCAGTATGTATTGTGTTCCTCATTACAATTATTGCACATGACAAAGTTGTCAGAGATGGACCCTGTTTACATGAAGTGTTTTCACTCCGGGGTAGAGTAAACAGATTCCAGTCTACACCCTGCTAATCCCTGTGTGTGTTGCCTTGAGAAGATTCACTTAATGTCTTGGGCTTGGTTTTCTTGAGTTAGGAAGATGAGGTGCTACATGGTCTCTGTGGTACCTTCCAGCTGTGACCTACTAGGCAGGCCTCTCTGATTTCCTCCTCAGGAAACTGTCACTGCTTTTCTGGGCATGGTGCCGCCAGAAATATATACTTGAGATTATCAGAGAATGACAACACTTCAGAAAACTCTCTCACACACACACCCATGCCTGTGATAGATTTCCTAAGGAACTGCAAACAGACCCAAAGGCTGGGAGCAAAACCAAGAAAGCACCAGAGAGGACATGCATAAACCAGCTGGTCCATGAACATTTAAAACCTGGAAGGAAAGGTATTAACATGTATCATGGGAGCATCCCTCACACCAGTGAGATCGTGCTCTTCCTTTACTGGGAGTGTTCTCTTGCCAGGAAACCACTATGGGCCTGAGAGAAAAGAACTCTTTGTGAGGCTGAAGAGGTAGGTGTGCAGCAAAAGGTTATCAGCCTCTGCATCCTCTCTAGGTAATGACTCATCTGAAAGAAATGTAAATGTGAAGGGGGTGGGGGAGATCAAAGAAGAGGTGCTTAGCCTGGAAATAGGAAGCAAGTGGGTAAGGGAAAGGCCATGCTTTTTTTAGGAATCTTTGCATTTTCTTACTGGACCCCTTTGAGGACATTTTATGGAATTTTTTTTCTCTTCTTTTTAAAGGGTGAGTGAGCATGTCAGCGAGGGTAGGGAGGAGCAGAGGGAGAGAGAGAGAATCCCAAGCAGGCTCCCTACCCAGTGCAGAGCCTGACGTAGGTCTTGATCTCACGACATTGAGATCACGATCTAAGCCGAAATCAAGAGTTGGATGTCCAACCAACTGAGCCACCCAGGTGGTCCAGAATGGATTTTTAAAACCACCCTGGTATAAGAGTAGGAAACAGAGTTTTAAGCAAGTGTCCAAGGACCAGGGATATAAGATGATCCTAGAATTGCAGACTTGTCAGGTTTTGTTTTTTTGCAATGGTAAGGATCCCTTCACCATTGTTTGGAAATTCTGAATCTACTTGATTGGCCATAAAACAATTCACAAAATAACATTTTAAATCTCTCTTCATTTTACTACTTGAGACTCTTTCCATTCCCTTCTTAAACTAGAAGTCACACGTTTTAATCTCTCTGATCAACCTCAACTCCACTATTTGTTACTGTCTTTTCCACTTTTGAGTGCCGGCCATTGATTTTCATGCAACACAATGGCTCTCCTTCTTGTGTACTTGTATCATGTCTTCATCTTGCTGTCCGGGAAATCCGACCAGACTAACATGCCATTTTAGAATCCTAGAGGAAACATCCATCTAATGACCTCTGCCTAGCAATTGGTACAATTAAAAGTTAAAAAGTTCTCTCTACAGATGCTTATAATGTATAATTCTGTGAAATGGGAAAGAACCATTAAAACCTCAGCCTTACCCTAAGGATCAGAAGGCAGATCTCCAAAAGAAATTCCCTAATCCCTTCGTTGTGTGGCATAGAACACATGAGAGGCCCTAGTGGCTGGAGGGGAATCCCTGGAGGAACAGCACCAAGGATGGACAGCAAGAGTGAGACAAGTCAGAGGCTTTGAGAGCTTTAAGTCAGGAAGATGAGAGCCTCGATTTTACAAATCACCTCAACCGGTCCATGAAATAAAAATTAAAGAGACAGGGAGGTAATAGGCAGGCCTGGAAGGCACATTTAAGGGGGAGAAAGCTGATGACCAAGGGTTTTAAAGACCCATAAATATCTCTTTGTCCAAGCACCCATACCTCTGTCCCAAGGACTCACTTCTGAGTCCTGCTTTTGCTTATGGCTTGTTTCACCTGATCTTCTGCATTGAAAGAAGTTGTCTAGAGCTCTAGCTTCTGTTCTCAACTTCTTCTAATACTAGGACTTTTTCAGAAAACCCATAGGCAGACTATTTCAAGCAGACAAACTGCTTCCGGAAGGCTCCTCAATATGACAGGCCCCACCAGGCTGATGACAACTGTCAGTTCACATCCCCAAAGCCAAAAGAGGAAAACAGTGTAAGATATTTTCTTCCAGGGAGCAGAAAATTATTCATACATCCTAGGTCCTATCTTGAAAATATTTAGATACTAAGAGATTTCCCCCAAAGAAGTGACTTAGTGTTCTTTGAAGTGTAAGACAAGTTGAAGCATCAGATGTGATAAATCTAATCAACAATGAGTCATTTCCTATACAAATGTAAGTATATTAAAGCAGAATGTTCACATCATCCCATGAGCAGGGACTGATGAATAAAGCACTGACATAAACCACAATTTCTCTAAACAACTTTTCATTCTTCATGTTATTCTGTATCATCCCTTTTTTGTTATTTCTTCTTATTTTTCTTTGTTTGCATACATTACCCAAGAAATAAGAGATCAACAGGGTTCAAGGTATCTCAAGGAAAATCACTGATGTCTGGGATTCTATCCTTCAGGGGGCTGCTAAGTTCCAGGTTGGGAAGGAACGGCAGATGTGCACCCTAATGAACAATATCCAGTGAGCCTTAGAATATGGGCAGGTGGTTCACATGTGGGTTTTTTTTTTTAATTTTATTTATTTATTCATGAGAGACCAGAGACAGACACAGAGAGGCAGAGACACAGGCAGAGGGAGAAGCAGGCTCCATGCAGGGAGCCCGACATGGGACTCGATCCTGGGCCTCCAGGACCACACCCTGGGCTGAAGGTGGCACCAAACTGCTGAGCCATCTGGGCTGCCCTCACATGTGTTCTGATACATATTTTTTCACTGACATCTTTGACATCCACTCTTGGCTATGGGCACATTTCTCAGATTCTTTGGGTCAATGAAAATGTGACAACCTGATAGCCTCCTATCACAACATGACATATGTCACGCCATTTCTCAAAAACAGACGTAAAATGTAAAGGGAGGAATCTCTATTTTAGGCTTGGGGAAAGGATAAGATCAGTAAGTAAAACTTCTGAGTAACAGACTTTTAAAATGTTATTTTATATCAGAGAAACTAGAAACTAACACTTGGATGGTTCTAGGCAGAGGTTTTCCTGCATCATCTATAATGAATACAAAATACTGATTGATGACTACAACCTTCTTTTGACTATAATCAATATGGTCAAAACTGTACAAATTTCCTTCCCCCAACAGAGATTGTACACGACCCTTGATATTGCAACCAGCCTTCTCAGCAAGAACAATTCTTTCAAGACGATGCAAAATACTCATCTAGCCTGAACCATGAAAGGTTTTGATCTAGAAGTCTAGACAAGTGAGATTACACTTTAAATATTAATCAAATCAAATCACAACTGATCAGTCTGCTCACCTTAAGAGACATCTCTGTTTTCCCTTTTAGTTTTTCAAGTTCTTCCTTCAATTTTTCATTCTCATGACTCAAAGCCATGAGGCGTTCTTTGGCTTCTTTGCTCTGTACCTCAAAATAAAGGCGTTCTTCCTTCTGCTTCTCTGTCCAGGCTGAAAGCTCCTCAAATCGCCCTTTCATCGCCTGATTATTTAGTTTCATGGCTTCTGCATGGGGTTCGGAATGAGATTGTCCTACATCAGTATCGATTTGATGAATCCAACCTCCAAGACCACCCTCACACATAGTTCTAAATCTAAAGACGCCATGCTTGGCCTGGACCCCAGGGTTGGCCAGAAAAAGACCAAGGTGGGTGGTTTTTGCTTCCAGATAGGACTAGGGGGTCTAGTGTCATTTCCAGTGCTTCAAAGACTCCAGAAAACAAAATGGGTTTGGATACCTCTACTACAGCACACATGCTAGAGGACTCATTTGAACACTAGTCCTGCCAGAGGCCATGGCCTGAGACAGAGGATGCCTTCTGTGAACTATTTAGGACTAACTCTGTAATAACAGTAGCCTTTCTTCCTGTTTCTTTCTAAATGGACTACATGTCATTATGCCATTTGCCTGAGGTATGCAAGTGCTTTTTATTCTTACCTGTATCTCAAACTGAACAATGGAAACAATTTTAGTCTTACCATAAGCTAAACTCTGCTCTTGCTCCTGCTAGTGAAACAGAGAGGAGGGAATGCAACAACAAGCCTTTTTGCAAAAATATTTCATTCACCAAGGCCCAGGGTGAATGAAGAAACATAGGGGCCAGGTGCTGCTCACCTTTGAGCTGATGGTTCTCAGTTAGGAGCTCCTTCATCTGCTGCAGCAGCTCCTCTGGAGTGAAGGTGTCCAGGTTTGGGTGAGCCAGATTGGGGGGTCCATTTCCTGTGGTTTCATTGGAGCTGTCCCCCTTTGCAGTCAGGCAGCTAAGTGGTTGGTGGGACATGGCAGTAGGACCTATGGAAATGTCACAACCTGAAAATAGAGCCATCTTTTCTCAGCAAGGGGTCTCCCTACAAGTCCCACAGATCCACTGGCAATTGCTCTTCAGTATTCCAAAAGCTGTCTATTTCCTCTCCAGTTGTATTTTGGACATTTTTGGTTCTTCCTTTTTTTCCCCCCCAAAGATTTTATTTATTTATTCATGAGAGACACAGAATGATAGAGGCAGAGACACAGGGCAGAGGGAGAAGCAGGCTCTCTGCAAGGAGGCTGATGTCCCTGGGATCATGATCTGAGCCCAAGGCAGACACTCAACCACTGAGCCACCCAGGTGCCCTGGTTCTTCCTTTTAAACAAAAAAAAGTGTATTTTAGCTTTAGTGTGTCTGTGGGTGTGGTGAGGGGCCACTAGATGGAGGAGGGAGAGAAGACAATGATATCATGAGACTTGGGAATCCAAGAGAGGAATTCAAGAAAGCTTCCATATATTCGTGCATGTGGGTAAAGGATCCTTAAATTGGTTTTCCTATGCAAATCTTTAAAGCTCAGCTCTTTTTATTTTGGCCGAAACTGTTGCAAAATCTCCATATTTTATCTCTTGTATTTTTGGCTAAGTGGAAAGGGAGAACAAACATATTTTGGATGCTTACTATGTGCTGAATCACCGCACCAGACATGTCAGTTTCTAATCCTCACTAAAACCCAACTGGATAGTTATTTTCTAGGATATGGAGCTGAGTTCACAGAGGCTTTATAGCTCAGCCAAGGTCACTTAACAAGACATGCAACAATATTGGCAATATTGTTAATTAACAAGACCAAAACCCAGCCATGTAATACAATAAAGATGCTACTGAATATTTATGCTTCTGTATTTGATAATTCTGCAAGGCATACTAAAAAGACTAAGGTATCTTGCCCACTTACTGCATGTCCTGAGAATATTTTAAGCATACCACTTCATTTTGTACAGGGGTCAATGTGGATATAAATAAGATAGACAAGTGTATCCCAAATCCACTTAGTATGTGCTTCCACCTGGGCATACACAGGAATCTGATAACTGGTGACATGCTACAGGCAAATATTTTCTTTTTCTTTTCTGTGCTTCATGAAGATGATGATAAGCCTTGTCATGAAAGATGGAGAGAGATAAGTGCACTCTGATACATCACTGTATCATTAACATCTAAGAGTCATTCTTGCTGGCCATATATTAAGATGCAACCAAACACACAGGGTGTGGTGCTTCCTCCCCCCACCCCCCCAACTGGAAGCAACGCCTAAGGGTTCTCTGGAGGTCCCTGGACTCAAGAGCCTGGTGACTTGTTTTTGTTTTGTTCATTTTTTAAAAAGATTTTATTTGAGAGAGAGAGAGACAGAGCACGCACACACACAAGCTGGGGGAGGGGCAAAGAGGGAGAGACAGAAGCAGGCTGAGCAGGGAGCCCGATGGTGACCTGCTTTTGGTCTGAAGGAGCCTGCAGGCCATGAGAGACAGTACTACCATGGCTCTTCTCCCCAGAGCAGCCATCTGAAGAATGGCAGCCCCATGAAATGCTTTAATGAGGGTGGCAATCTTAGGAAGTGAAAAACACTGATGAGGCATATTATTCAACTATGAGCCTTAGAAGGTATCTGTTTCAGGTATTCTAATGCATTTAGAAAAGAGATTATGCTGAAGTGTGCTCTTAGCATTCAGTGGCTAGAAGAGACTGCTCCCCCCCTCCCCAATAATTTGTATAAAATAATTTAGACAAAAGTAATTTGGAGAAAGCCAGTTTCTGGCTTTCCATAAAATTCATTTTTGCACAGTATGATGTTAGAGCTAATATTCACAAATGTGGGTTTTTACTAAATAACAGGAATACTAAAGAGACCTACCCTGGCAGTGTGCCCCAACATTTATAGCAGCAGTGTCCACAACCGCCAAAATATGGAAAGAGCCCAGATGTCCACTGAAAGATGAATGCATGAAGAAGAGGTGGTATATATGTATATACAATGGAATACCACTTAGCCATAAAAAGAATGAAATCTTGCCATTTGCAACAATGTGGATGGAACTAGAGGGTATTATGTTAAGCGAGATCAGTCAGTCAGAAGAAGACAAATATATGATTTCACTCCTACGTGGAATTTAAGAAACAAAACAGATAAACATAGGGGGAAGGAAGGAAAAATAAAATAAGATAAAAACAGGGAGGGACACAAACCATAAGAGACCATTAGAGACTCTTAACTCTAGGGAACAAGCTGAGGGTTGCTAAAGGGGAGGTGGGTAGGAGAATGGGGTCAATGGGTGATGGGCTTCTTAATGAAGGGCACTTGATGGAATGAGCACTGGGTGTTTTTTTTCTTTTTTAAAATACTTTATTATTTGAGATAGAGGGAGCACAAGTGGAGGGGGAGTGGAAGAAGGAGAGGAAGAAGCAGGCTCCCTGCTCAGCGCTGGGGCCTGATCCCAGGACGCTGAGATCATGACCTGAGCTGAAGGCAGACACTTAACCCACTGAGCCACCAGGAGCCCCAGCACTGGGTGTTCTAGGCAGCTGATGAGTCACTAAATTCTACCTCCGACACAAATAATACACTACATGTTAACTAAATTGAGTTTAAACAAAAAAAAATTTTTTTTAAATCCTTACAATGTGGATCATTTACTTGTCAACATTCAATTTGCTCAGGTATTCAATGATTATAACACACGTTGCAAAAGTAAATGGAAACATTCAATAGATGTTTTTTAAAAGAAGTTCCTAAGCAGTTCTCTACCAGTGTGTTTAGTTTCATTTTATTATATACACATTTCTCCTTAATGGTTTTTCCAAGAGAGAGGAAAAGGGAGAGATGGAGAGAAGAGAAAAGGGCAGGAGAGGGGAGAAAAGAAAGATTTTCTCTTGAAAATTATCCAGGTATTGTTCTTCGACTTTCCTTTGTGCCTCCTTTAGACACAACCACAATAAAGTTAAAAATTGGTTCTACCGGTTATATCAGTGCTCCTACCTTTATCAGGTTGCCCAGATATTAGGAGGACAGAAGGGGCAAAAAAGCAGGGTTATGCTAAGGGGGACAGTAGAAAAAACAGAGTGCCTCAACTAAATGTGTGACCTCTTATGGTAATTTAGTGACTTGTCTAACAAATGATGATTCTTACATTTGCTTTCAGCTCAAAAAGCAAATGAAAAGTATTCTTGAGTTTCTAGGAAGGCCCAACCCTACCATCCAACACATACACCCCAGCACCATTATGGTCATGCCACCCTCTCTCACTAATACATATGCCTGTACTAATCATTGCAAACACTTTATTTTCCAGCACTGTGAGGAAAAATTATTTGGTAATTGAAATGTCAGAGTAATAAGAAGTTAACATATATGCCAAACATAAGCATGTAAATACTTACTACCAAATTTTTACCAAAAGCAATACATTTGATTTTTGGTGGCTCAAAAAGCATCCGATGATTTTAGGTATTTTGGGGGCATCATTATGAGTTACGAATACACTGCCTATGTGAAATATCTATTGGTAGAACACCCATCAGAGAAAGCTGAATTTTCTAAATCTTTAAACATCATCTTAAGCTATTTTCAATTGAACACAGAGATGTGTTATAAATTCTTTTTTTTTTTTTAAATTTATTTATGATAGTCACACAGAGAGAGAGAGAGGCAGAGACACAGGCAGAGGGAGAAGCAGGCTCCATGCACCAGGAGCCCGACGTGGGATTCGATCCTGGGTCTCCAGGATCGCGCCCTGGGCCAAAGGCAGGTGCCAAACCGCTGCACCACCCAGGGATCCCTGCGTTATAAAATTCTTGCACACATCTTCAAAGGTTATAGAAATTGAAACTAAGTCATTTATTCCAAGGTTCTATCTGGTAACAGAATTTCTTTTTTCTTTTTTTAGTAACAGAATTTCTCATAAAAATCCAACTAATCTGGATCTGAAATGTGTCAGTGTTTTCTTTGTTCTTTTTTTTTTTTTTAATGTAAACTCTATTATGTCCAACATGGGGCTTGAACTTACCACCCCGAGATCAAGAGTCGCAAACTCTACCAACTGAGCCAGCCAGGCACTCCTGAAATGTGTCATTCCTAAGCTAAGGTGGTATTTAACTACAGAAGGGTGAATTAATTTAGCACAGGATTTGCCAAGATTTCACCAGTAAGGAAGAAGGCAAACCACCTGGAATGTGGAAGAGCAAAAGCAAAACCTCTTGGATTTTATTCTCAGATCTGTTTGAATTCTTAAATGTCAGTTTTACTTTCGCAAGTCAAGTAATTATATCAATGACCTGACTTTGTGGATGTGAGCATGAGCTTAAATCTTATTTCTGTGGTGGCCTTACAAATGATCCACTCCAACTTATTCGATGCAAAAATGTCTTACCTGGTCTCCACGGAAGATGGTCATATAGACCAGGCATGAAAGGCTTCAATGACAGAAGATATGAGCAATGACTAGCAGGCAACAGCCCGTTCGATTGGAGGACCACTACCATTGTCAGAAAGTCATTTTGTATCGAACAAAAATCTGCCTTATGCGGACTTCTACTCCCTGGACATTGGACCAACCAGCATAATACAAAGTAAGTCCAGGCCCTTACCTTGCTATGGCTGACGTTCCAAATTTGCTTAATAAGCATTCACAGGCTTAATCCGCACATGGATAAATTAATTTTAAACAGTGCAAACCTATTTCTTGATCAGAAACAATAAGTGGCTATTGGCAAATTCTGGTTTGGGATCATGAGAGGGCTGAGTAAGAACCCAAGATTGCATCAACTAAAATTATTATCATCCTGGAAAAAGAACTCAAAGTATGTATCCTATTAAGAGGAAAAGAACTCAAAGTATATATCCTTTTAAGAGGGTAAAAGAAGCTCCTACGCCAGAAATGGTATTCTGATTTGGTAATTCGCTAACATACAGAAAATGGAAATCGATTTAACCTTATCACATAATGCAGGAGTCTGGGAGTGTCTTGATGCTCCATTCGAGTCTGAGGGGTGACCGAGTGCTGGCACTTGCACCTCCCTCCCATCCCTGCCAGCTCAGGTCAGGCCCTTCTTGTCTTGTCTCAATTACAGCAATGCTGCACTCCGCAGAGTACAGGATTTTTGTCTCTTTTGTCCACCACTGTGTCCCCAGTACCTAGAATACTTGCTGAATAGCCTCCTACGTGGTCTGACTCACCTCTTTACACTGCAGTCCCACTACCACCACGGTTTCTTTCCCAGCAGGAAGTCACTCTCCTGCTTAAAACCCTTCCCATACAGGACAGAGTTCCAGCTCCCAAATGAGAAAAACATGGCCTTTCAGAGTCTGGCCCCCACTTACCCACTGGTATCATCTCCCATCACCATGCCACTCACACGCAAGGCATATGAAAGAGTTCACAGTTCCCTGATTTTTTCTGCTTCTCTGCCCTTGTCTCTGTTTTGTTCTCCCCTCTGCACAAAATGCCTGGCCACAGTTTTGCTCTGGCAAATACTCACCAGACAGTTTCACGTCTGGCTGAAATGCATGTCCTGTGTTAAAGTTCTTTCCTCTAAGTACCCAGTAGCACTTGGCTCTTTCTGCAAAGTCCTATAATCCTCCCATTCCAGTCTATCTTGCATCAAACTTCAGCAAAGGTCTCTATTTTATTTTTCCTTGTGAGCGGCACATAGCAGGCTCTCAGTAAATGTTCGTTGAAATGAAATGAAAATACAGCGTAACGAGGTATTTTAAGGTCTAGCAATTGTAAAACACTTTCTGCTCTGTAGGTGACAAAGCCAGCGGTGCTAGTAGTATTTTTTTCTACAGCTCTACGGCACTCCTCTCCAGAATCTCGAACTCAACTTTCAGAACTTGTTTTGAAAATTAATACTGTTTCTTTTGTCATCCCTAAAAGATCTGGGTGTCATTTTGTAACACGCATTCTAGCATTCCATCCTCATATACAGGTCAAACCTTCCAAATATTTTTCTCTGGATGAAACAGACTTCACTTTTTAAAAAACAGAGTTTAATTCCTTCCTTTTCATTTGGATTTACTAATCCCATTGATTCCAAAGAACATATCAAATAACCCAAGTGTCTATAAAATTTGGAAGGGCACCTGGGTGGCTCAGTGGTTAAGCCCTCTGCCTTTGGTTCAGATCATGATCCTGGGATTCTGGGATAGAGTTCCAAATGAGGCTCCCCACAGGGAGCCCGCTCCTTCCTCCACCTGTGTCTCTCATGACTGAATAAATAAAATCTTTAAAAAAATTTCGGAAAAAGCAGGGCTAGGAGAAGAAAATACCCACGCATCCTTACTTAAGGGAGAAGGTTCTGTAGTACAATGGCCAATTCCTTTCAAGAATAAAGCCTGTTTTTGTTTTTTGGAGGATTTAGTTGGATTCCATAGCATAATATGCAACTTGAGATCAGTTACAAAAAAAAAAAAAAAGAGGCTATTTTTATAATGTTGTGTACCATGTACAAAGAACCACTAGAATTGGCCCAGTTCTGAAAAACAGATCAGTCACTTGGAAGATTCCAGTCACTGTCCTCTCTCTCCGGGCCACATTTAAACTTCACTTACCTTCTCCATTCCAGGACAGCTCCTGGCCTCAGCCTCTGCTCCAGGATCTTTCCAGCCCAGTACAAACTGGGCAGGCATATCCTGGGAGGTAGCCAGGGCTGCCTAGCTCTTCTCTCCTTCAGCAAAGAGCAGGGGGAGGAGCTGGCTCCTGAGTTAGTAGGGATGCCCTGCTCAACCAGATCTGAGGCTCTGAGGTCCCACCTAACACCACCTTCACTGGCGGACGGTTCTGTTTTCCAGTTCATCCTTCCACAGCTCTGGGGCATACATTTCCATACAACAGTTTTCCTGGAGGAGGAGGAGGGGGTGGAGGAGGAGGAGGCCAGACCAGAATCTGGGTTTCGTTTTCTCCCAGCGATGTTTACTCCGCCTCCAGCTCACACCTTTCCGACAGTATAAACAATTCCTTTGGGGTTCTCAGCCTCCTTGAGTGTTCACCGTGTATGTACGTACATGCCCAGAGACAGACATGGAGCTGGTGGTTGTTTCTCAAAGGTGTCCCTTTAACCACTCCCCACACAGAGAGGAACTGGCTGTACAATCATTCCCAAGCTGCGGGAGGATGTCACCCTTAAACCACCTCCGTGCCCTACAGAGGAAGTCACCTGCGGTCAGCCGGGCCGGTAAAAGAGGGGAGGGGGGCGCTTGGGGAGGGCCGCCCCCCCTGCCCTTTCCCACCAGGTCAGGATCCCCCCCACCCCGCCCCACCCCCGGGCCTGGAAACCCTCCCCCGGGCGGCGGCAGCGACGGGGGGTCTAGAGGACGCCCCATCCCCATCCCCCGCCACCCACACCCCGACAGACTCGGGGTCGCAGGGAAAAGGGGGGTGGGGCCGCGGGAACCGCTTCCAAGGACGCAAGGGAGCTGCCGCGCCCCTGCCCGCCCCCGGCCCCGCTCACCCCTGCCCGCGCTCCGGCCTCGCTCGGGGTCACTGCTTCCTCGCCATGGTGCCCGCGGGGGGAGGGCTCCGGACCCGGATGCAGACGCCGACCTGGGCACCGGCGGGGGGCGGCGGCAGCGCGCTCGGGGAGCCTCGGGCGGACTCGCGGCCTCGCGACCCCGCCCAGCGCCGCTCAGCTGACCGCCGCGCCCGCCTCCCCGCCCCGCCGGGAATTTCCCGGGCCCCGCCCCGAGGCCACGCCCACCCGCAGCCCCGCCCAGGCCCCGCCCACCCGCAGCCCCGCCCAGGCCCCGCCCACCCACAGCCCCGTCCCCGAGGCCCCGCCCACCCGCAGGCCCCGCCCCCTCCTCCCGGGCGCGGTGTCCCACCCGGCGTCTCTATCTAGGAGAGGTCCCGACCCGGGAAAGCACGGCTACGCGGGCCTGTGAACGGCCGTAACCCGTCGTGATCATTTAAATAAATTATCAATTAAAGGCTATTGCGGAGTCGGTCTCCTCCGCTGGGGTCCCTCTAGGAGGCCGGAGCCGCAGGGGTCGCTGCGCCCCACGGCAAGAGGAGGCCGTCCGAGGCATGCTTTGCGCGAACCCTCCACCTCTGTTATAAGCCTTACATCTAGATGGAGTAAACTGAGCCTGCATGGCTTTCCATCCGACTTTGCCCTTAAAATAGACCTTTCAGGGCAGCCTGGGTGGCTCAGCGGTTTAGCGCCTGCCTTCAGCCCGGGGTGTGAGCCTGGAGACCTGGGATCGAGCCCCACATAGGGCTCCTTGCTTGGAGCCTGCTTCTCCCTCTGCCTGTGTCTCTGCCTCTCTCTCTCTCTCTCTGTCTCTCATGAATTAAAAAAAAAAAAAAAAAAGACCTTTCATTAAAAACACAAAGCCTGCAGGATTTTTGTCCCAGGCGACAGGCCAACTGTTGACGCCGGCATGGTTGGGGTGCCCCTGGCAGGTGGGATTACTGGGGTGACCTGGATTGTTTAGGCAAGCAGAAGTATTGATCTACTGTACCGGAGGAGGGAAGATGCCTCCGGATTAGGATGAAAAGGGAGGAAACCAGACGAGGAAGGAAAAAGAACCACAATAATTTGCATCCTAGGCACAGCGAGGAGGGTTGAGCAAGGACGCAGACCCAGGACACCGAAGGCAAGTGATAGTGAGGTCAAGGTCTGGGCAGGGTCTCCTCCCGGGCGGTGCAAGACGAGAAAACAGAAATGGGAGAAGGGGAGGAGGAGAGGGTCTGAGAATAGGTTTGTGCCAAAGATCAAAAAGAAGTTCAAACACCAGACTTATACCCTAACTCTAACCGTCAACCGTGACCCCAGCAGAAACCTGGGGTTTTATTCTCTGGAGCCTCTGAACTGCAAAATACCAGGCACATGCCCTAACCCTAACCCCTAACCAAGGGGGGGGGGGGAAGGACTTCATATGGGGAAAGAACTTGATTTAGTAATGAAGATGCTGACTCTGCTCCGTGGTCATACGCAGCACGTGGCTGTGCGTCCAAACTGCCCAATGGTTGGAAGGCAAGGCAAAAAGCCGAATCCAAATGGGAAAAGGCCGATGCGCCCTCTTCTGGGATTTCCGAAGGATTCAGTTTCACTTTCAATACCGACTGCTTTGGTCGGGCTCCCCCTGCCCGGTCTTTTATACCACCTGTGAGTGAATAAACTCTAGAATTGGGCAGAAGGGTAGCGAGGCAGCACCTGATCCCACACTCAGTTCCCCGGGGTCTGGCAGGGGTCTCTGGGGTGAATCCCACTCCCGCTGGGTTTCCTTCTACTATTTTAAACCATATTAAGGTAAGATAAAATGAGTATAAGAGGATTTGGGGGCGGGGAGGTGCAGGAGGAAGGTCGTTTACAGGCTGCCCTCAGCTGAGGAGTACTGAGGTTGGAGTTGGGTTTCTGGTGAAGGGAGTTAGGGAGGGGGGCCCTGAGGCATCGCGCACCCCTGCCACTTCTTAGCTTCTTAGCTGTGTGACCTTGGGCAAGTTGCCTGATCTCGCTGGGCCACATTCTCTTTATCTGTAAAATCCAAAAAGTCCTGAGAACCCAAAGGCTTTCTTACTTCGTTTGGTGGCAAAACCTTGACCTAAACCGATGGAAAGTTACTTGCAGTCTTTAGACCACTTCGTGGGATCATTTATTTCATTGAAGATGCGTTAATTGGTTTGTATGAGATCTGCTTCAGACACTCTTGGGGAGGTATGTTATATAAATTACATACTTTGCAATACATTACTGTATCACCTTTTTAGATATTAAAAATCCTCAATGAGTTTTTGAGATTTTTGAATTCTTAAAAATTCTGAATTCTAAAACTGGAGCTTATTCCGAAGGCTTTAAATAAGGGATCTGGATCTACAGCTCCGACTGCCGAAGGCCATTGTGAGGATGAAGGGCTAAATCAAGTAACAGTAACACTGGGGCACAGTGTCATTGCTATTGTTGCTGGTGGGACAGCCTGCCCTGCTTCTTCGCTTGCCTAGTCCAGGGTGGTGCCTCCTCCCTCTCGCACTTCCGTGAGTAGATGGAATCTAAGGGTAGATAAAACTAAAAGTATAACACGCTTTTAGTTGTTCACTGTTGTGGTTTTGTGGTAAGTGAATGCAGAGCAGTGTGGCAGGATATTTACTGAGATATTCACTTGTTTGACGCTTTCTGTGCTGCTCCCCACCCTCTCACCCCTTCTGTTTGGAGAAGGCAGTTCATTCCTTGGTTCCTACCTCAAGGGTGTTTGCAGGACTCTTGGACAAACTATCATTCTATACCTTATCTACCCCAGGTGTCCTGGAGGGAAGGGGGGAGAAGCCAGGTGGTATGTGTCAAAGCAAAATGAACAAGACTTTTAGTTTCTTTTTAAAAAGATTTTTAAAAATTCATTTGTGAAAGAGAGAGCACAAGCAGAGGGAGAAGCAGACTCCCTGCTGAATGGGGAGCCTGACTCAGGGCTCGATCCCAGGACCTGGGGATCGTGACCTGAGCCAAAGGCAGACGCTTAACCATCTGAGCCACCCAGGCGCCCCAACTTTTAGCTTCTAAGAAAAAAAGGAAGAAAGTTTTATTTGAGCCCAAGTAAGGACAGCTGCCCTGGATACACTATCTTCACAAAGAAGAGAGTGCTCCTGAGAAAGAATGTTTGATACAGGGTCAACATACAGGTTAAATAAATACATATATTTTTTTACATCAAGGGTTACAATTCACCATGACATAAGACATTTCAGAAACTTACAAACTCTTATGTTTTAGTATGTACACAGTTGTGGGCTTAGAGGTATGGGAACTTTTTTTTTTTTTAAGATTTTATTTATTTATTCATGGGAGATACAAAGAGAAAGAGAAGCAGAGACACAGGCAAAGGGAGAAGCAGGCTCCATGCAGGGAGCCTGACGTGGGACTCGATCCTGGGACTCCAGGGTCATGCTCTGGGCCGAAGGCAGCGCTAAACCGCTGAGCCTGCCGGGCTGCCCAGAGATATGGAAACTTAGGGAGATTCTTTAACTCTAGAAATGTTTCTTTTAGGTAATTTGCTAATGAAGCAGATGTATAAAGTGTGCTCACAGCAGAAATAATGCCTGTGCTCTGAAGTTTGGTTAAATCATTCTGATCTTGGTAAAAGTTAAAAATATAGCTTCCCTGAGATCCCAGGAGCAGAGCCCACAGCAGTGTAAGTTGAAATTTTCTTTATCAGGTGGAGAGCTTTCACAGCAGATGAAGGGCAGCATGGGAGGGGTAGAGGTTGGTGGTCTCAGGAGCAACACAGAGTCGAGCCTCAGCCCCTTTGCCTATAACCATACTGTGATTGAGGTTATCTGGCCTTGGGGTGACCAAAGAAAAGACATTTGTCAGTGCCTCTCAGAGGTTGGCATTGACACAGAGGAACAGCTTAAGCTTCGTAGATTATAAAGTGAACCTAACGACGTGGAGAAGTTTTTGAATAATGTTCTCCAAACCTACTTTGGCTTCCTTTTGAAATGATTCTCTGCAGTAAACAAACTTTTTATTTATATAATCATTCAAACTTCCATTCACATCTGCATGATTATGTAGGCTAGTAACACATAGGAAAATTGCAGTAAGGTGGTAACAAAACCCCATACCATCGTAACATGCTTCCAGTGGAAAATTTTTTGTTTGGAGTATTGATTGTTTATTGTTCAGTTTATTATTTTTCACTTGATTAAATACTTTTTTGTTGTATTAAACCATGTATGTTGCAACTTAACAATAAAGTCTATGAAAAAAAAACACCTCAATTATACTATAGGTCTACCTGTAGTGTGATTTCATATGTATGAGATGTCTGGAAAAGGGAAGGAGAAACAGAAAGCAGCACTGTGGTTACCTGGGATTGGAAGTGGCTTTGACTGCAAGTGAGTTCAAGGGAATTTTGGGGGGTGATGAAAATATTCCAAAACTGATAGTAACAATCATTGTATGGTGCTATTGGCCTAATTAGAAACATTGAGCTTACAATGAGTGAAATATATAGAATGTAAATTATACCTCAGTAGAGCTGCAAAAACAACACCAAAAAGCACCCTGGAGCCAGAAGCAAATAATCCTGAGGTCTGATGAAGGGTACACCCCTTCTTCTGTTGGATGGGTGGTCTAGCTCCATGGCCATCATCCCCTCTGCGGCTGAGCTGGGTCTGGGCTTCCTTTGAATTTTAGTTAGATTCAGTTCATCATTGGCTCCACATATTCTGAGGATGGGTTCCTTGGGAAAGTTCAATGGCATTGCTGCATGATCCAGCAGTTCCACTCCTAGGTATACACCCCCAAGGATTGAAAACAGGGACTCAGAGGAGCCTGTGTATTTCTTCTAATGGTATCTGCCATAGGAGGAATGAGGTGTGTAGTGGAGGCTTCCATCGGAAGAGAGCTGTGGGACCAGAGTCTAACCTGCCACCAGTTTGCAAGCCAAGTATCCTGAATGCTAGGAACAATGACTCTGCTTTTAAAAAGCCAGAGCACAGCGTGAATGTGGTCTGTTTTTAATTCCTCTCCTTTGCCTCATGACTGTAAACCTTGAAACAGTGAACTCTTTGGGGAGGAGTCAGTGTTTATCTTTAAGGGGATCATTGGTCCTCTGTGAATATTAAAAAAACACACACACCATAGTGATGCTACTACCTAACCATTAATTCCTGCTCCTCTCCATTAAGTACATACAGACACTATCCTAGACTCTGGCACATTTTCTCTCAAGTCAAAGCAGAGCGTAGATTACACCTTCAATTCTTATTTCTGTGTTTTGCTATCGAACTGTTAAAAATTCCTGAAACAAAATTTTCTATCAAAGTACTTATTAGTCAGAACCGGTGATTCGGGAACATAATCACTCTAAGACACCACAGCTCTTCATCATGGTCTGCAAAGCATTGCCATTGTCTTCGTTGTATGCCTGGTGAGTGAGAAATGGCCTGGGTGTCTCATTTTCTACAGAGTTCCTTGCTTCTGATTAAATAGTTCATCTGTCACTGTTGAAGCCCATGTGATTGGTCTTTTTTCCATCTCACTTACTCTTTTCTAGAATAAAATTTCTCACTTCTCAGAAGTGCAGGGTGGAGTAGGGGACACAGTTCTGGGTATCAGGCTACCTGGTTCTGACTTGAGAACACAAGAAAGGGACAAAGTTCCTTGGGCTTTGGCCTTTGTATCAGTATCAGTAGAGACGCTGGGGCAGGTGATCTCTTAGCTTCCTCCAACACTGAAAAAGCGGCATTCCTTTTGGTCCATTATATTTGGTATTCTGTTTTAGTAGATGCCAAATTAACTGAATTTCAGTTTAGACTTCTTTTTTCATATGTTAATCACAGTTCTCCAGAGAAACAACCCATAGGATAGATGTGTGTGTCTGTACAATTTTTAAAAAATATTTTTAAATTTATTTATTCATGAGAGATACAGAGAGAGAGAGAGGCAGAGACACAGGCAGAGGGAGAAGCAGACCCCATGCAGGGGGCCTGATGTGGGACTCGATCCCGGGTCTCCAGGATCACACCCTGGGCTGCAGGCAGCGCCAAACCGCTGTGCCACCGGGGCTGCCCGTGTCTGTACAATTTTATTTTGATTTTTCAATTTGAATTATATGTATACAAAATAATATATTTATTATAAGGAATTGGCTATGCCAATAGAAGCTGATGAGCTTCTTGATCTGCAGTTGGCAAGCTGAGGTCCAGGAGAGCTGTTGGTGTAATTCCAGTCCAAAAGCTGGCAGGCTTGAGACCCATGAAGTTGTTCCTGAAAGGCAGGAAAAAACTGATGCCTTAGCTGAAGGCAGTCAAGCAGAAAGAACTTGTTCTTATTTGGGAGGAGGGGTCAGCATCCAGTTGTATTCAGGCCTTCAACTGATTGGATGAGACCCACCCACACCAGAGCAATCTGCTTTATTCTGTCTTATTCATTTAAATGTTAAAGTCATGCTACAATTCTCTTATGGAAATATCCAGAATCATGTTTTTCAAATATTTGGGTACCCCATGGCCCAGTCAAGTTTTAAGCTGACACGTAAAATTAACTGTCATATTTCTATAAAGCTGGGTTAATACTTGGCTAGTTAAATGATCATAAGTGACTTTGCAATTTGAAAAGTCGCAGGTGTCTTGAAAAAAATGTATTCATTCATGGCTTCCATATAGACTATGATAAACCTGGACACAAAATCTTAGCTGGACTGTCCCTGACCTTCTGTACCCACAAAGCCTCAGTGCTCCCCTCAGCACACTACATTCACCCTTTTCTGGTTTTGTGGACAGAGGTCCTATTCCCCTCATCATAGGCCAGTAGACAGTTACTAAATTTATAGACATGATATTCTGCTGAGAAGCAAATCAGCTTTCTCTAGGGTTGGTCTCCTCAGATCTTCGCAACTGTGGATGCCAGAAACACATTTCTTTCTTTCCTAATGTCCATGGGTCAATTCTCCAGCTAATATAGCATTAAATTTTGCAACCAATGACTCTATTGACATTCCTGTCCTCATCCATTCCTCTTTCTGGTTCCGTTGGAAACTAAGGGAAAAAATGACTTTGATTACACAGGAGTCATTCCAATGTGGAAGTCATATAAAGCAATTCACACAAAGCAGTTTTCACCAAGTTAATGTGATCCAACCCCAGGGAGGGGGGAAAAGTCTCAGCCAAAATACGCTTCTTGCAGAGACAATTGGATATTCATGGAATATTATGGCAGTGGGGGCCAAGCTTTGAAAAGCTGGCTGTGAACACTCTAAGAGGAAGGTCTATTTGTGAACTTGGAAGTGCTGAGGCATTATTTCCCACTGCCATGATTTCAGAGATCTTACATAAATGTAGAGCTTTCCCATTCAGTGGGTCTTATTGAAATTCTGGGAAACTGCTTCGTTCTGTTTATTACAGAAAAAAGAGAAGAATCTCTGTGGATCTTTTTATAAAACCATTTCCTGTGCCTTGGCTCATGTCCTCATGAATTCCTTTACTCACCTTCAGTGCAAAAGTATATTTTAGTTGATTCTGGCTTGGTTGGCTCAAGCATACCTTGTTTGCCTATGTGTTCATGAAATATCACCCAGCGACTTCTCTCTGCCCCCCTACACCCTTTCCTTCCTGCTCTGATCTCCCACTCCCTGATTTCCCAGCCTCACTCTCTGTGTGTGCCATCACCTCTCCCACTGGAAGGCTATGTGATAGGGAAGTGACACCTTGGTGTGCTTCAATGCAGGCTGTCACCCTTCCAGACCCTTTTGCATTTCAGATCATTTCTAACATTGTGATAAAAACTTTGCCTGTTAGAGGAGTTCCAGGGATCCACCAGCAGGGAGGATTTTGTTTCAGATTTGGGCCTTTCCTAGTAAGCTTGAAATCGGGGACCTCCATCTCAGCTACAAATAAAGTCCCATATTGGACTCTGTTATGAAAAGGGGGGATACATTTGGGAGTTTTTATACAGGTGGAGCAGACAATTTCAGGATGATGAGATGTGACAGATGAGAAGAAAAGAGTAGTTGAAGACAATTACGAATTTCTGCCCTGGGTGACTGTATAGACAGTAGAATCATTAGCTGAGATGGGAGCACAGATGGACATTCGTGTTGGTGGGAAGATGACTAGTCCTATCTGAGGAATTTGAAGAACCTACGGGGCAGGTGAGTGAAGTACTTGTGGGATAGGTGAGTGAAGTATCTGTGGGGCAGATGTGGGAAGCACCTGTTGGGCAGGTGTGGGAAGTACCTGTGGGATAAATGACTGAAGTACCTGTGGGATAGATGAGTGAAGTACCTGTGGGGTAGGTGCGGGAAGTGCCTGTGGGACAGATGAGTGAATTACCTGTGGGGTAGGTGTGGGAAGTGCCTGTGGGACAGGTGAGTGAAGTACCTGTGGGATAGATGAGTGAAGTACCTGTGGGGCAGGTATGGGAAAGGCCTGTGGGGCAGGTGTGGGAAGCACCTGTGGGGCAAGTGTGGAAAGTACCTGTGGGATAAATGAGTGAAGTACTTGTGGGATAGATGAGTGAAGCGCCTGTGGGGCAGGTGTGGGAAGTGCCTGTGGGATAGGTGAGTGAAGTACCTGTGGAGCAGGTGTGGGAAGTGTCTGTGGGGCAGGTGTGGGAAGCACCTGTGGGATAGATGAGTGAAGGACCTGTGGGACAAGTGTGAGAAGCGCCTATGGGGCAGGCGTGGGAAGTGCCTGTGGGATAGGTAAGTGAAGTACCTGTGGGGTAGTACCTGTGCCTCTTTTTGTGTGTGTCTCTCATGAATAAATAAATAAAAATTAAAAAAAAAACATTTATAAAGATAAAAAAGGATTTACATGCTAAATCTTAAATAATAAGATTTATTATTATTTTATTTAAAAATTTTTTAAATTTTTTATTTATTTATTCATGAGAGACACAGAGAGAGAGAAGCAGAGACACAGGCAGAGGGAGAAACAGGCTCCATGCAGGGAGCCCGACGTGGGACTCGATCCCAGGTCCCCAGGATCACTCTCTGGGCCAAATGCAGCACTAAACTGCTGAGCCACCCAGGCTGCCCTGGTTGTGTTCTTTATTTGATTACATATGCTCATACATGCTAAATAATAAACTTGTTATATAAAACCGGCTCTCTACAGATTTGGCCATTATATGTAAGCTGCAAGATATAGTTTATATGGTCAGCTATATATTTCTTGGACCTTACTCAGACCCTAGAGAATTTGAGGAGAAAATTTATTCTAAACCTAATTCTACATGTATCTCAATATTCAGTTAATAAAAGGATGCTTTCCTCTTTCTCATCCTATCTCGCTGATGCTGCTTATTGCCTCATTTAATTCCTTTGCCTAATTTTTTGGTGACAAGAGCAGGCAGGTGAGAGACAACCTGTCTCATAATAGTCACCTGGTGGCTTTGGTTATTTCTAGAATGTCATCTGTGGGAGATCTTCAGCTTAGCTTCTATCCCTGGGGCTCATGTTAACTTTCAAGATCAAAAACTCATTTTTCGATATGATTCATCCCACTTAGTGTCTGGTGCTAATTATAGCCGATATTGACTCTGCTGGATTTTAGGGGATGTCTTCCCACCATGTTCCTTCCTTGTGTTTGTAAACACTGGTTTGCTCATTTCACATTTCCCCTTCGTTGATTCCAAGATTTGTATCTCTGCTATGGACTTGGAATCCTTCTATCTTTGGAATAGCATGTAAATCCTTTTGATCCTTCTCAGCACTGTCTCTAAACTCTTGAATCTTTTTATGATAACTAAGAACCAATGGGGAAGAAAAAGCCAATAAAAAATGACTTAGTGGTGGGTTGTCTGGATGGCATTCAGTGCCCCACTCTTGGTTTCAGCTCAGGTCGGGATCTCCTGGGTCTTGAGATCAAGCCCTGTGTGGGGCTCTGCGCTCAGCCTGAAGTTCTCTTGAGTTTCTCTCTCCCTCTTCCCCTGCTCCTCCTCTGCAGCTCTCTCTCTCCTTTCTCTCAACTAAATAAATAAATAGTCTGGGGAAAAAAAAGACTTAATGGTGAGTAAGACGGCCCAAACTTTCTGTATATAAATTTGCTAATGTGAATTTACTGTGGTTTAGTCTTGCGAGGATTTGCCTGAGGCCGCTCCGCACGATTGTGCAGGCTATTGGTGGCATAGTGGCGCTTGGCCGTGGGGAGCAATGCAGGCTGCCGGGCAGCTGGCACTTTACACAGCACCCAGCCGTGCACTGTGGAGTGTGACTGCCTCTCCCCAGGGAAGCAATTCCTTTTTCTAATTTACACAAAGACCCTACATTGATCATCGGAGAACTGGATTTGATTATTTTATAGAGCTCCTCAGCCAACTATACGATCACCAAAGGGAGGGAGCAGTGTAGACCTTGTCTTAAACTCTGAAAGGAGATATAACTCTTGCTGTCAGGGGCGCCCTGGGTGGCTCAGTTGGTTAAGCATCTGCCTTTGGCTCAGGTCATGATCCCAGGGTTCTGGGATTGAGCCCCATGGTCGGGCTTCCTGTTGGGTGGGAAGCCTGCTTCTCCCTCTTCCTCTGCCCCTCCCCCTGCTTGTGCTTGCTTTCTCTCTCTCTGTCAAATAAATTAATAAGAACTCGTTAAAAAAAAATCTTGCCTTCAGCCATTACAGAGTTCACAAGGTCTGTGTAGCCACGGCTGCTCTGCTAAGCAACTAGCTCCCTGCTCCCACTCTCCACTGGTGCCAGACCATACTTGCACCAACAGGGCCAAAATCTTCTGGTCAGGAGAAAAGCCCCTTTCCCTTCAGACCTCCTACTTTTTTCCCTTCTGTCGCCCATAACCCTTCTGTACTTTTCTCTTACCCACCCCACTTCCAGGGTTCTGATTCCTCTTGTGTTGATTTCCAGAGCTTCCATCTGGTCTTGTCACTGAATGTCCCGTTGTTGATTCTTCATGGGGAGAGGGACAGGGGTGACCATAGAGAAGGGACGGGGAAGTGGTATCCCTATGGTCTTATACTCTACCCTGTGTCAGAGAGGCTAGAAGTCTGGAAACTCTATTTCTGAGACTCCCTTACCATGAGGCTTCAGGATAGGGCTTAGAAAGTGCATCTGTCAGCCACGTGCAGAAGAATGAAACTGGACCATTCTCTTACACCATACACAAAGATAAACTCAAAATGGTTGAAAGGTCTAAATGTGAGACAGGAATCCATCAAAATCCTAGAGGACAACATGGGCAACAGCCCTTCTTACCTCGGCCACAGCAACTTCCTGCAAGACACGTCTATAAAGGCGAGGGAAACAAAGCAATAATGAGCTACAGGGACTTCACCAAGATGAAAAGCTTCTGCACAGCAAAGGAAGCAGTCAACAAAACCAAAAGGCAACCTACCGAATGGATTTGCAAATGACATGTCAGATAAAGGGCTAGTATCCAAGATCTATAAAGAACTTATCAAACTCAACAGCAAAGAAACAAACAATCTGGTCATGAAATGGGCAGAAGACACAAACAGACATTTCTCCTAAGATGATCTACACATGGTGAATAAGCACATGAGAAAATGCTCCGCATCACTCGCCATCAGGGAAATACAAACCAAAACCACAATGAGACACCACCTCACACCAGTGAGAATGGGGAAAATTAACAAGATGGGAAACAACAAATGCTGGCGAGGATGTGGAGAAAGGGGAACCCTCTTGCACTGTTGGTGGGAACACAAGCTGATGCAGCAGGTCTGGAAAACAGTTTGGAGATTCCTCAAGAAGTTAAAAATAGAGCTACCCTATGACCCAGCAATAGCACTACTGAGTATTTACCCCAAAGATAAAGATGTAGTGAAATACTGGGACACCCACATCCCAATGTTCACAGCAGCAATGTCCACAATAGCCTAACTGTGGAAGAGGCCTCAATGTCCTTCGTCAGATGAATGGATAAAGAAGATGTGGTCTATATACACCATGGAATATTACTCAGCCATCAGAAAGGACGAATACCCACCATTTGCTTCGACGTGGGTGGAACTGGAGGGTATGATGCTGAGTGAAATAAGTCCATAGGAGAAGGACAGTTAGTTATATGGTTTCACTCATATGTGGAATATAAGAAATAGTGAAAAGGATCATTAGGGAAAGGAGGGAAACTGAGTGGGGAAAACTTAGAGAGGAAGACAAACCATGAGACTCCTGACTCTGGGAAACAAAAGGTTGCAGAAGGGGAGGTGGGTGTGGGGATGGGGTAACTGGGTGACGGGCATTAGGGAGGGCATGTGATGAGATGAGCACTGGGTGTTATACTATATGTTGGAAAATTGAATTTAAATTAAAACATCCATCTGTGCCAGGCTGGGAAAGTTATGGCTGTACCAAGTATGTGGGCTTCAACAGGTGGATTTGTACCCCTCTTGCATACCTTTGTTGGTTCTCAGTCCCCAGGTTGTGGACACCTGTGACCACTGAGAATGGTTTTCTGCATTTTGCTGACCTCTGGGTGGCAGCTGCAACTTTCTGACTTCTGGACCACAGCTCTGGGGAGTAGTCTGGAAATGAGGGGTAAATCCCTGATGCTCATTGTAGGAGCCTTTGTAGGGAATTCAAGTTTTTTTCATAACACCCCCAATATTAAGAACAACTGCCTTACATTTTAAATATCAGCAAGAGTGGGACACCTGGGTGGCTCAGTGGTTGAGTGTCTGCCTTGGACTCAGGTTGTGATCCTGGGGTCCTGGGATTGAGTCCCGCATTGGGTTCCCTGCAGGGAGCCTGCTTCTCCCTCTGCCTAGGTCTCTGCCTCTCTCTCTCTCTCTCTCTCTCTGTGTCTCTCATGAATAAATAAATAAAATCTTAAAAAAATAAATATCGGCAAGAGTGACTTGAAATGGTGGGGGCCAACATCTTTGGAAATACCTGAAAATGTATTTTGCATTTACAACGTTTACGTTTGAGGCTTCCTCTCATTTACATTGACACAGGACATATTTACCAAGTCAAAGCTACCTGATTATGAACTCCTTGAGGGATTGAGATTATTTGTGTTTATCCTATTGACCATCTATCCCTTTTTTGGGGCTTCCTCCCTTGGCCTACAAACATAACGGTGGTCCCTACCATTTCCAAAATAACTCCATCATGAAGTAAAAAAGGCCTGTCTTGGTTCTACTCTTCTCTTTACAACCATTAGGCATCCTTTTTAATTTTCTGTACCAAGATGTCTTTTTAAAAAAAAATATTTTATTTATTTATTTGAAATAGTGAGAGAGAGCACAAGCAGGGGGAGGAGCAGAGGGAGAGAGAGAAGCAGACTCCTCACTGAGCAGGACCTCACTGAGCTTGATCCCAGGACCCTGAGATCATGACCTAAGTCGAAGGCAGATGCTTAACCAACTGAGCCACCCAGGAGCCCCTGTATCTAGATGTCTTAAATGATATTGGACTCCCTGAATTTTCAGTGCTCCTTGAAGGCATTCATAGGTTTTTGGCCTGAAAGGGATGATTGTGGGTCAAAAAGTCTCTGTTAAGCAAAATTTAGGAGCAAAATTTCAATGCCCTTTAATATGCTGATATGCATTATTCACACAGAATTCAGTATTTCCTGAATGTTTCTGGCTGAGAACCCTTTGGCTCTGTCCAAAAACACTGAGGACCTCCCGTCGCTAAATTCAATGGATGTGTAACAGGATGAAGAATTGCTTTTTGGCAGAAGAAGCTGACATTTCAAGCCCTTTCTATTTCTGGCTTGGGACACCCCAGTCATCCAGGAGCAGACTTTTTTTGTTCTGGGAAGAGCTATGGGAATCGCCCCTTTTAGCTCTTGAGCTGCAACGTTTCTGGGGAACCTGTGCCCAAGCATGCTTACTTACTAATTTTTCCTTAGGCAGGGGCTGGGACCCTGGCTTGAGGTAGATCCCATACCTCGATCATAGGTAAATGTTGCTGGGATGGTTTCAAGGGACAAGACCTTTCAGGGAGGAAGGATACAGACACTAGAAACTTTTCTCTTTGTGGTTTTGTCAGGGGCTTTGGGTGGGGAGCTCTGAAAATAGGACCTTTCCCTTTCCATGGCCTTTAAAAATGCTGACATGAATTTTTTTTTTTTTTTGACATGAATTATTCACACAGGAGTCAGTATTTCCTGAACGCTTTTGACTGAGAGCCCTTTTGCTGTGTCTAAGATCTTCCTCCCTGCCTGGCTTCTGAACAAATTGAGAAATAAGACAAGAGAGAAGGGCAGATGGAAAATTAACATTTTCCTCTGACTGATTAAGGCTTGGCTGGAGGGTGTGGCTTATCTACTGGGGAAACTGGCTCCCTAAGTTTTTATAGACACCCTGGCCCAGGCCCTGCCCGGCTAACCACGCCCCTGGGGACCCTGGGGGAGCAAAGTAGAGCTCAGGCTTTCATGGGCAACTCCATCTGGAGAAGAAAAACAGAAGGGAGGGAATACATGTGATGTGTAGCATTGAGTCCTCCCAAATTTAAGTCACCCTGCCTCCCCCTGCCCTGCCCCCAGGATGAAGTAAATAAATGGGCAAGATCCAGGAGGGTGGCCCCAAGTGAGCTCCCTCCTACCTCTCTTCCTGCAGGAAACACTTGGCATAGACATATGTTGCCCTGACCTGTGTTAGCATGATTAATGGGACAGGGAGAGTTAGAAAAAGATCAGCTGATGGGAAAGCACCCTGGGGTACCTGATGGGGGGGGGTGCTTTCCACGCACAGCAGGTCACCGATGCTGTCATTGCTTCTGTCCCAAACACACCAAAGGATAGGGGGTCTTGGGGCAAATGGCTGCATTGTGTGTATGTGTGTGTGTGAGTGTGAGTGTGTGACATCGAGTAGTACCTTGGAGCTTTGCCCTACTTTGGCATGTAGCACCATAGCTCAAGGTAAAACTGAGGACACAGGCAATCTTGCCTCCCAAATCCTACATCAAAAGCCTCAATGGTTTCAAATCCCTGGCATGGAACTGGTGGCTTTTAGCAGAGACACCGTGGAGGGCTGCCACCTCTCCTGCCCCTTCTCTGTAAAGTGACACTTCTTCAGATGGTTCTCTTTCACAGTATAGGCCTGCCTGGGGGTTTCAGATCCTACCTGTGATAGGAACCTTAAGAACATTAGAATGGGCTGCTGGCACTTACAGCTGGGAACGTACTGTGGTCTGAATACTAAAGAAATGCTGTTTTTTTGTACCTCAAGGGGATGTGATAGGATGCACGACTTATAGATGCTTCCCTTGTGTTATTTTATTGATGCCTCTGCTGTATTTCACAGCTGTGATCATACACGTAGCTGCTGTGTTCTCTTCTCGCTGCCCTGAGTGCTCCATCTGGCCTCCCTCACAGCTGAAATTTGTTTTCCCGATACTCCTCTTAGTGCACTTTGATGCTTACTGCTCAACGCTCTCCTTCCTCACCCTGGAAAGTCTCTCTCCCACTCCTGGTCCTGCTCTTGGTCTCTTCCAGCCTCAGACCCTCTTGACCGATTGCTTGCTGTGACCCTTTAGGCACTTCAGAATCAACATGTTACAACCTCTGAATTCATCACCTTGGCCAAACTGGTTTTCTCTCTCTATTCTTCAACTCGATTCATGTCATGGATGTTCAGACAGTTGTATGAGTTAGAAATTAGGGGCACCTCTGACTCTTCCTCCCACATTGACTTAGTCATCAAGACCTGACCCATTAAACAACATTTTTAAAGCTTTTTTGGAATCTGTTAGCATCTCTGCCTCCATCAGTAGTGTGCTGGTAGGTGACTAACAGATAGCTCTGAGGGGAAGCCTTGATTTGTACCTTTTGCCTGATGTCTATGGCATAAATGCTACCACCATGGCTGATTTCAAGCCATCCAATAGTCTTTCCCCCAAATTTCTAAAAACTTCATTGGGTTTTGCAAGATGGGACAAACCAGCTCCAGTCCACACTGGCCCCAACTTCCTTGGTGCTTCTCAGCCCATCCCTCTCCAAACTTCTCTCCCCTCAAGACATTCTGTAGCCAGCTGCTAAACTCAGTGCTGACCATGCCACTCCCCTGCAGAAATGACGTTGATGGCTTCCTGGGTGATTCAATCCATGCACCTTACCAGTGCGTTGAGCTCTTGGAGGCACAACCCTGCCTACCTCTTCGGTGTTGTTTCTTGGCTGCTTCTTCTTTTTTTTTCCTTTGAGGCTCAGTTCAGCTGAAACTCCCTCCGACCATTTGGCAGGTTGAGTCAGCTGCCCCATCTCATCAGGCTTTGATTACTGCACTTACAACCTTGTATTTATGGGGTTTTGTTTTGTTCTTGGTTTTTCTTTCATAAGTCTTAAATCTTCTGAGGGAGAGATCATGTGTTTGCTCTGCATCCCCCCAGCTTTGTATATATAGAACAGTGGTTTTCTCATTGAAATTAATAAAAAAAAACACTTTTTAGAATAAGTTTTTTTTTTTTAAAGACTATTTGAGAGAGAAGGAGAGAGCATGAGAGAGAGAGTGGGCAGGGGGAGAAGTAGATTCCCCACTGAGCAGGGATCCCGATGTAGGGCTCCATCCCAGGACCTTGAGGTCATGAGACCCAAGCTGAAGGCAGGTGCTTAACCGACTGAGTCACCCAGGTACCCATGAAATTAAGCAATAAATGCTTCTTAATTACTAAAATACGATTATCAAAGTTGCATGTGTGTGTTGGGGATGAGGTGGGGGTTTAACAATTGTCTATTTACCTATTACTGTGTAACAATTGCTCCTCCCTCAATTGTGGCCTAAAACAATTGCAATTATTTTGCTCATGAATCTGGGATTTGATGGGGTCTGCTAGGCAGCTCTTGCCCTATTTTGTTTTGTAGATGCAGGTGCAGTCAGATGGAAGCTGGAGCTGGAGTCATCTCAAAGATGAATTTACCTCCACGTCGGGGAAGGTAACTCAAACGGTCGGGGCTCATCAAGACTGTCCCCACACATAGCTGTCTCAGTAGCTGAACTTTTGCCATATGGCTGAAAGAGCACTTCCTCTGCCCCCACTCCCACTTATACTGCCATGATGACTGTCATCTATCTATTCTCATGTTTGGAGAGTGCAGTCCCCCAAAACTACAAGATGCCTTTGAGATGTGCTTTTCCTGCTTTCAGTGACGATGGACTAAGTTTTAGGTCAAAAGTTCCAGTTTTTCCTTCAGGTCCTGAGGCTGAAAGCTCTCCCAGGTCTTTCAGCAGGTAGCTAGCTGTCTCCCTAATGTCACTAAAATGATGTGTTGGAAGCCAAGGAGTTGAGAGAAAGCCCTGGGAGATTTGACTGGCAGATTTTAGGTCAAGAAAAAATAAAATACATGAGTTTTTATTTTTAAAACCCGCAATCCATATTTTCTTTCCCTGTTCTTCTATGTTCTGATCTCTGACACTGGAATGGGTGCATTCTCTTTGCCTACATTTGGCACAGATAACCTCTTCACCAGTAATTTGCAACATTTTTTTTTTTTGCACACTATCTCATGCAAATGGATACTTTCTTAAAAAGGCAAGATTTTCCCTGTTGGTAAAGAAGTCATAAAAATGATCTTTGAGAATGTGAACTAAGCAGGAAAGATGCTTGGCCAGTAATCTGAAGACTTAGGCTAAGTCCCAGCTCCACCATCCAATAGTTACCTCACCTCTTTGAGCATCAGTGTCCTCATCTGTAAAACAGTAACACCTGCCTTGCTCGCCTTCTAAAGCCATTAGGATCAGTTGAGCTAACATACGCCAGCGTGGCTGTCCGAGCATGATACAAACGCAATGCTCCACTCTCCAAATGCACCAAGTGAATGCAGTGAGCAATGGACACAGACCTCAGATCTGAATTCTGGACCCGTCATGCACTAGCTGTGTTTCTGATACTCCTCTCTCCTGGTCCTCCTGCTGCCTGTTTGGAGGTAGCCTCGCCTCAGCAGGTGCTCTCTTGTTGATGTCTGGGGCTGGAATCCTCCTCAGGTCTTGCTCCTGGGCTCTGCTTCTGTGTGTGAGCTCTCTCCAGGGGATTTCATCATTGCCATGTCCTTAAGTCCCATCTCTCCGTGGTGACACCTAAGCTTATATCCCCCGTCAGACCTCTTCTTTGAGTTTCATGCTGGTCTGTCGACCTGCCTCCTTGAAATGCCTCCACTGGGGTGCTGCACACGCAGCTCCGGTATAACTTGACAAAGGCAGGTCTGAGCTTGAAGTTCACCCTCTGTGACTAACTTAACTCAGGGTGGATCCATTCCAGTTACTCAGTCACCTCCCGTTACTCATTTCCTGGGTGGCACAATCCACATGCCCTGTGGCAGTATTCATTTCTTGTTCACTTGACTGTTATTGGTTATCCTTTCGAGAGAATTAGCTCCATGAGGGGACCGTGTCTCTCATTCACCTTGCCAGCTCCAGGGCCATGCAAAGTGCCTGACCCATAGCAGCTGCTCTGCATTATCTGATGAACAAATGAATGTGTATCCTGAACAGGTTACTAACCTTGAGATAACTAGGTCTACTCTATAACACGAGAGTTGAGTGAGATATGAGATAATATACTCAAAGCCTAGTCTAGGATTTGGCACATGGGAGGTACTTAATAAGCGTTAGTTCCCCTTTCTATAAAGAATAAGCTATGCAGGTTATAAAGAATATATTCTTTAAGCACATAAAAAATATGGGTGGGCTAGGGGTGCTTGGGTGGCTCAGTCAATTATGCATCTGACTTTTTTTAAAAAAAGATTTTATCTATTTATTCATGAGAGACACAGAGACACAGGCAGAGGGAGAAGCAGGCTCCCTGCAGGGAACCCAATGTGGGACTCGATCCTGGGACCAGGATCACGCCCAGAGCCAAAGGCAGATGCTCAACTGCCAAGCCACCCAGGTGTTCCAGCATCTGACTCTTGATTTCAGCTTAGGTCATAATCTCATAGTTCTGAGATTGAGCCCCACATTGTGCTCTGCACTCAGCAGGGACTCTGCTTCTCACTTTCTTCTTCTCCTTTGGCCCTCTCTCCCCTCACTCAAATCAATCAATCTTTTAAAAAAAGAATATATATGGGCTATAAAGAATAAGCACATAACGTGTATCAAAAAGGTCTTAATCGAACCCGGTGTAATGCACATTGCTAAACTTAGTGTACCAACTGTAGAACTTACTACATATACAGGCGCCTGGGCTGTACTCTCAGAGACAATGATGTAAATGGTGTGTATCCTAATGCCTATCAGTTTGAGAACCAGTGATGTAGCATGCACATTGAAGTACTGTACTGGATATATTGGGGTTCTCCAGATGGAGAAAATTTTTTTCTCTATATGGGGAGAAAGAGTGAGATGAGAGAGGGTTGGGATCCACAGGGTGAGTAGGCAGGCTGGAAATTCAGGCAGGGTTTCTATGCTGCAGTCTTGACCGGAAGCTATTCCCGCTTTGGGGAACTTTAGTCTTTGGTGTTAAGGCCCTCAACTGATTGGATGAGGCCCACCCACATTATGGAGGGTAATCAGCTTTACTCACAGTTACTGATTTAAATATTAATTACATCTGAAATATAACTTCACAGCCTCATCTAGACTGGTGTTTGATCAAACAACTTGAACTAAAGGCCGAGCCAAGTTGACACATAAAATTAACTAGCACATTGAGCAAGTATTTTAATTATCAGTTTTTAAAATATATTTTAGGCATTTACTATTGCTCCAGTTTTAGGCTCGGTTTCATGGAGTATCTAGAATGCAAAATCTTAGTCTCTCCTGCCCCCGTCCAAGAGTTTGTTACTGATTTGTTTTTACTTATGGTGTTTCTTCCTTTAATAAAGATTTATTACATAAGATATGGAAGATTTCTGGTTAAGAGCTTTTAAGGACCTACCGAGGCAGAGAAGTCTAGAAAGCTCTCTCTTCAAATAAAGATCTCTGTGAGTCATCTGCACCCACCTCAGGTAATACTTGCTTACAGTTGCATTCAAAATGCCACAGAAACAGGGACACCTGGGTGGCTCAGTGGTTGAGCATTTGCCTTTGGCTCAGGTTGTGATCCCAGGGTCCTGGGATCGAGTCCCGCATCAGGCTCCCAGCGAGGAGCCTGCTTTTCCCTCTGCCTGTCTCTGCCTCTCTGTGTGTCTCTCATGAATAATAAATAAAATCTTTAAAAAATGCCAGAAAAACAAAACAAAATCAAGGCCAGAGCTGCTACCATGTGCCAGTTGCTATGCTGGATTCTAAGGACACAGTGACAAAGGAAACGTGACTTCTAATTGTTGGTTATCATGAGCTCCTTAGTTCTCCTGACTTGCTCGACTAAATAAACAAAGGCGCTTTATGAAGTGCAGAGGAAATAGGAATAGAAAAGGCCCTTGGCTTTTGAGATATTTCTTAAAAGTTGGGGAGTTTATTTGTCATAAAGGGATGGAGAGCATCCTTCCAGCACGAACAGTTCCAGGTATGCAGGGGGTACCTGATGCCCGTTATACCAGATCAGCTTCCCCTCAACCTGCGATGCTTTGTGTCCAGCAGATGGCACCAAACGACTGGTTATAGTAGGATGCACATCGTCCTCTGGAAAACATGAAATCTATTTCTATGAAGCCAGCATCTTAAACATGGCACTTATATTGTCTGTCTGAGGCCCTTTCTTTCTTTTTTAAAAAATATTTTATCTTTAGGTAATCTCTACACCCAACGTGGGGCTTGAACTTACAACTAGAGATTGAGTCACGTGCTCTACGAACTGAGCCAGCCAGCTGCCCCTTGAGACCCTTTGTTTTGCTTTTAGTGTGACCTGTGGATCAAAATAAGAAGTGGACAAGAAAACGGTTGCCTGTCCTGGAATGTGGCACTATTGTGGAATAATGGAAATGTAGGTGAAACACAAGAGATAGCCTAGTAAAGTAGTGCCCAAATATGGGGCAGACATGGGAAACTTGTATGTGTCTGTGTCTATGTGTGTGTGCACGTGCATACTTGTGATGAAAACACCTCAAAAAAGGGTATTGAGAAAGTATTTAAAAACCTATAAAGAGAATTTAAATGTTGGAGAAGATGAAAGAGTGTGCTCCAGTGACCACAGCAGGGAACTCAGTTTTGAAACTATTAACTTGGAAACTCCAGAAGAAAGGGTCCCATTTCTCTAGTTCTTCAATCCTAACAGGTGACTTGAATTTCAATGACTATCATGCAAGTAGAGGATTAGGAAAAAAGACTCAAAGTTGTCTAGAGCCAATTCAGTGAAATTCCTTTCAAGGCATTTTTCCTGCACTCTCAGAGACTAGGAAGGACCCATATGCACACAGTGCCTGTTATGGAAGGTGACATCAAAGCTTTGGGTTCTGAGAGAGGCTGTTCTCTACTGCAGAAAGAGAAAAGCAAAACAGAGTTGAGTGGTCATGGTAGACCTACCGGGTTCTCCCATTGAAGGGGTGCCTGGGCAGCTCAGTTGGTTGGACATCCAACTCTTGATTTTGGCTCAGATAATGATCTAAGGGTTCTGGGATCAAGCCCCATGGTGCCTCGAGACTCCACACTTAGTGAGGAGTCTGCTTATCCCTCTCCCTCTGCTCTTCCCCTGTGCTAAGTAAAATCTTAAATAAAAAAGAAAAATCTCCCATTGAAATAAAAAGTCTGCATCAGATAAGGAGGAGGATATGAAGAAGGGGTTTATTCCTGCTGTGTTTGGGGGCGTCCTATTGCTCAGAATAGAAGCTGCTTCCAGAGCACTAGAGCAAACCAGTGCCCTAGTTTGGAAAAATGGTTCTTTGTCTGTGTCCTGGGGCCCCTACATGGAGACATTTCAAAAGGGAAGACACAAGGAGAGAATTTGTGAGATAGTCCAATGATCATACATTGAAGACCAAACTAAGATCCTACCACAGTTTGCCCAGAGGGATATGGCTTCTCTTGGGAAATGTGCAAGTTAAAAAACTCAAGTGAACTGATGCTACAGGCAGAAGTGTCATTGAATCATAATAGTATGTAATTATGGGCTTTGCGATTTACCTCAATTCCAGTGGATTTACAACACTGCTTGCGAAAAAAAATTTTTTTAATCCCTTTCTTTTATGAGTTGATCTCCTTTTTTTTTTTTTTTTTAAAGATTTTATTTGTTTATTCATGATTGAGAGAGAGACAGAGGAAGAAACAGGCTCCATGCAGGGAGCCCCATGTGGAACTCGATCCCAGGATCACACCCTGGGTGGAAGGTGGCGCTAAACCGCTGAGCCCAATGAGAGTTGATTTCTTACAAAGAGTATGACACCCAGGTTGTTACAAATTTGAGCTTAATTACAAAATCAATGGAAAGGAACAGTGTTTAATCCAGATTATTCCAATTCATCATTTAAAAAATATCTTGTAAACATACCCTGATAAGACAGTAGCTCTCAACAGTAGTATGCCAAAGATTCACCTGGCTGGGGGCTGGGGGTGCACCTGAGTGGCTCAGTCTGTTAAGCATCTGACTCTTGATTTCAGCTTAGGTCTTGATCTCAGGATCCTGAGTTCAAGCACCACATTGGGCTCCAGGTCATGGAGCCTACTTAAAATAAAAGAGTCATCTGGGGTACATTGTTAAGATGCAAATTCCTACCCCAACTCCAGATATTCTGGTTGTAGGGATTGGGGATGGAGCTCAGGAATTTGAATTTATAGTTAATTTCTTCATTTCGAGTAATTCAGAGCAGAAGGTGGAAAGACCGTCCTTAGAGAAATACTACCCTAAGCAAAGGCAGGATTAGTCAATCACAGAAACCTTCAAACTTCTTTCCATTCATTCATTCATTCATTCACTCCCTCCCTTTCTTCTGAACACATAATTCACCTAATATTTCTGGTGCCCTACCTTTGAACTTGGTGCTGTGGGACATAGTTAATATAAGGAAACTCTGTTCCTGCTTAAAGGAACTTATAATGCCTGCTACAGATTCTCGTAGCAACATGAATGACAATGTCAGGTGTTAAGTATTGTGCTTGTAGAAATGGTATGGGTGTCAAAGGGTATTGCAGGGATTGAGAAAGAAGTCTTGTCCGCGTGAGCTGGCATGCTCAGGGAAGGAGGAACCATTCTGTGGAAAGGGTGGGACATGGCCTGGGGCCTGAATGATGAGAGGGAGTAGGATATTTGAAATGTGGGAACAGCATTAGCTTCATATCCTTATTAAGCAAGAATATTATTATCATCCATAAGCCGTGCAATGCCACTCTAAAGATAGCAGAGTGGCAATGCACGGCCAGCGATTAAAAGTATAATCTCGTTAACTGCCTTCTGAGGAGAAATAAAGGGTGAGAAGCCATAAATTCCTGAACCAGCAACGTCATTTCCTTGTTTTTTCAATATCCAACTGGACCACTCTCTACTTTGCTAAGTTGATGAAGGGTAGAAACGCTTGACATGACATGTTTATTACAAATAACCTGTTTTCCTCATAGACTGATATCTATTTCATCCAGCTGCCTTCAAAAAGTTAAAATTATGATAAGGCACATGACAGGTATGGGCAATTAGCACCCTAAGAGAAAGATTAGGACTGTTTGAAGCCAGGGGAGGGAGATTAGTTGAATCAAAAATCACTTATTTAACAAAGAGAGCTGTATTCCTAATACTTATGTTTAGATATGGTAATTTTCTTAGCTGTCTTTGGCCCATTTCATTACATGAAAAAAAAAATTAATTCAGCTACCTTGTTCTCCTTCCTCAGTGCTTTTTGCCAGTATCGTACAAAGCATCAGAAATCAAATATTTAAAGTATTATGTCTCTGAGCATGTAGAGGAGTGGCATTTTTCTAACTCCATACTTGGTGAGAAAGGACACAGACTCTGGAGCCAAAGAATTGGGTTTTTAATCTTAGGTCCATCACTTTCTGTGTAGCTTTGGCAAAATTACTTAATTTTTATGGGCCTCAATTGTCTTATCTGTAAAGCAGAGATAAGTAGGATTCTTATGATAAGTAATGAATTTATACATATAAAAGCACTTAGAACAGCCCATAGCAGGGGTTCAGTTGGTGTCAGCTACTGTCATGAGCTCTGGTATTAAGGAGGATACACAAGGACAAGCTTTATAGGATATCTAGGTAGACTGGAGAGGTATTAATATATATTTGAAAATCAGCTATAGGGCAGCTCGGGTGGCTCAGCGGTTTGGTGCCGCCTTCAGTCCAGGGCCTGGTCCTGGAGACCCGAGATCAAGTCCCACATCAGGCTCCTGCATGGAGCCTGCTTCTCCCTCTGCCTGTGTCTCTGCCTCTCTCTCTCTCTGTGTGTGTGTGTCTCTCATGAATAAATAAATAAAATCTTAAAAAAAAAGAAAATCAGCTATAATATGGGGCTAAAAATTATTCACCCCCCCAAGAAAATTCTATCTTCTCTTGTAACAGCAAACATTTAGACTCTAAGAATGCGTAATATAAAATATCACACATTTTAAATGAGAGTAACAAGGACATAAAGTACTGGAGAGGAGTCTAGCACAAAAATGTACACATGGTGTCTTCTCTACCTGCAATGGGTGGACCACACATTTGTCTCTAAGCTTCCCGGTTATCACTGCAGAAAAGTGGAACGTGATCGGTTGCAAGATAAAAACAGGCCCATTGTTCAGGAGAAACACAATTACTTACACCATTGTGACCTGGGAGGACACTCACCAGGTCAGCTTAGGAGGAGAATTTGTAATGCAATACACAACATCTTCAACAGCTTTCCAGCAATGGAACTACGGGGTTTCACAGGGCTGCTCTGATTATGTTCCTCAAATCATCACCCTCGGGCACTTCAGTGATACAGTTCTAGGAGATGGATTGTGTGGCACCTGTGGACAGGTGCTGGGCTGCCTGGCCATCCTCACTGAGAGGAAGATTTTGCAATACCTGGAATGCCCAAAATTTCTCTTGCATTCCAAGTTGTTTAGTTTCTTAAAAGCCCATCACAACTGTTTTCTCATTTAATCCTCAGAAACCTCTGGGACAGGGATCATTAAACCCATTTTACAGATAAAGAAACTGAGTTCGAGAGTACTTGGACAGTGAGAAAATGGTGGTGGAGGATGAAGGGGCTGGCTCTCTGAGCTCATCCAGACCTTCGGACCTGACCAAGTACCAGACATCTCAGAGCCCTGCTCCCTCCAGCTCACTGCTCAGTCACTGTTTTATCCATCAACGTCTGATTTTTATGCCTGCAGCTCCACCGAAATTGCTCTGGCAACAGTCACGAGTGATAGTTTGATTATCAAATGCAGAGTCCTTTTTTTCAGCTTGCTTTTTTTTTTACATTTGAAACAATGTTATTCACTCTGTGGCATTCGGTTCTCCTTTGGTTTGGGGAGCACTAAATACTCCTGGTCCTTCTCCTACTTCATCTCCCACTTCTGCTTTTTAGCCTGTAAGAACATTCCTCCTTCTGCCTCCCAAATGTTGGGGCCCCCAGGGTTCCATCTTTGGCCCTCTCTTCATACTCCCCAAGAGAGCCAATCCTCTCGCACAAATTAGCTGCCCTCCTGGAAACAGTAATGCCCAGACTTACGCAGGAGAATCACATCCTCTGTGAGGTTGAGTTCTTAGACCAGGGTCTGAGGAAAAACAACATTTCTTCAACAGGAGACTTGTTCATTGTTGTTTTTTTTTTTTTTTTGGTTGAACAAGAGATGAAACAGCTGGCTCCAATTTGGAGCCATTATGTACAAAAAACTGTTTCATCACAGACTAGAGTTCTACTCGGAGTGGTGAGATGTTCGTATTGTGAGGACATATGAAGGAAATGAGACCGCCTGGAGAATGAGCAGGTTCATACCTCCCATTTCACCGCCTGCTTAGAGCCTATGGCTATGGGGTGAGAAGGCAGAAGGAGAAAATTCTTTCCCTCTGTTATTTACTTACGATCAAGCACACAGGTGGATTTGTGTGCATTAACGGCAACCCCATGTGTCTCCGCTGTCCATCCCCTGGTTTTCCCAACGATTTCAAACTCAACATGGCTGCTATTCCTCATCTTTACTTCCCCCTCAGTTTTACTCAGATATAGCAAGATATTCACTCTCTATAATTGCTGTTTTAAGATACTTCCAAATTTCAGTGGCTTACCCAATAACAATTTATTTCTCATCTGTGTCATGTTCCAAGGTAGGCCAGGAGGTGGAGGGTGACATGTGGCACAGGAGGTCTGCTCTACAAGGTCATTTAGGTATCCAGACTCAAGAAGGGTCTGCCATCTTCCATAGGTAGCTTCCAAGATTGCCTTGGGATCAATATGGAGTCAAGAGAAGGGGCCGAGGAGAGCATGGCACAGGCATATCTGTGTTTTAGCATCATGCCACTTCCATTCCTGCTCCATCAGGCCACCTAGATGCCAGGGGAAGAGTGCACATCCCAGCACCAAGTCTGTACCGTGAGAGGGAGCATAGCACCACATTTTGGTGGAGAGGTCTTCATCTGTCATTTTCCTCCCTCATTTGTTCTTCCACCAGTATTTTCTGAGTCTCAGTTCTCTCTCTCTTTTTTAAAGATTTCGTTTGAGAGAGAGAAAGAGCACAAGTTGGGAGGAAAGAGCACAGGGAGAGGGAGAAGCAGACTTCCCGCTGAACAGGGAGCCCAAGGTGGGCCTCGATCCTAAGACCCTGAGATCATGACCTGAGCCAAAGGCAGATGCTCAACAAACTGAGCCACTCAGGTGCCTCCTCAGTTTTCTCTTTTGTGAAAGATGCCAACAGTTGTGCTCTTCACAGGGGTTGTTGTGGAAAGTGAGAAAACCTATGGAAAGCAATTAGAATGTGCTTGACTCACAGTAGGTGCTCACAGGTGGGTTAACTATTATTGTTATTAGTTGCAGGGCTTCATCAGCTGCCCTGTTATACCAACCTAGAAACTCTCTTCCCTCATCACCAACTGCCAATCAGTCAGTGAGTCCTCACCTAATTAAAAAATACACAATTTATGTGTCTTTAAATGCAAGAAATAGATGTTTTTTATATGAAGGTTAAAACATATGGATTTGGATTTTTTTTAAAAAAGGAAACAAAAGCCATTCTCCCCGGGGGATCCAATGTATTTCTATGGCTTCAGCTACCATCTTTACAATGGGTTCTATATGCCAGATGAACTAAACAGATGTATTCAGAACATTCCATCCTGAAACAGCAGAATACATATTCATTTCAGGTGTACATGGAACATTCTCCAGAATCTATCATCACATATTAGGCTATAAGACAGACTTTGACAAATTCAAGAAGATTGAAATCATACCATGGCCCTTTTCTGACCACAATGCTATGAAATTAGAAGTCAACCACAAGAAACAATCTGGAAAGACCATAAATACATGGAGGCTAAATAACATGCTACTAAACAAGAAATGGGTCAACAAGGAAATAAAAGAAGAAATAAATAAAAATACATGGAAACAAAAGAAAATGAAAACACAACAGTCCAAAAACCTTTGGGATGCAGCACAAGTGATGCTAAGAGGGAAGTTTATAGCACTATAGGCCTACTTCAAAAAGCAAGAAAAATCACAAATAAACAATCTAACCTTACACCAAAGGGAGCTAGAAAAAGAACAATCAATGAAGCCTAAACCAACAGAAGGAAGGAAACAATAAAGATTAGAGCAGAAATAAATGATACAAAATTTAAAAAATAGAACAGATCAATGAAACCAGGATTTGGTTCTTTGAAAAAAAATCAATAAAATTGATAAATCTCTAGCCAGACTTAACAAAAAGAAAAGAGAAAGGACCCAAATAAAATTACAAATCAGAGAGGAGATATAACAACTAATATCACAGAAATACAAAGTTATAAGAGAATATTATGAAAAATTATATGCTAAAAATTGGGCAATCCCAATAGGTTTACCTTCCAGAAATAGGTAAATTTCTGGAAGCATATAAGCCACCAAAACTGAAACAGGAAAAAATAGAAAATTTGAACAGACTGATAAGCAGCAAAAAAAAATCGAATCAGTAATCAAAAAACTCCCAACAAAGAAAAGTCCAGGACCACATGGTTGCACAGGCATATTCTACCAAACATTTAAAGAAGAGTTAATATCTATTCTCTGCAAACTATCCAAAAAATAGAAAATGAAGGAAAACTTCCAAATTCATTCTATGAGGCCAACATTACCCTGATTTCAAAACCAGATAAAGATAGCACTCAAAAAGAGAACTATAGGCTGATATCCCTGATGAACATAGATGCAAAAATTCTCAACAAAATACTAGCAAACTGAATCCAACAATGAATTTTAAAAGGCATTCACCACAGTCAAGTTGGATTCATTCCTGGGTTGCAAGGGTGGTTCAACATTTGCAAATCAATCAATGCAATACATTACATTAATAAAAGAAAGGATAAGAACCATGTGACTATCTCAATAGATGCAGAAAAGGCATTTCACAAAGTACAACATCCATTCATGATAAAAACCCTCAACAAAGGTGTAGAGGGAACATACCTCAAGATTATAAAGGTCATATATGAAAAACCCACAGCCAATATCATTCTAACTGGGGAAAAACTGAGAGCTTTTCCCCTGAGGTCAGGAACAAGACAGTGAAGTCAACTCTCACCACTTTTATTCAACATAATTACTAGAAGTCCTAGCCTTAGCAGACAATAAAAAGAAATAAAAGACATCCAACTGGCAAGGAAGAAGTAAAACTTTCACTATCTGCAGGTCACATGATATTATATATAGAACCCCAGAAGACTCCACTAAAAAACTGCCAGAACTCATATAAGAATTCTGTAAAGTCACAGGGTACAAAACAATGTACAGAAATCTGTTGCATTTCTTTTTTTATTTCTTTTTATTTTTTATTTTTTAATAAATTTATTTTTTATTGGTGTTCAATTTGTCCACATACAGAATAACACCCAGTGCTCATCCCGTCAAGTGCCCACCTCAGTGCCTGCCACCCAGTCACCCCCACCCCCCGCCCACCTCTCCTTCCACCACCCCTAGTTTGTTTCCCAGAGTTAGGAGTCTTTCATGTTCTGTTGCATTTCTATAGAACAATAAGGAAGCAGTAGGAAGAGAAATTAAGGAATCAATCCCATTTATGATTGCAACAAAAACCATAAGAAATCTAGGAATAAAACTGACCAAAGAAATGAAAGACCTGTACTCAGGAAACTACAAAACATTGATGAAAGAAAATGAAGATGACACAAAGGAATGGAAAGACATTCCACACTTATGGAGTGAAAGAACAAATATTGTTAAAACGTCTATACTACCCAAAGCAATCTACACTTTTACTGCAATCCATATCGAAATACCAACATTTTTCACAGAACCAAAACAATCCTAAAATGTGTATGGAAGCACAAAAGGCCCCAAATAGCCAAAGTAGTCTTGGAAAATAAAAACAAAGATGGAGGCATCACAATTCCAGCCTTCAAGTTCTATTACAAAGCTGTAGTCATCAAGACAGTATGGTATCGGCACAAAAGTAGATGCATAGATCAATGAACAGAGTGGGAAACCCAGAAACGAACCCACAATTATATGGCCAACTTATCTTCAACAAAGCAGGAAGGGATATCCAATGGGAAAAATACTATCTCTCCAACAAATGGTGTTGGGAAAACCATTTTCTTATGCCATACTCAAAAAAATAAATTCAAAATAGGATAAAGACCTAAATGTGAGACCTGAAACCATATGAATCCTAGAAGAGAACACAGGCAGTAACCTCTTTGGCATTGACCTTAGCAATTTTTTTCTAGCTAGGTCTCCTGAGATAAGGGAAATGAAAGCAAAAGTAAGCTGTTGGGACTCATCAAAACAAGAAGCTTCTGCATAGCAAATGGAACAATCAACAAAACTAAAAGACAATCTATGGAATGGGAGAAGATAATTTGCAAATGACATATCCGATATAAAATCTGTAAAGAACATATTAAAGTCAATGCCCCCCCCCCAATAATCCAATTAAAAAATGGGCAGAAGACATTTTTCTAATGAAGACAACCAAATGGCTACCAGACACATGGAAAGATGCTCAATTCACTTCTCATCGGGGAAATCAAAGCTACAATGAGATATCACTTCACTGTTAGCAGAATGGCTAAAATTAACGACACAAGAAACAACAAGTGTTGGCAAGGATGTGGAGAAAGGGGAATCCTTGTGCACTGTCGGTGGGAATGTGAACTTGTGCAACCACTGTGGAAAACAGGATGGCAGTTCCAAAAAAGTTAAAGATAGAACTACCCTATGACCTATCAATCACTCTACTAGGTATTTACCCAAAGAATGTGAAAATATAAATTCAAAGAGATCTATGTACCACTATGTTTACACCAGCATTACCTACCATAGTCAAATGATGGAAACAGCCCAAGTGTCCATCAATTGATGAATGAATAAAGAAGATATGGTGTATATACACAATGGAATATTTATTCAGCCACAAATGAAATCTTGTCATTTGCAGCAACATGGATGGAGCTGGAGGGTATACTGCTAAGCAAAATAAGTCAGTCAAAGACAAGTAGCATATAATTTCACTCATATGTGGAATTTAGGAAACAAATAAATGAGCAAAAAAGGGGAAAAAAAAGAGAAATCAAGAAACAGATTCCTAACTATAGAGAACAAACAGATGGTCACCAGAGGGGAGGGGGGCTGGGGGATGGGTGAAACAGGTGATGGGGATGAAGGAGCGCACTTTTCCCGATGTCAGATGTCACGTATGGAAGTGCTGAATCACTCAATCTACATTTGAAACTAATGTTGCATTGTATGTTAACTAACTAGAATTTAAATAAAAACTTTTAAAAAAGGGTCTATTATATAACTGGATTAGAACTCCCAGCTGGAAGGGGGTCTACAAATATCTTCTTTTTTTTTTTTTAAGATTTTATTTATTTATTCATGAGAGACACACACACACACACAGAGAGAGAGAGAGAGAGGCAGAGAACAGGCAGAGGGAGAAGCAGGCTCCATGCAGGGAGCCCGATGTGGGACTCTATCCTGGGTCTCCAGGATCACACCTCGGGGGGTTAAGGTGGAGTTAAACCACTGGGCCACGGGAGCTGCCCTACAAATATCTTCTTGTTCCCTCATTTTAAAACCAAGGAAACTACAGCCTGCTAGTGGCAAAGCCAGGGGTCAAATCTAGGTCTTTTGACTCCAATCAAATGCTCCCTTGGACTTAGCTCCTTCCAACATAAGAACGTTCACATATTCCTCTTGATTTTCATTTCTCTGTTTACCTCCTAGTAATTTCACAGAAAAATTAAGTCTTTCAAAACCACCCAAGCAGCTCCTCTCCCTTGTCCTCACAGTTACTGGTCGGAGATGAAAATGACTGCCTTGGGGATCCCTGGGTGGCGCAGGGGTTTGGCGCCTGCCTTTGGCCCAGGGCGCGATCCTGGAGACCCAGGATCGAATCCCATGTCAGGCTCCCGGTGCATGGAGCCTGCTTCTCCCTCTGCCTGTGTCTCTGCCTCTCTCTCTCTCTGTGACTATCATAAATAAATAAAAAAATTAAAAAAAAAAGAAAAGAAAATGACTACCTTATCAATTTCCTCTAATCTCCTCTGGTTACCAAGCCAGTGAAGATTCCAGAGCACTAAATTCTGGCTCTTTATCTTAACCGGGTTCCTCAGATCCCCAGACCCAATGCCACCTCCCTTCCTGCTTTTGATTCCGAGCAGCAGATGGCACTGTGCACAAGTCTGGAAAGATGTTGAGAGAAAATGTGCTCAAGCTCCCTGCAAAACCCTGCCTTCATTGCAGAGGCAAGCTCACCCACCTCTTCTGGGGTTGAGGGCTCACAGGGAGTGGGAGTCGGCCAGGGACGCTGTGGCAGAGGCTGCTGGCTCACCACTGAGCTTGCTTCCTCACCTCCTGGGCACACAACTGGACTATACTTCTTGGTTTCCGTTGCAGTGCCGGAGCTGTGGCCATTGTGGTGTGGCAGAAAGTGATCCTCATCTTCCCCATTTCCAGGCTTGGCCGATGAGTATCCTGTGCTTTCCCCTCCTCCTCTAGCTGGGTATCAATGCCCAGGATGACCTTGGAATCGTAGGATGAAGGTGGCAGAGTTGGCACCACACTGAGTCCCTGAATGACTACATGGAGCTGAGGCCTCCCCAGTTTGGACCCACACTGGGGGGAGTTCCAGGAGCATGAATTACTGAAGTCCCCCCCATCAGCTTGAGACTCTTAGGCCAGGGGGACCCACTCCTTGCCCTCATGGAGCTCATAGCAAAACAGAGGGAGACAGAAATGCAAATAAACAACTAGTTCTTGGAACTGATACTGAGTTGGGGGGCAAATCAGTGGAAGCGATCCATTTTGAAAAGCTTAAGCTGAGTTTGTAAGTTGAGTAGACTTAAGGAGTATCTGGAGAGGATTGCAGGGGAGGAACCAAAGCATTCCAGGCAGCGGGAGGGTAGGCACGAAGACGGGGAGGGCTGAATCCGGGCCCTAAATAGGACAAACACAAGGCTGAGCCATAGCTGGACTGAGAGCAGGTAAAGCAGGTGAGGCTCACCTTTGCTGCGATCCCTGGGCCTTACCACAGCTACCTGGCTGCACCCAGTGCCACACTGTGCCACTGACACGGTGAGTTGTGTGACCTAGAGCCTGCCCATACACCTCACGAGGAGCAGAGCAGGCAGCTCCTATTTTGGTCCCAGTGGTGTACAGACAAAGTACCAGGCACGGGGTAAGTGACACAAGATAACGAGTCAACATCCTTCACTTGCAGAAGTGGTAATCTTTCTGTTTCTATCACCTCCTGTTTTTCTAAAGAGCATTGCTGTGGGCTCCGTGTGCTTTTATTACATAAGTCAAACGTTTTCCTCTCTCTCTGATTTTACCCCTCCGACCTACAGAAACAGAAACAAAAAATGCGAATAACTCCACTTTCAGATGACTGGTATTAGAGAAAGAAAAAGGATTTGTTACCTTTCTGAGAATGGAGGCGAATGCCCTTCCCCTGCCTCCTCCACCTCCCGTTTTGGGGGTGAGGAGTATCCAAAATTGGGTGTGCAAGAAGATCCACTGAGGGGCAGGGAAAAAAAAAAGCCACTGAAACTTCCAATTAAAAAAAATTATGTAAGAACACTTAACATGAGATCTCCTCTCTTGACAAATCTTGAAGTGCACAATACAGTACTGTTACCTATGGGTATGGTGTTGTACAGGAGATCTCTGTGTGTGTGTGTGTGTTTTAATTAATTTATTTTAGAGAGTGAGCCAGTGGGGGCAGAGGGGTGGGGAGGGAGAGAGGAGCAGAGGAAGAGGGAGAGAGAGAATGCTGGAGCAGACTTCCCGCTGAGTGTGGAGCCTGACTCACAGCTCAGTCCCTGGACCCTGGGATCATGACCCAGGGTGAAATCAAGAGCTGGCCACTCAACGGATTGAGCCACCCAGGTGCCCCATTTCATGTATGTGTTTTAAAAATCTAAGCCATATTTTATATGTAATCAATGCAGATGAATAACGTGTAAATAAAAATATGTATATGGAAAGTACCTAATTTCATCAGGTAAGCAATAAACAAAGTTTGGAGAACGTACACCCTAGCAGTCTGCACATTCCAGATTCCTCCTAAAGTCCCAGAGGAGGGGCCCTCCTATCCTTACCCCTCAGGTGAGTAGCTGCACACCTTGTGCAGGAGGAACCTAGACAAGTGAGCCCCTCTTGTCACCTCCCCAGCAGCACTTTTCTAGGCTCTGGTCCATGTCTGCTTATCTTGTTGCAGAACTTTGGGTCCTGAAGCCTGCTCCTGCCCAGTCTAGTACTTCCCCTCCTGTCTGGTGATTTGGACGTTACCTTTCCACCATCCTCCCAGCCCTCCCTTCCCCTGGGTGGGGGCGCCGATCATTCCCTGTCTCAGGCACTCCACCTCCTGAGCTCCTGGCCACCATCTCCAGCAGCCGCTGCCGCTGCTACCCCAGCCCTGCCTTGGTGGTATCTACACTCTGTCCTTAATGGACTGGTGCCCCCTCCTGTTTCCCTGATTTTGAAGGAACAGTAATCATACCATAATAACAGTAGTGACAACTGCCATCTGTATGCCCCCTGGTGCTCTGTGCTTTACAGATAGTCTCCAATGCTGACAACAACTCTTTAAGGGGAGCGCTGTCATTCCCCCTTTTGGGACCACACCACTGCGACTGGGACTGTAAGCCCAGACACCCTAGCTGGGATTTGTACCCGAAGGACCCCTTTGCGACCAAAGCCAAGATCTTTCTGCCACACCTCAGGGCTTTCCTCACCAGTACCCGTCGTGCTGAGGGATGCGTTATATTAACGTCAAAGCAGTGTTGAAAGAGAAGTCCCCCTTTCCTCTCCAAGCAAACAACCTACTTTGCAGGCCGTGATCAAAATAGATAAATAAAACATAGCGGTTGGAGATACTTGAGGTTCACCTGGGGGCAGTCAGAATAATAACTTAAAGGAATTCCAACGTCTAGAGCTTTGGGTAGTCCCCCTGACGTGGTTCCTCCCTCCTAGTGACAGCGACAGCGGCCGTGCCTGCCCGCTGCCCCTGCAGGCTGCACTTCCCTCAGTCGCAAGACTTGCGGGCACGGCCACGTCCACGGGCGCGGCCACATCCACAGGCACGGCCACATCCATGGGTACGGCCACATGCACGGGCATGGCCACGTCCACGGGCATGGCCACATGTACAGGCACGGCCATGTCCACGGGCGCGGCCACATCCACAGGCACGGCCACATCCATGGGTACGGCCACATGCACGGGCATGGCCACGTCCACGGGCACGGCCACATGTACAGGCACAGCCATATCCACGGGCACAGCCACGTCCACGGGCGCGGCCACATCCACAGGCACAGCCACGTCCACAGGTACGGCCACATGCACGGGCATGGCCACATCCATGGGCATGGCCGCGGCCACATCCATGGGCATGACCGTGTCCACAGGCACAGCCACATCCACAGGCACGGCCACATCCATGGGTACGGCCACATGCACGGGCATGGCCACGTCCACGGGCACGGCCACATGTACAGGCACGGCCATGTCCATGGGCACAGCCACGTCCACCGGCGCGGCCACATCCACAGGCACAGCCACGTCCACAGGCACGGCCACATGCACGGGCATGGCCACGTCCACGGGCACGGCCACGTCCACGTCCACGGGCACAGCCACATCCACGGGCACAGCCACGTCCATGGGCACGGCCACATGTACAGGCACGGCCATGTCCCCAGTCACGGCCACGACCACGGGCGCAGCCACTTTCACGGGCTGAAACCAGACCCTCCCCTGCCACACGCCTCCGGGGCCATGACAGAGTTTCCCTCCAGTCCGCCTCACATCCTGGCTAACACCTGGGCTGACTTCACCTGTGCACCTTTCAGGTTTGCGGCTGTGTCTCCAGCGGAATCAGAGCAACAGCTTTGGGGCGCCCGGGTGGCTCCGCGGTTGTGCGTCTGCCTTGGGCCCAGGGCGTGATCCGGGGGGTTCCGGGATCGAGTCCCGCATGGGGCTCCCCGCAGGGAACCTGCTTCTCCCTCTGCCTGTGTCTCTGCCTCTCTGTGTCTCTCATGAATGAATAAATACAATCTTTAAAACAAACAAAACAACAGATTTAGGCAATGCTGTGGGTCTGGATGGGAAAGTGTCCTGGAGTCGCAGGTTCCTTCTACGCCCCCCCCCTCCCCCGCCCCCCGTAGCTACTCCCCCCAGAGCTGTGCTGGTGCGGAGAACATCGTTTCTTGGGGAAGAGGCCGAGGCAGGCGTGCTGAAAATCCGCTCCAGCTGCGCTCCACACCCGCATACGTGGAGCCAGGACGTAAGGCATCAGCTGTCCTGAAACGGGGTGGGGGTCCCTTCCTTGCCAAGGGAAAGGTGACAGCCCCTGGCTGCCTGTGCATTTCCCCCACCCCGATGGGGACGGCCTGCTGATGGGGGATTTTAGAAAACCTCCTTCCCCTCAAGTGAGTGTCCAGCTGCTGGTCCTGCTCCTGTTCTTTATTTCCAGCTACTCCAGGGGGGCTTTCTCCCAACCTTAGCTCCTAGAACCCCACACCTGGAGGGCTGAGGGCTCTTCTATTTCCTTCATATTCCCAGGCTCACTCCCTCTGACACTGCAGGCCAATCATTTGGCTTCTGCTGCCTTTCTCTTCCCACGAAAGGGATTAGGGGGGATAATTCTCCAAGAAATCTCAAGTGGTTTCAATCAAAAGCGAGTTTTGATTCTTCATCTCTTTTCTTGCAGCTATTTTGAATTTTGTGCACCTTGGTTTGCAGAGGCTCATAAAAATGCATGAGTTTCCAGCCTCACAGGTGAGGGCAGAGGTTTCCAAAGAGCAAAGTGGGTTCTGGCTGAGGTAGAGTCAGTAATCAGCGTTGTTGACCTTTGGCTCTATCCACCTTGCCTGCTCTGAGGAGGTGTGTAGTGCAAATGGAGACACAGACATGCCTTGTGGTTCCTGTATTCCAAGAGGAAAGGTGCTCTGCAGGCCCACTCTCCAAACTCCTTTTCCACAGGTATTGACTGATTTGTTTGAATTTTGAGCTCCAGTCAAAAATGAAGCGTCTAATTGGATCTTCACACTAACCAACATGTTCAGGGCTTATGTACAGGATATTGAGTAATTTCTAACTTGGAGTCTGGTAGTCTTTCTGGTGAATAAAGGGAAAGGGTGGCAGGGGCATATTTTTGTTTACTTTCAATGGTGATGTCTTATAGGAATCAGATACCTAAGAGGTTCTAAACCAGGAGTCACGTCAGGTGACCTGGCCCTCGTTCCTGGACTGTTCCCTCCAGCTGTGACACATGAACTTTGTGTGCTCATAACCATTATTATTATATAGCTGACTTTTCATATTTTGCAACGAAAAGATGGAAAATTCAAAATAGATGGTTAAAACCCACGTGGCCATGGATATAATGAAAAACAGTCATCTACGGAGACACGATGTCTCTCTCCCACATACACATCCCACTCATATATGTTTGGGTTTTTACTTTGCATCTAATTATAACCCTCTTTTGGCTTGTTCTATAATGCCTATGACCAGGGGACCAGGGGACCCAGGGGGACACCTGGGAAAGCACCAAGCTGATCATCCACATGTGGCTTTTTGGGAAGCACTTTCAAGTTCATGGCCCCAGAGGCTGCTACCCAAAGTCAACAGCCTAGGAACCTTCCTGTTCTATCAGGGCCTCTATCTAAAAATGGATGAACTTGGGCCACCTGGGTGGCTCAGTTGGTTAAGCATCTAACTCTTGGTTTCAGCTCGGGTCGTGATCTCAGGATCCTGGAATGGAGCCCTGTGTCAGGCTCCACACTTAATGGGGAGTCTGAAGATTCTCTCTCCCTCTCCCTCTCCCCCCAACTTGTGCTTGCTCTCTCTAAAATAAATAGCTCTTTTAAAAAAATGAAAAATAAAAATGGATGAACTCAATAGGAAATCAACAGCAAAAGGTAGTATTTCCTTCGTAGGTACCAGAGTCCATGAAACAAAGCAGTCTGAGGTCTTGGTCTCTTTGGAGTGTTTTCGAGAGATCTGCAGTTGTCCTGGGTAAGTCAGGCCACGTAGTGGAAGACACGGGAGATTCAGCTTGGAGCTGTCAGGACCATAGCAGACTACTAAGGTGCCTTTATATATAACTAGGTATTCTCCAGGGTGTGTGTGTGTGTGTGTGTGTGAAAATGGGACTGGATCAAATTTCGTTTGGGAAATTCTGCATTAAAAAAAAAACAACCTGCTTAAGAGACAGGTTTCTTCAGCCTTTAATATTGAGATTTTATTGTGAATCTCTTCAGAGGGGTACATAATAATAGGAAGCTTTTCCCAAGCATCTTTGACCTGGGAGTTCTTCCTCACTGGGAATCTCTAACATTTCAAAGGGCACTAAAATTCCACAAAACCCAGTTTGGAGAATGCCGTTTGGAGAAGTCAGAGAAGCCCCAGCTGTCCAGGGTCACCAGCTCCAGTGACGCTCAGGTCCTAGCCCAATGGGCTTCACATTTGGAGACCTACCTTGTGGGAATTAACACAAAGGTTTGCTAAGAGTACATAAATGCAAGGATTAAAAAAAAATTCTAGGTCCACCACTTCCATGGGCACATTCGCCTCTAATTGCTCTGCAGAGAGCCGGGTGGCAGTGAGCCATTCCTGCAGGATGCGGAGCCTCTTTTTTGTTCTTCTTGCACACTGGCTGCCCTTCTTGTGATGCTCCGTTGCCCCAGGATACGCAGCTCTCTGGGGTGCCTGACAAATGCTGTTTTTTTTTTTTTTTTTGAGAACGTGAATGTGTCTATTGACTAATCTTGCAACTCTGATGATTTCTAATTCTTTGCTTTCATGCAAATTGAGGGAAGACTTAATGGAGTTGTCTGCGAATCAGATCATTAATAATAACTTTGATGATAGATTACCGTATCAGAAGGGGCTCAGGAATTGATATAGCTATGATAAAACCCTTCCATTCTAATCTTACTTTTGTGAAAATGGCCTCGGAGTGCTTATAATAACTGTAGCAACCGTAATGGGAAGATGGGAATAATATTCATAAGAAATCCCATCTATTTTACTAAGAAGTCTGATGACGAGTAGTTTTTCCAAAAAATTTTTCATCTTATGTTGAATAATTATTTGCAAACATTGTATTTCTGTTATTTTCATAAATTGTGTATTAATAATATCTATAATGATAACTTAGTCTGGAAATATTTCTTTGATACCTAGAGTTATATAGTCACAGGAAATTTTAAACATTAACTTCAAATTAATTAAAACAGGCAAGATTAATTTCAAATTCTATACATATTTTTGCTGCAGATAATTATGGGTGATCAATAAAAGGATTTCAGGCAGAAAATATTACATTATCATACATTTATGTGGGGAAAATAGAATGGAAATATAATTTTAGGAGTAAATGAAATAATTTTTTGCTTCTTGGTTTATATTTAAAATGAATTATGGTGGATATCAAATTGCTATGGCACTGGAAACAGTTTTGAAGGTCATATGAGTTTTATTTTTTAGTGTCGAGTATATCCATTTGCCAGCAGTTATATCCTTTGTAACTATTTAAACCGATGAAGAGATATTTTAGATGTTAACCTTAAAGGGTTTGAGAAGACATGTCACTTAAAAAAATTATTTTCAGGGGTAACCGAGCAGGAAGTTGAAGCCTCTGGGTCTAGTAGCACTTAAGGAGAAGGAAAAGGTATGGACCCAGAGATGGCAATGTTTGGCCTGAATCAGCTTCGGGTTGTCCCTCCTGCCCCATGCCCATTTCACACTTCCTCCCTCTATGGAGCCCTCGCTCTGGTCTGTCCCATCCATCCATCCATCCATCCATCCATCCATCCATCCATCCATCCATCATTCCAGCTCTAGGTCTTTCACTGCCCAATGTAATGTCCTACCTTACCCCTAACGTTCTCCTCTTCCTGGCCCCAGCACTCTTTCCCTTTAGACTTGATAACCAACGGTGTTAACTTGACCTCTGGACACCTCCTGGTTCACTGCCTTACATGCCCTCACATCATTCTTGCCCTAATCCAAGAAACTCTCAGATAATAGGAAGCTCACAGCTGGTCCAGGCCTCTGAGCCCAGTCCATCCATCACCATCTCAACAATTAGCATTAATTTGTAGGTTCGCAGTCTTTGAAGTGCTTCCCTCTTCTCTCATTTACTCTCTACCACAGCCTGCTGCATGAGATGAAGAAGCTGGAGCTCAGAGGATTGAAGTGATTTGCAAGAAATGGTGGAGTTAACACCTGGATCTGGGTCCTCTGTCGTAAAAAATCTATGCTTTATCCATTATGTCTCACTGCCACTGGGAGTCTTTTCTAGTCCAAGGTGAAAGCAAACCAATTGGGATCTTCCGGGTCTGGAGAGGCCCACTTCTCATGGCCTTAGTGAGCCCACCAGCTGGAGTTGGTGATGGGTGTTCGTGCAGTGTCCTTGTCTGCTGGCCTCTCCTGGGGGTCTCCATCAAGATTCTTTGCCAGAAGCTCGGAATAGACTTACAGACAGTGAAGGGGAAGTCAACACATATGCATACTTGATGTGGAACAAGATACGATGGTGTGGAGCCAAGATGAGATGAGTAGAAACAAACATTCACATAAAAATGCACAAGATTTGCTGCAAGTGGCGTTTTAGTTTGTATAGTTGTACCAGAAATAACACTTGGTTGCATGTCAAAATACCAATCATCCAGCTTCAGTTTTTATTTTTAATTGAAGACAAAGACTTAGAAACCAACTGAAGTGCTAAATCTGTTTCAATTAACCTCAAAAGGCCCAAGTTAATAGATATTTCTGGCTGAATAAGTTGACTTTCTCTATGCTTTATGTGTGTGTGTGTGTGTGTGTTTTGCAAACTTTTGAGGAGAGCTTTTTTTTTCTCAAGCTGCTAGACATATATTAATTAAATATATAAAATATAAAATAATTACTCTATTTTTGGGGCCTTGATTTTTGATTCCTCAGTGTGAGGTATTTCATTGAAGCTGACCCTTCAAGAACATTATAAGTGGGATTTCTAAAAGTGATGGATTCTCTCAGTCGTGAAGGAGTAAATACGTAGTTAAGATAGATGGTAAATCATTTCAGGCCTCTTAGCACACACAAAGAAATAATTTGCTAAAGAGAGAACTGAAGCATTGTAAATAGCCGGGGATCAGCCTCAAAGACCCCCTGGAAGTTCACGCGTGCAGATGACTAGGAGGTTAGCCACCTGGAACTTATTAAACCTGTTCTCATTGGTTGGCTCCAGCTATTTACTTCGGAGCACAGCTTAACTTGATGGTTACTCAGGCTGGGACCTGCTTGCTTTTGTGACTTGATCTAGGGCTGGTGAACATGTTAACACATGTTGACAGGGTTACAAATATTAAATTTTTCGGTGGAACTTAAAAAGCAAATCTAGGGAAACAGTGGGTGGGGCCCTTGCAGATGGTAGTCACCTTGCTGGTTCCCTTTGCTCACCTCTGGTACTGATATGCCCTCTGAAATGTCACTGAGCATGAGACGGACTGCTTGAACATAGAGCCTAATCCCTTTGTGGCTGAACTTTCGGAGACAGTTGTACGTAGTCTGTCACACTGGGTAGGGGGTTAGAGGTCATTTACTTGGGTGTAAGTGACCACCCAGGGTCAATTTGGGGCTTTTGACATTTGGGGCCAGAAAAACTTTTTCTGTGAAATGTTCCTGTGCAGGAGAAACAGCACCCTGCCCTGGCCCCTAACATCATTAATGCATCTGCTGCAGTTACTGTGACATTTCCAAATACGGTGGGGAGAGGAGTAGAGGGTCATAGGACTTTCAGCTGACAATGCTGTGTAGAGAGAGGACACCAGGGTTCAGGGAGTGGGGAGTGACTTGCCTGAGGTCAGAATGCAAATTAGTAGAGGGGTCAAATTTTTCCTCTGCCATCTGTTGACTTTATTGCCCTACTGCTACTATCCATCTGTAGACAAGGTGTTAATTTACTATTAATGGGCAATGTTGGTGAAATGTTTTATAGTCCTAGGCAAAACCTACTACATATCTCAGATTATTTATTATCGATTTGTAGCACAAGGCACTTTGAACAACAGTGTAAATGACAGAATAAAAATTTACGTGGTAATCCATTAGGGAAGTACTTCTTAGATCACAGATGCGTAGAAGAGCACAGCGGTGCCCAGAGTGACAGCTGCCAGAGGACAGGTCTGGAACATGCCCTTTACGTCCCAGCGCTAAGCCTGGCATGAAGCTGGCAGCGGCCCAATGTTTGTTCCTTGGACCCGAGGCAAAGGCATGTTTGCATTTGGGCAGTTCTCCCAGTTTGTCAAAAGGTGTATCTTTGGAGTTTAATTTCTGATTACTCCAGGGGCTCTGGTTCCGGCTTGCTTGGATTGTGGAGAGGAAACTGGACCCCGGAAAGAAGTCCAGGTTGAGTGGGAACTGAAGGAGTCTCCTCGAAAGCAGGTGTGTAAGAGGTGGCCATAACAAGCCATTGGGACTGCTGGGAGGGGTGTACAGAGCAAGCCTCCTTGCCAGCCCATAAATCCCTCCCACCTGGGAGTTCTAGCACCTTGAGCAAGAGGCTGCCTGCCAAGTGCTCTGAACTGCCTGGAACAAGGTGCTGTACAAACATCATCTTGATTGTTGTTTCTAATCTGCAGATCCTGGGCTCTGTGTTGCAAATAAGAAAGGAATGGGGCTGGGTAGACAAAACAAACGCATCTGAGCACCCCAGGCTGCTTCTTGCTACGTGCCTTTCCAACAAGAGACATTAAACCCCTACTTCTAAGCGTTAGTAAGTCCTATATATTTGTCTGTGATACGAGCTTCCTCTTCTGGAAATAAATGTTGTTTTTTCCCCCCTCTTCAACAATCAACTTTTGTTCTTTCCCAGCAGAGCTCCTACACAGCCCTAGGCTGCTCTCTCTCATAAATGAGTTATGGGAATGCTACTCTGGTCTTCCAGCTTTCCAGTAAAATCTATTAGGGACCTCCCTGAAAAAGCTGTGCCTTGGATTCTAAGTGATCGGTTTCATCCCTTCACCGAGATCTAGGGGAACCGGGTTGTGTGGACACTCAGACTGCATACCTGCCAGTTTCACTAAACAAGGCAATAGAGTGCCCACAAGACCCAAGAATGTTCCTCTGGGAAATCTCACCTGACCAGAGTGTTCAGAGCTTAGGAGTGGCTTTGAAACCACATCCATAGTGTGACAATTTCTTCAAGACTACTGATCCAGTTTCTTCAACTACCCAACGGCATGGGGAGGAAGTGGGGAGGGCAATGCTCTAGTGTGAAAAAAGTATAAATGAACTATTGGGACTTCATCAAGATAAAAAGCTTCTGCACAGGAAGAAAACAATCAACAAAACTAAAAGACAACCTGCAGAATGGGAGAAGATATTCCCAAATGATGTATCAGATAAAGGGCCAGTGTCCAGGATCTATAAGAAACTTATCAAACTCAACACCCAAGAAACAAACAATCTGGTCATGAAATGGGCAGAAGACATGAACAGACATTTCTCCTAAGATGACCTACACATGGAGAATAAGCACATGAAAAAATTCTCCACATCACTTGGCATCAAATCAAAACCACAATGAGATACCACCTCACACCAGTGAGAATGGCTAAAATTAACAAGACAGGAAACAACAAATGCTGGCGAGGATGTGGAGAAAGGGGTACCCTCTTGCACTGTTGGTGGGAATGCAAGCTAGTGTAGCCAGTCTGGAAAACAGTGTGGAGGTTCCTCAAGAAGTTAAAAATAGAGCTACCCTAGGACCTAGCAATTGCACTACTGGGTATTTACCCCAAAGATAAAGATGTAGTGAGGGAACCCTGGGTGGCGCAGCGGTTTAGCGCCTGCCTTTGGCCAGGGGCGCGATCCTGGAGACCCAGGATCAAATCCCATGTCAGGCTCCCGGTGCATGGAGCCTGCTTCTCCCTCTGCCTGTGTCTCTGCCTCTCTCTCTCTCTCTCTGTGTGACTATCATAAATAAATTAAAAAAAAAAAAAAGATGTAGTGAATGCTGGGACACCTGCACCCTGGTGTTTATAGCAGCAATGTCCACAATAGCCAAGCTGTGGAAGGAGCCTTGATGTCCTTTGACAGATGAATGGATAAAGAAGAGGTAATATATGTACACTATGGAATATTACTCAGCCATCAGAAAGGACGAATACACACCATTTGCTTTGACATGGATGGAACTGGAGGGTATAATGCTAAATGAAATAAGTCAATTGGAGGACAATCATCATATGGTCTCACTCACATGTAGAATATAAGAAATAGTGAAAGGATTACAAGGGAAAGGAGGGGAACTGAGTGGGGAAAAATTAGAGAGGAAGACAAACCATGAGTGACTCATAACTCTGGGAAACAAACGCAGGGTTGTGGAAAGGGAAGAGGGTGGGGGGATGGAGTGACTGAGTGATGGGCACTAAGGAAGGCACTTGATGGGATGAGCACTGGGTGTTATACTATATGTTGGCAAATTGAATTTAAATAAAAATAATAAAAAAAGAAATATAAAAGAGACTTAAGATGCATAATACCTTATATAGTGTTTCAACCAAACTTATGGTAAAAAAGATTGTTTAGACATTTGAGGTACTTTTATGAAGTTGGGTATCAGGTTAGTTTGTTGGGATGCTAATGGCATTATGGTTATGTGCTAGAGCATTCTTTTCTTTTAACATGCCTATTGAAACAAAACGACTTGAAAACTTGGTCTTGCTTTAATCTATTCTAGCCTTAAAAAAAGTTATTGATGATAAAGAAATATGGCAAAATGATGATTATTAAGTGGATAACTGGTAGCTGGTGTTTGTTATACTCTTGGGGTACATTTGGAAATTTTTATCAAAATAATTTAACACAAAAAAATTAAATATCTTATATAGAAATATGGATGTTAATTGTGTGATAAAAGTACTCAATATAAGGCCTTTACTTTCTGTCGAGTTTAGAGAAAGCGTAGTTTTAAAAACAACTGTTCATTTAAACCCTTTGGGAAAGAGGTATCTGTGCAAAGTTTGGAACAGTTTACCTGAAATTTAAAATTCTATATATTTTATGGATTTTTTTAATGTTCTGGAAATACTGGTAAACATATGGATGTCCACAGTTCAAAAGAGATAAAGTAGGATTCATGATAACAGCTCTTTTCACCAGGGCAATCTGTTTCCCACATTCTCCTTATTCCTTCACACTGGTGGATGGGCACTTCCTGGTAGTATTAGACACTTCAGCTCCTTTTTGCTTTTCTCCCTAGGGGAAAAGGTTTTGTTTGTCTGAACATTTCCGTTCAAGTCCATTTTCTGAAATGTCATCCCAAGTGGTTCCAACTGTAGGATGCCTAAAGTCAAAGAACCATGAGTTGTATGTGGGTGGTGACCATAACACCTTGTTGTTCTTTTCTTTTCTTTTTTTTAAATAATATATGTTGTGTTGATATATAAGTGTCATATAACATTGTCTTCATTTTAGGTGTGTCATGTAATGATCTTACTATATGTATATATCACCAGGTGATCACCCTCATAAATTTAGTTAAACATCCATCACCACACATAATTACAAAAATTTTTTTCTTGTGATGAAAATTTTTAAGATCTATACTCTCAGCAGCTTTCAAATATGTGATACAGTATCCTGAACTGGAGTCACCATGTTTTACATAACATCCCCAGGACTTATTTATCTTAGAACTGGAAGTTTGTACTTTCTGATGACCTTTACTCATTTCACCAATCCCTTTACCTCCTGCCATTGGGCAACTGCAATCTGTTCTCTGTGTCTATGAGTTTGGTTTTTGCTTTTTGATTCCATATATAAGATTATAACAATATTTTCTTTCTCTGTCTTACTTATTTCACTTGGCCTAATGTCCTTGAGTTTCATCCATGTTGTCTCAAATAGCAAGATTGCCTTCTGTTTCATGGCTTAATAATATTTCATGATTCCATATATTACATGGAATATTATGTGAGTAATGTATGGAATATTCCATGTGTTATATATATCTCTATATATTATAATATTTTATTTATCTATCTCACTGTCTTTATTCATCCATTAGTAGACCCTCAGGATATTGCCATGTTTTGGCTATTGTAATAATGCTACAATGAACATAGAAGTACATATATGTTTTTGAGATAGCAATTTCAATTCTTTTGGATAAATATTCAGAAGTGGATATTTTGAAATTGCTTTATCATATGGTAGTACTATTTTAAATTTTTTGTGAAACCTCCATATTGTTTTCCATAGTGGCTGCCCCAGTTTACATTCTTTCCAGCAGTACATATGGGTTTCATTTTCTCTATGTCTTCAGTAATACTTATTTCTTATCTTTTTCATGATAGCATTCTAACAGGTATGAGGTGATATTTCATATTGTGTTTTTGATTCATATTTCTCTTATGATTAGTGATGTTGACACCTTTTCATATATCTATTGGCCAGTTGTATGCCTTTGGAAAAATGTCTATTTATAATCTCTGTCTACTTTTTAATTATTTTTTTCTATTGAATTGTATGAATTCTTTATTTATTTTGGATAGTAACCACTTAATCATTTATATGATTTACAAATATTTTTCAGCATTTGGTAGGTTGTCTTTTCATTTTGTTGATGATTTCCATTGCTGTACAGAAGCTTTTTACTTTTATATAGTCCCACTTGTTTATTTTCACTTTTGTTGCTTTTGCTTTTGGTGTTAAATAAAAAAATGTCATTGCTTAAATTGATGTGAAGGAGCTTACCCTCTATATTTTCTTTTAGGAGTTTTATGGTTTCAGGTCTTTAACATACAAATATTAAGAACATTTTGAGTTTATTTTTGTGTGTGGTACAAGAAAGTGGTTCAATTTCATTCTTTTGAATGTGGCTGTCTAGTTATCCTAACACCATTTATTGAGGAAATGGTCCTTTCCCTGTTGCATATTTTTAACTTTTTTGTCAAAAATGACCACATATGGGTGTTTTTTTTTTTTTGGGAGGGGTCTCTCTATTCTGTTCCATTCATTTATGTGCCTGTTTTTATGCCAGTACTATACTGCTTTGATTACTATAATTCTATAATACAGTTTGAAATCAGGAAGTGTAATGCCTCCAGCTTTGTTCTTCTTGCTCACTATTGCTTTGACTATTGTTTTCCATACAATTCTCTTCCACACAAATGTTAGGAGTGTTTGTTCTATTTCTATGAAAAATACCATCTTAGGGATGGCATTGGATCTGTAGATTGCTTTGGGTAGTTGGAAATTTTAACAATATTAATTTTTCTAACCCATGAATGCTAAATATCTTTCCATTTACTTGTGTTTTCTTCAACAGAGATAGTTTTACTTCTTCACTTCATTTCCAATTTGGATGCCTTTCATTTCTTTTTATTGTCTGATTGCTATGGCCAGGAGTTCCAGTAGTATGTTGATTAAACATGGTAAGAGTGGATATCCTCATCTTTTTCCTGACCTTAGAAAAAAAGCTTTCCATTTTCACCATTGAATATGATATTGAGTATGAGTACAAGCTATGGGTTTGTCATATATGGCCTATATTATGTTGAGGTACAGTCCTTCTATATTCACTTCATTGAGAGTTTTTGTCATGAATTGATGTTGAATTTTATCAAATGCATTTTCCACATCAAATATATTTATAAGATGATCATAAAAATTTTAACCTTCATTTTGTTAAAGTGGTGTATCATGTTGATTGATTCGTGGATGTCAAACTATCTTGCATCCTCAGAATAAATACTACTTGACTGTGGTGTGTGATCCTGTTAATGTATTGCTGAATTTGGACAAGTCTGAAGATTTTGGACATTCCTTCCTTAGAGATTTTGGATTGCTGATTCAGTCTTTTTACTAGGAATTGATCCATTCAGATTTTCTATTTCTTCATGATTCATTCTTGGTTGGTTGTATGTTTATAGGAATTTATTAATTTATTCTACCTTGTCAAATTCATTGGCATATAGTTTATAGTAATTTCATATAATCCTTTGTTTTTGTATGGTATTACTTATAGTGTCTCTCCTTAGTTAATAATTTTATTTACTTCAGTCCTCTATTTTTCTTGTTTAGTCTAGCTAGCCTTGTCTAGACTATACTTGTTTACACTTTTTAAAAAACCTGCTTTTGATTATCTATTTTTTCTATTGCCTTTTTTATTTCTATTTCATTTATTTCACTCTCATCTTTATTTCTCTTCTTCTGCTAACTTTAGGCTTGATTTCTTCTAACTTACTCTAGTTCTTGGTTAGATTATTTGATAGCTTTCTTTTTTCTTGATGTAGGTGTCTATTGCTATAAAATTCCCTCTTAGAACCGCTTTTACGGTATCACATAACTTTTAGTGTGTTGCATTTCCATTTTCATTCGTCTCAAGGTATTTTTAAATTTCTCTTTTCATTTCTTGTTTGACTCATTAGTTTTTCAATAGCACGTTGTTTCAGCTTCATATATTTGTGAATTTTCTAGTTTTCTTCCTTTAATGGATTTGTAGTTTCATACCATTGTGATTGGAAAAGATGATATAATTTCAATCTCAAATTTATTAAGACTTTTTTGTGGTTTAATATTGATCCTGGAGAATGTTTCATGTGCACTTGAGAAGAATGTGTATTCCACTACTGTTGGATGAAAGTTTCTCTAAATGTCAAGTCCATCTGGTTCAATGTGTTTAATGGTTTCTATTGATTTTGTCTGGATGATCTACTATTGATGGAAATGGGGTATTGAAGTCCTCTATTATTATTATATTGCTGTCTACTTCTCCCCTTAGGTCTGTTAATATTTGCTTTATGTATTTGGGAGCTCCTTAGTATTCTTGATATTTTAACAAATACCTTTGGATAACATCGCCCTTTCTTAATACGAATCAAATAAGCAGAATAATCTTGGTTCAGTGGAACATATATAAACACGATGTTTCTTGTCCTTGAAAAGCTCACAGGTCTAGCCAAAATGACAAATGTGGAACCACAGGAAAGTTGAATTTTTTTGAAAGGGTCCCATAGGGTAGGAGGCCTGTCCTGGCAAAGTGTTTTTGAAGGATATGGTCATTCATTCCAGAACCGAGTTACCAGACCATGATAAGAGTCATGCCAAAAAGTGAATTTCTTTTGTCTAGCTCTTGGGGAGTTAGAAGAAAAAATACTTTAAGACATGCTAGAGCAGAAATAGGAGCAAAATGCACTGAAGCCATGCAGAGGCCACTTCCACCCAGTAAAGGCTCCATCTGTAAGACTACGGTCCGGAAATGGAGAGCGCACCAGTGCTCTCTATTTATGGCATCCTGAAATGATGCTAGGACTGGGTTTTGTAAATTTCCTTTAGTTATTTGTGTTTTGAATTCAAATAAACAAAACAAAACTGATTTTTGAGGCAACGTCAAAACAACTTTTCTTATGCTGTGGAAATTTCCAGAAGTTTGAGAGTTGGAGGTAGAACCTGTGGTAAAGGCAGTGGATCAGAGTACACCATAGCAGCACAGGGAGAGAAGCTGGTAACTCATCTGGGTCCACTTTCATCCTTGATCACATACCCACATACTTGGCTTAGGTGTAGAACAGGGTACTCTAAATCAGAGGGAAATTCCAATCAATATCTGTTGAGTGTTAATAATATATAGCTGTCATTTTGCAGGATACTGTGGTGTGGTAGGGACTAAGACACTGTTCTTCCTGTCCTCAGGTCATTTATATAGTCCAGCAATGTCTGGAAAGATACCTTGTTTGTAAAGGGGCAGAATCTTGGTTTTGGTAGATGTGACTATTAGAGAGGCAATGCCCTTTAGATTTTACTGTCCATCTATTTCCTATTTCTATGTGCTTGTACGCCATCAATTAATCTTCCTTGTACTTCTGCCCAAACCATTTACTAAGTGGATGAGGTCTAGGTTGTTAAAAAATTGGCAACATTATGTGAGGTGATCCTATGGGCTAGTAGTAGGACTCTACTGATCCTGTGCATCCGCGCACGCGTGTGGGCGCATACGTGCCTGTGTGTGTGTATGAGAAATAAGACAATCCATTTAATTTCCTAGAAGTTTGGTTCTTCTCTATCATCTGTGGGTGCTCTATGAATTGAGAATTGAGTACTCATATTAGAAAAAAATAAACTTGAAACCCTAATAAGGTCATTCAAATGTCTGGGTGGTCTGGGTCACATGTGTTCTAAATTCTGTTTTGGGCTATTCCTCTGATTTATTGGCATTGTGACACTGTCTTTTGCATCAACCTGGCCATGCAAGCCAAGGGGTCCTAGTCAAACATATGGTAAATATTCTACTGCAGAATAATGATATCTCCCTAGAAGGAGTGTTGATCTTGGCTTCTATCACTAATTGAGAAGATAGAGTATGAGGTTTAAATGCTGGCTCCAGCGTTTACTAGCTGTATAACCATGAGAACTTGGGCAAGTTAAAGCAACAGTTGCTTTAACTATTATCAATAGTTGCTTTATTGCTTTAATTCATTATCAATGAGATGGAGCAAATATTTACCTTGTAAGGTTACAGTGATGAAATGATAAAGTATCCAGTAGAATGTTGATATACAATATGGGCACATGGTGGCTGCTCAATGAATGGTGTCTGTGGGTGAATGAATGATTAGTGTTTTACTGTACTGAGAATTCAGAGAGAAAGAAAAAGGAGAAGACTTCACAATATTAAGGGATGTGAAGAAATTCCTGATATATCATAACTAACAGAAAGTACTTCTGAAGTAAGCTATTGAATCTCTTTCTCATTATATTCTTTAATATAAGACAGTATTCATTTGTTGAAAGAGTTTGCTGTACAGTGGACCACCTCCTGAGGTATACTTTGGGTTCTGGGAAATGCTGTTAGCAGAGGAATTGCTACTGAAATTCACGTATGAACCCCAGACACTGATGCTTCTCACAAACTCATCCCTAATAAAGGTCCTACCTTCTCGCTTGGTGACAGACTAGCTTGTTTGCCTTTGGAAGTTTTGTTTTCAAATGTGACAGAAACAGAGCTCATACTGAAGCAGCATTTATAGGTCCTTTAAAAATGACTGAGATTACCATGGAAACTGAAGTTAAAATGACAAAACTCCAAAGCGGGGGCATTCTTTGTTAATTGCTTATGAAGTTAGGTGAAAGGAATAGAAAGTTTGTGCCTGGTAAGATGATAGATCTGTTTAAGAAAAGGAAATGAAAAAATAGTTAACAACACCCTTGGGGCGGCTCAAAACAGCACTGTTGAAATTATTGGCTCTGTTGAAGCATTTTGATTAGTTTCAGTTACACTACCTGTCAGATTTATGCTGGGGTAAAAAAAAAAAAAAGCTTATGTTACATAGACTAGTATAGATTAAGCTGAGAATCTCATGGGAGAAAAACAAAATGGTCAACATATATACCTTTTAGTTGGACTTTAAATCTGTTTTTTGTCCTTTACAAATCACCTGTAATTTCATCAAGGATTAAATAAAAATGGAGAGTGCATCCTAAATCTCAGTGATTTCAGACCCTCCAGATTTTTTCTATCGTTATGTAAAGAAGACATAGCCCAGCTATCCAATGCCAAATGTAGACTGCATAGTCTTATAAAACATGAAGTGCTTTTATTCTTTAAAGTTTCATTTAAAACTTACACATGTAGCAGAGAACAAAATTAAACCTCTATTTAAAAAGTATATCTTTGTTTAAATGTTCCTTGTATAGACTCTAGGCCTTTCAGAACTAAGTCAGTCGGAGAAGGACAAACATTATATGTTCTCATTCATTTGGGGAATATAAATAATAGTGAAAGGGAATATAAGGGAAGGGAGAAGAAATGTGTGGGAAATATCAGAAAGGGAGACAGAACGTAAAGACTGCTAACTCTGGGAAACGAACTAGGGGTGGTAGAAGGGGAGGAGGGCGGGGGGTGGGAGTGAATGGGTGACGGGCACTGGGTGTTATTCTGTATGTTAGTAAATTGAACACCAATAAAATTAAGAAATAAACAATAAAAAAAAAAGAATTCTCAGACAGAAGCAGTTTGTTAAAGCTGTAGGTTATTAGGCTTGATGAGGAAGGTATTACTGTATATAATTTCAAGCCACATCTGCCTACCAGTGCCTAGTTGGCTGCTGAGAGAGTGACCATTTAATTCTCTATGAGTGAAGTTAAGAAACTATGTCAGGATGAGGGCTAATATGTGGATGCTATTATGATGGTATTATTTCCAAGGACTAGTGATGCCCAGATTCTGTTTTGTGACTCTTCTTCTGCAAAGGGATCTTGACCTGACAGTGAAACTAAGGCACAAAAACCAAATGGGAAATAGAATAACCAGAAAAAGTCCATTCAAATGGAATCCACTTAAAGTAGGAACCAAAATGTCATAGTAGACAATGTAAAACAGGATTTTTGAAAAATAAAACAAAAACTTATAAAAGTTTATTTCAGCTCATAATTAATAAAATAATTTTATAATGATAATTATGCATTAATCATTTGCTGAATAAATCAAGTGTTGGCTTGAGGGGTGTGGTACATTTTGGTGGCCCTCAATGAACCATGTTTCTTTGTATGAGTCCTCTTACATGTTGATTTTGGGCTTGACCATGTTACTGGCTTTGGCCAATGGAACATTAGCAAGAGTGATGCAAGTGAAGGACTGGTAAATCCTTGCACATTGGGCCTTATTATCTTGGGATGTTTCTAGGAACCCATCCACCATGCTATGAGAAACCATAAGCAACCATGGGAAGAGGCCCACATGGTGGAGAACTGAGGCCCTCTAGCCAACTCTAACTGAGTTCCCAGCCAGTAGCTAGTACCATTTCCAGCCACATACGTGAATCCATTTTAGACAGACTCCACTTAGAGTCCATTTAGACATCTCAAGCCAACAATATGTGAAGCATAATAATCTCTAGGTCAACCCACAGAGTTCTAAGAAGTAACAAATTGTGATAAGTGGCTAAATTTTGGGGTGGGTTGTCATACAGGAACAAATAACTAGAACTGAAACTATTACCTGAAAGTGGGGTCTTGCCATGACATGTGGCATTGACTTTGAGTCTTGTAGAAGGAAGGGAGAAATTTGGAGGAATCACAAGGAGATTGTTAGTGGAGGCTGGAAGTTAGTGAGGAAATTCCCATCGGAAGCTGAAGAACAGGGAACCTGAGTTATGTGTTGGCAGAACAATGATCAAAACTGCTTGTGGTATTATGGGAAATAGAAAGGGTACCTGGTGAACTTGTGGATGTGGCTAAGGAGATTTCTGGGAGGATGTGGAAAGTACCATCTGGCTTCTTTTAGCTGCCTATACTAAAGCACAGGGGGAACAAGCTCTACCAAAGAAGGAACTGTACAAATTTCCAGCGGAATTTGAGCTAAAGAGGGGCTAGAATGTGAGGGTTTGATAATAAAGCTATTTTTCATCCCCAGTCTCTATAAAAAACAATTTTCTCAAATAAGAAATGGCCTGGTTTGAAGATGAAACCCAGGGTGCTGGTAGTGAAATATACCCTCAGGGTCGAGGTCTGTAGTAAGGCCTCTGAAAGATATGAGGAGTATCTCAAAGATCCTAGACAAGAAGACCTCTAAGAATCTAAGGGATATTTTCCCATATGATTCTGATTTGGAGTCCCAAACAGAAAGGATTTTCTTAAAGAGATTCATGAGTGTGGTTTTATTTAATAAGGTGAATTATAATTTGATATCTAAAAAAACCAAAGTATGTGGTACACCTGTGTGGCTTTGTTGGTTAAGCATCTGCCTTCAGCTTGGATCATGATCCCAGGGTCCTGGGATTGAGCCCCGTGTTCGGCTCTCTGTTCAGTGGAGAGTCTGCTTCTCCCTTTCCCTCTCCTTCTATGCTCTCTCTCTCTCTCTCTCTCTCAAAACATTACAAAGTATGTGATTAAATTACACAATTAAAAGGACAGAGATAATTCAAAATAAGAAGATGCCTCAAGATCCTCAAACTCCTATGGGGAGGAGAAAGCAAGCTGAGAAAAAAAAATGTACCCCTGGGTCATTTCTCTTTGGAAAATAATAGCTCATAACAGAGTCTAGAGCACAGAGGGTGGAGGTTAGAGCCACAGAAAATCATTCTCAGGGAATAGAACTGAATCATTATCAAGAAACTGGCTACATGTGCCTGGCTGGATTTCAAGATTGCCGTGGACCAGTAACTGCTGTGTGCCTCCCATTTTCAACCTCTTTGAGTAGAAGTATCTACTGCAGCTTTCTTTGTTTTGATTCTTCATTGCATGTTGGCTGTGTGAGGACCAGAAAACTTGTCTCTTTAGTTCACACTTCTTCAGATCAAAAAGAGCTCCAGGTGGCTCAGCGGTTTAGTGCCATTTTCAGCCTGGGGCCTGATCCTGGAGTCCTGGGATCAAGTCCCACGTCAGGCTCCCTGCATGGACCCTGCTTCTCCCTCTGCCTGTGTCTCTGCCTCTCTCTCTATCTCACTCTCTCTCTCTCATTAATAAATAAATAAAATCTTAAAAAAATAAAATAAATAGTTAATACTACAAAACTGTTTAAAAAAAAAAAAAAAAGAGCTCCACTCAAGAGAATTTGGTTGCTTCTAGACCTGACTTAGATGATGAGAGTCTGTACTTGATGGCATAATGGGATGAGGCCTTGGGATCTTTGAAGAAGGTATGTGTATCTTGAATGTTGAATAGACATGACCCATTAGAAGCCAGAGGGTTCTTTGGGGTAGACTGTACTTTGGTGGCCCTCAGTGAACTTTATCTCCTGGTATTCCCTCCCACATTGACTCTGGGCTTGGCTCTGTGATCAGTTTTGGAAAATGGGAATTTGGCAAGTTTGATGCAATAGGAGACTTGGTAAGCACTTGTACATTGGGTGTTGCTCTCTTGGGGCAGTACTTCTTGAAATGTAGACACTAAGTTATGAAAAACCCAAGCAGCCATGCAGAGGAAAACTGAGACCTCAGAAAACACTTGAAGTTAGACACCCAGCTAATGGCTAGCACCAACTTCCAGCCATGAGAATGATGTCATGTTGGAGTTCCTTGTCAATCCAGCATCCCAGTCAATAACATGTGACGTGGAAGAACTATCAGATGAACTAATAGAACTGTGAGAAATATTACACTGTCATTCTTTTAAATTATTAAATGTATGGTTGGTTTGTTACACAGCAATGGATAAGCCAAACAGAAAGCTAATACTTTTTAGATAAAATTGTGTAACAACAGGATAAAATATCTTTCACTTCACATTTGACTTTTGCCATATAATCAAAGGGCTATTCTTTGTAAAAGTATTCATAAGTTATATTTAGTTTTTCCCAAGTGCTTGTTAATCTTTTGATAGTTGAATATATTTTTTAAAAAAGATTTTATTTATTCACTCATGAGAGACACACACACACAAGAGGCAGAGACACAGGCAGAGGGAGAAGCAGGTTCCATGCAGGGAGCCTGATGTGGGACCCGATCCCGGATTCTGGGATCGTGCCCTGAGCCAAAGGCGGATGCTCAACCCCTGAGCCACCCGGGTGACCTGAATATCTTTTAAAGTATTAAAAGTATCTTTAAAGTATCTTTTATGTTATTGTTCTTGTTTATTTTCTCTTTGTTAACTGGAAAATTGTGCTATGTCATCATATATTTCAAATAGTTTTGCAACATTTCTTTCATTAATTTCATGAAATTCTGCATCTTTTGCAGTATTTACCATTCCTTTCCACAGTACACCTCTACTGTATTTGAATTTATTATCTGCTATAATGGTGGGGTAGATATTGATGTCTTGAATGAAAAGGGCTTTGGTTGGAGATTAGTTTTATAAAAAGTCAGTTTATCAATACATAGTTTTGCTTTATGATGACTTTGCTTCTCTTCAACAGATCAGATAATGTATGTTCATATAATGAGAGATGCCCTGTGCTGCTATATTTATAGCTGAGCAGTCCCTGGTACCAGACAATGCTGGTTTTTTTGGTAAAAACTGAGTTGAAGCATGCATGTTAGGTTCATGGTCTAAGAGGAGTTTCCTACTTTCCACCATGAATCTAAATCTTGGCACAACCCACTCAGGTTAAACTTCGGGAAGGGAGAGAAGTAGAGAGAAGTGTGGATCCCCAAGCCTGTTCTAGCATGCTGTTACAGGTGTGGAAGAGGTGGGAAAAGGATAGATGAATGCTCTGAGAATTCAGCTTTTTCACAGTCTACACAGGAGGAGGCTGAAGAGAAAGAGGTCTGCTAACCTGTTACCCTTGGCACCCCTAAAGGTACCAAGAACCTGCCCACTGGTAGGTGGGACCTAGTGAATGCCCTGGGATCTCATCAATAAAACAATTAATCTTCATCCTTTGTGGGAGGATGGAGGTAGGAGGGGATAGAGAAATAGAAGAGTAGAAAGAGAGGACTGAAGAATCTTATCCCTCGGCAATAACCATCTTCCTGAAGGAGAATCTACCCATTGGGTGATGAGATGTGGGGAAGTCACCAGTTGAGGAACAAGACAAGTCTTACACTCTCAGGGCAGATCACTCTGTATTTCTCTCTTCATTCTCTCCCCATGGAAAGGAGGAGAGAGAACTAAGCAAAGGAATTGCTCCTCTGGGCAGAACCACCTTAGCAAAAGACTAAGAGAAGGTGGTCATAGGACATGAGCTTGTCTGAGTTGAAATTCTCATAACTTATTCTTGAAAAAAGCTGCAAGAGTTTTTAAAGACAAGTTTTCCTAAAGTTTGGCACTACAACTAGGAGGGCACTAACTCCAAAGACGCTTGAAATGGAGGGAACTGTTCTTTAGTGAAGATCTAGAAATGGGGGCAAGATCAAGCTGTGATTGAGAAGAGTACGCAGATGGGAAGGAACAGGTGTACTTTGAATGGGTTTACTTTAAAAGGTTGTTCCAGAGACAGAACACGAAGACTCTGGGAAACGAACTAGGAGGGGTGAAAGGGGAGGTGGGCGGGGGGTGGGGGTGACTGGGTGATGGGCACTGAGGGGGGCACTTGATGGGATGAACACTGGGTGTTATTCTATATGTTGGCAAATTGAACACCAATAAAAAATAAATTTATATTAAAAAAAGGAAAAGCAAACAAACAAAAATAAAAGGTTGTTCCAGAAGAGTTAGATGTACTTTGTATTGGTAAATGTTAAGCTTAGTTATTTCCACAAAATTCATTTGTAAATAATTAGCAGAACATTTCTAGTTCTTTTATAGCATAGCTATAATCTACCCCTCAAAGCCCACCCTTTGGAGTTTATTTCTTTTTTACCCTTTTGAGTTTAAACATACAAATTCAATACACAAGAGAACACGTAAACTGAATAAATAGTTTTAGTGTGGAACAAACTTTCAAAAAGCTGAAGTTGTACATTTATAGCTATGGAACATACATATCCGTTAATTCATTCAACAAACATTGAGCGCCTGATGAGTGCCAGTCACTATATCTAGTGTTCATATTATTAAAGCAGATTTGGAAAGCTTATTTTTAAAAGCTGTAACATATAAAAGTGGGGTCACTGGCGCTAAGTCATAATATTTTTAAGTGGAATAAAGTCAGTAATGGAAAATTTGGAAAAAGCAGATATTCTTCTACAAAGTACTTTACCTTAGGCATAGAAGTTGCTGAAGTACCACAACTACGTCTTTGCAATGAGAGCACAGATAGAAATGTTAGTAAATGCAGAGTGTAAGTGAAAAATCACTTAGGGAAAAAACATTAATTGTGATGCCTTTGGGGTTTGTTATAAACGAATCAGATGCCCAAAAAGGGCTGTAATCAGCATATCTACTTTCATTTATGTTTCAGAGCAATATTTGTTAAGTCCTTTAATACAGTGCTTTTGTAGTAAACACGAGAATACCTAAACTTCTTCCACACTTTCTATTCATTTCTTAATGGTCATCACAATGTCCTACCAAGCCAAAAATCCTGTAAGATCCTTTCTCTAGAATAAGAAGCCATTTCTCCCGCAAGCTTTTCAACAGGATTTTAACTCTTCCGTCAGCTGGCAAAAGCATTGAACCAGCAGATTGAAAACACATAGTGGTATGTATGTTTGGAGTCTTTGTAAACTTTCCCATGCATGCTATTCCATCGGCTGTGCACATTCCCTGAGCAGATACTGATGAGTTGAGATATCATGCAAGTGCGCAGAGGTGAAAATTGGTCTAGGATGCACAGTTTGTGAATTTACAGTCTATTGAGTGGGCCCAGCTGTGGGCCTTCCCGTCAGCAGGAGGGCTCTTCCCTTTTAAAAACTTTGTTCCACTCCAGCCTCCATGGCTTCTACTATCTCCCCAGGAGACTTCACTTCCTATGGGAAAGAGCCACTTGTTGACAGTATCTCAGGGAAACTCAGGGCAGCTTTATGATAATCACATATATACCCTCTTTCCACCCCTCCTTAACTTTGACTTTTTATTTTTTTTTATTTTTTTATTTTTTTACCATTTCATTCCAAGGATATTGATGTGAAAGGATGGTCAGTGAAAACCACTTTGCTGTCCTTCCAAGGGTTTGTTGTTATTTATAACATAAATAAAGGGGGCGTATCTTCTTAGGGACTCACCTGACACCTGGCATGCTTTACTTTAACCTTGTCAGTTACACATACATTTAAATGAAGGTGTTTAAAGAAGATGTTGAACTAGATTTTCAAGCTGTTCTTTCTAAGATAAGGGTTATGCCTTCAAAGGCCATTTTTCCTCTCCCCAATTTATTGATAGTATCAATTTGACTTTTGGTGGATGTGTGTACCCCATATGGGCATGTGATCTCTATTTTATTCATTTTATTCCTTCAGGGACCTGAATAGTGCCTGGCCCATAGTAGTTGAAACATAGATGTTGAAACAAATACAGAGTGATGATTACAGAGTAGAGTATAAAATGCTCAACCCATGCCTTGTATTTCCATTTCATATTTGAAAATTTACATAGAGGATGTTGAGAACTTGATTTGATGGACTTAGAATTATAGCAAGAATCTTAAAGCCTCATCTTGATTACTTGAAAAATCAACTGGTCTCCCTGTTTCTGTTTTTCCAGCCGTGAAGGGGGCTGTTGGTAGTGTCTTCACCAAGGCAGTAGAGTAAGGAAGGAAGCATACTGCATTGTTATGGGGTACGTGTCAACTCCAAACTTAGCTCATTTCCCCCCCTGAAATGCAGACACCAAAATGGCGTAGATTGAGATGTCTTCCATGAGTTTTAGGCTCCTGTTTCTGTCCTTTCTCGATAGGACAGATTGTCATAGACTCATGGTCACTGGAAGGGTCATTTTGGCTAAATATTAGTCTCCAAATTGGATGTATTTTCAACTATTATAGACAGTGGCTACATATTATAAATCCACCTCCTGAAAATGTACCATGCATTAATGTTTTTTCTCAGCAGTCCCATAACATTCCTATGATGGGGCAAGATTCCAACAGAGTTTTAACATACAAAGTTATTTCATAAGAAGGAGGTCCCATTTGGGAGCCAGGGGGCCACAGGCAGGGACTCCTAACCCCATGCCCCATTCCCAGCACCCCTAACTGCCTATAGTTATGTGACCCCGGGTAAGGCATTTCACCACTTGGGATTCCAGCTTCTTTATCTATGAAATAACATTGGCTTCCTGCCTCCCAAGGATACCAGAAGGAAGAACGAGTTAACATTTACATAGCTGCATTGGGAGCCTCCAAGAAAGGCACTGCATGAGTAGGAAATATGATATAAGAGGAAGAACATCTTTTATCTTTAAGTTGGTCTCTGGTCAATCTTTCTGGGTCTATTCTCTATGTACAGTAGTAAAAGAATAGGCAAACATACAAAGAAAGTTCTGAATCTAATTCAGATATGATAACTCTAAATCATAGCTACTGGGGTTTTTTGTTCATTTGCTAACTTTGGGGTGAGGTAACTTGATTGCTATTGGGAGAAGTATTTGATACTGGGCTGTATTTAGGCAAAACAGATAGGAACTCCTGTTGGAGAACAGCTGTAGGCATAGATGGAATGGCCTAAATTTGGAGTCCATTAAGATAGTAAGCTCCTGGAGGGTAGGAATTTTGTCTTAACATCTTTATGTCTCCAATATCTTTCCAGAGCCTGACATAGAGCTGCAAATTAGTGTTCATTTAATGAGTGCACTAGGGTCTGAACTGCTATTTCATTCACCAATATTGTGTGCTTTTCCTTAGTTGAAAACTGAGAGTAATATATCCTCTTTGCAGGCTACCGTGAGGGTTAGATGAGTGATATGTGTAAAGTGCGCAGCTCACTGTCTGACATACTTTTGGGGGCATGTAATCACAGTAGCTGTTGTCCCTCTCACCACTAATGCTGAGGACACAGGGTAGTGCTGTGGCCAAAGCACAGAGGAGTCCACATCCTGGCCTTGGTATCTATCCACTCCCAGACAGCAATGGTTTAACTTTTTTGGAACATGGTTCCTCATGTGCATGGGAGACTGCTAAAATTTGATCTATTTAGCAGCTCAATATTTGAAATATAGTCCATATTATAAAGGGTCTTGATGTCCTTTAAAGATATTTTGTTGTAACAAATGTCAGGAAAATATGTAGAACAGATTTATGAAACAAAATTAATGACCATATGGCTACCACCACAGTCAAGACAACCTTAAGAATTCATCATGTGAACACAGATCATTTCTACTCTTCTCTCACTTAGCATTACATCATGTGCATGTCATTTGGAATTTATTAAAATATGTTCAATTGTGATAAATATTTAATCTATAAATGTGTGACAGTTTATAAAGCAGTCCCTCATTTTTGGCAATTTGGGTCGTTCCCACATACTATATTAAGTTCTTATGAACAAGATCCCTTTTGTTCTCCCGATATGCCAGTTGCTTCTTGCATAGTTACTACCATTTCAAGCATTGTAGCTACACAGTATACCTTAATATCTGGAAGGGCAAATTTTTCCTGCCAGTCCTTTTTAAACATTATTCCACTTATTAATTTTCCTTCCTTTTTAAATTTGAAACTTCCTCAAACTAACAGAAAAGTTGCAGGTTTAGTACCAACAAATTTTTCTGGAACCATTTGAGAATAAATTGGTCCATGATGCCCCATTACCTGCAAATATGTTAGTGTGCATTTCCTACACTCAAGGCCGTAGAAATAAAAAATTAGCACTGATATATTGTCATCATTGAAATGTCAGGTTCTACTCAAGTTTTGCAACTTGTCCCAATAATGTCCTTTATAGCAAAGGACCCAGTTCAGAATCACGCTTTGCATTTACACTTTTGCATGTCTTTTCTATCTCCTTCAACCTGGAACAGCTACTGGGTCTTTTATTGATTTTTGTGGACTTAACACTTTCAAAGACTATAGGCTAGTTATTCGGTAGAATATTCCTCAGTTTTGTTTGTCTGATGTTTCTTCACTGTTTGTGTTACCTTCAGCAGGAACATCATAGAAGTGATGTTCTCATTGCATTTTATCAAGTATCATGTGATTTCCATGTGTCCCATTACTCAGGATGTTTATTGTGAGGAAGGTGATATTTGCCAGGCTTTTTAAACCATAGATTATTCTTCTTTTCCTTTGTAATGAACAAATATGTTGTTGGAGCTATATGTAACCAGGTAAACATATCCTTAAAATGTTCTATTTATCCATTCATGTATGCATTTACGATTTTAAATAGTAAGCTATTTACAACTACAATTGTCATAAATAATAAACTATAGGGTATAATCCATTACTATCATTATTAATTTTAATTGATCACTGGGAGCTCCTTCAGGCTAGATAGTGTGTGTGTGTGTGTTGACATATCCCTATTGTTTGCTGTGTACTCCCTTACTTTTTGACTTTTGGCACAGCAATATTCCTGACTCATTCCATAACTACTCTATGGAATCAGCCATTTCTCCAAAGAGCCCTGTTTCCTTTATTGGAGAATGATATTTAGAAACCTAGATCTGGCACTAAGTGCTCTTATTTCTTCTGTGTGTTATGGCTCCTAGGTTCTCTCAGTGGACAGAGCTGGGGAGTGTGTGTGTGTGTGTGTGTGCGCGTGCATGCGCGCATATCAGTGTGTCTCTAAGTCTTAGTGCAGTCTTAGGTTATAATAACTTCAGAAGTACATATGCTATAAATAAAAATCATTGGGAAGGTTAGTTTTATACTTCTTTACACTTCGTGTTTTGAGTTTTGAATAATAAATTTTTATTTTAAGGTTTTATTTGTGATAGTTTTATGGATGAGAATTTCTAAGACCAGTGGATTGGTTCCCAGTAGAGGAGGTTCCCTTGCTTGGCCACATTTGTTACCTGATATATCTCCATTAGGTTTTTCTTGTCAAAACTGTTATTTATGCATCAAAACAACATTCTTCTAACAAACTGGAGAACCTAGGTAAAATGGAAAAATTCCTAGAAAGGCACAAATTGCCAAAACTGATTAAAAAATAATTAGAAAATCTGAATGGCTTTATATCAGATAAAGAGATTGAGTTAGTAATCAAAACTCTTTCTACAAAGAGAAGCTCAGGAACACATGATTTCCCTGGTGTAGTCTACCAAACATTTAAAGAAGAACTAATACCAAGTCACAAAATCTTCCAAAAAAAAAAAAAAAAAAGATGAGAGGCCATTCTCTCATTCATCCTATAAGACCAGTCTTACCTTGATACCAAAACAAAAGAAAAAAACCCTTTCATCACCACAAGAAATGAAAAATACAGACGAATATCTCATGAATATAGATGTAAAAATCCTCAAAAAAATACTAGCAAACTGAATCTAGCAACATATAAGTAGGATTGTACACCATGATCAACTAGGATTTGTCCCAGGAATGAAAGATTGGCTCAACACATGAAAATCATACACAGTATTAATAGAAGTAAAACACAACACATAATCAAATCAATAGACAAAGAAAAAATATTAGGCAAAACCCAGCATCCTTAAAGAAAAAACATTCAACAAATTGGAAGTTAGAAATAGGAGGCAACACCCTTAATGTGATAAAGGGTATCTGTGAAAAGCTCACAGCTAACATCATGTTTAATGATAAAAGACTAAGAGCTTCTGTCTTTAATCAGGAAACAGACAAGGATTTTGTTCTTGCCACTTCTATTCAACATTGTATTGGAAGTTCTAGCTAGGCTAATTAGGCAAGACAAAGAAATAAAAAGGCATTAAGATTGGTAAAGAAGTGAAACTACCTCTATATGCTAATGACATGATATTTTATAGACAAATCCTAAGAAATTGACAAAAAATATTGTCAGATATATGAGATCATCAAAGTTACAAGATGCAAAATCAATATACAAAAACAGTTGTACTTTTACACACCAACAATGAACAAGACAAACATGAAATTGGAAAAACAATTCCATTTACAAATAATATCAAAAAGAATAAAATACATAGGAATAAATTGGATCAAACAAGTGCATGACTTATATACTGAAAACTGCAAAACACCATTGAAAGAAATTAAAGAAGGCCTAAATAAATGGAAGCACATCTCACATTCATTGAAGAAAGAATTAATATGGTAATACTCCCCAAAGTGATCTACAGATTCATCCCAGGAATGCAAGATTGGTTTAACACACAATTGCTAGAATCAAAAGCACATACAAATGATGGTGAGGATGTAGAGAAATATAAGCCCTCATAGATTGATGGTGAAATTGTAAAATGGTGTCATTGCTTGGGAAAACAGTTTGACAATTCCTCAAATGTTAACATATATTTATCTTATGACCCAGCAATTCCACTCCTATGTATTTACCTGGGAGAATTGAAAACATTTATTCATATAAAAACTTCTAAATGAATGTTCACAGGAGCATTGTTCATAATGGACAAAAAGTAGAAACAACCTAAATGTTCAGTAATTAATGAATAAACAAAATATGATATTTCCATACAATAGAATATTATTCAGCCCTAAAAAGGAATGAAGCACCAATTAATATTAAACATGCAAAAACCTTGAAAGTATTATGCAAAGTCAAAATAGCCTAATACAAAAGTTCACATACTGTTTTAGTCCACTTATAAGAGGTGTCCAGAATGAGAAAATTTATAGATATAGAATGTAGATTAACAGTTACCAAAAATTAGAGAGGAAATTGGCAGTGATTGGTAATGGGTCTGGGGTCTGAAGTTGGGGTAATGAAAATGTTCTGGAGTTATGTAGCAGCAATTGTTATGCAACCTTGTGAATATACTAAAAACCACTGAATTGTATACTTTAAAAGAGTGAATTTTATGAAATGCCAATTATGTCTCAGTAAGAAAAGCAAAACCAATGAGAGTCTAAAACCCTAATTTTTTGTAGCATCTGAAAGCTAGAATTATAAAGGAAATCTTTTATGTTATAAAATTTGAAAATGGACTAAAATTGTATGTAGTGCAATATAGAAATTATGTAAATTTAAAACATAGTTTTCTTTACTACCATTGACATACACTAAACTGCACATGTTAAAATGTACAATTTGGTAAGTTTTGACATATGAATATACTCCTGAGAACATAATCACAATAAAAATAACTAGCATATTCATCATCTCCAAAGGTTTCACTACATCTCTTTATAATTCTCACATCTCCCTTGGCTCTAGGCAACCCCTAATCTTATTTCTGATACTACATAGTAATTTGCATTTCTTAGAATTTTGTATAAAAGAAACCATATGATATATTACTTTTTGAAGCATCTGGTGTCTTTCACCTAGCATAATTATTTTGAGATTCTTTAATGTTTTTTGTGTATTAATAGTTCATTCCTTTTCACTGATGAGTAATATTTCATTATATATCAGTTAGTTTACCCATTTACCTGTGGGTAGACATTTGGGTTGTTTCCAGTTTTTGACTATTTCAAACAAAGCTGCTATGTGCATTGATATACAAATTCTTGTATTAAATATGCTTTAATTCCTTTGGGTAAATACCCAGGAGTGGAATGGCTTGATCATATATTAAGCTTTTAAAGAAATTGTTTTCCAAAGTGGTTATATTGTTTACATTCCTACCTGCATGAGAGTTCCAATTGCTTCACATTCTCAGCAATACTTGGTATGGTCAGTCTCTTTAATTTTTGCCATTCCAGCAAGTTTGTAGGGTATCTTGCAGTGGTTTTAATTTGCATTTCTGTAGTGATTAACAATATTAAGTATTTTTCCATGCAGTTAGTTGCCAACCTGATATCTTCTTTGGTGAAGTGTCTGTTCAAGTATTTTGCCCATTTTTATTTATATTATTATTTTATTATTATTATTATTGCCCATTTTTATATTGGATCGTTTGCCTTTTTTTTTTAAATTGGGTTTGAGAGTTCTTTTTGCATCTGGTTATGCATCCTTTATAAGATAAAGACTTTGCAAATATTTTCTTTCAGCCTGTAGCTTGATGTTTCATTCTCTTAACCATGTCTTTTGAAAAGCAGAAGTTTTATTTTATTTATTTTTTAAAGATTTTATTTATTTATTCATGAGAGACACAGAAAGAGATAGAGAGAGAGAGAGAGAGAGAGAGAGAGGCAGAGACACAGGCAGAGGGAGAAGCAGGCTCCATGCAGGGAGCCTGAGGTGGAACTCGATCCCGGGTCTCCAGGATCACGCCCTGGGCTGAAGGCGGCACTAAACCGCTGAGCCACCCGGGCTGCCCAAGCAGAAGTTTTAAATTTTGATAAAGCTCAATTTTTGTCTACCCCAAGTTATCAGAGGCTTTCTCTTAAAAGCTTTAGAGGTAATTTTTGCACATGATGCAAGGTATGGATTCAAGGCTTTTGTTTTGTTTTGTTTTGTTTTGATTTGTTTTTTGACATATAGATATCCAATTGTTCTAGCACTATTTGTTCAAAACATCTCCCTTTCTTCAATGATTGCCTCTGTATCTTTGCAGAAAATCAGCTGTAGAAAATCATATATGAGTTAATTTCTTCACTCTTTATTTTGTTCCATTGACCTATGTGTCTATGAGACTAACAGCAAAGCACACTTTATTGATTTCTCTAACTTTATAATGTCTTTAAACCAGGTAATATTAGCTTTCTAACTTTGCCCTTCTTTTTTTTTAAATTTTTTTTTTTTTATTTATTTATTATGAGAGTCTCACAGAGAGAGAGAGAGAGAGGCAGAGACACAGGCAGAGGGAGAAGCAGGCTCCATGCACCGGGAGCCCGACGTGGGACTCGATCCCGGGTCTCCAGGATCGCGCCCTGGGCCAAAGGCAGGCGCCAAACCGCTGCGCCACCCAGGGATCCCCTGCCCTTCTTTTTTTAAGTCATTTTGGCTATTCTGAGATGTTCGCATTCCCCATGAACTTTAAAATCTGCTTGCTAATGTCTACTGAACGTTCTGCTGGGATTTTGATTGGGATTGCATTGAATTTGCAGATCAGTTTGATTAAAATCGACACTTGAACAATATTGAGTTTCCAACGATTAGCAAAGGATATATCCTCATTTCTCAAAATCCTCAATTTTTCTCAGTAAATGTTTTTTAGTTTTCAGTGTACGATCTTCCACGTATTTTTTCAGATTTATTTCTAGTTATTTCATGTATTTGATGCTACTGTAAATGGGTTTATTTATTTATTTATTTATTTATAAAAATTTTATTTATTTATTCATGAGATACACACAGGGAGAGGCAGGGACATAGGCAGAAGGAGAAGCAGACTCCCTGTGGTAGCCTGATGCAGAACTTGATCCCAGGACCCCAGCATCATGACCTGAGCCAAAAGCCGACATTCAACCACAGAGCCACCCAGGTGTGCCAAATCGGTATTTTTAAAATTTCAATTTCCAATTTTCATTGTTAGTGTATACAATACAACTGATATTTGTCTATTGATCACGCATTCTGCACGTTGTTAAGCTTGCTTATTAGTCCTAGTAGTTTTTCTCTAGATTCACTTGTATTTTCTAGATACATGATTATGTCAAGTGTAAATAAATGGAATTTTACCTATTCCTTTTCACAATGCCTTTTTTTTCTTTTCATTGCCTAATGCTGGCTACAGCCTCCAATAATGTGTTGAATAGAAGTGGTAAGAGTGGTCTTAAGTGGAAATATTCAGTGTCTCACATTAATGTTAGCAAGAGATTTTTCACAGATGCTCTGTATTGGGTTGAAGAAATTCTCTTCTATTGCTAGTTTGCTGAGAGCTTTTAATCAAGAATTCTCTCTCTCTTTCTTATAAGAATATAACACGTATATTTCTGAGTTTATTAAAGCTTGAAGTTGCACTAAGACTTTGAGACAAAGATGTATATCCATACATGCATAGTCACACACCTTTATATTTGTACATTATTTAAAAACGATTTATAATTGTTTTCAATTGTTATAATCATGAGCCATATGATTTATTCTGTTTCTCTCCCTTTTCATATTTGTAAACTCCTTTCTCTGACAGTAGAAACTTGGATTCCATTATCCTTAATGTATTTGCATAGTTGGTTAATTTCCTGTGTGTATGCAGCCTATCATTGCCACAATCTCATACCTCCTGCAGATGCACCTGGGTTCTTTTTTTTTTTTTAAAGAAAGTTTTTTATTTTTATTTTTTTAATTTTTTTTTTAATTTTTATTTATTTATGATAGTCACACAGAGAGAGAGAGAGAGAGAGAGAGGCAGAGACACAGGCAGAGGGAGAAGCAGGCTCCATGCACCGGGAGCCCGACGTGGGATTCGATCCGGGGTCTCCAGGATCGCGCCCTGGGCCAAAGGCAGGCGCCAAACCACTGCGCCACCCAGGGATCCCTGCACCTGGGTTCTGACGCTCACTGGACTGCTGATGCCTGCCCCAGTATGGATGCCCCCTTTACTCTGCTAAGCCTCCGACTCCATGCCTTGAGCTGCTCTTCTGCATGGACACCACCTTATTCTGACCATGCTCTGACGCTCTGCACTTGTTATCACCTTCCACGTGGAAGCCCTTCCCACTGGCTTATGCACTGACATTCTGTACTAGACACTTGTGAGTGTCCTCACCCCTGTTGGCTTGTGAAACCCATGTTGGGCTGTTACCCCTACAAGGCCCCCTTTTGGCCTACTTAGACATGCATCTCTGCAAAGGCTGCTCTCTCCCACGGTTACGTTCCTCACCTTCTTGGGTTCCAAAACCCCATGACATACAGTTCATAGGCAGAGACTCCCTCCCAACCCTGCTGGAGCTCTGACATCCTGTGCTGGGCCACTCCTTTGCATGGAGCTGTCCTTACCCTTTGTGGCTCATGCCTGCAATGGGCAGTTGTGTATGGAAAACTACTTATTTTTGTTTGGTCTCCTATATATCTCTTCCCACCCCAGGTTGGACATGTAACATGCTTGGTCCCAAACAAAGGGTTTAGGACTGAATTTTTCAGGAAATGATATGAAGGGGAGGAAGAAGAGGAAGAACTTCACTCATTTACATTTTTTAAAAAGATTTATTTATTTACTCATAGAGACACAGAGAGAGAGAGAGGTAGAGGCACAGGCAGAGGGAGAAGCAGGCTCCATCTAGGGAGCCCGACCCTGGGTCCCTGGGACCATGCCCTGGACTGAAGGTGGCGCTAAACCACTGAGCCACCTGGGCTGCCCCTCATCTACATTTTGTGATTAACTTAGAATAATTTTCTTAAAATCAAACTCAAAAAACTTGCATCATGTTTTTGATTGGGATTTTGTCAAGCTTATTTTAGAAGGAAATGACATATTGGCAGTACTGGGTCTCTCCATCTTTGGATGGTCCAGCTCTGTCACTGCAGGAGAATCTCCCACAAGGCAACTGAAGCCACAATTAAGGTCAGCTAGAGCTGTGTTTAAGGACAAAGCTCAGTATGCTTCAGGGGGCAGGTACAACTATTTCCCAGGGGGAAATAGCCTACACACTAAAGGTATTGCAAGACTTTGCCAATATATATCAAAAGAATCTGGGTGGAACTAAAGTGGGCTGAGTATAACACCAGTTCTGGCCAAATTTGTTGATACTGACACATTTACTAGAGATTGTAGATTCAATGTACTTCTAGAGTGGCTCTAATAGTTTCCTTGATTGGTTGAATAAAATTTAGAGTCCATGATAGCATCTATTTAATGAGGCTGATATGTCAGAGCTTCCATGGCATAATGTGGAGGAGGGAAACCAAAGGCTTATGAAGTTAGGAATATTGAACTGAATGCTTTATGTGTGACCTGCTTGGCCAACTCCCAACTACATTCCACAAGATGGCCCAAAGGTACTCCCTTCACAAAAGCAATGAGATATATATTAGTGAGGGGAACACCCACATCCTTAAAAATCTCTGTGGTTGCTCTTTTTCCTAGGCAAAGTATGACTGTAGAGAATGCCACTGTTTAGTTGGGTTCCTGATTTCAAAGGGGATGATGGGATTTTGAAATAGCAGGGGACAAACAGTCACATTCAACTGCCTAAGGCAGGTGAATACATTTACCGTAAAGGACAGGAGGGACATACTAGTAATCAGAATGTTTTGAATGTTGGAGCTCTTTGGCAGTGGCTAGTTGATCATGATGTCCCTCAGAAGTAAATATACGGAGTCTACTAGAATATTGCTTCATCTATATAACAGGAAAAACTGTAAGCCTCATAGAAGAAAACAGGACTTAAGTTGCCGCAGAGGAGAGTCCTCTTACCGAGTTTCCAGACATAGGTAAATTCACAGAGACAGAGCCCTTTGATTGAAGGGTAGGCCAGGTACCCTTGAGGAAGGACTCCAAACCATTGCCACAAGTATACATTGCAATTTTTCTTCTAAGATTTTTTAAGAGGACCAGAGGCAATTGACCAGAATGACTACATTGGAAAAAGGAAGTACCAAGACCTTTTGGGGATTTTTAGACACTGGCTCTGAAATGATATTAATCCCAGAGGGCTTCAAGACCAAAGTGAAATTTTATAATGTTCAGATTATAGATGAAGTTTAGTTCACATCAGATCTGTATTAGGCCAGTTTGGTTCAGAGACTCAGCTATTGGTTGTTTTCCCAATTTCTGAAGGTATAAGTGGAATAGACATGGTTGACAACTAGCAGAATCCCCATATTTGCTCTTTGACCCCTGGGTGATGGCTGCTATGGTAGGAAGGGCTAAGTGGAAGCCCCTAGGACTTCCATTCACACCAAGAAAGTAAGCCAGAAGTAATACTGCAATCCTTGGGGGGATTGCACAAACTAATGCTGCCACTGAAGCCCTGAAAGAAGTGCAGGTAGTGCACTGTAGTGTAAGCCCTGACAGTTGTTTTTTTCTCTTTTTTTGTGATGCAAATGCCTGATTTAAGCTTTGATTGCTGAGGCATGCACTTCAAAGAAGCATGCACTTCAAAGACAGCTACCTTGAATAAACACAGTGCCAGCCACAGGACTCAAGAAGAGTCAAGCTGCCCTCAGGCTCCTTTCTTTTAGAGATTTTAGTTGATTTTGATAACGAGCATCTGAGCAGCTGGTTTTTCTATTCCCATGCTTTAAATTTCTGCTCTTACAGTTTAAATTCATCAATGAAGAATGAGTCTATTAAAGCCTAGGCATCCCACCCTCAACTCCAATAAAAGGAGAACTCGCGGCCCCTGCTCTGTTTTTCTACCTTGTGAGCTTACTCTGTGGCCTCAGATGTGTTGTGTAATTTCCAGGACTTGTAAGTAATAAACATGTTTTTCAAAGTTTCCTGATAGTTATCGCTTAGGATTCATAATAAGAACCACAAGGGCTGCTGGTCCAGCCTTTGGTCTCCAGCTGAGACTGACACAAAACACAATACTTATCACATCTCCATTGAACTCATCAGTTTGGCCTGGGCAAAAGTCGCACAGATCTTGAAGAATGAGCAGTCTACTGTAAACTAATGAGGTAGTAACTAAAATTTCAAATGCTGCCCCCAGTGTGGCATCTTTCCTAGAGCAAATTGCCATGTTCCTTGGCATTTGCTCTGGAGATGCTGACCTGGTATATGTCTTTTTCTCTAGGCCAGTTTGTAAAGACCACCAGATATAGTTTGCCTTTACTTGTCAGGGCTAGCAGTACACTTTCACGGTCTTGCCTCAGGCTAGGCCAATACTACTCTTTGATACATTTATTCTATAGAGATCTTGATTGTCTTGACATTCCACAAAAGATCATTCTCTACATTGTTGATGGCATTATGATGATTGGCTCTGATGTTCATAAAATAGTAGATACTTTAGAGGCCTTCCTAATAATGTGAACTAGAAGGTAGGAAAGAGATACTACAAAAACTCAGGGGCCCATGAACTCAGTGAAGTTTCTGGAGGTTTAAAAATGTCACTTTTCTGAAGTGAAAGTAAAGCTGCTGTTCTTTGGACCACCTGCAATGAAAAAAGAGGAAAAATGCTTGGTGAGTCTTTTTGTACTTGGGCAGCAATATATACAGTATATACAGCATTTGAATGTGCTACTTGGATTGTCTACAGAGTCAACTATAAGGCTACCAGTTTTAAATTGAGACAAGCAAAAGAATGCCCCACTGCAAGTTCAAGCTGTGGTTTTTTTTTTTTTTTTAAATTTATTCATGATAGTCATCAGAGAGAGAGAGAGAGAGAGAGAGAGAGAGAGAGGCAGAGGGAGAAGCAGGCTCCATGCACCGGGAGCCCGACGTGGGATTCGATCCCGGGTCTCCAGGATCACGCCCTGGGCCAAAGGCAGGCGCCAAACCGCTGCACCACCCAGGGATCCCCTCAAGCTGTGGTTTAAGCCACTGTATCACTTGGGTCTTTGTTTACCCATTAGGTCCGGTGATATCTAACGTGTCTATGGGAAATGTGAATGCTGTAAGGAGCCTCTGGGCAAGCACCAACAGGATAGTCCCAGCACCAAGCTCTAGGAGTTTGGATCAAATCTATGCCTTGTTCAGGATCTGACTATTCTCCTTTCAAAAACCAGTGGTATGATTCAGTCTGAGTCTAAGGGCCTAAGGGCCTAAGGGCCAGGTGTAGATTCTGAAGGTGAGATGAGATGTCCCAGCTAAAGGAGCGATGCAGGAAGAAAAAAAGATGGGGTGCAAATTCCTCCTTCCTCCACTTTTTGTTCTATTCAGGCCCTCAGTGGATTGGACGATGCCCTCCCATATTGTGGAGGACCAGCCTTCTTTGCTGAGTCTACTGATTCAAGTGCTAATCTCATCTGGAAACATCCTCACAGGCACTCAGAAATAATGTTTAATCTGGATGCCCTGTGGCTCATTTAAGCTGACACATAAAATTAACCATCATAGATTACCAGGGACTTGAAAGAAATAGGTTTGGAAAATGGGTGACAAGGATGTCTGGGGAAGAGGTATGTGGATAGACTTCTTGGAATGGTCAGATTATAACACGTTTGTGTCCCACATAAATGATGACCAAAGGCATTCACTGAAGAGAAGCTCTCAGTAACTAGGCAGACAAATCATGTACTCTAAGGATATCATTGTCTCTTCCTAGCCACTCCAGTGCTTGCTCAGTGGGCCCATGAAAAGGCGGCCATGGCGGTAGGGATAGAGGCTATGCATTGGTTTGACAGCATAGATTTGCTCTTACCAAAGCTGACCTGGCAAACACCACTGCGGAGAGCCTACTGTGTGAACAACAGAGACCAGTACTGATCCCCCGATATAGTCCCATTCACCAGGGGAACCAACCAGCCAGCTGGTGGCAGGCTGATTACATTGAACCTCTTCCGTCTTGGAGGGGGCAGAGATTTGTCCTCATTGGGACAGGCATGTTCTGGACATGGATACACCTTCCCTGCCACACAGTGCTTCTGTCAGTAGCACTACCTTACCCCCCATCATGGTATCTCCCATAGCACTGTTTCTGATCAGTGATTTCCATAGCATTGCTTCTTCTACTGCAAAGGGAATAGCAATGGGCTCTTAGCCATGGAATCAACTGGTCTTATCCTTTGCTCCATCAACTAGAAGCAACTGGACAAGTTTTGAAAGCTCACTAATGGCTTACTGAAGACTCATTTATGTCCGTTGAGAGTCCCACCCTGAAAGGAACAGGTGCTATATTAAAGAATTCCAGATGTGCTTTGAAACAGAGAACAATCCAGGGTGCTGTTTCCCCATAGTCAGAACATATGGGACTTGGAATCAAGGAGTAGAAGTGGCTCATTCACTTTTAAGCCCAAACATTTATTGATAGAAGTTTTACTTCCCACCCTGGCCACCTTGAGCTTGGCTTATATGGAATTCTTAGTCTCCAAAGAGAAGCTGCTCACCAGAGGACACCCCCTATGACCCCAGGTAAAGAACCCCAGGCAGTGTGACACTCAGCCAGACCTGACAGAGAAGAGAAGCATGACTGATGTTTCTGTGAAAAGTCTAGGAGAAAGACAATCTCTCAATGATGCTCATTTCTGGAAAATACATTCTGCATGGTGTTGGAAGAGTTTGGATTTTGTCAAGTTTATGCAAGGAGAAATCAGCTATGCATACTGATTTTTTATTTGCTTGTCTAAATGGAAAGAAAACTCAGGATTTTAAGATCTGTTGAAGTGAACAAATCTTTCCCAGGCTTCTGAGATGCTCGAAGATGCAACGGAAAAGCTTTCTTACCATCTCATCTGTTTAAGTTACAGCATGAGACTAACACAGAGCAGGGTTAATACAAAATGAATGTTTGTCCAATTACATACTGCTCTAGCCATCACTGATGAGTATGCTAAGGTTATTACTATGCATATATTCGCTTCTAGATGAATGGTTCACTTGCATCTTGAAAACATTGCCTATTTTGTCCATATTCTCATGTTGTAGTTAAATATATATATTCTGGAGTCTGATGCTGGGGTTTGAATCCTGGTTCAGTCACTTTCCAGCTCTGTAATCTTGGGTACGTCAATTAAACTCACCATGCCTAAGTTTCCTTATCTACAAAAGGAGGATGAGAGTAGTATGTACTTCCAGAGTGTTGTTTGGAGAATTAAGATAACACATTCAAAGCCCTTACAATAGTGCTTGGCCCACAGTAAGCAATGAATACATGTTAGCAGTTGTTAATATTATAATTTGTCCATGGTTGCTTGAAGTCCGCTTGCTGGGAATATCAAGCATTTTATATCCTCTCTCTTTCCTTCTCTAGCAAACCTACAGAATACCTGCTAAATATCTGTTATGGACCAAGTTGTGTTTCTGTTTCCCTTTCCCTCTAAATTCACATGCTGAAACCCTAACCTCCAATGAGACTGTATTTGGAGATGAAGACTTTAGGGAAGTAATTACATCCTTAGGTCACATGGCTGGGCCCTTAATCTGATAGGATTGGTGTCCTTTTTTTTAAATTTTTAAAAATTTTTTATTGATTTATGATAGTCACAGAGAGAGAGAGAGAGAGAGAGAGAGAGACAGAGAGACAGAGAGGCAGAGACACAGGCAGAGGGAGAAGCAGGCTCCATGCACCGGGAGCCTGATGTGGGATTCAATCCTGGGTCTCCAGGATCGCGCCCTGGGCCAAAGGCAGGCGCCAAACCGCTGTGCCACCCAGGGATCCCAGGATTGGTGTCCTTATACGAGTAGGAAGAGACATCAGAGATCTTTCTCTCTCCATGCAGGAAAGGAAAGGCTATGTGAAGACACGGGGTGAAGCAGCTGTCTACAAGCCTGAAGAGAGCCCTCCCCAGAAACCAACCCTCATGACGTCTGGATTTTGGTCTTCTGGCCTCTAGAACTGTAACAAAAGAAATGCCTGTTGTTTCAGCCACGTCATCTGTGTATTTTGTTACGGCAGCCCTAGTAGACTATGACCATGACATTACAAGGTTTCCTAATTTACATATTCAGTGAAAGACAAGTGAGCAGTGTTGGAAGTCATCCTTGAACACCATTTACCCATTGTGAAAGTCTGGTATCTACTACAGGGTGTGTGTATGGGGGAGGGGTCATATCATCAGAACGACTGTTGACTTGATTCCCTCTAATGATAACTGGTTTTTCTGGAAAATTCATCGAAGGTCTAGGCTGACTACTAGCTATGGAGGGATTAGTTCTTATCTGTGAGAAGCCCTCACTCTTATTTTTAAAAAAATCTTAAAATTTATTTATGAGAGACACAGAGAGAGAGGCAGAGACATAGGCAGAAGGAGAAGCAAGCTCCCTGAGGGAGCCTGATGTGAGACTTGATCCCAGGATCCTGGGAAGGAAGATACCCAACCACTAAGCCACCCAGGTGCCCCCCTCATTCTTATTTCTGTCTGCTTATAGGCTCATCACAGATGACTTTGTAGGGACAAGAACTTGGTCGATTGAGTCACTGATCAGATTCTGGGCTAATGTGATTGCATGTCAGCGGCAGCTCGCCATTCCCTCACCAGCTGGGCAAGGCTGGCTGGAGTCCTGATCATTCCGCTTCTGGGGATGCCCAACGCCCTCCCATGGATGTCCGCCTGTTGCCTGAAGCTGTGCTTCCTCATGGTCTCTTTCTCCAGAGTCACTGGCCTGCCAGGGCCAGGTCTGGACCACAGAGTTACCTTTCAAAGACTGCGGTCACAACAAGCATTGGTGAATTAAATCGCCTGAATTGAAGATTTAGGGATCACAGGAAGAAGATTTGGGGACCATAGAGAGGTGAGGCCCAGCCTCAAAACTTCCTCTCCCACTTCTTTATCCTCTTTTCTCTTTACCTTTCCTTCCAGAATTCCCTAAGAACTTTCTCTTCAGCGAATGGAAGAAGTTAGCTAGTTCCAAGACTCAGACTTGCAGAAACCTTGGTAAACGAGATGCTTGTGGAACAGAGTCTTCCATTTTTAAGGCAGTTCTGCTCATACATTTATTATAAATATATATTACATACAATGTGTATGACATGTACCATGAAGTGCATATTACACGCACGATTATATATGCACGATGTAATCCATATAGAAAAATACTATAAATATGTTTACAAATAAACATCCTCCTTTTTTTCTTCTTACTACATTAGGAACACTTAGGGCAATTAGGAGATAAAAGGAGCTGCTGCTGAGTGTAGAGAGAAAGAGACTTGGTTGAGCCTGGGTCTCCTCAGACTCACGCACTGACTTGTGAAAAGCTGGTTGGAATTCACTTCTTAATTTATTCCTCAGGTGTCGGGGGTTCAGAATCTGGAAGCAGGGATTCTATAAATCACTCAGCTTTAGGGAAATCGGGACAAGAATGGCTTTTCAAATCTCTCGTTAAGGCTTTCCTAAGATTATCATGAGATAATAAGCAACGTGAAAGAGAGCAAGAGGGGGGGGGAGGTAATCTAAACGCTGCATTTCCAGATTAACTTTTGCAAAGCAAAAGGCAGATTTGATTTCCGCGGATCTCTCGACTGTAAAAGGCAGTCGAGGGCAGCCCGGGAGGCTCGGCGGCTTAGCGCCGCCTGCAGCCCGGGGCGTGATCCTGGAGACCCGGGATCGAATCCCACGTCGGGCTCCCTGCTTGGAGCCTGCTTCTGCCTCTGCCTCTCTGTCTCTTATGAATAAGTAAAATCTTAAAAAATAAATAAATAAATAAATAAATAAATAAATAAATAAATAAATAAATAAATAAAAATAAATAAATAAATAAATAAACTCCCGGGACCACGCAAACGCGCCTACAGGGTCCTGCGGCCAAGCAGCGAGGACTGCGAGGGGGCCACGCGTCCGGAGCGGGCCCAGCGCACCGCGGCAGCCGGTGACCGGGTCGCGCAGCCCCCGCTCGCCCTGCACCGCGCGGGGCCTGGGAGCACCGACGCCGCGCGCCGCGGCGCCCCCACCCCCGCCCTCCGCCGCCCACGCCCCGTCGCGGGGGGCAGGGCAGGAGGCGGCGGCCCGCCCCGAGACCCCTACTTAAGGCGGCGCGCAGGGCCGGGCGCGGCGGGCCCCGCGGCTGGGAGAGCGGCGCCCGAGCCCTGCGCTGCGGGCTGCCCTGGGCCGGCCGGCGGGGCGGCGCTGTGGGCTCCGCGGGCTCCCCGACGCCGGCGGCTCCCGGCGGCTCCCGGCGGCCGCCGCTCTCCCCGCGCCCCGCCCCGCGCCGCGGCCCCGGGGTCCCCGCCATGCGCCCCGGCTAGCGCGCCCCCCGCCGGCTCCCGCGCGGCTCCCGCTCCCGCTCCCGCTCCCGCTCCGGCTCCCGCTCCCGCGCCGCGCCCGCCGGCATGCTGCGCCCGCTGCTGCTCGCCGCGCTCTGCCTGGCCGGCCGGCCGGACCCCGCCCGCGGCTGCCAGCTGCCGTCCGAGTGGAGGCCGCTGAGCGAGGGCTGCCGCGCCGAGCTGGCCGAGATCATCGTGTACGCCAGGGTGCTGGCGCTGCACCACGAGGTGCACGGCCCCTACAACTACCTGCCGTGGCAGTACGAGGCCGGCGACGCGGGGCTCTTCTACTCGGCCGAGATCGAGATGCTGTGCGACCAGGCGTGGGGCAGCATGCTCGAGGTGCCCGCCGGCTCCAGGCTCAACCTCACGGGCCTGGGCTACTTCTCGTGTCACTCCCACACCGTGGTCCAGGACTACGCCTACTTCTTCTTCCTCAGGTGAGCGCCGCACCTCACCTCGGCCCGCGCCTCCTCCCGCGCTCTTTGCCCCCCCCCCCCCCCCCCCGGCCCCCAGGGGCACCTGGAGCCAGCCCGGGAACTCCAGGGATCCTGGAATACGCCTTGGGCTCCTTTCCTTTTAACTCTTTTTTTTTTAAATTTATTTTTTATTGGTGTTCAATTTACTAACATACAGAATAGCCCCCAGTGCCCGTCACCTTTTAACTCTTTATTCTCTCCTGCTCCGTGCGACGTCTGGACAAAGGTCCTGGGTGTATTCGGCTAAGGCCACTGAAAAAACAGAAACCAGGGAGGATTTCTGGGCTGAATGCATCAAAGAGTGTTGCAGGCAAAAGCCCAAGGTGGTTTCCAACAATCCACTTGGCTCCTCTTTTTATTCTTTTAGAGAGACCCCTAACTCTGGGAAATAAGGGGTAGTGCAAGGGGAAGTGGGCGGAGGTGTTGGGGTGACTGGGTGATGGGCAATGAAGGGGGCACTTGGCGGGATGAGCACTGGGTGTTATGCTATATGTTGGCAAATTGAACTCCAATAAAAAAAATAATCGGATTCACTGGGAGTACCTTGGGATGGTGAGGGCGGGGGCATCAACTTTCAAGTCAGACTGTTGTTGGAATTCCAGCTCTGCTCTCCCTGTGAATTTTTGAACAAATTGTGTTGGGAAGAACCTCAGTTGCCTCCCTCTCTCCCTACGCGGGAAACCAGGTTGGTTGAGATGAAAACACAGTGAAGCCGCAGCACACTTGTGCAGGTGAGCTAAGGAAGGCCCAGTTCCTCTTTGCCGCACCTGCTTGAATGCCAAGTTAGGGATGGTGAGGCGTGCAGCCCAACTGTCCCTTTGTTTCACCCCTTGTCCACCACCAGCAGATCTCAGTGCCTGGCTTTTCAAAATAGCAAAGATTTAGGTGGGGGGGGCCTGCAGGGGAGGAGGACCTGGCTCCCAGTGCTTTGAAGAACCTAGGTGAAGCAGGCAGGAGGCCCCCTCCGACTGGAGACCCCTGGAATCTTGTCAAGTTCCATGAAAGTTGGCCTGCAGTCAAGATGGAATTCATGCGTGTGAGTTCAGTCAATGGGTTTGAAGTTTGAGATAGAGAACAGCAGGTGGAACCCTAAATGCATTGGCTGCCGCCGGTTGAATTAGAGTGCCCTAGAGCAGCTGCGAGAAACGTTGACCTGGAATGTTACCTACATATCTAGCTAGTGAGTGAGTGAACCCACAGTCCAGACTGGCAGTGGCTCCAGTCTCCCCAGTCCGGGAAGCAGCGACGAGGACCTTTGGAATGACCATGCCCTCAGTCTGCAGATTCACTTTTAGCTCTTGAGATTTCACATGAGCCTGAACAAGAAAACCATAAGATCCACCCGGGGACGTTCATAAGCTCATGGCAACACATGTTTTCCATATTGGAGCCAGAACCTCTAAGTTTAGAATACATGGCGTGCTTTGTGTTGGCTTGGGCGGTTTGCTGAGATTATGTTGTGCCCCCCCCCTTTTTTTTAAATTTCTGGGGAAGTATAGTTTCTAAATAAAGTCAGCAAGGAGTGAGGTGGTATCTGTGATACAAAGAAACTCAGATTTCTCCTGTTTTTCTTGAGGAAGGATACTGAGAACCCAGCTATAAAGCTACTAGTCGCTGAAACTTTATTTTCCGAAGAAAAAAGCTGGAGAACTTGAGCAGACATTATATTTTCCTGATTTTTATCATGAAAGAGCTTTGTCCAGTGGCTCTGTGGTGGTCAGCCAGCCCTTTCATCTTTCCCTCTGACATATTTACAGAAAGTTTAGGGCAGAAATACAGAGTCCACTGGTAGTCTGACAGATTTGCATTTCACAGGGCTGTGTTGCCCTGAAGTGTGTTAACAACGGCATACAAATCATTCCTCCCCTGTTATTCTGGGACCTGGTGAGATCAGGACAGATTCTGGGCAGTGTCACAGGGAAAAGTGGCAGTGGAGGCTCACTGGTGAGTCCCTATTTGTGCTGGAGGGTAACTTCTCCCTCTCTTCTCTGTACGGGATTTCTTTGTCTTTCCAACAGGCTATTTATTCTTAGCTCGATGAAAATGTTAATGTCTATACTGCACTTGCTCTATGCCAGATACTTTATCTAATGCGGTCCTTGCACCCCATCATGGTGGTGGAGTAGCGACTGGAATAGTGAAGCTTAGGTAATCCAGGAAACTCCTCTCCAATCAGATATGTGACAAGTAGCAATGGCGGGATTCGAACCTTGGTCATTATAACTGGCTTTCATTTCCTTTGAGAAACAAGGAACACTGTGAAAAAGTAGGCCACTTGGGAGATATACAAGTAGACAAACACATCTGCACAACGTCCCTCCCCGGCAACCCTTCATCCAAACTCCCCTTTTGGAAAACCTTAAGGATAGACTCCTGTAGTGTGAGGCAGAGAAACACTTAGAAATGGTAAGTCCTCTAACGAGAGTCCTGTGAGACCTAGTTGTGTAATGGCAAGATGGTCCGTCTTTACAACTCTTGATTAAAGCTGGTATACCCTATGGCTGTACAGCCTACAGTTCTACTTTTTTTCCTCTTTGTTCCCATTAGGATGGATGAAAACTATAATCTCTTGCCTCACGGAGTCAATTTCCAAGATGCCATCTTTCCAGACACTCAAGAGAACAGAAGGATGTTTTCCAGCCTTTTCCAGTTTTCGAACTGTTCTCAAGGGCAGCAACTGGCAACTTTTTCCAGTGACTGGGAGATCCAGGAAGACAATAGGGTAAGAATTGACTGTTCCCGTGTCACAGCGAAATAATAGAATAGCTACGTCTTGTCTGAATTTCGTGACTAAAGGAGTCAAGAGTACTCTTCCAGAAGCCCAGACCTTTCCCATTCCCCTGGCGTTTAAACAAACAGACAAACAAACTTCTTATAAACTAACTAGATTCCTGAGACTTTACTAGCTGGTATGGGGTTCCTCATAAAGTGAAAGAACAGATTGAATGAAGGTGGGAACCTATCCTTAGTTTCTCCTCTTGTAAGATGGGAACAAACTACATCATAGGGTTGATGCAGTGGGATTTACCTATGTAAGAAAAAAAGTAAAAAAAATGAAAATATGTAAAGCCTCTAACATAGTGCATGACAGAGTAAGTACTCAGTACATGAGAGCCATTATGATTATTAGATCATTACTGTTATTGATAGCATAAGGCTCTAGGGAATCTTCTAAGGGAGAAGAGAAAGTCCTCCAGGAAATGGTTGTCCTAGCTAACCCTTCCATGATTGTTAACTCTAGTTGTGAAGACCTGGAGGCATAGGGTGGCCAAAGCAGTGTGGAATGTAAGGGTTAAGATAATTTGGGGTATGAAAATGTAAAAGAGATCTGCCCATCTGGGACAGTTGTCAGAGTTGTGGGGAGATTTTGAAAACTGTCACTGTCGCAGACGGCACTGCCATACTCAAGCTGGGATGACTGTAGGACCAGATCAGTAGAGGAGGTGGCCCCAGGCCAGGTCTCCCATGTTTTTAGGGCAGTGTGAGAGACTGCTAGAAGTGTTCTGATGGGGGGAGGGTGTAGGCATCTCATGGGACAAGGACTATTTTTATGGGTTGATGAACTAATTTGCACATGGTAAGTGGCTCCCATGGGTCCCCACATCTAGAAGTGTAGAATGGTAGTCAATAGAGTTTCTCTTCCACGTCTGATGCCTACCCATCTGGTTCCCACCTACCCTTTAAACAAAGAGTTACTGTTCAATGAGTATTTTCATCCAACAAATAATTCAAACTTATGTTATTTATGGTCTCCTTTGACCCAAGTGGCAGCCCACTACGCATACTTGGCTATACGTTGCCTTTATTCACAAGTAGATCTTGAAGATCTTTCTATATCAGTGTAGGTGAAGTTGCCTTAAATGGCTGCATAGCATTCCATTGAGTGCATGTATCACAATATATTTAATCAAGTCCTCTGTTAATAGGTGGTTAGCTTTGTTTCCAGTATGTTGCTGTTACAGAGTGTGTGGACATGTATGACATTCGACATCAGTTTGTGGGACTGCAGAGTCCAATCTTTAGCAAATACTGTATACCTACTATAAAGCAGCTACTGTTTTAGATGTTAGTTTTTCAATATTGAGCAAAATACAAAGCCCCTGTTCTCCTGAAGCTCATAGTCCTAGTGTTGGTGATTGACAGAATCAAAAGACCCCATTAATGATCTCATAATTTTAAATGAAAACATATGCTCCCCCCCCAAAAAATATCAGGGATTCTGACCTAGACTTAAGGGTAAAGAAAGCCTTCTCTGTTGAATTGATACTGAAGCTAAGATTTGATGGATGAAGAGGCATCCTAGTTAATGCTGGGATCAGGGAGATATGAGAGCACTCCAAAGAATCTGTGGAAAGTTCCTGTGGCAGCACAATGCATGATGCCTTTGAGGGAATGAAAGAAAGCTCCTTGGCTGGAGCAAAGGGAGTGACTGAGGAGGATGGGACAAGAGCTTGAGTTGGGGCCAGACCTAGTGAGGATTTGGGCTTTGTCCTAATTCTGATGGGAAACCTTTTATGTTGTGAAAGGAAGGGGGACAGGATCAAGTTTACATTTTGAAAAACCTACTGGGTTGGAGGGAATCCAAGTGATGTGGTGAGAACAGGAAGTGGTTATAAAGCTCCTAGGTAGTTGCTGGACTATGTAGAGGCGGTAGGGATGGAGTAAAGTGGACAAATTTGAGAGAGATTTAGGGGATAAGATTAGGTGTTCCTGATGGTTTGGTCACAAAGAGGTAGAGGAGGGTCAAAGCTAACTTCTTTGTTTCTGGTGTGAGCTGCATGCCAGGACTGACTCTGCGAGATGTGAATAGGAAAGGTTTGGTAGGGGAATTCAGGTGTCGGATGCTGAATGTACAGAGTTGAGGGGTTCTTGAGCCATCGGAGTCATTTTGAGCCAAGTGAGCTCTTGAATAGGGGTTGAATCTGTAAGTTTGGAGCTTTTTAGAAGAGCTCTAAGTGGAAAATCGACCTTTGGGACTTAACAATAATTCAGTGTCTGTTGAGACTGGATGTGAATGAGATTTTCAGGGATTTTTTGCACATAGGGAGAGCAGAGTATAGGCCCTAGAGTAGGACTGAGCCTTGTGGAATGCTAACAATGGTTGAGAAGGAGCATTCAGAGATGTAGAGGGAAAGCCCGGAGGGTCAAGGGTACAGAGTGTTCCTAGAAGGATGCGTGATCATCAGAGCCAAAAGCTGTTGCGAAGTCAAGTAAAATGATTATTGAGGAGTAAGCTCTCTTAGGTGACCTAAATGAGGACATTTTCCATAACATGAGGGAATAGGGTGGTGGGGCATGAGTGAGGGTAGACAACTCATCAAGGAGTTGAAGTTTGCCTGTGGATGGTTTCATACATCTAAGGCTGCTGGTGAAGGGGGTAGAATAGTTGAGGGAAGGGGTTTTGTTGTATTTAAAGATGGCAGCCATCCTGTTCACACCACTTGGTCTCTGTTTTCCTGCTATTCAGACCCTGCCTACTCAGGTTGTCCAAACTACCCAAGGGCAGAGATAACTATTTTATTTACTGTTGTAGGTTTGGTGCACCCTTTTATGGGTTTTACACATTTGTTACTTAGACATCCTGTCTCTCATCCAGAAAGACAGGATGCCTAAGTAAGCAGAAGCCTTCTGTCTCATTTTCTACATTAATATCAAAAATCCATATGCAATAAAATTGACTCTCTTGCATATGCTGTTAAGAGTTGTGATTATACAACCATGTGTATTTATCAAAACTAACCCCAGTGCCCGAAAAGTACCATCACTGCAAAGAACCTCCCTTCTGCCCTTTTTTGGTCAGACCCTTTCCTAACCTGAACTCATGGGGTCTACTATTCCAACACTGGTTGTGCATTTTCCAGAGTACCTTATGAATGGACTCATACAGTATGTTGCTTTTTTTTTTCCTTTCGATTGGCTGCTTTTACTTAGCATGATACATTTGATAATTGTTTTGTGTTCATTCGTAGTTCACTTTATTTTTAGTTGCTGAGTATTCCACTGTGTCTCAGGGATGTACCACAGTTTTATTTATCCAGTTGTCAGTTGAGAGAGATTTAAGTTGTTCACAATCTTAGGCTACCAGACCGAAAAGACCCACGTACAGGTTGTGGTATGCACATAAATTTCAGTGTGTCTTGGGTAAATACCTGTGATGGGTTTGCTGGGTCATAAGGTAAGTGTATGTCTAATTTTGTAAGAAACTGCAAAATTCTTTTTGAGAGCGGCAGTAATGTTTTGGATTTGTATTAGCAATGTATGAAAGCTCCAGTTCTGCATCATCATCAGTACTTGGTATGGTCAGAAAAAACAGACATGCTGATAGGTGTGCAGTGGTAACTCATTGTATATGTGTGTGTTTGGTTTGTTCTTAGATTCCACATGTAAATGAAATCAGACAGTAATTGTCTTACTCTGTCTGACTTAGCGTAATGCTCTCAAGGTCCATCCTTCATCCATTTTGAAAATGGCGGGGTCTCCTTTTTAAAGGCCAAATAATCTTTGTGTGTATACATACCACAGTTTCTTTTTTTTCCCCAGATTCTTTTTTTTATAAATTTATTTTTTATTGGTGTTCAATTTTCCAACATATAGAATAACACCCAGTGCTCATCCTGTCAAGTGCCCCCCTCACTGCCCGTCACCCAGTCACCCCCACCCCCCGCCCTCCTCCCCTTCCACCACCCCTAGTTTGTTTCCCAGAGTTAGGAGTCTTTCATGTTCTGTCTCCCTTTCTGATATTTCCCACTCTTTTTTTTCTCCTTTCCCCTTTATTCCCTTTCACTATTTTTTATATTCCCCAAATGAATGAGACCATATAATGTTTGTCTTTCTCTGATGGACTTACTTCACCCAGCATAATATCCTCCAGTTCCATCCACGTGGAAGCAAATGGTGGGTATTTGTCATTTCTAATGGCTGAGGAATATTCCATTGTATACATAGACCACATCTTCTTTATCCATTCGTCTTCTTTATCCTTTCATCTGCCATTGGGCATATAGGTTGTTTCCTGTCTTGGCTATTGTGAAAAATGCTGCACTGAACTGGGGAGTGTAGGTAAGTCTTCAAGGTAATGATTTTATCCAGTTTGGGTTTATACCCAGAAGTGGGATTGCTGTATCATCTGGCAGTTCTATTTTCAATTTTTTAAGGAACCTCCATACTGTTTCCCATAGTGGCTGTATCCATTTACATTCCCATCAGCAGTATATGATGGACCTACCTCTTCTCCACATCCTTGCAACACGTGGTATCTTCTAGTTTTTGGGTAATAGCTGTCCTAACAGGTGCAAGGTAATACTTCATGGTACTTTTGGTTTGCATTTCCCTGATGATTAGTGATGTTGAGCATCTTTTCATGTGTGTTGGCCCTCACTATGTCCCTGGAAAAGTGGCTAGTCAGGTCCTCTGCCCATTTTTTAAAATTTATTTTTTATTTTTATTTTTTAAAAAGATTTTTATTTATTTATTTATTCATGACACACACACACACACACACACACACACACACACACACGCAGAGACACAGGCAGAGGGAGAAGCAGGCTCCATGCAGGGAGCCCGACGTAGGGACTCGATCCTGGGTCTCCAGAATCAGGCACTGGGCCAAAGGCTGCACTAAACCGCTGAGCCACCCGGGCTGCCGTGCCCATTTTTTAAAAAATTAAATTTCAACTGAGTTAACATATAGCATATTACCAGCTTCAGGGGTAGAATTTAGTGATTCATAAGTTGCATAGAACACCCAGAGCTCATTACATCAAGTGCCCTCCTTCATGTCCATCACCCAGTTACCCCATCCCCTCCCCACATCCCTTCTAGCAGCCCTCAGTTTGTTGTCTATGGTTAGGAGTCTCTTATAATTTTTCTTATTTTAATTTTCCTGCTCTTCCTCTTTGTTCATCTGTTTTGTCTCTTAAATTCCACATATGGTATTTGTGTTTCTCTGACCATTTTTCTTAGCATAATACCTTCTAGTTCCATCCACGTCATTGCAAAATAGCATTATTTCATTCTTATCTAAATAAAATTCTATTCCATTCCACACACACAGAACCTACACCTTTATCCATTCGTCTGTCAATGGACATCTGGGTTCATATTTTGGCTATTGTTGATAATGCTGCTATAAACATTGGGGTGCATGTGCCCCTTCAAGTCCCTAATTTTATCTCCTTTGGATAAATACCTAAGAATGCAAGTTGCTGGGTTGTAGGGTAGTTCTATTTTTAACTTTTTGAGGAACCTCTGTACTGTTTTCCAGAGTGGCTTCACCAGTTTGCATTCCCACCAACAGTGTAGGGTGGGTTCCCTTTCCTCCGCATCCTCGCCAACATGTTGTTTCCTGAGTGGTTAATTTTGGCCATTCTGACTGGTGTGAGGTGGTATCTCCTTGTAGTTCTGATTTGGATTTCCCTGATGCTGAGTGATGTTGAGCATTTTTTCATGTCTGTTGGATGTTTGTCTTATTTGGAGAAATGTCTGTTCATGTCTTCTGCCCATTTCTTGACTGGATTGTTTGTTTTTTTGGAGGTGTTAAGTTTGGATTACTAGCCCCTTATCTAATATGTCCTTTGTGAATATCTTCTCCTATTCCATAGGTGCCTTTTAGTTTTGTTGATTGTTTCCTTTGCCATCCTCTATTTTTAAATCAGATTATTTTTTTTGGTGTTATGTGGGTTCTTCATATGTTTTGGATATTAACCCCTTATTGGATATATCCTTTGCAAATATCTTCTGTCATTCAGTAGGTTGCCTCTTCAGTTTGTTGATGGTTTCCTTCACTGTGCAAAAGGCTTTAGTTTGAAGCGGTTTTAATTTCTGCTTTTGTTGCTTTTGCCTGAGGAGACTTATGCAAAAATCTACTCAGACTAATGTCCACAAGTTTACTGCTTATGTTTTCTATTAGGAGTTTTATACTTTCAGGTCTTACGTTTACAGTTTTTAATACATTTAGAGTTTATTTTTGTATGTAGTGTAAGAAAGTGGTCCAATTTTATTCTTTTCTTGTAGCTGTTCACTTTTTCCAACATTATTTATTGAAGAGACGGTCTTTTCCCTGTGGTATATTCTTGCCTCCTCCTTTGTAGATTAATTAACCCTATATATGTGGTTTATTTCTGGGCTTTCTATTCTGTTCCTTTGATCTCTGTGTCCTTGTGCCTGTACCATAATGTGTTGATTACTGTAGATTTGTAGTGTAGCTTGTGATGTGGAAGGATGATACCTTTAGCTTTGTTGTTCTTTATCAAGATGGCTTTGGCTATTCATGGTCTTTTGTGGTTCCATATAAACTTTAGGATTGTTCTATTTCTGTGAAAAAATGCTATTGGTATTTTGATAGGGATTACATTGAATATATAAATTGTTTTGAGTAGTATGGACATTTTAACAATACTAATTCGTCCAATCCATGAGCATGGTATGTCTTTCCATTTGTGTCTTCAACTTATTTCATCAGTGCTTTATAATTTTCATGGTATATATGTTTCACATTTTTGGTTAAGTTTATTCTTAGGCATTTTATTATTTTTGTGCAATTGTAAATGGGATTGTTAATTTCTCTTTCCAATAATTCATTATTAGCGTATAGAAATCCAACAGATGTCTGTATATTGATTTTATATATTAGGGTTTCCTATATTTAATGTCCTATCATTTGCACATAGAAACCATTGTTTTTCTTCCATTCCAATTCGGATGCCTTTTCTTCATGTCTAATTTCTCTGGCTAGGACTTCCAGTACTATGTTGAATAAAAGTGATGGCAGTGACTATAATCTTGTCTTGTTCCTGATTATTATAGAGGATAAGTTTTCAGCTTTACATTATTGAGTGTGATGTTACTTGTAGTTTTTCATACATGGTCTTTATTATGTTGAGATATGTTCCTTCGGAACTCACTTTGTTGAGATTCTTTATCAAAAATGGATGTTGACATTTTCTCAAGTGCTTTTTCTTCATCTATGGCAATAATCTGGTTTTTATCCTTCATTTTGTTGAGGTGCATTATCATGTTAATTTTTGTGGTTCTTGGGTCATCCCTGGAATAATTCCCACTTGATTGTATTGAATGATCCTTCTAATAAATCTTTGAATTTATTTTGTTGAGGATTTTGCATCTATGTTCATCAGGAATATCGGCCTATAATTTTTCGTAGTATTTTTCTTTTTTTTTTTAATTTTTATTTACTTATGATAGTCACAGAGAGAGAGAGAGAGTGAGAGAGAGAGAGAGAGAGGCAGAGACACAGGCAGAGGGAGAAGCAGGCTCCATGCACCAGGAGCCCGACGTGGGATTCGATCCCGGGTCTCCAGGATCGCGCCCTGGGCCAAAGGCAGGCGCTAAACCGCTGCGCCACCCAGGGATCCCCGTATTTTTCGTTTTGATAACAGCAATCCTGGCCTTGTAGAATGTATTTGGGAACATTAATTTGTTTGAATAGTGTGAGAAGGATAGCTATTAATTCCACTTTAAATGTGTAGTAAAGGAGATCTCGGGGGGGCTCAGTGGTTTAGCGCCTGCCTTCGGCCCGGGGCGTGGTCCTGGAGTCCTGGGATCGAGTCCGGCATCGGGTTCCCTGCATGGAGCCTGCTTCTCCCTCTGCCTGTGTCTCTGCCTCTCTCTCTCTCTTTCTCTGTGTGTGTGTATCTCTCATGAATGAATGGATAGTCTTTAAAAAAAATAAATAAAAGTCTGGTAAAATTCACTGGTGTTGTGTCTAGTTCTGGAGTTTTGGGAACTTTTGATTACTAATTCAATTTCTTTACTAATAGTCCGTTCAGATTTTACATTTCTTCCTGACTCAGTATTATGTTACTATGTTTTTAGGGATTTACTTGTTTCTCTTAGGTTTTTCAATTGGTTGGTATGCAATTGTTGGTAGTCTTTTATCACTTGTATTTCTGAAGTGTTAGTTGTAACTTCTCTTTTGAGTGTGAATCTGCTCCTTTTTTTCTTGATGATTTGGTTAAAGATTTATCAGTTCAAAAAAACCTTATTTTTTTTAATCTTTTCAAAAAGCCAGTTCCTAGATTGATCTTTTCTATTGTAATTTTAATCTGTATATCATTTATTGCCTCTCTGATCTTTATTTCCTTCCATCTACTAACGTTGGGCTTTGTTTTTCTTTTTCTAGTTGCTTTAGGTGTAAGTTTAGATTGTTTTGAGGTTTTTATTTTGTTTTGTTTTCTTTTGACAAAGGCCTGAATTACTATAAATCTCCCCCTTAAAACTACCTTTACGGTGTCTCAGAGATTTTTGAACAATTTTCCATTTTCATTCATCTCCAGATGCGTTTTGATTTCTTTTTTTTATTTCTTCCCTGGGTAAGTAGCATATTGTTTAGCCTTTTTATGTTTGTGTTTTTCCAGTTTTTTTTCTTGTAATTTCTAGTTTCATACCTTTGTGGTCAGAAAAGGTGCTTGATAGGAATTTAGTCCTCTTAAATTTATTGAGACTTTTTTTTCTTTTAAAGATTTTATTTATTTATTTATTTATTTATTTATTTATTTATTCATTCATTCATTCATTCATTCATTCATTCATTCATGAGAGACAGAGAGGCAGAGACACACACAGGCACAGGAATAAGCAGGCTCCCTCTGGGGAGCCTGATGTAGGACTTGATCCCAGGATCCCGGGATCATGACCTGAGCCAAAGGCAGATGCTCAGTCACTGAGCCACCCAGATGCCCCTTATTGAGACATCTTTCATAGCCTAACTTGTGATCTATCTTGGGGCATGTTCCATGTGAATTTGAAGAGAATGTGTATTCTGCTGTTGGATGAAATGTTGCATATGTGTCTGTTGAGTCCATCTGGTCTAACATGTCATTTAAAGCTACTTTTTCTTTATTGATTTTCTGTCTGGATGATGTATCAATACTATAAGTGGGGTTTTAAGGTCTCACTCAGTATATTACTGTCAATTTCTTTTATGTCTGTTAATATTTGCTTGATCTATTTGTATGTTCCTATGTTAGGTGGATAGGTATTTATAATTATGTCCTTTCGTTGGATTGATTTCTTTATCATTATGCAATGCCCTTCTTTGTCCTTTGTGATGGTCTTTGTTTCAAGTCTATTTTGTCTAGTAAGTGTTGCTACCCTAGCCTTTTTTTTTTTTTTTAATTTCCATTTGGATAGAATATCCTTTTCCGGGGCACCTAGGTGGCTCAGTGGTTGAGCATCTGCCTTTGGCTCAGGTCGTGATCCTGGGGTCCTGAGACCGAGTTGCCCATCGAGCTCACTGCTGGGAGCCTGCTTCTCCCTTCGCCTGTGTCTCTGCTTCTCGCTCTGTGTCTCTCATGAATAAATAAATAATCTTAAAAACTTTTTCCATCCCTTCACTTGCAGTATGTATGTGTCTTTAGGTCTGAAGCGAGCCTCTTATAGGCAGCATATAGTGGGTCTCATTTTTTTTTTTTATTCATTCTCTCACCCGATGTCTTTTGATTGGAGCATTTAGACCATTTACATTTAAAGGAATCCTTAGTAGCTATGCACTTCCTACTATTTTGTTGATTTATTATATTTTTCTGGCAGAATTTTATTGACGTATAACTAACTTACCATTTTACATTTGTTCAGTAACAGTACACTTCTCCGTGCTCATCAGGATATGTGTACCATAAGTTCTCGTGATCTATTTCACCTAGCCCCTCACTCTCCTCTTCTTTGGCAACAACCGATTTGTTCTATGTATTTAAGACTCTGTTTTGGAGTGCCTGGGTGGCTCGGTCGGTTAAGCATCTGCCTTCAGCTCTGGTCGTGGTCCTGGGATCAAGTCTCACATCAGGCTATCTGCTCTGCAGAGGGGGGAGGGGTCTGGGTCTCTTGTTCCATCTGCCCCTCTCCCTGCTCTTGCTCTCTTTCTTGCATTTCTTTCTGAGATCTTTAAAGAGCAGACTTTTGTTTTTGTTTCTGAAATTCCACATATAAGTAAAATTGTATGGTATTTGTTTTTCTCTGATTTATTTCACTTAGCATTATACCCTCTAAATCATGTTGTTGTAAATGGCAAGATCTCCTTTTTATGGTTCAGTAATATTCCATTGTGTACATGTACCCCACATCATCTTTACCCATTCATCTGTAGATGGACCCTTGGGTCGCTTCCATATCTTGACTATTATAAATACTGTAGTCAACGTAGAAGCACATATATCTTTTTGAATTAGTGTTTTTGTGTTTTTTGGGTAGTAGAATTACTGGATTCTATGGTAATTCTATTTTAAATTTTTGGAGAACCCTTCATACTGTTTTTCACAGTGGCTGCATCAATTTGCAGAGCTGCTAACAGTGCACCAGGGTTCCTTTCTCTCCATAACCTTGCCAGTACTTGTCATTTCTTGTCATTTTTACTTTAGCCATTCTGACAGGTGTAAAGTGATAGCTCATTGTGGTTTTAATTTGCATTATGCTGATGGTGAGTGATGTTGAACAACATGTGTCTGTTGGCCATTTGGATGTCTTCTTTGGAAAAAAGTCTACTCAGATCCTTTGCCCATTTTAAAATTGGATTGTTTTTTTGGTGTTGTATAAGTTCTTTTATATATTTTGGATACTCACCACTTATCGGATGTATCATTTACAAATATCTACTTTCACTCAGTAGGTTGCCGTTTTGTTTTGTTGTTTCCTTTGCTGTGCAAGAGGTTTTTATGTTGATATTGTCCCAGTGGTTTAATGTTGCTTTTGTTCCCCTTGCCAGAGGAGATGTATCTAGAAAAATGTTTCTGTGGCCAGTGTCAGAGAAGTTATTGCCTATATTTTCTTCTAGGAATTTTATGGTTTCAGGTTTCACATTTAGGTCTGTAACTCATTTTGAGTTTATTTTTGTATATAGTGTTTTTGTAGCTCTTCTGTTGCTTTCTTCCCTTGTACTTTGACTTTACTGTTATGCTTGGATTTCTTTCTCTTCATTGTTTGTGTATCTATTAAAGGTTTTTGGTTATGATCACCATGAGGTTTATATATAACATCTATGCATAACAGTCTATTTTAAATTGTTGGTTGCTTAAGGTCTAACATATTCTAAGAGCCTATATTAACATCCCTCCAACATTTTGTGTAATTTATGCCATCTATTACATGTTTTTATTTTGTCTATCCCTTAAACAATTATTGTAGACCTACTTGATTTTGCTATTTGTCTTTTAACTTTCATAATAGCTTTATAGTCAATATACTCTTGACTTTTATCAATGAGATTTTTCCTTTCACAGTTTTCTTTTTATTTATTTATTTATTTATTTAAAAAAATTTTTTTTCTTTCACAGTTTTCTTAAGCTTATTTATGGCCTTTTCTTTTCTGCTTCATGAAGTACCTTAACATTTCTTGTAAGGCCATTTTACCACTTTAGTGGTGATGAACTCCTTTAACTTCAACCTGTCTGGGAAACTCTTTGTCTCCTTCAATTCTGAATGATATACCTTGCCAGGTAGAGTATTCTTGGCTATAGGTTTTTTTCCATTTTATTATGTAGATTATACTTTGCTGTACTCCTTTCTGGCCTATAAAGTTTCTGCTGAAAAAAAAATCTATTCTTGGTGTTAAGAGTGTTCTCTTGTACATAACTAGTTGCTGCCTTTAAGGTTCTCTTTTTACCTTTCACTCTTGACATTATAATTATTATGTGTCTTAGTGTGAACATCTTCAGGTTCCTCTTATTTGGGACTCTCTAATTCTTGGACCTGGGAAGCTTTCAGCTATTATTCCTTCAAATAAGTTTTCTGCCCCTTTCTCTTTTCTTTCTGGAACCATATAATGGGAATGTTAATCTGCTCGTTGTTGTCCCAGAGGTCCTTTAAACTATCCTCATATTTAAATTTTTTTTTCTTTTTGCTGTTCGTCTTGGAGGGTTTCCACTACCCTATCTTCCAGATTACCTCTTGGTTCTTCTGTGTCCTTGAATATGCTGTTTAATCCTTCTAGTGGATTTTTCATTTCAGTTATTCTTCAGCTGATTTGTATGTACGTATGTATATATTATTTGAGGGAGGAAGGAAGAGAGAGAGAGAGCATGCGTGCGCGAGAGAGAACATGTACATGAGAACAAGCAGGGAGAGCGACAGGCAGAAGGAGAAGCAGACTCCCTATGGAGCAGGGAACCCGATGCAGGGCTTGATTCCAGGGCCCTGGGATCATGACCTGAGCTGAAGGAAGATGCTTAACTGACTGTGCCACCCAGGTGCCCCAGTTGTTTTAAAATATTTTCTCTTTGTTGAAGTTCTGTGTTCAATTCTTTCAATTCTTCTCCCAAGTTTGCTGAGCATCTTTATGACAATTTTACTTTGAATTCCCTATCCGGGGGCATTGTTTATCTCCATTTCATTTAGTTCTTTTTCTGAGATTTTTGTCTTGTTCTTTCATTTGGAACATTGTCCCCTCTCCTCATCTTAACTGGCTCTCTGTCTTTGTTCCTGTGTACCAGGCAGATTAGGTAGATCTTTCCTGATCTTGAAGTCCCTTGGAGCCCAGAAGTGCAGTCCTACTGCTCACCAGAACCAGGTGTTCCAGAGGTGTCCCCTGAGTGGGTACATGCACCCTCCTCTCATAGCTGGGTTAAGACAGGTGGACACATTGGAGGGTGGACTTGATGTACCCCTTGGTGAGTGGCAGCTGGCTGAGCGTCCTGCCTGCAGTTGCTGTGTGTACTATTGCACAGGGCTTCATTCCCTACCCCTGGGCAGGAGCTGCTTTGGTGGAGCATGGTTTCCAAGGCCATTAGCCAGGTGTGGGGGGGCGGTACAGGAGCCACTTTGTAAGGGTGCTAGTCCCAGATGAGGCCACCTGCTGGGTGTGGCCGGGTAGGAACTGGTTAGGGGGGCACGCCTGGCATAGCAGGAGCTGATGGGGGGGTACTAGTTTTGCCTGAGGATGTGTGCTGAGTAGGAGCTGCTTTCAGTGGGGTGGGTCATTCTGCCAAGGCCACCTGCCAGATGTGGTGTGGCTGGAACCACACTGGATGGGTCCCTGCCGGGGTGGGTTGATTGGGCAAGGCACATCTGCAGTGCAAATGCCGGCGTATGGTAAACCGTGTTAGCAAGATGAGCGGGCAGTGTCAGAACTGGTTCCCATCCATGTCAGGCTAGCTAGACAGGAGGAGGGCAAAAAAAATGGTACCTGCCAGCACCTAAATTCCTGGGTAAAATTTTCTACAGGTCTCTGTCCCTCTGACACCTGCCGTAAAATTCAACAAATGTCCTTCATGTATGGTCCAGGTGCTTTTCAAACTGTTTACTCTGTGCTGGGTCTCAGAGCTAGTGAGTTTGTATGTGGGCCCTTTAAGAGTGGAGTTTTATTATTTATTTATTTATTTATTTATTTATTTATTTATTTATGACACAGAGAGAGAGAGAGGCAGAGACACAGGCAGAGGGAGAAGCAGGCTCCACACAGGGACCCTGATGTGGGACTCGATCCCGGGACTCCAGGATCACGCCCTGGGCTGAAGGCAGATGCTCAACCGCTGAGCCACCCAGGCGTCCCAGAGTTTTTGTTTTCTATAGCCCTTCTCTCTTAGAGTTAAACTCCACTGTTTTTTTTTTTTTTTATGCCAAACATTGTGGTGGCTCATCTTGGTGCAAGTCTCAGAGTGCCCTATGTGGGGTTTGAACCCCTCACTTCTCATGGAGGACTTCAATCCCTATGATGTCCCTTCTGCTTATGTGTTGCCCAGCTAGGGGTATGGATCCTAACTAGACTGTGTCTCCTCACTTCCCATCCTTTTCAGTATGGCCTCTATTGTCTTTTTTATTTTTTAATTTTTTAATTTTTTTTATCTGAGATCGATTTGCCAACAACATACAGCCTAACACCCAGTGCTCATCCCATCAAGTGCCCCCCTCAGTGCCTGTCACCCAGTCACCCCATCCTCCCACCCACTTCCCTTCTACTGCCCCTTGTTCGTTTCCCAGAGTTAGGAGTCTCTCATGTTTTGTCACCCTCTCTAATTTTTCCCACTCATTTCCCCTCCTTTCCCCTATAAAGCCCTTTCACTATGTTTTATATTCTCTGAATGAATGAGACCATATGTTTGGCCTTCTCCGATTGACTTACTTCACTCAGCATTATACCCTTCAGTTCCATCCACGTTGAAGCAAATGATGGATATGGCCTTTATATCTTTGGCTGTGGAGGACCTGTTCTGCTAGGCTTTAGGTTATTCTCAGACTTGTCTATATGTAATTGCAGATCTGGTGTGTTGTCGAATGAGATGAGCTCAGAACCCTCTTATTCTATCATCTTGATCCTAATCCCACATTCTGTATTTTTTTTAAGATTTTATTTATTTATTCATGAGAAACAGAGAGAAATACAGAGAGAGAAAGAGAGAGAGAGGCAGAGACACAGGCAGAGGAAGAAGCAGGCTCCATGCAGGGAGCCCAATGTGGGACTCAATCCCGGGACCCCAGGATCACACCCTGGGCTGAAGGCAGGTTCTAAACTGCTGAGCCACCCAGGGATCCCCCACATTCTGTGTTCTTAATGTCACAGTTACCTTTGATAAGTATATTCATTAACATAGTTTAGGTGTTTCTAATACTTCTGTTTTTTCTTTTAGCTTTTATAGAAGTAGGAGTTCCATATTACTGCAGAATTCTATTTTTGTCTATATATTTACCATAACTAATGAGTTTCATACTTTCTTATTCTCTTAGGTTTGTTAAGTGTACTTTATTTCAACTTGAAGAATTCTCCTTAGCTTTTTGTGTGAGGCATATGGTAAACTCTCTAAGCTTTTGTTTGTCTCAAGAAATCTTTATCTCCATCTCATTTTTGGAGGTTATTATTCTTAGCTGGTATTTTTTCCCCCAGTGCTTTGGATATATCATCCCACTTTTTTCTGGCCTGCAAGTTATCTGCTGAAAAATCCTCTGACAGTCTTTTTGGGGAGGGTGTAACTAGTCACCTTTCTTTTGCTGCTTTCAAAATTCTACTTTTAACTTCTGATAGTATGATAATAATGTGTCCTGGTATGGGTCTCTTGAGGTTTATCTTCTTGATAATCTTTGGGTGTCCTGGATCTGGGTGTGTATTTCTTTCTCCAAGTTTGGGAAACTCTCAGCCATTATTTCTTTTGAGTAAGCTTTGAGGGGCTTTCTGCCCCTTTCTCTCTCTCTCTCTCTCTCTCTCTCTCTCACTCATCATTTTGAGGCTCCCATAATACATATCGATTGGTTTTCTTGATGGTCTCTTAAGTTATCTTTGCTCTTTTTCATCTTTTTCTTTTCGTTTCTTTGACTAGATGATTTCCATTGCCTGCATTCAGGTTTACCAATCCTTTCTGACACTTGTGTTATGCTATTGAGCTGTTTTATTGAAATTTTAAGTTCATTTATTGCATTCTTTAGCTCTAGGATTCCTGTTTTGTACTTTTCATATTTAAGATTGTAGCATTCAGATCCTATACCTATTTTGTTTGATTTATACCTCATTTTTTTAGTGTTATGATCAATGGTACTCTTCTTAATGTTTTTATTTTTAATAGTCTCTTGCTATATGGAAATACGATTGATACATTTTTCATATTAACCTTGTAACCCACAGTTTTGGTAACCTCACTTATTCTAAAAGCTTTTTGTAGATTGCATTTTCTATGTAAATGATCATTTTGTCAATGAAGAATGTTTTACTTCTTCTTTTCAGGTCTATGTACCTTTTGTTATTACTGCATTTGGCTAGGACTTAACCATATGAGCTGCATAATAGTGGTGAGAGTAGACTGCCTACTTTAAGTACATTAGCTATAGTTTTTTTGTAGATAACTTTTATCAGGCTAAGGATGTTCACTTCTATTTCTAGTTAGCTAAGAATTTTAACTGTGAGTTGAAGTTGAATTTTGTTTCCTGCTCTTTCTGCATTTGAGATGATCATGAGATTTTTCTCTAGTTTGTTAATAAAGTGAACTACATTGAGAGTCAAATGCTGAACCATACTTATAGTCTCAGGATAAGCCCTACTATTTATATAATGATGGACTAATTTTGTTAATAATTTGTTGAGGATTTTAAAATATATTTCTGAGGAATATTTGTAGTTATAATAAAAAAGGATATCAGGGTAGTATTAACTTCACAAGATGAGTTTTGTTCTCTCTTCTTGAATAAGATATTAGATAAGATTTTTTGGATGAGATTGTATAGCATTGGTGTTTGTTGTTGTTAAATATTTGTGCATTAATTTACTAGGGATACCATAACAAAATACTATACAGTTGTGGCTGGTGGTTTAAACATCAATTTTTTTCTCTCATAGTTCTGGAGGCAAGAAGTCAAGATCAAGGTGCCAACAGGGATGGGGTTCTCTGAGGGCTCCCTTCTTGACTTGCAGATGACTGCCCTCTGCAAGGGGCATGATATCCCTTTGTGTGTGCACATGTTATCCCTTTGTGTGTGAGCATCGCTAGTGTCTCTTTAGGCATCTTGATCTCTACTTATAAAGATACTAGTCAAGTGGGGTTGGGGCACACCCTCATGGCCTTGTTTTAATTTAATGACTCCTTTAAAGGCTTTGTCTCCAAATACAGTCACATTCTGAGGTAGTAGGGGTCAGTGCTTCTAATTATGAATTTTGGAGGGACACAATTAGGTCCATAACAGGTTGGTAGACTTTTTAAGTGAATCTGGTCCTGGAGTTTTCTTTTATTGGAAGGTTTCAAACTCATTAAATTTCTTTAATAGTGGAGTCTACTCAGGTTACCTATTTCTACCTTCCTATATCATGATGACTGTGCAGACTTGAGGCTAGGTTAGCCTTAGGACACGGTGGTGAAAAAGAGGAAAAAAATCCAGAGAATTACTCTATACTCTCTAATACACTGGGACCTGTTTCCTGGATGTTCTGGGTAAGAGGGATTTGTCCTAGAGTTGGTGCTATATAATATAATGATTCAGCTTCTGTTGGTTCAGGTTCTATTGTCTCTAATTTCTTAGTTTTCAGAGTCCTAAGGTGGTTGCCTTTTGTATTCTGTGCAGAGATTTTAATTGTACCAATAAAAGCCATAGGCTGTATTCAGCTTGTTTTATCTTGAATAGCACTGGAAGTTGATCTTTATTTGATTTGGCCCATTAAGAACATCTAGTCAAGCTTGAGTAGAACATATTGCAGGGAGGGAAAGAATAGCATTTAATTGATTTTTATCTCAAAAAATGAGATCAAAAGCATTGATCATGATCAAAAGCAAATAGAAATGGGAAAGAGGATCTGTAGTTCTTAAAGTGAGGTTTGAGTCTGCAGTTAATCGGGAAAATCCTAAAATCAAGAAAATACCACATCAGAACTTAAAAAGTGAGTCTCTTAAAAGACAACCTACAGAATGGGAGAAGATATTTGCAAATGACGTATCAGATAAAGGTCTAGTTTCCAAGATCTATAAAGAACTTATTAAACTCAACACCAAAGAAACAAAAAATCCAATCATGAAATGGGCAAAAGACATGAACAGAAATCTCACAGACGAAGACATAGACATGGCCAACATGCACATGAGAAAATGCTCTGCATCACTTGCCATCAGGGAAATACAAATCAAAACTACAATGGGGAAAATTAGCAAGGCAGGAAACCACAAATGTTGGAGAAGATGTGGAGAAAAGGGAACCCTCTTACACTGTTGGTGGGAATGTGAACTAGTGCAACCACTCTGGAAAACTGTGTGGAGGTTCCTCAAAGAGTTAAAAATAGACCTGCCCTATGACCCAGCAATTGCACTGTTGGGGATTTACCCTAAAGATACAGATGCAATGAAACGCCAGGACACCTGCACCCCAATGTTTATAGCAGCAATGTCCACAGTAGCCAAACTGTGGAAGGAGCCTCGGTGTCCATCGAAAGATGAATGGATAAAGAAGATGTGGTTTATGTATACAATGGAATATTCCTCAGCCATTAGAAATGACAAATACCCACCATTTGCTTCAACGTGGATGGAACTGGAGGGTATTATGCTGAGTGAAGTAAGTCAATTGGAGAAGGACAAACATTGTATGTTCATTTGGGGAATATAAATAATAGTGAAAGGGAATATAAGGGAAGGGAGAAGAAATGTGTGGGAAATATCAGAAAGGGAGACAGAACATAAAGACTCCTAACTCTGGGAAACGAACTAGGGGTGATGAAAGGGGAGGAGGGCGGGGATGGGGATGAATGGGTGATGGGCACTGAGGGGGGCACTTGACGGGATGAGCACTGGGTGTTATTCTGTATGTTGGTAAATTGAACACCAATAAAAAATAAATTTATTATTAAAAAAAATGTTACAGTGCAGGACCTGAAACCTTATCAATGAACTTCTTGTATTCCTACAGGAAAGTCCATCTTTAGTCTGTCTTGTACTTTAAAGGAATTTTTTTTTAACCCATGCATGATTTTGTAACATGATGAATTGACAATACGGAAAATTAGTTCACAGAATTGCACAGATCTTATAAATGTTGAGACTTTTAGTTATACAATATTAAAAAAATCCATAAATATAATCATCCATCTCATCAAGAAAGTCTTTTAGCATTGGGAAAATGTTAAGCACGCTGAGGTAAGTTTCTTAGAATTTCAATTTTTGCTTGAAATCTTGAACTTTATCATTGGCAACAAATACTGTGTTTTTCTTTGAAGTTACAGTCTTACTTTATCTCTTTTGAAGAAAATGTCTATTAAATGCTCAAATCTTATAAGTACAGTTGTAATTTTTTAAGCAAAAATAGTGTTTCAGGAAGAAAGCCACTAGGTCAGCCCAGAACTCAATCACCTGAGTCCTTTTCCTTGAGATCACTGCTGTACTTTGATAAACTGCAGTAGTGCTTTATGTGTACTTCTGATTTCTTTACAGTATTTAAAATGTGTATCCAAGGGTCAACTTCTAATGATTTTTTTTACTGCTTTATCAAAAATAGGAAATTAAGCATGCCTTTTTTTTTCTGCCAACACAGAGCACTGAAGAATATAGTAACTAGTAGTATAATTCTATGCTAGTGCCTTGATTTGCACCAGGGGCCAGTAGTTTTGCTTTTCCTTCTATGCCAGCAGTGCAAAGGTCAATACAGTGACAAAGACCTCTAAGTATTATTCTGAAAGTGGTTTGATCTCTTGGATGGCCTGAAAGGCTCTTGGGATCCCTCAAGAATCCTCACACTTTGAGAGCCACTGCTGTAGAGCAACTTGGTGATGGGAGAATAGTAGAAGAGGAAGTGGTACTTGAGCACTCAAGGGTAGGGAACATTTCACAATCTGAATTGTGAAACTGTGTGACCTCACATTAGGGACCAGAATTTTAGATGGCCTGGAGTAAGCATTGATCTGGGGATGATTTCAGCAGTTGGGCACATAGCATTGAGAATAGTGGAAAAATGCATAGTTAGGGTTAGGCCACATTGTGGAAGGCCATGGATGCCTTTGGAAAGAATCCAGAGCTGGGATTCAGGAGAGAAGGATTCTAATTGAGACACTACCCACTAACTAATGTGAATCTTAGGCAAATCCATTCACCTTTATGGATCTTTGTGCCTAGCACATAATAAATACATGCTTAATATTTTGTTCTTTGGAATTGTTTCATCTGTAGAAAATGAAAGGATTTTACTCTTCAGAGGGTTCTATAAATACGAAGTATTATTTCTGTTCTTAATAACAACACTGAATCAGATGAGCCGGACCCGTCAAATGGAATGTAGGAAGATGGTGACAGAGCTAGAAGTGAGATTGTGATCTCCTGACTTCAGATCCGTGCTATTTATGATCTTCATCCTTCTTCCTGCCCAGTGGTCTCTTGCCTCCCATATCTGCTTATAGAGTGTTACTTCTCTGACTCACTTTATACCTGCTTTCCTTCCTCTATCCAGCTGGTCTGCTTTTGTCCTCCAATTATGCTATTAGAACAAACTTAATTTTCTTTGTGGCACTTCTTGCAAATATAATTAATCATTAGTGCAAATATTGGTTTAATATCTATGTCCCCCATCTAGAGTATAAATTCCGTGTAAGCTACTTACTGTATTCCCAGGATCCAGCACGGTTTCCTCACATGGTAGGCCCTCTTACTACTGTGATATTTAATAATCTCCTAATTTACATGATTGATCAAGACAATAAAAACTTTAGAAAGTCAGAGAAAGAAGGGATTAGTAAGGTCTTGGTCTAGGAAGAGCTCAGGGAAGAGAGGGGACTTGATCTGGGTGTTGTAAGATGACTTGTCCTAGATGGTTTTTGAAGTATTTTGAGGTATGTAGCCTCCTCATACTATTCACTTACTTACCTTTTAGGTGAAAACTATTAACTTACTCTCAGATTGTCATTATTAGACCATTCCTTTGGCCAGAAAGAGCCAAAACTGAAGTACATAGGATAATGGTCTTTTTCTCTTCATCCATACCTTTTATTTGATGCATATTTATTAAACACATACTATGTGTGAGATACTGAGAATTCAAAAGAGAACAAGAGAAAATGAACCCCCTGCCTTTTGAGGCTTACACCGCAGTGTAGTGAGGGAGGGACAGTCGATAAATCCATAGATCCTTGGGTCAATAAGGAAAATTATCCGATAACCATAGGTGTTTGGCAAAGAATTAAAAGGATGGTATAATAGAGGGGAATAGGTAGGTTCTTTAGGTTTAGGAGATCAGACTGACATCTGAATCCCACAGGGCCAGCCATGCAAAGATGAGGCATTAAAGCATTTCAGGTAGAAGAAAAAGCCAATGCCGTTAGTGATGGCTGAACCTGCCTGGCATGTGTGAGGATGAGAAAATGTGAAGGGAGCATTGTTGGTGGGGGGAGTGGAACAAGGTGAATTTGGAGAGGTGAGCAGAAACCAGACTACTCAGACTTGTCTAAGCAAAGGTAAGAAGTTTAGCCCTTGATGCTCTGAGGAGCCATTGGTTGGGACAGTCTAATCTGAGTGATAAAAGCTTGATGAGGGGGACAGCAGTGGCACTAGAGAGAAATGACTGGATTCAGGATATACTTTGGAAGTGGAGCTTTTCCTGTGTTCTTCCAATCGGTCCTTGATCAATCCACTCCTATGTCCCTACTTTTTAAGACCTTTACTCTACGTCCTGTTCCTACAGGGCCTTGGCCAGCCCCAAGCTATTGGCTAAATATCCTATTTTGTGCAGCAAAATGTTACACTTGCTTTAAGATTTGCATCTATTAACTTGTAATTTGCCTCCTTAAAAATAAAGCTTTAAGACCAATACCATGTGACTTCACTTATAGGTGGAATTTAAGGAACAAAATAAAGAAACAAGACCAAAAAACCCCCAGACTCTTAAATACAGAGAACAAGCTGGTGGTTGCCAGAAGGGAGGTGGGTGCAGGGAGATGGGGGAAATGGAGGATTAAAAGTATACTTAATATGATGAGCACTGAGAAATATATAGAATTATTGAATCATTGTATTGTACACTTGACTAATAGAACACTGTAAATTAATGTCTTAAGGTGGCAGTTTGCCTCTTGATAGGGCTTTAGAATAAGTCTTGGGTTCTTTTTTTTTTTTTTTAAGATTTTTATTTATTCATGAGAGACACAGAAAGGCAGAGACCTAAGCAGAGGGAGAATCAGGCTCCCTGTGGGGACCCTGATGTGGGACTGGATCCCAGGATCCCGGGATCACTACCTGAGCCAAAGGTAGATGCTCAACCATAGAGCTAACCATGTGTCCCTACTCTTGGGTTCTAACCCAACTCCATACCAACTTTGACTTTCAATATCACTTAACCACTCTGAACTCCATTCCCTTATCTACAAAATGGGTCTGATTCTACCTACTATGCTTCATTCATAGCGCTGTAATAAATGAAAGGATCTATTGAAACATACAGAGTACCAGGTATGTGCAAAACGTTCCATCATGGCCCTCATGCCCTTATATACATGCCCACTTTACTTCATCACCTAGAGCACAAAAGAAAAATAAAAGATCTTGAGGCTGACAGGCCTTTATTCCATGAGTGATCATTTTTGAGTACCTCCTGCATTCTTTGCACTGTGTTGTGTATTATGGAGAATATAGAAGAAAACTTGGAGTCCAAACTCCAGTATCCAGTTAGAGACCTTAACCCATGTGGAAGGCTGGATACTGCTGCTGCTGCTGGGCCATATGTGATGGGAAAGGTTTGGATAGGTGGGGAAGAAAAATGTGAATGAAGGCCTCGGGTTCTGACCGAGCGCATGTTAGAGCCCAGTAGAGCTGCATAATGGGCAAAAGAGGACAAATGAGGATACAGAAATGAATGGGTCCCCACTGGAAGTTTTTCACTTGTTTTTGAGTATGGGCAGCTGACACTAAGAGGAGGATGCCTCTAGAGAGGAATTCACCTTAGAGAGGTGATAAAGAGGTGATGGCTTGTGGCTGTACCATGCAGGTGATCATTTCTTTTGCTATCAAATGAGTTACTGAAACAGCCATTACTCTTAAACATTGACTAAGGCCATCACTGTATAGTTACTTTAAAAAAACAAAACTTATTTTTTAAAGACTTATTTATGTTAGAGAGAGAGAAAATGAACACAAGCAGGGGGAGGGGCAGAGGCAGAGGGAGAGGGAACCTCAAGCAGACTCCACATTGAGCAGGGAGCCTAACATAGGGCTTGATCTCACGATCCTGAAATCATGACTTGAATTGAAGGCAGATGCTTAACCAACTGAGCTATCCAGTTGCCCCCCCCCCCCCAAAAAAAACTTATTTTAGAATAGTTAGTTTTACAGGCAGTTGCTGAGAAAGGGAGAGGGGGATCAGTACTCCTCACCCATTCTTCTTCAGTGTAAACATCTTGGATAACTATAATGTGGTAGCAAAACCAGGTATTGACTGGTAAAGTCCACAGAGCTGATTCAGTTATGCATGTGCACACACAAAATCTATGAAGTTTTGTCACATGCATAGCTTTCTGTCCTTACCACCACAATTAAGGTACAGGACTGTCCCATCACCCCAAGGCTCCCTTGTGCTACCCCTTTGTAGCTCTACCTTCTCTCTTGACCATTCCTGAACATTGGCAGCTACTAATCTGTTCTCTCCATCGAGAATCTGTGGTTTCAGGTGTTCTAGAGGCCACACAGTATGTAACTTTTTGAGATTTTCTTGACTCGGCATCCTTTCTCTGAGCTTAATCCAAGTTTTCTTTCTTTTTATTGCTGAGTAATATTCTATGTTATGGACATACCATCATTGTTAAACCATTGGCTCATTGAAGGACATTTAGGTAGTTTCTGGTTATCAGCTATAATAGATAAAGCTATTCCGAACGTTCAGGCAAGGCTTTGATTGGACCTATGTTTTCATTTTTCTGCAATAAATACCCGGGATCATTGCTGGATCATATATGGGAAGTCCATTTGTCATTTTAAAAGAAACATGCGTACTATTTTCCAAAGTGGCTGAATCATTTATACTCCCACCCACAATGGGTGAATGATCTCCTTTTTTGCATTGTTGCCAGCATTTTTGCTGGTATTCCCACTGTTTTTGATTTCAGCCACTGTTTTTGGTTTCAGCCTTTTGATAGTACTATACACCTATTTTACTGTGGTTTCAACTTTATCGATCTAGAATTCACAGGCCATAAAACTTACCTTTTCAAAGAGTACAACTCAGTTTTTTTTTTTTTTTTTTTTTTTAGTATATTCACACAAGTGTATGACCACCACCATCCTTCATTTCTAAAACCTTTTCAATCCTCCAAAAAGAAACCTGTACCCACTACCAGTCACCCTAATTCTACCCTCTTCCTACTCTGGCAACCACTAATCTGCAGTGTCTATGGTTCTATTTTCAACACATCATAGAAATGGAGTCTTATGGTACATGACCTTTTGTGTCTTGTTACTTTAACTTAATGTTTTCAGCATCAATCCAAGCTGAAATATGAATCAGTACTTCATTCCTTTATAAGACTGAATAATATTCCACTGTGTGGCTACACCACATTTTGTTCATTCATCAGTGGATGGACATTTGAATTGTTTCTATTTTTGCCTGTTATGAATGATGCTGCTGTGAACATCCATGTACAAGTTTTCATGGGGATGTATGTTTTCACTTCTCTTGGGTTTATACCTAGGACTGGAGTTCCTGGGTTCTGTGGTAGCTCTGTGGTTAGCCTTTTGAGGAACCACTAAACTTGCCCAAAGCATCTGCAAAACCAGTGGAAAGATCTAATTTCTTTACATCTTCACCGACACCTATTAGTATTTATCTTACTGATGCTAGCAGTGCTATTGGGAATGAAGTGGTATCTCATGGTTTTGATTTGTGTTTCCCTAGTAACTAATGTTGTGCATCTTCTCGTATGCTTACTTGCCATTTGTCACATCTTTAGAGAAATGTCTATTCAAGTCTTTTGCTAGGTTTTTAATTGGGTTGTCTTTTTGTCATCAGGTTGTAATAGTTACAACCTTTTATGTTCCATATACTAGACTATTGCATCAGATTGCAGCCTATTGATAACAATGCTGTTAGCTAGGAATGTCTAAGGTGCTTGCCCAGGCCTATACTCCTTGTGGTGAAGCCCCCATAGACATGTTACCTATTGGAGGCCATGTTGTGAACCCCGTGGCTCTTATTGATTGCAAGATGCACATCAGCAGCAGCCATAGGCAACTTCATGGAGAAGGAGGGAGCCCCAGGACTTATTACAGGTTCTTGAGGACCCAAACACACTGAGGGCTACACAGCAAGGTCACAGTAAGGGAGAGCAAGGGGAACACAGACCTGGGGCTCTCCCTTTAGTAGGGTCCAAGCACAAAGTGGCTAGGGTTTTAAAGGTTTGTGCTTCATTGGGGAATTGAAAACATAAGAGCAGGAATTGGGGCACAGGAAGGGGAAAGTGGAGTCACTCGTGGTCATTTATTTAGGTTACCCAGGGTTTCATAAGAGGGGAACTTCACGGTGAGTGGACAGCCTGGGTTTTTATCTAGTTGTTCAGCTACTAGCTGTGTCCTCCATCTGGCAATGGATTTATTCAAGACAGAGGTCTTTGAAATGGATGCCTTGGCAATCAAAAGTTTAAGGTCAGATTCCTACATGATAATTATAAAAAAATTAATATCAAGCCACTTCCACTATGTAGCCCCTTACCAGACATAGGATTTGCAAGCATTTTCTCTGTCTGTGGGCTGTCTTTTCACTGTGGTCTTAGCTTGTATTTCCCTAATGACTAATGAGTTGAGCATCTTTTTGTCCGCATGTTTACCATCTGTATGGCCTCTTGGGTAAAATGTCTATTTCGGTCTTTGTCAGTGTTTGTCATTTCTTCCTACTGGACCAATGGCTGTAGACCTTTCCCTTTATAAATTAAACATCCTCAAACTTCTTGCAGTAACACTTAAAGTGGATCAGAGACACCTGCTAAGCCACCCATGACTATAGGTTTTTTTATAGTAGTACAAAATATAGAACCTGAAATCTACCCTGTTAATAAATTTTTGTGTACAGGACAGTGTTAACTATATGCACATTGCTTTCTAGCAGATCTCTGAAACTTTTTCGTTTTGCATGACTGAAACTCTAGATTCCTTGAATAGCAGCTCCCCATTCCCCCCACCTCCCAGCCCTTGGCAACTGCTGTTCTACTTTTTGCTTCTAGGAGTTTGACTACTTTAGATACCTCATACGAGTGGAGTCATTCCATATTTTTCCTTCGTAGTTGGCTTATTTTACTTAGTATGATGTCCTCAAGCCTTATCCATGTGTAGCATGTAACTATAGCTGTGGATTTCGATCCATGCTAGGTCAGTTCTCATGTTTAACTCCTTGATAGGCACACGATCTCAACAGGACTCTGTTTCTCTGTCAGCAAATGGGTAGCAGTGGGTCATCATGGCATGGGAACGGAGGAGTAATTAAACTCAGAGCTTTGTAAATATTTAGTACTCTAGTCCTATGGATTACCTCACAGATGCCGTCACTTACAGCATCTATTCCAGAAAGTCAGAAGTCAGCAGGACAAAGTTCTCATCCTGGTTTGTTAACAAGCTTCACTGAGTGGCTTCCTTTCTTCCTTAATTTTTAATTTCTTGCATAATGAAGTTCACACTTTAATCCCAAAGCCTTTGCAGAGTACTCAGTCTCTGTATACTGAGATGGAAAGAGAGGGAATTGTGTGGGAGTCTGGTTCTTCATGGAGGGTCTGCTGGGCTCTTTAAGAGGAGACTCCCCTAGCCAGCCTCCACCTGGCCAAGGGAGGCAACCTCATCCTGGAGAGTTTTTATGGAAACGTGCTCCAGGACAGGAAGTGAAGGCAATAAAGCATTCCTAGTCTTGCAGCCCGGAAAATAAAAGTTCCGACTTCGGTTCCCAAAGTTCTGACTTCTGTTCCCAAAGTATCCTCCTGTTCATTAATTTTTTTTCTTAATGTTTCCTTGTCCCCCATGTGGACAAGGAGGCTGAATGTGCTGACCGTCTGTGCAGGGGCTCTGCAGAGGCACAAGAGTTTTGTAAGATCTCTGGCCATCGGGATGTGGTTTTCAGTAAGAAATGGTGATCATTTTTCCCCTCTTCTGTCTTGGAAGCAGAAAATCTGCCACCATCTGAGCTTTCCCTGTGGACATTTTAGCTCATGGAAGCTTTTCTTGCAAAAGTGGAAGATCTCTTTGCCTTAATCCCCACACCCCCTCCTCCCTGAAGGCCCTTTGCTTCCGCATCATCCTGCCTAGCAATCCATCAGCAGCTTCAGCTCTCTCCTTTCTTAGCACACCCTGTGGTTTTACAGACAGGAGGGGACATTTCTGGGAGTTGATCTCAGCATTAGAACAAACACCGCCTGTGAATCTTGGGCCATAGGAGGTCTCTCCTGTCTCCCCCATACTGCTCCGGCTGTCACTGGACAGACCCTCTGGGACACTGTCAAGCTTCAGTTCCCATGGCTGGTTCTCTTCTTTTAGTTCAATCAGCTGTGACACCTGGCAGAGCCATGCTTTCTCCCCTCCCCATTCCCCCAACCCCTCGCTGCCTGCCCCCACTCAAGGACTTAAGCAAACCCGGATACTGCCAGCATGTTCTGAGGGTGAGTGTCCCTGGAATATACTCAGGGTCATTCCATTTTTTTTTTCCTGTGCAGATACAGGATGAAGAATATCTGCAGCTAGAAGGAGCTGAGAAGCCACCTAATCTAATCTCTTAATGCAGCATCACCAAAGAATTTCCTAGGAAAACAAAGACCCACCCACAGCTACAACTCTTAGCATGCGGCTTAGTGATGCAGTTTTAACTTTAAATCCAATAATTGTAATTTGAATGATCTAACTGTTAACAAACTAGAAACTAGCATAGGGCTCCAAAAGCATGCAAGCGTTTGTCACAGCTTTTGTAGTGAAGCAGACCAGTCATAGCAAAGGAGGAGGTGAACCGGTGCACACGCACACAGCCACACACGTGGACACAAAAAGTAAAGGAAGGACACTTTTGCACAGTATCAGATGGTGACTCTATAGGTGCCTTCTGATTTATGTCTGTTTATTTTCTCTGAGAGGAGGGGCCTTTTCCATGTGCTTGCTCTCTGCCTGGAGAGCAGGGTCAACTTCTCAGTTTTCTGGGCGATGGTTGTAGTTGTGCATGGAGACAAGGCTGGTCTCTCTGTGCTGTCTCTCTGTCTGGTTTTCCTCCCTGGGTTCTCCCTGCAGACCCAGGTTGGCTGCTGGCCCGATGCCCACGGCTTCCTGGTTGGTCTCGTTCTTTGTATACCATTCATTGTCTAGACCCTACTGATACTTGGTAGGTCCATGTCCTGTAACCCCAAGGCTTAGCTAGACAGTTGAAGCTGATCGCCTAGAGTAAGTCAAGTTAAAGTGATAAATGGTAAGAGTGACATTTATTTATTTGCTTTCTCTAAACTTGTACATTTGAAAGCTTTTGATGCTTTTTTTTTTTGGATTAAGGTAAGTGGAGCAGGCCTTTCAAGCAAGAGGGGGAAGGTCACTTTTATTAATGCTACAGTGGGTCTCTCAAGCCACACGGCTGATGCAGTGATGCACAGCCCAGGCCTGACTCTGTTCTTCTGTCCCGTTGTTCCTAAGGAAGATTAAGTCACATTTATGCTAGGTACGTCTTTTCTAAGTATCTGTGTATAATTAGGTTATAAGCTACTAATGAACAGGAATCCTGTCTTTTTAATCTGATTCTTTTTTGTGGACAGTAGGAACTTAATATGGATCTACTAATGAAGTATTAATATGATTGAAGGAGTGACTAGGAGTCTTTCCTAGTGTTTGCAGAGTGCTTATAAAGCCTTGTTGGAAAGGCCCTGCGAGGGCTTGGATTTTGTATTCTAAGAAACACTGATTAATTGAAATCTAGTGAAGGTCCTTTCTTTCCCCTCTAGCCAATTCATATTGCAAATAGGGTTCTTTTGCGGCTAGAGTTACAAGCTTTCTGGAGAGATCTGAGGAAATTAGCTTTAGATGCTTTTGTCAGCATTGTAATCTGCTACTATATGGGGAGAGGGTTTGCTCTCCTTATCAGTATTAATATTACCAGGCACGTTGAGATGCCAAGCAATAATGCAGAAGGTGCTTCATAGGCTTTTTTGTATACACTAAAGTGATGGATACTATCTTGAGTGTTGGACTAGGGTAGACCCAGTGGTTGAATCCTAGTATTGCTCCACACTAATTCTTCGTCTCTGGACAGGTCATTCAGCTTCTGAGTCTCAGCTGCTTTATCTGCAAAACTGGGATCATGACTTCTTTTCACAGGATTATTTTGAGATTTAAATGAGGTATTTATGCAACATGCTTGACACAGAGTAGAAGTGTCTAGTTGGTGGATGGGAGCTCTATAATTTGGTAAATCCCCAAATGGCTTGCATTTTGGCCCATTTAATCGCCATCTTAGGATGTGTAGAGCTTGTAGATCAAGAGATTTGAGGCTTCCAAGGGGACATTTCTTTTCTTTAAATCTTAGGTCCCAGAGGGTGGGCAAGGAGACTCCCAAACCTGGCATGCTATGAAATGTCTCCTGTTTTGGTATGTAGGATTCTCCCAGGACAGCATGTATTTGATGCCTGCCATGGAGAGGGTTCTTTGCAAAGAGAGTACTTGAGGTGAGTAGGCTGTCTGGATGCCCAGAATTCCTGTTGTCATAGACTGAATGTGTTTCCTTAAATGCATATGGGGAAATTCTCATCCCCAGTGTGATGACTGGGAGATGATTTAATTGCAGTGGTGGAACCTATGTGGTGGAATTAGTGCCCCTTTAAGAGAGTCCTCAACAATTCCCTTGTCCCTTCTGCCCTGAGAAGAGGTCCATCTCTGAACCAGTCAGTGGTCCTATGTAGAGAGCAGGTCTGCTGGTATCTTTAACTTGGAATTCTTAGTCTCTACAACTGTGAGAAGTAAATTTTTAATGTTCATAATAGCCACCCTGTTGAGTAATTTTTTTGAACTTTTTATTTTAATTCCTGTTAGTTGACATTGTGTTATGTTTATTGCAGGTGTACAATATAGTGATTGAATAATTCCATACATCACCTGGAGCACATTGCAAGTGCACTCCTTAATCCCTATCACCTATTTAACCCATCCCTCACTCCCCTTCCCTCTGGTGACCATCAGTTCTCTATAATTAAGACTGTTTCTTGATTGGTCTTTTTTTTTTATTATTTGCTCATTCATTTTGTTTGTTAAATTCCATGTATGAGTGAAATCATACAGTATTTGTTTTTTTTTTCTGGATTATTTCCCTGAGCATTATACTCTAGGTCCTTCCATGTTGTCGGAAATGGCAAGACTTCATTCTTTTTTATGACTAATACTCTATTGTATGTATATACCGCCTCTTCTTTATCCATTCATCAATCTATGGATGCTGGGGCTGCTTCCCTATCTGGGCTATTGCAAATACTGCTGCTATAAACATGGGGGTGCATGTATCCCTTTGAATTAGTGTTTCTGTGTTCTTTGGTGTAAATAACCAGTAATGCAATTGTGGGACCATGGATAGTTCTATTTTTAACTTTTGAGGAACCTCTGTAGTATTTTCTAGAGTGGCTGCTCCAATTTATATTCCCACCAACAGTGAGAGAGGATTCCCTTCTCCACATCCTCGCCAGTGTTTGTTGTTCCTTGTGTTGATTTTAGCTATTCTGACAAGTGTGAGGTGATATCTCATTGCGGTTTTTATTTGCATTTCCCTGGTGATTAGTGATGATGAACAGCTTTTCATGTATCTGTTGGCCATCTGTATGTCTTCTTTGGAAAAATGTCTGTTCTTCTTCTGCCCATTTTTAATTTAGATTTTTTTTGAGTGCTGAGTTTTTAAAGTTTTTCTCTCTATTTTGGATAGTAATCCTTTATCAGATGTATCATTTGCAAATATCTTCTCCCATTCCATAAGATGTCTTTAAGTTTTGTGGACTGTTTCCTTTGCTGTACAGAAGCTTTTTATTTTGATGTCCAGATAGTTTATTCTTGCTTTTGTTTCCCTTGTCTCAGGAGACCAGATAAGAAAAAAGTTGGTATCACTGATGTAAAGGAGGTTACTGCCAACGTTCTCTTCTGGGATTTTTATGGTTTCAGGTCTGCCATTTAGATCTTTCATCCATTTTGAACTTATTTGTGAGTATGGTAAAATATAGTGGTCAGTTCCATTCTTCTGCATGTTGCTGTCCAGTTTTCCTGGCACCATTTGTTGAAGACTTTTTCCCATTGGATATTTTTTCCTTCTTTTTTAAAGATTAATTGACTATATGGTTGAAGGTTCTATTCCATTAATCTATGTGTCTGTTTTTGTGCCAGTACTATACTGTTTTGATTACTACAGCTTTGTAATACACCTTGAAGAGTGGAATTGTGACATCTTCAGCTTGCCTTTTCTTTTTTCAAGACTCTTTGGCTATTTGGTGTCTTTTGTGCTTCCATACATATTTGAGGATTGTTTTAGTTTCTGTGGAAAATGCAATTGGTATATTGATAGCGATTGCAGTAAATGTGTAGATTACTTTGAGTAGTACAGACATTTTAACATTAGTCTTACAATCCATGAGCATGGAATGTCTTTCCATTTCTTTGTGTCATCCTCAATTTCTTCCATCAGTGTTTTGTAGTTTTTAGAGTATATGTCTTTCACTTTTTTGGTTAGATTTATTTCTAGGCATCTTATTTTTGGTGCAGTTGTAAATGGGATGGTTTTCTTAATTTTTTGCTGCTGTATTGTTTAAAAGTATAACAGATTTATGTATACTGATTTTGTATCCTATGACTTTACTAAATTTGTTTCAGTTCTAGCAGTTTTCTATATATAGTATCATTTCATTTACAAATAGTGAAAGTTTTATTTCTTCCCTATTGATTTGGATGACTTTTTTATTTCTTTTTGTGGTCTAATTGCTGTGGCTAGGACTTCCAGTAATTATGCTGGAAAAAAAGTGGGGTGGGTAGCCCGGGTGGGTCAGCGGTTTAGCGCCACCTTCCGCCCAGGGCGTGATCCTGGAGACCCAGGATGGAGTCCCACGTCGGGCTCCCTGCATGGAGCCTGCTTCTCCCTCTGCCTGTGTCTCTGCCTCTCTCTCTCTCTCTCTCTCTCTCTCTCTGTGTCTCTAATAAATAAATAAAATCTTCAAAAAAAAAAAGTGGGGAGAGTGGACATCCCTGTCTTGGTCCTGATGTCAAGGAGAAAGCTCTCAGTTTTTCCTCATTAGGGATGGTGTAGCTGTGGTTTTTTCATATACGGCCTTTATTATAAGGAAGCACAAAAGACACCAAATATGTATGGAAGCACAAAAGACACCCTGTAAACCTACTTTATTGGGATGCCTGGATGGCTCAATTGGTTAAGCACCTTTGGCTCAGATCATGACCTCAGTCAGGTCCTGGGATTGAGCCCCACTTTGGGGCCCTGCTCAGTGGAGAGTCTGCTTCTCCCTCTGTCCCTGCTTGTGCTCCTTCTCTTTCTCTCTTGCTCATTCTCTTTCTCTCAAATAAAATCTTTTAAAAATAAACCTACTTTGTTGAGGGTTTTTATCATGAATGTATCTCATACTTTGTAAAATGTTTTTCTGCATCTGTTACAATGATTATATGATTCTGATCCTTTATTGTGATCCATCACATTGATTTGTGAAAAATTTTTAAAGAATTTGTTTAGTTGACAGAGAGCACAAGCAGGGAGAGTGGCAGGCAGAAGGAGAGGGAGCCTGATGTGGGACTCTATTCCAGGATCCTGGGATCACGACCTGAACTGAAGGCAAACACTTACCTTACCAAGCCATCCAGGTGGCCCCGATTTGTGAATATTGAAGGATACTTGCAACTCAGGAATAAATCCCACTTGATTGTGGTGAATGATTTTTTAATGTATTATTAAATTCAGTTTGTCAATATTATGTTGAGAATTTTTGCATCTAGGTTCATCAGGGATATTGGCCTGTAGTTCTCTTTTTTTTGAGTAATGTCTTTATCTGGTATTGGTATCAGGATGATACTGGCTTCAGAAGAAATCTGGAAGTTTGCCTTCCTTTTCTTTTTTTTTTTTTTCTTGGGGGGGTCAGAGGAGGAACATATTGAGAAGAATAGGTGTTAACTCTCCTTTAACTGTTTTCTAGAATTTGCCTGTGAAGTCATGTGGTTCTGGACTTCTATTTGTTAGAAGTTTGATTACTGATTTGATTTCTTTACTAGTTATCAGCCTGTTAAAATTTTCTATTCCTGTTTCAGTTTTGTTAGTTTGTTTCTAGGAATTTACCCATTTCCTTTAGGTCATTCAATTTGTTGGCATATTGTTTTTCATAATATTCTCTCTTATAACTATGTTTCTTTGGTGTTGGTTATTTTTCCTCTGATCTGGGAATTTGAGTCCTTTATCTTTATTTTCTTGGTAAGTCTGACTAGAGGTTTTATCAGTTTTATTTTATTTTTTTGAAGAACCAGTTCTTGGTTTCATTGATTTGTTCTATTAAGTTTCCATATCATTTGTTTCTGCTCTAATCTTTATTATTTTCTTCCTTTGCTGGTTTTAGGTTTTGTTTTATTCTTTTTCTAGATCCTTTAGGCATAAGGTTAGATTGTTTATTTGTGATTGTTTTTGCTTGTTGAGGTGGCTATAAACTTCCCTCTTTGCACTGCTTTTGCTGCATCCCAAAGGACTGTTGTGTTTTCATTTTCATTTGTTTCCAGGTACCATTTTGTTTATTAATTTCATTTCCATTGTTTAGTAGCATGTTATTTAACCTCCATGTTATTTGTGGTCTTTCCAGATGGTTTCTTGTGGTTGGCTTGTAGTTTCATAGCATTGTGGTCAGAAAAGATGCATGGCATGACTTCGATCTTCTTGAATTTGTTCAGGCTGGTTTTGTGGGCTAATATGTGATCTAGTATGGAGAATATTCTGTGCACTTGAAAGGAATGTGTATTCTGTTTTAGAATGGAATGTTCTGAATATATCTGTTAAATCCATCTGTTCCAGTGTGTCATTCAAAGCCATTGTTGCCTTGTTGACTTTCTGTTTAGATGATCTGCCCACTGATGTAAGTGGGGTGTTAAAGTCCCCTACAATTATTGTATTGTTTTTTATTAGTTCTTTTTGTTCTTAACTTTTGTATGTTTTTGGATACTCTTCTGTTGGGTGCATAAATATTTACAGTTGTTATATCTTCTTTTTGGATTGTCTCCTTTATTGTATAGTCTCCTTCTTTGTCTCTTGTTACAGTCATTGTTTTCATGTCTATTTTGTCTAAGTTGCTATTCCAACTTTTGACATCCATTTGCATGATGTTTCCCTAGCCCCTCATTTTCAATCTGTGGGTGTCTTTAGGTATAAAATGAATCTACTCTAGGCAGCATATGAATAGGTCTTGTTTTGTTTATCCATTCTATTGCCCTATGTCTTTTGATTGGAGTGTTTAGTCCGTTTACATTCAGAGCGATTTGATCTATTCTGTTTAGTAATTTTAAAAGTAGGTTGAATAGACTAAGCTACCTGTCAGTATTATGATCCAGTGGTCTTACTGGATTTTTAAAAAAGGTTTTTTTTTAGAGAATTTCAGATTCACTGCAGAATCAAATAGAAGGCACAGATACTTTCCATATAACTTTTGCCCCCAAATATGCATAGTCTCCTCCATTATCAAATCCCTCTCAGAATTGCATATATATTGCAGATGAACCTATATTGACTCATCATCATCAGACCTGAAGTCCATAGTTTACATTAGGGTTCAGTTTTGGGGTTGTACATTCCATGCATTTGGACAAATGTATGATGACCTGTATCTACCATTTTAGTATCAAATGGAATAGTTTCATTGTCCTAAGATTCTCCTATGCTCTGTCAATTCATTCATCTCTCCTCTTTAGTCTTACTGGATTTTTAACAAGAAATTATTTTGCTTATCAGGGCATATTTCAAGATCTATTTGTCTTTTACATAAGATTATGTATGTATCATAAGATTATGAATAATAGTAGGTTCATGGATCAGATGAAGAAGAAAACTTCCATAACCTGTTTCTTTGTGGCTGTGGATTCTTGCCTTGATAATTCAACTTCATGTGGTACAATTCTGTCTTAGAATTCGTAGTCACTTCTGTTCTCCATCTCTGCCACTCCTCATCTTTCACTTCTCCATTATGCTAGATAGTCGAGGGGTGGGGACCATGTCTTTTTGTCTCCTAGAGCTTAACACACATCAGTTGCTTAGCAAATGCTCAGTGAGTGAATGAGTAGATGCTCGCCTACCAGCTCCTAAATTGTCACTTGCTTTCATTCAAGCTTTTCCATAATCTGCTGACCACAGGCCTCCCTTCCTTCACTTATGCTGCTGCTCTTGTCCATCTTTCTACCATTCTGAGGGAAATAGGGCAGAGGCCTGGGTTTCCAGAGACAGGAGCAGGTTTCTTCTCACCAAGCCAAGGCACATGGCTTTGAGTAGAGAGAGCTGTGAGTTGGTTGGGATGGGATTGCTCCACTGCCTGGACCCCATATGGGGAAACATGGGGGCTTAGATGCAGATAATAGCAACCTTAACCCTGCAGGGATTCTCATTTGTCTTTAAGGCAGTAGGAGACATTATGGAAGGGTATGTCTTAGGGACCAAGGTGCCATGACTGCACCTGTCCTGAATTTTTATCCCACCTCATTGAAACCTGGGGAAGTTAAATTTTGCACATGCCAGTTGGGACTGGGTTAACTCCGTCACCCTCAGTAACATGGTTACTAGCTTTGCTAGCTTCTGAACCATGGGAACCTCAGATTCTTCATCTGTCACAAACATACAAGGTAGGCATAACAATACCTACCTTGACTGGGTTATGATTTCATGAGACAGTGTATATAAAACACTAAGAACTACAAGTCTCTGATACAATTACCATTTTCAAACACCTTCTATCAACTATTAAATTAGGGGAGGACTGTTAGTCTGTTACTGAGGAGACTATGCTGTAACTCTAATGAAATCCTAAGAAGATCCAAATCTGGTCATCAACCATTATCCCTGGATGGGATTAAAGAATATGGCTGTGCCTTCTACTCTTCTAAGATACATTGAAGAATCCAAGATCTCTGAGACCCCAAAAGCCCACAGAAAGCCCCACAGCTGGGCAGTGATCTAAGATGATGGGAACCTATCCATGTAGTGGGCAGCAAGGGCCCAGCTGCTCAGAAGGGTAGGTGCCTCTTCTAGAGCGTCAGTACCAGAGGGTGCCCCAGGGCCACTCAGATCTGCATCTACTTCTCTCTCCTACAGTCTTAGAGAAGCTTTCAACAATAGCATGCCATGCTCCTCTTTTGCTACACAGAATGGCATTTCCCAGACATGCTGCCCTTTTCCATTTGGTTACTCAAAGTAACAGTTAAATCATGTCTTGGAGGTCTCAGAGGCATTTTTAAAAGACCTGTGAATGTGAACCATGAATATGAATGACAGTACGAACTCTGGGATCAGTCTACTCATGTAAAAGATGGGATCACACACCCTACTTCGTAAGCAGTTGTTAGCAGGGTTAAATATATTAACTCATGGTTACATACTTAATGTGCTTATAGTAAAGGCTCAGTAAATAATGGCTCTATTTTTATTACTGTGATTATCTTCTGTATTCTCCCCCATACCTCCATCTTCTTCTGTACTCTAGTTTCAGTTTGGGTTTCAAGAAGTTTCCAAGAAAGGGTATGGATTGTTGGGACCAGCTGTCTTTGGAAGCTGTATTTATCCTTCCCCCCCATTTCCCATCCATCCTGTTTTGATGCATTGAGGTAGCCCAGTTTTCTTCCTGTGTGCCTGGAAGAAATCATATCTTGTTCTCCATGGCGTTGGTTGCTACCATCGCAGGAGCTGGCAAGAGTGTATCATTAGCAGACCTTGAAGGGCAAAGGGGAAATGAGCAGACCATTGGTTTGGGTACACATGGGGCTTCTCTGGGCTGTGGGAAGAACACAATGTGCCAGTTTCTTTTTTGGGGGGGATTTTAGGGGGAGATCCTATTACTGTTGAAAACTAGTCTTCTTATTGACCCTCTGGCCTTTCTTCCTTTCTCCTCAAAAGCTAGGGGTATCCTGTTGGCTTGGGGGTGCAGCTCCACTTGGAGCTTCCTAACTATAGTTCAGGTCTCAGCCCCAGAGCTCACTCAGTCTTTGCACCATGCCCTCTACTTGCCAGTGTCTCCTGTTCTGGCTGTGTCACCATTCCTTTCCTCCTTCCCTGCCCTTCACACCCCTCTGTCTTTTCAAGGATATTACAAGGCCAAGTTTCATGGATACAATGGCCACATGTATCTTTTCCATATTCCATATGATCTATCATTTAAATCTGTCCATTTACTATCCGTCTACTCTATCCTCTCTGCTGGTAGAGATAGCTGTAAAAACAATTTCACAGGAAAACAGGAGGAAAGGAATGTGGCCAGTCCCTGCCAGCAGGACAGTCATTTCAGTGGCAGTGGAAACATCTGGCCTGCACTGAACTGTCCTGTTCTTATGTTCTGTCAATGACGCTTTTCATGGAACACACAGACTGGCTTGGTCAGGTTCAGAAAACAGCCTGTTTAACAAATGGAAACTCCAGACAGGAAGTTTGAGAACCTGGCCCTGATTTCTGCATGGATGCGATTATTACTTTTTTCACTGTACCCAATAGGCCTTTCCTGTCCAAAAAAATTCATTGTAGTGATTGAGGTTATTTCAGATTTGGGATGCTCTGGCCATTGCTCCTTCTCCTCTACCATTAGAAGGGTTATTGGCTGTGTCCTTTGACAATCTTGGACTTTTCTGGATGTCTGCCTAGTGCTTGATGTTTTCACGTCTCTTTTGGTCTTCACAACCACAGATGACTTTATAGGTGAGAACCTGGGGGTAAGTGACTTACTCAAGGTCATAGAGGTTGGTAATAGGTAGGAAAAAGAATCCAGGTTCTCTAATGTTTTGCTTGGTGTTTTTTTCTTCTTTTTTTCTACATCATCCTGCTTGCAGAAGAGCTAGGGTGTCATTTACAAGAGGCCTCGGGCATACGAGACCTGAGTCAGGTTAATTTGGGAGAACAAAATCTAATACAAGTTGGGAAGCATATGCCATGAGTGAGAGGATGCCTCTTCATTGACATGGAGACAGCAACAGCCTTCAGGTGGCGCTGGGAGCCCACTAGATAATCATAGTCTCTGACCTTTTGGAGGAGACTTCCATATTGGAAGAGTATGGTTGGCTCCCCCTTCCTTTCCCTGAACTGATACTGCCAGTCCAGACAGGCAAGGACCAGTGGCCTTTCCCAGAGGATCCCCTTCAGGACTTAGGGATGAGGCTGAGTTGTGTTGCTTGCTGTCCTGCCCTTTCCCATTGCTTAGGGCTCCTACTGTTAGACTCTGTTGAGCCTCCTCTGTTCAGCCTTGTAACTCACCCTGTGGGTTAGGCTGCTGCAGTGGGCCCCGTATTAGGACCCATGCTGGGTTAGGGGCTTGTGCTATGCTGTGGTACCCTGCTTCTTACACCCCTACGGGCAAGTCTCAGCTAATCTCCTACCCCCACTGTGCCCTGAAGATTTGACCAGCACAAAAGACCTTGGGTCTTTAAAAAATAAAACAAGCTGTGGGCTTTGCTTTGTCTTCTGTGGGTCTCTAGCAGAGCACATAGTAAGGGCTCCATAACAGTAGTTGGTACCAGTGTTATGATTTTGCTTTATTCCTCACAATTCTGAAAACAAGGTTGTTGATGTCCCCATTTCACAGATGAAGAACCAGACTTGAAGGAGCAGTCTGCCCAGTCACATTTGTAAGTGATTTGGAGCAGTAGGATTCAAACCCAGGTCAGTCCAGACCCCAAGTTGGGGTTCTTCTGTACCACCCTACTTCCTCCTGCTGTGCTGTTCACCCCAGACTGAGTCAGTTTCTGGGATTCCTCATTTTAAAGGAACTTGGGGTCTCTAAGTGGCTATAGGAGGGGTTTCTCTACCATCCTGGTGGGAGGGGACTTGGCAAGAACTAAGACAGGTCTCCAGCATGGAGTGTGGCTCAGGGTAGGGAGTGAAGTCCAGCAGGGCATCCAGAATGCCAGGCTAGAGAACAAGGCAGAAGCTCAAATAAGTGGCCTGGACCTATGGCAGAGACTTGGGAGCATCAGAGTTATAGTGTTGGAAATTGGGGGCAAGGTGCAAATGAATCCTGAGTAAGCTGTGCTTTCTTGGAGTTTAAGCCTGTGTGGCTGTGAATATAATGACAAAAACAAAATATCACAAGTGAAGTTGGGGAGAGGGGCTGCCTTGGAGGCCTTGGTATAGAAATATGAGCTTGGCCTGGGTTGTGGATGCTTTGAGATGATGGTTTGACATTGAGGGTCCTGTCCTACAGGCAGCGGGGATGAGGGGTGAGGACAAAATATGTTCCTAGCCTGGGAGTGGGTTGGTTGGAGCCATGAGGAAGAGGAGACATCTCAGAGGAGACAGGAGAGTGTAGCCATGGGGCTTGGTTGCAGTTGGGGCTGGAAATAGGGATAAGACTCAGCCCAGCAGACAGACGGTAAGCCCTGAGAACCATGAGTGGAAGAACAGAAGACCACAGTGTGTATGGCGGGATGGACACAAGGAGACAGTCAGGAGGAAAAGGGCAGTAGTGCCATGAACTGAAATTCAAGGCCCAGAAAGGACACTGGATTTGGCAAGAAGGAAGCCATTTAGGACCCCAGGGAGCAATTTCCCACTTTTCCAAAGCTTTGTCTATAGGTGTCTACGATACGAAGTTGTGCTCTGAGGGAGTGCTCTGAGGGTCCTCAAAGATTAAGATGTGTTTACTGTACAGGATCTATTATGACAAGAAAAATTCATTTTAGAAAGGATACTAGCCACTGTGTTTTCTGCCCCAGCATTGGTGCAGTTGATCACAACGACCCCTTTCCCACTTAACTCTAGCAAGGTAGTTTTACTCCATAGTGTAAATAGAATCTATGAGGCCTCACCCAGGGATGATGGGGAAGGAGGCAATAGATAACTAAGGGTCTGATGCCATGTAATGGCAGTCAAGGACTTTCCTTCCCTTCAAGATATGCCAACTTGGTCAATTTCTGTATTAGATTAGTCTTGACACTATCTATACCTGGAAGTAGATAGATTTCCAATTTAAATTATGTACACTGAGAAGTTGAGAAGTCAGGATTTAATGATGTGCCTGGCCTTGCAAAGTGCTTTATAATTGCTTAGTTTAGTAGTCCATTTGTGGAGTGACTTTTAAAGAACTTTGTAAGAGTCTCTAATTTGTGTAGAGACATACTGATTAAGAATGAAAAATAAGTCACTTACAATGACAAAAGAATTAATTTAATTATTTTCTTTGCCTGGTAGAAGCCTCCAAAGCTTGCAAAACTTGGGGCTTCTGGTAAATTAGGCTATTTATTAAATGACACCAAAGTCAATGCATTGTGTTATGTATTGAAGTAGCCTTCAAAAAAGCAGAACTGTTGTCTTGAGGGGAGAGGTGAAAAGAGGCCTGTGTCTACATCCTGCCCCATCTTGGGTAAGTCACTCAGCTCATTAGACTCTTATGGTGCTAGAGGAAGCTAGGGGGGAAGATATTTCAGAAAAAAAAACAGAAGCCAGGAGGTTGATCTACACGTTGTGTAGAACTGTGTACCCTGGACAGGTCCCTTAGAATTTCTGGATCTGTTTCCACACTGGAGTCCAACTGGGATAATAAAACTTGCCTTCTTGCCAGGTTTGTTGAGATGACCCAAAGAGATAAAATACCAGAGATTGCTTTGACTGCCATCAAGTACTACACAAAGTATGGTGTAGGGAAGCCTCTCCATTTTTGGAAAATGGGGTTTGAGTGAGCTCAATTAGTCATCCTTGGCTTCCTTAGCCGTGTTCTGACTTAAATGTGTGGGAGATTTTTAAACTTTTTTAATTTTATAAAAAATTAAGATGATTAAGATGCCATTGGAAAATGTGGTTCCTATCTGTAGGTGAGTAGGCTGATGCCCAAACTCAGGATTCTATGGACTGGCCCTCCCAGGTGGGGGCTCAGGCAGCCATGGAAAACCATAGCCCATGTCTGTGGGCCCTGACGATCTAACAGTTTCAGCTTTGATGAGAAGGCTGGACTGGCAGCTTCCTGCAGTCAGCTAGCTCTAAAGAGGATAAGGGGTGAGGATTGGATGGAGTGACACATGCTCACCTTCTGTTCCTGAATACACCAGTGAGAATTCACTCTGCCTAGGGCAGTGTGAGGGTCCCAATGGAGACCAGGAACTACTTCTAATGAAGGACCCTCTACAGAGAAACTAGACATCAGTGGAGAGGAGTTTCCTCCCATAAATAGTACCATTTAGAAGGAACTCCTTGCCCAAGAATAGGTGCTATGGGCTCTGAATTCAATACAGCCTATTTATATATCACTTCCAGATGCTTCTTGTCTACAGACCATGACAGGTATATTGAGACATGACTTTAGGAATATCTGGGCAAAGGCTTGTAAAGAGGACATATAAGTAAGATGCTCAGATGACAGATTCACTTTTTTTTTTTAAATGCTGGAGACTCTTAATGATGTGTAGTTGTGAAAATGACCTTGTTATTCATTTTCCTAGAACTCGGTGATTGGTGATCCGAAGTGAGTAGTATTCTGAATTCCATTTGCTGCTTGAGTGGGATCTCCATTTTCTACATGTTATTTTATAGTTTGTATATAGTAATGAAGTCTTTTCTTTAAAGATAAGCATCCAGAAGTTAATGACTCATGATTGTTGGAGAAAAGCAGCATTAACAATTAACTGAAGATTACTGCCTGTGTATATACTTTGCCTGTCATGGCTAATTACTTGTTAAGATGAACTGTTAGAGTCAAAAGCATTAGGGTTTAATAACCAATAACAATGTTTTTGCCTTTCCATGTGCCTTATGAGACCTTTAGTGACTCATATCTATTTTCTCTCTCCCTTTCACCCCTCTCTCCGTCATACACACACACACACACACACACACACACACACACACACACACAATCAAAATCTAACAATCTTTAGGAGTAGGAATCAAATATATATGGAGCCCTAGGTGGTGAACTTGCTAACCATAATTTTAAGATTAGTGTGTATGTGAGTGTGTGTGATTGTGAAAATATGCATACATGCCTACATCCAATTTGTAAAATGTAAGTACTTGAAAGTCCTTTTTTACCCTCCAGAATAATTTTATATATACCCTTTAGTCCATGTGTTCTTAGCACATTTACTAGCAGTGTAATTTTCTGTAAGTCTCTTGCGCTCTTAGCTTGTCTTTCTTCATCTGTAGAGTTAACTACATCATTAAGTTTGCCTTTGGCTGCAGGTAGAAGAAATCTGGACTCAACTAATGTAAAACAATGAGCAAATGTATTATCACATGAGGCAAGAACAAAAGCTATGGCAGCTCCAGACAGAACATAATTGGGCTCTGGGTCCTCCCAGGTGACTCTCCTGGCTTGGTCTTCTGTCTCTGGTGCCTTTGTCCTCAGGTTAGCATCCCTCATCATTGCAAGAAGGCTGCAGCAGTTCTAAGCATCAGCTCCAGGTCTGACAAGATCCAAAAGAGGGAGACCTTCTCTCATCCCATGTGGCTTTTACTAAAAACAAATTATTCTCATGATCAATCCCCCTTCCCCTCAACCAGCAGGCTTTCTCTCGGGTCATTGGCCAGAAATAAGTGTGTCACATACCTGTACCTGGGGGTGGTGGTGGTGGTGGTCTCCTTAATTAGCTTAGAACATCAAAGACCCACCTCCTGGGACAGCCTCTCCAAAAGTAATGGCCATGAGAAAAAGGGTGGAACTGTAACAAAATTAGGGCTAGTTAGGTTGGGGAAAAGGATTGAACCAACCAACATAATAAACCAACCAAGATAATAAAACCATAGGATTATTATGAAGAATATGTGGTGTAACCTATGGCTTAATGAGTGAACACGTAAAAACTCCTCAAACACTGCCTGGGGCATGGGAAGTGCCATATATCTGTTTGTTGTAATGAATTTATGTGTCGGATAACTCTGAGTGCCTCAGCCATAGAAATAGCATTATGAGTGGTGGTGGTTTATTAGAAACCAAAGAGGTGGATGGTAAAGGTAAACGGGGGAGGAAATCTCATTGATACTTAGAGGCAAAGAGGAGAGAGACTAAGTGAGCAGCTGGCCCATATTTGGTCATCCTCTTTCCATTGGGAGGAGCTAGCCCTGCCTTCTAAATAAAGGAAAAATGCTATTGCCCAAAGTGTTAATGAGTTCCAGTCCTACTAGTCTCTTTCCCACAGCTATTTTCTTTCACTGGTTAAAAGTGGTATTTAACAGCAGAAGTCTTTTAAAACAGCCAGAGGTTTCTTAACAAAACAAAAACTTTAGACTGTATTGCTTGTCATGGGGGGAAGAATGGAGGTAGAAAATTGTGTGTTGTGTGTCTATGAATGTAAATTTAAATCTCTTTTTATGAGACATACACACACTTGTAAGAAACCATGTAAAAATTATAACTGTCCTCGCCAAGAAAAAGGAGAAGAAAAAAGTTGGCTCTTGAAGCTTTTTAGCTATAACTAAAAATAATCTTCTTGGTCCATACTTGATACATTACTTGAGAAATCTCCTCTGTATCTTGAATTTTAGAGTTTATTTTCATGCTGTGTGACTTAAAGAGGGTCCCTGTTCTATCTGATGGCATTTGATGCCATTTGGGACTTAGGGTTTTGTTCTGGCTACTTGATATGGCATCTTAAATGTGACAGGTGACAACTGTAAAACGACTCTTCATTTCTTTAGAAGACAGGAAGCAGCAGTTCTAAATGTAAAAACTCATTTCACACTAATGCATTGAATTTTATTCTCACAGTCTTGAAGAGATTTTGGGTGTTTCCTGCTTGTTATGTGTTTTTTCTTAAAGCAAGTGACTTTAAAGGAAAGGTGTCTGTCTGACAGTGGAACTTGTCATATCAGATCCTTTAACTTCAGGGAAGCCAAAGAAGGCAGGGAGAAATTTTGGAGCTCTTACTCTGGTGTGAAAATGCCAGTTTCTGTTTTCATGCTTTTTGGGCTTTTATCAAATTTTACTTTGAATCTTGTCAAAGAAAGTCATGTCCCATTATTTATAATCAACGGCAGGAAATCTGATGTTTGCCAGTCTATCTGGTTTGGCACTTAGCATCTACGAGTCCAAATAATCATCCTTTATCAGAGGCTTACATTTCCTCCATTTATACTCCTCAAAAAGGGATCAGGGATGTTTCTCTACATTTCTGGAATATTCTCTTTGAAGTTGAGACTGCAGCTAGCTACTTGGAAGCTTTGTAAGAGAGGGTAGTTAGAGCAAACCTTCCCGGGAAAGGGGAAGGGAACTGTGCTGCCTTCGGCTGAGTACTTGGGGGTGGGAGAGCCTTTGTGCATCTACTGTGCTGTGGACGTAAATTCCATTAACTTCCTGATGCAAAGCAAGCCCTCTGTTGGAAATCAAGCTAATGGACTTCACCAGCTGTACTGAGTTACTGTAGGCTTAAGAGCAGACATGGTTGGAGAGCTGAGATACATGTATACCACAATCCCAGAGCCTTTGGGAAGAAGCAACAGGAAAAACACTTGAAGTTATGTGTGCCAACATCTTTGTGAAAGCTTACAGTGACCATTTCTATTAATAGTTTTGCTACATATCCCGTAGTTAGGACAATTTAAGACCAATGGAAGCTTTCCCCCTTTCTCTACTTTACATGCTATTTGGCTTTATTCCTACTATTTGGCTTTAAAGGAAATACTGGTCTTAAGAAAGAGTTGACCCACCTGCTCTATTCTTTCCTGACATGTTGGGAAGAGCACGTTTTGTGGGTAGCAGTTACTTGTAGGGCTCTGGTGATGCTAGGGTTTTACAACAGTCCTGAGGTGTGTAGACTGTTATTACTCTTATGTCATAGATGTAGAAATGGAGGCGTGGTATGGTTAAGCCATTTTCTGAAGCCACTGAGCTAGTGAGGACAGAATCTTGTCTGAGGCTTGGGTCTGTGGGATTCCAAGCCCATGCTCATTCACAGTACCACATAGAGCTATTTCTGGATGGTGGTGTTCTCTGCCAACACCTTAAAGGACACCCATATTGCTAAGTGGACAGTGTATTTCTAGGCTCCCCCCTTCTGCTCTTCTGTTCCCCCTATCTACTTTTCTCCACTGAGATACCATATTCTAAGAATACCAACCCAAACTATAAAGGGTGAGAAAGTCTAATTGTCAGCGAAAACTCCCTTGTGTTTGTACAGAGCACTTTTGAACCTATAGAGTGCTTTTCCATTTACTACCCTGCTTGGTTTCGTTGGTAGGGCTCATTTTGGGGGTGAGAGCAGAAATCCTAAGCTTATGATATGGCAGTTTGAGTTTGGCCAGCAGAGTTACTTGGGATCAATGTGGACTTTTCTAGACCCTTGCCTTCTAGGACAGGGTTGTGTAGTCTTGATCCCTTCTGGGGTCTCCTAGCTATTTCTCACATTTTTTGTTCCCCACTCCCTACTACTATTGTGTTCCGTTTCCCCATCTTCTATTTTGATTTTTTATAGCTTGTCGTTGTGGTGGGAAAGCTCTTAAGCCTCATTCGGAAGCATTGGACACACATTGAGTATTGTGGGCTTCCATTTGTTCCATATAGGTCAGGGTTGGAATGACGTATTATAAATCTCCCGTGCCTGGCAGCTGCCTTCCCTGAGTCAATAAACAGATAAGCCTTGAACCAAGCAATGGGGAATTTCCACCCTCTGAGGCACCAGGACTCAGATCACGAGGAGCCAAACCACATGTCTATCTTGCCCAGCCTTCCTCCATCCTGGCTTTTCTCCCCATCTCTTCCCAAACACAACAGAAACATGAAGAAACAATACAACAATGCCAAAGGTCTTTAGTGCTAAAGGATAAAAACACCACAGTTATTCAGAAGTCTTATATCTGTTCTTTTTATTATTTCTTTATTCTCTGTTCTCTTTATTATTTCCCATCCCCCAAGGACAGTACAGTTATGCTGAGAAAACTTTAAAGCAAGCAAAGAAAATTCTAATTTTCCTTGAGTCTCACATGTACGTGTTCTGGGTGCCATGTGACACAGTGGTAAGTACTGGGCTGGAAGTGGCCCCAGCCCTGGCTTTTGCCCTGACTGGCCTTGAGATTCAGGCCACAGCACTTAGTTTCTCTGGGCCTCTGGTGTTTGTATGTTTGCTTGTTTATTGTAAACCAAACTTTTTTTTTTTTTTTTGAGGTGTCTTTCAGCTCCAACATTCTGTTGTTTGGGTGGAAGAGATACCTCCATAAAGATGATTTCCCATGGGCTGATCCTTGGACCCTCACCCCTATGTGTATATATAGAAGACTTGGGTAATTAGTATTTGCTGAGGAATAATAAAGCATACTCCTATTTTTTGTAGCTTGTCAAATAATGAGGGTGGACAAGATGGGAGTGGCGGCCTACTCCAGTTGATGGTGAATTAGGGCAGTTGTAGTCCATCAGTTAGACTCTAAGATTGAATTTTTCATTGCCTACTTGTGCACAGCTGCTGCATCTGCCTGCCTTGTTTTGGGTAATGGCACCCTGACTTTCCTTGACTGTCCTTTCCACTGGGTTGACCACCTCTCCAATCTAGGTCTGGCCATGTAGAACCCATATTCCCTGGCCATGGCCAGTGGTGAAGGAATAAGCAGATATTTAAGCCATGTCAATAAGATTTGCTGGAACTATAGGGACAGAGGGTCTCTGTTCCCACTGCAGTTGCCAGGCGGGAGGAGGCATGCCGGGTACTGCTGGTGGCCATCTTCATCGAGATATGGGCTGAACCCACTGAGGGTGAGGTTGATGCTGGGGGGAAGCAGAGCAGAGAAGAGGGGACTTCTGAAGGCATCATCATATCTTGAATCCAGCTCCCTTGAGTCCAGCTCTACCAGAACTTAAAGTGAGGACTGGACTTGTCAGTGATATTGGCCATATATTCCTTTTTCCCTGCTCAAGTTTTGGATTGAGTGTCTGTCACCTATAATTGAGTCTCATTCAGTACTACTCTTCAGGCACTACTGCCTTTCTGTCATGTCCTCTGGGCAGCTTTTTACCTTACGGGTTGAATCAGGATGCTTTTAACTTCAAGACTGTACCCACAGCAGCTTAAATGAGTGGAGTATTTATCAGTCTACTATAACAAGAAGCCCCAGGCAACATAGGTCCAGTGTTGGCAGTTAGGGTCATCCAATCCTTAGGTTGTCATCTACAGCTCTGGCTTAGCCTTTAAGGCTGTCCCCCTTATGGTGCAAGGTGGCAGCTCTAGAAATTGCCTCCTTACATAGCTGCTTTATTTTAAATGGAAGTTTCTCCCCAAACTCCTTCATAGTCTTGGGTTGTTGGTTTATTTGGTTTGTTTGCTTTTTTGGGTCTCATTTCTGTTTAGATCAGAGGGGAAAAATTCTAGCAGTCCTTTAGCAGACTTACCTTTAGATTTCTGTTAAAGAAAAGCAAACCTCAACATTAGTTAAAAGTGGTAAAGGCAGATTTCATTCAGTGCCTTTGCAATGATAGGGGAAAGAGATGCAAGTGCGTGTCTGATCTGTGTAGAGGTGCCTGGGTGCTTTAAAGGGAAAATGAGGGGGCTTGAGTGGAGACAGGCAAGTAGAAAATCACAAAAAGCAGGTAGGTTGGTCAGTGTGATAAGCACCCATTAGCAAACCCAGGTGGCCTATCGAAGTTAGGCTCCTACATTCCCACAGAGACTGGGGGACAGGGGTCCTATCCTTTCTAATGATAGCATTTCAAAGGAGTGGCTTACAGGTTCTTGAGAAAGCTACTCTAGGCTTATAGGAGATACATCGATATCTCAAAGGAATAGGAGAAGGATTCATAACTGTAAGTTTTTAAATAAACATATTATGAAAAGTAAGGTCAGAGGCCTTTGAGGTTGTTGGCTGGAACAAATGGTAAATTCTTCTGACAGCCTTGAGATTTTTTAGACATGAACTCAAGGGGGGACCAGGCCAAGCCAGGGACATGACCGTAGGTAGCTAGAAGCCATGTTAGAGTTTGCTTGAGTTTCCTAGTGTGGTAGAGTGGAGAGAGTCCTTCATGCCCAAAGTCACTGTTCTTTCACCACAAGGTGGAGGCCTGGTTTTGGGGTGGGGGGGCTCCAAGGCCAAAACCTTGGTCAAGGAGAAGTCTTTGTCATTTCCTTGGACAGAATTAAATTATCAGCACATGATAGACCAAGCCATAAGAAGCTCTAGGCTTATATTGTGGCAAAAGAAAGGTGATTTCTGTTATTAGTGTAGAGTCTAACAGACTCCTCAGGATTCCTCTCCTAGAGCTGGGAAGGGCCTTTTCTCTGAGCTGGTGGACAAAATCAAGGTTCCGTTGGGAGGAAGAAGAGGATGAGTGATGGTATTCCTGTGGATTTCTATGCCAACCCCCCGGCTGCGATGGGCAGAGGGCCTGTTGTTGTTCATCTTAACCATATTCCTGCTCCACAGAAATTCTAGAGGGATGAAAATTGGTCTGAAGAGCCTAATTTGTTTTGCTCCCTCAGGGACAGCCCAATATATCTTGAAAGGGATAGAATGATGGGGTAAGAATGTTTTCCTCTTTTCAACCACGGGGATGGTGGTTTGAAAGAACAGCTACATAGTGGCCACAAGTCACTAAGACAAGGATGAAGTTACTGAATCTGGGACTTGGTTACAAACCAAATGATCCACAGGCCTCACTTTGAACTTACCTCCCCCTCTTCGCTCCCAGCACCCTGACTTGTAGTAACAAGGTATGAAAAGTGGAATCCTCATTGGAGAACAGGTAGTAGGATTCTCTTCAGCAAAAGACTATAGGTTGCCTAACAAAATATGTCCTTGAGAAGTTAATTAGGTTTTGAATTAGAAGAACTTAGTATGTAAAAGGATCTTATAGTGACTCTTTATAGAAATGGAAGTAAACAATTTTGGTGACTCATAGTTCTGTTTGGTATATCAAAAAGTCTAAAGGCCAGACACATCTGAACAATAATAGAATGATTCTAAACATTTTAAAAATAAGTGATAATTCATCTCAAAAAATGGAAAAACAGTCTGCTGTTGTGGGTGGTGTGTGGTGATTGCGTGAAGTACTGAGCTGTGAGTGACAACTGGTGATGTCTAGGTGGGCTAGTCCATAGGCTAAAAATGGAGAGGCAGATGGTAATGGATGTTGGCAGGGCTATCATTGGCAGTCTCACAGGTGACAAACGCATCGTGACTGTATAGGTCTCTTAAGTTTTCATGGATAACAGTCATTTTAGAGTGTTAGATTATAATTGAGCAAATATATATTATATATCCTATTCAAGAATCTATATCATTGAAAGAAACACAATACCATTCAAAGTAAAAAAAAACACTTGAGTTGCATGATGTCTTTCATGAACATCATGTTTGGATTTAAAATATCCAAGTTCTGGAAGTAATAATTTAGAACAGGTCAGAATTAGAATAGAATGGGCATTCTGGGTATATTAGTATTTGTTTTCTGACTGAGGATTTTTAGATATTATTATATAGCATGACTTTTCCATACTAGACCAGAGGTTGGGAAACTTTAGTCCACAGGCCATACCTGGTCAGCGGGTTACATCCAGCCCACTGCCTGGATGTAGCTAGGTATGGTTTTGACAATTTTTAATGTAAAAAAAATTTTTGTGACACAGAATTGCATGAAATTCAAAATTCAGTGTGTTTATTTTTATTTTTTAAAGATTTTATTTATTCATGAGAGACACACAGAGAGGCACAGACATAGGCAGAGGGAGAAGCAGATTCCCTGTGGGGAACCCGATATGGGACTTGATCCCAAGACCCCGGGATCATGACCTGAGCCAAAGGCAAACACTCAACCACTAAGCCACCCAGGGGCCCCAAATTCAGTGTGTTTAAATCAAATTTTATTGGCTCCCAGCTTTGGTTGACTGTTTACATATTGTAATATGGCTGTGTCTATGTTACAGTGGCCTAGATAAGTAATTGTCACAGGCCAAGAGGCCCTAAAAAGCTGAAAATATTAACTGGCCTTTTACCAAAAAGTTTGCCTATCCCTGCACTAGGGCCTTTCAGTGACTTCTGTTATTCTTCCTACAAACTTGGGGTCAAGCTGTCTGAGCATTCCCTTGGGCTGAGCGCCCATGAGCTCCCAGGGGCTCCTCTTAAATTACATACAGAGGGTTAAAACCTAAGTGAGCCTTCCACTTGGCTCATTGTCCCTCAGCAAATGAAGAGGGAGACTCGGGGGAGAATTTTCCCTGCCTACATATAAATAGTTAGTGCCTGAGTAGCAGATGAATAACATCTCCATGGTAGTCTTATGAAAACATGATTAATCATTTACTTCCTATTTTCCTTTTGCTTCAGGGCATATCATTATTTTATTTGCATGTGTATATTTGAATCGTTTTATTAATTTCCTCAGCTTTTCCCCATATCTATAACTTCTGGGGATATGCTGAGGCAGGCTAAGTAAGACTGGGCAGTAAGGAGTCCAAGAGGACAGACTGGATCATCGTTCATTCATACCTCTTGTAAATGCTTGCTGAATAAACTCCACTGTAACCTGCAGGGAGCTCAAAATCCCATGAGGGAATAAAGCCATACCACATAAAGTGCAACAGGATATTTGAAACACAACAGACATGCACACAGTGCAGAGTAGCACTCCAGTTAAGGGCACTGGTCAGGTAAGGCTTTGAAGAGGTCATACCTGGCCTGGGACTTCAGGGAGGGTGGTTCTATTTGTCTGGACTCTCAAAGGAGGCCAGTATTTAAGGCAAAGGACACTGAATGTGCAATGGCACCAAATCCTAAAACAACCCCATGTGTTTGGAGAATTCAAATTCGTTCATTTTTGTTAATAAGTTTTAAGATGGAGCAGGAGGGAAGAAGGTGTTGCTAGAAAGGTAGGAGGGAACTTGGGAGGTAGGAAGAGGTGTCATGAGTCAGTTTAGAGTGGAGTCTGGAGGATGCCAACCAAACATTTCAAACTGGAGACCTAATCCTCGTTCTGTTTCAAACTAGTTTTCTTAAATCCAGCTAAGCATATTTGTTACACCTCAGTGAAACATGTCTTTGTAGGTTTAGGTAAATGTTTACATCAGTAAGTGTTTTTGGGGTTTGGGGATTGTCCTAATATATTTGTTAAATTATTCATTCAAGTAAGGCCTGCTTTGTGCCAGGAAGTGTTGCAGGAACTGAGGATAGAGCAGTGAGCCAAACAAACTTTTCCCTTGTGGAGCTTATGTTCTAACTGGTGCCCACTAGCTATTTGCGGCCCTATGTTTGGCTACATAGAAGGTTTGGGGAGAACCACAGAAACCTGTTGTTTGGTTTTATCTGTTTTGGCCCAGCCAAAACAGCCTCTTTTCTGTGTGGCCACAAGGAGTCCTTTTCTGTTTTGCACATTTTGGTCAAAAGGGTGTTATCATGGCTGTTTTGGTGCAAACACCGGAAGAACAATATCTGTCGCTCTGCAGGTGGGGGCTGAATGCCAGGGAAGGTAAATGAACATGAGACATAAAAAGAGGAGTTCCCAGGAGAATGTGTATTTATCCATCATTTGTTCTGTCAGTGGCTTCCCAACATTTTTGGCTGTGGCCCAAAGAACAACATTTTAGAACCAAAAAAGAAGTTTCACAAAATCATGAAAGTGATGCCCTGATACTTCCTGTTATCCTGCTTTATTTAAAAATGCTGGCAGGGACTTGCTAAATTGATTTCACAACCCACCGCGACTGGGTCACTGCCTCCAAGCTAAGAAACCCTGCATGAAGTTGAACATTCCTTGCTGGCTGACATGGGGTTTTAAACTTTATTTCTCTCAGTTCTCACAAAGTAGTTGTTGATGAATTGTTTCAGCTTCTACTTGGCCTTGTATAACCCAAGCAGCTATATACAAACTGAGCTATAGATCATTTAGTCTTTGTGTTACCAGAGAAACTCAGTCCTCCATGCCCCACTGCACGCTCTGCCCCTGGAGGGGGTAACTCAGGCTGCCCTGTGGTAATTACTTTGGGCATTAAACAAAGTCAGATGTGGGAGCGTAGTGGCCTCTCCACACTCCCTTCCTTACAGAGGCCCCCACTGTTAATGCTGAATAAATGATCCTGACAGTTCACCTTTCCCCTGAGAAGACTGCAGGTCTGAGCTTGTGTACTCGGCTCTGGTTGGAGCACATGGGCTCTTTTAAGGGTTTCTGATATGGGCGAGGAGGTAGGAAATTTAGAAATGTTTGTCTTCTCTGTTCCAATGGTGTGCAGGACATTTAGCCAGAAAATCCTGGATGGGGGGAGATGACAAATACACATTTTTTTTCTGGGGTTCACCAACCCTGACCTGTCAAAGCATTTCATGTTGTTTTAATAGAGAATGCTTCACCACATTCTGCTGTTTGCTTCTGAACTAATCTCAGTGGCAGTTGCTAGAAACTGAATAGTTGATGGATGAATTCCTTTCCTTGGGTTCTTGCTTAGCATTTCTGCAATGTCCTTTATGTTTAGTTGAAAAAATCCCTTGGGCAGACCGATCACCAGGCAGACCAGCCTGGTAACTCCTTGGGTTGATTCTCTCTTGCACAAATACACACTTTCAAGCCCTATTGATCATATTTAGTTTATTTTGCTAAGTATTTATTGAGCTTATAAGCGAGAGCCCTTGGGTTACTCAGTGCGTAGATGAGAGCTTCTGGAAGGATGGAAGAGAAAAGGACCTGTTTCCAGGAAGTGACGGGGCTGGATCTGTGTTGTAAAGAAAATAGCAGATGCAGGAAGGAGAAGTCAAAGGGTGCAGGCCCTGGGGAGGGGACAGCCGGGGACACAGGAAGCGTTGGTGTGCTAGGAGGAGGGAAGTCAGGTGTGTGCACCTGAAGCATACTCCAGACAGGTGCAGTGCACTTCTGCAGTCCATTCTTGCCACCATTTTGATGCATAGGTCTCTGGGGTCTACACAATTACCAAACGTACATAACCTCAACCTGATATGAGCATCTCCTTTCTTGACAGTCTGCACCCATTGTGATCTGTTTTCTGAGCAGTCTGTGGTGACTCTTATCTGGTCAGAAAATCCAGACACTGTGGTATTAAGGGAAGAGTCTTTTGTCCAAGAATCTACTATGACCTCAAAGAGACAGGCCAGGCTATTACTTCTATTGATTTAGAGTGAGAGCCTGCTGTAACTTCTCCAGTGAGCAAGCCAGTCATGTTATGTTGGGTTAATTGGCCTGTGTTCTGCAGGAGTAGGCTCAGCTCAAGGACCAGAAAACCCAGGAGGCTGAAGTAGAAGTTTGTTCCTGTCTCATGTGACAGTCATTAGGGAATCTGTGCTGGAATGGAACTCCGTGGGGTCAAGGCCTTCCATCTAGTTGCTGCACCGTGCGTAGTCTCTCCATGATGAAGTTCACCTCACGGTCCAAGGTCCACTCCAGCTCCAGCCATCATGTCTGCATTCCAGCCAGTTGGAAGGAGAAAAGGGTATAGACATGCTTTTTCCCTTTAAATGAAGCACATCACAGAAGCTGCATATACTCCTCCTACTGACCTCTCACGCCAGAATTTACGTGAGCACATTTGGCTCAAGGCAAGTCAAGATATGTGGTCTTTATACTGGGCAGCTGAGTGCCCAATTATATAGTTCCTTTAGGAGCTCTTTGATACTGAGGAAAAGAAAGAACCAGTATTGAGGAGCCACTGACAGTGGTTTCTGGCTCTTTTGTCATTTAGCTAGCCAGGAGTCTTCCCTCCCAGGAACCCTAAAATTTTCTGTGATGGTGCAATCCACGTACAGCCCAGCTGCTGCCCCAGGATCCTCATAATGTCACAAGATAAAGTGAACTGGCTTATGAGCAGACTTGAATTGTGACCAGACCGGTTGGTCTTCAGTTGATTCAGATCTTTTTCTAGTGCTTTTAGTGACTAAAGGCATAAGACCCTGGATCTAAGAAGGGCCAATCCTGTCTGACAGTGGCCTTCACATTAAAGTTGAAGAGACCGATCTGCTACCATAGGAAAAGCCCTGCAAGTAGAGAGCAAGAGGAAAAAAGAAGGGGGGTCCAAGGCGAGGGGAGATGTCTTCCTGTGTGATGCATGTGCACTGCCTGTCTTCCTTCAGCCACATCAGATTCTTAGCCCTGACATCCATGCCTGTGAGGCCATGGTCTCCCTGTTGCCTGAGAGACTGTGGCTAAGAGATAGACTCTGGAGTCAGACTAAAGGGGGTTGAAAGCCTGGTTCTGCTGCTGACTGGCTGGGACATCTCGGGTCTGTCCTGTAGACCCAGCTTCCTCATCTATAAACTAGGGATGATGCTAATCATAGAAAGCATCCCCCGGGATTGTCAGGAAGCTGAGCTTAGCATGGCACCTGGCCCTTGGTAAGGTCTCCACAGATCTCCACTGTTATTAGTTATCATCCTAAAGGAAATCTATAAGTCACTCATGTCTTCATGCAAGAGGCACTTTCATTCATTCGTTGTAACATATTCTATTCTGTCAAGTACTGAACACCTTCCATTTGCCTCCTTCTGTTGTACACACACACATACACACACACAGAATAATTAGAATAAGAATTATTAATAGAATAATTAGAAGAGCCAGGTTCTTGCCACAGGGAAATTGTAATCTGTTTGAGAATGTGGACACTGTAGGTGATACGGTAGCTCGTACCTGAAGTGATGGTGTGCCCACCATGGAGAGGGAAAGTAAACTCAACTGTGATTCCTTAATGTATTTTGGGCACCTAGCTCCCAGGTATAGGGTAGGTGCTCAAGAAATGTTTGTTGTAGAGAACTAAGCAGAAAATAACTGCTCCAGTGTGGAATCTTTGGCCATTTCTGGCATAAACTTGAGGAAGCATCCCTCAGTCCTATCCTTTGGCCTACTAGAATCTCAAATCTAATCCCTACATAGCAGATGTTTGATATGCAAGGCCCTTGACAAGCTAAACCCCTAGTCATGAGCCCCTTTGCCACCTGATGCCTCTTTCTAAAGTAGTGTCAGAGCAGGAAGGCGGCAGTTGCTCCAAGCCTATATCAGACACACCACAATCCGGGCAGGAGTCAGAGCTGTGATTTCCCCTGGAAACTCAGAGTTGGGGGAAGGGGCATTTTTTGACGGAAATAGAAGATATTTCTATTTATTCTATATGTTTTCTATCTGGGGCTAGAAACAGGAGAGAACACCATAATAAAAAGGCTGGCCCCTAGTTGCTTTTTTGTTTGGTTTTCTGTGATTTGATTCCTTCTTTTGGCTTCTATCTTCCCTTATTCATGAGGAGAGGCTGCAGTGACTTCCAGACTTTCCACAGGCCACTCCCTATTGTTGATCAGTTCTTTCTACAGAACTAGTAACATCAAGGGTCAGGCTAGAGGCTTCCTTGCTCTGCTCTGCATTGTCTAGATTTAGGGGCAGGAGACAGAGGAGAAATGTTCATTTTCTACCTTCTGTGTACACTTGATTTACATTATTAGCTTAATCCTTACCACCAATGTTAGGAAGGAAATGTGCTTATATGTTCAGATAAGGATCTGAGAGGTTAAGTGAGTGGTAGTTAGGCAACTAGTTAGTGGTGGGTAGGATTCAGACTTGGATGTGCTTGACTGCAGACCCTAGGCTCTTTTTGCTCTGCTTTCCCACCTTGGGCTATGGAATGACCCTCAGATGAATTCTGCAGACTTGAAGCCCTTCAAGGGTCATGTGGTAAGAAGGCCCTCCAGAGCCTGTCATTGCAGTCTACTATGTGGCAGCCATATACCTGAAAGGCCATAACTCTGTCCATGTCACATGTCCCAGTGGTACAGTCTCACTCCCAGGAGAAACACTGAACAGGGCTGTGGCTTAGGGAAAAAATGATTTCAATGACTCTTTTTCCAGATGCCTTCGTTTTCTTTTTGCGTTGTTGCTTCTGTAACTGAAATAGTCTGGTGTATTTTCAGCTGTTTTCTTTTCTGTGTAAAACATCTGCCAGCAGGGTCCTGTGCTTTTCAGAAAAATCTGCATGTTTTCAGACATTTAGGTCTGGTCTATTCATGCAAAAGAAAAAGTAGAAATGGTGAGGGTCCTAGGATGGGCGTTTAATCCACCCTGGCCAGGTCTATCCTACTTTTAAAGGCCTCCAACCTCCTTTGGTGAACTGTGCTGGTACTGAACAATTTTAATGTTCTAGAAATTCTTAGGATTAGCCAATTAGTTAATATTTTTATTAAATCATTCTCTGTAAGAAAGGTTAATTTTTGGTCAGTGGTAATGTGATTGACCAGGCTTGATTTTGTCACTCTTTTAATTGTCATGATTTGGTCAGAATCTGTTAAGTCATGCAGTACTTTTTTGGATAGTCTCTATATCAGAGATGGACTTTCACAGAGTGTCTCATTTATTCTTTGAAGCCAGCTGATATCTGGACAGAATTGATCCACTCTTGCTATTTATTACCTACTAGTAATCTTCATTATGAAATAGAAAGCTTCCTTCTCATGCAGCTTAAAAGCTATAGGTCTCAAGGGAAAGAAAAGAAAAAAAAAACCCCAACAAAACAAAACTATTGGGACTACATCAAAATAAAAAGCTTCTGCACAGCAAAGGGAACAATTGACAAAACTAAAAGACAACCCACTGAATGGAAGATATTTACAAATGACCTATCCAATAAAGGTTAGTATAGAACATAGAGAAAGTACTTATAAAACTCCACACCTCAAAAACAAATAATTCTATTAAAAATGGGCAGAAGACATGAACAGCTATTTCTCCAAAGAAGACATAAATGACCAAGAGACAAATGAAAAGATGCTCAACATCCCTCAGCATCAGGGAAATGCAAATCAAAACTACGAGATGTCACCTCACACCTGTCAGAATGGCTAAAATCAATTACACAAGGAACGGGTATTGGCGAGGATGTGGAGAAAGGGGAACCCTCTTGCACTGTTGGTGGGAATGCAAACTGGCACATCCCCTCTGGAAAACTGTATGGAGGTTCCTGAAAAAGTTAAAAATAAAATTACCCAATGACTTGGTAATTTTACTACTGAATATTTACCTCCCAAAATACAAAAATGCTAATCCAAAGGCATACATGTACCTCTACATTTATTGCATCATTATTTATAATAACCAAATTATGGAAGTAGCCCATGTTCATTGATAGACGAATGGATAAAGAAGAGATGGTATATAAATATAATGGAATATTACTCAACCTTAAAAAAAGAAATCTTGCTGTTTACAATGACGTGAATGGAACTAGAGTATAATGCTAAGTGAAATAAATGAGTCAGAGAAAGACAAACACCACAGGATTTCACTCATATGTGGAACTTAAACAAAAGAACAAACAGGAAAAAGAGACCAAGAAATAGACTCTTAACTATAGAGAACAAATTGATGGTTACCAGAGGAGAGATGTTTAAAATAGGTGAAGGGGATTAAATTTACACTTACCATGATGAGCACTGAGTACTGAATAGAACTGTTGAATCACTATATTGTACATATGAAACCACTGTAACATTCCAGGTTAACTATACTGGAATTAAAGTAAAAAACCATAAAAAAAAACCCTACAGGTCCAGTGGGTTGGACAGAGGTTGAGGACTGCAGTAGAAACTGACCTACCTCAAAAAGGGGACATATTTTCTACTAGAATCAGGAAGATTAGAGGGTGCAGACATCTGAAGAATGGGGAAGAAAGCTGAGGAGTGTTTATTTCTCTGTGTATTTGTATATGTGTTAAGCTTACACATACAGATACAGATAAGCAAAGTTATCTGCCAAGAATGAAGAAAGAGGCAATGGTGAAGAGGGGTTTGAGAAGTGTGTTAAAGGTTAGAAATCATTATGAGGACTAGGAAAGAGAATTGGCTAGATACAAAGGCAGAGCTAAGGTTGTGGTGGGTGCAGTAAACAAGGGTAGGGAGAAAAAAGATTTTTTTTTTGTTAGATCTAAGGCAGGTGTATTGTCAAGGGTGTTTAGTAGAAAGGACAAAGAGAGAGTTGAAGGTATGGATAAGAATGTAGTTGAAGTTATGGATCATTGATTCATTCATCCATTAAACAAATATTTCTTAAGCAACCATGGGAGACTGTGACTAGCTAGGGAAGGAGGTAAAGATGGGAGTAAAAGGAGAGTATTTCTTTTTAAACAAAGATTTTATTTATTTTTTCATGGGGGACACAGAGGCAGAGGCATAGGCAGAGGGAGAAGCAGGCTCCCTATAGGGAGCCTGATGTGGGACTCGATTCCAGGACACCAGGATCACACCCTGAGCCGCAGGCAGATTCTCAACCCCTGAGCCACCCAGCTGCCCCAAAAGGATAGTATTGAAGAAATGGAGGGTTGGGAGATTAAAAGCCTCAGGAGGTTTGAAGAATAACCAAGGAAGTGAGGGCATGAGAAATCTGGAAGTATGAAAACAAGCCAGTGTTTGAGTAGTTCTGTTTTTGTGCCAGGAACTACTATGGATGCTTTGTACACATTAACTCATTTGAATCTCTCAGTAACCCTATGAGGTAGAACTATTATTATTCACATTTTATAAGTGTAGGAAGATCAAATAATTCATCCAGTGTCTCCCTTAGTGCATGCAGTAGAGCTGGGATTTGAACCCAAGGAGTTTGGCATCAATTTTCAATCTTTCTACACTGCGCTATACTACCTCTAAGAGCTTGTGGTTAGAATGGGATGCAGAATGTTACAGGTGGAAGGTTCCAGGTGATTGATCATGCAGTAGGAGAAAGTGGCTAAAGACGAGTGTGGGCAAAGGTCATTGGAGGCAAGATGGCTGGGTGTCTTCTTCATGGGATTACTAATGTCTCCTGGAATACTGACAGAGTTAGGGGCTCGAGACTAAAAGCACTCACAAATGTAGCTGGTGATTAGAAGGCCAGTAGATGACAAAATGAAGAGGTGGAGATGATGATAAAATCAGATGGACTGAGTCCAAAAGCTCAAGGGTTGTTACGTGTGAGTGGAGGAGGGACAGTTTGGAAATACCATTGTTGGGGGAGGAAGAAGCTAAGCCTCCTCCCAACCCTGAGTCTGAGGGATTGGGAAGCTGTGTTCTTGGGAAGGAGCCAAGCTTCAGCTAAGCAGCCAGATGGAAGGAGTGTACTCTGCATGAGTTGAAGATGTTTGGGAATTTATTTTCTATACTACTAGGTTCCAGGGATGGAGGAGGGAAGAGAGTTTGGGAAGCCTGGGTAAAGGGCATAAGAACATAGAAATTTGGAATGGAAGTAGTGCAAAGGGTAAGGTATTGAAGGGGCCCACCTTCTGGGTAATGACTGAGACATGGTGGACTGTTTCGCCTTTGAGGTTCCATATCGGGGTGTGTATAAGGTTGCCTGGGCCTCCATGCAGACCGAGACCCCCCATTCCAGCTTTCATCCAGGGGGGCCAGGAAGGCCTCCCAACTGAGCCAGAACAATGAACACACTCCTTTTTAAAAAATTATTATTTTTCAATTTAAATTCCATTTGCCAACATATAACACCCAGTGTTCATCTCATCCCGTGACCTCCCTAATGCCTGTCACCCAGTTACCCTGTCCCCCCACCCACCTCCCCTTCTGCAACCTTTTGTTTCCCCAGAGTCAGGAGTCTCACGGTTTGTCTTCCTCTCTAATTTTTCCCCACTCAGGGAAAAATTCTCTCCTTTCCCTAACGATCTCTTTCACTCTTTCTTATATTCCACATGTGAGTGAAACCATATAACTGTCTTTCTCCAATTGACTTATTTCACTCAGCATAATACCCTCCAATTTCATCTATGTTGATGTAAATGATGGGTATTCGTCCTTTCTGATGGCTGAGTAATATTTCATGGTATATATACACCACCTCTTCTTTATCCATTCATCAGTTGAAGGATATCGAGGCCCCTTCCGCAGTTTGGCTGTTGTGGACATTGCTGCTGTGAACACTGGGATGTGGGTGTCCCGGTATTTCACTACATCTTTATCTTTGGGGTAAATACCCAGTAATGCTATTGCTGAGTCATAGGGTAGCTCTATTTTTAACTTCTTGAGGACCCTCCACACTGTTTTCCAGAGTGGCTACACCAGCTTGTGTTCCCACCAATAGTGCAAGAGGGTTCCCCTTTCTCCACATCCTAGCCAGCATTTGTTGTTTCCTGTCTTGCTAATTTTAGCCATTCTCATTGGTGTAAAGTGTATCTCATTGCAGTTTTGATTTGTAGTTCTCTGATGCCAAGTGAGGTGGAGTATATTTTTCATGTGCTTTTTGGCCATGTGTATATCTTCGTTGGTGAAATGTCTTGGACACACTTTGCATGAGACCATCAGCTCTCCCTTAGCCTCAGCAATAAGCTGTGAATGGGCTTATTCTGAGTCATACTATATCCCTAGCCAACAGGGTTTTTAAACTTTCCTTTGCCATTGAGCTCTTCAACAATCTAGCTCTTGACAGCTAATGGACCCTTTTTCAGACTGCTTTAAATGCATCAAAGAAGGTGCCCAGGATTACGAAGGCAACCAATTAAATGTACATAGGTTATCAGATTGTGAGAAACAAACTTGCAATGTAGAAATGCTCATGCTCTCTTATTAATACACTAGAAGACCAGAACTAGCAGCAGATCTAATAACAATTATACATTCCAAGAAATGATGATAGACATAAATAATATATAACCTTAGAACATGAGAGCCTCCTAACTCTGGGAAACGAACAAGGGGTAGTGGAAAGGGAGGTGGGCGGGGGTTTGGGGTGACTGGGTGTCAGACATTGAGGGGGTCACTTGACAGGATGAGCACTGGATGGTATGCTATATGTTGGCACATTGAACTCCAATTGAACAAAAAAATTAAGGTAAAGATTCCTGTGTTGCTGTTGTTGTTGATAGAGTGCATGAGTGTGAGCAGGGGGAGGGGATGGGGAAGAAGAAGAGAGAAAATCTTAAGCAGGCATGGAGCTCAATGTGGAGCTCAATCTCATGACCCTGAGATCGTAACCTGAGCTAAAATCATGAGTCAGAAGCTTAACCCACTGAGCCACAGGGCACCTCAAGATTCTTATGATTTTTATTGCTCATAAAATATCAGGTACTGCTAATACTGCTGTGGCCTATATTGACCACATGCATAATAGAGCAAAATGCTTTATTTCAGTTAGAGATTAGTGAAAAAATAGGTAATATTTTCCCACTGAAATCCCCATAGCCTCTGAATTCTACTCACAGGCCCTTTGGGTGGTGGGACCCCAGATTAAGAACCTGGCATAGGGGAAGCACACAAGTAGGACCATATTCCTGAAATGCAGACATGTGAGGATTTCTGGCTTTTCTCACTCCACTATATCTGCCATACATTGTAAATAACTAATTAGAAATGAATACAGTTGGTAATTGTGACATTTATAATTGTCCTTATTCATAAAGTTTTATGAATGCAGTATAATTATGAGAGCTTTAGAGTGATTTGTGCTCCTCACTGTGTAGAGTCAGAGTGGGACCAGAGCCTGGGACAAGCACAGGTCTTTGGAGTTCTCACCAAAGCCCCATCCTTACAAGCACCTCCTTTGCTCTCTATATAGGCTCCAAATCTCCTCCTAGGATGAGGGTTCTCAACCTTGGCACTAGTGACATCTGGGGATAGATAATTCTTTATGGTAGGGATGTCTTGTGTATTGGGGACATTTGGCAGTATCCCTGATACTAATGGCAGTAGCATTATTCCCCAAGTCATGACAAATAAAACTGTCTCCAAATGCTGCCAAAAGTCTCTTAGGGGCTAAAATCATCCCTGATTGAGAGCCATTGCTCTAGGACAGGGTTTCAGCTGTTAACCAAATGGTTGCAGCCTGTATCTGCTGTGGCAGTTGTCGTTTGCACAAGAAGACGGTTCTGCACATGTCAGAATGACATCCCATCCCCTTTACGTCATGTTACCCTCTTACTAATAACACAGGGGAACATTCACAAATCAAGGGCGACTGTCATTTTGATCATGAGGAGAGAACATTTTCCACTGTTTCCAGTGTTTGCCACCAGAAATTAAGTAACACTTTTCCCTCCAAATAATAGATGATTATACTTTTCACTCTGTCAAATGTTTGCAAATTGCTTTTGTGACATATGTTTTCTGAGGGAATGTTGCAAGTAGGTGACCTATTGTCACTGAATAGAAGAGAAACTGAGAAATGTTGAACCATTTTGGAGACCAACTTTACAGTCTCCTTTCCTGGACAGCTTTTAAAAAAGGTTTAGAGACCTATTTGATGAGAATGATTTGGCTGAGGTTCTGCCTAGAGCAGGAAGGAGCTTGAGGATATCTGGAATCCTGTTGTAACTATTCAGTTATGGAACACTAAGGAAATCATCATTGTAACTTGCCCCCAAGTTAACATCTCTCATGGTTACGTATACGTGTGCAAACAGTGATTTTTATTTGAAAATGTAACTGTTAATCATTTTTCATTTTATGTTTGCAAACCACTTTCTACCACTCTTCACCTTCCCATGTACTCATTGCAAAAAGACGTTTCAGGGGCCAGGTAAAAAACAAACCATTCTTTCCCATTAAAGCTTTTCTCCTATTGTGCCCTGCAGGTGATAACCTTACCTCTTCCACTTTGATTTCTTAGCCTGATTTTGTAGCATTCTATAGTTTTCAGAGACCTCGCATATACATTTCTATGTTGGATTCTCCCCCAAATTCTAAGACTGGCATCATTATTCCCATTTTAAATATAAATAAACAGCCTTAAGAGGTAGTGCTTAGGGGTGCCTGCGTGGCTCAGTTAAGCGTCTACCTTCAGCTCAGGTCATGACCTCAGGGTCCTGGGAGCTCATGTTGGGCTCCCCACTCAGGGGGGAGTCTGCTTGTCCCTCTCCCCTACTTGCATGCTTGCTTGCTCTCCCCTCTCTCAAATAAAATTTTTCAAACAAACAAACAAACAAACTTCAAACTCAAGATCGTGGTGTTGGATTGTCTATATGGGATCATTATTGGGAGGCATATTGGTCTTACACACCAGTGGAAAAGGGCTGAACCAGTACTGGGGTGCCATGAAGGATGAGGACATCATTGTGGGGGTCAGTGGCATGTGGCTGATAGTGGTAGAGAGCATCTTTGGCAAAAAAGGACAGAGGGGGCTCCATAATCAACATCTGTATATGTGGTTGTCATCACAGGGAAACTGTAGAGCCACTGAAGCAGAGCAGCTGTCTCATGCAGTGCTCCCAAGCTCTGCTTTTGTGAAGGGGCCTCATCAGAGTCCCTCATGGCCCTGGCACATCAAAATTTGTGACCTTAAGAAAAGGCAGAGGCAGGTTGAATAGTTTGTCTAAAATGCCATGGTGCAAAAATAAAACTCAGAGTTGGGCAGGGGTCCTGTTTACACAGCATTTCCCCTGTAGAACACTTTTAGCTTGATGGTCCCAATTGGCTGGATCTTCAATGTGGTAATTAGGGTTCTCCAGAGAAACTGAACCAAGAGGAAGATGGAAAGATTTCTTAGAAGAGGTTGGCTCATATGATCTGCTTTCTGGAAGCTGAGGGCCCAGGATAGCTGGTGGTGTCGTTCTAGTCCAAATCCAAAGACCTAAGAACCAGGGGGCCAGTGGGGTTAGCCCCAGTTTGAGCCTGAAGGCCCGGGGGCTGAGAGTGCTGGTGTCAGGGGGGCAGGAGAAGATGGACATCTCTGCTCAAGCAGAAAGCAAGAATTTGCCCTTCCTCTGCCCTTTTGTTCTAATCCAGTCCTCAAAGGATTGGATGATGCCCACCCACATTGAGGAGGGTGATCTTACTCAGTCTACCAATTCAAATGCTAATCTTTTCCAGAAACTCCCTGAAGGTCACACCCGCAAATGTTTTACCAACTCTCTGGGCGCCCTTCAACCCAGCCAAGTTGACTCATAAAATTACCCATCGTACTCCCCTCCAGGTGAGGTCAACCTGGTGCCCATCAAGCACCAGGTTGTTGCTCCCTCTGGGCATGTGCCAGAGAGGCTCCTTTAACACTGGTGCTCCAGTGATAGAGCCCTTCCTGTCCTCTCTCTTGGATGTTGGGGGACCAGGCATGTCCTCAGTGGAATAAGAGCTCCTTGCCACATCAAAACCAGCTCTCTGGGGAGGGCCGACCTTCACAGTTGCTCTGGGAATGGAATGGGAGTCAGAGAACAGATTACCCAGATACCCGTGTGCAGAATCTCCTCCTGCAGGGAGGTAGTGTGGACGGACTGGCTGATCAGGTGATATGGATCAAAATTAAGACTTGACTATTGTTATAAACTATACTCCCCTAAAGGGAGTTCCAGGAGGAGCTGACAGGTTATACAACCTCCCTTATTTAAGGGACCGTTTTGATGGCAGTATGCAGCCCTGCCAAGGGGCAGGAGGATGTATGATACCCTGCTATTTCTTCCCTTCGGTTCACTGATGCAACTGACTGAGCATATCAAGATTACAATTCCTGAAAAAAGCAGAGCCTTTGCAGGAAACAGCTGAGAAAAGCCAGTCATTTCATGCTTTGTCTTTCTTTCCTTTTGTTGTTTTCTCCCTGTATTTTCTCTTTTGAGCCTTTTGAACTTTTTCTTCCCAAGATTTTGGGTTTGTTGTGGGCAAGTGTCAGAAATAGTTCCTGTGGTCCTGGCTGGCTAACACCACGTATGCCTTGGGCTGTGGTTTTCATAGGCACCTCTTCCAAGCTCTGAGTACATCTATATTAAGCTGTATTTGAAAAGCGTTGAGAATGCCATTTGCTTGGCTGTGTTTGAACACGCTGAAGCCCTGGGTGTACACACCTGCATTCCTTGATGGCTCCCATATGCCCCAGTAGGCCTTGAGGTTAGAAGAAACTTAGTTACGACTTGGCATTGTTCACCTCCTTCAGATTTATGGGGCTCTCTGAAGACCTTTCTCCATTTTAGTTAATTTTCTGGGATTTGCTTGTAGTCTGAGATGGATAGAACCTAACACATCTCATTCGTGCTTTGGAAATGCAGATGGAATTTCACCTGAAATTGAATTGAAAAAAATGTCTCTGCCCCTGATGATTCTAGTGGGGTCTACGGGATTCTAATGTGTTTCAAATTGAGTTAAATAGTTTCAGTGAATTCCTTGGGCAAGAAGAAGCAATTTCTATAGAGTGTTTCAAAACAAAGAGCATATATTAAAGAATTCACTCTTAAGCTTTCATATTATTGCTCTTTATTTAGGTGGTGGTAGTAATCATATCTAGACGAGATCTTTAAATCAAAGAGCTCTTTTTGCTACTTTTTGGCATAAATGACCCAGTTTCTCTTAAATCAATGGCATTAAAAAGAAAGGAAAAAGGATTATTACAGCATAAAAAGACTCAGGAACTCTAACAACCAAATGAAATATAGTGGCTTTACTTGGATCACATTTGAATAAATGAAAAGGAAAAAAACATCTGTGAGGCATTTGTACTGGGTATTAGCTAATAGTAAGGAATTATTATTAATTCTGATAAATTATGAGGGATGGTTTTTTTATTTTATTTTTTTTTAATAGGCTCCACGCCCAGCATAGAGCCCAACACAGGGCCCCAGACTCACAATCCTGAGATTAAGACATGAGCTGAGACCAAGAGTAGGAGGCTCAACTGATTGAGCTACCCAGGCACCCTAGAGGTTATGCTTTTTTTTTTTTTAATATGCCTTTATCATCAGCTAGAGAAGCCTACAAAAGTATCTGCAGGTTAGATAATGTGATATCTGGGATTTCCTTTAAAATACTTTTTCAAAAAATAGGAAAGGACCATTGAGTAGATGAAACAAGTAAATTCTGGGAAGTGTTGAATATGGTGATAGGTACATGGAGGTTCACTATACCAGTACAACCTCTCTACTTTTATGTGTTTCTGGAAATTTCCATAATTTTCTAAAAAAGATTCTTTTTCTGGGTGGAGATGGAAAACAGGGGCTGGCAAATATCACATCAGCTGATAGGAAAAAGACTGGGCTATTAGGGTGTCTTTTTTTTTTTTTTGCTGCTAATATCTACTCTGAAAATCTTTAAATACTTGTTTTGGTTTGTTTTTTAGCAAGTGGAAGTTCCTCTGGGGAAGTGACTATGTTTTATTAATCTTTCTAATGCTCTCAGTGCTAAATCAGTGTTTCTTGACTTGACATACTTTTTTTGTGTTTAGGAGTATAAACATCTATGATTGTAGGGTCTTCACATTGAGTTGACCCTTGATAAAATACTCCCTATTATCTTAAGTAATAATTCCATGTGCTGGAGTCTGCTTTCCTGATAACAGTGTAGCCACACTAGCTAGCCACGTCAAAGGTGATGCTAGCTAGCGTGCTTGCTTTCTTCGGTTTCTCTCTTCTCTTCTCTTCTCTTCTCTTCTCTTCTCTTCTCTTCTCTTCTCTTCTCTTCTCTTCTCTTCTCTTCTCTTCTCTTCTCTTCTCTTTTTCTTCTTTTCTTTTCTTTTGAGAGAGAAGAGAGAGCCTGTGAGCAGGGGGAGGGGGAGAGGGAGGGAGAATCTGAAGCAGGCTCCATGCCCACTGTGGAGCCCAACTCCGGGCTTGATTCACAACCCATGTGATGGTGACCTGAGCTGACATCAAGTGTCGGAAGCCTAACTGACTGAGCCACCCAGGTGCCCCACACCAGCTTTCTTATCCAGAGTATTTCCATGATATGCATGTATACATTTTCCATTGTTTTACTTTGAACCTAGTTGTGTCTCTGAATTTACAGCTCATTTCTTGTAAACAGCATACATTGTTGGGTTTTACTTTTGTGTCCAATTTGATCATCTCTGCCCTTTTAAGTAGCATATTTAGTCTTGGGCCTTCTGGGTGTTCCCAGCTTTTCCCTTCTGCTCCTTATTGCTTCATACATAAGGTTTGAGCTTTGACAGCCTGGGTCAAACTATCCTTCAGCACAGTCAGTGTTCAGCTATGGGCACCATATCAGGATGGTTTGGAGAATTTCTTGAGATGCAGAGTCAGACCATGATGGGTCTGGAAAACTGTACTGTGAGAAATGGTCCAGGTGCCCAGGGATGTTTACCGTAGAATAGAGAGGATGGAGGGGAAGGTAGAATGTGTATTCAAACCTTTGGCCTGCTACCATGTAAAAAGGAAATGGTTTTATTCTCTGTGACTCCAGAAGCAAGAGGTAAAACAGGGTCTGTTACATTTTGTTATAAGGCATATGGGTATATCTACCTTTGGGTTATGTTGTTGAGCTAGACACAAATAGTGGGTTGGATACCAGCTATGGCTGGATTGTCTTGCCACAGGGGGCCGACCACTTGTGGGAGGAGATGCTCAGTATTTGCCACCAATGGATAAGAGGTTGCCTATGGGACCTTGAAACATGTGATTTAGTGGGTCTGGATGTTGAAAGTATTCTTGATTAAATGTAGGCCAGAAAGGATTTTGAAGGGGGGAAAGGAAATCTTGATCTTTTTGTCTAGGATCAATTACCTGTTGAATATAACCCAGGGAGTCAGAGTGCATGCCAGTTTGGGGACATGAACAGCCCTCCCACTGGTTGTATTTCCTGGCACCTTGAGCATCTCTGCTTTGCTTCTGTGCCCTTTCTGGGATCCCCTTCCATACCAACCTGCTTCCTGATGGAGACCTACGGGGTTGTTCACAGAAGCTTCTAGAACTTCAGGCTAACCCCATCCTCTACACGTGTGACAGTGTTACCACTGTCATATGTAGTTCTCACTTTCCAGAACTGCAAGTCTTCCTTGAAAATCAATAGGCATTCTCACTTTATCTTCTTCCATTATTATCCATGGTCCCCCATGCTCTTGAGACCCATGCTTCTCACGTATTTTGGAGAGTCTCACACATATGCATACACAGAGAATGTGGCGGAAGAGTAGGAGTTAAAGCCTGGATACTCCAGATTGAAAGCCTGTGTCCCAACGATGACATTCTGAGGAAGAAGCCAGAGATTTTTTTGAGATCCATAGAAAAGCAGTGGATGAGGAGCAGAGAAATGAATGTTAACCTGGGGCCCTTACAGTGATCACACCTGGCTCTTCCACTTAGCCCATTCTCAGAGTTATCAGGTTTTAGATATTCTTAGGCTGAGTGAAACGTGACAGATTGGCTGCTATGGCAACTGAGTTATAAATTCTGGTTTGGCAATGAATTTCTACTTCGGGAGGCATTCTAGGATTTCTACTTCGACCCACAGGCATAGGATTTCCTAAGACCTAACAGAAGAATATAACAAGCTTGTTTCTGCTTAAAAGTCTTTGCAGGCTCCTGTTGTAACACATTTTGTGTCTTAAGCCACACTGTAGGGCAAAGTGATTTAAAGATAAATTGGAAATAGGGAATGTCCAGCTCTTTGACTTCTTTGCAGCTTCCTGGGAGATTGAGAAGGGATCTAAAAACTCTGAGCCTCATCAAGAAGGTTGTATAGCCTACATTAATGATACCAGATACTTACAGCTGAAATTGAGGCCACGACAATTCTAACCATCTGAAACCAATCTCTTCCAAGGCACAAAATTGAGCTCACAAGTCAATCTCATGTCAGAACTAGTGTTTCATCAGTTCACCAAAGGAAGGAGATTCTAATCCCTCTTGGTTTCTCTGCAAAGTGCAGCCATTCCACAGGGACGCGTGCATTGCTGAGGTCAGGCGTTCTTATCAACGTTGGCAAAGATACGCATGGCAGGGGAGGTTGTGTCCACAGGCTGTATGCTTAGAGTAGGACTATGGCTTGCAAAGCTTAACAGACTAATATTTATTGAGCACCCAACAAATTCCAAGCATGGGGTGAGGTGGTGAGTGATGGAGACCGGAACAGACCCATATGTTGTTTTTAAAGAGCTGATCATTGAGTGTAGAGGGGAGGATGAGTGTACGCGACTATGATGTGTATCTCAAAGGTAGACCTATTTGATAACAAAATATAACATAATTGGTCTTAATTGTTGCCTCTGCAAGATAGATGCAAACAGAGAAGCTCCAAGTGCCATGGACTTCCAAGTGGGTAGATTACATGCAGTGGAGGGATCCAGGAAAGACTGTGGAGGTGGCATCAGAGACAGGCCAAGGGGAAGGTTTTGGCTAAGATAATGGTGGTGGAGAGACTTGCTGGGTAGAGGAATCATCGAGAATAGATTCAGAAGCGATCTTTGGGGCATGTTTAGGGAACACTGAGAACAGTTCAGTGCGGCTGTAACTTAGGGCTTGTGAAAGAGGAATTTTAAATCAGGAAGCTAAGTGAGGATCATCTCCTGGCAGCTCTCCTTGCCTTTGAAGGTTTCTGAGTAGAGAAATGACATAATGCCAGTGACCAGCATATGTTCCCCAAGCAGGGGAACATCACCCAGAGATGACTTTCCTTTCCAGAAGATTAAAGTTACAGACAGTGGGCCCATGGGACGTCTAATAGAAGGCCTTTCCAATCTGGTTTTGTCTACTCGTTTTCTTTCCTGTGTTCTGAGGCTTTCAAAGACTCCAGATCGTCTCCTTCCCCCGACTGACTTTTAAAAATAAATGACTCATCCTTCAAACCTGTCAAGGGATTTGCCTCTCTTGTCTCTCAAAGAGAGGAGGCACAGAAAGGATGTCCTAAGTCTGAATATCAGTGATTTGGCAAGCATCAGAACATGAGTGTATTTTCCAGAGCCTCGAAGGCTCCCTTGCTTGGCTGTAAGTTGGCTTTTGGGGAGTTGTCTCTTTTTGCACAATCTGCACTGTGAGAGGGACATCTAAGGTGGGCATCTTCAACCAGGTTCCTCCAAAGGGAAGAGGTTGGTAAAGCAAGGTCATTAGGGTTCAAATAACTGAGAGACTCTTAACTTTATGCACCTCCTGGGACAACTTGAACTCGGTTGGCTGGTTGCCTCCCACTAGAGGACGAGTGAGGAGGTCGATTGAGGGAAGACGAGAATGGGGAGGAAGGTGATGGACTGGAATGGGAGTAGCAGGTCGAGGCCATCAGACAAATGGGGCAGGACATCAGTGTGGGACACAGCTGCCCAGGTGCCTGACCTTGACAACCCCCCCACAGGCTAGATAGGAGGTGGTCTCCTTTCATGGAGAAGTCAAGAGACTCCACAAGGTTTGGTCAACTGCCCAGGGCCACACAGCTGCTTGAGCAGGTACCAGATGGTAACTGGGGCTTCTGCTGTAGGAAAGCCAGGAGGAAGAGGGAGGGAGGATGGGTACAAGGCTGGGCCTCCTCCTGGCCTGAGCCCCCTGGGCAGGGAGGTCTCCCCAGGCCTACAAAGAGGCCCAGGAAGTCAGCAGAGTGGAGGCCATGCAGGAGCCCTAGCAGCGTGGTCTGGTCACAAACACGGCGCCTCTGTGAAAATCCAAGGACCATCTGGAGAAGTGGACCCAATGAGAGAAGTTAGGGCAGGGTGGAGATACTTTAGGAGTCCAAAGGTAAGACCTGGGAGTGGACGGTGGTGGTGGCTGCACAACCACATGAATGTTCTGGATGCCACTGACCCTGCATACATTAAAAAGGGTGAAAATGGTGCATTTTACGTTCTCTTTTTTTCTATTGTGGTAAAACAATCATTAAAAAAAATAATAAAGCCTGACTTTTCTGCTGGACAGGTGAAGTCTGTCAGCAGGTGGGGCTTTGGGGCTTCCAGTCCAGTGAGTGGCCGTTTTGGGGTGAATGGGGGTCCCTGCCTACACTGGGCTGCCCTCCCATGGCCTAGGGATGGTGTCGCGGTGTGGCAGTGGCTCTGGCCACAGAGGATGTACAAGGTTCATGAGTCAGAAGGTCACCTTTCTCAGGGGCCAGAGTGGAATTCCACGTTCATTAACTGAGTTCTTGAAATCTGGGGCTGACCTCCTTCTTCACTCAAGCTGCCGTCCTAATTCGTTTTAAATTGAATATCCAGACTATTCACAAGCAGGATTATGGACGTGGAGGGAAGGCAGCCCTCTGGAAGGGTGGTTTCAAGTTTTATTTTTTGGCAATTAGAACCACCGTATCCCAGGCAAGTATCATATGGAGTTTGTCTTCATGGGAGCAGCCGGGGAGGTGATGGTTGTGCAAGAAGAGTGTGCCCTTTTGGGGGTGCTGTCGAGGGTCAGGGAAAGCCGAGACGGGAAAGCTAAGCTCCCTAGAAACTCCACTTGAGCTTCCAGGCTTGCAAATAAATCATCTTTTTTGAAAGCCTTAGTAGTTTATCAGAGAGCTCCAGAGCATGCCTTTTAAGACAGATGGTCTGATTTCAAGTTCAAGCTCGATCACATACCGTGGGGCCCTATGCAGGTTTCTTCAGCTCTCTGAGTATTTTTGTAATCTCTATAATGGAAATAGTGCAACGTACTATATGGGCTGAATGTCAGAATTTCGTAAGAGAATGTATCCAAGACACCCAGTACAGTGCCTGGCACATAGTAAATGCTCAATAAATGGCAGTTACTGTTATTCTGTAATTCCAGAATATAGTGAAGATGAAGTCCCAAGTCTGGGATCTTAGTGCCTTGGGTAAGTAACTATCTCCTCCCCAGGAACCCCCTCCAAGAGCCATTAACCAGCTCTGATCAGTCATTTTTTTATAATAAAATTATTTTTTATTGGTGTTCAATTTACCAAAATACAGAATAACACCCAGTGCTCATCCCGTCAAGTGCCCCCCTCAGTGCCCGTCACCCATTCACCCCCACCCCCCACTCTCCTCCCCTTCCACCACCCCTAGTTCATTTCCCAGAGTTAGGAGTCTTTATATTCTTTATATTCTGTCTCCCTTTCTGATATTTCCCACACAATTCTTCTCCCTTCCCTTATATTCCCTTTCACTATTATTTATATTCCCCAAATATATTATATATATATTATATATATATATTATATAATATATATTCCCTTTCAATATTATTTATATTCCCCAAATGAACAAGAACATACAATGTTTGACTTACTTCACTCAGCATAATACCCTCCAGTTCCATCCACATTGAAGCAAATGGTGGGTATTTGTCGTTTCTAATGGCTGAGGAATATTCCATTGTATACATAAACCACATCTTCTTTATCTGATCAGTCATTGATGGACGGGGACAGTTAGCGCCTTCATGACAGTTGGAACGCTTAGACTGCACTTGTGTGAGGCTCTGAGTCACTGCCAGTCCCTGGGCAAGCCCTCCTCTTTGCTGAGCATGGTTTTCTTACCTCAAATGGTAGTCTTTGTGACTCCTGCAGGGTGAGGACTTCTTCATAGCTGAGGGTCCACCTCTACTGTGGAGTATTAATGCCCTGGGTGCTTGCTGGGGCTGTGCTGGGCACCCACAGAAGGAACTATGTGGTGCTATGGCACCAGGGCATATGTGAGAGAAATGCAACCTAAGTGCTGATAATCCCTTCAAACAATATGACCTGTAAATATTTAATACTTTTTAAAAAATATTTATTTGAGAGAGAGAGAGAGAGAGAGAGAGAGAGAACATGAGCAGGGAGGAGAGGGAGAAGCAGGCTCTCCACTGGGCAGGGAGCCTGCTACAGGGCTCAATCCCTGGATCCCAGGGTCATGACCTGAGCCAAAGGCAGATGCTTAACTGACCAAGCCACCAGGTGCACCTCATTAATAATTTCTAATTGCCCATGTGAAACAGTTTGAATACATTATCTGTATAAAAGATGTTACAAATAAAAGCACAGATTCCTTTACACACTCAGACTCAAGCTTCTCACAAAAGCAACCATGCTAATGGTAAAGATCCTTCTAGATTTCTGAACAGGGCTTTATATGCAGATATTTGGACCTTAGAAATAATTTTGTGGGCTCTCCCCTCCCATAAATGGTATCCTACAACATGAATGGTTCTAAAACCTGATGCTTTTTTGATAACCTGGTAATATATGTTGGAGCTCTGTTCCCATTCGTATTTTAATTTCCTGTAGTATTTCATAGGGTGGATGAGTTATAGTTTATTTAGCTGTTCCTTTACAAATTGATGAGCATGAAAGTTGTTCCCAATTTTCCAATCTTATAAAGAGTTCTGCAGTGACCATTCTTGTTTGTGTCATTAGGAACATCTGTGCATATTTTTCTAACTAGGGAATAAGAAGAGGGGATAATGCAAATTTTATAGGTTAAATCCAGTATGAAACATAAAATTTCCTGCTTTATTCCCTCAATAGGAACAAGATATAGAATCAAGAATGTATTTAAAGAAAAATAGGGAAATTTATCAGGAAAAGAATATGCCTGAAACTAATTTTTATTATTAAAAATTTTTTAAATTTAAATTTATTTAATCAACATGTATTATTAGTTTCAGAGGTAGAGTTTAGTGATTCATCCATTGTATTAAAACACCCAGTGTCATTACATCAAGTACCTTCCTAATGCCCATCACCCAGTTACCCCATCCCTCACCCACCTCCCCTCCAGCAACATACCACCTCATACCAATCAGAATGGCTAAACTTGGAACTGATTTTTGAAGTTATGTGATAATTAAATATTAGTCCAGTGTTTGATCTATTCAAAATATGTATAGAGCTGCACAGACATTTTAAAGTTATTCTAGCATCCTTCTGGATTTAAAAAATTTGGCTCCTAAATTTATATAGTCACATCACATATACTCACATAAGTTCTAAGTAATTTCAGGAAATACATATAAAAATTAAAACTTAAACGAGCACAGTGCTTTTATTTATTTATTTATTTTAATAAATTTTTATTGGTGTTCAATTTGCCAACATATAAAATAACACCCAGTGCTCATCCCGTCAAGTGCCCCCCTAGGTGCCCGTCACCCAGTCACCCGCCCCCCCCTGCCCACCTCCCTTTCCACTACCCCTTGTTCATCTCCCAGAGTTAGGAGTCTCTCATGTTCTGTCTCCCTTTCTGATATTTCCCACTCATTTTTTCTCCTTTCCCCTTTATTCCCTTTCACTATTTTTTATATTCCCCAAATGAATGAGACCATATAATGTTTGTCCTTCTCCGATTGACTTACTTCACTCAGCATAATACCCTCCAGTTCCATCCACGTTGAAGCAAATGGTGGGTATTTGTCATTTCTAATACCTGAGGAATATTCCATTGTATACATAGACCACAGCTTCTTTATCCATTCATCTTTCAATGGACACCGATGCTCCTTCCACAGTTTGGCTATTGCAGACATTGCTGCTATAAACATCGGGGTGCAGGTGTCCCGGCGTTTCATTGCATCTCTATCTTTGGGGTAAATCCCCAGCAGTGCAATTGCTGGGTCGTAGGGCAGGTCTATTTTTAACTCTTTGAGGAACCTCCACACAGTTTTCCAGAGTGGCTGCACCAGTTCACATTCCCACCAACAGTGCAAGAGGGTTCCCCTTTCTCCACATCCTCTCCAACATTTGTGGTTTCCTGCCTTGTTAATTTTCCCCATTCTCACTGGTATGACGTGGTATCTCATTGTGGTTTTGATTTGTATTTCCCTGATGGCAAGTGATGCAGAGCATTTTCTCATGAGCTTGTTGGCCATGTCTATGTCTTCCTCTGTGAGATTTCTCTTCATGTCTTTTGCCCATTTCAGGATTGGATTGTTTCTTTGGTGTTGAGTTTAAGAAGTTCTTTTTTTTTAAATTTTTTAAAATTTTTTATTTATGATAGGCACACAGTGAGAGAGAGAGAGAGAGGCAGAGACACAGGCAGAGGGAGAAGCAGGCTCCATGCACCGGGAGCCCGACGTGGGATTCGATCCCGGGTCTCCAGGATCACGCCCTGGGCCAAAGGCAGGTGCTAAACCGCTGCGCCACCCAGGGATCCCAAGAAGTTCTTTATAGATCTTGGATACTAGCCCTTTATCTGATACGTCATTTGCAAATATCTTCTCCCATTCTGTAGGTTGTCTTTTAGTTTTGTTGACTGTTTCTTTTGCTGTGCAAAAGCTTCTTATCTTGATGAAGTCCCAGTAGTTCATTTTTGCTTTTGTTTCTCTTGCCTTCATGGATGTATCTTGCAAGAAGTTACTGTGGCCAAGTTCAAAAAGGGTGTTGCCTGTGTTCTCCTCTAGGATTTTGATGGAATCTTGTCTCACATTTAAATCTTTCATCCATTTTGAGTTTATCTTTGGAGCACAGTGCTTTTAGAAAACAATTTGGCAATATAAAGCAAAATTCTTAGAAATGTTTATTTACTTTGAGTCTAATAATCTAATAATTTCACTTCCAAACATCAACCTAAAAGAAATAATCCCGATAAAGAAAAATGTGGTGTTATTCTCTTTAACCTTATTTAAAATAGTACAGCATTAGGCAATGCATATGCCCAAGAAAAGGAGTATGGATGAGTAAGTTAAAGAATAACTTTATTTAAAAAGTTAATGGAGAGGTGCCTGTGTGGCTCAGTTGGTTAAGCATCTGACTCTTGATTTTGGCTCAGGTCATGATCTCAGGGTCATGAGATCAGCTCCACATTGGGCTCCACACTGGGTGTGGAACCAGCTAAGATTCTCTCTTTCCCCCTCTGCCCCTCCCCTGGCTTGCACACGAGGGTACTTGCACTCTGTCTCTCAGATAAAAACTTATAACAAGTGATAAAGGTTTTTTTTTTTTTTTTTTTTTGATAAAGGTTAATGGAATAATGATCTTCTTAGATTGTAATTTTTTAATGAAATATAAATTTACAAAACAAAACTCAAAATTTAAAATATACCAAGTTTATAACTATGTCTAAAAAATTATACCAATGTAAAAGAAAATTGTCTTTGAGGATGACTTTTTATTTTTTTCTGTTTTCCAGTAGTTCCAATTTTTAAGCAAATTAGCATATAATAGTTTTAGAACTCATTATTTGAGTCAACAGTTACTCTTTTGGACACTTACTGTGTGCCAGGCACTGTATTAGGCACCAGTGCTATAGTAGTAAAAATGAGAGACCAGGTCCTTTTTTTTTTTTTTTTTTTTTTTTTTTACAGTGTCTTGTAAGAAAGACACAATTAACCACAGACTTGATAGTGCTGCTTGGGGCCCGGGCAGGGTGCTGAGATAGGCGTTCGGGGAGGCCACACACACACACGGGGTGGTAAGGATAGACATCTGAGGAGGTGACACAAGAACCAGAATGCTGCACAGGAGCTCATCATGCAGGGTCATGGAACAGCATTCCAGAAACATGGAACAGCAAATGGTTGAAGAGGTGGCCAGGAATAGCTTGCATTGTTTATATAATGGAATCATAATGCAGGCATATTTAAAATTCTCCTCGTAGCTAATATCCAGTTTTCATTTGTCACAGAGTCTGGCCGTAACCATGCACTGGATAGAATTTTGTAATGTCATGCCTTTCACATGTAAATTTAGCCTGGACCATGTTATTGAAACTTTCAAGCTCACAAGGGCTTGTGCCAGATATCACACCAGAAAGGACAGCCCTTGGAAGTTGGCAGAAACCCATCGCTGTGCTTCAGTATCCATTTGGCATCTATTCTTTAAAGGTTTTCCAATAATATTTTTACCTAATATTAACTGTGAATTGATTCTGGGACATGAGCTGATTGAGCCTGGCAATATGTAGGGATGATAGTTGACAGTTAGTGGCTTTAAGGCTTACTAACTACCTTTATGTATATTCTCACCAAGATTATCAGTCTCTAATCTATCAGATTAAGTGTCTCTACTTGACAATATAAAAAATAGTGAAAGGGAATAAAGGGGAAAGGAGAAAAAATGAGTGGGAAATATCAGAAAGGGAGACAGAACATGAAAGACTCCTAACTCTGGGAAATGAACTAGGGGTGGTGGGAGGGGAGGTGGGTGGGGGGTGGGGGTGACTGGGTGATGGGCACTGAGGGGGGCACTTGACGGGATGAGCTCTGGGTGTTTATTTTATATGTTGGCAAATTGAACACCAATAAAAAAATAAATTTATATATATAAAAAAGAAGGAAACCATCTACATAGGCAGCATGGCAAAGCCAGATTTGAAGCAAGATCCCACCAAATCCCACCCCCAGCTCTTTCTACTCAAAGAAGAGACAGCTCCAAGGGCCACCTGACTTGATTCAGTAGCAGAAAAACCTGTTTCTGGCTTTGATAAACAGACTTTATGCTGAGTCAGGCCCTGGATGTGGCCACGTGGACAAGTCATCGGTCGCTGAGAAGTAAACAGGAGCACACTCACAGCTCGTAAATCTCCATCCTATTCCCCAGAAGGGCTGGTGGCAGGAGCTCTTTGGGGTTTTCAGCCAGTGAGGATGCCAGGAAAACATACTAGCCATTGGGAGGTAAAGTAGAGTCTGGTCCTTAGCTGCCCTTGTCAGGGAAAGAGCTTAGAGACTGGACCCCAAGTACTCAGAACTCAAGACCTTGAAAGACCTCAGTGAAACGAGCATCAGATCAGAGGGGAGTCAGGCCATTGGTGCTGCTAGCAGGCTGGCTCCGGGTTCTCCTCCTCAATAGGCTGCTGGGGCCATGGCCCAGCCCTTTTACTCTCCAAATCCTCCAAAGCATGTACTGAGATCAGAGGGGGACTGTCTTTAGATCACCCTGGATCAAGTTCGGAGGCCCACAGGGTAAGGTGGAAGCTTTGACTTGGTTAATGACCTACTGTTCCCTTGGGCAACAGCAGGGACCAGAGGCATGGAGATTAAGTGGGCCAATATACCTTACTCAGTGAGGGTCAGCATACCCAGTGCATACCAGAAATGAACTTGGCCCCCTACCCCCCAGTGGCAGCACATCTGTCATCTGCTGGGTTTGGGGGAGAGGTTGCATTATCAGGCCCTTTCCTTTCCTCTCCATGAGTCTGCAGGTGCCACAGAGGCTGAGCGCATACACATCAGAAGGCGGGTGGCCAGATATTTGCAAAAACCTGAGATTCTAGTGACCACAAACAGCACCCTGTCTCTCCCAACGGAACTCCGGCATCAGCGAGTCCGTAGTGGGCCTATTTTGCCTGGGAGTCTTTTTTCCACTGCACCTTGAAAAGTGCGTAGCATTTGCTGAGAACTGCTTAGCAGCTCCCTTACCTGGGGATCTGTGATTTCACTTTTTTCTTTTTTTCCCCTTGGTAGTTCTCAAAAAGCATTGGCAGTTAGAATCAGTATTCCGTGGTCTGGCATTCTTCTTTATATCCTAGACAATGGAAAATGATATTTGCAAAACTCTCTGGAGGGATGCAGATTCACCCCCAAGAAGCTTAGAACCTAGATTGAAATGTCACATAATGGGACACGTTCAGTTTTTCCATCGTTGAGGTCCACTTGCATACAATTGTGTAATATTTATTGAGAAAGAACAGTGGGGATTTAATGAGGAAATCTATTCATTTTATGTATGAGTGGTAATAAAAATGTCTTCAAAATTAAACTTTAGAAGTTACTGAACTCCTTAGCTCAGGCCATTTTCAACCATATGAAAGGATTTTTGTAGTTGACATTGAACAAAAGTTCTCTGGAGAAAAATGCTGCAAGCTGCAGTGGACCGGCTGGCGGCTCTGGGCACCTCCCTGGCCAAGAGGATCAAAGTATCCACACACTTGTGGTCTGTTCTTGCTGCCTGTTGGTGGGCTATGCCATTGTCAGCTGAGATTTGGGGTAAAACAGAGTTATAAGAGGTTTATTTAATGTAGGACCAGTGTGCAAGGCTGATATGTTAATGAGTATTACATCAAAGAGAGAGATCTCATATGCAGCATTTTTGAACTTTATTTAGAAAAAAAAATCCTTTTTTGTCCCCATGCAAGCATCTCCTGAGATGAGAAGCTCTTTGTAAGCCTCACTTGGGGCAACGCTTCGTAGTGAATTTATCTCAAGATAGAACTTTACTTCTCTGTAACTGAACTTAACAAATGACCTTACCCCTTCATGATGGCAGCCAGAGACCCAAGACAGCACGGATGTTCCTCGTTTTAATTGTGGTCAGTTGAGGATTAAAGCCTTGGCTCTCTAAGACCCTCTGCCCCTCCTCTCCCCACCCACCGATTGCTGCTCCCTGGAGCCAGCTTCTGAAATAGGATCCCTTCTCCTGCGTTAACCTGGGTGTCCTCTAGCTCAACATCCCTCCTTAAAAGTCACTGCCTTTCCTCCTTCTGGTTCTGCAACTTTTGTGGGATTTGGTATGGGGATATAGGAAACAACCTGGCCAGCTGGGTGTATATGGAGAGTATCAGAAAAGGGAAATGCATTAATTTCAGCAGTCCTGAAAGTCAGTTCCTGGTTGTCCCAGAATCGATAGTCAAAACCAACTTTCTTCTTCACTCAGGACTTCAGAGAGATCATGGTGAACTCAGCACCCACTTTCAAAAGCTAGTTTTTGCTTCTGTTACTCATTTATAAGTCATTGAATTTGTTTCTATTTCAATCTGCATCCCTTCTTTTATGAAGTGCTTGCTGTGTACGAGGGTGCTGGCTACAAAGACGAAAAGCTTAGAACCACTGTCATTGAGGGGTTCATGGAATTAGGAGGAAACTGGACTTTCCGAAGGGGCACAATGTGATACACTTGACCATGGAATCAGGAAATGGTGACAGCGCTCTGCCTGGAGGAATCAGGGAAGGCTTCACGGAGGAGATGACTTTTAAACTGAGACTTGGAGAAGCAGAATTCTATCGGTAGGATAAAAGTGTGACGAGTGGGTTGGTGGAGATCTTTCCATGCAGGGGAAACTACATGTGCAAAGGCATATCTATGGGAGAGAGCCCAGGGTGGCTAGGAAGCAAGTACTTTGGTTAGGAAAGCTCATGTGTAGGTGAATAATAATAATAGAAGAACTCCATTTATTGTTCACTTTATACTATGTCAAATGTGTAACACATATTACCTGATTTTACCTTTGTAGTAAGTCTGTGGTGGAGGCACTCTTATCCCATGTTCCTGCTCAAAAATACTAGCCACCGCCCACTTGCCTGGGCAGAGTGGTGGGAGGGAGGGGAGAGGAGAAGAGAGGCAGGTGGAGAGGGACCCTCAGCCTGGCTGCCCAGTGGCAGAGCAGTCCTCCTCCAGCTCCCTTCCCAGACCCCACTTGCCTGTCCTCATTCCCTCACCTTCCAACTGCAGCCTGTCTGGGGCATTTGCTTTCCCATCTGTTGGGCTCCTGGCACAGGGAGGCTTCTCTTTGGACTCTGGGTGGAGCAAAGAACCGGACGCCAAGTCAAATACAGTCATAGGAATCTCAGGTTGTTTCTCCAGAGAGTCCTCAGAAGAACTGCCTTGTTGTCGTTTCCGTGGCTTGGGAGTATTTTTCGGTAGCTCTGGGCATCATCCAGCCTGTTGGTGCTGAATCATTCAGGAAACCATTCTACATGGATTTGCCACTGCTGCCCACTTCCTCACACATCTCAGGGGTTTAAAGCAATAATGGAACAAAGACCAGAGCAGAGAGACCTTGGAGAATCCGCTGAGGCTTACCAAAACCCCCCGAGGGTTCCTGAATCACCCAGAGAATGAAGGAATCCCCTGCCCTTGACTGGGTCAGAAAACACAGCACAATGGAAACTTCTAGAACTGGGAGACAAATGGCATGACCATCTGATCCCCTAATCTCCATACCGATCATTAATGTTCCTGAGCAGTGCACATTTGTGGGTTCTAGAGAGCGTATCTTTCCAGGGTCGCTGGGGAAGCATTTTGGGAATAGTTGGCTCCTCGTTTTGCCAAGAGCTGTTTTGTTAATTTCCGTCTGGAGGTTTGAGATTGGCAGCAGTCCAGTAGATGGAGTGAAAAGGGATTGTTGCGAGCCTGGGGTAGTCATTGCAAACCAGTGTTGGGAAAGTAGTGTGAGAAGGGTGAGGTGTGAGCAGTGAGGATCTTGGGGAACTTGGATACCTGGTGTTTTTCCTATCCCTTTGCTCTTCATTCTTCGGTTGCCCAGTTTCCCCTCCAAACCCATGCAGTTGTCAGCTGTTGTCTTTGCATCTCCATTTGCCTGGGGCCTCTCTGGAGGTTAAGGCTTAGGAACTTTTCCTGCAAAGGAAAATAATAAATATTTTAGGCCTTTTGGACCATACAGTCTGTGTCACAACTACTCAGCCCTGTTGCTGTGGCCCAGAAGTAGCTGCAGACAATATGTAAACAAACGAGCATGGCTGTGTTCCAATAAAACTTTATTCTCAAAAGTAGGCAGGGGGCCTGATTTGGTCCACCGGCTGTAGTTGGCTGATCCCTGGTCGAGATTTTCATTTTTTTCTCTCTCTCTCTTTTTTTTTTTCATTCTTTTTTGAATCCTAAGAAGAGGAACAAAGTGTTAAAAAGGCAAGCTGTCGGTTTGTGTTGTTTCTTTTGGACTTGACTTTCTTCATTTTTAACATTTCAGAAAGTACACTTTGTCTTGTCTTTATAGGTGGTTATTTAAATTGAAAGCAGCTGTGGAAGGCAACAATCTTCTCTGAGTATTTGGTATGTCTGCTTGCCATGAAATAGTAATTTTTAATGCACTGTCTTTTTGTTTAGCTAGATACGGAGTTTATTGGTATATTACAGAATAATTCAGTACAAGTTTACACCGTATGGTGCCAAGCATGAATAATAAATGCTTCTTGCTGGAATGAGTGCATATACAGAAGCTGAAACTGTTTAGAAATAAATTTAGAAATCATTTAGAAGTGATCTGATGGCTTATGGATTCTCTATGGTGATTCTGTGTGGTCAGTCTGGATGGTAACATGGATACAGTTCCTTAATCTTTCATGTTTTTGTGAAACTTTCCCATAGCAGAGGGAAAGCAGAGAATACCTAGAAAGGTTTTAAGTAGAGGCACTCTACCAGTGAGAAACTCTCCGGGTTTGTCCTGTCATTGGAGACAGGTGACAACCCAAAAGACCGCGCTAAGATCACTCAGCCTCAGAGATGCCGGAAGGCCCATTTTGGCAACCTTCCCTGTCAGCCTCGGGTCCTAAGGATAGAGGAGGGTTAGCAACTAGTGAGCAGTCTTGCAGTTCATGGTAGCTAGGCACAACCATCTGACTCACCCTTCCCCAGCTCCCACTGAAATGCTCAATGGGAGTGCACAAAAATGAATGTCCCAGAAACTAGTTATGACAAAATGCCAAAGGGAAACAATTAGAACTGACGGCATGATTCCAGTGGCTTGATCTAAGTCTAAGGTGGCATGATCCCCACTATGTTTAAATATTTGTCTACACCCACAGAAACAATCCTAGGAAGAAATACACTGAAATGTCAACAGTGGCTATCTTTGTATAGTAGAATGACAGATGATTTTGCCTTTTTTTTTTTTTTTTTTTGGTCACATAGTTTAAAAAAGTTTCTCTAGAATAAACATCTGTTTACTTTTATAATTCAAAAGATGTTATTTTGAAAAGATGAAGAAGAGGTGTCTTAGTCTACCTTTGGTCTTGCTGAGAATGAGAGCATAGGCTCCCTTATGATGATCTGCTCATTGACCCTGAAGCAGGCACTCGAATGGTCACGTAAAGTTTTCCAGAGAAAGACATCCCTGCCATAGGCTAATGCTAGGGGTGCTCAGACATCTGCTGGGCAAGGGCTTTCTCCTCCTCAGCCAATCAGCACTAGTGATTAGGAATCTATTGTTTTGGGGTCACCTAATAGGATCATTTGTTTCTCTTTGGTTCTTCTTCAAAGGAAATGTACCCAATTCAGCTTGACTTGTTCTTCCCCTCCTCAGTGTACCAAAAACTACTACAATGCAAAGTGGGCAAATGACGTATTTTTATACATTTTTTAAAAGCAGATTTATAAAGAAATTAATTTCATTTGGAAGGCATCCCAGAGAAAGGACAATTTCTTAAACACGTGTATTTGAAAGCATAGCTCTTGTGTAGAAATTGTTGCTTCTTCATGAGGCTATGGGCAAGATTCAGGCGGCTTCCTTGTTTTATAGGGTTAGCCTCTATTGTTAGGGTGGAGAGTCTCTCTACTTGCAGGCATTAGCTCACTTTCCACACACATACACACACAAACACACACACACACACACACAGAGAGAGAGAGAGAGAGAGAGAGAGAGAGAGAGAGAGAGAGACCTTCTGCTTGGGAAGGGATTCTGGGTCACAGCCTGGATTGGTGACATTGGACAAATTACCAAGAGCCCTTCTGTGTCTTTCTGCATGAACTCAAACCCTATCCAGATCAAGGAGAGGCTATGGGGATCAAGAATGACCTATTCACTAAGGAACTCCAGTCATCCTGTCCATCCCATCTTAGCTCCCCCTGTCACACACTTCCAGGTGACCCCTTTGTTCCATCTGGTTTCTTCAGCCCATTTTCAAAGTGGTCTTCCTCTTGCTCTAATTTCCTAGAGTAGAGAACACTTGGCCTTGGAGAATGTTGATGTCTTAGCAGTGATCACTAAAGTTCTGCCAAGAGGATGGATCTTGTTGTGTTCGACTAGGTCTGCTTTTATTTATTGTTTTAATAATGCGGCTTTTGAAGAATGTCATAAAATAGAACTTAACCTTCTGTTTGTTATGTTCCAACACAATATTGGATTCTGTCCTTCTAAAATTTGAACAAACATGTTAAAACCCAGTTTTAATAGAATTTGCTTGGACTCCTTGATCCTGTTCTTGGTTGAAGAATCTGCTGTACCTTCTAGAAAGGGCATGATTTAATGAGAGAGTGGATATTAAGTGCTTAGCCTGGTATGTGGCCATAGGAAGCCCTCAGTAAGTGTGGTAATGTCTGGTCCTATACAACATAAATAAGGAGTTCTCTGATGTCACCTGTGCCCAACTTCTTTTCTCTTTAGGGGGCTCATTTTGGCCAGAAGAGGTCACCATTGAATGGGTTGGTCTCCCCTTCACTAACAATGGCAGCTCCAGGGGACCAAAGCCTTTTATTAAATGACAGGTACCTTTGGAACGCTTAACTAGATTCAGATATTTCGGGATATGCCTAAAAAGGCCAGTGAAACGAGGCTACAAAGGCAAAGGTGAAGGTAGCCTTGAGTTTGTCATGTGACCAGCGTGGTGACATTATTGCCAGTGCTGTGTGAATACCCAGAGAGTGCTATGCAGACGTTATATACACTCAGAGGACCTGTGGAAAGTAGCAAGGAGATGGAATATGGAACGGTTATAGGATTGCCAGATGCAGCTGGGTGAGACCAACTCTCCAGGAGGATGGGAAAACATTGCAGTGGCCCAGAGATGAGGGGAAAAAAAACAAAAACCAAACCAAACCAAAAGACAACCAGGAGCATAAAGAACGTGAATAGAAGAATGAGAAGTAAGACTGGAGATGTTGGCTGAGCCCAATCACAGAGGTTAAAGGTTTTAAGAGACTGAACCTTATCTCAAATTAATGGCTAACATCTAGTGAACATTTCCTCCATACCAGGGGGTCTTAGTTTATTGGGAATGCCATAATAAAATTCCATAGACTGGGTGCCTTATAAATAACAGAAATCTATGTCTCTCTGTTCTGGAGGCTGGAAGTCTGTGGTCAAGGTGCCAGTGCGGTCAGGTGAAGAGCCTCTTCCAGGTCACAGATTTCTAGTCATATGCTCACATGACAAGAGGGGTCAAGGGAGCTTTCAGGCCACTTTTTATAAGGACATCATTCCCGTTCATGAGGGTTCTACTGCCAAGACCTAACCAGCCCCCAAGGCCCCACCTTGCAGTAGTGTCGCATTGGATACTAGATTTTCAATATAGGAATTTTGGAGGGGATACAAAACCTTCAAACCATAGCATGCAGTATGGGGTCTAAGCACCTTACAGGTGAACTCATTAAATCCTTGAAACAACCCTATGAGCTGGGTACCACGACGATCACACTGTACACATGGGGAAAATATGTAAGTATGGCAGGTCAGGTTCCCCGGCAAGCAGACTCTGAGCTGAGAGTAGTATATAGGAAGGTTTTGCTTTGTTTTGTTCTGTTTTGGGGTTTTGGGGTTTTTTTAGAGAAGATTTTTTTAGATTGCTTCTGGGGAAGGGATGGGAAGGAAAGGGAAGAGCAGAATTTGGCCACAGAAGCTGGACTGCAATGTAGTCTCAGCAAAGGTTCCTGTCCTACCCCGTGGAGTGCTCTGAGGTGGAGTTCCCTTCAGACATATTCCAAGTTGGAATGAGGGTCCTGGCTTTGATTCCCTTGTGTCAACCAGTCATTGATGTGAGTTCCCAGGAAGGAGGTGTGACCTCAGGTGTGGTGGCTCTCTTAAGGCAGGGGCAGTTTCTGGAGAGATTGCTTGGGGGGACTGTAGGCCAGCAGAGTCTGGCCGGTGTAGCACAGATCCTACCATCTTGAGTTAAGAAGCTTGCTCAGGGTCACCCCACTCATCAGTGGAAGAAGCAGGACTTGAAACCAAAGCAGCCTGGCCTCAGAGGCTGGCCGTTTCACCATTGCACTATACTGCAGTGTATACAGTGGGGCTCGATGGAGATTTCTAAGCAGAGGTACATTGCAGCTCAAGCCTTACTTTGGCAGTGAAAGTCTTGATGGTGACATGTGGAGTAGATAGAGCAATTTGGAGGTGAGGGTTTTTTCCCCCCACAATAAAAGGAATACTAACATAGAGTGCAAAATTCTGGAAGTATGAAGGAGTACACAGTGAAAATCTCCTCCTCACCCCTGTCCTCTTGCTCCCTGGCCACAGCCATCCTTACCAGTTCTTTCTTTCTTTTTTTTTTTCGTCCTTACCAGTTTCTTACATCTTCTCCCAGACACAGCGTATGCATACTTCGGTATAGATAGAGATGGATACCATATTTTTATGCTCTTGTATTACATGATGCACACTATTCTGTGCTTTAGTTTTATATTAAGAACATAACTTTGATATCACTGTAGTTCCAATCATCTGCTGCTGCCTTTTTCTTTTAGATGGCAGAGGTTTCCATTGTGTGGATTACTATAATTTATTGAACCAACCTCTTTTGATTGGCATTTTTAGATTGCTTTCAATTTTCTCTCCCCGCCCCCCAGTTTTACTGAGCTATAATTGGCATCTGACATTATGTAAGTTTAAGGTGTGCAGTGTGTTGATTTGACACCTTTATATGTTGCAAAGCGATTACCACCTGAGCGTTAGATAACCCTTCCATCCTGTCACCTAACTACCCCTTCTCTTTTGTGGTGAGGTCATTTAAGATCTACCCTCTTAGCAACTTTCAAGCATCTAACACAGTATCATTAACTAAAATTACCGTCTTTACATTAGATTTCTATAACTTGTCATCTAAAACTGGAAGCTTATAACTTTTGACAACACCTCCCCATTTCCCCCAACCTCCCAGCCCCTGGTAATCACTATTCTATTCTGTTTCTCAGTTTAGCTTTTTAATATTCTGCATATAAGTTAAATCATACAGTACATGTCTTTCTTTGACTTATTTCACTCAGAATAATGTTTTCAAGGTCAATCCATATTGTCATAAATTTCTGGATTTACTTTCTCACAGCAGGAATAATAATCCATTGTATATATGTCACATCTTCTTTATCTATTCATCCTTGTAAGGACACTGAGGTAGTTTTCATATCTTGACTATTTGACTAATGGTGCAGTAAACATGTGAGTGAAGATACCTCTTCAATATTCTTTTTTTATTTCTTTTCTATCTATACACAGAAGGGGAATTGCTGGGCCATATGGTGGTTCTATTTTTTAATTTTTTGAGTAATCTCTATACTGTTTTCCTGGTTGTTGTACAGATTTATATTCCCACTATAAGTGCACAAGGGTTCTCTTCTCTCCACATCCTCCTCAACATTTGTTATCTCTTGTCTTTTTGATAACTATTCTAACAGGTGTGAGGGGATATCTCATTGTGGTTTTGATCTGCATTTCCCTGATGAATAGTGATGATGAGCACCTTTTCATATACCTGTTGGACATTATGTATCTTCTTTGGAAAAATTTTCAGGTCCTCTGTCCATTTTTAAATCAAATTGTTTATCTTTTTGCTGTTGAGTTGTAGGAGTTCTTTATATAGTTTGGTTATTAACCCCTTATTGGATAAATTGCAAATATTTCTTCCTATTTCATAGGTTTGGATTTGCTTTTTTTTAATTTATAAAAGTTTTAATTGAAATATGGTTTACATATAATATTTTCTTTTTTTTCTAAAGATTTTATTTATTTATTCATGAAAGACACACGGAGAGGCAGAGACATAGGCAGAGGGAGAAGCAGGCTCCCTTTGGGGAGCCTGATGTGGGACTCAATCCTAGGACCAGAGGATCACAACCTGACCTGAAGGCAGACACACAACCTCTGAGCAAACCAGGTTCCCTGGAAGTTTGTAACTCTTAATCCTCTGCCCATTTTGCCCATACCCCCACCACCTCCCCTTTGGCAACCACCATTTCTCTATATTTATTCAAATCTTCTGCCCATTTTTAAGTTGGATTTATTTTTTTTTTGGTATTGAGTTGTAATAAGTTCTTTATATATTTTGGATATTAATCCCTTACCAGATAATATCATTTGCAAATATTTTCATCTATTTGGTATGGTAGATCACCTTTTTATCTTGTTCATGCTTTCCTTCACTGTGTAAAAGCTTTTTAGTTTGTTGTGATCACAATTGTTTTTCTGCTTTTATTTCTCTTGCCTGAGGAGACAGGTCCAGGAAAATATTGCCAAGGTACAAGAGATTACTGCCTATGCATTTTAAAAAAAAGTTTTAAGGTTTCAGGTCTCACATTTAGGTCTTTAATTCATTTAGAGTTTTTCTTATGCACATAACTATCCAGTTTTTCTAGCACTATTTAATAAACAGACTGCTTTTTACCCAATTGTATATTCTTGTTTCTTTTGTCATAAATTAATAGACCATTATATGTGTGGGTTTATTTCTGGGCTCTCAATTCTGTTCTATTGATCTACTTGTCTATTTTTTGTGCCAGTACCATACTGTTTTGATTACTATGGCTTTGTAGTATATCTGAAAATCTGGTATTGTGAAACCTCCAGGTTTGTTCTTAAGATTCCTTTGCCTAGTTGCCTAGTTGTCTTCTCTGGAGTTCCCTACAAATTTTAGGATTTTTTTGTTCTACTTTTGTGAAAAAAACTATTTGTATCTTTTCTTTTTAATTTTTATTTATTTATTTATGATAGTCACACAGAGAGAGAGAGAGAGAGAGAGAGGCAGAGACACAGGCAGAGGGAGAAGCAGGCTCCATGCACCGGGAGCCCGACGTGGGATTCGATCCCGGGTCTCCAGGATCGCACCCTGGGCCAAAGGCAGGCGCCAAACCGCTGCGCCACCCAGGGATCCCTATTTGTATCTTTTTAAAGGTTTATTTGAGAGGGAGGGAGAGAGACAGAGAGAAAGCCAGCCAGCCAGTGGGAGGGGCAAAGGGAGAGGAAGAGAGTCTCAAGTAAACTCTCTGCTGAGATCAGCCCTGAGATCATGACCTGAGCAGAAATCAACAGTCAGATGCCCAACTGACTGAGCCACCTAACTGCCCCGACACTATTTGTATTTTGATAGGGATTGCATTGAACCCGTAGATTGCTTTGGGTAGTATGGGCATTTTAATAATAATCTTCCAATCCATGAGTATGGTATCTCTATTTATTTGTGTCACTTTTGATTTCTTTTATCAGTGTCCTAGTTTTCAGAATAAAGGGCCCTTCATGTAATTGTCTAAATTTATTTCTAGGTATTTTATTTTCTTTGGTGCAGTTGTAAATGAGATTGTTTTATTTCCCTTTCTATTTCATTATTACTGTACCAGAAACAGCAAATTTTGTGTATTGATTTTGTATTCTGCAACTTTATAGATTTTTATAAGATCTAATCATTTTTTTGGTGGAATTTTAAGGTTTTCTATGTATAGTATCATATCATCTGAAAATAGGGATAAACACTTCTTCCTTACCAATTTGGATACTTTTAGTTTTTCTTGTCTGACATCTATGGTTAGGATTTCTAGTACTTTGTTGAATCAAAGTTCCGTACTATGTTCAGAGTGGACATCCTGGTCTTGTTCATGATCTTAAGGGAAAGCTTTCAACTCTTTGAGGAACCTCCACACAGTTTTCCAGAGTGGCTGCACCAGTTCACATTCCCACCAACAGTATAAGAGGGTTCCCTTTTCTCCGCATCCTCTCCAACGTTTGTGGTTTCCTGCCTTGTTAATTTTCCCCATTCTCACTGGTGTGAGGTGGGATCTCATTGTGGTTTTGATTTGTATTTCCCTGATGGCAAGTGATGCAGAGCATTTTCTCATGTGCATGTTGGCCATGTCTATGTCTTCGTCTGTGAGATTTCTGTTCATGTCTTTTGCCCATTTCATGATTGGATTGTTTGTTTCTTTGGTGTTGAGTTTAATAAGTTCTTTATAGATCTTGGAAACTAGCCCTTTATCTGATACGTCATTTGCAAATATCTTCTCCCATTCTGTAGGTTGTCTTTTAGTTTTGTTGACTGTATCCTTTGCTGTACAAAAGCTTCTTATCTTGATGAAGTCCCAATAGTTCATTTTTGCTTTTGTTTCTTTTGCCTTCGTGGATGTATCTTGCAAGAAGTTACTGTGGCCGAGTTCAAAAAGGGTGTTGCCTGTGTTCTTCTCTAGGATTTTGATGGAATCTTGTCTCACATTTAGATCTTTCATCCATTTTGAGTTTATCTTTGTGTATGGTGAAAGAGAGTGGTCTAGTTTCATTCTTCTGCATGTGGATGTCCAATTTTCCCAGCACCATTTATTGAAGAGACTGTCTTTCTTCGAGTGGATAGTCTTTCCTCCTTTATCGAATATTAGTTGACCATAAAGTTGAGGGTCCACTTCTGGATTCTCTATTGTGTTTCATTGATCTATGTGTCTGTTTTTGTGCCAATACCACACTGTCTTGATGACCACAGCTTTGTAGTACAACCTGAAATCTGGCATTGTGATGCCCCCAGATACGGTTTTCTTTTTTAAAATTCCCCTGGCTATTCGGGGTCTTTTCTGATTCCACACAAATCTTAGAATAATTTGTTCTAACTCTCTGCAGAAAGTCCATGGTATTTTGATAGGGATTGCATTAAACGTGTAAATTGCCCTGGGTAACTACGACCCAGCAATTGCACTATTGGAGATATACCCCAAAGATACAGATGCAATGAAACGCCGGGACACCTGCACCCCGATGTTTATAGCAGCAATGGCCACAATAGCCAAATTGTGGGAGGAGCCTCAGTGTCCATCGAAAGATGAATGGATAAAGAAGATGTGGTTTATGTATACAATGGAATATTACTCAGCCATTAGAAATGACAAATACCCACCATTTGCTTCAACGTGGATGGAACTGGAGGGTATTATGCTGAGTGAAGTAAGTCAGTCGGAGGAGGACAAACATTATATGGTCTCATTCATTTGGGGAATTTAAATAATAGTGAAAGGGAATATAAGGGAAGGGAGAAGAAATGTGTGGGAAATATCAGAAAGGGAGTCAGAACATAAAGACTCTTAACTCTGGGAAACGAACTAGGGGTGGTGGAAGGGGAGGAGGGTGGGGGGTGGGAGTGAATGGGTGATGGGCACTGAGGGGGGCACTTGACAGGATGAGCACTGGGTGTTATTCTGTATGTTGGTAAGTTGAACACCAATAAAAACTAAATTTATTTTTAAAATAAATAAATAAATAAATAATAATAATAAATAATCCATGAAAAAAAAGGAAAAGCTTTCAGCATTCAGTTTGATGTTAATTGTGTGTTTGTCACACATAGCCTTTATTGTGTTGAGGTATGTTTCTTCTATACCTATTTTCTTGAGAGTTTTGGTGATGAGGGGATACTGAATTTTGTCAAATGCTTTTTCTGCATGTATTGAAATGATCATATGGTTTTTATCCTACACTTTGCTAATGTGATCTATCAAATTGGTTGATTTGGATTTATTGAACCATTCTTACATGCCTGCACATAAATCTCACCTGATGATCTTGAATGATCTTTTAAAAATATTGTTGAATGTGGTTTGTTAATATGTTGTTGAGGATTTTTGCATCTACATTCATCAGGGATATTGGTCTAATTATTATTTTTGGAGTGTCTTTGTCATGTTTTGATATCAGGATAATGCTGGCCTCGTGGAATGTATTTGGAAGGTTTTCTGTTTTTTCTTTTTGAAACAGTTTGAGAAGGAGAGGTATTAACTACCCTTTAAATGTTGGTAGAGGGGGATCTCTGGGTGGCTCAGTGGTTTGGCTCCTGCCTTTGGCCTGGGGCGCGATCCTGGAGTCCTGGGATCGAGTCCCACGTCGGGCTCCCGGCATGGAGCCTGCTTCTCCCTCCTCCTGTGTCTCTGCCTCTTTCTCTCTCTCTCTCTGTCTATCATAAATAAAAATAAATAAATAAAACTTAAAAAAAAGACAAATAAATGTTGGTAGAATTGACATGTGAAACCATTTGGCCTGGAATTTGATGGGAGTTTTTTGACAACTTATTGAATTTTGTTACTAGTAATTAGTCTGTTCAGATTTTCTATTTTTTTTCCTGATTCAGCCTTGGAAGATTTTTGTTTCTATGAATTTATCCATTTATTCTAGGTTGTCCAGTTGGTTGGCATATAATTTTTATTCTAATCTCTTAGAACCTTTGTATTTCTATGATATCAATTTTAATTCCTCTTTCATCTAAAAGATGATTTTGAGTCCATTCTTTTTTTTTTTTTCGTAATTAGTCTGGCTACAGGTTTATCAAGTTTATCTCTGCACAGAACCAGATCTTAGTCTCACTGGTCTTTTCTATTGGGCTTTTTAAAGTCTCCTCCATTTATTTCTACTCTAATCTTTGTTATTTTCTCCCTTCTAACTTTGGCTCTGTTCTTTTTTCCCCTAGTTCCTTTAGGTGTAACGTTAGATTTTTATAGATTTCTCTTGTTTCTTGAGGTAGTCCTGTATCATTATAATATTCCTTAAAACTGCTTTTGCTGCATCTCAAAGGTTTTGGGTCATTGGTTTTCATTTTGTCTCCAGGAATTTCTTGATTTAATCTTGAATTATTTTATTGACCCAATCATTTAGTAATGTTGTTTTAGCCTCCATGTGTTCATGCTTCTTCCAGTTTTTTTTCTTATATAATTTCTAGTTTTATACCATTGTGGTCAGAAAAGATATTTGATATGATTTCAATCCTCTTAAATTTTTATGAGAGTTGTTTTGTGGCCTAACGTGTGATCTATCCTGGAGAATCTTCCATATGTATTTGAAAGAGTTGTGTTTTTGCTGTATGGGGGTGGAACATTCTGTATACATCTGTAAGTCCATCTGGTCTAAAGTGTCATTCAAAGCCCAATTACTTACTGATGAAGTGTCTTATTACTGTCATTACTGCATTACTGGCAATTTCTCCCTTCATGTCTGTTAATATTTACTTTATATATGTAGGTGCTCCTATGTTGGGTCCTTAGATATTTGCAATGGTTATATTTTCTTGTTGGACTGATCCCTTTATCATTATGTAATGACCTTTTCTGTCTTTTTTTCCATTTTTGTCTTAAAGTCTATTTTTTCTGATATAAATATTGGTATCTGTTTTTTTTCATTGCTTCCATTTATATGAAATACTTTTTTTTCATCCCTTCACTTTAAGTCTGTATGTGTCTTTAGGTGGGGAGTGAGTTTCACATAGGCAGCATATAGATGGGTCTTGTTTTTCTTTTAACCATTTGGTCACATATGTCTTGATTGGAACATTTAGTCTGTTTATATTTAAAGTAATTATTGATAAGCATACACTTGTTGCCATTTTGTTACTGTTTTCTGGTTTTATAATTCTTTTTCTTTCTCTTTTGCTTTCCTGACTTGTGGGTGGATAGTTTTCTTTAGAGTTACGGTTGGATTCCTTTTTCTATATATATTTTTGTGTCTATTACAGGTTTTTGGTTTGTGGTTACCATGCAGTTCATATATAACATCCTATGTGTATAGCAGTCTATATTAAGTTGCTGGTCACTTAATTTTGAACCCATTCCAAAAGCTTTCAAATTTTACTACCATCTCCACATTTTACGCTTTATATGTTTTTACTTTGTGTATCCCTTGACTAACTTTTTTAGATATAATTTCACTAGTCCTGTGTGTTCACCTCCATATTGCCTTTTTAAGTAATTTATTATTTTTACTATGTATTTGCTTTTACTTGTGAAATTTTTTCCTTTCATAATTTTCTTTTAGTTTTCCCCCTCCCCTCAATTAAATAAACTTATCAGTCAGAGTATTCTTTGCTGTAGCTATTTGGCTTTCACCACTTTGAATATGTTGTGCCACACATGCCTGGCCTGCAAAATGACTGCCGGTAAGTCACATGATAGTCTCCTATCACTTTTAAGTTTCTCTCTTTATATGTAATCTTTGTCATTGGAATTATGTGTCTTGCTGTGGACCTCACTGAATTCATCTTGTTAGGGGTGGTCTGTGTTTCCTGGACTTAGACTTCTGTTTCCTTCCCCAGATTATAGAAGTTTGTAGTTACTATTTCTTCAAGTAGGTTTTCTATTCCTTTGTCTTATTTTTCTCTTCCTGGGACCCCTAGAATGAGAATGTTATGCTTGATGATGATATCACGGGAATCTCTTTATTCTCATTTTTAATATTCTCTTAAGCTTTTAATTCCACTTAACAAACAATGTTATATTAGTTTCAGGTATACAGAGAGTGCTTCAACAATTGTGTACATCACCACGTGCTTCTCACAAGTATACTCTTTAATTCACTTTATCTGTTTAACACTCCCCTACCTCCCTTCTGGTAACCATCAGCTTGTTCTCTATAGTTAAGAGTCTTTTTTTTAAATTCCACAAGTGAAGTAATATGAAATTTGTCCTTCTCCAGTTATTTTGCTTAGCAAAATTCTCTCTAGTTCCTTCTGTGTTGCTGCAAATGGCAAGAGTTCATTCCTTTTTATGGCTGAATAATATTCAATTCTAATATTCATATATATGAATATTCATATATATCCACACCTATATTAACATATATGAATATTCATATGTACATGACCTATTTATCCATTTATATTCCTATATATAAAAATATATATTCCTATATGTGAATATTCATATATAGACGACATCTTCTTTATCCATTCATCAATCAGTGGACACTTGGGCTGCTTCTGTATCTTGGATATTATAAATACTGCTATAAACATAGGGGTGCATATATTTGCTCGAATTAGTGTTCTTGTATTCTTTGGGTATAAGTAGTGTGATTGCTGGATCATAAGGTAGTTCTATTTTTAACATTTTGAGGAACCTCTGACTGTTTTCCACAGTGGCAACACCAGTTTGCATTCCTACCAACAGTGCAAGAAGGTTCCTTTATCTCCACATCCTTGCCAACACCTGTTGTTTCTTGTGTTGATTTTAGCCATTCTGACAACTGTGAGGTGATATCTCATTGTACTTTTGATTTGTACTTCCCAGGTGTTGAGTAATGTTGAGCATGTTTTCATGTGTCTGTTGGCCATCTGGATGTCGTCTTTGGAGAAATGTCTGCTCAAGTCCGCAGGCCGTTTTTTAACTGGTTTATTTGTTTTTGAGGTGTTGAGTTGTAGCAGTTCTTTATCTATTTTGGATATTAACCCTTTACTGGATATGTCATTTGCAAATATCTTCTTCCATTCCATAGCTTTTTAGTTTTGTTGTTTCCTTTACTGTGCAGAAACTTCTTTTTTTAAAAAATATTTTATTTATTTATGAGACAGAGTGAGAGGCAGAGACATAGGCAGAGGGAAAAGCAGGCTCCCTATGGGGAGCCTGATGTGGGACTTGATCCCAGGACCCAGGGATTACAACCTGGGCCAAAGGCAGACACTCAACCACTGAGCCACCCAGGTGCCCCAGAAGCTTCTTGTTTTGATATAGTCACCCTAGTTTTTTTTTTTTTTTTTTTTTTTTTTGCTTTTGCTTTCCTTGCCTCAGGAGACCTATCTAGAAAAAAGTTGCTATGGCCAATACCAGAGGAGTTAACTGCCCATGTTCTCTCCTAGGCTTTTTATGGTTTCAGGTCTCATATTTGGATCTTTAATTCATTTTTAATTTATTTTTGAGTATGGTGTAAGAAACCGGTCCAGTTCATTGTTTTGCATGTTGTTGTCTAGTTTTCCGAACACCATTTGTTGAAAAGACGGTATTTTTTCCCACTGGATATTCTTTCCTGCTTTGTCAAAAATTAATTGACCGTGTAATTGTGGGTTTATTTCTGGGTTTTCTGTTCCATTGATCTATGTGTCTGTTTTTGTACCTATAACATACTGTTTTGATTACTGTAGCTTTGTAATAGAACTAGAAGTCGGGAATTATGATGACTCCAGCTTTGCTTTTCTTTTTCAAGATTGCTTTGGCTATTTCAGGTGTCTTAGGTGGTTCCATACACATGTTAAGATTGTTTTAGTCTGTGAAAAAATACTGTTGGCATTTCCACAGGGATTGCATTAAATGTGTAGATTGCTTTGGGTAAAGCCATTGTAACAATATTTGTTCTTCTAACACATGAGAATGGGATGTCTTTCCATTTCTTTGTGTTATCTTCAGTTTCTTTCATGAGTGTTTTACAGTTGTCAGAGTACAGGTCTTTTACCTCTTTGGTTAGGTTTTATTCCTAGGCATCTTACTGTTTTTGGTACTTTTGAAAATGGCATTGATTCCTTGACTTCTCTTTCTGCTGCTTCATTACTGGTGTTTAGAAATGCAACAGATTTCTGTACATTGATTTTGTATCCTGTGACTTCCCTGAATTTTGTGTATCAGTTCTAGCAGTTTTTTGGTGGAGTCTTTTGGGTTTTCTATATATAGCATCTTTTCTTCTGCAAAGAGTGAAAGTTTTACTCCTTCTTTGGTGATTTGGATGTCTTTTATTCTGTTGTCTGATTGCTGTGGCTAGGACTTCCAGCACTATGTTGAATAAAAGTGGTGAGTGTGGACATCCCTTTCTTGTTCCTGACGTTAGGGGAAAAGCTCTTTTTCCCTATTGAGGATGGTGTTAGTTGTGGGTTTTCATATATGGCCTTTATGGTCTTGAGGTATGTTCCCTCTAAGTCTTCTTGGTTGAGGGTTTTTATCATGAATGGATGTTGTACTTTGTCAAATGCTTTTCTGTATTTGTTGAAGTGATGTGATTTCTCTTACTGATGTTATGTATCATGTTGATTGATCTGCAAATATGGAGCCATGCTTGCAATCCAGGAATGAATCCCACTTTATTTTTTTTTAATGTATTGTGTTTGGTTTGGTAGTATTTTGTTGAGGATTTTTTAAAAAAGATTTATTTATTTGGGGAGGGCAATGGGTGAGGGAGACAGAATCTCAAGGAGTCTGATGCAGGGCTTGATATCATAACCCTGAGAGGATGACCTGAGTTGAAATTAAGAGTTGGGTGCTTAACCAACTGGGCCGCCCAGGCCCTCCTTATTGAGGATTTTTGTATCTATGTTCATCAGAGATACTACCTTATAGTTCTCTTTTTTTAGTGGAGTTATTATCTGGTTTTGGTATTAGAATAATGCTATCCTCATAGAATGAATTTGAAGTTTTCCTTCCTTATCTTTTTTTTTTTTGGGGGGGGGGAATAATTTGAGAAGAATAAGTATTAACTCTTCTTTAAATGTTTGGTGGAATTCGCCTATAAAGCCATCTGGTCCTAGACTTTTGTTTGGGAATTTTTTGATTACCGATTGAGTTTCTCAGTCTATTTCTTCCTGTTGCAGTTTTGGTAGTTTATGTTTCTACGAATTTATCTATTTTAGGTTGTCCAATTTGTTGGCATTTTTGAAATAATGTCCTCTTATAATTGTATTTCTGTGGTGTTTTTATTCTTTAATTTGTGATTTATTGAGTCCTTCCTTTCTCTTTTTTTCATGATAAGTCTGGCTAGGAATTTATCAATTTAATTGATTTTTTTTTTCTTCAAAGAATTAGCTCGTGGTTTCATTGATCTGTTCAATTATTTTCATAGTCTCTGTATCATTTATCTCTGCTCTAATCTTTATTATTTCCTCTCTTCTGTTCATTTTAGGTTTGGGTTTGTTCTTTTCCTAGGTATTTTAGGTGTAAGATTAGGTTGTTTGAGATTTTTCTTGCTTCTTGAGGTAGGCCTGTATTGCTATAAACTCCCTCTTTGCACCACTTTTGCTGCATCCCAAAGGTTTTAAACAATTTTGTTTTCATTTCTTCCATTATTTCCTGGTACCCATTGTTAGTGGCATGTATTTGTGTTCTTTCCAGATTTTTTCATGTTAATGACTTCTAGTTTCATAGTATTGTGGTCAGAAGAGATGCATGGTATGACTTCAGTCTTCTAGAATTTGTTGAGGGTTCTTTTGTGGGTCAGTATGTGATCTATTCTGGATAATGTTCCATGTGCACTTTAAAAGAATGTGTATTCTGTTTTAAGATGGAATATTCTTTTAAGTGCATTTGGCCCAGTGTGTCATTCAAAGCCATTGTTTTCTTGTTGATTTACTGTTTAGATTATTTGTCTTTTGATTTAAGTGTGGTGTTAAAAGTCCCCTACTTATTGTTTTATTATCAGTTCTTTTGTTTGTTATTAACTGTTTTTATGTATTTAAGTGCTCTTACATTGGGTATACAAAAGTTTTTAAAGATTTTATTTATTTATTCATAAGAGACACAGAGAGAAAGAGAGAGAACAAGAGGCAGAGACACAGGCAGAGTGAGAAGCATGCTCCCTGCAAGGACCCTGATGCAGGACTCAATTCCTGATCCCAGGGTCATGCCCTGAGCCGAAGGCAGGCTCTTAACTGCTGAGCCACCCAGGTGTCTTGGGTACACAAATATTTACAATTATTATTTCTTCTTGTTGGATGGTCCTCTTTATTATTATATAATGTCCTTCTTTGTTTCTTGTCACAGTCTTTGTTTTAAAGTCTATTTTGTCTGATAAAAGTATTGCTAGTCATGCTTTCTTTTGACATCTATTTGCATGATAAATATTTCTCCATCCCTTCCCTTTTAATCTGTGGGTGGCTTTAGATCTCAAATGAGTCCCTTGTAGTCATCTCTATGGGTCTTTTATTTTTTATTTATTCTTTCACCCTATGTCTTTTGATTGAAGTATTTGGTCATTTTACATTCAAAGTAATTATTGATATGTATTTATGGCCACCTTATTTTTTTTGTGGTTGTTTCTGAAGATTTTCTCTCATCCTTGTTTTCATTAGTGATGTAGTTGGATTTTTTCTTTATTCTTTGCATATTTATTAGTGTTTTTTAAAAGATTTATTTATTTATTTTAGAGAGAGAGGGCAAGCAGGGGTTGGGGCAGAGGGAGAGAGAGAATCTCAAGCAGACTGCCTGCTGAGCATAGAGCCTGTTGTGGGACTTGATCTCACAGCCCTGAGATCTTGACCTGAGCTAAAATTAAGAGTTGGATGCTCAACTGACTGAGCCACCTAGACTCCCTTTATTAGTGGTTTTTGGTTTGTGGTTGCTATTAGGCTTTTATATAACCTCTTCAGTATAGAGCAGTTTATATTAAGGTGATGATTGTTAAAGTTTGAACCCATCCTCCTATTTTATATCCTTTTATTTTGTGAGTTTCTTGATTTTTTTTTTTTGCAGAAATATTTTTTTCCTGCTTTTGCGTTTCTTACCTTCATACTCTCACTTTTGATTTTTGTTTTCACTAAAGAGTCCCCTTTAATATTTCTTGCAGGACTGGCTTAGTGGTCATAAATTCCTTTAGTTTTTATTTGTCTGGGAAGGATGTTATCTCTCCTTCTATTCTGTGTAATATCCTTGCTGGGTGGGGTTTTCTTAACAGCAGATTTTTCACATTCAGCACTTTAAATATACCATGCCACTCTCTTCTGCTTTGAAAGTTTCTGCTGCAAAATCCCCTGCTAGCCTTATGGGGTTTCCCATGTATGTTACTGTTTTTCTTTTGCTGCTTTTACTATTTTTTATCACTATATTTTGTCATACTAATTACAATAAATTTTGGTGTAGATCTGCTTTTGTTGGCGGTTGTCTGTGCCTCCTAGATCTGGATATCTGCTTCCTTCTCCAGATAAGGGAAATTTTCAGCTATTATTTCTTCAAATAAATCCTCTGACTCCTTTTCTCTCTCTTATTCTTTGGGGACTCCTGTATCGTCAATGTTAATACATTTGATGGAGTCAGTCACTGAGTTCTGAGTATTTTCATTTTGTATAATTCTTTTTTCACTCATTTGTTCAGCTTGGTTTTCTTTCCATTACTCTGTTTTCTAGGTCATTAATTTATTCCTGTTTCTTCCAGCCAGCTGTTCATTCCATCAAGTGTGTTTTTCATTTTGTTTATTAACCTTTATTTCTGCTACATTATTCCTTATCTCTCTGTTGAGGGTTTCAGTGATGCCTTCCATTCTTTTCTCAAGCCCATTGAGTATCTTTGGGCTTTAAATTCTCTATTAAATTCTCTCTCAGGTATATTATTCTATCTCTTTCATGTAGGTCTCTTGCTGTGGTCTTTTCCTGTTCTTTAATTTGGGACAAATTCCTCTGTCTTCTCATTTTGTCTAAGTCTCTCTGCCTGCTTCTTTGTTAGGAAAGTCAGCTACATTTCCTGTTCTTGAGGGTAATGGCTTTATGAAGAGGAAATCCTGTAGTACCCTGTTGTGTAGCAGGCCTGGCACTTCACAGAATGTCTCCAGTGTGTGCTGCATGCACTCTGCTGTTTAGTCCTTGCCTGTTTATTTTTCAGGCCAGTCATCTGCAGAGGTAAGGCTTTGCTAATTATGGGCAGTGTTTGGTTCCTGGGTACGGATACATGGTGTCAGTAAGGGTTTGGGCTGATCTTCTATGGGATAGGGCCTGCTATGCTGGACTAAAGCAATCATGACTGGGAAGAGCACTTCCATTGGAGTCTGTGTGTATGTGTGTGTCTGTGTTTGTGTGTGTGTGTGTGTGGGGGGGCTTGATGTAAGCAAATTACGTAGCCAGTGTTTTTGCTCTGCACTAATTCTTGTAGGTGCTCCTTTGATTATGCTGAGTGGTGAGGGAGGGAAATGGTACCTTGTTCCTGAAGGGGTCTCTCCATGAACACTGCCTTTTGGGGATGTACTCTGAGATAACCAAATAACCTCCCTACTGTATTCCCCATGTATTTTAAAGATCACTATTTCCATGCTGTAAGTTAAAGGCCCTTTGCCCTGCCTTCTCTCTAAGAGCAGCCTCAATGCACTCTGGGCTCTGTCCAATTGAAGCCCATTGACCTTTAAAACTTCAGACTTTAAGTCCCACTGGTTGCCAGAAGTCATGAAATTTGGTATCTCTCACTTTCTAAGCCACTTGTTATAGGGATTAATTTTCCTCTATGCACCCTTGTCTTTCATCCTTCTCCATGACTATAGTGACAATGATCTGTTTCTCTCCCAAATATGTCTCTATACTTTCTACCTTTTTTGGCATGGCATCTTCTCTACCTTTAGCTGTGAAGTTTGTTCTGCTAGTCTCCAAGTTGATTTCTGGGGTGTATAGGATGATTTGATAGTTTTCTAGATGTATTCTTGGGATGAGGTGAGCTTAGGTCCTCACCCTGCTACCACTTCCCTTCTTATTTAACATACTTTTGTCTTTTGTCTGCTCAGCTTTGTTACTTTCAATTACTGTGCCTTCCAGAAAGTTGATTCATTCTTCTGCATCCTCTTTTTTAAAAATATATTTTATTTAAATTCAATTTGCCAACATAAAACACCCAGTGCTCATCTCATCACGTGCCCTCCATAGTGCCCGTCAGCCAGTTACCACATTCCCCCACCTGCCTCCCCTTCTGCAACCCTTTGTTTCCCAGAGTTAGGAATCCCTCATGGTTTATCTTCCTAATTTTTCCCATTCAGTTTCCCTCCTCTCCCTTAGAGTCCCTTTCACTATTTCTTATATTCCACATGAGTGAAGCCATACGATTGTCTTTCTCTGATTGACTTACTTCAGTCAGCATAATATCTTCCAGTTCCATTCACATTGAAGCAAATGGTTAAGTATTCATCCTTCCTGTGCATCCTCTGTTCTGTTGATTTCCCCCTAGTATACTTTTCATTTAGTGTATTCTTTGTCTGTTTTATACTTTTCGCCTCTATTGAAGTTCTCATTGAGTTCATCTACTCTTTCCTCAAATCCAGGGAATATCTTTATGACCATCACTTTGAACTCTTTATCAACCATACTGCTTATCTGTTTCATTGAGCTCTTTTGCTGGGACTTTGTCTTTTTTTTTTTTTTCATTTGAGATCTATACCTTTCTTCATTTCATCAAATCTCTGTGCTTGTTTCTATGAATTAGGTAGGCTGACTGAGTTTTGAAAGGATAGCTTTTTGTATATAGGATCCTCTAGTGCCCTGCGGTTCAGTTTCCTCTGGTCATGAGTGCTCCAGGGATGTCCCCTGTATGTGGCTGAACCATAATTGATGTGAGCATGCTTGATGGTGGAGCTGGCCTTCAGCTCAGCTGGCTGAAATGACCCACTGTAAATGCCACGGGCACACTTTTGTACAATTCTTGCTCTTTTGTGCAATTTAGAGGCTAGGCTGGCTGGTGGGTGGGATTGGCACTTAACCTGGGTGTCTACACTTAATACTAGGACAGATGTGAGTGTACCGATGAGTAGGGTTTGCTCCCTGCACAGCCAGTGAGAGGCTTGGCTGTGGGAGCTGTGGGTATGAGTGTGTAGGTTAGCTACCCCCACCCCAGGGCAGGAGTCACTTTGGAGAGGTACCACTCCTATCCTGGGCTGCCTGCTGGGTGTGGTGGGGCAGAAGCCACATTGGAGGACTGCCTGCTGGAGTGGGGTTTGCAGCTATCATGGTAGATGTGACAGCCAGTGTTAACACTCTCCAAGTATCAGGCTGTCTAGGATGGGGGAAGGTAGGAAAAATGGTACCTGTCAGCACTTTTGTTCCTGGAGAAATCTGCAGATGGCTGCACTTCTGGCACTCATCCTAAAATTAGTCAACAATTCTCTTTCACATCTATCAGGTGCTTTTCAAACTGTGTTTGGGCAGAGTTAGTTGAAATGTGGGCTGTTAAAGGGTGGGAACTCAGTTTCCTATCACCCTTAGGCTCTCCTGGTGTTAAGAACCACTACTTTCAAAGCCAGACATTATAGGGACTTGTTTTCTCTGTGTGGGTCCCTAGGAGGCAGGTGGTTGTGCCCCATGTGGAGTCTGATGTCCTCTTTTTTCCATACTTGTGATGACTCTCACTTTTGTGGTTGGTTGTATCAGAGGTTTGGTTCCTGACTGCATTTCTATCCTTTCCTACACTTCTCAGTGTGGCCTTCTCTCTACAGCTAGCTGTGGAGGATCTGTTCTACCAGTCTTCAAGTTGTTTTCTGGGAGAGTTACAATACATGTGGTTGTCTCTGTGTCTCTGTGTGTCTGTGGGACAAGTTGAGTTCAGGAACCTCATACCACCTTCCCAGTCTACCCTAGGTGTTTTTTTTTATTATTTCATTCATAGTTCCTTTGCTGTGCAGAAGAGCTTCTTAGTTTGTTGGAGTCTTACCTGTTTACTTTTGGGTTTTTTTTTTCTTTTTTGTTTTGGTTGTTAAATCCAAAAATTCATTGCCAACACCTGTGTCTAGGAGCTTACTCTATATTTGTCCTTTTAAGAATTTTCTATTTTCAGATCTTACATTAAAGTATTTAATTCATTTGGAGTTAATTTTTGTGTATGATGTTAAGATTGGGGTCCAGTTTTCCCAGCACCCTTTATTGAAGAAACTGTCTTCTCCCCAGTGTATATTCTTCCCTCCCTATTGTAAATTAATTGATTGTATATGCATGGGTTTGTTTCTGGACTCTGTTCTATTGATCTTTATGTCTGTTTTTATGCCCGTATCATATTATTTTATTACCATAGTTTTGTGACATAGTTGGAAATTAGGAAGTGTGTTGTCTCCTCTTTGTGGCTCAAAATTGCTTTGGTTATTCAGGGACTTTTGTAGTCACACAAAAACTTTATGATTATTCCATTTCTGTGAAAAATTTCATTGGCATTTAGATAGGGATTGAATTGAATTTTATAGTTTTTCACTGTACAGATCTTTTACCTTCTTGGTTAAATTTATTCCTAGATTTTATATACACTCTAGTGCAGTTGTAAATGGGTTTTCTTAATTTCTATTTCTGATAGTTTGTTATTAGAGAATGGACACACAGCTGATTTTAATATATTAATATTATCTCCAGCAATTTTATAGAACTTTTTTATTCTAACAGCTTTCTGTGGAGTTTTAGGGTTCTCTCTATATATAATATCATGTCATCTGTAAAGAGACAGTTTTACTTTTTCTACTGCAATTTGAATGCCTTTTCTTTTTCTTGTCTAATTGCTGTATTAGCACTTAAAAGTAGTGAGAGTGAGCAGCCTTGTCTTGTTATTGATCTTAGGGGGAAATCTTTTAGCATTTCACTACTGAGTATGATGTTAGCTGTGAGCTTCTCATATATGGCCTTTATTTTGTTGAGGTATATTCCCTCCCTATTTTTATCAGGAAGGGATGTTAAATTTTGTCAGTTTCTTGTTCTACATTTATTGAGATGATCATATGGTTTTTATCCATCATTTTATTTTATTTTATCCTTCATTTTATTAACATGATATATCACATTGATGGTTTTACAGATGTTAAACCACCCTTGCATCCTTGGAGCAAGTCTATTTGATTGTGGTGTATGATCTTATTAATATTTAAATTCATTTGCTAATAATTTGAGTATTTTTTCACATATGTTCATTGGATTATTGACCTATAATTTATTTTCTGTAGTGTCATCTTAGATCTTAGATGTTAGATCTTAGTATCAAGGTAATTGCTGGCCTTATAAAATCAATTTGGAAGTTTTGCACAAGGAATGGTATTAATATTTCTTTAAATGTTTGGTAGAATTCATCACTGAAGCCATCTGGTTCTGGACTTTTTTTGGCAAGTTTTTGATTAGAGATGGCTCATTCAATATCTTTACTAGTAATCTGTTTAGATTTTCTATTTCTTCATGATTCACTCTTGCTAGGTTGTATGTTTCTAGGAATTTATCCATTTCTTCTCATTGCCCAATTTCTGTGGTAAAAGTTGTAACAGCTCTTTGATTCCTGGTCTATTCTGTTTGTTTTGCTAATCTTTTTTGTTGTCTTTTTGTTCTCTTATTTATTTCTGGTCTGATCTTTATTATTTCCTTCCTTTCATTAACTTTGCACTTTGTATTTTCTTCCTTCCTGAGTTCCTTGAGGTATAAAGTTAGGTTGTTTGAAATTTCTTCTTAGATTTTACTGCATTCTGTATTTTTTTTTCTGGTTTTGATTAAACATGCTCTCAACCAATGGATCAAGCAAGTAATCTCCACACATTTGTGAATTTTCCAATTTTCTTGTAATTAATAGTATTTTTGTTAGAAAAGCAGCTTGATATATGGATTTCAGTCTTCTAATTTATTAAGATGTGTGATGTGATGCTCAATATAGGATTGGACATAGAGAATGTTCCATGGTTTCATGCATTTCAGAAGAATGTGTATTCTTCTGTTTCTGAAATGGTCTGTATATATCTGTTAGGTCCATCTGGTTTAACATGTAGTTTAAGTACAATGTTTCCTTGTTTTTCTGTCCATATAATCTATTCATTTTTGATGGAGGCGATAGTAAAGTCCCCTATTACTATAGTGCTATTTCTCTCTTTAGATCTGTAAATATTTCCTCTGTATATTTCGGTGTTCCTCTGAAGGGTACATAAATACTTGCAGATGCTATCTCTTTGATGAATTGATTCCTTTATCACTATATCATGATCTGTGTTTACTAGCCTGTCTCTTAAAGTTTATTTTTCTGTTGACAACGTAGTTACCTCAGCTTTCCTTTAGTTTCCATTTGCATGGATATCATTTCTCATCCTTTCACCCTCAGTCTGTGGTGTGTTCTTGAAGCTGAAGTGAGTTCTTAATAGGTAGGCATATAGATGGGTCATGCATTTGATCCATTAAAACTATTCTTTGTCTTTTGATTGGAACTTTTAGACCACTAACCTTTAATAATTGATATGTACTTATTGTCATTTTGTTAATTGTTGGCCAGTTATTTTGTAATTCTTCTATTCCTTTTTCTTTTCTTGCTCTCTTTGTTATTTGATAATTTTCTGTAGTGGTATGCTTAGAGACCTTTATCTCGTGTATCTACTATAGGTTTTTGCTTTGTAATTACCATGAAGTTTATATAAAGCAATGTACAGCTGTCTGTTTTAAAAATCATAAGAACTTATTTTCGAAAGCATTCTAAAGCTCTACACTCTCTCTCCTTACATTTTGTTTTTGATGTCACAATCTTTTTATCCGTTAACATATATGTGTATGGTTATTTTGTTTTTGTTTTTTGACATTCGTATTGGCTTTATAAGCAATTAATCCACTGCCTTTATAACATACATTATTTTGAATTTTAGTATATATTTACCTTTACCCATGAGATTTATACTTTCATATATTGTCGCCCTTTCTTTTCAGCTTAAAGAACAACTTTGTTTCTTGAAAGGTGGGTCTGGAGGTGATAACTTCTTTTGTTTTTGCTTGTCTGGAAAACTTCCAGTGTCCTTCAGTGTTCTGAAGGACACTTTTGTGGGGCAAGATATTCTTGGTTGGCAGTTTTTTTTTTTTATTTCCAGAGATATTATGGGTTCAGTTCCAGATGACCCCAATAAATTGAATATCACAATACAAGTAAAATGAGTTTTTTTGTTTCCTAGTGTATGTAAAAATTGTTTAATTTAAAAATACTTTGCTAAAAATTGCTAATCATCATCTGAACTTTCAGGGAGTAGTAATCGTTGATGGCTGCTGACTGATCAGGGTGGTGATTGCAAAAGGTTGAGGTAACTGGGGAAATTTCTTAAGACAACAATGAAGTTTGCTAGAGTGATTGACTCTTCCTCTCATGAAGGATTTCTCTGTAGCATGTGATGCTGTTTGATAGTATTTTACTCAGAGTAGGCCTTCCAATTTCAAAAATTGGAACCATTCCTCTCAAACCCTGCTCTGCTGTCTTATCAACTAAATTTATGTAATATTCTAAATCCTTTGTTTTCACTTCAACAATCTTGACAGTGTCTTCATCAGGAGTAGATACCATCTCAAGAAACCACTCTCTTTGTTCATCCATAAGAAGCAACTCCTCATCTGTTCAAGTTTTATCATGAGATTGCAACAATTCAGTCCCATCTCCAGACTCCACTTCTAATTCTAGTTCTTCTACTTCCATCTTCTCTGCAATGACTTCCTCCACTGAAGTTTTGAACCCCTCAGAGTAATCCACGAGGGTTGGAACCAACTTTTTCCAAACTCCTGTTAATGTTGATGTTCTGGCATTTCCCCATGAATCATGAATGTTCTTATTGGCATCTAGAATAGTTTTCAGTTTATTTTGTCCAGATCATCAGAGGACTCACTATCTGTGGCAGCTATAGCCTTAATAAAGTGTATTTTTTAGATAATTAGACTTGAAATATAAGATGACTCCCTGATCCATGGACTGCAGATGGTTATTGTGTTAGCAGGCATGAAAACATTGATCTCCTTGTACATCTCCATCAGAGCTCTTGGGTGACAAGCTGTATTGTCGATGAGTAGTAATATTTTGAAAGAGATCTTATTTTCTGAGCAAGTCTCAACAGTGAGCTTAAGATATTCAGTAAACCATGTTGTAAACAGATGTGTGTTCAGCCTGCTTTTTTGTTCCATTTATAGACCACAGAGTAGACTGAGCATGATACCTAAGGGCTCTAAGATTTTCATAATGGTAAATGAGCATTGGTTTCAACTTTATGGTCACCAGGTGCATTAGCCTTTAACAAAAGAGTCAGTCAGTCCTTTGAAGTTTTGAAGTAGCCATTAACTTCTCCTCTCTAGCTATGAAAGCCTTATATGGCATCCTTTTTTCCAATAGAAGGCTATTTCATCTACATTGAAAATCTCTTTAGGGTAGCTAACTTCATTATCTCAGGTAGATTTTGTGAATAACTTGCTACAGCTTCTACATCCTCACTTCTGCTACATCTTGCACTTTGATGTTATAGAGATGGTGTCTTCCTTAAACCTCTGCTAACTTCACACTTGTCTTCTGTAGCTTCCTCACCTCTCTAAGACTTCATGGAATTGAAGGAGAGCTCTAGAACCTTGTTGTGGATGAGGCTTTGGCTTAATCCTGTGGATGATTTGATCTTCTCTCCAGACCACTAAAACTTCCTCCACATCAGCCATAAGGCTGTTTTGCTTTCATATCATTTGTGTGTTCATGGGAGTAGTACCTTTAATTTCCTTCAAGAATTTTTCCTTTGCATTCACTGCTTGGCTAACTATTTTGTGTAAAGTGTCTAGCTTTCATCCTGTTTCAGATTTTGCCATGCCATCCTCACTAAGCTGAATTATCACTGAACGCTTAGAAGCCATTGTAGGCTTATAAACTGGCCTAATTTCACTATTGCTGTGTCTCAGGGAACAGGGTGAGGGAAAGAGATGGGGGAATGGCCAGTTGGTGGGGCAGTCAGAATACACACGTTTAAGTTCACCTTCCTATGTGGGTGTGGATAGTGACACCCTAGAACAAGTATGAATAATATCAGAGATCCTAGGTCACCATGACACTTAATAATAAGTTTGAAATATTTCAGGAGTTACCTAAATGTGACACAAAGTGAACAAATGTTGGAAAAATGGCACCAATAGACTTGTTTAGCAAATCACCACTAATCTTCAATTGTTAGAAAATGCAGTATTTGTGAAGCACAACAAAATGAGATATGCCCATGTTTATCATGCAGGTCTCTATGGGTGTGGAAAATTTCTGCTGAAAAATCTGTTGACCGTTTCATGGTGGGGGGGTCCCCTTGTACATAAAAAGGCCCCCTCCCCATTTTTAAGCTTCTCTCCTTTTTTTTGACACTTTAGCACTGAGATATACTGTGATTAATCTCTTTGGGTTCCTCTTATTATTCTGGGCATCCTAGATCTACATGCCTGTTTCCTTCTCCAGGTTAGGGAAGTTTTCAGCCATTATTCTTTAAATACATTTTCTACCTCTTATTCTCTTCCTCTTCGGGGACAACATCAAGCAGACCAATATTCACATTATGGGGTCCCCAAGTCCCTTAAGTTATCTTCACTATTTTTCAATCTTTTTTCTTTTTGCTGTTATGATTGGATAAGTTACACTGACCTGTCATTGAGTTCATGAATCCTTTCTTTCTGTGTCTTCAAGTGCACTAACTCCTCTGTAGTATTTTTCTATTCAGTTATTGTATTTTCCAACTCTGTCACTTTTATTAGGTACTTTTATTTTCTTTTTGTTGAGATTTTCATTTGGTTTATGTGTCACTCTCTTAAATTCAGTGGACAGCTTTATCCGTGTTGTTTTGAACTCATTGTCAGGTAAATCACTTCTCACTATTTCATTAAGGTCTTTTTCTGGGATTTTATCTTCTTTTTTTCCTTGGAGCATATTCCTCTGTTTCTTCATTTTGATCTATTCTCTGTATTGGTTTCTAAGCCTTAGATAAAAAAGCCACATCTTTCATTCTCCTCTGGCTTATGAACTCTTGGTTGTCTCTCAATTTCTGTGACTGTCTGAGCAGCCTACTTCATTCTTGCAGCTCCCAGTAGTGGAGGGTGTGCCAAGACCTTTCAGTGTCTCAAGGGGGAGAATCTCAGCACTTAGATTCATGCTGGTTGGAAACCAGAACTTCAGGTAGCAACTATTAAAGTTGGCAGATTTATCTCTTCCAGGAGAAGATGGGGAGATGGGCATTTCTGTCTGCTCCCTCTGTGCTGAGCTCTTTGGTGATACAGTTAAGAAGTGTTTCTCTGGTTGCTACTGTCCTGATGAACTCACACACATGCCATAGTCTCAAGGGATGTGTTCTTTGAGCATCAGACACAAAAGCCAGGGTGCCAGATGTGTATACAAGCTTCTTTCTTGGAGGCACTGGCAACTTGGGACATAGGGGGAGTATGAAGATGACTCCCATTGGCCTCCACAGTCTTTGGAGAGTCTTATCAGTGGGTCTTCAGTTGTGTGTTAAATTAGAAGTCTGTTTCTCAGGCCAAAACTCTAAGATAAACAGGCTTCTTTCACAGAAGGATTGGGTGCTTTTGAGGCTGCTGCCTCTGCACTGGGTCCTGAGGGGGTGGTAGACATAAGCCTGGTGGCTTTTGAAGCCACAAGTAGAACCAGGTGGCTTAGGTAAGAAAGAAAAATTGTTTTAAAAAATGCCCTGTACTTGAAGTCCATCCTGCCATGACCAGAATAATTTCCATTATGTATTTGATGCATAATGCAGGCAAAGCCTGTTAAGTAGAAATACCCTGAAGGCCCTTTGTGGCTGATCCTCAAATTTTGGCTTTTCTGGAAACTGTTTTAAACCCAGATTAGAATTTAACAGGCAAAAAATTGCTGAATCAAAAAGTGGAAAGTTACCAACCCCTTCAGGGAATTAATAGTATACAAGTTGGTAAGCATGTAAAAAGACAAACCATGCAACAGCTTTAAAAAATTAAATTATCAAAGGTACCCCAAAGAGGGTACTTTATATTTGCTATTAGGGCAGGGTTCACAGGGTGAAACCAAGAAAAGGCCTTGAGGGTTGTCCTCATCCTGGGGTTGGAGCCATTGGCTAAGTCAGAGCACCCAGGCAGCACCCAGGGAAATTTCACAAAACCTCCCTAGAGCAACTCACCTGCCTCTCCCATCGCATTTCTTTCCCCAGCTCATGTGTTCGTCAGTACAGAAGGCTCTGTTTGAGGAGGAGGACCATGTCAAGAAACTGCAGCAGAAGGTAGCCACCCTGGAGAAGCGTAACAAGCAGCTTCGGGATCGGGTGAAGAAGGTCAAGAGGTCCTTGAGGCAGGCACGGAAGAATGGTCGCCACCTGGAGCTGGTGAACCAGAAGCTCAGCGAGAAGTTAGCAGCTGCAGCAGGTGCCATCCCACACATTAATGCCCTGGGGCAGGAGCCACCGGGTGCCACCTACCTGCGGGGGTAGCAGAGACTGAGTCTTGCCTGGCTCTGCTGAAACATGTTGCCTCTTGCCAGGGAATCTAAAGTGATGATAGGTTTTAATGTGCACTTAGGTCAAAAAATCTTGTGGATGATCTTTTTAATATGCATTTGGTAGTGTCTAGCTACTTTAAGGGGCACGTCTTGCTATTTTCTTAGTTGCTCAGCTCCTTCCCTTCCCTGCTTGCAAATCCAGAGGCAGGATCCTGGAATATCATGTGCTTGCTGAGGCCTGTCCTCAGCTTTCAGGAGCACACAGGAAAGTGTACTTACTGTGGAAAGAATATTTTAGAATCTCTAGATGTATAAGAATCAAGGGGTTGAGCCTTATTTCAGAAGAGAGGCAGTGTGAACCCCAGCTATGAGCTCCAGGACTACCATTAGTTTTGAGCAGCAAGTCTTGGAACCTTCTGGTGCCTCATTTGTCACATTTTTCAGAAGGAGGATGGAGGCCTTGCAAAGCACCCGAGGATGTCTGTAAATAAACACATGCATGGTGTCCCTACTCTAACCAGCATTTCTTCACAGCTGAAGCATAGCTCATAACACGTAGTGCTTTGAGTTGGGGGTGGGTAGCAGCAGCAGATAATTGAATAAGATGAATTATTCCTGATTTCCAGCACCAGTTACCCAGAGTTAAAGTGGATATCTGTGGACCACTTTAATATAAAGGGGAACTGCCGTTGGGGACTGGTCGTGGTTTATCAAACCATGTTCCTGAGCTGGAAGGAGCCTGTGCAATATCTCTGCCATTGCTAAATGCAAATTTATGGTTGCTCATTAACTCAACTGCTCTGAATTCGAGGTGAGTTGACCCAGTACACTATTAACTTCTGTTCCGCAAAGACACCTTCTTGCCTATTGGAATCAAGTGATGTTGCCTCATTCCCATCCAGGCATCCAAAGATCTTGTTTCACACAGTTCTACAGAGTCTTGATGCAAGCATTTTTCACCACTTAATTGGGTGAAAGGCAATGTTGTTGTCAGAGATAAAATAACTGTCAACAGAGAAATGAAACCAAACTAAGTTCCCATTTTTACATTACATGAATCTTAGGCCTCTTAATAGTTTATGACCAGTATACAGGGTGGTCTTAAAATAGTGGATAATAACTCCATATATCGACCTGATAGAAAATACAGTAACTAACTAGAAGTGTGAAATAAGAGTATAAAGGCCAGATTGCATACCATACTGTAATACAGAGTAGTAGTTTATCAATTGTAATAACTCAGAAATGCATTATAGTTTTTCTTTTGCATGTCCCATAGAACTTTTGAATGTCTATGGACAGATATGCATCATTATGCTAAAGATGGAACAACAATGTAGAAGGCTTTCATAATGAAATACAAAACCCAGTTAAAATATGCATCCCAGTATTTGGAAAATTGATACTTCTCTTAAAAAGGACAAAATGAAGAAATAATATTAAGGTCCCTCTTTTATATTTTGTTATTTTATTTGGCCCCTCAATGGCCAAATTGCCTTCTGGCCAATGAGTTATGCAGTGAAAATACTTGTGGCAAAGATGCCTATGGTGGAAATGCCAGACACAGTTCCAGGCATTCCAAACTCTTGCTTCTGAATGCAAACACTTTCCAATCCTGGGAATAATGTTTGCACATGAGTCCACTTGTCAGTGTGTCAGATTTTGTACATGACCTCAGAGCACTTCACCCTGTTTGGAAAGAAACCTTTAAAGACGGTACTACAAGTACAAAGAGTATCCACTATATAGAACATCTGAGCCCTTAATTTAGGTACATTTGATCCAGTCCCAGTTGTCATTAAGAAGGCAGCTGATCCTCCCACAATTGTCTTCTGATGGACCTCCAAATCTACAAGTCTCTCTTCTGTGCTGCTCCAGATGGAACCTGCAGGTTCCTCATCGGGAAGTCTCCCCCTAGACCACCCCAGGCACTGCAGCACCTGACAGTGTTGTCCTCTCCATTGGAAATGGCTATCATACTGTCAGATTTCCCTTCTACTGCCTTTAGGAAAACCACATTCTTGCTCTGGCAGCTGGTTGGGAGGGTGGATCTGTGTCACTTGGGGCTGCCTCTAAGGGGAGATGTAAAGGGAGATGTCTGCACTCTGAACTAGATAGAATGGCAGCTTTTGCTTCATTTTCCAACATTCTCCTGCTCCTTTATTAGCAGCATCCTCCATAGTATGGTACAATAGTTTATTCTTTCTGGGGCCATTTCATTAAAGCACTTTTGCTTCCACCCAAGGGAATGACAAACCTAAAGGTGATTTACAGCTAGTGCTTTGAGAACTGTGGAACCTGGATCCCTACAGATGCATTATGTTCTACCTTTTTAATAAATACGAGCAGTATTTCAGCCACAATGGTAAGGCATGTGTATTTCTTTTGGGTCAGGGAGATTCCAGCTTTGGCCTGGAAAAGCACTTTAAAACCATTTGGGGAAGCATCTGTGAGTCACACCTGAGGCCTATAGGAGACTGAGATCAGAGCTCCTTTGATGTTCCCCTGAGGATATAGTTTGACCCTCTCTTTCCCAGGGTTCCCACCTCTCCACACACCTGCAGAAAAGCAATGGTATCCAGGCCTGTTCCTCACGGGGGACAAGAAGCTTCATTTATCAATGTCTACAAAAATACATTTGAATCTATTGCCAAAGAGAAGTCCCCAGGTCCCTGTTGTCTGCTGCACTGTCATCTCACTGTAGCCCTTGCAACTTGTTTATTATACTAGTAGGAATTTTTTATGTGAAAAGAACCCAAGAAGTACTCCAAAATTGATATGCTTAACCAACCTGTTGTAGCATTATCTCTGAGATGCAAACCAAGAGTTCTACTTTGCAAAAGTCAATTGGCCTCATCAGACACCAAATCACAAAAGAGAGGCAGACAGCATCTAGAAGCCTTCAACTATAGACATAGGAGCCACAGCTAGTGTGGGGTATTTTTGTGTGTGTGTGTGGGGGGTAGTTCCTTAGGCCTCCACAGTGTGGTTGAATGTGAATGCCCTTCTTGTACTCCAGACCACTGTTGCAAGAATATTTTTTGAGGCCAGCCTATGTCACACTTTTCCTGGTACCTGCCTGATAACAGAAGTTAACAGGTATTTTCACATCTGTGGTGCAACACTCCATCTCTCTTAGGGGAAAGAGAACATAAACTCAAATCAGTGACTTTGAATCAAATTGTTAGTTCAGTAACACTCCATATTCTAAAATGGTTTTAAAGAATCAAGTACCCAGCATGTGTTAAGCTCTTTTATCCATATTCTCATTTACTATTTCTAATAGTGACCCTGTTCCCCATGCTTGAGGAATCTGGAATTTCAAGAGATTAAATAAATTGCCCAGTGGACACAAGTAGTATAGGTGGCCAATCAAGGATTCAGTGCCATCTTGATTTCTCTCTTTATACTGGCTCCTGTACAAGGAGGATAATAAATACTTCTACCTTAAAGGCTGTCCAGAAGATTGAATAAAATAGTTCATTTAAATGCTTAGCTTGGTTCCTGACCCTCTGTCCTCAATAGCTATTACAAGAATAATTTTTGTTTCTGATACTCACCACAAAGGCCCAATGCATGTCAGAAATGAGAGTGTATTGGTGGGATTCCATATAATTTTCCTACCAATCTTTATCTTAAATTCTATCCCTCTTTCCAGTCACCACATCTCCAGTTCTTTTTCATGTTAACACTGAGCCACCTCCCTTTTTCTCACAATTAGTAGTTCCTCCAAACTTACCAAGAAAACACGGTGCACTCGGAAATGTTTTCTCAACTTCCTTGAATATCCCTGACACTGTGTGGTTCTGTCATCCTCTCCTCTCTTCCACCTTCAAGGCAGGCACATCCCTATTGACCACATCCAGGGTCAAGCCTGTTCCTGTTATCTTGAGTTCATATTGCACCTCTTAAAACCTAGCTCCCCACAATATTTTCTTTTTATCATAAATATTTTCCTCAGTGAGGACTCCTCCCATAATCCAGCCATGCTCCACTCTCCCCATCATAGGGGGGAAAAAAACCCCTCAAACACACATAGTTTAGAAAGCATTGGGATCCCTGGGTGGCTCGGTGGTTTAGCGCCTGCCTTCGGCCCAGGGCGTGATCCTGGAGTTCTGAGATCAAGTCCCACATCAGGCTCCCTGCATGGAGCCTGCTTCTGCCTCTGCCTAGGTCTCTGCCTCTCTCTCTGTGTGTCTCTCATGAATAAATAAATAAACTCTTTATAAAAAGTTTAGAAAAAGAAAGTATTGAGGCAGCTTTAAAGATGGTAGCATAGGGCAGCCCAGGTGGCTCAGCGATTTAGTGCTGCCTTCAGCCCCAAGGGTGTGACCCTGGAGACCCGGGATCGAGTCACACGTCAGGCTCTCTGCATGGAGCCTGCTTCTGCCTCTGTCTGTCTCTCTGTCTCTCATGAATAAATAAAATCTTTTTAAAAAATGGTAACATAGAAGGCTCTTGAACCCCCCTGTTCCCACAGACACAGTGACACATGGAAAAGAAACCCTGAAATTAGCCACGCAAATCTTCCATGCTGAGACAACTAAAAGGACCTATATCAAAATGAGTAGAAAAGACTTAGACATGCTCTTGCCATAAATGGTGCCCACCCACTGCACAGTGCTATACAATCAGAAGGAAATCTCCAAATACTGGCTTTTCCTTGAGAGAAGGCTTGGGATGTGACATCTACAGCCCCAACTTTTAAGAATTCTACTTCAGGACTAGCCCTCAAAACACCTAGCTCTGAAAGTCAGTGGGATTTGTGTTTACGAGTCCTACAAGACTGTAACAAACAAAAAGGCAATTGCTAATGAGCACAGACCTACTTAATCCAGCTGTCACATCAGGATCAGCAGAGAAAATGAACATCTAGTATTTCCCAGAATGGGGTCCATTTTGATACTTTAAAAATTGCCCAGAGGAGGGGGTTCAAGATGGTGGTGTAGGGAGATCCTGATCTCACATCATCCCATTGACTCATTAGGTCCACACTTAAATGTGGAAAAACTCCCTCTGAAGGGGACCTGGAAACTGGATGAACAGAACCTCCACAACAAAGGATAACACAGATAGGTAGAAGAGGGAGAGATGTTATACTATATGTTGGCATATTGAATTTAAATTAAAAAAAAGAAAGACAAAGAAAAGGGAGAGATGGTTTCACCAAGTTTAAAAAACAACAGCACAAAATACCCCAGGCTTGGAGTTACATGGTTGGGAAGAATCTCAAAGGTACAGAACTTTTCCCTGAGGAGCAAAAATTCATGCTCCACATTAGGTACTGTAGCCCTTAGGTCCTGTATAGGAGAGATGAGCCCCTAAAACACAGGCTTTGAAAATGAATGGGGGGGTGGTCTAGGCAAACTACAGAACTGTAAGGAAAGGAAAACCCACTCTTAAAAAGCCTGTGCACATACTGAACCCAGAAGCCAGGGCAAAAACACCAGATCAGAGAGTGTGTAGAGCATAGGTTAAGGAGAGTCATTAATCTTCAAATGCCTGACAGAGACCCAAGAGGAGCCTGGACCTAACACCAGGGACTGAGGTGTTGATAGCAACAGTTTTTGCTATCTAATACTACCATGCTGATCCCAGCGCTGGTGGTCACCATTTTTAGTTCTCCCTCTAGACTGTTAATGCTAGAAGCATGCTCTACTGAGAGTTCTACATACCCCTAGACCTTGTCTGGGCCTCAAAGTCAACAGGTTGACAGCTTTGCCCATCAAAGTCCCAAAAGTAGCTATAACTGGGAGCCAACCCCCTCCCACCCAGAAGTGTGCCCCCAAAGATTCAATCAGGCATGGCAACCAGGTAGGCCTGAGGCCACCTCCCACCCACCAGGAGAGTACAGGTAGCACATGCAGGAAACACCCCTTCAATGCCTGGATCTAGTGGCCAAGGGTGATTGCACTTCTGAGTCCTGTAGGACATCTCCTGTACCAAGCTATTTTTCCATGGGGAGATATAGCTAAACTACCTAATAAATGGAAATAGAGAACTGGGCAAAATGAGGAAATAGGAAAATGTTCCAAATGATAAAACAATAAAAAAACCAGAAAAGAGCTAAATAAAACAGTGATAAGCAACCTACTTAATAAAGACTTCAAAATAATGGTCCTAAAGATACTTACTGTATTTAGGAGAAGAATGGATGAACACAATGAAAGCTTCAACAAAGAGAAAATATAAAAAGTTACCAATCATGGAAATGCAAACTGGTGCAGACACTTTGGAAAACAGTATGGAGATTCCTCAAAAAATTAAAACTAGAACTACTCTATAATCCAGAAATTAAAATCCAGTACTAGGTATTTACCTAAAGGATATAAAAATAGTAATTTTAAGGAATACATGCACCCCAGTGTTTATAGCAGCATTATCAGCAATAGCCAAGTTATGGAAAGAGCCCAAATGTCCACTGCCTGCTAAATGGATAAAAAAGATATGGTAGGGATCCCTGGGTGGCGCAGCGGTTTGGCTCCTGCCTTTGGCCCAGGGCGCGATCCTGGAGACCCGGGATCGAATCCCACATTGGGCTCCCGGTCCATGGAGCCTGCTTCTCCCTCTGCCTGTGTCTCTGCCTGCCTCTCTCTCTCTCTCTCTCTCTCTCTCTGTGTGACTATCATAAAAAAGATATGGTATGTAAATATACATATATACACACACACACACGTATATGTATATACATACATACACTGGAATATTACTCAGCCGTAAAAAGAATGGAATCCTGCCATTTGCAATAATGTGGAACTAGAGAGTATTTTGCTAAGAAAAATAAGTCCATCAGAGAAAGACAAATACCATATGATTTCACTCATATATGGAATTTCAGAAACAAATGGCAGGGGGGGAGATAAGGAGGGAGATGGGTGAAGTAAGTGGTGGAGATTAAGGAAGGCACTTGTTATGATGAGCATCCAGTGTTGTATGTAAGTGTTGAATCACTAAATTCTATTTCTGAAACTAACATTACACTGTATGTTAACTAACTGGAATTTAAATAAAAACTTGGAAAGAAAAAGTACCAATCAGCACTGAAGAATAAAGAAAGGAAAAATACTAGAGGGAATAAAGAGTAGACTATACAATAAGGAAAACAGATCAGTTATCTGGAGGACAAGGTTGATAACCCAAACTGAACAGCAAAATGGGAAAAAAAAATTTTTGAATGAGGTTAATGGGACCTCTGAGACAAAAGCAAGCATACTAATGTTAGCCTTATATAAGTCCCAGAAGGAGAAGAGAAAGAAAAGCAGAAAATTTATTTAAAGAAATAACAGCTGAAAATTTCCCCAACCTATAGCCTATAAGGGATACACAAAAAATAAAGAACATAATGCAAACATAACACTAAAGAAAGTCATCAAGGCATAAGAGAAAAGAAAAAGAAGAATGAAACAGAATTACGAAACAGACAAAAATTTTTTTAAAGATTTTATTTATTCATGATAGACACACAGAGAGAGGCAGAGACAGAGGCAGAGGGAAAAGCAGGCTCCATGCAGGAGCCTGATGTGGGACTCTATCCTGAGACAGCAGGATCACACCCTGAGCCAAAGGCAGACACTCAACCACTGAGCCACCCAGGCGTCCTGACAAAAAATTTTTAAATGGCAACAAATACATATCCATCAATAGTTACTTTAAATGTAAATGGGTTAAATATTCCAATCAAAAGACAAAAGGGTGGCTGAATGGATTAAAAAAAAAAGAGTTATCTATATGATGCCTACAAGAGACTCACTTCAGATCTAAAGACCTACATAGAAAGTCAAAGGATTGAAAAAATACTCCATCAAATGGAGACTAAAAGAAAACCAGGAGTAGCAATACTTACAAAAGACAAAATTGACTTTAAAACAAAGGCTATTGTAAGAGACAAAGAGGGCATGATGTGGTGAAAATGGGATCAATCCAACAAGATACAATATTTATAATACTTATACACCCAACATAGTAGCATGTAAACACATAACACAAATATTATCATACACAAGAGGAGAAATTGACAGTAATAGTAGGGGACTTAAAAAAAGATTTTATTTATCATAAGAGACACAGAGAGAGAGGCAGGCTCCCCAGGAGGAGCCCAGTGTGAAACTCGATCCCGGACCCTGGGATCACGTCCTAAGCCAAAGATCAAACACTCAACCACTGAGCCACCAAGGTGTCCCAATAGTAGAGAACTTTAACCCCCACTTACAGATAGATACATCTAGACAGAAAGTTATTAAGGAACTATTAAGGAAATAGTGACCTTAAATGACACATTAGACCAGATGGCTTTATAGACATAGAAGACATTCCCTCCAAATCAGCAGAATACACATTCTGCTCAAGTGCCCCTGGACATTCTCCTATGTTAGGCTACAAAACAAGTCTCAACAAATTTAAGAAGACTGAAATCATATCAAACATCTTTTCCAACCTCAATGGCATGAAAGTAGAAATCAATTCCAGGAAGAAACCTGGAAAACACAAACATGTGGAGGCTAAACAACATGCTATTGAACAACCAATGGGTCAATGAAAAAAATCACAAGGGAAATGAAAAAAATACCTTCAGACAAATGAAAATGAAAACACAATGTTCCAAATCTCTGGCGTATGGCAAAGGCAGTTAAAAGACTTGTTTTTAGTGATATAGCCTCAAGAAACAAGAAAAATCCCAAATAAAGTTTCTGACCTCACACCTAAAGAAACTAGAAAAAGAAGAACAAACAATGCCCAAAGTTAATAGAAGAAATGAAATAATTAGAAGAGTGGAGATAAATAAAATAGAAACTAAAAAAAGTAGAAAAGATCAATAAAACTAAGAGTGAGTTCTTTGAAAAGGTAAAACTGATAAATCTTTGAGCAGACTCATTGAGTAAAAAAGGAATAGGGCCTAAAAAAAATAAAATCAGAAGTAAAACAGAAGTTATAACTGATGTCACAAAAATACAAAATTTATAAGAGACTACTATGAACAATTATACACAAATATATTGGAAATCCTAGAAGAAATGGATACATTCCTAGAAATACAAAATCTTCCAAGACTGAATGGGGAAGAATCAGAAAAATCTGAACAGACTAATTACTAGCAATGAAAATGAATTGGTAAAGAACAAAACAAAACAAGACCCTCCCAACAAATTCCAGACCAGATAGCTTCACAGGTGAATTCCACCAAACATTTAAAGAGGACTTCATAACTATGCTACTCAAACTATAACAAAAAATGGAAGAGGAAGGAATGCTTCAAACTCATTCTTTGAGGCCAATGTTACCTGATACCAAAACCTGGCAAAGGCATAAAGAAAGTAATAGAATAATATCACTGATGAATGTACATGCAAAAATCCTCAACAAAACGTTAGCAAACTTAATTCAACAATATTTTAAAAGGGTCATAACATTACAATCAACTGGGATTTATTTCAGGGATGTAAGGATGGGTCAATGTGATCTATTATACTAACAAAATGAAGGATAAAAATCCTGTGATCATTTCAAAAGGTGCAGAAAAAGCATTTGACCAGTTTTGATCTCTGTTTATGATAAAAGCTCAACAAAGTGGGGGCAGCGCCGGGGGGCTCAGTAGTTTAGCGCTGCCTTCAGCCCAGGGCGTGATCCTGGAGAACCAGGATCGAGTCCCACATCAGGCTCCCTGCATGGAGCCTGCTTCTCTCTTACCTGTGTCTCTGCCTTTCTCTCTCTCTCTCTCTCTCTCTCTCTGTGTGTGTCTCTCATGAATAAATAAATAAAATCTTAAAAAAATAGTACTAGGATAAGGATACCCAATCTTGTCAGTTTTATTCAACACAAAAATAATGAAATCAATTATATCTACAAAAATTAGTCAAGGTATACACAAAATAATGTAAAATATGACATCATATACATAAAAGTGGTGAGAAGTGTAAAAATTTAGTTCCTTTAGGATATGTTTGAAACATCCATCAATTTAATATACACTGCCAAACACATAAGATGTTATATGTGAATCCAATGGTAATCACAAATCAAAAGCCTGTAGTAGATAAAAAATAAACGGAAAAGAATCCAATCATAACACTGAAGAAAGCTGTCAAACCTCATGGGAAGAGAGCCAAAGAAGGAACAGAGAATAACTAGAAAAACAACAAAGTGGAAATAAATACATATCCATTAATAATTGCTTTAAGTGTAAATGCACTAAATGCTCCAATAAAAAAAAAATGTGGTAACTGAATAGATCAAAAACCAAGACTCATCTGTATGCTGCCTGGAAGAGATTCATTTAAGACCTTAAGACACATACAGATTGAAAGTGAAGGGACAGAACAAGACATTTCATGCTAATGGACTCCAAAAAAAGCTGAGGTAATAATATTTCTTTCAGATAAAATAGACTGTAAAACAGAGTGTAGCAAGAGACAGAATAGAGCACTAAATAACGATAAAGGAATCAATCCAACAAGAGTGTGTAACAATTCTAACTATTTTTGTACCCAGCATAGGAGCACCTAAATACATAAAGCAAATTTTAACAGACATAAAGGGAGGTAATGAAAGTTATACAATACTCATAGGAGACTTTAACACCCAACTTATATTATCAATGGATAAATCATCCAGACAGAAAATTGATAAGGAATTAATGACTTTGAATGACATTTTAGATCAGATGGACCTAACATATGTACAGAACAAACATCCCCAGGCACCTGGATGGCTCAACGGTTGAGCATCAGCCTCTGGCTCAGGTCGTGGTCCTGGGGTCCTGGGATCAAGTCCTACCTACATCAGCCTCCCCACAGGGAGCCTATGTCTCTGCCTCTCTTTCTGTGTCTCTCATGAATAAATAAATAAAATCTTAAAAAGAACATACATCCCCAAACAGCAAAATATACATTTTTTTCAAGTACACACAGGCCATTCTCAAGGACAGATTATGTGTTAGGACACAAAACAAATCTCTATAAATTTAAGAAGACTGAAATCATATTAAGCATCTTTTCCAACCACAGCAGTATGAAACTAGAAATAAAAAAGACTAACACATGGGGTCTACACAACATTCAATTAATCAGTGAGTCAATGAATAAATTGAAGAGGAAACTTTAAAAAATTCATGGAGACAAATGAAAACACAACAATCCAGAGTCTTTGGGACTCAGAAAAAGTAGTCTTAAGAGGGAAATTTAGTGATACAGTATTACCTCAAGAAACAAGAAAAATCTCAAACAATCTAACCTTAGGAGTCAGATAGAAAAGAACAAACAAATCCCCAAATTAATAGAAGAAAGAAAATAATAATGATTAGAACAAAGATAAATGACATGAAGATTAAGAATAGAAAAAATCAGTGAAACCAAGAGTTGGTTCTTTGAAAACGTTAACAGAATAGATAAACCTTTAACCAGAGTCATCAAGAAAAAAAAGGCAGAGCCCAAATAAATAAAATAAAAAATGAAAGAGGAGAATTAAAATCTGACACCACAGAAATACAAAAGATTATGAGACTACTACAAAAAGTTATTTGCCAACAAATTGGACGGCCTAGAAGAAATGCATACATTTCTAGAAACATACAACCTCTCAATGCTTTAATCCGGAACACCTAAAATACTTGAACAGACAAATTACTAATAACAAAACTGAATCAGTAATTAAAAAAATTTTTCAACAAACAAAAGTCCAGGACCAGCTGGATTCACAGGTGATTTTGACCAAATATTTAAACAAGAATTAATACTCTTTTCAAACTATTCCAAAAAATAGAAGAAGAAAAGCTTTCAAATTCATTCTTTCTATGAGGCCAGCTTACCCCAATAGCAGAACCAGACAAAGACACCACAACAAAATAAAACTACAGATCAGTATCTCTGAATAACATAGATGTAAAAATTCTCAACAAAATACTAGCAAACCAAATTCAACAATACATTAAAAGGATCATTCACTACAGTCAAGTGTGATTCATTCCAGGTATGCAAGGATGATTTAATATTTCCAAGGCAATCAGTGTAATACATCAAACTGACAGCAAGAAGGGGAAGAAAACTATTTGGTCCTCTCAATAGATACTGAAAAAGCATTTGGCAAAATAAACATCCATTTATGATAAAAACTACAACAAAGTGGGTCTGGAGGGAATGTTCCTCAACACAATGAAGGCCATATATGAAAAACCCAAAGGTAACATCAAACTGGTGAAAACTGGAGAGCTTTTCTCTAAGATCAATAATAAGACTACTCTCACCACCTTCATCCAACATAGTATTGGAAGTCCTAGCTGCAGCATTTAGACAAGAAAATGAAATGAAAGGCATCCAAATCAGATTGAAAGATGTGAAAACTGTCAGTATTTGCAGATGACATTATATATAGAAAACCCTAAAGATGCCACCAAAAACTGTTGGAATAAACAAATCAAATAGCAGATTACAGAATCAATATACAAAAATCTCTTTTATTTTTATATACTAATACGGAAGTAGGAGAAAAATTAAAAAACAATGCCATTTATTTGCATGAAAAGAATAAAATATCTAGAAATATATTTAACCAGAGATGAAAGATCTGTATGCTGACACTGTAAAACATTAGTGAAAGAAATTGAAGATGAATGTTTTATGCTAAGAAATAAGGCAGACAGAAAAGACAAATAGCATATGATTTTACTTATATGTATAATCTAAAAAATACACACAATAATGGATAAATAGAATAAATGAATAATGAATAATATATTGAATAAATGAATAAAACAATATAATATAATGAATAAATGAATAAAACAGAAACCGACCCAAAGATACAGGAAATAAACTGTTGTTATTAAAGGGGGAAAAGGGGAATCCTTGGGTGGCTCAGCGGTTTAGTGCCTTCATGCCCAGGACACGATCCAGGAGTCTCAGGATTGAGGCCCACATCAGGATCCCTGCATGGAGCCTGCTTTTTCCTCTGCCTGTCTCTGCCTCTCTCTCTCTCTCTCTCTGTGTGTGTGTGTGTCTCATGATTAAATAAATAAAATCTTAAAAAAAAATTAAAGGGGGAAAAGGAGGAAGTTGAGAGAAAGAGGTGACGTGGATTAATACATCCAAATGTCCAGTTATAGAATAAATAAGTCATGGGAATGTAATATACAGCCTAGGAAACATAGTCAATAATATTGTGATATACTTATGGTGACAGATGGTAATTAGACTTATTGTGGGGATTTTGTAGTATATAAAAATATCTCTTGCTATGACATACATATAAAAGTAATTCATTGTTGTATGTCAATTACACTCCCATTTTTTAAAAAAGCATCTGAAGGTGTGCCTACACACACAGCTATACTTACTGGGCCCAATGCAGAGGGAGGAAGCAAAAACACCCACCTTTCATTTCTTCCTAAATAGCACCTAAGTACATACTTTCCCAGGTACTGCCTAAGGATCTAGTCCACCTTGCATGTAGGTAGGTGCTGACTGTAGTCTTCCCCTTTGGGACTCCAAGTATTGGCAACCCTCAACTCCTGGGAGCCAGTAGGAACAGAGGTAGTGGGTTGGACAATCACAAAGGTTAAAGAGACAATCAGGAACATGGGCTAGGATGACAGATGAGTTTCATCTCCCACAATGAGACCACTGGTAAAACTGGTTTAGGTGGCTGTTTTATTGAATGCACAAACACAGAGAGTCAAGAAAGATGAAGAAACAGACTATATTCCCAACTAAAGAACAAAATGAATCTCCAGAAACAGATCTTAATGAAACAGATAAGTTAATTACCTGATAGAGAGTTCAATTAACAGACAAAGATGCTCATTGGAATCAGGAGAGCAATTCATAAACAAAGTGAGAATTTCAACATAGAGAAAGGAAATATAATAAAGCACCTAACAGATTACAAGGCTGAAAAATACAATTACTGAACTGAAACATTCAATAGAGGCATTGGATAGTAGACTAGATCAATCACAAGAAAAAAAATCAATGAACTTGAGACAGGGAAGTAGAATTCATCCAATCATAGGAGCAAAAGACAAATTATTAAAGATAGCTTAAAGGATTTATAGGACATCAACAAACAGACCAATATACATATTTATAAGGGCTCTGGAGGGCAAAGAGAGAAAGAAAGGGCAGAAAATTAATTCAAAGATATAATGACTGAACACTTCCTTAACCTGGAGAAAGAAACAGACGTGTAGATTCAAGAGATGCAGATTGTTTTTTTTTTTTTTTTTTGCACTAGGCAGATTTTTTTTAGAGATTCAGATTAAAAAAAAATAAGGATGAATACAGAGAAAAACACATTAAATTGTCAAAAGTTAAAGACAAGGAGAGAATCTTAAAAGCACCAAGAGAAAACAACTTGTTATGTACAAGGGAGCCCACATAAAACTTGCAGCAGATTTGTTAGCAGAAACTTCACAGGTCAGAAGGGGCTGGGAGGATATATATTCAAAGTGCTCAAAGAAAAAAAAAACTACTAGCCAAGAATACCCAGCAAAGTTGTCTTTTATAATTGAAGGAGAGCATAGTACTATGTATAAAAAAACCCTGAAGACCACACACACACACACACACACACACACACACACACACACACACAGATATAGACAAATTCAGTAAAATTGTAAGATATAAAATCTATATATAAAAATTAGTTAAGTTTAAGTTGTCCTCCATAATTTCAAGAGAGAGTTTTCCATACAAGCAAAAACTGAAGGAGTTCAGCAACACTAGACTGACCTTATAAGAAATATTAAAAAGACTTTAAGCTGAAACATAGGGGCACGAATTAGTAACAGGAAACACATATGAAAGGATAAATGGGACTGATAAATATATAAATTCAGAATAGTTTAATGGTATTTTAGTGGTAGGTTAATTGCTTGAAAGCCAGTATGAAGATTATAAGGCAAAAGTACTAAAATAACCATAATTAAAATGATTTGTTAATGGGGAATCAAGATAAAAAGATGTAAATTGTGACATCAAAAACAAAAATGTGAAGGGGGAGCAAAAATAGAGAGTTTTCCAATACATTCAAACTTAAGTTGTTACCAGCTTAAAAAACACTTTTGAAAGTTTTAGATAGACTTACTTCACTCAGCATAATACCCTCCAGTTCCATCCACGTTGAAGCAAATGGTGGGTATTTGTCATTTCTAATAGCTAAGTCAATCGGAGAAGGACAAACATTATATGTTCTCATTCATTTGGGGAATATAAATAATAGTGAAAGGGAATATAAGGGAAGGGAGAAGAAATGTGTGGGAAATATCAGAAAGGGAGACAGAACGTAAAGACTGCGAACTCTGGGAAACGAACTAGGGGTGGTAGAAGGGGAGGAGGGCGGGGGGTGGGAGTGAATGGGTGACGGGCACTGGGGGTTATTCTGTATGTTAGTAAATTGAACACCAATAAAAATAAATTAAAAAAAAAAGAAAGTTTTAGATAGACCTTTGGTAACCACAAAGCAAAACCCTACAAAAGATAAAGGAAAAGGAATCTAGGCATACCACTGCAGAAGAATAATCAATTCACAGAGAACAAGAGAAGAATAAAGGAATATAAGAATTACAAAACAGCCAGAAAACAATGAACATATGCTAATAAGGTCAAATCTATTAACAATGACATTAATTGTAAATAGAATAAATTCTAAATGAATAAAAAACAAGACCCATCTCCATGTTGACTATAAGAGACTCACTTTGGCTCTAAGAACACACATAGGCTAAAAATGAAGGGATGCAAAAAGATATTCATAATATAGAAACCAAAAGAAAGTTCAGGTAGCCATAGTTGCATTATGTAAAGTAGACCTTAAGACAAAGACTGTAATTATAGACAGAGAAGGTCATTACATGATTATAAAGTTATCAATATAGCCAAAGGATATAATATTTGTAAATATTAGTGCATACAGCATAAAAGCAACTAAATATATAAAACCAACCAATATTAATAAATCTATATAGAGAAATATACAGCAATATAATAATAGTAGGGGGTTTAATACTCAACCTTCATCAATGGATAGGGTATCCAGAGAGAAAACTAATATGGCACATTTGACCAGATGGACCTCCTGAACATTTATTTAAAGAATATTCCATTCAACAGCATCAGAATACACATTCTACTCAAACACACATGGCACATTCTCCAAGATCACATATTAGACCACAAAAAGGTCTTAATAAATTTAAGATTTAAATTCTATATATTGTCTTTTCTGGCCATAGTGGTATGACTAGAAATCAACTACAAGAAGAAAACTGGAAAAATCACAAATATATACAGATAAAACAGCATGATATTAAATATCTTAAGACAAATGAAAATGGAAACAACATATCAAAAATTATGGGATGGGACACCTGTACCCTGATGTTTATAGCAGAAATGTCCACAATAGCCAAACTGTGGAAGGAGCCTTGGTGTCCATCGAAAGATGAATGGATAAAGAAGATGTGATTTATGTATACAGTGGAATATTACTCAGCCATTAGAAACGACAAATACAAATAATTTTGTTTTGTTATAAAACAAAAACAAAAACAAAAAAACACAAAAATTATGAGATGTAGCAAAAGTACTTTTATTTTTTTATTTTATTTTTAAAATAAATTTATTTTTTACTGGTGTTCAATTTGCCAACATACAGAATAACATCCAGTGCTCATCCTGTCAAGTGCTCCCCTCAGTGCCCGCCACCCAGTCACCCCCACCCCCCGCCCACCTCCCTTTCTACCACCCCTAGTTCGTTTCCCAGAGTTAGGAGTCTCTCATGTTCTGTCTCCCTATCTGATATTTCCCACTCATTTTTTCCTCCTTTCCCCTTTATTCCCTTTCACTATTTTTTTATATTCCCCAAAATGAATGAGACCATGTAATGTTTGTCCTTCTCCGATTGACTTATTCTAAAGAGAAGTTCAAATGGCAAATGCCCACATTGAAAAACAAGAAATATCTCAAATAAACAACCTATCTTTCTGCCTCAAGGGACTAGAAAAAGAGGACAAAGCTAATCACAAAGTTTGTAGAAGGAAGGAGATGATAAAGATCAGAACAGAAATAAATGAAATAGAGTCCAAAGTGACAATACAAAAGGTCAATGAAACTAAGAGCTGTTTTTTTTTTTTTAAGATAAACAAAATAGACAATCCTTTAGCTTGAGTTATCAAGAAAAAAGTCACAAATCAGAAATGAAAGATGGGACATTACAACTATACCACAGAAATATAAAGGGTCATAAGAGACTACTATGCACATTATATTTCAACAAATTGGATAAGGTAAAATAAATTGTGAAAATGCTAGAAACATAACACCTACGAGGACTGAATTATGAATAAATAGAAAATCTGAAGAGGCCAAGTAATAGTAAGGAGATTCCATCAGTAATCAAAAACCTTCCCAAAATGTCTGGGTCTATCTGGAGTATGCTAGCCAGTTTTCTAAGATGCTGAGAGCTTCACTGGGGGAGGAAATGTTCACCAACTCCCTGCATTCCCCTCACGCTTGTTAGGTCCTGTCTCAACTGGTTTAACCCAGAGCAATAAACCTGAGATTGTCATTTAAAAAAAAAATACAGGATTAGACAGTTTTGCTGATTTATTTTTTCAAAGAATTTAAGAAGAATACCAATCTTTCTGAAACTCTTCTAAAAATAGAAGAGAAGCAGATGGACCCTAGCTTCCTGGACCAGTATACTGCATTCAAGGGACTCACCTTAGACCTAAGGTGACAAATACAGATTGAACTGAAAGTGAAGAGATGGAAAAAGATTCTTCATGCAAATGCAAGTGGAAAAAAAAAAAGCCAGGTACCGGCACTTATATCAGACAAAACAGACTCAGAAACAGACTGTAGCAAGAGACAAAGAAAAGCATTACATAATGATAAAGAGATCAGTCCAACAAAAAGATGTTATACTTGTAAACATCTACCCACCCAACACATGCACCTAAATACATAAAGCAAATATAAAAAAGAGAGAGGTTGATGGTAATACAATAAGAGTAGGGGACTTTAACCCTTCAATCACATCATTGGATCAATTATCCAGACAGAAAATCAACAAGGAAACAATGTCTTTGAATGACACATTGGACCAAATAGACACAAGAGATATGTATGGAACATACTATCTGAAATCAACTGAATACATATATTTTCAAGTGTCACATGCCACATTCTCCAGAATAGATCACATATCAGGCCATAAAATGAACCTCAATAAATTTATTTAAGAAGATACCATGCATCTTTTCTGATATCAATAGTATGAAACTAGAAATAAGTCACACACACACACACACACACAAACTGAAAAAAGCATAAACATATGGAGACTAAACAACATGATACAAAACGACCAATGGGTCAATGAAACAATCAAAAAATAAATCAAGGAGTACACAAATTAAAATGAAAACAGAATGGTCCAAAATGTTTGGGACACAGTGAAAGCAGTTCTAAAAGGAAAACATATAGCAACTCAGGCTTACCTCAAGATGCAAGAAAAACCTCAAACAATTTAACTTTATACCAAAAGGAACTAGAAAAAGAAGAATAAACAAAGCCCAAGGTGAGTAGAAGAAAGGAAGTAATAAATATCAGAGCAGAAATAAATGACATAGAGACTAAAGAAATAATAGGAAAAAAATTAAAACAAGAGCTGGTTCTTTGAAAAAGTAAACAAAATCGACAAACTCTTATCCAGACTCATTAAGAAAAAGAAGAAAGGATCCAAATAAATAAAATCAGAAACAAGAGAAAAATAACACCTGACACTACACAAATATAAAGGATTACAGGAGAATACTATGGAAAATTAAATGGCTGTGTAATTTATTTATTTATTCCTGGGATGAAAGAATGGCCAAATATTGATAAATCAATAAACTTCATACACCACATCAACAAAATTTTAAAAATCATAGATTTCAATAGATGCAGAAAAAGCATTTGGCAAAATTCATCATCCATTCTTGATAAAAATTCTCAAGAAAATGGGATTAGAGGGAACATACGTCAACATAATATAGGTCACATGTGACAAACTTATAGCTAACAGCACACTTAATAGTGAAAATGGGTAACTTTCCCTCTAAGGTCAGGAATAAAACAAGGATGTCCAGTCTTACTACTTTCATTCAACATAATACTGGAAATTCTAGCTGCAAGATTCAGACAAGAAAAAAAAAAGAGGCATCCATATTGGTAAAGAAGAAGTTAAACTGTCTCTATTTGCAGATGGGATGTTATTATACACAGAAAATCCTGAAGATTCCACAAAGAAAACTATTAGAAATAATAAATGAATATAGCAGAGTCACAGGATACAAAATTAATACCCAGAAATTGGTAGAGTTTCTCAGCGCTAACAACAAAGACATAGCAAAATAAATTTTTTAAAAACCCACCATTTATGATGGCATCAAAAAGAATAATACACCTAGGAATAAACTTAACCAAGGAGGTGAAAGACTTGTACTCTAAAAACTATAAAACATTGATGAAAGAACTTGAAAATAACACAGATGGAAAGATATTTCATGCTCATGGATTGAAATAATTTATATTGCAAATGTCCATAATACCCAAAGCAATCTACACTCAGTGCAATCCCTATCAAAACGCCAACAGCATTTTTCACAAATCTGTAATAAATAAAACTAAAATTTGTATATAAGCACATGCAACCTTGAATAGCCAAAGCAATTTTGAGAAAGAACAAAGCTGAGGCATTGCAATTCCAGATTTCAAGATATACCACAAAGTTGCAGTAATCTAAACAGTATCTTCTGGCACAAAAATAGACACTTATCAGTGAAACAGAATAGAGAGCCCAGAAATAAACCCACACTTAAATAGTCAGTCTATGACATAGGAGGGGAAAATATACAATGGGAGAAAAGATAGTCTCCTCAAAAAATGGTGCTGGGAAAACTGGATAGCTACATACAAAAGAATGAAACTGGACCACTTTCTCACACCATACACAAAAATAAACTCAAAGTGGATTAAAGACCTAATGTAAGATCTGAAATCATAGAACTCTAAACAGAAAACATAGGCAGCATTCAGATTTGGCTGTACCAATGTTTTTCTAGCAATGTCTCCTCAGGCAAGGGAAACAAAAGCAAATGATAAACTATTGGGATGATATCAGAATGAAAAGCTTTTGCACAGCAAAGAAAAACTAAAACAAAATGAAATTTTGTGAATGGGAGAAGATATTGGCAACTGATATATCCAATTAGGGTTAATATCTTAGATATATAAAGAACTTATACAACTCAATGCTCTAAAAGAATCCCCCCCAAACAATCTGATTAAAAATGTACAGAGAACTTGAATTACATTTTCCCAAAGAAGACATACAGATGGCCAATAGACACATGAAAAGATATCCAGCATCACTAGTCATCAGGGAAACGCAAATCAAAACCATGATGAGATATCACTCCATACGTGTCAGAATGACTAGAAACAAAAAGACAAGAAATAAGTGCTGCAAGGATGTGGAGAAAGAGGAACTCTTACACACTGTTGGTTGGAATGTAAATTGATACAGCCACTGTAGAAAACAGTATGGAGGTTCCTCAAAAAATTAAAAATAGAACTACTACGTAATTCAGCCATTTCACCACTGGCTCTTTATCCAAAAACAAAATCACTATCTCAAAAAGATATCTACATCTCCATGTTCATTTTGGCATTATTGATAATAGCAAAGACATGGAAACAACCAAAGTTCATTCAAAGAGAGAAAGAGAAAGGAAATATACTGTGTATATTTGTATTCCATTGTATATGTACAATGGAATATTTTTCAGCCATAGAAAAAGAAGGAAATCTTGCCATCTGGGACAACATAGATGTATCTTGCAGGTATAATGCTAAATGAAATAAGTCAGACAGAAAAAAGACAACTACCATATGATATCACTTATATGCAGAATCTAACAACAAACAAACTCACACAGAGAAGATTGGTAGCTACTAGAGGTAGGAGGTTGGTTAAATGAGTGAAGGTCATAAAAAGACTCAAGCTTCCAGTTACTAAGATAAATCCTGGGGATGTAATGTACAACATGGTGACTGTACTGTATGGTTAACAATACTGTATTGTTTTTTTTCTTTTTTAAGTTGCTAAGAGAGTAGTTCTTAAAAGTCTTTATACACACAAAAATTTTAGCTATGTTGGGTGTTAACTAAATTTATTGTGGTAATCATTTTGCAATAAATACACCTATCAAATTATTTTTATGTTGTAACCGGAACCTAATACAGTGCTATATGTCAAGTATATCTCCTAAAAATAAGTTGCCTTTCTACACACTAATAATGAGCTGTCAAAAAGAGATTAAGAAAACAATCACATTTACATTTGTGTCAAAACAGTGAAATACTTGGAATAGGTTTAACCAAAGAGGTGAAAGATCTGTATGCTGAAAACTATGACACTGATAAAAGGAAGTGAAGAACAAACAAATAAATGGGATGATATTCCATGCTCTTGCACTGGAAGAATATTGTTTAAATGTCTGCACTACCCAAAGTGATCTACAGATTCAATGCAATTCCCATAAAAATTCCAATAGCCTTTTTTACCCAACAGAAATAGAACAAACAATACTAGAATTTATATGGACTCACAGAGACCCAAGCAGCAAAGCAATCTAGAGCAAGAACACAAAGCATAGAAGGATCACACTGTCTGATTTCAAAATATATTACAATCAATAGAATGAGGGGACAATCTACTAGTTGGGAGAAAACATTTGCAAATCATACCTCTGATAAGGAGCTAATGTTCAAAATATGTAAGTAACTCACACAATTCTATAGTTTAAAAAATATGATTTAAAAATGGGCAAAGGATCTGAATAGAAATTTATCCAATGAAGACGCACAAATGACCAACAGATATATGAAAAGATGCTGAACATCAGCAACCATCAGGAAATACAAACCAAAACTGCAACAAGATATTACCTTACACCTGTTAGAATGGCTATCATCAAAAACAAAAAACAAAAACAAAAAAAACAAGAGATAAAAAGGCTTGGCAAAGAGGTGAAGAGAAGGCTACCTTTGTATATTTGTTGACAGAAAGGTAAATTGGTGCAAGGCACTATGGAAAACAGTATGAAGGTTCCTCAAAAAATTAAAAATAGAACTACCATATGATCCAGCAATCCCATTTCTGGGTATATATTTAAAGGAAAAAAGTAAATAGGATTCAGAGAGATATCTGCACTCCCATGTTTGTTGTAGCAATATTCACAAATAGCCAAGATATGGAAACAACCTAAGTGTCTGTCAATGAATGAATGAATGAATGAAGAAGATATGGTGTATATATATACAATGGATGGTTATTCAGACATAAAAAGAAGGTGAAAATGGGGAAATGTTTGTCAAAGATCACAAACTTACAGTTATAAAATGACTAACTTGGCGTTCTGATATTTGGCACAGTGATTACAGATAATATTATTGTATTATATACATTAGAGTTGCTAAGAGTACGTTTTTTTTTTACAATGAGCATCCATATACCCTTTATCTAGACTTATCAATATAACATTTACCACATTTTCCTTTTTTAATTGAAGTGTAGTTGACACACAATGTTACATAAGTTTCAGGTGTACAGCATATTGATTTGACAACTCTATGCTATGCTATGTTCACCCTAAGTGTAGCTACCATTTGTCACCATATGACACTATTATGATACCACTTACTATATTGCCTGTACTGTCCCTGTGACTTATTCATTCTATAACTGGAAGCCTGAATCTCCAACCCCAATTCCCTCATTTAGCTCATTCCCCATCCCCCTTTTCTCTGGCAACCATCCGTTTGTTCTATTTATAGGTCTGATTCTGCTTTTTTGTGTCTGTTTTTAGATTCTACACTAAGTGAAATCATATGCTATATGCTATTCTCTGTTCGACTTATTTCACTCAGCATCATATCCTAGCAGAGTAAATCTTACATGCTTTCACCACAAAAAAAGTAATGGTATATATGTGAGATGATGGAGCTGTTAAGTAACACTATGCTGGTAATCATTTTTGCAATATATAAATGATCAAGTCAACACCTTGTACTCCTTCAAATTAATGTTGTATGTCAATTATATCTTTTTAAAAATTTTTTTATTGGAGTTCAATTTGCCAACATATAGCATAACAATCTCAGCAAAGTCAAAAATGATGAAAAATAAAAGTATTGAGTGTTACTATCCTTGAAAGTGGAGGTGGCTGTCTTGAGGATCAGAGATGAATGTGGGGGATGCTGTCTTTGAAATGGGTCCCTAATTTCAATGTAGAATGGGATCCTAGCATACAGAAACCCTGCAGCCATGCTTGCCCTCCAGAGACAGAGTGGGTGTTTAGTTAACGGAAAGCATGACCAAGGAGGCCATCCAAAGGATTGATCATGATTTTCATTTATATTTGATATTTATATTTGATATATAAAATATTTATATTTGATATATATCTCAAAAAGGAGCTCACCTCGAGTCTCTACTTATGGGTTAGTCATAGGTCTTCAATGAATTCCAAGACCTGAGATAGTTCATAGAGTCCTTTGATAAAATGGAAGATCAGAAACCCTTGAAGACCCTGTAGTAACATTACAGGATGCCACACACCTTCCTAGTTGTCTACCAAGGACCTGCAGATGCTCACCAGAATAAACATGCACCAGAAAAAAGGAAATCCTAAAACCTTTATGGGACTAGATAATGGTGCTGAGCTATTCCTGGGCTAACCGTCAGAGGGGATGTTTAAGAGGGTCATATAGTAAATGGTGTCTTAGCCCAAGTCCATCTTAAAGTAAATCTTATGGGTTTGTGAACCCATACTATGGTTATTTACCCCAGCTTCTGAGTATGTGATTAGAATAGATATTCCTAGTGTCTAGTAGATGTTCATATTGGATCCCTGAACTATGGGGTTAAGGCTATTATGGCAGGGAAGGTCAGGGGAAAACCCTGAAGCATCTCCTCTTCAGCAAGGTTACAGTATATAAATAGTGAACAAAACAGAGTCAGTGAGAACACCATCTTACAAAATAGGAACTATCCGTAAGAGGTAGAAATTATAAAAAGGAATGAAATAGAAATCCTGGAATTGGAAAAGCACAATAGCTAGATAAAATAAAAATAAAATAAAAAGTTTACTAGAGGGACTCGACAGCCGATTTGGACAAACAGGATATATAATCAGTGAACTTAAGGGTAGGTTGAGATTATCCAGTCGGATGAACAGAAATAAAAAAGAATGAAGAAAAATGAGCAGGGACTAAGGAGCCTGTAGGATAGCACCAAGCTTGCCAACATGCAATAATGGGAATCCCAGCAAGAAAAGAGGGGAAGAAAAAGGGAAGCAGAAAATAGATTAGTGGTTGCCAGGCACTGAGGTGAATGGAGAGTCGGTACAGGGTTTCTTCTGGAATGACAAAAATGATCTGGAATTAATGATGTTTGAGCAATGTTGTGAATATATTGCTTAATTATACGCCTTATGATTTTTTGTTATACAAACTTTATCTCAGTAAAAAGGGCATGGTTTCAGTTTTTCCTGCCCCCCCCTCTTATTATAGCCTCTCAACCTAAGTCACACTGTATGAAACTCAATCTGCCCCCAATGTCTTTGTTTATACCATTGCCCTGCCTTTTGTCTCGCTCTTTGTCCCATCTCAGAAAAGCTTATTCAAGTCATATCTGCTCCAAGTCTACCATGATTCTCATTCCCCATAGCAACATGTTTAATTCTTTAACACTTTAAAGTTCACAAGTAGGTATCTACTGAGAAGCCTTGGGTGATTAGCTAATCTATGTTGTGAAGTTTTACTAAAGATCATTCTTTTTAATTCAATAAAAAAAACCTAATGTAAAATTTCTTGTCTTAGCCATTTTTAAGAGTCCAGTTCAGTAGTGTTAGTTACATTACATTGCACAACAACCGGGACCCATTTAAACCCTGATTTGTGAAGCTTTTCCCATCCCCCTAATTGGAATCAATTACTCCCTCCTCTGTGATCCCATAGCATTTGGGGGCATATTTCCATTCTAGTCTTGACTAGATTCTTTCTGGCTCATTGTGTTTCTGTTTCCCTAACTAATTTGTGGGCTTCTTCAGGGCAGGGCTTGTGGCAAATTCTGCTCTGAATTATCAGAGGAGAGCACAACTGAGCAACACTAAACGAATGCCCATCGAACTAAAAATAAAGGGGTGAAGGATGCCTTCCATCAGAAACTGAGCTTCCCAGAAGTCTGACAACTGGGGACATGAAGGGAGAGAAGCAAAAATGACTTTACCATTGAGGCTTCCTCCTCTTGCTCTGTCTAGGCCTGATGTCTTGCCTCAGCCTTGGCCAACCACAGGGGCCATGGGGATTACTCCATGGGTTCCAGCATCCTGTCAGCGGCTAGCCTCAAGGAAAATCCTGCCTCTGAAGCAATTTCTTCCATGGCTAATGTCCTAGAGCAGGTGAACTGCCATTATCCAAAGCTGTTGTGTGTATAAATATTTATCCCCTTTCTAGTTTTCATCTCTCTGGACTATAGGACCATAGGAAGCCTCCTCGAGAGGTCCCAGCTGCTTATCATCTTATACGACCAACATGCAAGAAAATAACCATGTGGCAAAATCACTCTGGTTATTTAGACATGATCTCTCCAGGGAGGAAATTAAAAAGCCCTTTGTTCCTCTCCTCCCTCTTCATTCCTGGCTGCCACCCCCTTGGTGTCTACAGAGCTTGTTGTCTTTGACACTAAGAGCTGTACAGAGGGAAGGGGTAAAACTATAATTTTGCTGCTTTTCTTCAGCTTTTGCTGAAGGCTCACAAAAGAACTAAAATGAAACTTTGATGATCTGGATTTTTCCAATTAATCCTGCTCCCCATTAAAGGATCATGAGTTGGCTGCATCGCTATGTCCCTCTGAGATGAATCCCCACTTGCCAGATGGCTGGGCATGAACTGGATGGCCTGGCATTTCATTTCTTCCTGTCCAGTAAAATGAGAAAATTCAAACCAGACACTGAAATGTTCTTTTCTTTTATTAAAAACATTTCTTAATTGGGTAGTTTGGGTACTTTGAAAGTGAACCTCAACATTTCTAACTCTTTGAATGCTGGAAACAGAAAAAACTGCCATTCTAAAAGTGACAGACAGTTATATAATGTGACTCTAAACTCCTGACTCTCGACCCCCGCAGTCCTTGGAAACAATGTAAATAAAAGGATGCCACCCCCAACCCACCCTCTGTTGTACCTGAATGGGGTTCTAGCATCATGGCATTTAAAAACAAAACCAATCAAATCAAAAAGCAAAATAAAATACCTTTCATATGATGATGGTAATGCAGTGGAGATTGAGAAGTCACTCTGAGGGTAAAATAGGTCATTTATCTCTAAACACCTTATTTTGGACAAATTATTTTGGGGAGGATCCTTGATAAGAAGATAAAAGTTCAGGTACTTGGAACACCTCTGAATATTGGTAAACTGATCCAAATGCAAATACTTTAGACTGGTATATATTGCTTCATCAAAGTGTACAAGCCAAGAGGGCAACATAGAAAGTCTTCCAGCAAGATGTAAATTAGTTCTAATAACTTCATCAAGAAATAACATCCAATCATCTTGGTAATATCCTATTGGTTAGAGGCAAGTCACAGATCCCACATCCACTCAAAGGGAGGATAAAACACAGCACATGAATATCAGGAGTAGGGGATCTGTGAGAGTCTTCTGAGAGTTTGCCTGCCACAATTTGGCTTGAATAATTCAATTTGGTGGTATAAAAATCTGTCCTTTGGTGAGTAGGATCTATCTCTACTGATATTTTTTTCCAGTTTTATTGGGGGTATAAATGACAAAAATTATATATATTTAAAATGTACAACCCGATGTTTTGATATATGGTTAGTGAGAAATGTTTACCACAATCAAGCTAATTGACATATTCATCACCTCACATAGTTACCTTTTTTGTTTGTGTGTTAATAACAATATCCACCCTCTTAGCAAATCTCAAGTACGTATACAGTACCGTACTGTTAACTGGACTCAACCTCCTGTGCACTAGATATCCAGAACTCACTCATCCTGCATATATTAAACTTTGTACACATTGATCAACATTTCCCCCTTTCCCCCAACCCTCCAGCCATGGTAACCACCATTCTACTGTCCACTTCTCGGAGATTGACTTTTTTAGATTCTATGTGTAAGTGTTACCACACACTATATGACTTTCTGTTTCTGGCTCATCTCACCTCCAGGTTGAACCATGTTGTCACAAATAACAAGATTTCCTTTTCTTTAAGCCTTAATAATATTCCAGTGTGCATATGTACTGCATCTTCTTTCTTCATTCATCCATCGGTGGACAGTTAGGTTGTTTCCATATCTTGGCTATTGTAAATGTTGCAATGAATGTGGGAAAGCGGGTATCTTTTTGAGACACCCTTCAAAAATCTCTTTTTGAGATTTCATTTCCTTTGGATATATGCCCAGGAGTGGGACTAGTGGGTCATATGGTAGTTCTATTTGTAATTTTTTTTATTATGTGAGTTTCAGGTGTACGGCTTTATAATTTAACATCTGTATACACTACAAAGAGATAATCATCACAAGACTAGTTACCATCCATCACCATACTTTCAATCTCATTCACTTATTTCCCACACCCATCAGCTGCCTTCCCCTCTGGTAACTACTGCTCTCTATATCTCTAAGACTCTCTCTCTAAGAGAGTCTGCTTTCTATATCTAGGGGTTTTAAAAAAATTAACTTACTTATTTATTTGATTTCACATATGAGTGAAATCATATGGTATTTGTCTTTCACGGTCTGACATATTTTGCTTACCATAATATCCTCAAGGTGCATCCATGTTGTTGCAAATGCTATAGTTTCATTTTTTATGGCTGAGTAATAGTGCATTGTATAAATAGGCCACATCCTTATCCATTCCTCTGCCGGTGGACTTTTAGGTTGTTTCCATGTCTTTGCTATTATAAATAATGCTGCAACCAACATAAGAGGCGCATATATCTTTTTGAATTAGTGTTTTATATTCATCAGATCAGCACCCAGAAGAGGAAAAGCTGTGTCATATGGTAGTTTTAATTTGTAATTTTTTGAGGAAACCCCATACTGTTTTCCACAGGGGCTGCACCAACTTACAATCCCTTTTTCCCACACCCTCTCCAGTACTTATTTCTTGTCTTTTTGATAATTGCCATTCTAATAGGTGTTAGGTGATAGATATCTCATTATGGTTTTGCTTTACATTTCCCTAATACTTAGTGATGTCTAGCATTTTTTCGCATCCCATTGGCCATCTGTATGTCTTCTTTGAAGAAGTGTCTCTTCAGATTCCCTGCCCATTTTTAAGTTAGATTGTTTGCTTTATTTGTTGTTGAATTATAGGAGTTCTTTATATTTTTTGGGTATTAATACCTTATTGGATACATGGTTTGCAATCTTCCATTCAGTAGGCTGCCTTTTCATTTTTTTAAAGTATATTTATTTATTTATTTATTTATTTATTTATTTATTTATGAGAGAGAGAGAGAGAGATTGAGAGAGAGATTGAGAGAGAGGCAGAGACACAGGCAGAGGGAGAAGCAGGCTCCATGCAGGGAGCCCACCGTGGGACTCGATCTCGGGTCTCCAGGATCACACCCCAGTCTGAAGGCGGCACTAAACCACCGGGCCACTGGAGCTGCCCTACCTTTTCATTTTGATGATGGTTTCCTTGAGGTAAGCCCTTTATCAAAATAGGCCTGTATTGCTGTGAACTTCCCTCTTAAACTCACTTTCATTGCATTCCATTTATTTTAGTATATCTTTCCATTTTCATTTCTCTCTCTGTATTTATTTCTCCTTTGATTCCTTTGATGATCCATAAATTGTTCCGTATCCTGCTGTTTTATCTTCACCTTTTCGTTGTTTTCTCCCATTTTTCTTCTTGTAATTAATTTCTAGTTTCAGATATAGTGGTCAGAAAAGATGCTTGATAGGATTTCAATCTTCTTAAATTTACTGAGACTTATTTTGTGGCCCAACATGTGATCTATCCCAGAAAATGTTCCATGTGCACTTGAAAAGAATGTGTATTCTGCTGTCTTTGGATGGAATTTTCTATATATGTCTGTTAAGTCCATCTGGTTTAATGTGTGGTTTAAAGCCAATGTTCCTTATTGATTTTTTTTGTCTAGATGATCTCTCCATTGATGGAAGTAGGGTATTAGAAGTGTCCTACTATTATTGTATTCCTATCAATTTCTCCCCTATGGTCTGTTAATATTTGCTGTATATATTTTGGTGCTCCTATGTCACATATTTGTAAATGTTATATCTTCTTGCTGGATTGATCCTTTTATCATTATGCAATGTCCTTCTTTGTCTTTTATTGCATTCTGTGTTTTAAAGTGTATTTTGTCTGATAAGATTATAGCCACTCCAGCTTTCTTTCCATTTCCATTTATATGGAATATGTTTTTCCATCTCTTCACTTTCAGTCTGCGTGTCCTGTCTTCTGAAGGGAGTGTCTTATAGGCAGCCTACAGATGGGTCTTGTTGTTTATTCATTTAGCCACTTGATGTCTTTGCATTGGTAAATTAAATCCATTTACATTTAAAGTAATTATTGATGACACATACTTATGCCATGCTGTTAAAATTTTTTGGCTGTTTTTCTAGTTCCTCTCTGTTCTTCTTTTTTCTCTCTCTGCGGTTTGATGACTTCCTTTAGTGTTAAGTTTACACTTCTTTCTAATTTGTGATCTCACTATAAATTTTTTCCTTGTGGTTACCATGAGGTTGACATTGTATACAATATCCTTATGTAAATAGCAATTTGTCTCAAGTTGATAGCAATTTAATTTTAAACACATTTCGGAGTTTTACCTTTTGACTCTCATCCAACATTTTATATTTTTGATGAACACATTTTACCTGTTTTTATGTTATGTTCCTTTGTCTAAGTATTGTAACTTCAGTTAATTTAACTCCTTTGTCATTTAACCTTTATGCTTGATTTCCGTGTGATTCATCAATTATCTTCATTACATATTTACCTTTTCTAGTAGATTTTTACTTTTGTATGTTTTCTTCTTGTAGGTGCCATTTCTTTTTTGGCCTCAAGGAGTTCTTTTAGCATTTCTTATACAGTTTTAGTGGTGATGAACTCCTTTATCTTTGGCTTATCTGGAAAGCTCAATCTCTCCTTCGATTCTGTTTATTAACCTTGCTGAGCAGAGTTCTTGGTTGGAGATTTTTTCCTTCCAGATCTTTGTCAAGCCATTCTCTTCTGGCTTGTAAAATTGCTGCTGAAAAATCTGATAGCCTCATGAGGTTTTTCTTATATGTAGCAAGTTGTTTCTCTCTTGCTGCTTTTAGGATTCTCTTTATCCTGAGCTATTATTGTTGTAATTATAATGTGTCTTGGTGTGGATCTCTCTGGGTTTATCTTATTTGGAACGTTCTAGGCTTCTTGGATGTGCTGTTTGATTTCTTCCCCAGATTAGAAAAGTTTTCAGCAATTATTTCTTGAAATAAATTTTCTGGCCCTTTCTCTTTCATCTCTGTGACATCTATAATTCAAATGTTATTCTGCTTGATGTTGTCCCAAATGCCCCTTATCCTCACTTAATGTTTTTATTTTGCTGCTCTCTGGATGAGTTCCAATACTTTGTCTTCCAGTTCGCTAATCTGTTCTACTTCATCTAGTCTGCTGTTCAACCCTGAAATATATTTTTCAGTTCAGTTATAATGTCTCTTCAGTATTATATCTTCTATAACTTTATTGAAGTTTTCACTGTGTTCATCCATTCTTCTCCCCAGTTAAGTAAGCATCTTTACGACTATTTCTGTGAATTATTTATAAAGTTGATTGCTTATTATCATCATTTTGTTCTTTTTTTCTGAGATTTTGTCTTGCTCTTTTGTTTGGAATATACTCTTCTCTCTGCTTATTTTGGTTTACTCTCTGTGTATTAGGTAGGTGAGACACCTATTCTAATCTTGAAGGAGTGGCCTTATGTAGGAGATGTCCTATGAGGCCCAGGAGCACAACCTCTCTTGGTCACCAGATCCAGGCACCTGAAAGGTCTGCTGTATGTGGGTTGTGTAGCCTTCCTGCTGTTTCAAGAACACAACTGTGGCACGTTGTTGGATGGGGTTGGTCCTTGGTCTGATGTGGGATGTGGCTGTTACTGCTGCAATGCATTCATGGATGGTGCTGCGCATATGCTTCTCTTTCCCTTTGTGATGCTGCTTTTTTTTAATCCTTTGGGTGGAGGCTCTGCTATTCCATTTACAGGTCTATTTCAGAGGCTATTATTACATATGTGCTCATAGATTTGGTTTGTCTGTTTAAAGAGGTGACTCCAGGATCATGCTATGCCACCATTTTGATCCCAACTCCTATTTTTAATTTTTTGAGGATTTGCCACAGAGTTTTTCCATAGTGGTCATATGAATTTACATTCCCACCAACAGTGTTAAGGGTTCCCTTTTTATCCACATCCTTGCCAACACCTGTTATCTTTTATCTGTTTGGTAATAGTCATTCTAATAGGTGTGAGGTGATATCTCATTGTGGTTTTTACTTACATTTCCTCATGATTGGTGATGTTGAATGCCTTTCCATATACCTGTTAGTCATTTGACTTCTTTTGAGAAATGTCTAATTCAGATCCTTTGCTTATTTTTAAATTGGGTTGTTCTCTTGTTTTTGAGTTGAGTTCCTTATATATTTTTCTTATTAGCTCCTTATAGACATAAGGTTTTCAAATATTTTTCCCATTCCATATATTGATTCTTCCCTCTATTCATTGTTTCTTTTACTGTGCCAAAGCCTTTTGTTTTGATGCAACCCCACTGCCCATTTTGCTTCTGTTGCCTGTGCTTTTGGGGGTATATCCAAAAACTTATTGCCCAGACCAATGTCAAGAATATTTTGCCTTATTTTCTAGTAGTTTTATAATTTCAGGTCTTACATTTAAGTCTTTAATCTATTTTCAGTTAGTTTCTTTAAAAAATATTTTATTTGTTTTAGAGAGAGAGTGTGAGCACACAAGTGAGTGGGAGGAGGGAGAGGCACAAGCAGACCCCACGCAAAGTGTGGAGCTTGACACAGGGCTTGATCTCATGACCCTAAGATCATGACCTGAGGTGAACCCCAAAGTTAGATGCTCAACTGACTGAGCTACCCAGGTGCTCCTCGAGTTAATTCCTGAATACAATGTCTATCATCTTTCTTCTGCATATTAATCTAGCTTATATAACACCATTTATTAAAAGACCATCCTTTCCCCCATTTGCGTGTTCTTGGCATCCTTGTCAAAGATCAGTTAACCATAAATGTGTGGATATATTTCTAGGCTCTTGATTCTCTTCCATTGGCCTAAATGTCTGTTTCTATGCCAGTGCCATACTGTTTGGATTACTGTAGCCTTTGTTGTTATTTTGAGATCAGGCAGTGTGATGTTTCCAGCTTTGTTCTTGTTCAAGATTACTTTGGCTATTTGGGGTACCTTGTGGATCCATAAAAATTTCATGATTCTTTTCTATTTATGTGGAAAATGACATTGAAATTTTGATAAGGAGACTGCTCAGATTGTGTAAATGGGCTTGGGTAATATGGATATTTTAATAATATTATTTCTTCTAATCCACAAACATGAGGCATCTTTCCATTTACTTGTGCCTTCATCAGTTTTTTCAAAGCTTTACAATTCTTGTACCTCTAATCTTTTACCTCTTTAGTTAAATTTATTCTTAACTATTTAATTGTTTTTGATGCTATTTTAAAAGGATTTTTTACTTTATTTTTTGGATAGTTTTCAGTATATAGAAATACAACTAATTTTTGTATGTTGATCTTGCGTTCTGCAACTTTACTGAATTCATTTATTAATTCTAACAGGTTTTTTTGGTGGAGTTATTAGGGTTTTCTCTATATAGGATCATATCATCTGCAAAAGATAAAATTTTTCCTCTTTTCCTATTTGTATATCTTTTATTTCTTTTTCCCACCTAACTGCTCTGGCTAGAACTTCTAATACAAGGTTGGATAGATGTAGTGAGAAGTCTTATTCCTGGTGTCAGAGGAAAAACTCACAGCTTTTCACCATTGAGAATAATGTTGACTGAGGATTCCTATAAACACATTTTTGATCACTGTCTTCGCCATTTTCATGGCTAGATATTTTTATGAAGGATGACTGGCAACCTTGGAGGTTGTCAGGTTTATCAAAAGCACTAATAAATTACCTATTGTCTCCTTGATGTAGTCCAACATCCAGGGGAAAAATGACCATGAGAGTCAATCAAAAGCTCATAGAGATCCAGGGTGAAAAGGAACTAAAGACTGCAGACCAGCTTTATATTTGAATCCCTTCTTTAGCCCTCTAACTTAGTTTTGTCTATTAGAGCAGAATACCATAGATTGGGTGGCTTTAACAGCAAACTTTAAAAAAAACCATTACTATAAGTTAAGAAGTCCAAGATCAAGTTGCCTGCAGATTTGGTATTTGGTGAGGACATTTTTTTCCTCATTTTTCAGCTGGATGTCTTCTTCTATCCACACATGGTAGAAAACAGAGAGGAAGCAAGCTCTCTGTGTAACTTCCTATTAGGGCACTAATTGCATCATGAGGGTTCCATCCTCATGACCTAATCACTTCTCCAAGGCCCCATCTTCAAATACCATCATATCGGGGATTAGAATTTTAACATATGAGTTTTGAGGCAGGCATCACATTCAGACTCATTCATTCATTCATAGCACTCTCTGTTGACTGTTCAGGGTCCTTGGGGGAACTTTCAATGATAGAGAATGCTTTCCAAGCAGAATGCCATCATTATGAAAGGCAAACCCACAGCGTTGAGTTTTATTCACATTCCTTAGAGATGTTTTCTCTGTGATGTTGTGGAGGTGATTTAGCTTCTCTGTACTATTTCCCTATCAATAAATTTTAAAAAATCAATTTATCATTTCTGTATCTATATATCATCTATATATCATCTATATATCAGCTCTGTATCTATATTAAGAGGTCTGAATTTTTTACACTTGCTCAAATACATGGATCTCTTCCAAAGAGCAGCTCTACCTGCACCTTGCTGTTTATAGGCAGCGTTTAAAACTGGCTTTCTCTGTGTTTGATTTTGCTTTGGATTCCCCAAGGCAGTTTTTTACTTGGAGTTAATAACTCAGACCCAAATGCTTAGTTTGGAAGATGGAGGCTGTAGCCAATCTCTAGATTACCTAATCCAAGGCCAAGTGGAAAGTTTTTCTAAGCACCAACTGGAGGGAAAAAGCTAACTGAGCCCTTCCATGGCTCTCCTCCAGGTAACCCCTGTCAATGTCCCAGAGGCATAAGCCTTTCACATCCACCCAGTTTGCATGATTGCCAAGAATTACACACCATGGAGAATTCTGAGAGCAAGTCAACACATCAGTTTAAAAGACATGATTTTTAAAAAATTTCCCTATTTTTTTTCTTATTTTGGTCATGAGCATCAGCGATGATGGAAGACTATCTGTCCTGCCATTACTACATCATTCTCATCCCATCCACCTTCCACCCCTGCAAGCAATTTGAGGCTGAGCCTCCAGCAGCCCTCCTTCATGTGCATACCATGACCAATGGCCCATTAGTGACATGCAGTGGGGTGGAATGATAGGGGGTGGAAGCCATTGGGGTTGGGGAAGCTAAACTGGCTTCAGGAAGAGCAGAAATCAATGGGAGGATTCTCCCACAGTCCTATTTCCCATCACATAGAACTCATTTCTGCTTAAAAATCATATGGTGGTCACGGTTATACATGTTTTCAACCCATGCTGTTGGGTTATGTTTTAATTTTACTTTTGCACTCAGACTTTCATTTCAAAAATTGGATTTTTGTCCTTTGCATTTTGGAGGGCAGTAGTGATAAAAAGGAACATTAAAATCCACAAATCAGGGGCACCTGGATGGCCCTTGACTTTGGCTCAGGTCATGATCTCAGGATCCTGGGATTGAGCCTTGTGATTGAACTTGGTGAAGAGTCTGCCTGAGATTCTCTGCCTCTTCTCTGACCCTCCCCCTGGTAATACTCTCTAAAATAAACAAATGAATCTTAATTTAAAAAAGACACACACACACACACACAAAGCAGAGGACCCAAAAAGTAAATCTAAATCTACAAAGCATGTCACAAAGAGCTATTCTTACACCTCTGAAGAAAAGTCTCCACTTTCAACTTGTTTCGCCATTTTGGTCTCAAGCACAAAAAGCCAGCAGGCTGTACAAATCAAGCACTTTCCATTTTCTGACTCTCAATCCACTATTGCAAAGTTTTGGCCTATAGAGTTACCAGTTCCTTCTTCCTGGAAACTCAGGCTGCAAAGATTTGAGCCCTCCCTTTTCCTTCTCCTTACAAAATACTGTAATAGATACATACAGACGTTTCAGCACTTCATCATACTAACTATTTAATGAGAAAGAGACAGCTTTTCATCAAAGAGGAGTATAAACAACATTTCAAAAGAAAAACAAATGCTAACAATTTCCCGCACGCATCATGATTTCTCTCAGACCATGAACTCTGATCTCTCTAGAATGATGGAAGTTTTGCCAGGTTTGCTCTGCCTTTATGCCTCCCTATCGGCTAATTGACACTCATAAATAAATACTCTTCAGAATGGTATGAGGCCCTTTGTTCAGATTAACAAAAGTCTTCACCATTTCAACATCCCTTTATAATTTTTCTGCCACTTCGTGGTCTACTTTAACTGGACTGTGTCCCTTCTTGTTATCTTGCAATAGATCTGGAAAACAGACCTTGCTGAGAAACAGAGACCTCTGTGATATTTTCAGCTTCTTCTTTGGAAGGAGAGCTAGCCTTTAGCTTCTCATTCCAGTCTTTCTCAAAGAAGTTGGATACATACTGCATTCCCAGAACTCTCTAGTGTGTTGGCTTGGAACATAAAAATAGCCTTCTCCCCTGCAGGGGCTAGATCCTGATTAGAAATCTTGAAATATTTTCTCAATTTCCTTTTCCATAGAAGGGACTAGATTTTAAATCAAGCAGTTGGCAAATAGCCACATGGTTTTTCAGCTTGCTGGCCCTGACATTTCATGAGAACAACACAACGAACATTTAAAAGTCTTTTGTTTGAGAAGTGTAGCAGGGAGTTGGAGTAGATCCATCTATATCCAGACCATGATCCTCCTAAAAAGGATGCATATACCATGATACTTAGTAATTGATGTAAATGGTGCCCAGCACTCGAGCGTCTTGAAAATCTAGCATCTTGTTTGCCTCTATATTCCCTCATTATTATTCCCTGTGCCATCCTTAAAAAACCAGTTTGTTAGACTGTATTCATCTTATGTAACTCAAAGTTTGCATCTACTGAATACCATCTCCTCCTTCCCCATTTATTCCAGCCCTGGCAACTACCATTCTACTCTCTGCTTCTATGAGTTTCACTATTTTGTTAAGGGGATAAATCACATGTTAAATGTTACCACAATAAACAAAACAAAATCCATTCCTTATCTTGGGCTGAGGGCTCGGTGATTTAGAATATTGCTACTCCAGTATATGCTTTGAGGTCTAATTAATTCACTCATATCTCAGTCAGGAGGAGTTCATTCATTTCATCAACAATATTTACTGAGTACCTACCATGTGTCAGGCACTGTGCTAGTTCTGGCTGATAATGGTGACCAAAACTGGCAGACTACCTTCCATCATGCAGTTTAATTCTCTCTCCAATGGAGACTAGGAACAAAAAACTATAATAAACTGATCATTGTAAATGAATGATATGAATGACGTCATATGCTGAATGAGGAAATGTTGCAGTGGGAGGTAGAAACCAAGAAAAGAGACATAGGCATCCAGGCATACTGGATGGTTAGAAAAGGTCTTTCTGAGAAGTGACCTTGAACATGAGACTAGGAGAAGTTAGGAGTTTGCCAGTATATATATGATCCCACAGGAAAGAGAAATATTCATTGGCATGTGGTAACTGGTTGTCAGTGCCCACTGAGAACCATTTCTGTGCTTACCTCCCCTTCCTGCCCCACATTTCGGCTCCCAGTAGGCATCCGGGGAGACGGAACTGTACCTTAGGAGGAGACAGGGGAAATGATGGCCCCTGCAATTCCAAGAGGTGATAACAATACACTTTATATTGGTAGGGACATTTTCTCACGTCTGTAGCATCCATCTTGCCCCTGAGCTCCAGACTCTCATATTAAGTTGCATGCTTGGCACTTCCATATGGTTGTCTATGAATTTCACATTTAGCAGGTTTAAACAGAATCCTTGATTTTCTGCCTAAGACTCTGTTACCTCCAGCAAATGGCACCAACATCTATCTAGTTGCCCAAGCTAAAAATACCCGAGAGTCATTCTTGCTTCTTTTCTTTTTCCCATCCCCTTTATGTAATATATAAGCAAGACTTGTTGAATCTTTCACCAAAATTTATCCAGAACCATCCACATCTTTCCTGGCACCACCAAGGCCTGGTGCCTGTACCACTGCCACAGCTTCCTACAAACTTTCTGGCTTCTATAACTAATTTCTTTCAATGTTACATTAGATCTTCTTAATTTCCTTTGTAAACCTTCCAAGGGCTTCTCATGGCCTTCATAATTCCTGAAAAGTCATTAATCCATGCCCACTTTGGACCTATTTCAGACCATTCCCCTTGTTCCTGACTCGCAATTTTGCTCCCTCCATTCCAGGCATACTGGGATTTTCATTCCTTGACTGTCCATGCTTGTTCCAACCCAGGGTCTTTGCACACACTATTCCTGCTGCCTGGAGCCCTCATCCTTCAGATCTTTGCAAATTCTCCTCCTCCTCCTTAAGATGGTCACCCATCAGGAGACTTTTCCTTCAGTGTGCTCTCTAATACATTCCCTAGCTAATAGCATTACTTTGTTTAATCTCATTCATAGCATTTATCTCTATTTGCAATTTTTTTTTTTTTTTTTTAGTCTACGGTCTCCTTCTACCCCCATTAGAAAACTAGCACCATGGACATAGAAATATTGTTTTATTTACTGCTACACTTCCCAGAACAGTGGGGTCCTTCTTCCTACCTAGAATGGAGCCTGACACATTGCATACTCATTTATATATGTGGGATAAATGCATAAACAATAAAATATAGTATAAAATATTTTTATGACAGTCTTAAAATATATATTAAGAATACAAGTTAAAATATAAAAAATAAAATGTATATGTAGAAATTCTTATCCTCATTTTACAGATGAGGAACTGGAGACAGAGAGAACCAGGGAGATTAAGTAACTTGGTCAAAATCACACAATTTGTAATGAAGCAGGAATTGAGACCCAAGCAGTCTAATTCTAGTTATCTTTTTTTAATAGCAAGAATCTGAGTTTTCTTTTAAAAATTTTAATCATTTTTATTGAGTTATGGATTACCTATAATAAAGTATACCCATTTTAAGCATATTAGTTAGAGGAGTTTCAACAAATATATTCACCCATGAAACCAATACCATGAAAACAGGATATAGAATATTTCTATCATCCCATAAAGTTTCCCTGTGTCCCTTGGCAGCCAATCCCCACTGACTTTCATTAGGCAACTACTGATTTTTCATCAGTGCCTGTACTTTATTGTGTGTGTGTGTGTGATGCACATGCCTGAACTATTTTCAGCATTAAAGGATATGACCTTTCTAAGCTTCAGGCTTCTCGTTTGTATTAAGTAGATAGTTATATTATTTTCCTTATTGTATAAAGCTGATCCTTGAATAACATAGGCTTGAATTATAGAGATTTTTGAGTTGAAAGCAAAAGACACATGGCATTTATTTACAATTGCTAGCTCCAGTCTTCACAGGACCAAATTGAAGGTGACTATCACAGAAGACACATCTGCTCCCTGCTGAGTACCTGAGGAAGGCCAGCACAGCAGTCAGAAGCCCCTGGAGGTCCCAGGACCAGCAGGACTGCAGGTTGCCCTAGGTGCTGACAAGGTGATTGGGCAGAGGGCCTGCAGCTGGCAAGCAGGTGGCTGGAGTGGACAGATGTGTCCAGAGAGCAGGAACAGTACTGTACAGCAAATTCTGCTCCCTTACACCCACAATTCTGTGTGATGAGCTCAGAACACAGCAATTGTGCTGCTCAATTGTGCAGTTGGCTGCACAGGGCCAGCCAACTGCCTCAGGCCTCTACTGGCCAGATACAGACTCTTCCCCACTACACACCACCCCCACCCCCAACCCCACCCTGTGGCCTCCCAGAGGGCAGCACACACACATGTGGCCACAATTGCCAATGGTCACAGCCCAGGAGTATGCCTTCAGGCAGGTGGAGCAGCTATATTGTGCCTCTAGGCTGCTGTCAAGGTTGGTAGACCCACCCAGCAGCTGCCATGGCTTAGCTGAGGCCACCAGGCTGTGGGACGTCACCATCTCACAGCTAGATCCCTGCCACTGCTGTCACCATTGTCCCACCAGCCTGGCTGGCCTATACAGATTGTTTTTCTCAATAACTATACATAGAGAATTATCAATATAGTTTATGATTTTCTTAACAAAATGTTCTCTTCTCTAGCTTATGATAAGAACACAGCATATAATACATATGTCGCATGAAATATGTGTTAATAAAGTTTATGCTATTGGTGAGGCTTCAGTCAATGGTAGGCTATTGGTAGTTAAGTTCTCAGGGAATTCAAAGTTATACATGGACTTCCGATTGTGTGAGGAATTGCCGCCCCCAACCCCTACATCATTTCAGGGTCAGCCTATCCATCATCAGAATAGTTACATACGTAAAATGCTTCTAATGGTGTCAGCCACTGCATTAGACTGCTTGGGCTGACATAACAAAATACCACAGACTGGGTGGCTTAAACCACAGTAATTTTTTTTCTCACAGTTCTGGATGCTAAAAAGCTCAAATTAAGGAACCAAATGATTCATTTTCTAGTGAGGGCTCTCTTCTTGGATTGTAAAAGGTGACCTTCACACTGTGTCCTCACAGACTTTTCCTTTGGGCAAACATGGAGAAGAGAGTGAACTTTCTAGTGTCTCCTCCACTTCTAAGGACACAAATCCTATTGGATCAAGGCCCATCCGTTTGGCCTCATTTGATCCTAATTACCCCCCAAAGACCCCATCTATAGATATAATCATGTTGGGGGTTAGGGTTTCAAAATATAAATTTGGAAGATAATATAATTTGGTTCATAAACTTCTGCCTCCTGGGCCCCTATAATTCATATCTTTATCACATGTAAAATGCATTTATTCCATCCCAACAGCCCCAAAAGTCTTAACTCATTCCAGCATTCACTGAGTCCAGAGTTTCACCTATGTATCATCTGAATCATGGTTATAGGGGAGACCTGAGGTAGGATTCATCCTGGAGCAAAATTCTTCTCCAGTTATGAACCTATGAAACCAAACAAGTGATATGCTTTCTAAAATACAACAGTGGGATAGGCATGGGGACATTCCTATTCTAAAAGGGAGAGATTGGAAAGAAGAGGAGACATGCTGCAAACTTTTCCAAAATCTAGCAAGACAAATTCCACTGAACCTTAAGGATAGGGACTAATCTTCTTTTGCTGAATGCTGTGCCCACTGGAGTGTCCACAACATTCTCATGGCTTTAGGCGGCAGCCGTGCCTCCAGCTCTCTGCAGTGGCCCCACCCTTGAGGTCCTTGGTGGGCCACCTGACATGGAGAAACTGAGGAGGGGAACCGTATCTTCTGAAATCTTTGAAACTAAGAAGGAAACCTCCTCACACTCTGTGCCTGGGGTGGGAGTGACATCTAGGATGATCTCTGGATCACCTTTGGGGTCATTCTTCTCTTTTTGTATAGCATAAAGAAAATGTTTACAGCCAAATTGTTCCCTTTGGTCTAAGCTGGCAGTCTCTGTTGGGATAATCACATCTCTGTCCCACCCACATCCTGAGTGTTCTCTTCAGAGTATTTCTCATTTTTCTCATTTTTTGCAATAAAGATAAGCCTGAGAATTTTCCAAATCTTCAAGTTCTGGTTCCTTTTTGCTTAATAATTCCCTCAGTTTCTCTCTCTCCTCTCACATTTTCCTGTAAATGATAAGGAAAGGCTAAGCCACTCCTTTAACACTTTGCTTTAAAACCTCCTCAGCTATGTCCAATATACCTCAATAAACATTAAATTTTAAAATCTCCTCAGGTAATATCCAATTTTATAACTCACAAGTTCTATCTTCCACAAAACACTAGAACACAATTCAGCCAAATTCTTTGCTACCTTATGACAAAAATAGCCTTTTCTCCAGTTTCTAAAACCATATTCCTCACTTCCATTTGAGAGATCACCAAAATCATCTTAATGTTCATTTTTCTATCCATGGTCTCCTCAAAGCAATCCAGCCTCTACCCATTACCCAATTCCAAAGCCACTTTCACATTTTTAGGTATTTGTTATAGCAGCATCCCACTTTTCAGTATTAAAATATGTATTAGTCTGCTTGAGCTATCATAACAAAGTAGCACAAGCTATGCAGCTTAAAAAATTATTATATCACAGTTCTGGAGGCTGGAAGTCCCAGATCAAGGTGCTAGCTGAGTTTCTAGATGATATTTAGCTCCTAATGAGAGCTCTCCCCTGGCTGGTAGATGGCTACTTTGTTTCTGTGTCCTCTTATGGACTTTCCTTTGTGCAGGTACAGAGATAAAGCAAATGAGCAAGCTCCTTGGTGTCTTCACTTCCTCTTTTAAGGACACCAGGCCCATCAGATTAGGGTCCTGCCCTTGTGACTTCATTTGTCTCTATTGCTTCCTAAAGGACCCATCTATAAATACCATCATATTGGGAATTAGGTCTTCAACATATAATTTGGGAGAGTCACAGTTTGACCCATGGAAGCTATTATTATGATAGAGTCATTCAATTAGTAAACTTCAGAGTTGAGACTTGACCCAGGGCCCTTGCAGACATGCTTATTCCATCGCCCTAGTCTTCCTCCCCCGTTATTAAAGCCATTGGAATGATATTAATAATGATAGTGGAAATATGTACCATATTTCCTTGTAGAATTGGTGATTTGACTAGTAACCCTACATGGTGGTTGTCTGATCTCAATTACAGAGAGGAGAAAGTTGACAGTAGTAGAAAGGCAAGGCTATTGGGTCAATTTGCTCTGGAATTAAATCTGTGAAATGAAAATGATAGGAACCCATAGAATTGAATCAAGTACTCACAAGATTATATAGGTAAAGAAACTTCCACATGCCTGACTTTAAATAGGTGCTCTTCCCATGGTTTTAATGCATTCAATAATTCATTTAAAGAATCCTATTTTGTGATGAAGTGGGATTAATTCCAGGGATATAAGTATGGTTTAACATCCATAAATGAGTCATATACTACATTAACAAAATAAAGCATAAAAAACCATAAGATCATCTCAAGAGATGCAGAAATAGCATCTGACAAAATTCAACATCCAGTCATGATAAAAACTCTCAACAAAGTGGATAGTGAATTTACCCCACATAATAAAAGCTGTATATGCCAAGTCCACAGCTAACATCAAGTCAAAGGTAAAAAGCTGAAAGTTTCCTATAAGATCAGGATCAAGAAAACTCTTGCTATCTTTATTCAAAAATGGTACTGGAAGTCCTTGCAAGAGCAATTAAGCAGGAAAAGATAAAAGGTATTCAAAAAGGAAAAGATGAAGTAAAATATTCTCCATTGGCAGATGACATAATCTTATATATAAAAACCTAAAGACTCCACAAAGAACTGCTAAATAAATTCAATAAAGTTGCAAGATAAATAACCAACATTAAAAATCAGTTGCATTTCTATGCAGTAACAACAAACTATCTATAGGGGGTGTTTTTAAAAAAAACTCCATTTACAATAGCATCAAAACCAATTAAATATTTAGGAATACATTTAATCAAGGAGGTAAAAGACTTGTTTGCTGAAAACTAGAAAACACTGATGAAAGAAATTGAAGACTCAAATACATGGAATGATAATCTGTGCATTTATGGATTGGAAATATCAGAAAGGGAGACAGAACGGAAAGACTGCGAACTCTGGGAAACGAACTAGGGGTGGTAGAAGGGGAGGAGGGCGGGGGGTGGGAGTGAATGGATGACGGGCACTGGGGGTTATTCTGTATGTTAGTAAATTGAACACCAATAAAAAATAAATTTAAAAAAAAATTGGAAAAAAAAAAGAAAAATTAATATTGTTAAAATGTTCATTCTACCTACAGTGACCTCCAGATTCAATGCAATCCCTATCAAAAATTCAATGGTGGGGGGACCTGGGTGGCTAAGTCATTTAGGCATCTGCTTTCAGATCAGGTCATAATACTGGGGTCCTGGGATCAAGTCCTGCATCAGGCTCCCTGATCAGTAGGGGGTCTGCTTCTCCCTCTGCCCCTCCCCCTTTCCCCTACTTGTGCTCTCTCTCTAATAAATAAATAAATAAATAAATAATCTTTTAAAAAATTCAATGGCATTTCTCACAGTAATAAAAAAAAATAGAATTTGTATGGATATAAAAAAAAACCCAAACTATAAAACTATCTTATGAAAGAACAAAGCTGGAAGCATCAAACTTCCTGATTTCAAACCATATTACAAAGCTACAATCACCAAAACAGTTTGGTACTTAACATAAAACAGACATGTAGATCAATAAAGAGTTCGGGAATAACCACACACACACACACACACACACACACTCAATTAATTTACAACAAAAGAGGCAAAAATATACAATAGGTAAAAGATATCTCCTTCAATAAATGGTGCTAGGAAACTGGATAGCCAAATGCAAAAGAATGAAAGTGGATTACTATTTTATACCACAGATAAAAATCAACTCAGAATAAAATTAAAAATGTCAGCGTAAAACCCGAAATCATAAAACTTCTAGAAGAAAATGTAGGGAGTAAGCTCCTTGACACCAGTCTTGGCAATGATTTTTGTTTTGTTTTTTTTTTTTTGTTTTGTTTTGTTTTTGATACCAAAAACAAACACAGCAAAAGCAAGTATACCATTACATCAAACTAAAAAGCTTCCGTACAGCAAAGTTTATCATAACAAAACAAAAAGGCAACCTACTGAAAGGGAAAAAATCTTTATAAATTGTGACCTGTGAGAATGTAAATTGGTATAGCCACTATGAAAAACTTTTGGTGAATGGAGACTCACCAAAAACTAAAAACAAAGCTAGGATATGAACCAGCAAATCTACTTTTGGATATTTATCCAAAGGAAGAGAAATCACTATCTCAATAAGTTATTTGTACCCCCCCATGACTGTCCCAGCATTATTTATAGTAGCTAAGATATGTGCTCATTTTTGGTCAAATGAATAAAAGAAACGTGCTATATGAACACATGGAATATTATTCAGCCATGAAAAAGGAATCCTGCCATTTGTGACAATAAGAATGGACTTTGGTTTATGCCAAGTGAAATAAGACAAAGAAAGACAAATACTGTAAGATTCAACTTATATGCAGAATCTTAAAAAAAAATCCTAAACTTATAGGGTGGTGAAGTGGATAAAAAAAACAAGGCCCATCTATATGCTGCCTACAAGACACTAACCTCTGACCTAAACAAACATATAGACTGAAAGTAAAGGGATAGAAAAAGATATTCCATGCAAACGCAAGTGAAAAGAGAGCTGAGGTACCAATACTCACACCAGACAAAACTGGGCTTAAAAAGACTGTAATAAGAAACAAAAGACATTTTATAATGATAAAGGGGTCAATTCAACAAGAAGATAGAACAATTATAAATATCTATGCACTCAATTCTGGTGCACCTAAATACATTAAGCAAATAATAACAGATATAAAGGGAAATTGACAGTAACACCGTAATAGTAGAGGACTCTAACACCTTTCTTAAAGTTTTAGATAGATCATTTAAGCAGAAGACCAATAAGATGTGTCTTTGAATGACACATTAGACCAGACGGACTTAATAGGTATATACAGAACATTCCATCCAAAGGCAGAAGACACATTCTTTTCAAGTGCATGTGGAACATTCTCCAGGATAGATCAGATGTTAGGCCACACAAAATAAATCCCAATACATTTAAGATTGAAATCACATCATGCATCTTCTGTGACCACGATAGGATGAAACTACAAAGTCATCACAAGAAGATAACAAAAACCACAGAAATATGTAGTAGCTAAGCAATGTGCTATTAAACAACCTGGGGATCAACAAAGAAATAAAAAAATACAAATGAAGTGGAAGGGGAGGTGGGCAGGGGGATGGGGTGACTGGGTGACAGGCACTGAGGGAGGCACTTGATGGGTTGAGCACTGGGTGTTATACTATATGTTGACAAATTGAACACCAATAAAAAAATATACAAAAAATATACAAAAAAAATACAAAAGAAATGAGACAAATGAAAATAAAAACACAATGGTCTAAAATCTTTGGGACAAAAATAAATAAATAAATAAAATAAAATCTTTGGGACACAGAAAAAGCAGTTCTAAGTGGGAAATTTCTAGCAATACAGGTCTAACTCAAGAAACATGAAAAATGGGATCCCTGGGTGGCGCAATGGTTTGGCGCCTGCCTTTGGCCCAGGGCGCGATCCTGGAGACCTGGGATCGAATCCCACGTCGGGCTCCCGGTGCATGGAGCCTGCTTCTCCCTCTGCCTGTGTCTCTGCCTCTCTCTCTCTCTGTGACTATCATACATAAATAAATAAAAAATTAAAAAAAAAGAAACATGAAAAATCTCAATCTAACCTCTAAAGGAGATAGAAATAGAAGAGTAGGGATCCCTGGGTGGCGCAGCGGTTTGGCGCCTGCCTTTGGCCCAGGGCGTGATCCTGGAGACCCGGGATCGATTCCCACGTCGGGCTCCCGGTGCATGGAGCCTGCTTCTCCCTCTGCCTGTGTCTCTGCCTCTCTCTCTCTCTCTCTCTCTCTCTCTCTCTCTCTCTCTCACTGTGTGCCTATCATAAATAAATAAAAATTAAAAAAAAAGAAATAGAAGAGTAAACCAAGCCCAAGATTAGAAGAAGGAAATAAAGATCAGAGCAGAAATAAAGCAAATAGAGACCAAAAACATGTAAAGGACCAATGAAACCAAGAACTGGTTCTTTGAAAAGATAAAATTAATAAACCTTTAGTAAGATATATCAAGAAAAAGAGAAAACCTGAGGTAGAGGAGTTAAGACAGTGGAGGAGTAGGGGACCCTAAGTTCATTTGGTCCCTGGAATTCAGCTAGTTATCAAACCATTCTGAACACCTGTGAAATCAATCCATAATTTGAGAAAAGAATTGTTGCAATTCTGCAAATAGAAAAGCATTGACTTTTTGGAATATAGGAGGTAGAGACCGGAATCGGGGTGATATGTTAGTGGATACGGAGAAGGGGAGAGAGCCTGCTTACAGGCCATTTCCACCTCCCCCATTGGTGCTGAAAGCCTTCAGGGAGTAAAACAGGGCCACATAGTGGAATCTGGAGCCCCTGATACTGAGCCCCGCCCCCTGGCAAGGGCAGGTGCAATTCCTCCGGAGCAAAGACACCTGGAAGTCAGGGCAATAGGCCCCTCTCCCAGAGGACTGGCAGGAACAGTCAGCTAGCACCAAGCTTACTAACCATAGAAAACTGCAAAACTTCAGCTCTTGGGGAAAACAGTATAAGCATTTGTGTTTTCTTCTTATTCTTTAGTCTTTAAGGGTTTTTTTTTAAAAGCTATTTTATTTTTTGAATTCTTTAAGAAATTCCTTTTAAATTTATTTTTATATGTATGTTATATATGTGTATTTTTAATTTTTTGTTCCCTTTCACTGTATTTTATTATATATACAATATATATTTTCTATATATACATACACACATATAGACACATATATATGTGTATATAAAATTTTTCTTTCTTTTCTATTTTGAGATCTAGTTTCTTTTAACAAGCAGACCAAAACACACACCTAGGATCTAGTTTAGTGTTTTGTTCCATTTTACTTTTTGCTTGATTTTTGTTTTGTTTTGTTTTTCTTTTCTTCTGGTTTTTTTCTGGCATTGTTGTTGTTTACTTTGTCTTTTCCCTCTCTTTCTTCTTTTCTGGACAATGAGAGATGGAGAAACTCACCCCAAAAGAAAGAACAGAATGGAGGCACCTGGGTGATTCAGTCAGTTAAGTGTCTGACTTTGGCTCAGGTCATGGTCTCAGGGTCCTGGGATGAAAAGCCCTGCATTGGGTTCCCTGCAGACCAGGGAGCCTGCTTTTCCCCTTCCTTCTGCCTGCTACTCCCCCTGCTTATACTCTCGCTCGCTCGCTAGCTCTCTCTGTCAAGTAAATAAATAAAATCTTTTTTTAAAAAAGTACAAGAGATAGTACTCACTGCCAGGGATTTAATCAATATGAATATAAGCAAAACGTTGGAATTAGAATTCAAAATAACAGTTATAAAAATACTAGCTGGGCTTGAAAAAAGCATAGAAGACACTAGAGAATCCCTTACTGGAGAAATAAAAGCACTAAAATTTAATCAGGCTGAAATTAAAAATGCTCAGATGCAGTCACAGATGGAGGTTCTAACAATGAGGAATAACGAGGCAGAAGACAGAGTCAGTGATAAAGAAGACAAAATGATGGTAAATAAGGAAGCTGAGAAAAAGAGAGAAAAACAACTACTAGATCATGAAGACTAGATCATGGAGACTTCAAGAAACCAGTGAGATCTTCAAGTGAAAGAATGTCTGGATAACAGGGATCCCATAAAATGAAAAGAGAGGTGAGGGCAGGAGATTTATTTGAACAAATTATAGCTGATAACTTCCATAATCTAGGGGAGGAAACAGGCATTCAAGTCCAAGAGGCACAGAGAACCCCCCTCAAAATCAATACAAATAGGTTAACACCACAACATATAATAGTGAAGCTTGCAAATTTCAGAGATAAAGAGAAAATCCTGAAAGCAGATAAGGACAAAAGGTCCTTACCCTACAAGGGTAGAAACATAAGGCTGGCAGCAAACCTGTCCACAGAGACCTGGCAGGACAGAAAGCACTGGCATGATATATTCAATGTGCTAAATGAGAAAAATATGCAGCCAAGAAGACTTTATCCAGCAAGGCTGTCATTCAGAATAGAAAGAGAGATAAAGAGTTTCCAGGACAAACAAAAATGAAAGGAATATGTACACGCTCAGCCAGCCCTGCAAGAAATATTAAAGGGGATGCTTTGAGAGAAGAGAGAACCCCAAAATAACAAAGACCAGAAAGGAACCGAGATAATCAGCAAAAACAGTGACTTTAGAGGTAATAAAATGGCACTAAATTCATATCTTTCAATGATTACTCTGAATGTAAATGGACTAAATGCTTTAATCAAAAGACATAGGTTATCAGATTGGATTAAAAAAAACAAGACCCATCAATATGCTGTCTACAGGAGACTAATTTTAGACTCAAAGACAACTCCATATTGAAAGTGAGAGGGTGGAGAATCATTTATCATGCTAATGATCATTAAAAGAAAGCTGGGGTGGCAATCCTTATAGAAGACAAACTAGATTTTAAACCAAATACTGTGACAAGAGACAAAGAAGGATACTATAGTATAATAAAAGGCTCTATCCAAAAAGAAGATCTAACAATTATAAATATTTATGCCCTAACTTGGGAGCAGCCAAGTATAAACCAATTAATAACAAAATTAAACACATTGATAATAGTACAATAACACTAGGGGGCTTTAACACCCCATGCACAGACAGATCATCTAAGCAGAAGATCAACAAGGAAACAAGGACTTTGAATGACACATTGGACCAGATAGACTTAAAAGATATATTCAGAACGTTTCATCTTAAGGCAACAGAATACACATTCTTCTCGAGTGCACATGGAATATTTTCCAGAATAGATCACATACTGGATTACAAACCAGGTCTCAACTGGTACAAAAAGATTGAGTTTATACCATGCATATTTTCAGACCACAATTCTTTAACACTTGAATTCAACCACAGAGGACATTTGGAAGGAACACAAATACATGAAGGTTAAAGAGAATCCTACTAAAGAATGAATGGGTCAACCAGGAAGTTAATGAAGAATTTTTAAAAATACATGGAATCAAATGAAAATGAAAACATGACAGCTAAGAACCTTTAGGATGCAGCAAAGGTGATCCTAAGAGTGAGCTATATAGCAATACAGGCCTTTCTCAAGAAACAAGAAAGGTCTCAAATACACAACCTAAACTTACACCTAAGGAGCTGGATTAATAGCAAATAAAGCCTAAATCCAGTAGGAGAAGAAAAATGATAAAGATTAGAGCAGAAATCAATGATATAGAAATTAAAAACAACAACAACAGTAGAACAGGGTGCCTGGGTGACTCAGTCAGTCAAGCGTCCACCTTAAGCTCAGGTCATGATCCCAAGATCCTGGGATCAAGTCCCACACTGGGCTCCCTGCTCAGCAGAGAGTCTGCTTCTTCCTTTCCCTCTGCCCCTTCTCTGACTTGTGCTCTCTCTTGCTCACTCTCTCTAATAAACAAACTAAACCCCCCCACACACAAAAACCAGATCAATGAAACTAGGAGCTGGTTCTTTGAATGAATTAATAAAATTGATAAACTCCTAGCCAGACTTATCAAAAAGCAAAGAGAAAGGACCCAAATAAATAAATAAAATCATGAATGAAAGAGATCACAACCAACACTGAAGAAATACAAACAATTATAAAAACATTATGAGTAATTATGTGCCAACAAATTAGGCAATCTGGAAGAAATTGATGCATTCCTAGAAACATATAAAATACTAAAACTGAAACAAGAAGAAATAGGAAACCTGAACAGACCCATAACCAGCAAAGAAATTTAAGCAGTAATAAAAAATCTCCCAACAAACAAGAGTCCAGAGCCAGATGGTCTTCCAGCAGAATTTTACCAAATATTTAAAGAAGAATTAATACCTATTCTTCTGAAACTGTTTCAAAAAATAAAAATGGAAGGAAAACATCTAAACTCATCCTATGAGGCCAGTATTAGATCCCAAAACCAGACAAAGACCCCACAAAAAGGAGAATTATAAACCAATATCCCTGATGAACATGGATGTAAAAATTCTCACCTAGATACTAACTAATAGAATGCAACAACACATCAAAAGGATTATTTACCATGACCAAGTGGAATTTACTCCTGGGCTGCAAGGGTGGTTCAACATCCACAAATCAATCACTAATTAACAAAAGAAAACACAAGAACCATATGATCTTCTCAATAAATGCAAGAAAAACATTTGACAAAATGTAGCATCCTTTCTTGATAAAAATTCTCTGCAGTGTAGGGATAGAAGGAAAATAAGCCATATACGAAAACCCACAGTAAATATCATCATCAAAGGGAAAACCTGAGAGCTTTTCCCCTAAGGTCAGGAACATGACAGGGATGTCTACCCTTACCACTGTTATTCAACATAGTACTTCCTAGCCACAGTAATCAGACAACAACAAAAATAAAAGGATCCAAATCAGCAAAGAAGAAGTCAAACTTTCACTCTTTGCAGATGACATGATACTTTATGTAGAAAAATCCAAAGACTTCACCCAGAGATTGCTAGAACTGATACAGAAATTCAGCACAGTTGCAGGATATAAAAACAATGCACAAAAATCAGTTGCATTTCTATACATTAACAATGAGGTAGAAGCAAGAAACATCAAGGAATCAATCCCATTTACAATTGCACGAAAAACCATAAAATATCTGGGAATAAACCTAACCAAAGAGGTAAAGGAGCTGTACTCTGAAAACTATAGAACTCTTATGAAAGAAATTGAGAGACACAAAAATGGAAAGACATTCCATGCCCATGGACTGGAAGAACAAAGATTTGTTAAAATGTCTACTTAACCCAAAGCAATCTACACATTCCATGCAATCCCTATCAAAATGCCATCTGCATTTTTCAAGGAGCTGGAAAAAAATCTTAAAATGTGTATAGAGCCAGAAAAAACCCTGATTAGCCAAAGGAATGCTGGAAAAAAAAGCTCCAGGCATCACAATTCTGGACTTCAAGCTGTATTAAAAAGCTGTAGTAATAAAGACAGTATAGTACTGACACAAAACAGACACATAGATCAATGGAACAGAATAGAGAACCCAGAAATGGGCCCTCAACTCTATGGTCAGCTAGTCTTCAACAGAGCAGGAAAGAATATCCAATGGAAAAAAGTCTCTTCAACAAATGGTGTTGGGAAAATTGGGACAGTCACATACAGAAAAATGAAGCAGGACCACTTTCTTACACTATACACAAAAATAAAGTCAAAATAGATGAAAGACCTAAATGTGAGCAGGGACCCACCAAAATCCTAGAGGAGAACACAAGTAGCAAACTCTTTGACCTTGGCCTCAGCAACTTCTTGCTAGGCATGTCTCCAAAGGTAAGGGAAACAGCAAAAATGAACTATTGGGAATTCATCAAGGTAAAATGCTCTTGCACAGTAAAGGAAACAGTCAACAAAACTAAAAAGCATGTGTATGTCTTCTTTGGTGAAATGTCTGTTCATGTCTTTTGCCCATTTTATAATTGGGTTGTTTGTTTCTTTGCTGTTGAGTTTAATAACTTCTTTATAGATCTTGGATACTCGCCCTTTATCTGATATGTCATTTGCAAATAGCTTCCCCCATTATGTAGGTTGTCTTTTAGTTTTGTTGACTGTTTCTTTTGCTGTGCAGAAGCTTTTTATCTTGATTAAGTCCCAATAGTTAATTTTTGCTTTTGTTTTCCTTGCCTTCATAGATGTATCTTGCAAGAAGTTGCTGTGGTCAAGCACATGAGAAAATGCTCCACATCACTTGCCATCAGGGAAATACAAATCAAAACCACAATGAGATACCACCTCACACCTGTGAGAACAGTGAAAATTAACAAGACTGGAAACAACAAATTTTGGAGAGGATGTGGAGAAAGGGGAACCCTCTTGCACTGTTGGTGGGAATGTGAACTGGTGCAGCCACTTTGGAAAACTGTGTGGAAGTTCCTCAAAGAGTTAAAAATAGAGCTATCCTAACCCAGAAATTGAACTACTGGGGATTTACCTCAAAGATACAGATGCAGTGAAAGACTGAGATACCTGCACCCCAATGTTTATAGCAGCAATGTCCACAATAGCCAAAATGTGGAAGGAGCCTTGGTGTCCATCGAAAGATGAATGGATAAAGAAGATGTGGTCCTATATACACCATGGAATATTACTCAGCCATCAGAAAGGATGAATACCCATCATTTGCTTCAACATGGATGGAACTGGAGAGTATGATGCTGAGTAAAGTAAGCCAATCAGAGAAGGACAATCATCATATGGTCTCACTCATACGGGGGATATAAAAATTAGTGAAAGGGATTATAGGGGAAAGGAGAGAAAATGAGTGGGAAATATCAAAGAGGGTGACAGAACAGGAGAGACTCCTAACTCTGGGAAATGAACAAGGGGGTAGTGGAAGGGGAGGTGGGGGAGGGGATAGAGTGACTGGGTGATGGGCACTGAGGGGGGCACTTGATGGGATGAGCACTTGGTGTTAAACTATATGTTGACAAATCAAACTACAATAAAAATATACAAAAAATATATATATATATACAAAAAAAAACCCCACTAAAAATCAATCTGTGGAATAAGAGAAGATATTAGCAAATGTCTTATCAGTTAAAGGGCTAGTATCCAAAATCTACAAAGAACTTATCAAACTTAACACCTAAATAACAAAAAAATCTAGTCAAGAAATGGGGAGAAGTCATAAACAGACATTTCTCCAACGAAGACATACAAATGGCCAACATACACATGAAAAAATGCTCAACATTACTTGGCATCAGGGAAATACAAATCACAACCACCATGAGATACCACCTCATACCAGTCAGAATGGCTAAAATCAACAACCCAGGAAATAACAGATGTTGGCTAGGATGAGGAGAGAGGGGAACCCTCTGACACTGTTGCTGGGAATGCAAACTGATGCAGCCACTCTGGAAAATAGTGTGGAAGTTCCTCAGAAAGTTAAAAATAGAGCTACCCTATGGCCCAGCAATTGCACTACTAGGTATTTATCCAACAGATACAAACATAGTGATTTGAAGGGGCACATGCATCCCAATGTTTATAGCAGCAATGTCCACAATAGCCAAAAGATGGAAAGAGCTCAGATATTCATCGACAGATATGTGGTATACACACAATGTAATATTACTCAGCCACCAAAAATAATGAAATCTTCCCATTTGTAATTATGTGAATGGAACTGGAGGGTATTATGCTAAGCTAAAGAAGTCAATTAGAAAAAAACAAATACCATGTGATTTCATGCATATATGGAATTAGAAACAAAACAGATAGCATAGGTGAAAGAAAGGAAAAATAAAAGAAGATAAAAACAGAGAGGGAGGCAAACCATAAGAAGTGTGCTCCACCAAAAATTTAAAGGATGGTTAATGCCTATTTTCCTTAAATTATTCCCAAAAAATAGAAGATGAAGGAAAGTTTCCAAATACATTGTATGAAGCCAGCATTACTCTGATGCCAAAACTAGACAAAGACACTACAAAAACAAAAATAGGACAATTCCCCTGATGAACATAAATGTAAAAGTTTTCAACAAAATATTAGTCAACTGTATAATACGTTAAGAGGATCATTCATCATGATCAAGTGGGATTTCTTCCAGGGATACAAGGATGGTTCAATATTCACAAGTTATTATGACACATCACATCAACAAAACAAAGGATAAAAATCACATGATCATTTTGATAGATGCAGAAAAAGCATTAGACAAGATTCAGCATCTATTTATGATTTAAAAAAAACTTGTAACAAAGCGGGTTTAGAGGGAATATAACATAATAAAGGCCATATATGAAGACCCCACAGATTACATCATAATGGTAAAAAACTGAGAGCTTTTTCTCTAAGATCAAAAATAAGACACAGATGTCCACTCTCATCAATTTTATTTAACATAGCACTGGAAAGTCTCAGCTTTGCAATCAGATAAGAGAAAGAAATAAAAAGCATTCAAAGTGGTCACTATTTGCAGATGACATGATACCATACATAAAAAAATCCTAAAGACTCCACAAAAAAAACCACATTAGAAGTAATTAATGAATTCAGTAAAGTTTTAGGATACAAAATTAATATATAGAAATTGCTTGCATTTCTAAACACTAATAACAAAATGGCAGAAAAAGAAATTAAACAATTTAATTTGCAACAGCACCAAAAAGAATAAAAGACCCAAGAATAAACCTAACCAAGGAGGTGAACAACCTATATTTTGAAAACTATACAACACTGATGAAAGAAATAAAATAGGACACATGCAAATTAAAAGATATTCCATATTCATGAATTGGAGAAATTAACATTGTTAAAATGTTCATACTACCCAAAGAAAATTACAGATTCAATGCAATCTCTATCAAAACACCAACAGCATTTTTCACAAAATTGTAACAAAAAATCCTAAAATTTGTATGGAACCACACAAGACTGGGAATAGGCAAAGCATCTTGAGAAAAAAGAACAAAGCTGGAGGTAACACAATCTCATATTTTAAGACATATTACAAAGCTGTAGTAATTAAACAGTATGGTACACAACACAAAAATAGACATATAAATCAATGGAACAGAATTGAGAGCCCATAGATAAATCCATGCTTATGTGGTCAATTCATTTATGACACAGGAGACAAAAATATACAACAGGGGCAAGACAATCTCTTCAATAAATGGTGTTAGGCAAACTGGACAGCTATATGTAAAAGAATGAAACTGGCCTATTTTCTCACACCATACACAAAAATAAGCTCAAAATTGATAAAAGACCTAAATGTAAGACCCAATACTATAAAACTTCTAAAAGAAAACATAGGTATTAATTTCTTTAACATCAGCCATAGCTAGGTCTCCTCAGACATGAGAAACAAAAGCAAAAATAGACTACTGGGACTACATTAAAATAAAAAGCTTTTGCACAATGAAAAAAAAATCACCTATCAATAAAATGAAAAGGCAACCAGCTGAATAGGAAAGGACATTGGCAAATGATATATCTCACAAGCAGTTAATATCTAAAACATATAAAGAACACATACAACTCAACACCAAAAATAAAAAATAATCCAATTTAAAAATGGGCAGAAGACTTAAATAGACATTTCTCCAAAGATAACATAGATGGCCAACAGACATATGAAGAAAATGCTCAACATCATTAATCACCAGGGAAATGCAAATCAAAACCACAGGAAATATCACCTTATTACCGGTTAGAATGTTATTATCAAAAAGAGAAGAAATAACAAATGTTGGCAAGGATATGGAAAAAAGGGAACCCTTATGCACTGCTGGTGTGAGTATAAATGAGGGCAGTCATTATGGGAAAAATTTCCTCAAAAAATTAAAAACAGAAATACCATATGAGCAAGTAATTCCACTACTGGGTATCTGCTCAAAGAAAACAAAAACACTAATTTGAAAATATATGCACTCCCGTGGTTGTTACAGCATTATTTAGAAGCCAAGATATGGAGCAACCCAAGTGTCTATCAATAGATGAATGGATAAAGAAGATGTGGTACAGAATAGATATCATGATGACACTAAACTCATATCTTTCAATAGTAACTCTGAACGTGAATGGGCTTAACGACCCCATCAAAAGGCGCAGGGTTTCAGACTGGATAAAAAAGCAGGACCCATCTATTTGCTGTCTACAAGAGACTCATTTTAGACAGAAGGACACCTACAGCCTGAAAATAAAAGGTTGGAGAACCATTTACCATTCAAATGGTCCTCAAAAGAAAGCAGGGGTAGCCATCCTTATATCAGATAAACTAAAATTTACCCCGAAGACTGTAGTGAGAGATGAAGAGGGACACTATATCATACTTAAAGGATCTATCCAACAAGAGGGCTTAACAATCCTCAATATATATGCCCCGAATGTGGGAGCTGCCAAATATATCAATAAATTAATAACCAAAGTTAAGACATACTTAGATAATAATACACTTATACTTGGTGACTTCAATCTAGCGCTTTCTACACTCGATAGGTCTTCTAAACACAACATCTCCAAAGAAAAGAGAGCTTTAAATGATACACTGGACCAGATGGATTTCACAGTTATCTACAGAACTTTACATCCAAACTCAACTGAATACACATTCTTCTCAAGTGCACATGGAACTTTCTCCAGAATAGACCACATACTGGGTCACAAATCGGGTCTGAACCGATACAAAAAGATTGGGATCGTCCCCTGCATATTCTCAGACCATAATGCCTTAAAATTAGAACTAAATCACAACAAGAAGTTTGGAAGGACTTCAAACACGTGGAGGTTAAGGATCATCCTGCTGAAAGATGAAAGGGTCAACCAGGAAATTAAGGAAGAATTAAAAAGATTCATGGAAACTAATGAGAATGAAGATACAACTGTTCAAAATCTTTGGGATACAGCAAAAGCAGTCCTGAGGGGGGAAATACATCACAATACAAGCATCCATCCAAAAACTGGAAAGAACTCAAATACAAAAGCTAACCTTACACCTAAAGGAGCTAGAGGAAAAACAGCAGATAGATCCTACACCCAGCAGAAGAAGAGAGTTAATAAAGATTCGAGCAGAACTATACGAAATCGAGACCAGAAGAACTGTGGAACAGATCAACAAAACCAGGAGTTGGTTCTTTGAAAGAATTAATAAGATAGATAAACCATTAGCCAGCCTTATTAAAAAGAAGAGAGAGAAGACTCAAATTAATAAAATCATGAATGAGAAAGGAGAGATCACTACCAACACCAAGGAAATACAAACGATTTAAAAAACATATTATGAACAGCTATACGCCAATAAATTAGGCAATCTAGAAGAAATGGACGCATTCCTGGAAAGCCACAAACTACCAAAACTGGATCAGGAAGAAATAGAAAACCTGAACAGGCCAATAACCAGGGAGGAAATTGAAGCAGTCATCAAAAACCTCCCAAGACACAAGAGTCCAGGGCCAGATGGCTTCCCAGGGGAATTCTATCAAACATTCAAAGAAGAAATCATGCCTATTCTACTAAAGCTGTTTGGAAAGATAGAAAGAGATGGAGTACTTCCAAATTCGTTCTATGAGGCCAGCATCACCTTAATTCCAAAACCAGACAAAGACCCCACCAAAAAGGAGAATTACAGACCAATATCCCTGATGAACATGGATGCAAAAATTCTCAACAAGATACTAGCCAGTAGGATCCAACAGTACATTAAGAAAATTATTCACCATGACCAAGTAGGATTTATCCCTGGGACACAAGGCTGGTTCAACACCCATAAAACAATCAATGTGATTCATCATATCAGCAAGAGAAAAACCAAGAACCATATGATCCTCTCATTAGATGCAGAGAAAGCATTTGACAAAATACAGCATCCATTCCTGATCAAAACTCTTCAGAGTGTAGGGATAGAGGGAACTTTCCTCGACATCTTAAAAGCCATCTACGAAAAGCCCACAGCAAATATCATTCTCAATGGGGAAGCACTGGGAGACTTTCCCCTAAGATCAGGAACAAGACAGGGATGTCCACTCTCACCACCGCTATTCAACATAGTCCTAGAAGCCCTAGCCTCAGCAATCAGACAACAAAAAGACATTAAAGGCATTCAAATTGGCAAAGAAGAAGTCAAACTCTCCCTCTTCACCAATGACATGATACTCTACATAGAAAACCCAAATGCCTCCACCCCAAGATTGCTAGAACTCATACAGCAATTTGGTAGCATGGCAGGATACGAAATCAATGCCCAGAAATCAATGGCATTTCTATACACTAACAATGAGACTGAAGAAAGAGAAATTAAGGAGTCAATCCCATTTACAATTTACATTTACAACCCAAAAGCATAAGATACCTAGGAATAAACCTAACCAAAGAGGTAAAGGATCTATACCCTAAAAACTATAGAACACTTCTGAAAGAAATAGAGGAAGACACAAAGAGATGGAAAAATATTCCATGCTCATGGATCGGCAGAATTAATATTGTGAAAATGTCAATGTTACCCAGGGCAATGTACACGTTTAATGCAATCCCTATCAAAATACCATGGACTTTCTTCAGAGAGTTAGAACAAATTATTTTAAGATTTGTGTGGAATCAGAAAAGACCCCGAATAGCCAGGGGAATTTTAAAAAAGAAAACCATATCTGGGGGCATCACAATGCCAGATTTCAGGTGGTACTACAAAGCTATGGTCATCAAGACAGTGTGGTATTGGCACAAAAACAGACACATAGATCAATGGAACAGAATAGAGAACCCAGAAGCGGACCCTCAACTTTATGGTCAACTAATATTCGATAAAGGAGGAAAGACTATCCACTGGAAGAAAGACAGTCTCTTCAATAAATGGTGCTGGGAAAATTGGGCATCCACATGCAGAAGAATGAAACTAGACCACTCTCTTTCACCATACACAAAGATAAACTCAAAATGGATGAAAGATCTAAATGTGAGACAAGATTCCATCAAAATCCTAGAGGAGAACACAGGCAACACCCTTTTTGAACTCGGCCACAGTAACTTCTTGCAAGATACATCCATGAAGGCAAAAGAAACAAAAGCAAAAATGAACTATTGGGACTTCATCAAGATAAGAAGCTTTTGCACAGCAAAGGATACAGTCAACAAAACTAAAAGACAACCTACAGAATGGGAGAAGGTATTTGCAAATGACGTATCAGATAAAAGGCTAGTTTCCAAGATCTATAAAGAACTTATTAAACTCAACACCAAAGAAACAATCCAATCATGAAATGGGCAAAAGACATGAAGAGAAATCTCACAGAGGAAGACATAGACATGGCCAACATGCACATGAGAAAATGCTCTGCATCACTTGCCATCAGGGAAATACAAATCAAAACCACAATGAGATACCACCTCACACCAGTGAGAATGGGGAACATTAACAAGGCAGGAAACCACAAATGTTGGAGAGGATGCGGAGAAAAGGGAACCCTCTTACACTGTTGGTGGGAATGTGAACTGGTGCAGCCACTCTGGAAAACTGTGTGGAGGTTCCTCAAAGAGTTAAAAATAGACCTGCCCTACGACCCAGCAATTGCACTGTTGGGGATTTACCCCAAAGATTCAGATGCAATGAAACGCCGAGACACCTGCACCCCGATGTTTCTAGCAGCAATGTCCACAATAGCCAAACTGTGGAAGGAGCCTCGGTGTCCATCGAAAGATGAATGGATAAAGAAGATGTGGTTTATGTATACAATGGAATATTACTCAGCCATTAGAAAGGATGAATACCTACCATTTGCTTCAACATGGATGGAACTGGAGGGTATTATGCTGAGTGAAGTAAGTCAATCGGAGAAGGACAAACATTGTATGTTCTCATTCATTTGGGGAATATAAAAAATAGTGAAAGGGAATAAAGGGGAAAGGAGAAAAAATGAGTGGGAAATATCAGAAAGGGAGACAGAACATAAAGACTCCTAACTCTGGGAAACGAACTAGGGGTGATGGAAGGGGAGGAGGGCGGGGGGTGGGGATGAGTGGGTGACGGGCACTGAGGGGGACACTTGACGAGATGAGCACTGGGTGTTATTCTGTATGTTGGTAAATTGAACACCAATAAAAAATTAATTTATTAAAAATAAATTAATTAATTTAAAAAAAGAACATGAGAGACTCCTAACTCTGGGAAATGAACTAGGGGTGGTGGAAGGGGAGGAGGGCGGGGGGTGGGGGTGACTGGGTGACGGGCACTGAGGGGGGCACTTGATGGGATGAGCAAGTGTTGCTCTGTATGGGTGTTATTCTGTATGTTGGCAAATTGAACACCAATGTTATTCTGTATGTTGGCAAATTGAACACCAATAAAAAATAAATTTATTATTAAAAAAAGAAGATGTGGTACATATATACAATGGAGTGTTACCCATAAAAAAGGATGAGATCTTGCCATTTGCAACAACATGGATGGGGCTCTAGGTATTATGCTAGGTGAAATAGGTCAGGTTGAGAAAGACAAATATCATGTGTATAATTTCACTTAAGTGTACAATCCAGAAAACAAATGAACAAACAAACAAAAAGAAAATACAGATATATAAATATGGAGAACAATCTGATGGTTGCCAGAGGGGAGGGGGTTGGGGGGATGGGCAAAATGATGATTTTGATGAGATGAGATGAGATGAGGTGATGAGAGTAGAAGATACAGGATTTTGGTCGTGGAATAAATAATCCCAGGGGTAAAAATACAGCAGAGGAAATAAAGTCAATGGTACTATAATAGTATTGTATGGTGACAGATGGTAGCTACACTTGTGAGTATATCATAATATATACCTGTTGAATACTGTACTTTACACCTGAGGCTAATGTAACATTATATCAACTATACTTCTATTATGAAATCCCAAACTTAAGTTACACAGAACAAACCATGGCAGCCAGAGGCTGGGTATGGAGGGTGGGCAAAATGGGTAAAGATAGTCAAAAGGTACAATCTTTCAATTCTATGATAGATAAGCCCTGGGAATGTAACATCCAGCATAATCCAGTCAACAATGCTGTATTGCACATTTGAAAGTTACTAGTAGAGTAGAACTTAAAAGTTTTATAATATGAAAAATTATACCCATGTGTGGTTTGGATGTTAACTAAATTGACTGTGGCAGACATTGTGCAATATATACATACATACACCTAAAACTAAGACAATGCTATAACGCCAATTATATCTCAGGAAAGAGAGCAAGAGTGAGAGAGATGGTATAGGAAGTCCCCCCCCATTTTATCATTGAGACTGAGCCTAAGTTTTAATTACTGAATCCAAAAATATAATGCTTCCTGAATAGCCAATCTAAGGGCATTGAGAGAATAAAATGGTATATTTCCCAAAGGAAAATACTTCTCAGATCTCCTGGGAGACATTTAGTCCTTTTCAAAGTAGAGCCACATTAAACACTTAAAAACTTAATTTTGGGCAGGTGGCCTTGTTTGATATCACCAAGAAGTTCTTTCCTAAAACAGGTATTGTGAGATGCAGAAAGTGAAGGCTAGAGTAAGGGCAGGATGTTACAAGATGTTCAGCACCATTGAAGAGCTGCCCTCTGATTGGCAGACAACTGTCCTTGAATATACAATGATGGCTAATGGCTCATGGTCCCCATGAAGAGTCCTCACCACTTGAGGGTTGGGCTGTTGTTGACTCTGCACCTGGTTCTGGGTTAAGTGCTTTTCAAACTATGTTATCTCATTGAGTCCACACAACCATCCTGGAGCGTCATTTTCAGGTGAAAAACATAAAACTCAGAAAGGCTAACTTCCTCCCACTGACTAGGCTAGTGGGTGGTGGAACTGGGCTGGTGAACCTTGAGCTATCTCACCCCCAAGGACTCTCTTAGCCAAAAAGCTAATTGCAGAGAAGCAATGCTAGTGAGCGCTTCTATGTTGGGAGCCTTTGCTAGATGTTAAGTTATTGTAAAACACACTCAAGGTAGGCAAAGATTCCCACAAGGTGGATGATTACAGAGGCAAAGCACTTTGGGAAATGGGCAGGAAGTGGAATATGCTATTAAGGGGATCCCCTGGAAAGGCTTCAATTTTAACTACTTTCCTTTCGGCGTTGGAGGCAAGTCATATTTAACATGCAATTATGAGGTCTCCTTACCCCTATGATGAAACTCCATTTAACCAAACTCTTCAGTAGAGGGCACCAGGGAGCGGGTGGAAACATGGAGAAATCCATCCAGAATTCATTAAGGAGGCAAAGGGAAATAAGTTGACATTGCGAATTTCATATGTGAGAAATGGACATTTGCCTCATGATGGAAACTATATATATATATATATATATATGATATCTCAGTCAGGATTCTTCGGTTGCAAATGATAGAAAACCTAACTCAAGCTCTTTTAAATAAAATGGAGAACTTCACTTTTAATTTTTAAGTTGGCAATACATTCACATGATTCCAAATTCAAAAGGTAGCAAGGGGATGTACACGGAGATGTCCTACCTGAATCTCCCAGCAATGGCTGGGTTTCCTCTTCACAACAGCCCAAATGATCACACCCTTGTGTACTCCTTCACACACAGACACACACACACACACACACACACACTCACACAATGTACTATCCTGCACTTTAACTTTTCACTTAAAAATCTATATTGTAGGGGCAGCTGGGTGGCTCAGTGGTTGAGTGTCTGCCTTTGGCCCAGGGCATGATCCTGGAGACCCGGGATCAAGTCCCACATTGGGCTCTGTGCTTGGAGCCTGCTTCTCCCTCTGCCTGTGTCTCTGCCTCTCTTTCTGTGTCTCTCATGAATAAATAAATATCTTTAAAAGAAAAAATCTATATTGGAGATTGCTGCATATCAGTACATGAAGAAATACCACACTTTTGAAGTAGGTAATGTATCATCCATGGAGGGCTAAATTCTGGGGCAAGTTTTCTGTCAACTACGAGGGAAGTCTTGCCTGGTGGTTTCTCTCCCATCTAGTCTGTCAAACCTCATGAGGTGTTGTGTAGGGACTTCAGCTTCATATGGTGCCAGTATGGGCCCCAATGTGAGGGACAGGGAGGGCACTGTGGCAGGTCCCACATCCCTCCTTCTGCCGGTACCCAGGAGCTGGGAATGGCATCCTATTACGGGCAGCAGGAAAGTAGGATCCTGGAAGGATAGGAAAGCTTTCGGACTCCAGGAGTTTGGCCTAACGGTCTCTCAGGAGGAACTAAGACTAACACGGACACCTTCACCATGTGTACTGGGAAGAGGGCGGCCTGGAAATGGAGGGAGGCTGATGCTTGAGCTCCACAGGGAACTAAGAGTTAGTTCTACCTTAGCTCTAGTCTCCACTCAGGAGTGTCCAACAATAAAAGGCATCTGCTTGGGAGATGCCATCATCACTCCATAGGATCCCCACCCCGCCCATCGAGACCCCCTTCCCACACGGTTCTCAGGAAGGTCTACAAATATGAACACCGTTCCTTGGGGAGGGTGGGAGCTGCAGTGAGTTCAGTGCCTGTGGACAGGAAACAGCTGCTTCTCAGGGGGACCATCTCCCCGAGGGCAAGAGTGCTGTTGGTGCTTTAAAAATAGAAGCAGAAGGGCGAGTGGGAGGGCAGTAGGGAGGCTCCCCTGATTATAATACTCTGGTTTCCCTCTTTGACGACCCTCACCATTCAAGGTCCACCAAGACCTTTCTTAGCATCAGATGACAAGGCAGAGGAGCAAAGGCTTTATTTGTATGGCCACGATCTTAAATAATAGCCACTTAATCTCTCATCTTAAAGTTCTTTTGCATTTTAGCTCAAAGCCAGCTACCAGGCTCTCTGCTCCTCCCTGTTGACAGATGGCCACATCTGCTGGTGCAGGGCCAGCCATGTCCCTGAGACACAATGGTGAAGATGGAGTGAATGGATTTGGCCATATTGGGTGCCTGGTCACCAGGGCTGCTTTTGACTCGGGCAAAGTGGATACTGTCACCATCAATGACCCCTTCATTGACCTCAACTACATGGTGTACATGTTCCAGTAGGATTCTACCCACAGCACAGTCAAGGCTGAGGACGGGCAACTTGTCATCAATGGGAATCCATCTCCATCCTCCAGGAGCAAGATCCTGCCAAAATCAAATGGGGTGATGCTGGTGCTGAGTATGTTGTGGAGTCCACTGGGGTCTTCACCACCATGGAGAAGGCTGGGGCTCACTTGAAGGGCAGGGCCAAGAGGGTCATCATCTCTGCTCCTTCTGCTGATGCCCCCATGTTTGTGATGGGCGTGAACCACAAGAGGTATGACAACTCCCTCAAGATTGTCAGCAATGCCTCCTGCACCACCAACTGCTTGGCTCCTGTAGCCAAAGTCATCTATGACCACTTTGGCATTGTGGAGGGCCCCATGATCACTGTCCATGCTCCATGCCATCACTGCCACCCAGAAGACTGTGGATGGCCCCTCTGGAAAGCTGTGGTGTGATGGCTAAGGGGCTGCTCAGAACACCATCCCTGCTTCCACCGGCACCGCCAAGGCTGTGGACAAGGTCATCCCTGAGCTGAATGGGAAGCTCACTGGCATGGCCTTCCGTGTCCCCACCCCCAACGTATCAGTTGTGGATCTGACCTGCCTCCTGGAGAAAGCTGCCAAATATGATGACATCAAGAAGGTGGTGAAGCAGGCATTGGAGGGCTCCTTCAAGGGCATCCTGGGCTATACTGAGGACCAGGTTGTCTCCTGTGACTTCAAACAGTGATACCCACTCTTCCACCTTCGATGCCAGGACTGGCATTGCCCTCAATGACCACTTCGTCAAGCTCATTTCCTGGTATGACAATGGATTTGGCTACAGCAACTAGGTGGTGGACCTCAGGGTCCACATGGCCTCCAGGGAGTAAGAGCCTCTTGGACCACCAGCCCCAGCAAGAACAAGAGGAAGAGCGAGGCCCTCAGCTGCTGGGGAGTCTCTGCCCCGACTTAATCCCCCAACACACTGAGAATCTCCTGACCTCCAATTTACATCCTAGACCCTGAGGAAGGGGAGGGGTTTGGGGAGCCCTACCTTGTCATGTACCATCAATAAAGTATACTGTACCTAGCCAAAAACAAAAAACAAACCAAAACAGCTACCAGAGATAGGAGGGCAGGGTCCTCTCTTCCTGGTGGCTTCTTGGCTATGACGTCCTCTATCTGAGGAGAAAGTGTGTAGCTTCCTCTCTTCTTTCCACTTTCTTGCTCTTTTTCTCCACCACTGTTGCCACTGATTCTGCTACCCCCTCCATCTCCCAACAACCACAAGACACCCCTATAGTTTTACCAAGTGTTGTGCAATTCTGCCTCTTACAGAGCTTAGCATCAGACATGGTTTTCCTTTGATCCATGGAGCTAATACTCTGGGATCTGGCGTTAGGTTCTGTCAGTGTATGTTCAATCTGATTTTGAGGGAAATGCTGGAATTTTGTGATCAGAACCTAAATTTTCTTCTTCCCATGATGCTACTTCTTGGCCTTCTATCACAGCGAGAATATAGAGGCATGGTCATGTCTTCTATCCTGGTGGGCTGATGTCTACTCCTAGGCTATCCAGAACAATCCATTCTGAGCTCTCCCTTCCTGTGTCATTCAGAGGTGGGCCCTCCATCTTTGAGGAGCAGCAAACTGTAGTTAGAAACACACACACACACACACACACACGCACACAATGCTTGGCTAGAGAGCAGAACTAGACTCTACTTTTAGCTTCTTTAAGAAAATTCCCTGAGATCGTGGATAAGTCACTTTATCACCTTGAGCCTTTATCTCCTCATCTCGAAATGAATGGGTTAGGACAGAAGATCCCTAACACTTTCTCCAGCTTGAGGAAAGTGATTTGATGTAAATTTTCACAGGAGAGGTGGGATCAAATTTCCTAAATCCCACAGACAATCAGAGAAGGTGGCTTAATTTTCAAAACCATTCCAAAACATCTACCACAAAGATATCAATGCCCCAAATTAGGCCTTCCACCCCTCTCTAGTAGAGTAGTGAATGTGGTCAGCCTAAAAGACTTTGGTCTCAAATGTTGGTTCCTAACTCATCCTGTGTTGGAGCCAGATTGTAGAGACATTTGTGAGAGCCGTATGTGTGCATACCTTCCCAGCTCAGTGCTCAGTGATTTCTCATTGGTAGCTCAAAATTGGTAATGGGAGGACTATTTACATCACAGACATTAGCAAAGGATACAAATTAGGGCTTATTTCTCCCCATGGAGATCTGGTTTACCAGCACATGATGGCTCCCAATACATCATTCGTTGTGATGGTTAGCTTTGTGTGTCAATTTGACTGGGACATGGGGGAGCAGATGGCTGGTTAAACATCATTTCTAGGTGTGTCTGTGTCTCTGGAAGGGTGTGTCTGTGTTTCTGGAAGCTACTATACTAGTAGCTCTCTATTTTTGGAACTCCACTGCTGGCTTTCCCGGGGTGCCAGCTCACACGTGACAGAGCATGGACTTTTCTGCTTCCTTAATAGCATGAGCCAATACCTTATAATAACTCTCTTTCTAAATATATGTATATACATATAGCCTATATTTTAGAGTAAATCTCCTTTTAGATTGGCTGATTGGTAGATCCATCTACCCATCCATCCATCCATCCATCCTACTGGTTCCATTTCTCTGGAGAACTCTGAGTATTACTATCATAAAAGCCACAATGCCCACTTCTTAATCATCCTCATTCCCTAGTGGAACCCATATTGCTAAGAAAAGAAAAGTAATAATTTGCCAATTGATAAGTCTTTTTCTACCAAACATAACTTAGATAAAATCCCAAAGAAAATAAATCAGGAGAAAAAAAAAAAGCAAAGAACACCAAACTCCTAAATCTGCGGTCTAATTCTGAGACAACCCAGAGTTCTTTAAAACTCTGGCCACAAAGTGCTTCCCCATAGGATCATGTCTCCATAAACTAAACAAGGCTTTACCCCAGACCCACATTTCTGCCTCAGATTCACCAGAGCTTCACCACAACCTCATGTTCCATTAAATAAGCTTCGTGTCTCCCTCTAATTGCAAAATTTACATGAAGACTCATGGCTCTGTTCCACCACAAAGCTTATCTGATGCTTCGTTCCTTTGGGTAAACAGATTTCTAGCTGAGCCTGCCAGCATCATTGAGTGCTAGCCAAGTTTGGCAGACATTAAGAGCTTGGGGCTCTTCTCCATGTTCTCTGCTCCAAGCTGGTCATAAAATCTTTCTACACCCCAAAGTCTACCAGGAACTCAGCCATTTCTGCCATGCTCCCGGGCTTGTTGGTCCACCATCATCCCTGCTATAAGCTCTATGTCCATTTGCACCTGCCTGCCCTGTCGGGAGCCAGGGCATCATTAGTGTCAGCTTTCTGAATGTCCTCATGGCTCATTTCAGACCCTGCTTCCTACAGGTTGCTCAAGTGGGGAGAGCCTTGATTTCTCAGTTCAGCTGCTAGAAATAATGACAATTGAGGGGGATTGGAGAGACCACGGATCAGTGTCAAGAAGTGTTGATGGAGACTTTTCTTGCCCCAGGATTTCAGTTAAAGGCCAAACCTGGGAGGAAAAAAAAACCAAAAAAGCTATGCTAGGTACCCTTCATACCTAAAGTGAGCCATCCATGGTTAGGCAGCATGGATTGCGATTAGCCATTCTTTGGCATGGCATGGTTAAGTAAAATGTGTCCTTCCCTGGAAGAGAAGCCCAAGTGGCAGGTACCCAAACTGAAGCTCAACTGGAAAATAGAAATGCTGGTCTCTTTCTTGCTTGGGACCTAATCTTTTCCATTTGGCCTCTGTGAAGGGAAGACACACCTCTTCCCCCTACAGACAGTTCACTACTGTGAACACGCATGGCCCACCAAAGTAACGACAATCTCCATTTTCCCCCCTTTCATTCCTCTTTTGATGATGAAAAGATGATGTAAAGGGGGTGGAGTGGTATTTTGTGTCAAAGCCTCAAGCATTGGAGACTTTCCTTGGCACCTCACTGTGGAAGGTAGGGGTACTTATTTAGAACCTTTTGTTTTAACTTTGGGCCTCAGCTGAACTTCTCAGAGAACAGCAAAGCTGCACCTGGCATTCTCCTACACACAGTGACCTCAGTCCAATGACTGGCCAAATTATGGAGTAGAGATGATGCATCCTCACTTTCTCTCTTGGTGCCCGATGGCCTCCTACCACATCACCCACATTAGTGGATGCCCTGGTCCTACCTATCTCAATAAGTGTTCTATTGCTCTGTTCTTTGATTTGCATCCCTTTTAAATGTCCATGTTCCATTCTTCCAGGGCCCTGAGTCTTGGCACAAAAATGTTCTTAGGGTTTAGCTCTCTACACTATGGCATTTGCCTTTTAACAGAGGTCTGCTCCCAAATGTAACAGAAAGAACCACTCTGAAGGTAAGCATTTTAGGTATAGTAACAGGTTAAGGGGCAGATATGTTTGTAGGCAAGTTGGATTTCCAGAGCTTTCCCAGTGAGACCATGTAGGCAGTAACTACGGGTTGGGATAAACCCATTTGTCATTTACAGAAAACACCAGTCAACTCAGAGTGAAAAGAAAGCATCACCCTTTTCTGTCTCCTTGCATCCTGTGAAGTCTCATGGTAGGAAGTTGCTTATTGAATAAGGCTCTTTAAGCTCATTGAGGGGATTTCTCAGTGATGACTGGTATGTAATTCACAAGGCACAAAGAGCTTACCAAAACAGCAACAACACTGGATTAGATTCCTGGGGTATAAATCTATTTGACTTGGATGAAAGGTTTCTCCAACCTCTCTTGAAATCACTGTGGCTGCTTATTACAAGATATGGGGTGAGGAGTGGGTATGTCTTACGGATGGGGATCAAGTAGAGTGACCATGTAATTGTCCAAACTTTGATGCTGAGTGTGGAAGGAGCACTCTAACATACTTCTTCCAAGACAGTAGTTTTAAACTGGGATTGTCCCAGACAAACCAAGACACAGGTCCTCCTACGTCCTAAGTGTTACAACTATAATGCTGTAAGAACTTGCATGCCACGTGGGTAATCATTCTCCCCACACTGCTTTAGCGACTCCAGAGTCCGCTTTAACAACTGGAAGGGGGCTGGTAATGGGAAATAGCATACAAAGCTCAAAATAACCCACTTAGATGTTGTAACAATAGAAACTTCTTGAAAACTTTCTAGATGCTGACACTCACTTTCTGTATTTTCTTTCATCACAGACCACACTTTGAGTCTGCATGTAGTGTATTTGAGAGTTCTTCTTATGTAAAGAGAGGTGAAATCTCTTCTTTGTGGAGATTATAACTGGGAGAAGAGCCACAAGAGGAGGGCTGAACACTGGTCTCTTTAGCAGAAGCGCGGCAGATATACTGCTTTCAGAATGATAGAAAAACAAAGTCTCAGAAGCCAACATTAAGATGATTTTTAGTGGTCAAGAGATACAGAGTTGGCATGGAAAGAACAAAGGGAAAAACCCAAAATGTCGAGGAGAAAAAAGTTAGATGTTGGGGGTATGGGTGTTCAGTGGAGGTAGGGTCTGTGAAGGATCCCCCCTCTTTTCAATATGTCCATCTCCTTCCAGAGAGGATTGCCCTCATGTGTGATTATTCACTTTATAAAGGGAAACACACAAAAGAGAAGATTTAGAAATGGGAACTACTCCAGGGTATTCAAGTCCCTCTGAAAACCATCCCTTAATTCTCCATCTGTTCTCTTTCCCCTATTATTGGCAACAATATCAGGGCATTAAATATGGCCCTGGGGACAAGAGAAGCTGCTCAGAAGAGAGTAGAAGGAAAGCTGACAGATGTAGCAAGTGAAATAAGAATCAGATTCACTTTTCATTCCTAGATAACTGGATTATTATAGGATTCTGGTTTCTATCTCCTACTCTAAATGGTCTTTTAGGGTGCACAGACATTTATGAAGGGGCATCCAGGGCAAGGTAATATTGTTCTGAGCCACCAGAGTTGTGACATAAGGATGGCAAGGCCCCCATAACCCATAAGTGACTACTACCAGCTTTGCAGTCAAATTTCCAAAACGGAGATCTATTCTCTCTATATATAACTTAGGCCAGTGGTTCTTAGCCTTGGTGGTAACTTGAAGCTCCCTGGGTGACCATCACCCTAAGAACTGGTGATCAACACCTTCTCTTATAGATGAGCCAACCCCACTCTCGAGTCTCCTTTCCCTTCCCCTAAGCAGCTATATTTTCCTTGGCCAAACCCCAAATACTAGGAAAATGAAAATGAGCATTTTTATCATCACCAAACCAGAAGACTAAGGTCGCAGAACACTATAGGTACAATCTTCTTTGAGATACTCCTTGGGTTTTCCAGAGTTCCTACTTTATAGAGTCTTGTGGGCTCTGAAAGAATTTATCTGAACTACTTATGAAGGCCAGATATCTCAAAGGTGCAGAAGAACAAAAGAAGGGAATAAGGGCAGAAACACAAAGGGAGGAAAATACTTATCAGGAAAGTGAGAGCAGTGATAGAGGCTGGAGTAGGTCACTTCCCTGGTGATCTCAGAATGTTGTCACCAGGCAGCTTAACTGAGGACCCGTGGAAGACACTTGACCACCTGCCCCCAGACCTTCTTCTCTTCTTTCTTTTATTACTAGAACTCCTCAAGTGTTGGCTCCTCAGCTAAAGACTACAAATCCCAGCCTTCCCTGCAAGTAGGTATGACCATATGTTTAAGTTCTGTCCAGTTAAGTGAGTGGAAGTGATCTATACAATTCCCATTGGACACTGAAATGGGAGCACTTGCTCATCCTTCCTTCTCTCTTCTCACGGGCTGGGGCAGGTAGAGGTATTGAGATTTCCCTGACCATGCAGGTAGGGAGAACATTAGTAGGATGGTGGAGCAAAAGAATGGGATTAGTGCTCTCATAAACACCAGAGACCTCTCTTGCTCTTTTTGCAATATAATGCAGTTACATTACATTTGTGAGATTTATCCATGTTGGTACATATAACTATAGTTTGTTGATTTTTTTCATAATTTGTTGATTTTTATTGCTGAGAAATATTCCAAAGTATGAGTCTACTCAGTCTGCTAGGAACAGCCATCTATGAAGTGGGCTCTCACTGGCCACCATCTGCTGGTGCCCTGATCTTAGACTTTCCAGCCTCCAGAACTGCAAAAAAAAAAAAAAAAAAAATCAGCCACTTAGTCTATGGCAGTTTATTATAGCAGCCTTAGCAGACTAAGACATTTGTCTTTTGATTGCATGGTAATCTTTGCTTCCTTTTTTCTCTTTTGTTAGGTTTTAATGGAACCTTAGCAGATGTAGGCAGGATATTGGGGATATGCTATCTTCCAGTATACTGTGCTGAGTTACAGACATTTCTAGAATCTAAGAGAATAAAATACACTGGCTAGACAGACTGGACCCAAGATATTCAAAAATATTTGAGGTAGGAGAGTAGAGCACAGGATCCCATGCACAACCCAAGCAGAATTTTCCCTACCTTCTCGCTGCCTCTTTGAGCCTCAGAGAAATAGAATATACTCCATCTTTGGATTATAGCTCAGGATCAGAAGAAACGAAGTGATTCCAGAGTTGAAGTGTGTCACACAAAATTCATGCACACATCACAGTAAGTAGAAAATCTGTATTAACATGCCCTTATTAACCAAAAACAAGGTATTTTTGTTAATGGCATAGCAACTATGCTGGCAAACTTCAGGAAGAGATCAAGAAGAAAGGGACATGTATAGAATTAGATACTTCTATTAGAATATCCAGAAAATAAAAAGAAATGTGAAAATTGGTGACAGAAAGAATTTTTTAAAATGGCAAGACTTTAAAAAGTGCTTTTCAAAGGAAAACATTCAAATGGGCCAAATAACTTAAGGAAAGGTGTTCCAGCTTATCAGAAATCAGAAAATGCAACTGAAAACCATGATAATGTATAAATATAGAGCCACAATTTTGACAAAAGTTTGAAGTCTGGCGATACCAGGGGATGGCAAGGATATTGAGTAATATCTCAACAAAGCTGCTGTAAATTGTAAAAAGCTGCTTCTATGTAAATTGGTACAACATTCTGGAAACTTTTTTGACATTATGAACTAAAATTGAACGTGTGCATATCCTGTGGCTTAATTTTCCCCCTGGGGGTAAGGGGATATCCTAACCTCAGCAACGTATCTACCAGCACACATGTCAGAGAATGTTCATGGGCAAAAACTAGAAACAAACCAAATGCTCATTTACTGTAGAATGGATAAATACATTATAGTGTATGCAGTAGCATGCTGGCAGGTGTTTAACAACAAGAGGAGAAAACCCCCGATTTGTAGCATTTGCCAATTTTCAGGATTTAAGTATTCTTACTATAGCAAATTTCAGGCTACCAAAATGGTATCAATTAGCTTGCGAAATTCCTTATGATCTAACAGACATACATCCCAGTTTGTCACTGTCACTGAGTAAATTCATACTCTGGAATACTGTTCAGCAATAAAAATCAACGAACTATAGCTACCTGTACTAACATGGATAAGTCTCACAAATGTAATGTCGAGCAAAATAAACCACAAAAAAATACACAAATTATGATTTAACTTACGCAAAGTTCAAAATAGGCCAAATTAAATCAGGATGTCTAGGGATACACACATAAGTGGTCAAAGCATCAAGAATAGCACGGGAGAGATCACCATGGAAATGAGGGTATTGTTAACTCTAACGGGGAGGAAGGGGATCATAGACGGGTAAGATCATGTGGTGGACTTTTGGGGTACTGGCCATGTTCTATTTCCTGACCTTGGTGGGGTTATGTAGGTATTTTCTTCACAGGTATTTGTTAAATTATGTGTACAGGTGGTGTACATCTTTATGTGCATAGATTAACACCAATGGTGTGCTGGAGCCAACTTGTAAGACTCTGCCCACCTCCGCACTCAGTGATGCACGTTGGTAGCTTAAAACCAGCCTTGGAGGGGGTATTTACACCACTGTAACTGGCCAATACAACAATCCAGGATATTTTCTTGTCTCAGCAAACTGGTTTAACAGCACACCACTGCTTAAAAGTAACAATAAATTTTTAAAAATATGGTCTCAAAATTGGCTTATTTAGGCAGATATATTTTCAAGTCTGAATATATTCAACAATTTCAAGGCAAAGCCACATTTAAGAACAACTAAATATGACAAGATCTCTTCAGTGAAAAAATGCTTAGGAGTTAGGTGAAGAGAATGGGTTGAAAGAACTATTTTTCTTCATTGATTGGGACTCTTAATTACTTGATGTATAAGAAAAACCATTGCATTGATGGTAAAACTAATGACCCTATCTAAGGACCCATCATCTTTCCTCACATATTTTTATTTTATTTTTTAGGGATTGAATTGTTTATTGGCCCAGGCCTGAGGAATGGGGGGCTTCTGGAGGAGGCATAGGAGGGGACTCAAGCCACCAAATGGTAGAAGATGTCCTTGATGAAGGCTTTGTGAGGTGCCTGGGTGGCTCATGGGGCACCTGGATAGCTTAGCCAGTTAAGCATCTGACTCTTGATTTCAGCTCAGGTCTTGATCTGAAGACTGGGTCATGAGCTCAAGTATTAAGCTCCATGCTGGGTGCAGAGCCCACATAATTAATAAAATAAGTAAGTAAGTAAGTAAGTAAAAGACTTTGCAAGATAGTAAGAGATATAGTGGATCAGGAACTTTTTCACTCTACCATTCAACCTCACGGTCTCAGGAAATCTACAACAAAAATGGCCCCAAACATACCATACCAGCTCTTTGGCAATATTCTGGGAAGCTTTGTTAGTAATCAGTTGTCTTAACTTGTAAGACAGTGAAAAAACCATTTATATATTTTTGAGAATCTATGTTTTTACAATTTTATAACCCTAACATAGGACTATATGGTATCACCTATGTTTAATTCAGCTTTCCCAATAAATAAAGTATTATTTTACATTAAAATAATCACACATGATGTAGAATAAGAAACAAAATTCAGTGGTTTTCAAGGTATATCTTAAGACTTCAGATAAGTTTTAGGCCTGCAGACAGCTTCTTTAGATGGTGAGTTGAGATCCCATTGAAGGGGGTAGGAAGGCATATAGCCATATTTCAGTGGAATATTGTCTACTGCTAGAGAAGGAACTCTATGGGAATTTTCTTTTTCAATTATAAAGTCTTATCATTTCAGTTAAAATAGGAATCTGAAAATAGATTTGGTTGGATGTTAATATGCTCCTATAGAAACCTGCACTGTGGAGACTTTGACTGGAAAATAGTGCTTTGGTTTGGGGGAGGGGACGTGAAGAGTTGGGGAAGGAGAGGTCCCTTTGTGAATGGTTTTGACTTGTTCTCATTTAAGACCTGAGGACTGGGACATCAAAGGATCTATACAAGATAGCCACAGAGTTTGGTTATTTTTCCCCTGGTTCTTGATAAGAGTAGTTTACCTGGAGTTTAGTGGGATGGACATGTAAGACACCTGTGTATAGGAGAGCTCTTCTATTGGTGGCTGGTCATTGGGATACTGGAGTTTAATAGGTGATGTCTACATCACAAGTGGGCCAAAGTCTTTGGTTGTGGGAGGGTTTCCAAGCTCTCATCCACACTTTCTGATTTTACCAGCCTAGCAATCCCACTGTGCTATTACTTAGACTTCTCAGCTCCCCATTCCTTTTGGCTTCATTGGGCAGGATCTAATTCTTATTCATTGTAACATGAGATAATACAATGAGCATTCATTCATCACATTTAATATCTGTGTTGCCAATGGCAGTTCCACCCCAAGATAATCATGGGGATTACTGTCACAACATGTTTTCCAAGAGTTAGGAGAGAAAGGCATGGGAATTCTACTACCAAGCTCTGTCAGAACTACACCTAAGCCATCAAGAGAAGAGGAACCACCTCCCCTAATTAAGAAATGTGGTTTTTTTTTTCCTAGAAATCTTTTTTTTTTGTGCTTTCATGAAAGTAGTACTAAATATAAAAATAAATAATAAGTAAATAAAGCTAGAGTTGGTTAGCAGCATGCAACTTTAAGTTGGCTCACATTTCTGTTAAATTATTTCCATCGCAATTGTGGTAGACCAGAGTGTGAGGAGGTGCTGAAGTCAAACCACAGGCATTGTTGCTCTAGACTTAGTTCTGATATTCCAAGCAATTGAAGAGAATTAATTTCAAACTATTTTCAATCAAAGTTGGTTTGTGGGAAGAAGAGAGTTTATCAGACTTACTGGTGGAAAACCAAAATATACATTCCAATCCAACCCTACATCTCAATCTTCTCCTTGAAATATGCGATAGGTGACTTTGTCTCTAAAAGTTGATTCTGATATGCACCTCTTGATGGAGAGATAAGTTAGACAGGAATGCTGATTAACGAGAACTGGGGACAAGAGGGTAAAGGAGACTCCTCTCCATCTTTCTAGTAACTTCAATAAAGTCCTGGTGTGGATTCTATGAAAGAATAAAGAATCTCTAACTCCCAGCAGCTTACACTCCAGTAGAATAGTTGAGATACCTGAATAGAAAGTTCACAGCAGGGCAGCCCAGGTGGCTCAGAGGTTTAGCACTGCCTTCAACCCAGGGCCTGATCCCAGAGATCTGGGATCAAGTCCCACATCAGGCTCCCTCCCTGGAGCCTACTTCTCCCTCTGCCTTTGTCTCTGCCTGTGTGTGTGTGTGTGTGTGTGTGTGTGTGTGTGTGTGATAAAATAAATAAAATCTTAGAAAAAAAAAAAAAGAAAGTTCACAGAGCAGAATGGGGCTGCTTCTGTAGATCAGATCTCCTGCTCCCTCAGGAGCCTAATTACCCACTGGCCTGTGGAGCTAGTGGATTTTCAGGTGTCACCTTGGTGAGGGTCAAGAGCATATGGATGAGTCCCTCAAGCATCAGAAGCGAGTGTCTTCAACCACAGCAGATTGAGAGGTTTCTCCCTTCTTCCATAATAGGAGAGCTGAATAGGGCTGGAAGAAAGCTGCTTCCTTTGAGCACAGCACTGGCCCTCTAGCCCATTAAATTCTACACTAATGACCACCATCTCTTCTCTAGGCAGAGGTTCTTGCTGGATGGCAGAGCGGGAGGCAAGGTGTGGTGTGCATTCCTGCTAGACCTACTGAGCATCTACACAGCTCATTAGAGACCCTTAGTAGGGAATTACCTACTCAGTGACCTCATAGCTATCCTAATTTGGGTCCTCCCTTCCCTAGGCAGTAATGCTCATATGTTTGGGATGAGTAAGAAATGCATTTCCTCTTTGGATGGAGCACACATGTGTTTGTTCAAAATCCTTTTCCTTGGAAAGCAACCCATACATGGTGTATCCTAAAGCTGATCATCTCCTGTGATTTGGGTGGGGAGTAACTGCCCCTCTGGCCCTAGGTATGGATGACCAACACCAGGGCAAATCGAATACTCAACTTCCTTGGCCACAGTGACTCAGTGAGAGACTGTGTCTCGAGCTAGAATCATCAGCCTTCCCTGTTTCTGAAGCTCTCACAGAGACTTCCTTCCAGTAGGATCGTAAGCCATTAGGGGGCCTTCTTTCCTTCTGTTTAAAAAAACCGGATGAAGAAAAGAAGAGCTAAGGAATATGAAGAGAGGTCCCTGGATACATCTGAATATAGCCCCAATACATGGATTTCTTAATGATATCAACCCATTACTATTTTATTTTATTTTATTGCTTAGAGTTGGGTTCTGTTATCTGTACCAAAAAGGTCTGATTAATCTATTACAGTTGCCAGATTTATCAAGCAAAAATACAAGATGCCCAGCTGAAATTGAACCATTTCTTAGTTTAAGTAGGTCCTATATGTTGCCTAGGATACATTTATAGTAAAAAAAAAGAACTCATTGTTTCCCGAAACTCAAATTTAACCGAGTGTTCCATATTTTAACTGTTGTTACTTGGGATATAAAATTTGTGTCAAAACTGTTTTAAATCCTTTGCTCAAAAGGGCAGAGATCAAGCACCTGCTGGATTTGCCCTTAAAGAACGTGGAGAGAAGACCAGAAGTGTTCCTACAGAAGCCACAGACAGAAGCAGCCTAATTGAATCTTTGTTCTCCAAGTCACCCCCTGCTTTGTATAAACCAGACAAGGGCAGTAAGGAGTTTCAAGGTCAGGCTCTCTTATCCTCATCAGATACAGAAAAGCTTCAGCTGGCCCAGTGAGTCCCACTTTCCCTCACATTAGCATCATCTGAGGCAGCTTTAAAAATTCCCATGGCACAGGTCACAGCCCCAACCAATGACATCAGAACCAGCGAAGACTCGCACGGGTGACTTCACGTGGAGCCAGGCTGAGAATCACTGAGTGAGGCCCCTAAGAAGATTTGGGTGAATTGCAAACATGCCAACAAGTGACAAGAGTCATCCTCAGGCTGTGCACCCTCCATCCGAGGAGCTACCGGGAGTAAGCGCATCACTGCCAGATGGGAGTTTGCTGACATGCGGCCTCCCTGCTCGGACACCGTGGGCACCCCTGCCACAGGGCATCGGGCCCTCATTTCAGGCTTCCCCCAAAGTGGCCACACCAGCAGGTGTTTGGTCCACAGGGAAGCAGTTAGAGAGGCCCATCCTTGACTCCAGCCTGCTCCAGAACAAACAAAGTGTCTGGCAGAGAACACGAGTTTCATGCCTACCCCCACAGTTGAGTGCTTGTTCTCCAGGCAAAGAATGAGAAGCCAGTGATCGAGGGGAGGGAGGCAGGGTGGGGGCAAGGTGCCCTCAATGAGTTTCTGTGCTAACCAAGGACAACGTTTCTTTACTGCTCTTTCCCGCTCTCAACCCACCCCTCAGAGCTATGGGCCTGAGCGCAGCCCTGCGGCTCCAAGTTCTAATCCGTGTCTTTCTATTCCTGCCACCTCATCTCAGAGGAGCAGATCTTCCTCAGAGCCCCAGAATCTCCCACAAGGCACCTGAGGAGGGGGCTTCTCAACCCCTCCCTGCCCCAACCCTGGCTCACCCGTTCTTTGGCCTGCCAACACACTCCCTGCCCTCCTCGAAGGAGGAAATTGTGTTCATTCTCTAAGATTTCATTTTCTAGAGCAGTTTTAGGTTCCTCTCCATTTTGCTGTCAAAGTACAGAGATTTCCCATATGCCTGCTGCCCCAACACACGCATAGCCTCCCCCCTTAGCGGCATTCCCGCCAGACAGGAATGTTTGTTACAAGGGATGAACCCACATGGAGCCATCATCATCACCCCAAGTCCATGGTGCATATTAGGGTCACCCTTGGTGTTACACACTCCGTGGGTTTGGACAAATATATAATGACATGGATCCCTCGTTACAGTGTCACACAGAGTGTGTTCATTGCCCTGAAGAAATCCTCTCTGCTCCACCTGTTCATCCTTCCCTCCCAGCCTACCCTTGGCAATCACTGCCTGACCGTGTCTGTTCTTGATCAGGTGCTCGAAGCTCCTGGCAGTCTCCGAGGCATCCTGAACGCATCAGACACACACAGTTGGCCAACTGGAAGGAAACAGCTGGAACTGTCTCTGATTAAAAGATCTTGGAACATGGCCCCTTCTAGCTGCTAGGACTATCACTAATGGGCCAGGCGTGGTTAAAACCGAATATTGCGTCAACAGCCATCCTAGTGGTGGGATGACACTATGTTGACTTGAAGATGACCCTCGGCTGACACTGGGCAAGGTCCAGGGCAGGCTGCTGGACTCCTGTCTCTAGTGGCTCCACGTGGGCTCTGGCCACCTCCAGAAAGCCATTACTGCCCTTACATGCCAGCCTGGGATGCTCAGTTCTGATCAAGGCAGTAGAAGGAGGGTTTTGAGCTCTGCTTACCCCAGCTGGGCCTCAAGGGCAATGTGGCCAAACTCACCTTCCAGGAACCCGGTCTCTCACAGAGAGTGAGGTTCCCACAAGCTGTGAGGTTAACAGAGGCACGGGCTGGTGATACATGCTCAGGGAGGGACCTGCGACAAGGCTCGTCCTACCCATCCTCAGTACGCAGGGAGGCAGAGTGAGGGGAGGCCCCTAAGAGGGCCCCAAAGCTAGCAGGCTAACGAACGGCCAGAGGGAGAACATGGTGTGGACAAGGGGGAAAGGAACCACAAAAGCAGAGGCTGACAGTGCCCTAGTATGTGTGCTCCAGGAAGGAGCACCCCGAGGGCAGCAGCACCCCGGGGTCTGTGCATTCACGCAGCACGTGTAATAGAGGCTGGCCCCCAGGAGACAAGGAAGCCAGTCCATTCACTGGCTCAGCAGTTGGGTGATTCATTAAGTCATCCAGCAAACACTTGTGTCGTGGTGCCCAGTGTGTACTGAGGACAAGGAGGTGAGCAGTCACGGTCCCTGCCCTCAGGGTTCACTCACATCCCCCAAGTGGGGAGGTTCACCTAGAAGCTTCTTAAAATGATCCACTAGCAGGTCTGCTCAAAGTGTGAATCTGGGGTGGATGTTTTTAAGAACTAATTCACAATCGCCTTAGGAAGCTTTTCAAAACCATCTCACTTCCCCTGAGAAAAAGAGGATTGCACACATTCCCCTGGGGGGCGGTGAGGGTGCTCTGATTCCCTTTAATCAAGTCTAAAAGCTTTTATCGCCGCTGGGAGGGGAGACGCTGCCCAAGCACCGATTAATCTTTCATCTTCTCTCTTTTTAAAGATGATAGAAGTTTCCAGTCACTTCACAGTAGTGCGGGGGCCAGGGTGTCACCCTGGAGTCACAGAGGGTCGCTTTCCTCGGGAAAGGAGATGATGGGAAGAGCTACATGGTCCCGAGAGAGAGAAGTAGCTGTCCCTCCCGCACCCCCACAGCCTCTGGGGTCCCTGAGTCTTACCTTCAAGGTGTGGGTGCTGGAAACTCAGTCCTGTCCCGCACTCCAGAGCCAGCTTATTCCTCCTGGGGCTGTGGCCCTGGTGACTCAGATGACAGGGGACTTTCTATGAAGAGCGGCAGGTGGAAGGCTTCCGTGCCAACACCCAAGGGCTTCATCTGCCTGTAGCCTTCACCTTCACCTTCAGCCATTCAGCCTCTGCCTCTTCACTAACGCGAGGCTGGCCTCTGGTCAGCGTCCCCTCCAGCCTGCAGGGCTCCTCCTTGGCTTCACTGCTACATCTGCTCTTTGGAGGGAATGGAATCGGAATTTAAAGAGGTTTAACCCAAAGGTGCCATCTGACTTGGCCGTAGGAAACACCCAGGAGTTACTCGGGTGGGCAGCCTCCCTCCTGATCCGGACTTACCACTTACGGCTGAGCGCGGAGCCTGATTCAAGGCTTGGACTCATGACCCTGAGATCACAACCCAAGGTGAAACCATGAGTTGGATGCTCAACCGACTGCACCCCGCAGGCGACCCCAAGGATGGCACATATTTAGCGTGTACAATGTGATGAGTCTGGACTTCTGTAAACCCCCGTGACATGATCACTGCAAAGTAACAGATGTTCAACACTGCCCAGAGTTTTCTTGTGTCTCTTTGGGGTTCTTTGTGTTGCTGCTATTTTAGTTTTGTTTTGGTAAAAACACTTAACATGAGATCTACTCTCGTCACAAATTTTGAAATGCCCAAGACCTCACTGTTAACAGCACACTGTACAACGGATCTCTAGAATATATTCATCTTACTTGACTTAAGGTTTATACCCATTGAGTAACTAAATCTCCATTTCCCCCCTGACAACCACTGCTGTATTCTCCACTTCTATGAATGTGACTATTCTAGATACCTCAAATGGGTGGAATCATGTGGTATCTGTCCCTGGCTTATTTCACTTGAAAATGTCCTCCATGTTGTCACAAATGGCAGGAGTTCCTTCTTTTTTAAGGCTGGCTACTATGTCATCGGAGGTATATACCTCCCTTTCTCTACAAATTCACATTTGTAAGCTTTTGGCCCTGCGTCTTTTCCTAGCCAGTTCTATTTGCTAGTGTGCCGAGTTCTCCGAAAAGAGGCCACATTCTTCAAGATTTGGGGGACCACAGCTCTGAGTGCTCTGAAGCTCCAAGCTCCCTGGAGGGCCTTAATCAAGAGAGATGCATTAATACATATTTTTATTCAGTTGTGAGTTTTCAGAAGATTTGAGTGTTCATCAAAAACTAACATATAAACATTGACCTGTCAATTTGCAGAGAAATAGGGTCTTAGGGGGAACTTTTTGCACCTGGATTATAGTGACGTTTGTGTCACATGACTTAGAGGGGCCCAAGGGTCCTTGGCAGGAAGAGTAGAAAGAGATTGGCTGTACTGTCACTACCTGCAGTCATAGAAGTTTCCGGTTTGGATTTGGTCGCATCCCCAATTACAAGCCCCCCATCAGTAGGTTTCTTCTGTTTAGATCTACAAATTTTTGCAATGCAACTTTTCCATTACAACAATACTTAGAATCCAAAAATTAAGATAAACTAGACTTAAAAATCAGATTTTCAAACTCTATTACAAAAATAGCTGCCTAAGTCACACTAATCTAACAAAGATAAAAAAAAAATGTTTCTTTTGTTTTGATCTTGCCTTCGTGATTTTTCTGTGTGTGTTTTATGGATTCATAGGGAGGTATAATACTCCATGCCTATAATTTCCAAATATGTAAATATTCATATGTTCGGAGCGCCTGCATGCTCAAAAACATTTTATCATCAGGGTGGACAATGAAACTCTTTAGAGATCACTGAACTAGATTAACGATCTCTCGCTATCTTGTCAACAAATGGATCAGACAAGTTCCATTGCTGTCATTATTTAAAGCCAGTGTCAGGCTACTGCATTCTCTACACCTGAGTCATCCTTGTTAACACTCGTTTGAGCTTGTTAACACCAGGCTTGGAAAGAAATGACAGGAAATGTGGGTTTCCTAAGTACTAGAACAATTCTACCTCATGCTCTCCCTTGCCTCAGGGCTGGGATCCAAGTCCGAAACCTGCAATTCACAGGTTCACCTGAGACCCATCTCCACGGTCCTCAGGGAGCAGATGGGGTCTCCTTGACACCCAATACCTTTCTCCGGGCAAGGAGCAAAATGCAAAGAGAGGCACTAGAATCCAGTGCAATCATGACATGGGCATTAAGAGGGGTCTGAGGGCCAGAGAGTTCTAGAACTTGAAGCTTCCTTTGGGATCCAGCGCTGTATAAATGAGGACACAGAAGGCCCAAACTGAAGCAACTCACCCAAGATTGACAGCTTGTTAGTTGACATGTCTGAGACCATGACCCAGTCTTTGGTCTCCACTAGAGCTCTCGAACCTTCTGATGTCCCCTGAGGGCTGATGTGGGGCAGGGGCATCATGAGGAACTTGGGGAGTTCTTGGCTTATGATGCCAAATCCAAATGATGTCTGGAGCTCAGTGATCCTGGTGAGCGTTTTAGCCGGAACCTCCCGTGCACACTGGCTCCAGGCAGCGGTGGGAGGCCCAATACGAGGGATGTAAGGTTGCTTGGCATGACCCCTGGGAGAGTAGGAAACTTTCTCGCTGCTTCTTTGACCCTGGTGGTAGACACACTCCAGCTCTCTGATCAGGCCTGCAGCTCCCGCACACACCCGAGGGCCGATCAGGCCCGGGATGAAAGTGGGGGGGTGGGGGGCACGGCGCTCCAGGTGGGCAGAGGCGGGCGGGTGTGTTGCTCACTGCATCACCTTGCTGCCTGGAGCAGGAGGTGCTCAGCAAATTGCTGAGTGGGGAAGGCCTCGCCCAGGGAGGGGGGACAAGTGCAGAGGACCCGGCTCTGGGCCAGATCATGCTGGGCCTGCAGGGGGCGTCCAAGCAAGAGGTGGGTCAGGAAGGGCCAGGGTCGGGGGGGCCCTCCTCTGGGGCTATGGGCTACCCGAGGCTGTGGAGGTCCGCTGCGGACCCAGGAGGCCTCAGCGAGATCCACCCTCAACTTAGCCGCTGCCTTTCCTAGTTTGCTCAGTCGCGGGAGGGAGAGATGCGCTGGGATGTGCGGGGAGTGGGTTCGAGCCCCAGGCCCACCTCCAGCCCTTGTGCCTGTCACTTCCTGCGTCTGACACTCCGCTTCCTCCTGCACAAAGCAGAGGAATAATAATGTCCGGAGTGGGGGGTGTCAGGTGGTTAAGCCTCCAACTCTTGGTTTTGGCTCAGGTCAGGGTCGGGAGATTGAGCACCGCCTCAGGCTCCTTGCTCAGGGCTCTGCTTCAGACTCTCTCCCTCTGGCCCTCCCTGCCCGGGCGCTCTCTCTCTCTCTCTCTCTCTCTCTCAAAATTAATAAATCTTTTAAAAAGGCAATAAGATGTATGCCATTCCTGCTCACCTCACCGGCTGTGTGAGGAGTGGAGAATCCTTGAGCAAGAGCTACAGACACGGGCAACCCCTCTGCAGGTGCGCTGGTCCCCCTGGAAGGGGTCCGGGCTGCTTGAGCCCAGGGCGGATTTGGGGTCCCGGCTGCTTGAGCCCGGGGCAGATTTTTGCCTGGGGGCTTATTCCTACTCATGGGCAGGCACGGGGATCCATTTTAAGCTGTCGGGAAGAAAACCTCTTTCCAGCCAGTCTGTGATTGGGTTTAACAGCCCGGAGGACCAGCTGCATGTGGGGTACAACTTCATGCCCTCCCGGCTCCACGTGCAGCAGAGAATGCAGGAGGGATTTTTTGTTTTTAAAGAGAGAGAGTTGGGGACAGAGAGAATCTTAAGGAGGCTCCACATCCAGCACAGGGCCCGTTAAGGGGCTCGATCTCACGACCCTGAGATCATGACCTGAACTGACCCCAAGAAGCAGAGGCTTAGCCCACGGAGCCACCCAGGTGCCCTGGAACTCATGAGTTCTTTCCAAAGGGACTCATTGACTTCATCTGGCACATAGGGTGCACCTGTGGGTTCAAGGCGTTTGCCCAAAGCTCACTCCTCCTCTGAGGAGCGAAAAGCCCCTTAGCACACACAGGCCCTGCCGTCTTCTTGAAGCTTCCTTAGGGCAGCTTGCTAATGCTTTGGTACCTTGTCCTGTGTGTTTATAATAAACACAAGACTTTAAAGAGTTAATTGTAGGTATATAGTTGGGAGGCAACGGGGCTCTTTCCAACACACAATGAGTGGTTCAGTCCCCACACTGCCCCTCCGCTCATATTAGCACCCAAATCAGAGCCCAGGCCCCACCCCATCTCCCGGGCAGCCAGGGTAACCGAGCAGTTGGGAGGAAACCCAAGGAGGGAGGATGGTTGGCGGGCAGCCTTCTGGAGCCCCCCAGTGATCCCCTGGTCCTGGCACTCACACCCTTGGGTAATTCTGGCTCTAATGCACATGGCACAAGCAGCGTGGCATCACGTCCAAGGGTAGGCCATAAAAAGACTGGTTTCCATCCTGGGTACTTGTTATCTCTCGTCCTCCTTGGCTGGTCCTACAAAGAGGCCCTACGAAGAGGTGGGGGTGGGAGTGAGGGGCCCCAACCACGCGAGCGGATCCTGAGGGGTCCCAGCTCCAGCCGGCAGCAGCTGGACCGCATGTCGTGAGCCACCTGACGCCAGGGCACCCAGCGAGGGACACCGTGCACAGACAACTCCCCATGCACAGACACCGCGAGAGAGCCAGTGTTTGCTGTCGGAGTCTTCGTTGGCGCTATTTGGTTGCAAAGCCGGTAGCTAATGAACGTGCGTGGAAAGAACTATAAGCAGAAACGACAGAACTGGAGAAAATAAAGGGAAGAGGGAGAGAGAAGAGAGTAAAGGAAAAGACATGAAGCCCGAATACATCTCTGCCGGACTGAGTGCCCCCAGCCACCCCCTCCATGGGGTGACCCACGGAGCCACCAGGTGGTGGCTAAGGGCCTGGCTTCTGGCATCAGGCACCTGCATTTAAACCCTGGCTCTAGGGCAGCCCGGGTGGCTCAGCAGTTTAGCGCCGCCTTTGGCCCAGGGTGTGATCCTGGAGACCCAGGATTGAGTCCCACGTCGGGCTCCCTGCATGGAGCCTGCTTCTCCCTCTGCCTGTGTCTCTGCCTCTCTCTGTGTGTCTCATGAGTAAATAAATATAATCTTAAAAAAAATAAACCTTGGCTCTGTCACTGGATGGGGTCCTTGGGCTGCCACAACAAAGTCCCCCACACTGGGTGGCTTCAACCACGGAGAACAGTTGTCTCACACCTTCTCGGAGGTGACACCTCTGAGAGGGGGGTGTTGGAGGCGTTGGGTCCCTCCGAGGGCCGTGGGGTCAGCAATCTCTTCAGGCCTCTCCCCTAACTTCTGGGGATCTCTGGCATCCTCGCTTGCAGAACTCTGTCTTCATCTTCACTGCTGTTCCTCCTGTGTGTCTTTAAAAATTTCCTTTTTAAAAAGATAGGGACACCAGTCAGATTGGATTTGGATCCACCCCAAAGGCCCGGTTTCCAAATCAGGGCACATTCCCGAAGTACTGGGGGTCACTACTTCAATATATGAATTTTTAGGGGGGCAACGTTCAATCCATGACAGCCCCTCGCTAGCGGTGTGGCTGGGAGAAGCCCCCAAGCCCTCCGTGCCTCAGTGTCCTCATCTAGAAAACTGAGCCCACAGCAGTAGCTGGGTCATAACAGGGCTGTGATACGCGTGGCCCAAGTCTCGAGTGGCCGCTCGCACACTACTCATGTTTGTCATACGAGGTCATCAGTCTCTTGTGTCCCAGTGACCCGGTCTGTGGGTCCGTCCCTGCTGCCTGGAGAAGCGGATCCTGGGCCCTCTCCACCTACAGGTAGGATGTAGGGGGTTTTGCTGATGAGAGATGGTGGGTTCCAGAAAGCACGGTGGGGAGAACAGAGGTTGGTTCGGACCAGAGGAGATGGCCTGAGCTCGTTGAAGCAGGTGCTGGAAGGCCTGGGCCGGGGTCGTGGGTGCTCAGGGGAAGGCAGGCGGCTGCTGGTGGTTCCGAGGTGCACCCTGCAAGCTCTGGGGTTCCTTAGCTCAGGTGGCTTGATGACGAGGCTGCCCTGGTTGTGCACCTGCGAGTCCCTGAGGCCACCTCTCCTCCCCAGAGATCCAATTCAGCTGGCGGGGCATTGACATTTTCAAACAGTGCCCAGGGTGATTCAAACGTGCAGGCAGGCATGAGATGCGGAGGAAGAGGCTCCTGCGAGTCCCTCGTTTCTCAAAGTGGGGTCCCAGGGCCGGTGGCAGCGCCCGAGAGCTTGTCAGAAAGGCCTTAAGGCCGGGCCTCAGCTTCCACCTGCTGAACCAGGGTCTGCACCCCAGCACGCCTCCCCCGGAGAATGGGTGCGAAGCACTGGGGTGCAGCTTTCCGAGCAGCTGGACTCACCTGAGCCCGAGGGCGACCAGGTGTTCTCCACTTGCTGTGCCCTCAAGACAGTCCTTCACGGTGGGGACTGCTGTCCCCGTACAAGACGATGACTTTAGAGACTTCCACCTGAGTAAGCCTTCTTCTCTCCCTCAGGGGCGCCATGTGGCGAGCACGTTGGGCCAGGTGAGTGCGTAAGTCAGCTGTTCTCCAGCTCGGAGCTGGGGCCCACCTGGCCCTGGGCAGGGGAGGGGGGGGTGCTCTTCACCGTCAGAGCCAGGTGCGGCTGGCGGCTCAGCGTCCCGAGTGAACTTCTCCGCCAGCTGACGACACACATAGCAAGGCCCACGTGAATCCATCTAGACACACTCAAGGAAGAAGACAGTGTGGAAGCGAAATGTTGGCCAGGGGAGGAAGGGGCTGAGAGGTGGGCAAGAGGGAAAGGGTTAATAAATTGGCCATGAGCTGCATTTTCCTGGCCCACTGTCATTCTGGAAAGAGTCCCCTCGCTGATGGAAACATATTAGGTGGATGAGCTCATGCTAAATCCAGTTCCTCTCAGGGGAGGCTGGAAGAAAACAAGAGATCTGAGACACTTTCTTGAAAATAAATCAGCGGCTTTGTAGATGATCTGCAGGAAAATAGCAGATGACAGGGAAGTCGGCATGTGAGATGTGAAACTGTGCACGGATGGAACTTTCCAGAGATACGAATCCGAGCAAGAGAAGAGACTGATTGCAAAATAAAAATAAAAATAAAAATAAAAATAAAAAAATAAATCCAGCCGTGTTATGATTATTGTCTGCATCTCTGATTCTAGATCAAATCCAGCTTCTGTGGCATTTCTCCTTGAGAAATGGGACAACAGAACAGCAGAGAACAAGTAGGGTGCTGGCAGAGGGACGCCTCTGCCCTCCCCGTGGGCCCTCGTTCTTGGGTCACACCTAAGCCCGGGCTGAGCTACTAAGAAAGATGAATGTCCCTTGGAGATGTGGACTGGACCCCGGGAACAGTGGTGTTCTGAAGAGTTAACTGATTTGATTGCGACAACCCTCAATTCAGGAATCGTCAGTGGTCCCCGCACACCGACTACATAAAGTCCAGATTTCATGCTTCTGACTCCAGTGACCTGGACAAAATCACGCGAGGCCCGGTGGCACAGTGGCCTTGGTATCAGTCCCAGCTGAAGCCACCTTCCCATCAGGCTGATGGGTAAACAAGATGCTGGACGGGGTGAGGCGTGGGGCCCTTACACGGTATCTAGAAGTCAGTGACTGGTCCACACATGATGTCATCATCACTATTCTTGTGGGTGCTGCTAACGCCAAGGCTCCCCCGGCCTGCCTACCCCCTCTTGCCCTGGGAGATTCGTGCTGTTGCGTCTGCACCCACGTCCTTGCTCGCACTGCCCCTACTCGCTTCCTGCCCTCCAACTCTACCCTTGCTTCCAGGCCCCTCCTGCAAGTCCCTTTCTCCTGCAGCCTCCGAGGGGCGTGTCTGTGGCAGATTTACCTCGTTGTCGTTGTTTTTGCAGGATGCATGAAAACTCTCGATTATAGTAGGTGCCCAGAAGATGTTGAATGAATGAATGAAAGCTTATCACAGGGTTCACGTGAAGGGCCAGGGTGGGACTTGGTGGGGGGATGGGTGAAGGAGGGTTTGTGGGTTCCACAGGCCCTGGGATCTAATTTCTCTGCTGCCAAAGGACCTGAAGGAAAGATAAACTCTCCCTGGGCCCCTGGCATGCGGCCAAGCAGGCTCCCACAGTTTCCTCAGCCCTGAGGCCGACTTGGTGTCTGTAAAGTGCTGTCATGTGTACCCGCCCTCAGGGATGGCCTCGAAGGCTCACGCTCCTCCCCTCCTCTGCCACCCCTGGGTGAGCTCCCCCGGAGCCTGTGCTCTCCGCTGGCTGCCCTCTCCAGCCTCGGAAGCCTGCTCCAAGTTCTGGTTGTCCCACTGCTCAGTCTGATGCTCCACGGTCCGCCGGGCACGTGCAAACCCGCTGGCCCCTGGGTGGCACCTTTGTGTGGATCGAGTGGAGAGACCAGGACCCTTTCCCCCCGAGCCAGGGTGCAAGGCCTGGCCTGGAGAATGCAGACTTGGATCGGCCCCCACTACGCACTCCCTCAATCGGAAGCCCCCCTGCAAGGGGTCCAAGAGCACGTGTGTGTGCATACGCGACGCTCTCTCGTTATGAAGAGCTCATGGAACAGGGGTGCTCTTTGGAAAGGCCATGCTCTGGGGGCTCAGCACAGGTTGACAGCGTCCCTCCCTCCATCTTTCTCTGGCATAGCCAAGTACGCGCACACCCCGAGACCACGGCTAGCCCAGCCCGATGGCTCGGCAGGTGTGTGAACATTCTGTTTTCAGAAACTCTCTCCATGGAATAGTTTTGCTGTAATCGTCCTCCTATGGGGGTGAGGGGGGTAGGGCCGGGAGGATTTTGGGTGGACACGGTTTGTATCCCCTTTTGCCGTCAAGCTCTGTGCCTGCTGTTATCAGGCACGGCTCTTTTCTGGATGGACAATCCAGAAAAAGTCTTTACTTCTTAGACTGTCAGCCCCTAAGTGCATCATGACGGATGATAGATACAAGAGAATGTGTCAGACCAGGTGATATCTGGAAAATACAGGATACTTGGGGTGAATTTCAGTGCCCAGAGCCACAGGGAGGCTGGGTAAATGTAGGAAGGGCAGAGGGGCTGGGCTGGTCAGTGTGCCAGGAGCCAGGTACAAGCTGACCTTAAACACTTTGACGCCAAGGCATCAATAGACACCAGCTTTCCACCAGGGCGTGTTTTATGCTTCAGTGCATCTGCTTTGGCTACATTTTCCATCACGCTTGGTGGGTCCTATCTTTACTAGATCCTTGTAAAGGGTTTTCAAAAGAGGTTAGGTTACCAAAGTTCTTTTGTTCCATAAAATTTCCATTAACAGTGTCACCTGTGAACCCACCCAATCAATGATGTTTGCTTGCTATATGTCATAATTAGGGTCTGGGCTAAGAGAAGCAGTAAGGAACTCCGAAAAGACTAGGAGTCAGTCGGCGTGCACCAGATTTCTCCGGGACGCCCTTTATTCCCACAAAGGCCTGTGCAGGTTTCTTCTGATACTGGCTGCACGGGACAGCGTCGATTTTGTGGTTTTTCTAACACACTTGCGGTTTACTTCCCTCTGCAAACGGCCACTTACTGTTTGGATTGGGGGAGTCGTCTGGTCATCAGACCTACTCCCCACAATATATTTGATGACCTGTGAAATGCTTGTCTCCCACCACCCCCAAGAGAAGGAAAGATAGCAGGCAGCCTTCTCTGCAGAACCAATCTTCCTTTGGGCCTGGAGAACTCCATAGCTGTGGGGTGCAAACCGATGGGTGTGGGTGGGAGCCTGCTCACCCTACTTAGAGAGGGGTTCCTCGAAATGAGCAATTCATGAAGGGAGCTCTCCTGTTGGGCAGGGTGGTAGACTGGGGGCACCTCGCACCTGCCCCAAAGCCAAGATGCGCCCACCCCTCCCTCTCCTGGCACTTTGGGCTCATCGGGCAGGTGACAGGAAATATTTTAGGGAACCTCATGAATTTCCAGGGAATCGGTTCAAACTCCCTGACTTCAAATCCAAACTTTGGAAAGAGGAGGAGAGAGTTGTTGGAACCACCTCCCGCCCCCAGTCCCGCTCTTGATGGAGGAAACAAACCGCATACCCCTGAAGGTGATTAATTGTCTTTATTGGAGGAAAACAAGAAGTCATCAATCTCATTATCATTATGATAGAAATCTTGATATGTGTACATGATTGTCAAGGCAGAGAATCATTTGCTACATAGGCCCATGAACAATTTTGCAGTGCCGCAAACCTATGTGGGTTAAACTTCTTGCAGAGTTTGTTACATGCATGGAATAAATGCACAGTTTCCCTTCTTTGGGACAAACGTGTTTTTATGGGACAATTGAACCAATCACAAGCCTCATAATAATAGACGCGGGGACATTCCTGGATTCGCCGGCTGTAAGCTTTTGGAAAACATGCTCACTCGCTGCTGGGAGGGCTCTGAGAAGTGACTAAGGCCAATTGAGAAATTGTTCCAATTTTTTTTTTCTGGACAGAACGTGCCTTTTCATGCCATCCAACCCGAAAGTGGCACTAAGTGTTCTCTGAAACATGCCGCCCATCTTTGGAAACAAAGATGCTCTGCGGCCTCTCTGCTGTCATTGGCCAGCATGTCACACACTCCGACGCAAGGGCCTGGGAACGGGGGTGGCAGGCTTCTGTGTGTATGACCCATGTCCCAGCGAGCGACGCTCCTGTTCCTTCTTTTTCTCCCTGGAAAGCCCGGCTGCCAGCCCAGCCCCAGCCCCCAGGCCCCGAAATACAAGGCTGGCTCGAGCGCCTGGCAATCTCGCTCTGTCCAGATTAAGGTTTTCCTTTGAGGAGTAATTTATTGAGTGTTTGGGGCTTTGGAGTCCCCGGTGATGACTTATCTCTACGACTGAAGCCTCAAACACTCCTCTCGTTTTCTTTGTGTTGTTTTTGTTTTTGTTTTTCCTGTCCATAAGAAAATAAAATCACCTCTAAGTAAAATAATTCAGTAAGTAATCAGAAGACAAAAATCACTGTATGAGAAGTTCCCCCAAGGACCAAAAGGTTAAAAATAGATACGGCAAATGCAGAAGCGGCCACAGGACACGGGGTGAACGCGACAGCTCGTCCCTTTGGTGTAGAGATACGGACACCGAGAAGCCATTCCACACTTTGCTTTGTCCACGAAACCAGACCTGGCAGCCGCATGCTGTGGGGTTGGCTGCCAAATGCACGGTCTTCGGGTTTGCAGAAGCGGAGCCCCAGGCCCCCCAGAGCCAGAAGCGGACGGCGGCTCGGGCAGCAGGTGGCAGGGGGGCGACTTCACAGTGGGGCCGGGCTGCAGAGCCTGACACGCTGGGCCACGAGGAGGGTGCAGGGGCGGAAGGGGGGCGGCCCTCGGCCTTCCTTTCTCCTCCCCACCTGCTGGCCTCCGCAGCCGGCTCAGCTGCAGACTGGGTTCCTCGGTGTCTTCAGGAAACACCCCCCACCGCCCCTCCCCCAAGTGTAGGACTCTGTCCAGTTCACCTTTTCTATCTCAACACTTTCCATTCCGAAAACCAAAGGGCTGGAACGCTGGTTTGCAAATGTCAGGGACACCTGCAGCCCCAACCTAGGGCCAGGTGCCCCCCGCCCCCCACACCCCAAAAGAGTGGTGGGTCACATACAGGTATACACATCTTTCGTTGTCGTTGTGGCTGTTTGGAACAAACCGAACAGTGTTTGGTCTGGAATGTGTTTTAAGGAAAAGGCAAACGTTGCCGAGTCTGGGCAGAGGGAACGTGGACGTAGTTGACGGTCTCAGGAGAACATGCAACGGGCTCGGGCGCTGGTTGAAACAGAGGCCCTTCGTTTCATTGGCCAGAAGCGAGCGCGTGACCCTGGGAAGCAGTACATCTTATTTCTGTTTGCAAAATGGGAGGAGCTGCCCTCTGCCGGCCCTTGCTTTCCTTTCACGCATCAGAAGGAGACCTTGGGAGCCACGCAGGGTTGGGGAGCGTTGCCGGGGGAAGCACAGCAGTCACCCCAGATCTCTGTCCTCAGCCCCGGCGCCCTGATTCCCGTGTGGCTGCTCCAGGGCGAGAATCAGTGCAGGCCGAGGCTCAAGTACTGAGTTATCTCCGCTGGATACGGTCTTTGCTGTTTAAGATTGCTCTTAAAATGTCACATCCCATGGGGTCATCAGATGAAGCTGTCACTCCTCGAGAGAGAGAGAGGCTCAACCCCCTTTCAGGGGTAGGGGGCTGGTCCCTCGTGTTCCTGACCTTCATCCTGAAGGGGAGTTCCTCTCTCCCACCCACAGCCCATCTGGGATGTGTTGGACGCCAAGGTAGATAAACGAACAGGATGAGGTGAGTGCCGGGCAGGTCAACTGAGTCTGGGGGTCACGACATGATGATCCCTGTCATCAGACGGCCCTTGCTTCCTAAGTGCCGGAGCCTTGCCTGTTCAGCCCCAGCCTGCTGAGTTCCCTGAACATGACACTAGCAGCTGGTTGGAGAAAGGGACCCTCTCGAAGGCCAAAGGCTCCCGTGCAGGGAGGTGAAGCTGCTCCCCGCTCCCCAGCTGGGATTTCAGAAGCGACCGGAACCATTGCCATAGTCAAGAGCGCTAAGCCCTGGCAGCTTCTTAATTTTTCTGGCATGCTTTCTGCATAGCTCTTTTCTTTAAAAAGTAGACACGAAGGGGGATGTTATCCTTGCTGTTCTCTCATGGGGTCAGAGGCAGTGGGAGATGGGGACACCTGCCCGCTCCAGGGGCCACACGCTGCCCTGGAGCTGCGGTCAATCTATCTGGGCATCTTCTCCTTTTTGAAGAGTTTTCCGTGCTCATGTGTACTTCCCACAGGGACTCCCTGCCCCTCTTGGCTCCGGCTGCCTACACCCCATCCCAGTGCAATACCCCAGGCCCCGGAGTGCTCGCTGAGGGAGAGCAGTGAGCGCTCCAGACTCCGGGGTACCCTGATTAGGAGCGATCAGCTGCTGCTCTGGGGGGGGGCCCACGTGTGGGCTCATACTCTGCTTGCTTCAGTGCTCGCTTCGCCCATGGCCTCACCGAGGAGGTGCAAAGTGGGAAATGAGGGATAGGCAGCTGAGGGAGAGACCATTCGAGAACACAATTTCAACAGGTCATGTTCAAGTGAAAAAAATCATCTACTTGCTTTGAGAGGCTTAGGAGACCAGTGCGGAGCTTGGGGTCGAAAGGAAGCCCACGAGGGGGCCAGTGGCCGTCCCTGAGCCTTGGCCACACACTGGCTTCCACAGGGAGTGGAGGCCGGGGGCACATAGGAGATGCTCAGCTACTACTGGTGGGATCTGAAATCGGCGAGGGTCCTGGGGCCTGGCCACCCCCCTCGGCAGGTCTCAACAGAAGGCACATTCTGGGTTCTCTTGCCATGTGATGTGATAATAAAGCATAAATAATACCAAATGTGGTTGAAAGAGAACCTCGATCCTTTTGCCACAGAGGCTCTCTCAAAGAGCAAGAGTTCTTTCTCCTCTTCCTAAAACAATAGGAAATGACTGAAGTCTGGTGACTTTGAAACAGTATGGATTTGCCTGATGTCAAGTTCAACACAGTTGATGTTTGGCCTGAAAGCAGTCACCATCTCCTCGCACGCTGTTGTCGAGACCCGGAGCGTTACAGGCCCAGCATGGCCAAGGGCTGACCAGACCCCAGAGGGGACGCTTGCAACGTGGCTCATCTTTGACCTGTTCTGCACTTGTCCTGTGAGACATACTTTCAAACTAATGGATTGGAACATGGACCCCAAATATCAGCTCTAGGGAATAATGTAGTCACCCGTCAGTGACTCTGGCTTCTAGGGTGCTCTCCCAATGCAGCACCTGGCTGCATCTAGCTCACAGGGCAAACAACTACTTTGACAACTATTCACGCACACGTGATAGGGACCACATTTGGGCAAATTACCAGCCCCTGTAACAGCTGATGGCTTGTTTTCTGATACTACAGAAACATGAATGTTCCATTGCACCTGTTAGTAAGCAACACCCTAACAAAGCCCCCCGGAGAGAGACGTCAGCTTTCTCAGATGCTCTTTAGAATCTCCATGCCATTTTCTTCTGCCTGTAAAGTTGTTGGGCCACAGGGACAGGTGGCCAGCCTGAGGCTGACGGTGCAAAATGCAGACTCCTGGTGTTGCATGGACAGGAGGGCCGAGGGAGGGCTTTTGCAAAGCTAGCATTTGGAGCCACCTGCATGCCTCTGCAAGGGAGCATCCCTGAAGCCTCCTACCCCCCAGAAGTGGTTTGCCTTGGGTTTCCCACCCACACATCTACGCACCACATGGACGCACAATGTGGCCAGTTCGCCCAGGACAGTGCCAGTTTTAGCAACAAGAGTCCTACACCCCAAGAAATTCTTCAGTCCCAGGCAAACCGGGCCCTTTTGTGACACCACCCTCACAGGTCTTTGGTTTTCAGATTGCTCTGGTCAGAAGGAGGGCTCCCAGGGCTGGCGGGGCCTGGCAGAGGCCGGCTCTGGCCCTCACCGTGGGGGCCGGTTGTCCCGCGTGCTCGGCAGGCCACCTCTCCCTCCCACCCCAGGTCAACGGACTCTCTCCCCAGGCCCCTGCCCTCGCCTCGCCTTGGTAGTAACACTCATAGAGGAACAGGGTAAAAATCTGCAGAAACGACTTCTGTGAGGTGGAGGCCATTTTAAGTGTTAAGATTAGAAATGCATTTTTAAAAAACAGAGAGGTTAACTTCAAAACTGCATAGCTGAGAGCCGAGCTTTCTGTGTCACCCTCGTGAGAAACAGGAGCTGTGCGGGGCATTCCCTTCGGACACACTGGTGGCTGGTTCCTTCTGGAAGGCAGGCTCTTAAATCTTTGCTGGGCATCTCCTTCACAGCAGGTAAAGACTCCTTAGGGTGAGCCTTCGTATCGGGGCAGCAGGCTCCTTTATTTCTGACCACTGGTGGGAGAAGGCCCCTGGGGTCTCCAGGTGGCCAGGGGGCTGCTGGAGGGGGTGGGTGCCGGCAAAGGTTTTCTGCAGGTTCCTTCCCAAGACGGGCCCTGGACATGAGACAGCCCCGAGGAACCGGGGAGTTGTTTTCTTAGAGGGCTGCTCCTCCAGGGAAGGAGAGAGAAGGAGGACAAATAGAAGTAAAGTGCACTCTTCGCCTTGGAGACAGATTCTTGATCCTCTTATTAGAATTTTAAAAAATACCTTTACATTCCTCTTGGTGGGGGGAGAGAAGAAAGAAAAACAAAACATCTCTTAAAGGTTAACATAAAACTCTACTACTGACAAGCCAAAGATACAGATCATGTGACTAAGTCTAGATCAGAAGGGCGTTATTTCTCAAAAGGTAAAAAATAAAACCCTAATGCGCAATATTTACCAATACTTAAATAATCCAGTTGAAACCTTGGTTTTTTTTTTTTTTTTTTTTTTGTCATTAATGAAAAAATACAACATAGACGGTTACCCATACCAAGAAGAGCGGAAGTGACAGGGCTTGGGGGAGAGGACGAGGGAGGTCCGTTCCTGCAGAGCTTTTGCAAGATTCGTATGTACAGCACCAGATCCTATTACGCGTCAGCTCCCTTGAGTCAGTACAGTTTGTGAGAAATGAACACTTCAGAATTGCAGTATAAAATATGGCCATAAAAAACTTCTGTCTTCCAGTCCTGTGCAGGAAGGCGCACCATGCAAGGTGGGATCACTCTGGAGGGGCAGGTGGCGCTGGGGGCCCCCTGCCCTGGCCCTGCCTCCAGAGGCAGTCACTTGCTTCCAGAGTGCACTGTGGTCACAGTGGTGGGCCTCGGTCTCCGCTCCGACCCCACTCCAGAGACCCCCGAGGAAGAAGAAACAAGACTACAGAGTGTCGAGGGTACCAGACCTGCAGGGGGACAGCAGATACAGGGGTGCAGGGTCAAGGCTTCAGAAGATAACGTTTGCTTCCCCTTTCCCCTTTTGGGTTTGGAGCAGGGTTGGGGGGGTGGTGGTAAACTTTTATACACTTGACTCTAAATTTTTTCCTACCTGTAGGAAAATGTTTGCAATGGGTCCTTAAAATGCTTTCCTCTTAGACTCAACTCTTCCCTCCCATTCTCATAATATGATCATAACTGCTTTGTACCCAAAGATGACATGGTTTAGCCACCCTAACAGAACCAGGTGCCACTTACTACGTACTAGGCTTCAGGCTCGGTGTTGAATACATACTGTCGTTATAAGAACTGCTGTCACACATGAAGAGAAATCTCACAGAGGAAGACATAGACATGGCCAACATGCACATGAGAAAATGCTCTACATCACTTGCCATCAGGGAAATACAAATCAAAACCACAATGAGATACCACCTCACACCAGTGAGAATGGGGAAAATTAACAAGGCAGGAAACCACAAATGTTGGAGAGGATGCGGAGAAAAGGGAACCCTCTTACACTGTTGGTGGGAATGTGAACTGGTGCAGCCACTCTGGAAAATTGTGTGGAGGTTCCTCAAAGAGTTCAAAATAGACCTGCCCTATGACCCAGCAATTGCACTGCTGGGGATTTACCCCAAAGATTCAGATGCAATGAAACGCCGGGACACCTGCACCCCGGTGTTTATAGCAGCAATGGCCACGATAGCCAAACTGTGGAAGGAGCCTCGGTGTCCATCGAAAGATGAATGGATAAAGAAGCTGTGGTCTATGTATACAATGGAATATTCCTCAGCCATTAGAAACGACAAATACCCACCATTTGCTTCAACGTGGATGGAACTGGAGGGTATTATGCTGAGTGAAGTAAGTCAATCGGAGAAGGACAAACAGTGTATGTTCTCATTCATTTGGGGAATATAAATAATAGTGAAAGGAATATAAGGGAAGGGAGAAGAAATGTGTGGGAAATATCAGAAAGGGAGACAGAACATAAAGACTCCTAACTCTGGGAAACAAACTAGGGGTGGTGGAAGGGGAGGAGGGCGGGGGGTGGGGGTGAGTGGGTGACGGGCACTGAGGGGGGCACTTGACAGGATGAGCACTGGGTGTTATTCTGTATGTTGGTAAATTGAACACCAATAAAAAATTAGTTTATTAAAAAAAAAAAGAACTGCTGTCACAACAGCTCCATGAATAGAGATGTGAAGAATAAAGAAAGAATATGATCCCCCTCCTGACCCCCGTGTGGTATGTAGTCTGTACTCCTGGCTAAGAAGCGTCTGTGACACAGAGCGACTGCAGTGGGAAATCCCCTGTTCCTCCTGTTCCAGCAGCCCTGGCCTAGAAAAAGCCCTCATAGGCTGCACTGTCATGCTCCCCAAGGGCATGTGTTGGCATCAGAAAATCCTGATGTGGGATGAAGCCCCTACAGCTCGGCCTGGTAGTGCATTTGCCTGTGACCTTGGGAGGCCCCCACATAGGGAGATCCAATATACGTGGGTGTACCACAGGGCACAGTTGGGCCAGGGGATGCTCATGGAGATTTCTTGGGAAAATTTAAGGGCTCACATTCCTGGATGAGACAGGAAGACTATTTAGACAGGGACTATTGGTTACCTTTTCCGAGGGTAATGGGATGAAATGTGATGCCCAGTGTGAGACCAAACGCCTCAATGATCAAGGAGATGAGGGCCAATGGGACCATCAAAGCAACTGCTCTGAAGTGGACAAGAGCCACTGGGGCGGCCTAATGTGGGATTAAGATAAATATACTAGGGGGTGGTGGGGAGTGGGGGAGGGAAAAGTAAGTGTGAGTGTGAGTGTGCCCTCAAAGACCTAACAGTCCACGCAAAGATGAGGGACCGTCAAATATTCTTACTATTACTCGGACTCCACAGCCAATGCACGTCATCTGCTTCAGCCCCAGTGATCACCATCCTCATCAAAAAAGCCAGATATTAAAACCCATTGAGATCAGGCTGTCATGAGCCTCCGCCATCGCTTCCTCAACCCCGAAGAAGGATGCACGGCGAGGAGCAAACCTCAGGGGAAGGAGACAGATCGGAAAGTGTCTGGGCTTTTGTCCAGACAGACATGGCCAGGCCGGGCCCAGAGCCACACATTTCTCATCTAAAAATGAGAATAATGAGGCCCACTATTGTGTGAATATCCAATAATTAAACGTCTAGCAGAGATTCTTTCAAATTAAACAATGTCCCAGGGTTGGCAGGGACGTTACACGACATGAAGTACCAAACATGGGGTGCTCGCAGACGTGGGTTCCCGCCTCCCCACCCTAGCGGGGCCTGAAATGCCAGTTGAAAAGTTCAGTCCTTGCTACATACGCACAATCTTTTTGGCTGGCCAAGCTGAGGCTGCTGGAAACACTTGCATTTGAACTGTCCAGGCTGCTGCCGAGATGGAGCTTCCTCATATGCCTCACGACGGCCGTGGCATTAAATGCTTGCTGAAATTTAAGAAAGGGGAGAATCAGACAACACAGTCTGGCCAATTCAGAAAAGACTCAGAGTCGTGTCCTGTCATTTCTCCCGTTACCCGGAGCATTTCAGACTTCTCAGAGCCTTCTCACACAATCCCTTAGAGGGGATGCTCGTCTTGCCCCTTCTTCCAAAATGACAGGGATTTTGTGTCCAGGCGCCTCCTCCCCCCACGGAGATGTATTTTGGAGATTTAAACAGATACTCTTCTCTTCTGATTCTAGTACACATCTAGAATAAATGTAAACCAATTCTCTCCGTCACTTAAGAGAAGTGCCTTTTAGAATCAAAGGCATATTGTAAAAAGACCGTATCCAAAATGGTACTTTTTGATGATGTTTTCAGTAGTTTTAATTTTCCTGCTATTGGTGCGAGTGTGCTGATTGTAGGTCCGTGGAATTAATTTTGTTTCTGTACAGTGTCTCCTGGCAACACAGCCAGCTCTTAACTTATGCACACTGATTAGAACCTAGGGTTTAGACTCTCCTAAACAGGGTTTCCCTGGGTGCCCCCCGCCACCCCTTTCATATCTTTAACAGAAGTCAACTAATCAAAGTTCTAGCAAAAGAAAGGCAGACAACAGGAATTATGTTCCTAAGAAACAGCCTCTGAGTAAGAGCCGCCACTATTGCTATTTTTTTTTTTTCAAGACAGTGTGGTACTGGCACAAAAACTGACACATAGATCAATGGAACAGAACAGAGACTCCAGAAGTGGACCCTCAACTTTATGGTCAACTAATATTCGACAAAGGAGGAAAGACTATCCACTGGAAGAAAGACAGTCTCTTCAATAAATGGTGCTGGGAAAATTGGACATCCACATGCAGAAGAATGAAACTAGACCATTCTCTTACACCATACACCAAAATAAACTCAAAATGGATGAAAGATCTAAATATGAGACAAGATTCCATCAAAATCCTAGAGGAGAACACAGGCAACACCCTTTTTGAACTTGGCCACAGTAACTTCTTGCAAGATACATCCATGAAGGCAAGAGAAACAAAAGCAAAAATGAATTGTTGGGACTTCATGAAGGTAAGAAGCTTCTGCACAGCAAAAGAAACAGTCCACACAACTAAAAGGCAACCTACAGAATGGGAGAAGATATTTGTAAATGACGTATCAGATAAAGGGCTAGTTTCCAAGATCTATAAAGAACTTATTAAACTCAACAGCAAAGAAACAAACAATCCAATCATGAAATGGGCAAAAGACATGAGCTATTGCTATTTTGAATCACAGAGGGGGAATGTTAAATCGCGGACTTTACCCCTCCCACACCACGACACCCCCTGAGGCTTCATCATTATTGGTTTTAAAATTAGCAAGATTTTCTGGGTGAGGTTCTGGGGACTGTCATCAGACCTGGGGGACAGTGAGTGTTAGAAATAATAACGCTCCAACCACAGGCAAGTGTCATGGGAGGGGTTTTCAGTTCACCCCGGATTAATTAAATCTCAAGAATAAAGACTCAAGACTTACTCTCCACTTGCTCTTGGCAAAGTTCTTGCGGATCTGGGCACTGACCGACTCGTGGATGTTTTTGTTGAGGGCGGTGTCACCAGCGATCCTGAAACAGAGGCAGAGATGCTTCTTTTAAAGAGTTTCTTGGGTGGAGGCGGGGTGCCCAGACCCTGAGTCCCCTACTGCTTTCCCAGGAAAGCCTCCATCATGTGCCCATCCGGAGGTTTACTGAGAGGGTGGCTTGCCCTTGCCCTTCTAGGCTGCGTGGCTCTTGTCTGAACACACATAACCGGCCACCACCATGCTCAAAGTCCTGTCCCCCCCCCCTTTTTTTAAGATTTTATTTATTCATGAGACACACACACACACACACACACACACAGAGAGAGAGAGAGAGAGAGAGACAGGCAGAGGGAGAAGCAGGCTCCATGCAGGGAGCCCGATGTGGGACTCGATCCCAAGTCTCCAGGATCAAGCCCTGGGCTGAAGGCGGCACTAAGCCGCTGAGCCACTGGGCTGCCCTCCTGTCCCCTTCTACACTCGCCACCCTCCCAGGAATTTGTTGACCTCTCTGCTTGGTTCCCACTTATTTCCTTTTGCCTGCAATTCCTACAACCTCAGAAGCCACAAGGTCACCTGAACCCAGTTTCCCTTCCCTCTCCCTCCCCACCTGCTCTCTACCAGTAGCGCTTCCCCTCCGAGTTCCCACATGTGTTCCCTGCCACCAAATCCCTATCTACCAAATCCCTACCCGGGGCCACCTTCCCAGCTTCCTCCTGCTCCAGGCTCCTCCTCTCTGCTCTCTCTGCCCATTGCTCCATGGCCCTGCTCACACCCTGGGGCCCAGAGCATCCTTCTGGCTCCATCTAGGAGAACTAAGCTCTGCGGCGCTCTCTTTGCCCACACCTGGCGCCCCCTCACCTCCTCTATGCTCAGTGAGAAGGCGCGCAGCCTCAGCTCACCCCTGCTTGGCAAATCTTCTTCCCTTGCATTTCCTTGGAAAATTCTCAGAACTGCCAGGACCAAATCCACTCTGCACTCTGCTGAGTCCCTGATATCACAGGGCATTAATTACTGTCTGTTCTATAGCCTTCTGTCGGCAGGGGAGAAGTGGGTTTGCTCTTCACCTCTGTCCTTAGAAACTACTTACAAATTACCCTCCTCGTCCTATTGTTTCCTCCTTCATTTTTTTCACATATATCTAAAAAAATTTTTTATTAGAGTTCAATTTGCCAACATTTAGCGTAACACCCAGTGCTCATCCCTCCAAGTGCTCCCCTCAGTGCCCATCACCCAGTCACTCCAACGCCCCGCCCACCTCCCCTTCCACCACCCCTTGTTCATTTCCCAGAGTTAGGGGGTCTCTCATGTTTTGTCACCCTCACTGATATCTTCACTCATCTTCTCTCCTTTCCCTTTATTCCCTTTCACTGATTTTTATATTCCCCAAATGAATGAGACCACATAATGTTTGTCCTTTTCCGATTGACTTATTTCACTCAGCATCATACCCTCCAGTTCCATCCACGTCGAAGCAAATGGGGGTATTCGTCGTTTCTAATGGCTGAGGAATATTCCATTGTATACATAAACCACATCTTCTTTATCCACTCATCTTTCGTTGGACACCGAGGCTCCTTCCACAGTTTGGCTGTTGTGGACATTGCTGCTAGAAACATCGGGGTGCAGGTGTCCCGGCGTTTCACTGCATCTGAATCTTTGGGGTAAATCCCCAGCAGTGCAATTGCTGGGTCGTAGGGCAGGTCTATTTTTCACTCTTTGAGGAACCTCCACACAATTTTCCAGAGTGGCTGCACCAGTTCACATTCCCACCAACAGTGTAAGAGTGTTCCCCTTTCTCCACATCCTCTCCAGCATTTGTTTCCTGCCTTGTTAATGTTCCCCATTCTCACTGGTGTGAGGTGGTATCTCATTGTGGTTTTGATTTGTATTTCCCTGATGGCAAATGATGCGGAGCATTTTCTCATGTGCTTCTTGGCCATGTCTATGTCTTCCTCTGTGAGATTTCTGTTCATGTCTTTTGCCCATTTCAGGGTTGGATTGTTTGTTTCTTTGCTGTTGAGTTCAATAAGTTCTTTATAGATCTTGGAAACTAACCCTTTATCTAATATGTCATTTGCAAATATCTTCTCCCATTCTGTAGAGGTTGTCTTTTAGTTGTGTGGACTGTTTCTTTTGCTGTGCAGAAGCTTCTTATCTTGATGAAGTCCCAATAATTGATTTTTGCTTTTGTTTCTCTTGCCTTCGTGGATGTATCTTGCAAAAAGTTGCTGTGGCCAAGTTCAAAGGGTATTGCCCGTGTTCTCCTCTAGGATTTTGATGGAATCTTGTCTCACATTTAGATCTTTCATCCATTTTGAGTTTATTTTGGTGTGTGGTGTAAGAGAATGGTCTAGTTTCATTCTTCTGCATGTGGATGTCCAATTTTCCTACCTCCTTCAGCTTTATCATAGGTAGATACCCCTATGCCCATCTCACACTTCCCTCCTCTCTCTCGGCTCACAATCTCCAGTCCCATTGGTCACCTGGAGGTCCTTTGCAGCTCATTCTTCTCCCACACATCCCTTTCAACCTCAACACCATCCCTCCGCTACATTGAACCACCTGGCCTTCCCCGCTCCATCCCCCCAGTTTCAGAGGAAGCTGTGTTTGCTCTCATTCTCTTCTGCACTTAGAACCTTCCATGTCTTCCCTTTCTTTTAACAACTATTAGATTCTAGGTCGGTACCTGATACCAAAATAATTTTTTTGCATCTTGGAAAGTTAAGGGACAGATAGATGTCAGGAACACTGACCGTCCTTTCTGGCTGGAAGGTAGACCCAAAACAGCCTGGACGCCTCACACTACAATGCACAAGCATTTCAGGACACGAAGGGAACAAGCTTAGGGCTTGTTCAGACAAGAAATCATCCCTGAGCAAAAAGTATGTCCCCACCTACCCAGCCCTTCACTTGAGAACTGAAAACATGGTTGATGACCTGGACCTTTAGTCTGTGCCAGGCTGGGCCTATGTTTGGAATGCAGTCTGATATTCCCAGCTAAAAGCAACCCCTGCCCCTCCCACCATAGACTCTGGTCTTTCCTCCAGCAGGGCTGGAAATACTTAGTCAAGAGGACACTCAGAAACTAACTCAAGGGAACCAGGTTTCCATTTCCAACAACTGTCAGTCGCCCCCTTTCCCCAGACACACACTAATGAAATAGAATACTGGGCAAATCCATTTGAAACAAGGGGGACGAGGTTAGGGGACTGCAGACATCTTCATTGGGCTTTTCCTTCTAGATAATTCATCTGAGTGTTTCCTCTTGTACCGTTTGAAAAAGCTACAGCCTCAGAATAGAAGGCCAATTCCAACTCATCGGTGGCCAGCGCCTTCTTGGAAACAAGCAGGCACAAGTGGTAGAAGTCTGGGGTTCCTCGGGCTGAGCAGCACCGCAGGGCAGAGCTGTGCTCCAAAGCAAACAGCCCAGCGAGGGGGGCAGGGAGACTCCCTTCTCTGTGGGTTAGCATGGGCTGAGATGCAAGGAAAATGCAAACTTCCAATTATTTTAGGAATGTTCCGTGCTCACTTCCCACCGTGCTGGGGAGTGCTGTGGCTGAGGAGGACCCAGCAGGGCAGACGTGGCCCAGAGGCTCCCGTGAGGCCCTCTCCTTGGAGAGATGTGGCCCTCTTGGCCCATGACAGCACACCATCTTCCTCAAACGGGCACTGTCCTGGGAATGCCTGCTGCTGCTCACGAGCCAGAGAGTTTATAACGACAACGTAGGACACTCGCGATGCTCGGTGCTACTAGCTTCAGCTTATTCATCAACAACACTGGTGGCGCGGGATGTTAGGATTGGAAGGGACTCCGGTTTTGCCTCGATGGTCCTAGGAATTGAGCAATGCCTCTGATACGGCAGAATTTCCTTATAAATCCGTATATACACACATGCAAATAGCTATGGACACCCATGTTCTATTCTTGTGTCCTTTGCTTTCCTTTTTTTGTTCCTTTTTAAGTAATCTTTACACCCAACATGGGGCTTGAACTCACAACCCCAAGATCGAGTCGCACACTCTACCAACTGAGCCAGCCAGGTGCCCATCCGCTTTCCTGTCTTAACCCCTTGCTAACAACACAGATGGCATTCACAGAGACTGCACTTTGTAAGGTCTTGCCTCCTTCTCCACACGCAAGTCATCAAACTCCTCTCTCCTTGCCTTCTGCTGTTTTGTACTTAGTCTGCTGTATCTCCACAGCTCTGAGTTTGCATTTACCTAGCCACTTGCTCAAGACAGGCTTGGTGATGCCTGGGTGACCCCCAGGACGGGGTCTCCCAGACTCCTAGTGGGCTGCTTCCCGATTCCTGTGGTCAACTGTGGCTCAGCTGGCTGGAGCCCAGGAGAGGGGAGGGGTCTCAGCGAACACTGAGGAGGGGGCTGCAGATGCCATCCAGCCTGGCCAATACACCATGTCTCCCCAGGTGGGCACACTGCCAAGTGTCTTCGCCTGGAGCATGGAAGCCTGGGAATCATCACGTTGGTTTCCTTGTCAGGGTAACTAGAGACTGAGATTCAGAGCAATCTGAACCAGACAAACAAACCTCATCAGGGTGCTTCCCTTAAGAGGGATGGGCTTCCAGCCTGCCACTTGCCAGACCCTACTCTTTGGCTGGCAGGGGGCAGGCTGTTGGCTCCTTACCATGCACCACCATGAGAAGGCAAAGCCTCAAGTGAGAGAGGCACAGGAAACATCTGGCAAGATGGGCTGATGGTCCTCTATATGGACAGTTTTTTTAAAAAAAATTTATTTATTTATTTGAGAGTGAGAGCAATAGAGCAAGAGTACAGAAGTACAGGGAGAAGCGGACTCTGAGATCATGATCTGAGCTGAAGGCAGACCCTCAATCCACTGAGCCACCCAGGTGCTCCCCACACATGGACAGCTTTGAAAGGAGCCCTGTCCTGTCTGGAGTAGTCTGTTTTGAGGCCAAGGTAAGGGGTCTGTGGCTTCCTGAGGCCGTCCAGGCTCCAGGTAGCCTTGATTGAGTTGGAGGAGCAAGTGCAGAGTAAGAGATCATGTCCTCTGGATATAATCGATGTGCCCAGAGCACAGCTTCTAGAACAGTGCTGCTGAGAAGCTGAGCTTCACCAGAGTAATCACTCCACTTTCTGCTAGATCTCTGTCGAACCTGTGCTCTTGGCCCAGGCAGTTTGACATAAGAGAAACAAGGATATCACAAATGCAGGCAGTGGGGCATTTCAATGATATTTGAGTCAAATGCATTCGTTTTCACCATTTTCTAATGTTTGGCTTCCAGGGCCTTTTGAAATGCATGGTAGAAATAATAAAGCACTGGCAAAAACCCAGCTCTGAAGTAAAAAGGCCTCCATTTGTGCAGCTCACGTGCTACTAAATCCTGATGTGACCCGGGCCGATGACCTTGAAATCTGTCTCTAGCTCGACCTCTTTCCTGGGCTCCGGACTCAGCAAAGGGTCCCCGAAGCTCTCCATGTGGAAGGTCCTGGGCCCTCCCTCCTGCTCTAGCACAGGCTGCAGCACCTCCCAGTAGAGGCATCTCACCTGCCCAGTCCCTCCAACTGGAACCCTGGGAATAAGCTCAGACCCTGCTTGTCCCAAACTGTGGCTCCCCAGCCCTGGCATGTCCTTCCTGCTCTCCATCCTGCTCCATCCCTGTGGCTCCGGGCAGGCCCCCTCCACCCTTCTCTGGGCCAGCGGCAGCCCGGCCTCCAGTCTGCACTGCCCTGTCAGCCTCCCTAGGCCCAGCGCCAGCAATTCCTCCAACCTCCATCCTGCAGCCAGTTGAGCTCTCAGAAATGCAAATCTGATCATCTGCTCAAAACCTCTCAGGGGCCCCCAATGCCCGATGGGGAAAGTACAAATTGCTTTAGTATGATAATAAATTAGCAGCAACTCATATAGATTGGAGATTTGTTCGGTACTAGGTCTTCTTCTTATTTGTATGTAATGTCTTACTCAATCCCTTGAAAAGCCCCATGGGATATGGACTATTATTTATGATCTTGGTTCATTCGACACAAGGAAGCCCAGGGCTCAGGAGCTCGTCCATGCAGTAACAAAGGGAATCTGGGACCTGGACTCAAAGCTCACGCTGCCCTAGAGGCTACGCTGGAGCAGGTGCCAGAACCCTGCTGGTCGGGCCTTCCCTTCGAGTTCTCTGCTGCCTTGCTCCTTTGTCCACTCCTCCTCCAGGAATACTGAGTGCAGGTGTCCCGGCGTTTCATTGCACCTGCACCCCGATGTTTCTAGCAGCAATGTCCACAATAGCCAAACTGTGGAAGGAGCCTCAGTGTCCATCGAAAGATGAATGGATAAAGAAGATGTGGTCTATGTATACAATGGAATATTCCTCAGCCATTAGAAACGACAAATACCCCCATTTGCTTCGACGTGGATGGAACTGGAGGGTATTATGCTGAGTGAAGTAAGTCAATTGGAGGAGGACAAACATTATATGGTCTCATTCATATGGGGAATATAAAAAAGTGAAAGGGAATAAAGGGGAAAGGAGAAAAAAATGAGTGGGAAATATCAGAATGGGAGACAGAACATGAGAGACTCCTAACTCTGGGAAACGAACTAGGGGTGGTCGAAGGGGAGGAGGGCAGGGGGTGGGGGTGACTGGGTGACGGGCACAGAGGGGGGCACCTGACGGGATGAGCACTGGGTGTTATTCTATATGTTGGCAAATTGAACACCAATAAAAAAATAAATTTATAAAAGAAAAAGAATACCGAGCACCGTGGCTCTGGGATAGAGGCGCAGTTTAGGCCCTGATCAAGGCCCAGGCTGCTGGCCCTGCCCAGAACCCCATCCCTCTCCCCTCCCCTCCCTTCCCCTCCCTGGACAGCCTGCGGCAGGTCCTCTGGGAAGTCTCCTGCCAGGCCCCTCAGCAAAACCGACCTCTCCCTTCTTTGGTTTCTCAAAAATGTCTGGTGAAGGAGAGACGAAGTTTTGGCTGGCATCCTTCCTGTCTTCCACAGAGCGAGGCTGGATTAGTGAACTGGTCCAAAGAAGCAAATTGCTTCGCCTCTTTAGAAATCACTTTCCTCCTCCATCAGATCATCCCAAAAGTCTCTTTCGTACAAGATAAATATGGGCTGGGACGTAATGTACAATGTGATGGCTATGGTTAGGCCGACTGCAGCATCAATTGGAAAACTACTAGAGAGTAAATCCCTCAAAGGTCTCAACCCAGGGAAAAAATTGTTTTGGGGACCTACGTAAGGGGATGGGTGGGATGGGTGGGATGGGTGTTCATTACACTTAGTACGGTAATCATTTTGCAATACATTCATATGTGAAGTCATTATGCTCTATTCCTTAAACTTACACAGTGTATGTCAACTACATACTTCCATAAAACTGGAAGAAGACAAAGTTCTCATACAGCTCTGAGGGCCAATTGTTGATAAAGTAAGAAAAGCTTTACTAACTTTATCGTCACACACTTTGACCTATTGTCCAATGTAACTGATTACAAAATAAAATACCATTTATTTTAAACTCACTAAAAATATAAATGACCAAACCTGTCTCCATATTTGGAAGTATCTTTCCCTCCTCTTCAACTATTCCTGTCCTTCTTTTACTTCTCCTTACAGGGTGGTGGTCAAGAGCATTTATTTTGGAATCAGTTCTGGCTGGAAACGATTGTGGCTTTACCGTTAGGTAGAGGCTATGCAGTCTTGGCTAAGGCTAAGTTACCTTTTATTTCTAAATCAATTTTATTATTTCTGAAATGGAGAGATAAAGCCTACCTTATTGGGTCATCATAAAAAAAAGAAACCATAAGATGATATTTTAACACAATTAGAATAGGATCTGAAATAGAATTGGTGCTCAAGAAGTGACAGATGTTGGGTAGCCCCGGTGACTCAGAGTTTTAGTGCTGCCTTCAGCCCAGGGTGTGATCCTGGAGACCTGGGATCGAGTCCCATGTTGGGCTCCCTGTGTGGAGCCTGCTTCTCCCTCTGCCTGTGTCTCTGCCTCTCTCTCTCTGTGTCTCTCATGAATAAATAAAACCTTTTAAAAAAAAAGAAGTGACAAATATTGTCATAAATGAAAATACAGAACTTCCTTAACTTACAATAGGGGTTATGTCCCTATAAACCTATCATAAATTGAAAATATCATACAGCAAAAATGCACTTAATGCACCAAACCTGCCAAACATAACTTAGCTCATCTACCCTAAACGTGCTCAGAACACTACGGTAGCCTCCAGTTGGGCAAAATCACCTAACACAAAGCTTATTTTATGCTAAGGTGTTGAACAGCTCATGAAATTTATTGAACACTGCACTGAAGGTGAAGAACAGAATGGCTGTATAAGAGATAGAACAGCTGTCAGGGTATTGGTTATGGACCATCATGATCACATGGCTGACAGGGCATTGTGGCTACCAGAGCGGGCATCATATGAGGAGATCTCCCCTAATACAGCCAGCCTGAGAAAAGATCAAAATTCAAAACTGGAAGGGTTCCTACTGAATCGGCACCACATTGGCATCATCGTAGTCAAAAACATCGTTAAATCAGTGGCCATCTGTACTATGAAACCAGGTTGTGACATTCCCCTGAGCAGGTCCCCTTTGGAAGACAAACCAGCATGTGACCCTATGGAGGAAATGCCACAGTGGACAGCAGAACACACAAGTGGCAGTTTCCTAGACTGCTTCTTAGGGGAATTTCTCCTGAAGTCAAAGTGTTTGTTGTCATCATACAATACATTTTACCATCCCCAGTCTCTGTTTCTAAATGGATGCTCCTAGTGGTTTAATGATAATAACCAACAAAACGTTTGCTATGTTCCAGACGTTGCGCTAAACCCCTGATAGGCATGATCTCAATTATTTCTTACATCAACTCTGTAAGCTAGGTATCATCTAGCTTACAGATGTTCTCATTTTAAAGATAAGAAAATCGGAGGCACCTGGGTGGTGCAGTCATTTAAGCATCTGAGTCTTATTTTTGGCTGAGGCTGTGATCTCAGGGTCATGAGATCAAGCCCCTCACCGGGCTCCGTGCTCAGTGTGGAGTCTGCTTGGGTTTCTCTTTCTCTTCTCCCCTGCACACACACGCTCCCTCTAAAATAAATAAATATTAAAAAAATTTAAATAAAGATAAGAAAACTGAAGCTTAGAGAAGTTAAGTATAAACCTAATGTAACAGCTAGTTGATAATGAAGCTGGTTTCAAACCCAGTAAGTCACAGGAAAAGGTGGCCTCAAGAGCACTGCTGAAAGCGTGTCATGGAACATCACAAGCATTAATAAATGCTGCTGGGGTTGAAGACACATTAACTTGAAAAGTATTTTCTTTCTTTTTTTCTTTTTTTTTGAGTAGGCTCCACGCCCAGACGGGGGGGCTTGAGATCATGACCTGAGCTGAGATTCGGAGTTGGACACTTAACCGACTGAGCCACCCAGATACCCTGAAAAGCATTTTAAAAAGAAAAACATATATAACATCAATTTACTTACTTATGGAACAATAAGCTCAAGGAATAAAACTCCAATTTTGATGCCTCCCTAGAGAACCACCTTCAGTAAAAACGATCCTAAAATACTTCATGTAAAATGAAAAACCTTCAGCTAGCTTTTGCTCACTGAACTTGTCACCCGTGCATTCAAAGGCCTGTGTGCCGAGGGAACAGAAGAGTTCCAGTGTTGCTGTGGGGATGGGATGAGAGCCAGTGGTCAGAATGAGAGGCAATCATTCCAGAACCGAGAACGGCCGAGAGGGGGTTTGCTCTGGGAAGGCATCAGATAGTGCGGTCTTCCCCGTGGGTGATCTCTCTTACCATGGGTGCCGAGCTGCTTGCTCACAGGTGTATCTTTTATTTGGATCTTTCTCCATCAGATTCCGGATGAAGTCTTTTGCTGTTGAAAAAGAAAGCACAAGGGGCGGGATCAGTTTGTGACTTGGGATGCGACAGTTTGATGCCACCAGGTTTTTGAGAATATTGTGTGGAGCCTGAAAAACAGGCCAGCCCTGCTGCTGACCCTGTGGCAGCTTTAGCACAAAAGGCCCACAGGATTCCGCAGTTGGGAGAAAAGGAAGCCACGACTTGGCAGTCTGAGAGGGAACACGGTGAATGGGGAGGCGGCCAAGCCAGGCCTGGGACCCTGCCTTCGCAACCCAAAGCCCTTCCTTTTGGCAGCCAGGGACATCTTTGGTTCAGAGATCAAACATCTTTGTCATCACGTGCCTCTCACTGAGCTCACTGCTTCGGGAAGCTGCTTTCTTGACGTCCTCTCTGTGTTTTAGACATTACTGACTCCAGAAGGTCCCCGCAGCCCCTGCTCGGGCCGCCGAGCTGTGCAGGCACTGCGGATACGCAGCCCACTTAGGCGGCTATGATGAGCAGGAAATTGCGATGCAGGAAAATGTGCCCTGGTGGGGAAGGGCAGAGCGCTAGGAGGCCTGGGATGAGGAAGGACCCAGAAGTGGGACCCTGAGAACACAAGGGACTGGGTCACAGAACCTGAGGGTGACACCTGTGTGCCAGGCCAGAGACCTGTGGCATCGCAGGGCCTGGCAGCTCTCTGCCCACAGGACTGGGGCTCCTGGCGGGAGGACTGTGCCCTCTGAGCTCAGAAATCAAACATTCCTCATGCCGCTTTTCCCTGCAGGCCTTGGAGAACTGTACTAGGGCACCAGCTTTTAGAAGACTGAGGAATAAAGCAGTGTCTCCAGTGAGGAGGAAATAACACAGATAATACATGTGATATTTGAACAGCTCAGCAGGATGGGAATGGCTCTGCCCCATTTATTATTTTATTTGGGCCTTGTGCCACCCTCTGTGGTAGGGAGGCCTGCTGTTACCATCCCAACCTTGTCAGGAGGACACTGAGGCTCGAGAGGCTCGTCAGTCCACCAGAGCCTTGGTTTTGATCTTTATCCCTGAAGAGGAAATGGGGAACATCCCAGAGGACTGAGTGCATTAGTGCGTGTGCGGAGCTCACAGTGCTCGGCACACAGCAAGCACTCAATGAACACTAGCCTACACTGCGGCAGTCCTGGAGTGCCCAGGTCAGGGCATGGCTTGCGGAGGGGGTAGGGGAGTCGGCCCCGACCCTCAGTGTGGCTCCAGGCAGAGGCCCCCAGCCTGTCTTCTGCTTTGCCAAGTCAAGTACGCAGCTCACGGAGCTTCCCTGGGAGCCTCAGGACCACCCCGAAACCCTCAGGCCTGTCCGGGTCAAGTGTAGGGGTCCTGGGGGCCAGCCCTGGGGCACCTGGACACCTACCAGAGTCGGAGATGTCATCCCAGTAGGGGGAGTCAAATTCATATTCTGCCTTGAGGATCTGTTCAAAGAGCTTGGAGTCATTTTCATCATAAAAGGGAGGGTAGCCACAGAGCCTGGAAGATAAGACAGAGTCAGGACCCGTGTGGCTCTATGTCCACCGTGGTCACTGGCCATTCCGCCTCAGAGGAAGAGCCGTTTATACTCAAGGGGAGTAAACCTGCACTGTGTGTTGCATATACAACCTGAGCAGAGAAATCACACATTCCGTGGGCAGAGGTGGCACAGAATTAAAGCTGCGATTTGATGGACGGCAAAAAGGTGAACACATACGGAAGCCCAGCTTTTTTTTCCACGTTATTAACCAGAGCCTTGTAATATTCCCAGATCAACCCCTAAACCCTCTGTGTGTAAGTGCTATTGGTCGTACTGTCTGTAACGTTATCCCCAACGGTCAGTGGGTTGATAACCAACTTGCTGTAAGTTGCCCTCACATGCACATTATCAACCTACCAGGCCCAAATTGGGTAATTTGGAAGGTTCCAGTTTGGGTCATTAATACACACTAAATATAAAAGCAGAAGTCGGCACAAGTCATAATGCTATCACCGCTTTCCCCCCCGAAACCCTTTCAAAATGGATTTATTTTAATTTTATTTTATTTGAAGATTTTATTTATTTATTCGTGAGAGACATGGAAAGAGAGGCAGAGACATGGGCAGAGGGAGAAGCAGGCTCCTCTAGGGGAGGCTGAGGTGGGACTTGATCCTGGGACTCTAGGATCACGCCGTGAGCCGGAGGCTGACTCTCAACCACTGAGCCACCCAGGCGACCCTCAAAATTGATTTTTCAAAAGATAATATTAGGATGTTGGTGCAAGTAACATGTAGTTCTAGAGATACTGACAGTTATCTGACTGGCATAACACGAGTAGAAATTTTCATTACACACTCCCAATACAATTCATCGCCTGAGACTACTACGGGCTCTCACTCCACTTCTGCTTTCTGCTCTGATGTGACCTGTACCATCAGTACAGGTGCCACTGGTGTATGTTCTGGACCAGGATCTCCTCATTTGGATGAGGAGGCCACACCAGGAAATTCCTAATATTCTTTGTGGCATGAAGACACTATGGCTCTATGACTCCCTCTTTCAATTGGCTTGCACAGCAAGGAGACCTAGGGAGGGATCTAGTACATGCTTGAGGCCCACATGGGGCAGGGCATCCTGGGAAGGGGTAAGATTTAGCTCATAGCTCTCAGGGACAGACAGAGAAGAGGCAAGGTTGGATTCTAGAAGGCCAGGTGCAAAGCAGCATGGTGTAGACCCTGGTTCTGGGCCTGTGGCAGCCCAGTGGGGGGCACCCACGCAGTGGGGGAGTTCTCCCCACAAACGAGCCCTGAATCTCCCCCAGCTAGCCAAACTTTGTTCAAGACCCAACTCCAGCCTAGAGACCTGTTTAATGAGAACAAGTGAACAGGAATCAACAGGCCTGTGAGGGATTAGGCTGTGGGCAAATAAGTAATCCCAATAAGGTTCAAGATGCAGGCTTGGTACACTCATTCTTCAGCTGCTCCTGCTGTGACACATGGTGTCACCGGTCCTGCTGCCCAGGGGGAAGGCCGATGACATTTTTAAAGGCTGTGAGACATTTTGCGGGCCGATGAGATTCAAACTCATCTATCCCCACAAGGTTGATTTAGGGGCTAAGTGCCTGGAAAATTTCATTTTTTAAAGATTTGCTGCTTTTGGCAAAATGAATTAGAGCCAGTGCTTCTGAAACCACCGAGCGCATATTTTACTGCCCAGGAAACCCTGGAGCCTGGAGATGGATATGTAAATGTTTCCCATAATGAGGATTTGGGCTTAAATGAAATGTGCATATTAGGAAAAGCAGACAGAGCAAAATGTTAGTTCGACTTGGAAAATAACTAAATTTTAGATATGTGAGGTTTTTGTTTATTAACAACTGAGTGTGTTTTACTTTACAGTTTGGCACTCTTTTCAACAGGGAAAAATCTTTAAGAAAATTCTAAGAAAGATTTATTCTTCTTGTGCCAGTTTTCTTAATGTATATCCCAATTTCTTCTGGTTTTTGGAGTGGGGGATAGAATACTGTTTATGCGGCTATATGGAGGACAGAAGAAAAGGATGTGGATCTAACCTGGAGACTGAGTTAATGTTAAGAAAGAGGATTTTAAAAATAAGGATGGGGAAATGAAAAGAAGGACAAATAGAAGTCGTAGCATCTTCCCCAGATCTAGAAATTTCGCAGAGCTCCCTGGCCAGGCTATTGCATTAGTAGGTCTGTGTTCAGGGTCCAAATAGGAGAACAAACAACTTTGACCTATTTCTCTCCATATACAGAACATGGACTTCCGTGGTCTGGACCTCTTTGTAAGTGGAATCTCTATGTTCTTATTTTACATATCAAACCATTTAAATAACGTACAAATTATCTCACCATGCGTACCCAAAGACCATAAAGCCATTCTCAACTGTTCTAGACCTAAAAAGTCTGTGGTTCAGAATAACATCTAAACTTCCAACCCCGATGACTGATGGTCATGCCCAATTATGGGCAACACATGTCCCCGGGGCTCATCGATTGCATCCCTCCCAGCCTCGGGATGGTCATCCAGGGAGAACCCTGATCCCTTCAGTCTTTCCTACTTTGCCATCTTGTCTACCTGTGGCACATTGGTGCAAATGTACTGCTAGATTCTAGTTTAACCTTGACCAGGCACTTGTTTTGAGTAAAAAATACCACTAAGAGCTTTAAAGTATTATCTCACTCAAGCTTCTCTTCCCCGGGAGGTGGGCATCCTTGACACCTTCTGTTTGTACTTTAGAGCCACCTTCCACTCACTCTGTGCCCTGGGAGGCTGACCTGTATCCCTAAGTGAGGGGTGAACTCCGTAACATCTGGTATGAGTTGGCCAATGGGGGGCCCCCAGTGGAGATGGTGAAAGAAGGGGGAGATACAGGACAAGGGTACGTACTGGCCTGACCCCTCTCATCCAGCATTCAGACCATCTCTACCCTTTGACTGAGGGCCACTGTTCCTCTGAAGGAGCACACCCTACCATGCACTCCTCCTCCTGGTAACTTCTCCCAGCCTCCCTTTACCACCTTGGGTCTAGTGGTGTTTATGGCTCAGCAGCTAAGAAGCTTAGGGTCACAGTCCCTTGTATAACTCCTATTTCGAAGGCTGAAATACAGAGCAAAGTCAGGAGTCCAGGCCTCTCCATCTGATTCCAGCTTTGTGTTCTTAACTATTTTGCTTATTCACTCAAGGGAAGGAGGCTTGAGAAATGAACCTATGTTTCAATCTTGACTTTGAATGCTCTCTGTAGGTCATTATTTAGTTTGCCCACCTGCTCCTTCACCTGGAAGTAGAACCTGGTGACTGGATCCTACCTTTCCTTTTTTTTTTTTTTTTTTTTTTTTTTTTAAGTTAGCACTTTTTTTTTTATTACACTATGTCAGGTAATACTATTTTATCTTTTCTGATGTTTCCAACCCCATTTCCCACACTCTGGGTCTTAAATGCTAAGATGCTCAGTGTGTGTTCTCCACTGGGCACTTTTTATTTCTGGACCAAGGTAAAGGTATGTGCTTGACTTGGGCTACCCTTCCCCCTTCACTTGCCTCTGGAATACCCTTGAAGACCAGCTAGGGTGTTACTAGGAAGACCTAGCCCCCTTCTGCCAGGTGGTAGGTGCTCTGCTCTGTGCCGCCGGGGCAGTGGATGGCCCTTCCTAGTGACACTTCCTACACTGCATGCTGCCCTGCTGTCCTGACCTATCCTCAAGCTCCTTAAGGCAGGACCACGTCTTAGGTCTTACTCTCATCTTTGATTTTTCAGTGGCCAGCCCTGGGTCTGCCATAGCAGATGCTGAGTAAATGCTTGGATGAACAAACGCATTCTTGAAGAAGAGGCTTCATCTTGGCTGCTGAGCCCCCTGGTTGGGCTCTGCAACAGAGACAAGGATCTATGATGTAGGCGAACCTACCTCTGCCCCAGCCCAGGGAGCCCTCAAAGATCCCACCGACCCTGACTCCTTCCCATACAGTACCCCTACCAGGAGGCAGTATACTCTGCATCTTTAAGAGGCATTCCAGAAGAATTCAATGGGCAAGGCCCAGTGTTGGGAGCAATCTGGCCTATCTTTGTAGAGAAGGCAATGCGGTTTGGATGACCTTAAATGTCCCTGTTGGGTGTGGACGCATGTCATAAAGGAGATTTTCCATGAAGGAGAGGGCTTTTCACATAAACGAATGTAAAAATCAGCAATGGCCAACCGTGGCTGATTCGGCAATGTACAATTTTTCTTGGAAACTAAAATGCTGTATTAGCTTAAGAGCTCCTGAGAGGCCCTGCTAGTTTACCGGGGTAATTAGGCTGCATATGTTCTTCTTGCTCATTTGCCCTTGGCCACGTATCTAGGTCCCACTGAAAATGGACACAGGCTAACAGGATTCCCAAGAAACAAGTCATTACCTCTTTACTCTTTTATGTAACTTTATTTCCACAATTCACCTCAACCCACTGGGGGAAAACAGTATGGAGGTTTTAATTAAAAATTTTAAAAAGGACAACCATATTATCCAGTAATCTCTCTTCTGAATATATTCCCAAAGGAAATGAAATCAGTTCCTTGAAGAAAGATATGCATTCCCATGTTCACTGCGGGGTTACTCACAATAATCAAGACAATGGAAACAACACAAGTGTCCATTGACAGATAATGGATAGAGAAATTACAGCATATGGAGCACTTGGGTGGCTCAGTTGGTTAAGCATCTGATTCTTAATTTCGGCTCAGGTCATGAACTCAGGGTCCTGGGATGGAGCCCTGCATTGGGTTCCGTGCTCAGTGGGGAGTCTGCTTGGGAATCCTCCCTCTGCCCCTTCCTCCCTCTCTAAAATAAATAAATAAGCCTTAAAATAAAATAAATTATGGCATATATAGAAAATCAAATATTATTCAGTCATAAAAGGAAGACAATCCTGTCATTTGCAACAACACGGTTGAAACTGGAGGGTATTATGCTAAGTGAAATAAGCCAGACATAGAAAGAAAAATACTGCATGATCTTACCTATACATGGAATCTAAAAAAAGTCAAATACATAGAAGCATAGAACAGTGGTTACCAGGGATGGGGTAGGGGGTGGTGAGGGAAATGGGGAGATGGTGGTTAAAGGTAAAAGTCACATATAGATAGGGTGAATAAGTCTAGAGATTTAGGGTACCGTGTGAGATCTATAGTTAATAACACTATACTGAATCCTGGACATTGGCTAAGAGAGTAGATCTCAGGTGCTCTCATCACAAGAAAATAGAGTAACAATGTCAGAATATATGTTAATTAGCTTGACTGTAATAATCATTGCACTATGTATATTAAATCATCGCATTATAACCTTAAATATATACAATTTTTATTGAAAAAAAGGTCATGGTAGAGAAAGTACCAGCTATGTTCAACATTAGGCAGTGACTTTTTAACAAGTGTTATTACGGGGGCATCTGGGTGGCTCAGGCATCTGACTTTGGCTCAGGTCACGATCCCAGGGTCCTGGGACTGAACCAGCTTTGGCTCTGAGCTCAGCAGGGAGTTTTCCCATCCCTCTCCCTCTCCCTCTTTTCCCCCTCCCCATGCTCTCTCTCTCAAATAAATAAATAAAATCTTTAAAAAGATGTCATTACAGTAAAAAAATAAAACCATGATATCTCCTGTTTTAACAAATTTTAAGTGTCTTGCATAGTACTGTTGACTACAGGCACAACGTCGTACAGCAGATCTCTCTAGAGCTTACTCATGTCGGGTCACTGAAATGTTATGCCTGTTGCTTCCCCATTTCCCCCTCCCTCCAGCCCCTGTCAACTACCATTTCACTCTTTATTCTATAAATTTGACTATTTTAGATACTTCATATGAGTAGAATCATGCAGTATTCGTCTGCCTGTGACTGAATCACTTCACTTAGTGTAATGTCTTAAAGATTTATCCAATATTCCATTGTATGTATAGAACACACTATCCATCTGTCGATGGACATTTACATTGTCACCGTGTCTTTGCTATCGTGAATAATGCTGCAATGAACATGGGCGTGCTAATAGCTCTTTGAGGTCCTAATTTCAATTCTTTTGGATATATACCCGGAACTGGGATTGCTGGATCATATAATATGCTCTATTTCTAATTTTTAAAGAAGATTTTATTTATTTATTTGAGGAGGGGAAGGAAGGGACAGAGGGAGAGGGATGGAATCTCCTCGCTGAGAGTTCGATGTAGGGCTCAATCCCATGACCCTGAGACCATGACCCAAGCCAAAATTAAGAGCAGGTTGCTTAACCAACCCTGCAACCCAAGCACCCTGATTTCTAATTTTTTGAGGAACCTCCATTCTGTTTTCCTCAGTGGTTGTGCCATTTTGCATTCCCCCAGCAGTATGCAAGGGTTCCCCTTTGCCCATATTCCTACCAACACTTTTTTTTTTTTTTTTTTTTTTATTTCTCCAAAGAAGATATACACATGAAAAAAGCAAGGGAGTATGTGTATGGGGTCCCAGAATTCAGACTACCTGATGTACAGCATAGACTGGATGGCTGTGTAAGGACAGCTGGTTTGTTTTTTTGTGCAGGCCAGCGAGCACTCAGCGTGAACCCAAGTGATCCCTCTTCATGGGGAATACGCTTGATTTTTCCCTGGTAGGTTTCTGTCAAATATTAGCTGGCTGGCTTTCAGGCCTTTTGCCCTGGATGTGAGCACAGGCCTGCGGCAGCTGTTCCTCACCCTCCCCAAACCCCATGTACCTTCCCTAAGTGTTCTCCTCAGGTCCCCACTAAGGACAGAGGATGAAAAACCACCCATCAGGTAGTCCTCTGGCAGGCCCCAGATGCTGATTGACATTGGCTATGTCCCAGGCTTGGGGATAGGAAGAGACCATGAATCCTACTCTCATGGCTTTTACATTCTATTTGGGGGGCAAGGGGAGAGACACTCAACATTAAGTTTCAAAATAAACAGGAATAGAAAAGTAGACAGGAAAGGTAATGGGAAGGTGATCACAGGAAGCCACAGCATTTCATTCGGATTTGAGAGTATTCCTTCTCATACACTGTTCCCTGTGCCTGGAATGCTCTTCCTCTTGTGTCCACTGTTGTGGTTCCTCCCTACTCCTAGGGCACCACATGTCTCACCCCTAACCTGTCCCAACCCTTCCTCTGAGCTCTCAGCCTTTTTGGCACAGCCATCATGCACACATGTCCTCTCCTCTGTTAGATTCTGAGCCCCCTGAGGGTGGTGACAGTGCCTCATTCATCTTCGCCAACCCCAGGACCAGCCCAGGATGTACTCAGCAAAAACCATTTGCTTCGACATGAATGGAACTGGAAGGTATAATGCTGAGTGAAATAAGTCAGTCGGAGAAGGACAAACATTATATGGTCTCATTCATTTGGGGAATATAAATAATAGTGAAAGGGAATAAAGGGGAAAGGAGAAAAAATTAGTGGGAAATATCAGAAAGGGAGACAGAACATGGAAGACTCCTAATTCTGGGAAACAAACTAGGGGTGGTGGAAGGGGAGGAGGGCGGGGGCTGGGGGTGGCTGGGTGGCTGGCACTGAGGTGGGCACTTGACGGGATGAGCACTGGGTGTTATTCTGTATGTTGACAAATTGAACACCAATAAAAAATAAATTTATTATTAAAAAAAAAGAACGGAAAATAAAGACTAGTTATAAAAAAAAAAAACCTGCTGGATGAATGACCCTGTCAACACCTCAATGCTTCAGGGACTGCCACCCCCACTGCACTCAACCCCTCTCTGAACACCTCCCATTCTTTACACTCTACCTCAATTCCATCTCTTTCTTGGGTCTTTTCAAAACATTTAGAAAGGATTATTTTGTGGTTATTACATGTGTCTTCCCACCTCAATCATGAGTTCCTACAGGAGAAAGACGATGTCATATATTGCTTTTCTTTGGATCTTTCATTTGCATTCAACAATAATCAATATTTGTCAACTATTCTTTCCTAAATGGGAAACATTTACATGAAAATTGCTTGTGTATGTTTGCATGCACAACAGCACACACTCGAGTTGACTTATGAAGTAGTGTTGAACACTCTGAAATGGATGTTTCCTCTGGGGAAATAATTTAACTACAGTTTCTCATGAGTTACAATTTTTCAGTTAGCTTTGCAGTGAAACCTGCTAATGCCCAATGATGTCTGTTGTAAGTCCTTCGAAGTGGATGGGAATGAGCACACCACTCGTCAACAACTATCCTCTGTGCTCACATTTGCCCCGTACCCTGAGGGCTTCCACCATGCATCAATCTCCCTGACCTCTTTTCCTTCCATCCAGGGGATGCCCATGAGATGACACAACCCATAGATCCTACCCTCTGTTCCCAGCCCGAATCCTTAAGCCAGAAGCTGAAAAACAACTTTGCATAGTAGGGGGATTTGCACAGAATCACAGAAATTTATTCTGGAGTTCAATAGTCCTCATCTGGCCCTAGCCACCCTCTCTTAGGAGACTGGGAAAGTAGGCCCCAGGGAGATGAAGGGGTGACCTCCACCAGAGCAAGTGGCAGGCCTGAGCATCTATCTGCCCAGGGCTCAGGCTTCAAAAACAAAAGCCACTTCAGCCCAGTTCTACAGAGATTTATGGAGCACCAATGCCTGTGCCAAACGCTGATCATATAGTAGTGAAGAAGACAGGCCCTGCTCTTGATCCCCAGGGTTCAGCATCCAGCCATATGTGAATAGCACAAGCGGGAGGCTGACTTTTCTATAAAGGACACGCTATGTTGTGTGTGTCCTGTAAACTTAATAACAATAGCCACCACGTGTGGAGTATTTTTTTTTTTTACGTGTGGAGTATTTACTTTGTGCCAGGCACTGGGTTATGCAGCTTACACGCCTTGTCCCATTTATGAGACGTGTGTACTTGTGACCTAAGCATGTCTGTCTTCCATTTCTAGGTGAGGGAATACATGAGAAGAACAGAACTTTAACTTTTCTCATCCAATTCCAGAGCCAAGTTGTATTAACCTTTCATGTGGGCTCTGTTGCCAGATAGGTCATGGCAAAGATGAGGAAATGCATACATGCTGTCTTCCTAGACCTGCCTCTGAAGTCAGGGTGCTGTGCATTTTTTATGTGATATATGAAGCAGGGCCAGAAACAAGGCTGTAAGACCTGCCAAAGAAATGAAGACCAGCTGAGTCTTTGCACTCAGAAAATCAACCCAGCCTGCCTTCTGGAAAAGACAGAGCAGAGGAGGATGGCTCCCTAGGGATGACTACTAGGGCCTATCTGTGGGAGACAGGGATTGAGTCTATACTGAACCAAATTCCAATATGATCACATCCAGCAGCCTTGCTGAGCTCCCATGGGGAGCCTCAAGGGGATGTAAAGGATAGAAATCCTTCTGTCAAGATCTTGTGGAACTCTGCAGGATGGGCAGGAGTTCAGGCATGCCTCACCGACCCAGAGTAGTTGGGAAATCAAATAACATATATAGGTGAATTTTCTAAGCACCTGAAATGGGCTTAAGTGCCAAAACTTATTTGCAATATTCTAGAGTTGTGTTTTTTTTTTTTTTTTTTTGAGAGGGGGAGCATGTGTGAGCAGAGGTGGGGGGCAGATGGAGAAAGAAAGAATCTTAAGCAGGCTCTATGCCCAGTGCGGAGCCCAGTGCAGAGCTCAGTCTTATGACCCTGAGATCATGACCTGAGTGGAAATCAAGAGTCGGATGCTCAGCCGACTGAGCCACCCAGTTGCTCCAATTATTTTCAATATTTTATCCAGAAAGCATTTGGGTGTGACAGTCCACAATGACAATGGAATAATCACTAGGAAAAGGCAACCCAGAATTTGCCATGTAGTCTAATTGGATAAAAGAGCTCTGAAGGAGAACGGAGATGTGGCTTTTCAAGGGAACGTTTGCTGTTGTCCTTTGAGGGCCAACTCTGTCACTCTGTGCTCAGAGGTTTCATGGTGTGGTTTCCTCAGCCTGAGATTTAGAGAAATAAAGACACAGATTCGAATCTCGGCTCCGACAAGTACAGGTTGAGTGACCTTGGGGAAATGACATATCCTCTTTAAGGCTTAGCTTCTTCTGGAAATGAGGATAATAGTGCCCACCGTAGAGACAGACATGACATGTATAACACATAACTATATAACAATAGGTGTTATTTATGAGACACATGCATAGGTGGATAGAGGGACAAAGAAACCTACAGGTAACAGGTAGAAAATAGGAAAATGCTGTCATACACTGTGTAATCCCTTTCAGGTCCCTCAGTTGAAGCACACAAGTGGGACGCTGCTCATGCACCAGCAAGAACAATAGAAAGGGGACAGAGGAACAGATGAATCCCGAGGGACTCAGTCCAACGGCCTCAACATGAAAACGAAGCAATATGTTTTTACACTTTGTGCAAAGTCTACAAATCATCCACTCAGGCCTTCTAAGCTTGCTACGAAAAGGAGGAAGAGCCGTGACTGAATTATGGACCTAACTTTGTGCACTGTGTCGTGAAAATAAGGACAGGGCGTACCAGAGACCAGCTCGTCACTCTGCTGTTTGTCTACCACTATTTCCAAGCATTTAGCTCGGGAGCCCCTCACTTCCAGGAAGAGCTCAAGGATCCCCGTGGACATTTGCTCAAAGGTGTATTTGTGAAGAGAGAATATTTTTGGGCAATTCGACTGGGGGTGCCATAGAAATGACCAAAACAACCAACCTCTATGTATATTATTACAAACTAAGGAAGCCACAGAAAGCCAACGCAGGCCCAAAGAGTCTCTGAAAAACATCAGCAAAGCCAGTCAAATCTGGGTGTCTCTCCGTTGGAGACGGGCGTCTGTCTGATATGCTATAACTCCGGGAAGCCCCTATTTGCCTTTTTGTTTTGGCACCCGGTGGGTATTTACGAATGTCTGGGGCCTGGGCTAAAGAATCCAAGTGTTATTCATCTTACTCTGGATAATATGACAGACTTTAATAAAATAAAGCAAAGCTTTTTAAGCTGATAAACCTCTTGTACTTAGCTGCAATGCCCACTTAGTGAACAAAACAGGTTTCGGCATATTATTCGGATTTATAAAACAGAATGACCAACGAGACCCGAATCATCACAAAGATGTAATCCAATTATTTCAACAACCATATGTTTGATTATGCACGTTCCAGAACTTTTTCCTCGCAAACTTGGAAAAGATCAGGCTGGAGAAACTAGGAATGGTTTACATATTAAAACCATGTGCAGGCTGACTTCAGCAAAGCGGGATGGATGAAAATTCAGGGGATACATGCCCCATGCCCCCCCCACCCCCGGAGATTTAGATCATGCCTTGAAAGCTGAGAATGAGTAAGCAGATCAGGGAAAGATGTAGGGGAGAAAGGAAACACATTTCTTGGAACATTTATACACAACTGGACCTGAAGATTGGGAGTGGGGAAGGGTGGGGGGGGAGACCCAGCACTTCCCCAAGCGAGAGAAGGGAGTAGCATACTCCATTTGAAGTAAAACCATCTTAAAGGAGTGGGCTGGACAATGCTGTTGCATTGTGATCCACGGTCCCACTTCCAAGCATATTACTTTTTGCTTGTTGTGTGAGCCAGATGGACAGCGCCGTGAGGGGTCTGGGGACCCCAGGGGCAGAGGCTCTGGGCCTCCTCCTGCAGGTCAGACACAGCCAGAGGAAGCCCAGACTGTGCTCCTTTGCATTTGGAGGGCATGGACAGTGGAAGGGAGGGCAGGTGGGGAAGAGGATGAGCAGGGACAGCTTCTAACAGCCAGGACTGTTGTGTTAGGAAAAACCCAGTGCAACTTCCAGCAGCTAAAATTAGTTCTCACGAGTAATGGATTTCATCCCGAAGCACTGCGGGGTGTAGACATCCATTCTGGAGGTGATTAACACCAGCGCTAACTGATGATTCTGAAGCCCGGGCGGACTTCCAATTCGACTTTTGCATCTAGAGGTTACTTTTTTTTTTTTTTCCTTGGTTCAGGGCTCTTGCTTCCTACCCGCCTCCCCTCCCCCCCCCTCCCCCCCGCCCTTACCTTTCCTCTCTCTCTTGCCCTCTCTCTCTCACCTGCTGATTGGTAAGTGATTATGATTCTGTGTGGACTGCATTTGGGAAATGTCCCTGGGTGGCCACACCGTGGAGTTTGGCCTTTGGCCCCTGGTTTGGTCACTTGGCCCCTGGCCTCTGCTTACTGTCTTACAGAGCATCCTCAGAGCAGGGCAGGGGACCAGAAGGCCCGAAGGCAGTCCTCGGCATGGTCTGGCCAAGTGCACACTGTGCTGCTCAGCTTCTAGTCCATTCTTCCGTGGGTCTTCCCATCATCTCCACGAGCAGTTACTGGCTTGCTCTTGGAAATCAGAGCCACTTCCCTTCCTGTCTCCATCATCTGTGCCTCCTGGTCACAAACCCAGCATGGAGTAAGTGGTCCAAAATCATGCCTTGCTACTGCACCTCCGATGTGCTTTCTGCTTCTTCCCACATCTGTGGGCCACCTCCCTCCTGCCTCCGGGCTGCTGTGCTCCATATCAGATGGTTAATATGGTAAAACATCCTTAAGGCCTCTTTCCAGACTTCCGTTTGCTCACTATGGGGATTGGTGAGTTAAAAATCCTGCTCGTTCAAAGACTATATTTTTCCCATCACCAAGTTTTAGACATCAGAAGGTCAAAGCTGGATCAAATCTTTCAAGTTCTATTTGAAAAATTATGTTTCAGATTGAATGGTACATCTTGTCTCAAACACAGTAAGTGCATCATCTCTTCAGATAATTGGTCTTGAAGGATAAACCATCCATTTCCCCGCATGATGGCCAATATTTGAAGATAGTCTGTCCAGAGCCAGATCACCACCACCTCTGTCGTGGAGACTTCCTCAAGGCCAGGCCAGTGTTCACGGCTCTGCCCTGGGAGCTCTTGGCTCTCAGCTCGGTGACAGCCAGCAAGACTGGGTTTTAACTGATCTGTTTACTGTCTGTCGCCTCCAGCAGACAGCAAGCATCTCCAAGGCCGGGTTGGTAATGAATCCATCTCTAAAACCCCACTGCCTGACATGTATTAGGCTCAATAAATGAGAGTTAAGTGAGAGAATGTCAATCCCCTGCCTTCCATTCTCCAGGCTAAATATCCTGAAGCATTTAGCTGCTGCTGAAGTGAAGGTTTCCAGGAGCCGATGCTGACATGAACACGAGAAAGCAGTGAAATGTTTTTCCATCCAGCCTGAAACCACACCATTGAGTGTAAAGGTGATACAGGTAAGACATTCCCTTCCTGCTTCTCCCTCCAGGGGTCCTCTCTACCCCAGGGCCTTTGCAAGAGACAACCAATAAAGTCTCTCTCCAGGAGCAGCAGAGAGAAGGCCACAGGCTCACAAACAAAGCAGGCATGTGGTCAAGCAGTACCTGCTTCTGAGATTAAAGGTAATCAAAAGGCATTGAGCCACACACAGGATCCACTCAGTGTAGACGGAGGAGGGGAGATGAGGCACCTTTCTGGAAAGCGCCACACTGAAATGCAATCGGTGGAATAAAATCAGTGAGCCTGAGAATTACCACCACCAGAGCCTGCTTGAAATACAAGTGATGATGCCTGAAAGGATGAAAGAGAGAGGGAGCAGGAGGCAGGAGAGGGAGGCGTGAGCATGGGCCAGCATGTGGCTACTCTGACCAGCCACCAGGAACGGCCCTGCCACAGCGGGCGGGACACAGAGAGTCTGGAGACGACTACAGGTTTTGTGAAAACCCGTCTGGCCATCGAGGTCTAGGGCTCTGATTCCTTGTTCGTAAAGGAAACTTCATACTTCTGCTTTTAATTTGCTTTCTCATGGAGCATTTCCTATTGGGGAGAGAACATGCTAGTTTGAGGACAGGCATATCCAATTACCCCGTGGGGCACAGATCCCATCATTTAGTAAACTGACACTCCAGGTTTTTTGTTTTAAATCTCTCTTGAGTCTGGCTAGCGTGAATCAATTCACTGGGATCATCTGAGCAAGACGAATAAACAGATTAATCTAGTTTCTGAGCTTCTAAAGCCAAAGTCCAGACCATGGGCCGAAGGCAGCCTAAACAAGGCAATGTGTCCCGTCCCACAAAGCTTATGAATATAACAAGATGATGGCTGTCTGCTGGCAACGCCAGTTAATTATTCCTATTAGTGTTAACGCTCCTTATGCTGATGGAAGTAACCACCATCATGATGCCCCATGCTTGGTTCTTTCCCTGGGGCTAATTATACTACATTCTCTCCTACTGGAGCTGGGGTTCATGCTCTCTCCCTGGGACATGTGTAGCCAGAAAGAGGCAGCTGTCAATGGTTTAAAATCATGATGACTCTCTTGGTGAGGAGCATTCTTTGTCTCAGAAAATGGACCTACCATGTGGATTAGGCATTCAGAGCCACTCTTACGAAGCCAATTACGCTGTGTATGTTGGCCAATTGATATTTATGTCACCTCATTTTAAAGACTGAACGATGCCAGAGGACAGTCGAAAAGCAAGTGGTTACCATCAATATGCGGCCTGGAGTTTCTGTTAGGCAGAGAGGTCAGAGGTCGTGGCATGGGTAGTGGCCCTCCCCACCCACGGCAGACCCTCCCTCACCATCCAGCCCACCCTAAGGCTCTAATGCCTAAATTCCTTAAGATCTCAGCCCATTTCTTATAAGGGCAAACATCCGCTGTGCTTCTCCATGGCATGCTGTATCCCCGAGCGTAATCTAGGCAAGCCATCATGAACTCATGTCCTTGAACTTTCGAGAAGAAAGGCAACGTATGTGTGATCACAAAATTCCATCTGGTCAGTGACATGGTGATTCTATGTCCTCAGAACTTGTGCTACCTTGGCTGAGCCACACCTCCAGCCTGGACACCAACATGCTTGTCAGGGTGCCCAGCACACTGTGTCCTCCATCCTTCTCAGTAGCTTACGTGATGCAGGCAAAGATGTTCTTCCGTAAGTCCTGATCCCCAAAGACAGATTCCGGACAAGATAAGGACCCATTGGATGTATTTTTAACACTGAGTATCCCTGATAGAAAAAACGTATTTCTCTTTCTGAATGATGGGTAACATAGAAATGCATGTGTGCAGAGGTCAAGAGAAGCAATTGCTCAAGTATTCGTGCTGACAAAATGCAGAATATTTGCTGGTGTGCAGAGAGGAAGATGTCTGGTACCTGGCCTGTCACAACCGCTTTTGCTGTGATCGGATATCTCAGTGTGACAGGGTTATCAGATGAAAATAATGCTGCACCCCAAAAAGCCGCAGAGGCTAACCCCTTTTCCATCACAGGTGACACGAAGACTGTAGTTGCATGCGGCCCCCCGCGGCAGAGCTGGCTTCCCCTGCGTGCTGTCTGTGGGTCACACGTTGTGCAGCAGCCTGGCTCGTCGGTCTCCAGCTGAAGGGTGGGGTGTCTGGGCACAGTGCGTCAGTGGGAAGGAGTGGAAGTCTGAGAGGGAGATCTGTAAGCTCTAACTTCTAATCCTCATCTCAACACCGAGCCAGCCTCCTGCTAGGCCGAGGCCACAGGCCTCTCACAGAACATTGTCATCAGCCCTACAATGTGCCTCAGGCGACCTCGTTCCTGTGCCCGCATTCCTCTCCTCTCCTTATCCAGCCTTCTAGACATACCTGGAATGGTGCCTCCCCCTTCCTGAATACCCTGTCCTCAGTGGTGGCTTCATCCCAGGAATTCCTACGGCTGTTCACAAGCCTCCCTGCATGTCACGTCATCTAATTATGAATTTTCCTGTCCCGCCATATACATTGTTAATTTTCTCACGAGAGGCAACATGTCTTCGCCATCTTGATATCTTTAGCACCTAATGCAGTGCCTGGACTAGAGAAGGTGCTCAAGAAGTGTTAGCTGTTGGGCCGCCTGGGTGGCTCAGCAGTTGAGCGTCTGCCTTCGGCTCAGGTCGTGATCCTGGGGTATCGAACCTCTCATCGGGCTCCCTGCAGGCAGCCTGCCTCTCCCTCTGCCTATGTCTCTGCCTCTCTCTGTTGTTTCTCATGAATAAATACATATTTTTTTAAAAAAAAGAAATGCTAGTTGTTGACACTGATAATGATAAAGTCAAAGCTAGAGGTTCTCAAAACATAGAGCCACACTGTGTAGAAAAATTATATCTAGACTTTGGCCTATCACTCAAAAGGATCTGAACATCTTGGGAGGTATAAGTGAGATGTTCAACGTCCATTCATTCTCTGCCTGAGACTCTCAGAGCTCTGGAAGGCATCAAGGAAACCAGGACCCTGGCTGCCATTTTGGAGTCTGACATAGTCATTAAATCAACCTGAGACCAATTCCTGGAGCAAAACTGGGGGTGACCAGGTAACCACCAAGTTGAAGCATATCAAGTTTAAACTTAAAATAGAACTATAGTACTGCTTTATTTAACTTAATTTAATATTTTAACCCAGTCAAGTATTGTATCATATACTATAATTATGATGATTTGGATGTAGAATGTTCAAACTATATACCCAATGATGTATATGGTATTATCTCTCCCCCAGACTTCTGACCTCCACGTGATTCCATAACCATTCCATGGATATCTCAAAGGGGCCTCAAGTTTAACATGCCCAGAAGGAAATTCTTGATCTCGCTGATCCCCCTAAACTTGCTCCTCCATCACCCCCTATTCTTTTTTCTTAGCCATTTACATGATTGCGTAAGCCAAAGACTGGGGATTATACTCGAAACTTCCCTCTCCTTTATCTCCCGCATCCAAAGTACACCTACCACTTGACCCCCCTCACTGCTTCCCCGGTAGACACAACTTTCACTGCTCACCTGAACGAGCCTCCCAACAGTCTCCACCCCCCACTGCTGCCCTGTCCAACCCCTGTTCATTCCAGAGTAGCTGGAATATTCCTCGAGTGAAAATCAGGTCAGTTCACACCTCTGACCCAAATTCTTCTTTGCCTTCCTATCACTTGTGTTAAACCAAACCTTTCTAAGTCTCTTGTTCCCCAGGCCCTTGTGTACCTCTTGGAATCTAACTTTCTGATATCCTGTCTTGCTATCATGCCTACGGATCGTGGCAGACACGCTCTTTACCTACTGCAAATCCATTTCCTACTTTCTTCTTCACCTGCACACCTGTGATTTGCCCCTCCTACACATGGTCACCTGCTTCACTTGGCCAGCTGTGAAATCCCATTTTCTTTTCTAGGGACTACTTTAGAAATGAGCACGGGAGGCATTTCTGGCCAATGAGACATGAGGAAAAGTTGGCTGAGGGACTTCTGGGGAAGATAGTCTAGCTCTAACTGCCACATGGGGATAAATATCACCTCTTCTTCCACCAATTGGTGCAGCATCTGTCCATGAGGCCAGAAGCTGTGGCAACCATCTTGTTTGGTTGGGGAGGGCACAAGGAAAAACCAACGCATTGAGGATGGTGGAGAGCAAGGATGGATATAATCTGGGATTGAGGTTCTGACTTAGGTGATCTTAGTGCTTTCCTACCTATGCACTTGTTATTACCTGAGGTATGACTTCTTAAAAATGCCTACGTTAGTTGGGCCAGGTTTTTCTGTTACTTGAAGCTGAAAGCATCCTTTGTTCATTCTGCCTGGAATATTTCCTCCTCACTCCTTGTCTCCCTATTCATCATTTACGTTTCATTTTAGGCCCTCTGCTCAAGGAAGACTTTCCCAGCCACCCACTGGAAATAGGTAATCTCTGTTCTACTTTGCCATGGTACCTTGTGCTCTTCTTTTAAAAGCAATTTGCACATTTTAAAATTCCACGTTCATTTATGAGATTTCTTTGAATGCCTGTCTCCTCCACGAGACTGTGAGCCTGTTTACAAACAGGGGCTGCATATGTCTTGGTGAGTGCTCATTCTCAGTATCTTGCATAGTGGCAGGTGCATGGGACAGATTCAGTAAACATTTGTGGAAAGAGATAAACAAATACAAGCTGGATAGAACATGGAGTGAAGTATCTTCTCTACGCTCAATGACATGGCCACATCCCCATGGGAGGGGTATACGGTATAGCACAAAGAGCTGGACTGGAAGTCAGAGCTGGGCTTGAGTTCAAATGTTGATTCTGCTACCAAGTGATATTATTTAGTCTCCCTGAAGTTATCCTCTCAGTGGGTTTAAAACAACTACCCCTATCTTGTAGGATTTGAGAGAGGGTGAAGGGAGATAAAACTTGTGACCGTATTTATATTCTTGCAGTGTTATACAGATGTTTGACATCAGCATTATTATAAAGTAGGTGCTATGTCCATCCTGAAATGTTCATATCTTAAAGGGATTCCATTGTAATAATTTTATTAAGGATAGCACAACCAAACTATGTACTATGGACCGAATAGTGTCCCCCTCAAATTCATATATTGAAGCCCTAACCCCCAATGTGATGGTGTTTGGAAATGGGAACTTTGAGAGGTAATTAGGTATAGATGAGGTCATGGGGATAGGGCCCCCATAATGGGGGCCTTCTTTATAAGAAGAGGCACCAGAGAGCTTGCATGCTCTCCTTCTGCCTCTTAAGGACATACCAAGAAAGTGGTGGTCTGCAAGGTGGAAAGAAGGTCCTCCCTAGGAACTGAATCAGCAGGACCTCCCAGATCTTGGACCCCCCAGCCTTCTGAACTGTGAGAAACAAACCTGCTGATTAAGTCACCCAGTCTATGATGTTTTTTGTTCTAGCAGCCAGAGGTGTCTAAGACACCACTGCTTATCCCAGTAAAGCCATCTGCACCTCCTCATAGCTGTGGTATGTCAAATGCCAAGACTTTAGGGAGACAATTATATACACAGCTGTATATATGAAGGGAATCTATAGACACTATAATGTAGACCAGAGTAATGGTTTAAGATTCAGCCAGATGTGAAGGAACAAAAAAGTAGAAGCCCAGATGGGGGGGGGGGCATTTTTTGCCTGGCCCCAGATTTCCCTAGATGACACCAGCTTTGGTCCTCGGCAGGAAGGACAGTGGCCCATCATTCATTTCTTTAAATCTTCCTTGTCAAGTCTGGCAAGGTCGGACCTCTGATAAGAGTTTCAGTTGGGGTTTTAAGGAGCCAGAGTAAATGACACACAGTCCATGTCTGCTTTCTGCTTACCCAGGAAGCTAATGAGGTATGCAGAAGTGTGTGTGTGTGTGTGTGTGTGTGTGTGTGTGTGTGTGAATTTATTTATTAGGGGAGAGGATCCATTGCTTTTACTAGATTCTCAAGGGGTCTATAACCCTCCCCACCCCCACAAAAAAGAATGAAACTACCATAGAAGACAGTCAATGTGCTTTGAAAGTGAAAGCAGTATGTAAGTGCAATATGCTAGTTTTATAGCTCAGATGAATCTGGCCTTTATCCATTTCCGTAAGTGGGGGCCGTAGGGGCCAAGGATATTATAATGGAAAAATCCTGTGATAATGGCAGGAATCTACAGGAGCTGTCAACTAAATCCACACTAAACTACAAAAGCTGCCCAGTTGAATGTAGGCTGTAGAAAGACCGCTTGCTTTCCAGATAATGAGACAAAGCCAACACAGGGGGGATGTTTCCAGTAGTCCCTGAGGATGCCACATGCTGTCAGACCTTTCTCTGATCACAATCCTCCACAGTCTTTCATTGTGTGTAGTGGGCTCTATCTGCTAGAAAGCCTTCCCTTCCCTGGGGAGAAATTCATTTCCTATCAATTACAGACACCAGTTGGCCCAAACCCACCCTAGGAATGTGCTCTGTAGTAAGCATTTGAAAGTATCATTGCAAAAAGAAATTATAATTAAAAAATAACTTTACAGTGGACTTAAGCAAAATGAAAAATAACAACAAAACCCAATATTGATCACCCTGAAAGAAATGCAAAAACCTTATGTCCATGATGGCCTTTCCTGGGTTGGGGAGATGAGGCACCTGAAAGGAAATGAGAATCTAAAGGCTACCTTCCCATTTTCATCACATTTTTTTTTCTCATTTTGATTTCTTTTGGAGATGTCCTAATACTTTCATAATACTGGTTTGTATCCCCAGGAAATCCAAGGTAGCACAAGAAAAGGTGTTAAACATCATTAACCATAAGAGAAATGCACTGCAGCATTATTTGTAACAGTCAACATATGGAAGCAACCCAAGTGTCCATTGATACACACACACACACACACACAGGAATATTACTCAGCCATAAAAAGGATGAGATCTTGTCATTCACAACATGGATGGACCTAGAGGGTATTAAGCTAAGTGAAATAAGTCAGAGCGAGAAAGAAAAGTATCATATCATTTCATCATATGTGGAATCTTAAAAATGAAACAAATGACTACCAAAACAAATAAAAAGCAGAATCAGACCTATAAATACAGAGAACAAACTGATGGTTGCCAGAGAGAAGGGGTTGGGGGATGGGCAAAATAGGTGAAGGGGACTGGGTAAGTCATGAGGAACATGGCCAATGGTATTGAGATAGCCTTGTCAGGTGACCAATGGCAGCTACACTCGTGGTGAGCACAGCATAACCCATAGAGTTGTCAGATCACTGTGCTGTACACCTGAAACTAATGTTAGCACTGTGTGTCAACTATATTCAAAGAAACACATTACCAATACATTTTTAAAAAGAGAAACACAAATCCAAAACGAAAGCACTTCATGCCAATCAGGATGGCTATTATAGAACATTGGAAATAAGTGTTGGGAAGGATGCAGAGAAACTGGAACGCTTACGCATTGCTGTTGGGAATGCAAAAGTGAGGGCGCTGCTTTGCAAAACAGTATGGAGAGTCCTCAAAAAAGCTGAACAGAATTACCATACGAGCCAGCAACCCTACTTCTGGTGTGCATTCAAAGGCAGACATTTGTACACCTATGCTCATAATGGCATTACGCACAATAGCCACGGGGCAGAAATACCCAGTGTCCACTGATGGATGGGTGGAAAAATACAGTGTATTATATGCATATCATGGACACTTATTCAGCCTTAAAAAGAAGGAAATTCTGTACCTACTGCAACGTGGATGAATCTTGAGGACATTATGATAAGTGAAAGAGCCAGTCACAAAAGGACAAATACTGTAGGATTCCACTGACGTGAGGAACGTAGAGTCGTTGAGTTCACAGAGACAGAATGTAGGACAGTGAGTGCCAGGGTCTTCAGGGAGGGGGGGGATAGGAACTTTAGTGTGTAATGGGGACAGAGTTTCTGTTTGGGAAGATGAGGAATTTCTGGAGATGGATGGTGGTGACGATTGCACAATACGGTGCCTGTACTTGATGTCACCAAACTGTACATTTAAAAATAGTTAAAATGGTAAATTTTGTGTCATGTATATTTTGCCACAATAAAACAGAAAAAAAAGGAAGAAAGAAAAAAGGAGCCAAGGTGGCAAGCAAGACTTACAAGATGTAGGCAATCACCCCGATGGACCAGCAGTCAACAGCTTTGCTGTATGGTTTCTGGGCCAGGACCTCAGGAGCTGTGAAAAGATAAAGGAGAGACACAAGCCTGACAATTTAAATGCCTACAACATAAAACATCTTTAAAATTTTTTTCTTTTCTTTATTGTCTGCCCCTCAGCCTGAACTTTCTGTGACTAAAAACTGAGTAGAGATATAGGACTTATTTTATGTGTTGGCTTATCTAACTAGAAAAAAATCTGTGTGTGTGTGTGTAATGAGATTAACAAAAAAAAATCAATCTATCAATCGGAATAGGTGGCTATTTTATATTAGTGCTATGCTAGGTATTGCAGCTCAGATGAGGCTGAGTCAGAGAAAAGGATATTCCACTTGGAGCCTGGTGGGGTGACCTCACCTAAAATTAATTCAGGGAAGCATTTTTGGCCCCAGGGTAGGGCCCACCTGGGTGCTGTGGCGGTGTGAGCGTGAAGCCTCCTCCTAATGCCTTTATGGAGCTCATGATCCAGTGGAGGTGAGACCTGAGACCTGGTCCCTGGGAAGCCTGCCTTAGGCCTGCTCTCAGCTCACTCTTAAGGTGTTGGGCAAATGACCTGTCAATACTATCGTTTCATTTTCTCATCCGTGAAACAGCAAAAATGCTCCTTGATCCTGATTCCTTGGTTCTTACCCAAGAATGCTCCATCCCGGGAAGGGGGGTGTGTGTCTCAGCTTATTTTGTCTTCTCGTGCTTTTTAATCCTGGCCTTGTGGCTCCAGCCCTGGGCTGGATATCCACCCAAGTATCTGGCAACCAACAGTGGCTGCCATACATTTTGTGCAAAGAGTAGGTAAATACAAGAGAAAACAGTGCATCTTTACAAGCAAAATCCCCCTTTTACCCAAATACACTTGACTAGCATGTCTTTAGCATGGACATTCCAGAAAACTTGAGAGTACACAAAGTAAAACTACCAGGCATGGGCTGTCTGCTGGATTGTGTGTTCTATGGGTTTGGGATGCCTTAACTCACTTACTCACCTGGCTTTGGGGGGGAAGAGCTTAATTAGCATTATTATGAGGACTCCCTAGTCACAGGTGAGGACACAGAGGGATTGACAGATCCAGTAACTTGCATCAAGTGATCCAGCTAGCAAGTGGTCTCTATACCAACTTCCTCTCTGAAGTTTAACCTAAAAGAAGTGCCTGCCGTGGCCTGGGTCTTGTGCCAGGCATTCATAGATGTTTTCTACTGTAACCCTTTTGGCAACCCGCACACTTATCACACTCTGCACCTGATCTAAGGAAAATGAGCCTCAGAGAAGTTCTTTTTCTGACACCACACAGTAGACATGGACCAGTTGGGATTTGAACCGGGTCAGTCTCTTCCTTGTTCCAGTTCCAACCATCGGAATATATTTACTGTGAAGGTGAGTGCTTCTTTAGCTTATAAGAAAAGTCTTTTTGCAGAAAAACCGACGGGGAAATCCTCTTATATTCATTAAGGTAAAAGTTCCTAAGCAGGATGAGGGACACACACAAACGTTTGCTGAATGTTTCTGGTTGTGATGGTAAGAAATACAATCCACAGATAACCCCCAAGTCTACTTTTCGATTTTAGCTCCCATTCCTCCACACTTCAAATCAAGCTTTATTTTTTGCTTTTTTATCAAGAGCAAAATAAATTCGCTTGCGTGTCCTTTCTTGACTGTGTTCACCCTCAATGCAATGGCACGAGGAGAAACAGGATTATAAAGTTAGGAAACTCACGTATCGAAGAAGTGGCCCTTGGATAATTGGGAGCTGGCTGCATCAATACGTCCTTTTCCCTGTAACTGCTAAGAGCATATTTCTCAGACACTTCTATTATGGCAACTGACAAAAGGGAGCCGTTTCCCACAGTAAATGTCTTGCTGATTTAGGAGGTAAGCTCTCTCCGAGCTGATGTTCTTCTGGCCTGAGTGGCTGCAAGGGCACAGATGGTGGAGGTGATTGCATCTGCAAGGAGCTTATTTCTGAGTCTCCAGAGCCATCCATGTAGCTTGATGGAAAGTTCAGGAGGCAGGATAAGGCTCACCGGTGACTTCTGACCCAGTGTTGCTTTCCAGCAGGACAGACGGCAGAAATCCTGAGCACAGAGGCAGGACGGCGGGCAGGTGCCCTGGCTTCGATGTCATGATATCTGCTGGGCTCTCTGGAGAGATGGCAAGCCAGCCAGGCCCAGCCGCTGCATGGCACCAGATGTCAAACAGTGGTGCGGGGGCAGCTAGAGTGCAGCACAGGATTTGGGGCACAAGCTCACGTCACACACCAGGTGGGACATGGTGACAGATGTGGGGAAGGAGCCCTGAGAAGGAAAATATTGGCGTCCCCAATGGCTGTTTCCATAGTTTATAAGCAAAGATTGAGCTGATCTCCTGAGCCGTGATTAGTAGAGGGTTAGCCTGCAAGCAGATCTCACCCCTAGGAGGAGCTGAAACTGTGTTCTCTGGAACATTCCATCCTCATGCTCTCCGGCACTGTGGGCGTGCGGAGGGAGGGCTCCTTAACAGAACATCCTTGTCCTCCTTCTCCTCTTCCCCCTTCCCTGCCTTTTAGAAGGAGGGATGTTCTGGCCACCATCCATCATTCAGAAAACAAAAGAATAAAGAATACGGTGTCCCTCTGGAAGTCTGTATACCCCCGGGGACACGCACACTTGGCAACTCACCTTCAGGCTGGCAGGGCCACCCCCATTTGGGAGAGCCGTGCAGGGGCCTACGTGCACTTGAGCAGCGAGTGGCTGATTTTTATGCAGTGTGGAACTGGGATGTTACTTGAGACGTTTAGATTCTTGAAGCCACAGATACCACATATAATTTTTAAAATATGAGATTTTGCATAAATAGCGAAGTTTATCACAGCAAGTATATGTTTTTAAAAAAGGTATTTGGTTCTTTCTTAGATGCTTCTGGTCTCACAACTGACAAAAGGGAGACACTGATGGAAAGGTGCCAGGATCAGAAGCATGGGTTTTAGAGGGGAAAGTTCTAAATGATTAACAGGCAAACATCAAGGTAGCAATCCGGGGGTGGAAGTCTATGTACCTGTGCCAAACATTTCTTGTTAGTTTTCTGGTGTTGTGTCTTATCTAGGTTCTATCAACAACAGCACAGTAAACATTTTTTAACCAGTTGTTGGCAGATGAACCACTTGCCCGCTGGTGAGGTTCTTCACAGCACTTGAAACAAATGGAGAGCGTGAAGTCCTTGGATGTGTAACATAACAATAAAAAAGGGAAAGCAGACTGATCTGGAGAGTCTCACCAAACTAAAATATTTAAAAAACTATACAATGGCAACATACACTAATGGCCTTAATTCCAATTTCACTTTTGATTTGATTCTTGAAACCAAATGTTCTCAGGGCTCCTGGATGGCTCAGTCGGTTGAGTGACCAACTCTTGGTTTTGGCTCAGGTCATGATCTTGGGATCATGAGACTGAACTCTGTGTTGGGCTCAGTGCTCACTGTAGAGTCTGCTTGAGATTTTCTTCCTCTCCTGCTGGCCCTCCCCCTGGCTCACACTCTCTAAATAAATAAATAGATAAAATATTTAATTAAAAAAATCCAAATGTTCTCTGGGACGTTGTTTGAACAAGCCTCCCTATATCCCTTTAGCTACTTTTCATCTCATAGTGATTCTTGGAAAGCGTCAATTCTCAGGCAATAATCAAAACCTTCCTGACAATGTGATATGGCAACCAAATCATGCTGAATCCCTGGGATCTGGGATGTCTTTTTCTCTTGCTCTCCTCTGGGTCCTGCAGTTGGCACCTCTTGTTTGGCCAACCTGTTGAATTCTTCCTGGCTTTTGGCCCCCCTCCTACCCTTTCCTTGATCCTTTCAGCCTGTAGACTGTGCTCTGTGAGAATCCGCCTCTGGCTCTGATCACTTTGAGAACCAGCCACGCTCCCTCGGATTATATCAATCTTATACCATGTAATTCTTGGCAAGAATTCAGCTGTAATCCTAAAAAGTCACAGCATCCAGTTTACAAACTCTCAGACAGTGAATAAGCTTCCAGGCAGAGGAGGCCCAGGGCACAGTCAGCCAGGAGCCTTGCAAAGTGGGAAGGGTTCTCTGAGCCATGCCCACCACACATCCACCGCTCCCCCAACGCTGTCAGATGCTGAAGAACTTCTTTATCAAGGAGAAACAATTTTCCCTTCTGACTGTATCCAGCTCAATGCATGTGTAGTGGGAGGGTGACAATGACTCTCGCCACCCCCACACCTCCTAATAGAGGGAGGCTTTGAACTGAAATAATTGGAACTACTGGCACTCGGAAAAGAGAGCTGTCATTAAAAGGCACCGCAGCTTGTTGGTGATGCTATCAGCCCCTGGGCAGAGCAGGAAAGGGCTTAGTCTCCAGGTCAGCCTAGACAGAAGGAAAGGACTCGAGGCAAGAGGACACATATGTTCCTCCGGTGCATCTCCAGGCACAGTCCCTGGGGACCATCAGTGGCAAGAGACCCATCTAGTGATGCTGAAAGGGACATACGCAAGATAGGCAGTGGTTGAGTGGGAGCAGCTCTACCTAGGTGACATGTGTCGGGTTCCTGGGTCCACTCAGAAAAAAAAAAAATCCTGTAACACATCAGCCTCCTGGACCACCACGCCTCTGCATCTTTTCCCTGCTGCGTGAATCACACTGTCAAATACCAGGCTTCGTGCCACCGGACACCAGCGACATATCTCAGGTCTATATTTTTAGGGCTTAGCACATTCCATTTGGTTAACAAGTGGCTATTCCTAACATGAATTTTAGGGATAAAACAGGCTGAATTAGCTCCAATTCTCTGCGTGTGGCTGACTGTCATTCATACCATTCTCCTTTTAAAACCTTGTTTGCAAAGGGATTTCAGGATTACTACTTTTAGGTCTAATGGGCAGAAAAGATATTCTGTTAAGTGATCTCTCAGAACTTCCTCCCTGGTCCAAGGTTGGGGTTAACAACTCAGTTTTCTTAGCCACCCCTGATGGGAACAGCATCCCTCTGGCCAGTTTAGTTTATTCCAGCAAATGGGAGTTAATATGTAAAGGATGCAGCTTCAGCAGAGCATCCCCGAGCTACTGGAGATATCTGCGGACAGACAGATGTGGTCCTCCTTCTGAGGCTTTTCTCATGCTCTTCAGTGAAACAGTGGTTCAAGATTTAAAATAACTGAATTTACTGCTGTGAGACTCACCGACCCACCGTGATAA